>NW_017253233.1:0-1336950 GCF_001299255.1 Cyphellophora attinorum
GCTTCATTTTCTGGCCTCTGCACAACTCGCATTTATTGAGTCGAGGGCCCAACGTGGCTTCCCCAGATGCGCTTGCTGGTGTTGAGGAAGGGCAGGTGCTAGACTGGAAAGGGACGAGATGTGAGAACATAGGGAAGGTGTGCTGTCATTGCTCCTTGCGAGATCGGGAAGGCACGACTTTGTGTATCGTGACGTTGGCGGGCTTCTACCAGTCGTTCGAGGCTCGACCACGCAGCCAGTCAGCCTTCTGGGGACGAGTGTCTTAGATCGTGAGCGAGCACAGCGCTACGACCTTGACGTTGCTATCATGGCCGTATCGTAGCCTCCGATGTGTTCACAATATCTGCGGAGGACTCATCGCAATCACCCCAATCACTTCCAGGCCGTATGTGTGAACTTCCAGAGCTACTGCGCACCACCAGTTGACCCATCGGTTCCGCCGGGCATGCCTCGTGCCTTCAGTTGCTGCAGGGACTACGTTAGTGGGAAACATTAGGACGATGCATCTTGGCATCCACAGCACGAAAGCAAGAGCGGGCAGAGGGTTACCGGTCTGCTTTACAAAAGATGCAAAGACTCGGGACCGTCGAGCGCATGACTCTCTGCCATGTGAGCGTGAACACACCGCAACGACAGAGAGACTCCATGCCGCTTCCGATGCATCGCGAGCGAATCCTGCAGTTCGACTTACTTCGAAAGAGCGAACGCGATGCGCCAGGGCGTCGCGGTCTCGATATCGGGAACTTCACAATGTTGTTCGACCGATGCCTCCGAGAGGAATAGTGAAAGGCAGATCCGCGTTCGTCGCCTCAGGAGATCACCTGAGTCGCGCATGCACCAGCATTACAAGCATGAAATCCACTTGCGTCGACGCACCTGGTCACTCACAGATTTTCTGTTCGAGTAAAAGGTGCTGCTCCTCACCACCGTTCGGACGATCCTAGCATCGCAACTGACCAACGTGATTTTACCGTGGCTGCAGAAAGGATATCCGTGAGATTCGCTGGTTCCTTCCGCTTCAAGCAATTTTCGTGCCAGCCAGACAGGTCCGTCCGCGGACGAAACTAGAAGATAGTGACTCCATCCTGGATTCACGCCAACGCCAGTTACAAGACTCGTGTTCTGCTTGGCAGCCGGCAGTGGTAGGTATAACTGACAAATGGCGATTGGAAATGCAGCCTGCAGGTGCGGAAGTCACTTGAGCTCGAATGCGAGCGATGCCACGGTGTCGGAATTAGAAATCAACCTTCCAGGTATGTAAGACGATCAGAAAGTACCTACTACTAGCAGGTGACTCACGAACACCGTACTGCTGTGCGGAAATGCTGCGAAGTTAAATGGTCTCGCTGACGTGCTGGACTTAAGCAGCGACTCGGATTTAAAGGACGGCTCATGATTGGTGCGAGCACTTGTCCTTTGTCCTGCAGACCGTACCTACGGATAGTGTTTGAGTTCCGACACTCTGGTGACTCGAATGGTAGCCTCGTCAGGATTGCAGCCTTCTCATATGTGCTTGAGAAAGGCTGATGCACTCTCCAGCACATCTGGTAGGTATGCAGAGACTGGTCTCTTCCCTCACCGATGCGAAGCGCAAGTTGTTGCGACCACAGAACGGCAACCCGTAGGAAGCCGCGAAGCCCGAGCTTGCCACGAGAACCCTTCGAGTTGCTAGGGCTGGATCACATGATCTTTTTGCTCAAACATACAGCACATGCGTCTAAGTAAGTACCTGATTTCGAGCACATGCCCATGCATCATTGCTGGCGAGCTCGCTTGAACGAAGGACATCTCAAGCGTCGTTACGATGGGTGTCAGGCACCGTGAGCTGGACCATCTTGACGTCAACTTGTTGCGCTACATCGTGATCCGGAGTATCTCCGTTTTCCAAATGGTTACCATTGTCTGCCCAGTTGAGGCGTTCTCCTTGGTCAAATCGTCTCTGGACTTAAGACCATGGCCTGAAGCATGATCCATCTGGAAAATTATCGACGTCGTCTTCGTGTCACAGAAGGACCAGAGCCCAGTGAATGCTGACCACAAAGTCCAGTCCGCGGAACACGTCGCCGTTGCTTAGGAAGGCCTCCATATCACTTGCTGCAGCACATTAACGAGAGGGGCGATAGGTACGACTTCTCCGCCAAAGATTGAGTGGGGGCTACCTGGGACCAACACACCCACCCGCGGAGAGATTGCAGGACATACACAGTATTGTGTCCATCAGGGCCCAGCATGTATCTCCTGAATGTATCCATTGGCCTGGTATATGCCCCCAAGCGTTCAGGCTTCCCGAGATTCAAATCACCTAATCTGTCGATCCGGGATTGCGGCTGTTCTCCGGTCGTTTAGAACCGCATTTGCAATATCGGGAGGTCTTAACGATGAACTGTCGATCAAACTGCGTGGAATCCCGCGAATGGACTCAATCTGATATATCCTGTGGCAGGTTGATTCGGTACCGCAATCATCTTGCGATTAAACCGTCGATCTTGCGGAGACTTTTTAACATATCTTCACCTGCAATCTCCTTGTGGTGTTCCAGTGCTCTCATCGTGTACTACGACCAACGTTCGTCAGGCCTGCCAGGGGCCGTATGCTGATCTTGTGTGCTACCGCCCCCAGGCATCCCCCCGTGTGGTGGAGTTGGTACAACGCTTCGCCCAGAGTGGAACTATCGGTACAACCCGTTAGTCGAGCGCCTGCTTTCGTACAATTCCTCTTACCCATTCTGAGTATTGACAATAATGGTAGGGATCAGGAAATCGCCGAAGCAGGTAGCGGCCCTCCAATCACTTACCCAAAACATCATTTCTCTTATCATGTGGATACCTGAAGAGACCACGAACGCAAGGTGAGTGCTGTTATCCGGTCGATTCAGCGTACCGCTCTCGAGGCCATATTCCATCGGTATGGTAGCAATCAGGTTGCTTCAATTGCAAATGGGAAGGGCAACTTCAACATTTGGTCAACGTATATGACCATGAAGCATCCAGAAGCAGCTCGTTGACCAGTCTCATGGCAGCGTTGTCTGCATACACTGTATTGAGCTGTTACTCACGGGCCAAATCGCTGACTCACAGAGCCTCCCAACATACCATAGGTATCTAAAGAGACCTCCTTCCGCGCCTTAACCTGGACGACTATATCTCTGATGCGGAAATGCACCTCGTAAGGGCGGTTTTCAGTCCGTCAATTGCTGCTTTACTCTCCAAAAGGACATCCCGATCGACCAAAGGGTGCAACGGTGGACAGTCGTTGTACGCATTGATCTGACTGTGTGAACGAATACCGGTCGAAAAGGGGTCCCACAGAATAAGAATTGATACCAAGCTCAACTTATGTGGACACTCATGTGCAACAGGAGTCCCCTGTCCTGTCCTGTCCTGATTGAATAGTCCGCTTTCAGCGATATCACAACCTCAATGTCTCGATTTGTGGCCGAAGCTGGGATCTGAGATAATCATCTAGGAAGCGTTAGGGTGTTTGCAACTGCCGCGGACACGCTCCTTGTAAGCCTAACGCGCGTAGTCAGGGGTGCTAGCACAACTCGACACCGTTATATTGCAACTCGAGATGTGATTGAGTGAATGGGTTCGTAAGGATGACAATGTAGTGTGCCACCACAGCAAAAGGACAGCGGAATCAGTGTTGGGCGTCCCAATGTGGAATCCGTGTAATCCAATGGAATGGCGAGGTAAGTTAAAGGCGGTCAGCACAGGGTAGTGTCGTGGAAATGCTGATACCTGGGGCAAGGAAGGTGCTGACATCCCCTGTGTTGTAGGGCTGGACTGCTCCAGTGCGTGTCCGTAGGATTGGGATCGCACCTGATTCGTGGATGAACTTTTGGGTCATTTCGCCTGTCAAGGGTCATGGTAGAGACGCAGGAACTCGGGTGAACTTTCAACGGGCTTACCAAATTGCTGACTTGTAATGCAAAACTTCCTACAGAATAGATCCTTACTGCCGAGGCATACAACCGCACCTCGCATTCCTCGAGGCGGTCTTAGGCAATCGAGACCGCGAGGAACGCGAGCGTTGCTGCTTGAAAGGATTCAATGGCCAGCGGATTGGCTACGCGCTGGAATTGGCACGCTGCTGCAAGGAAGCCGTTGAGAAAGCAACACAGCATAGAACCAAATTCAAGATTTGAGTTGCGACATGCGAGGGCGGACACATTGTGGCTTGCCAGCGTTGCACAGCCAGAATGCAGACTCGTATACACCAGCAACTATGCCGCAACGAGTTTGAAATGCGAGGTGCATAGCAAAACCACGTGGGAATCCTGGGAGAAGGTCGGCTGCTGCTAAAATTATTAATTGCGCCTGTGACTTCTGCTTCGGGCTTGACTTGCTGCAGTTGCGACCAATAGACCATACCATTCGCTAGCTCCACAACAGGCACCCAAAAGACCTGGGGGAGCAAAAGTTCCTGCACTGGATGAGTTTCGCTATATGCGACTTCTTTTGGAAGGCGTTTTGTTGGCACGGTATACAACTCGTGATTTGAGTCACGACTTTTCTAACATGGTAGTGTCCGGTGTGCGTCTCAAGCTACTGGTCAATTGACGACTCCCTTCTGCCGCATCAGGAAGTATCTCTCGACGGATCATCAGCCCTGCCACACAGGAATTGATTGTGACTGTGAGAACTATCGTGGAATAACCGGCATCAGACGGTGTCAGTCAAGTCGCGAACAGCGAGCGTGCGGAACCGTCAACGGCCACGTGAATGTACCTGACGACGCTGTGACTTCCGGATGTAAGCCAGCGAGTCACTCGACCACGAAAAATGAACGGCAACGAGCTCCTCAGATGGGGAAGGTCTGTGATTATATCTCAGATACAAGCTCACGTGCACGGCCGGGCTCATAACGTTCCGAGTGGATCGGCTTCCCTCCAATTCCCAATCATGAGATACGCGAGAACGAGATGCGGTTTAGCGTCTTTCCGTCCTTCTGGGCAGTTGTTCGTCCGAGCCCGCGAAGCACAAATCCGAGTCCGTTTCCAAGCTCCGCAGCCAAGGGACTTCTTGAGGCAACCAATCGTTCTACAGCGCTCCAAAATGCTCATCCTTCTACGGCCGAAGAATTCTCGGACTGTTTGCTCTGGCTTGGACCCGAGCTTGTCCTTACGAGCGGGCGCCAAACGCAGTGCAGCGGCGCTGCGCAGGCTGAACAGCTGTCACAGCAGGCTTCAGCGTTTCTGATCGTCGTGGCCGATCATAATTCGGAAACAAACACGACAGGCTGTTGTGGCTTGTTCACTATTCGAGTATTTCGTACGCCCAAGCACTTACGACTGTCATGCGCCCAACGCTGGCACCTGCGACTATAGCCGTCGTTTGTCTCCGTTTGTGGCCTTTTATGCTCCAAGATTGGAAAATGCATAATTCTTGCAGGCTTAGAACTGGTCGTTAGGCTAGGCACCTCTGAAACTCAACATAGGCAGCTTGACGAGAACACGCGTAATTGCGAGCATCTAACGTACGTGCATGCTGCGTAGCAACTGGGCTCGCCGAAGGAGAGCTGCAAATCAGGGACTTTGGTATGCAGAGTCTGCAAAGGGTAGTAGCTTACCCAGCGAACAAAAATCTACTGTTCATGATTATCAACGCACAGTCAAAAAGGTACGCCAAATGGGCATGGGTAGCGAGACTGCTACAGCAACATAGTAGCAGTAGAGCGTATTGGGGCCCTCCAATATGACTGTGCTACTGTGTCCGAGTCTCCGAGTGAGAAGTCGCCGAGTCGGACGAGACGCTCGAGCGCGCCCGGAGATGGAGATACAGCAGAGAGCCAGGGGCAGCAAAAGCAGCAACCTTCAGCGCAGTAAGCGTAAGGCGGTCAGATTATTTGGGTTTCGCATCATGACATGGGTGTCCCAGGCGGATCACTGATCTGTCCGCAGGCATGTGGAGTCGGCTTAGTAGGCCTACCTGAACTTCGGTGATGAACACGAACCCGAGAAGACTCCACCGAACGGCGTTTACAATCCCCCATGTCAAAGTACGAGGGCGGATGCATAACGTTTTGAGATACGACCTTGTCATCAACACTTTACAAAAGTGAGTCCATCCCTCCCTCAGTCAGCCTGAATATTCTTCACTACACACACAACACACTCAAGTATACAAACAAGTATCAAAGCAAACTTGGACACTTGCATACCATACTTACAACAACATCACAACTCAAGGCAATACCACCACAATGCCTACATCAATCACATTCTCCAACACTACTAAGGGTGCTTCTGCCCATTCGATTTACAGTCGATCCCAGAAGAAATCGAAGCCAAGTCTGACCCAGACCTACTACATGGCTCACTCTGCGCGCTCGAAGTTGTCGCGGGAAGCAGCCAAGGGTGATCACGATCTGAGACTCTTGGTTTTGCACGCGAATACTCTTGACCATCTCATGGAGGACCTCTCAAATGCTGAGGCCGATCAAGAGAGATGGTTCAACAAGACCGTTTCTTCTCCACGAGAGGAGGAGGAAGAGGAGGAGGAATCACATGTTGAGACGATTGCAGAGGAGGATGAGGATGACTCGCAGATCACAGCCGTCGAAGTTGACTCTGATATGGAGGAAGATGACGAGACCGACGTTGAGCTCACTCTTACTCGGACACCATCGAGACACTCCCCTCCGGCTCTCACAATCGACTCCGACTCCGACTCGGAGGACGAGAGCATGCCTCCATCACCACCTCAGCCAACATTCGAACTCACTGAACAACAACGACAAGCCATTGCCACGACATCATTCTACGACCCCAAGGACGTCTCACTATCGCCAGTCGACTCCGAAGCATTCGAGTCAGAAGGATTCTACCTTCCTTCAAGGCAACAACCAACTCTAATCGCGGCGTACTAGCCGGTGGATTGGTTTGTTCTTGCATTGAAACTGAGCGACTTGAGCGTTTTAGCGATCTTCATTTGATACCATGGCATCACGGCATATCATCACAAACAAAATGGGAAAGGACAGGGGAAGGAAATGGAAAAGATCTCTTCAGAGCCTGTGCCTGCTCAGATGCGTGGATGTTGCTTGGTACATTGGGACACAGAAGTCGTCACTTAACGTGAGCATGTGGACCTTGTACACAACCCGACATCACGCATACTGTCGCATGGTCATATAGCCTGGAGAGCATCTGGCTACTCTACTACTACCTATGTACACAACATGCTCCTCATGCACTGCATGAGTTGAGCCGAGATAATCAAAAACTACTTTGAATACTCAAAACAATCTTCTCGCTCTTCTTTGCTTGCATGCAGAACCTCGAACTCAGAGCATATCACAACGAGCTCGCTGTCGCACGGTTTGTCCTGAATGTACGAGCGTTAATGTCCCTGAATTCGACAAAGATGCCTAGCATGGCTTAGGCCGGTAGATCATCGAAGATCTCGTTTAGCTAGATTTCGTGTGGGAGTCCTTAAACCCTTTTGACCGCTCGGACGTTGGGCCTGACTTCGCCCGAAAAGCCAGCCGTATGGCTGGTGCTGGTACTGCATTGGGACTGGCTCTGATGTCGTGGACGAATCAACGGACGATTTGCGCGAAGCGTACGAGCGGATTGCTGACGAGATCTTTCATTTCGCTTTTCGTACATTGGCACAACTTGCTCTCTCTCCTTGAAACGCCTTTGCACGTGTTTGGCCCCCAGCTGATGCTCCTTCTGATTTTCTGATTCGAAATGCACGGTAGAGATTACCAATTCTGTTCTTCGCATATCAACCACCAATTACAAACCTTTTTCTTCCTACTTCCACATTGTCGGCTCTGGGCTGATGATGAAGGCGTGGACCGCGTGGTATTAATCAACTGCCTGTTTTCAACCATGCCTGCCAAATTCTACGAGCTCAGCCAAGCCAGACAGGCCGCAGACCTGAGGTACCTTCCCAGTCGCTACTTTCGTTTTCACTGGATGATAATGAGAGTCTTCTGGGTCGCACAAGGTCTAAGTCGTGTGCAGCCAATTCGTAGTGACAATCGAGCACGTACTTTTCGCTTCTTTCGCCATGCCCTATACCTCACTCGCCGTCAGATCAAGGACTCCTGAGGTTCTGGTACCCATGGATGCCGCGGGCGCCGAGAGCGCACACAGGCGCGTACCCGGACATGTTTTCCGATCCCCAAATTCCTGTCTACACAAGATCTGCAAAATGAAACGACATCATTAAAGCCTCAAGCTCCAGTCCGCAACGCTCTGCGGCGTTGGCACTTGTCGTCTCATTTTCTTGATGCGGTCTTCGATCAGGTGTCTTGCACTGATGGATGGCGAATATTGTGCTCGTGACTATGTCATGGCAGCCCCATGATGTCGCCCTTGAGCAGCTCCGTGGATTTAACCGTACATCCATGGAATGACATCTTCCAAGCACAGGTAGGATCATCAAAATCACTCTGCGAAATTTTCAAGACGCCAGAGCCTACAGTCGACGAAAGCAGGCAACGGGAAGGTAATGGATCAAGTTCCTCGAGTCAACCGCAGTCTAAAGCAGCATCAATCGTTGACGATAGCGTGCACGGCACCAGAGCCTCAACTGTGCCAGAGTCCTGCCCGAGATATTGCGAGAGTCCGGCTCTGCAGTGACCACGCACTGAAATCTGCATTGACGGGAACACAGACCTGCTTACTGTGTGCACACTAATCGACCCAGTCGCCTAATCGAGATATCTACCCCACAATGGTCGCCTTTTCACAGGGCAACCCGACATCAAGCCTGCAACTCCTTGCATTCTCCCATGCTCAACAGCGGCGATGCCAGCGTATGACGACCTCGACATCCACTGTCGGCACAGCCGTCTAGCTGCAGTGTCCCTAGTCGCAGCCTGGCGCGACACGTTCAATCGCGAATCTCGTCAAGGCCACACTAGTTGACTGTTGCCGGACCCATCAGCATAACGAATCAGCAGTCACATTCCGAGCCCTCGAAGTCACAATTCCATGTTGACTGTCACGCTGCGCTGCTACCGCCTGGAACCATTACCCTTTGTGTCCACTGTCGCCCGGCCACGATCTTCGATCTGTCCGCTCCAACAACCACGTGGGGCTGATTCAGCCTATTTTGATGCAGCAGAGGCATGCTCACTAAGTCAACAGTTACTTTTTGATGTCCAGGAAACATCTTAGCTGCCCCAGTGAGCTCAACGCTATTCAGAGCCTTATCCACCTCAAGCAAGAGCACCATTCTCCTTCAGGCTCAGTGGGTATTCTTCGTTGAGAAGACTTTTCTTTGAGCCTCCACTCAACGGTACAAGCACGCAGGGGGCAGAGGATTCTATGACGCAGATGCCAATCTGTCGACTACAAGCGTCGCGCCAGAAGGCTTCCAGAAAACCTCTCATCCACGCTACTGTGCATTCGCTTCGAAGCCTTATCGCGTATGAGGTGGACGCTTTCGTGACCCGGGATGCAAGTGGATCTCGAGACGGAGGATTCATTGCACTCCATACTCGTCTGCACATCTTTGCAATTCCAACACTCTGACACGGATACTGATCTGCCTCGGATACCCGTGCTCGGACCGACGACATTTCCGGACCGCAGAGCAGCTTCATCAAAATTTCCTCTACTGTTGTCTGCGTCACTAGAGACGGTATTCATCTCACTTAGCCACTGCAAAGGCTAGTGGTCCTCCAGAAGACACCGAGCCTCTGCGCGGATCATATGTGGACCTGTGAGGATCATAAAGTTGGAACCCATGCACTCGCCTTGCCTGTAAGGCTACCCCAGATTTTCGATTACTGTGCACTGCGTCATCGAAGCAGAGATTGGCATCAATGAGCCTCCAAACGGCCATTGACACGTCGGACTCGAAAAACCTAGTCCTGTGTCGATCATTGCTGAACGCGTGAGCAGGCACAGAGTCAACTCAGCTACCAGTCCAGGTTTTAGTATGCTGTATCGTGCGTCAACAGAGCAGACGTCTGGCATCACTCAGCCATCGAACATGCCAACATCGTCGAACACGATCCTCTGTTCCTGCGACGATCAATTGGCGAATGAATGGAAGGTACAGTAAACGAACCAATTGCGTTCACTCCGTGTCCAAGAATTCTCTATGTCCTGGTGCATTTCGAGATCAGACCAAAGTTCCCGGCCCCTGCTGTCCATACCATCGAGTCACTCCCCTTCGTTTCTACTTGCACAGTAATGGCTTACAAGCATCTCAACTGCATACGACTGTCTTACTGGACTGCAGTTGGGGAACACCGTCGCTGCTATCCTTACTATACAGCAATCTTCACCGCCTCCAAGGGAGGGCGCCCTGAGCATCGACATGCCTTGATGGGAGCCAGGTCCTGCCGTTTGAACAGATGGTTTTGCTGGACTCTTCTCAGGCTCTGGTAGTTGTGTCCGGCATGTTCTGATGCCGACTCCGAACAGGACACAGACGTTTCTGCTGGAGATATTGCGACGCAAAATCTTTGGCAACCGGCTTGCAGCAAGTCCGGCCTCCCGATACTGTCATCCGGTTCGTATTAAGCCCGATCGCCGTTGCGCCTGCCTTAGACGAAACTGTGCTCTTGCCATCGCAACTGGCAGTCGCACCTTCCCGGCGGGCGTTCATCTGATCAAACGCAGAGGAAGGAGCACGTCATTGGTGGTTGCTGCCAGTTATGCGTGTCACGAGGCAAGGAAAGAGCCACTCGTGACATGTGTGATGCTGAAGTTGCGAAACGCACATCTAGTAAGCATAACTCTCGATGGTTCTCGTCCATGGGATTCCCAGGTAGGTCCACGCTGTGCTCAGTGGAATGCTCCAGTGAAGTCCATCAGGCAACTACTGCCAGCTGATAGAACGGCTCATCGAGCAGGTACACTTGGTAGAGCATAGCTAGGGATCTGAGGTATATGCACATAACGACGTCATTTCGCAGCCTTGAACACCACCAGCAATTGATTGCTCACCGGCCTTACAGTGTACGCATCAATCTTCTCAATTCCAGCATCCCCTCCATCTGGAACGCTGACCTCCCAGTTGCCCAGTATCGTACAGACAATCAGCTTGATCTCTTGCAGTGCCAGATGACTGCCAATACACATTCGCCCACCGCTGCCGAACGCCCAGAACCAACGATGCATTTCTTTCAGCTTTTCAGGCGAAGAATCTAGCCAGCGACGTGGATTGAATGTCTCTGGATCTGGGAAGACGGCCCCGTTGCGGTGAAGTGTGTAGGGCATGGAGCTGACGCGGACATTGCCTGGTATGCCAGTGTAGGAGCCGAGCGTGTGTCCGCCAGGAGGCGCTGGGAACGGACTGACCCTGGGCTCGATACCTGGGATTGGGGTGTGCAGGCGAAGGACTTCGAGGACGACTGCATTGAGAAGCGGAAGTGCATCAATATCCTTCGGCGAGGGTAGGTCGAAGGCATTAGTAGTGTCGTTCGTGGTCGGCCAGACGATGCGTGGAGACAGAGTTCGGATCTCCTTGCGGAGCAGCGTCTGAAGGTACGGATTGTTGCTCATTTCGTACCACAAGTACGTCAAGGCCATGGCGCTGGTCTCGTGTCCAGCACCGAGTTGATCTAGCATTTCGGAGTAAACCTCGAGCTGTGTTGGATTCGTGGTATCCGAGACCGTCGGCAGGATAAGCTCATCGTATGCCTTGCCAGCGTGCGGATTCTTGTTCCGTATGCTATGCAGACCTTGCTTGAACTGCTTATACACGATCGGCTCCTGGCCCGGCGTCAAGGCTGCCTGATTCATCGTACGGTCCGCATTGTTGCACATCCTCCGTAGCCACTCCTCAAGGATGTCGTTCGAGGCATCGAATTGTCTGGGGATGAGATGTATACCCACAGCTCGGCACAGCGGCTTTATCCATGGCAATTCCGAGGAATAGAACTCATACGGTCTGCGGCCGTGGTAGTGATGCAATATGTGTCTCCTCTCTGCAGTGTTCTGCACAAAGTTTGTGCCATTGCCGATCCCAAACTGGTAGGCGCTCATGAAATCCATCGCCATTGCGTTGTCAAGATCATGGACATCAATGACTTGACCAGCGTCGGCGAATGATTGGATCGCTGGGAGCACCCGCTCTGCAAGCAGGGCGCGCGAATTCGCAGCTACTTGGTCGGAGGACTGCAGGTACGATTTCGAGTACACATTGGCCAATGTTCTCTTTTTCTGCGAGTGAGGTCCGTGACCGAGAGTCACAAACATGCTAGAAACACCATAACTGGCGAATTGTTGAGGATACCATGGATGCTTCTCCCAACCCTGTCCATATATCGTCTTGATTCCGTTATCGACACAGTTGACGCTGAGCTCATTATAGCCAAGTCGGACCACTTCGCCGTGCTTCAGGTGAGCAGCATAGGTTATCGCATTGTTCCTGCACTGCCATCGCTGGTACAAGATCCAAAGATCTCCAAACAATGGTATTGACCAGTGGGCTGAAGGGATGTGCTTCAGGGGATGTAAGAACAACGGGTAAAGGATTAGCTTGTAGATAGCAACCAAGACCACAGCGCTGAGCGTCAAGGTCGTCAAAGTTGGGACTTTGTAGACATCCATGGCGCCGGTGGACTTGACACTTATACTGCCCGCCTTTCGCTTCGTGCAAGCAGATCAAGACACTTGTCGGGCAAAACAGCAGTTCAGGCACAGCCTCGCCAGCAAACAATAAGTAAATGACTATACATACACCTGTTCGTCGTGGAGCGAGACCTGTGTGCTTATCGTTCGAGATTTCATCGCAAGCACTTACCTAAATGCATCCCCAGCAGTTCGGCGCGAACGCGCAATTGTCCGCTGTGGATTCTTTCTCCGCCCTAGGACACGACACAGAGGGGAGCCACCTCCCGCCACATGGTCTGACAAGTCCTTTCTGGCAATAATGGCAAAACGGCGAAGGTGGCGAGCATGCTGGCGCCCGCAACGACAAAACAAATGGTCTGTTCACTGGGCAGTGGTGGATTTATGTAACACGCAGATCGCTTACATAGTAAGGAGGGATAGGGTGACGCAATCATTGGCCAGGCGAACAAGTTGCTGCAGGTGGCCTTTGTCATGGCAAGGGTAGCTGGCGTACACTTTTCCACGGTGCGTATCACAGCATTAGAATGTATAGGAACTGCTGGCGTTCAAGTCGAACGATGTTCGATAAGTACGGTTCATTGCTTCTTTGGTCACACAGAACAGCTTGTGAATTATAGCTGCACCCTGCCTGCAACTTACTACCCCAATGAAGATCATATACCAAGTAAGAGATCGTGATCGTAACGCTCAGGTATCCAAGTTGATCAACGTCAGGTTCAAGTCTCTTTTCCATGCACCTTGAGCTCCTCCTCAGAGTCGGAGGTTGTGCCAACTCCACGCTTGAGGTCGGCAGGACTCCTTGAAGAAGATCCCATCTGCTCTTCAACATTGGTAATCGCGGCGTGAAGCGCTGCGGTGAGGTCGATGTGGAACAATGGGCGGTTCAAACCGTACACAAGCGTAGTCCTCTTGTACGCTTTGCTGCTAGTAAGCGTCTGCTTGAGGTCCGAGCCACCAGACGAACTATCCTTGTCGGCGGCATCAACGGTGATGCTTTCTTTACCGTGTCCAGTCTCAATGTCGTCGGCAGTCGAATTGCGGCGTAGGTGCTTGTTGTCCCTCTTCTCGGCCGCAGCAGCAGCAGAGGTGTTGCCACCGAGCTCTGCCAAACTGAAAATGGGCTTCCAGCGAGAATACTCCTCTGTGGGAACAGTAGGGTATCCGAAGCCACCAGCAGCAAGTGCTCGCTTTGTCCAACGATTATTGATGGAGGCCAGGTGCCATTGAACGACATTGGGAGTGGCGTATCGGTCCAATTGGTTGCGCACGTCGATCAGGTTCTGTACGGACGTGACATCCACGTTGTTGACGGCTGAGAAATCCAGAATGATGGCCTTAAGCGTAGGGAGATGCGAGTTATCAGGCTCAGGTTTGCCCGCGCGAGGTCCAGGATTGTTCCAAGGTCGGTCACCAGGACGCGGCCAAGAGTCAGGGTTAGTCCTGCGGGTGTGCTTGAAGATATAGTCCACCAGATAATCAGTGTAGTGGTTTGCGTTGGGATAGTTGAAGCCCTCGCTGAAGCGATAGATGAAAATGCCTGGATATGGCTGTTCAGGCTGTACGTTGGGATTAGACCCATCGTTGTGGTCCAGAGGAAGGAATATGTCGCGTTTCTGAGCGTCATCCATGTACTGATCGCCAATCACTGAGTGGACCTTGACCCGTCCCACGATGTGACCTCTGGCTTTCACAACACGGAAGAGAAGTACAGCTGCACTGACGGAGACAGTTGTGTAAATGCCGTTCTCAATGCTAGAGAAGATGGTAACGAAGACTCCAGCAAAGAAGATGATGACCTCAATTGGAGAAACACGCCAGAACTGGTAGACAGTGTTGGGAGGAGTGATGAGATCACCCACGGCGTGAATGATGACCGCAGCTAGCGATGAGTTAGGGATGTAGTAGAAGACAGCGGTGAGGGCATAGATTGCCAACAGAACGACAACGGCGGTGATGACTCCGGCGAAAGGAGTACGGACACCAGCCTTGGACTTAATCGCGGTCCGAGAGAAAGAACCTGTGGCAGGATATGCGCCAAGGAATGGTCCCAATAGATTTGTGACACCAATGGCGACCAGTTCCTGAGAGGGGTCAATGGTGTAGTTGTTGATGCGACCAAACGATTTAGAGATAGCGATGTGCTCAATCAAAAGGACGATGACCGACGCCGGGAGCTCGCTAGCGAACCAGCTGATGATCTCGGTGTTGATCGTCGGCACAGCTGCGTGTTTGAAACCACGCGGGACAGTCTTCAGAATCTGGAACTTCGGGTTCTTGCGGTGGTTGATGTTGACGCCAGCACTGATACCAGTATATAGTAGTATGACGAAGGCTGTGCGCAGCGTGGAAATGAAGAAAAAGGTCTTTGCCCTCGCAGGGTACTTCTTAGCTGCGAATCCGCAAGCCCAGCGAATGAGGTACAGCATCAATAAGGCTGTGAGACCCATAGCGGCATCAAGTTTGCTGTGGCCCAGGTACTTGAGGGTGTTGATGATGACTTGATAAGTTGGTCCACGCGTATTGAAGCCATCAACTTTGATTCCCATAAGATTTGGCACCTGTCCGGCAGCGATGCTGATGGCCGAGCCAGTCATGAAGGCTGAGATAGCAACAAGAGGAATGAACTCGACAATCCAGCCGATTCGAGCAAGTCCGATGAACGTAATGATGGAGCCGCAAATGATGGCAAGCGCACTGGCAACGACATGCCCCTCGACATCAGGATGATCCTTCTGGACTTCCAAGACGATGTTGCCGACAATAGTCGACATGACTGCGACAGGACCGATCGTAATATCCTTAGAGGTAGCGAAGAACCAGTATATTAGCACACCCATGAATGATGAATAAAGCCCGTACTCCACTGGAAGTGCAGCAAGCTTAGCGTAGGCCATACCTTGCGGCACAACCACACAGCCCACAGTGATGCCGGCGACAAGATCGCCGATGAGCCATTGGAGGTTGTATCGCAGGATCCATCTTGTGAACGGAAACAGATTGCGGAGGTATGTGAAGTACTGCTGGCGGGACGGAACCAGCTCTTTGAGATATTCGATCGCAGTGGGCTCTTCTTCAACATAGGTATCACTACTGCCGTGCGAGAAGGTTGATTCGCCGCGAGTCAAAGCGTCGTTCTCAGCTTGTCGCTCATTCAAGCGGATGCGAAGCCCTTTGGCTAAGCCGTGGCCGAGCTTCGTGGCCTTTGGACCGGTGCCGAGATCACCTGGAGCCATGGTGACGGTACGATGATCGTTGTCCAGTCGTCGCTGACCGCTGTGATGTATCGGACAGGTATGGATGGCGTTACTTGACCCAGAATTTGTGCGATCAAATGCAGCGACTCAAGACGTCAGAATACCACTGATGGCCGGGAATATCGAGGTGAGGCTGAGAGTGCAGGAGCTTATGCGGGAGAAGTCCCCACAGCGTCCCTGTGGAAGCTGCCGCTGCTGCAGGAGTGTAGCACAGCGTCACTGAAGTACCACAGCACGGTAATAAGTAAGACTATATGATGGTTGGCTCGACTGTCGCGTGTTGTCGCGGGTAGGGAACAGTTCGAACTGGGGAGGATCCTGAGGGGCCGATGGGGCTAAATAGTAGCTCTGCCCGAGATTGTAGTTCTAGCTCGATCAAAAGATCGCGAATCTTTCTTCCACGAGGTCCACGACGCAAAGACGTCAGGAAGCGAGGAGATTCGCAATAATCTGTTCGTTGTCGTCGATATACGGATGCTCTTGCCGAGTCTAGTCCAAGCAAGTGGCGCTGATGCTTGATCAATCAAGAAAGATCAAGGAGCCCAGACCAGCCTTAACAGCTCCCACGGCGATGGAAAGAGCAACAATCTGGCAGAAAGAAGTCGTTGGCGGTATACATCATTTCTGACAGCGATTGCACCATACTTGCCAAGAACCAGATTCGCTAGAGAGTCACACCTACCGTTCGCGCCGCGCCTCGGCTACCATCATCATTCTTCGGAAAAGCTGTAGTTGAACCACAAATGATCTGAAATTTCTGGTAAAGGCTCCTCGATCCGAATGAAATTCCAGCGAACGAAAGCACAGGACTAGAAAAGTCATGATCAAGTTGGTGGAGTGGAAGTGTCTGGGGCGCCATCTGAAAGGTCTTCTCAGTCGTCCAGCATGGCGTGCTCGGGCTTGATGACAGGGACCCAAAGTTTAGCGGCACTCCACCGAGCCACCACGCCGGCTTGACGAGCTTGACCGCACGTTCAATGACTTGTGCTGCGATACGAGGCCGAAACCAAAGCGCTGCCTCGAATAGTTGCAAGCGAGGTCAGTAGCACGAACTATTGCTGCAATTGTTCGAGAGAGAAGATGGACGTGGGTAGAATTAGAAAGACGAGTGCAGGCACAATAATCGCAGTTCAGGATGAGCCCGACTCCCGAGGTCGGAGTCGGCGCAACCCTTTGTCACGTGGTGAATCACACGGACCATGCCTCGAACCACTACTCGCGATCCAGGTACTGGAGGTTGACGAATTGTGACAGGACTTCATAGTGTTATGCGACGGCACGGACCGCAGAAGAAGTTCTTCATTGAACAGGAGCCCATTCATCTCATGACGCCGGGCTTTGTTGATACGGGATAGAGCGTGTCTCCCATGTCAATTGGAGGATGACCTTGCCACAGCCAGCGGCTGGCTTTCCATACGATGCTCGATATGCTCCATGCGTCCTGTCTCACATCACTGGATCTGTGTCCATCTATGTCTTCTCTATGCGATGCCTCGACGCACTTGATTGCCCCTAACGCCATGGCCATGCAACGAGTCTCCATCCACCAACGCCGGCCATTACATTGAAGTCATGTTCTGATTGTGTCGCATGATCGCATCTACCTCGTCAAGACACTGGCATTACTGGGACGCGCACTGCATTCTCTCGGCTCCTGGAGGTACATCGTCATCGTCCTCTTCTCCAAGCCCTGCGGCACCTTGAGCCCGAGCGTGGCCGCGGGCGTCGATATCTTCGAGATCATAATCATCGTTCATGCTGTCGGTGGGTGGAAGAGTCTGTCGTGTGCGTGGTGGGAGCACCTGTTCGAGCAGTTGTAGATTCTGCATCTCAGTCTTCTCGGGGAATTTGACGTCGAAATGGATGTATAGATTGCCGAAGTCGTGATGGCGGAATGAGGGCATGCCCTGACCCTTGATTTGCTTCAGGTCTCCAGGTTTGATCATCTCACCTGCACAACGGATTAGCTGCATTCGAGCATAGATTTCCTTGGAGGGAACTTACCGGGATAAATGTTGACATTGAGCCACCGGTCGTCCAAGTGCTCAATGTAGATTGTACCTCCCGCCAACGCCGTCAGAAGGTCGATCTCGGCTCTGTAGACTAGATCGTCGTCTTTGCGCTGAAATCGTGCGTGAGGCTTCTGCTCAATCTCGAACTGCACATCTCCGGGTAGCACGCCAGGCATTTGATCGCCCTCGCCTCGGAAATCGATCTTGTGACCCGTCTTGACGCCTCGATCGACATGAACGTGAAGAACTTTGCGCTCGACCACCGTCTTCTTACCCATGCACTTCTTGCAGCGATCCTTGTCCCGGATAGTCTCGCCCTCGCCCTGGCAGTCGGGACACACTGTCTGGAAGCGCTGGATCATCGGACCCATTTGTCGCATCATAGTCTTCATGCCGGCACCTTGACAGCCTGGACACGTCCGAACAGCACCTTCTTTCCCTCCACGACCATCACAGGATTGGCAGATCACCGACTTCTGCAGAGCCAGCTTTGATACCTTTCCCTTATAGATGTCTTCAAGCGAGACTTTGTGGACGTGATGAATTGTTCGCGCTTTCTTGGGGCCTTGTTCGCGCATACCGCCGCCGAACATGCCGCCGAGGCCGCCACCAAAGCCGCCGCCGCCGAAGAACTGAGCAAACAGATCTTCTGCAGCCATGCCGCCACCACCCATGCCACCTTGTTCTAAGCCTTCTTCGCCATACTGGTCGTAGAGCTGACGCTTCTGAGGGTCGGAGAGGACTTCGTATGCTTTCGAGAGGTCTTTGAACTTTTCTGCTGCTTCCGGGTTGTGCGCATTCTTGTCTGATAAGAGTCAGCGACTGCTGTATTCAAGCAGACGAAAGATTGTTACTGACCAGGATGGTGCTTGAGCGCACCTTTCTTGTAGGCTGTCTTCAGCTGGGCTTCTGTGCAGTCCACTGTGACCTATAACAGTATTAGAAGACGCCGACGCCATCGATAGCAGTCAACAGCACGTACCCCCAAGATTTCGTAGAACTTGGTCTCTTTCACCATGTTGGCGGTGCTGGCAGGATGTGAACAGCAATACTGCTAGGATTGTACACTTCGCTCCTCTAGATCACTAGGCACAGCAAATGTAGAAGATATTACTCCAGAAATCGGCAATAGAGTGGCAGACAGAAATTCGGCCTCTTTAGTGTTGAGAGTGGAGATGGTTTGAGAAGTCCGCTTGCCCTTTAGTCAACTAAGAGCAGATGTCTTGTGGTGACTGTTTGATGTTTGATGCCAAAATCCTTGTGAAAGTGAAGGACTGGGAGTGGGAGGTTGCAGTATCACTGATGACAGCCAACGCCTTCCTGCTCGGAGTTTCTGCAGGCAAATATTCAAGGGTTTTGCGCCGGCCTGCGGTCCAACTGCCATCTGGGCCTTTTCAGCCTTGCCAAGCGTTCGACCTGTTTCGATGGAATTCTCCTGTTCCAAATCACATTTTGTATTCATTTTACACTGGACTGGAATGATGCTTGAATGTAGGTCTTCAGGCTGATACTGTAGACCTATCCGATGCAAAGTTATGGCTCGATCGTGCGAGGCGTCCGCTCCTGCGGTCTGTACACGTGAAGTTACCATGATCAAAGCAGGAAACATGACTCACTCATAGATACTCTGCCGAGTCGCGCGAGTCAACCATACGAGGGTTTGTCACCACCGATGACGACCAGACCAGACTGCAATTGACAGAGGCCAATGAGCGGCCAGGGCTCTTTGAATCGCGTGAGTGTAGAAGCCTTCCTAGGCAGAACCTGCAAGCCAGACAGCATGATTGTGTGAGAATGCGATTGCTATATACTGCTCCTACGGCATCGCTGGCTCATAGGTTTCGGCTATGCTCTCTATTTCGCCATACGGCTGTATCTTTTGCACTCAATCGTATCGTTGCTTTCGGGGCCGAGATTCGCGGAGCAACCACTTAGGAGTATGCTGAGCAGCAAGATGCAGCTGGTCGTACGGATGTGAGTTGAGCATGGATGCTGGTCGTTGGTGGCGGCAGCATGCTCACCTCGCGATGCTGATCACTTCCCCTTCCACCACGATCTATGATTTAGCGACGTCCCTAGCGCCCTCTTCCTCGACCACCACGGCCACCTCTTCCTGCCGCGCCGCCACCACGTCCCTTCTTAGCTGGCGGCTTGACGTCTTCATCGTCCTCATCGTCATCACTGTCTTCGTCATCCGCAGTCGCCTTCTTGCGCTTCGTGCCCGCACCGCCAGCCGCCTTCTTGCCTTTACCGGCAGCAGCTTTCTTCTTCTTCGGAGCTTGAATGTACTTGTCCTTCTTCAGATCAATCTCGAGATCTTCTTCCTCTTCGACAACTTCCTCAACCGCTTCGTCCTCATCCTCAATCGCTTCCTCGAGGTCAGGCTTGTCGCGCTTACTTGCACCACCCTTTGTCAACCCTAACGCATTGCTAGCCTTGACGAATGGCATCGGGTGGCTTTGTTGATTGTACATGCGGGTGAATGCAGATTTCGTCTGGGAATCGATGGTGTATTTCTTTGAGTCCATGTCCTGTGGGCCGACTCCGAGCTCGATTATAGCATCGTAATCGTCTTTGGTCAGATAGTATGAGTCCATGAAGTCGATCATATCTGGTACAGCCTCCTTTCCATTCTTTGCCAGCTGCCCCACGGTAGAGTTCCAAAGGTATGGCATATACTGCTGACGAATCTCGTTACGATCTGCTGCAGTCTTAAGTCGCATATGGCCTTGGATCTCTTTGACGTAGCGAGACAGCTTACCAAGCTTGGAGTTGTTGCCGAGCCAGGAAGCAAAGCCTACCTGTTGGTTGAAGTTGCCGTAAACATGAGATGCCGGACGTACGAAACTGAAGATGGCATGTAAAGGCATCAGCGACCACTGTTGTTGAGAGCCGTGGATCATTCGATCAACCAAGTCGCCGTCACTAATGCTAGAGGCGGCTTGGTCTGCAAGCTCCAGCCACTTCAAGTTGCGTTGTTTGTCGCCGTTGACGTTCTGGATCTGTGACGGCTGTGACTTGAGGTAGTTTTCCTGTAGCATAAGGTAGCTGAACTCATGGTCGTTGAAGTAAAGCTCAGTCTTCTCGTTGAGCGTGGCCTTCGAACTACCTGAGAACATCTGAGGACGCATGATCTTCGAGACGATGTCCCACGGTTTGAGGATGACATGTTTCTCCCAGCCTTTTGCCATGCCTTTGCTCTGGTCGAAAGAGAGGTCCTTCCCATGGCCGTCGATTTTGATTGTTGACAGCATATTGATGATTCGCCGTATGTCGGCGTTGCCACCTTCAATGACAGCCATGAGCACTTGCGGGTCAAGCTTGATGCCCTCTCGGAAGCAGACAGTCATGATGCGCTGCTTGATCTGTTCTGCTGTTGGTCGACGAAATGCGAAGTCTGCTGTCACCATATCAAATGGCTTCATTTTCGGCTGACGACGCTCGTTGCAGATCATGATGAGAGGAATATTTGTCTTTTTGGCGACCGCTGCCAAGCTCCAACGCCGCCACGGTCACCAGCAGACATGCCATCGACCTCGTCCATGATCAGCACGAGATTTTGCTTCTTGGACTCGACTTTCTTGCCTTCTCCAGCGAAGTAGCCCATGATCGACTTGGTATCCAGGACACCCTTGAGAGCGGTCTCCATTAGCTTCTTACTTCGCGTATCGCTAGCATTGGTCTCGACGATATCGTAGCCTTCCAACTTGGCGATGAAATGAGCAGCTGTAGTCTTGCCTATGCCAGGCGGACCATGAAGCATGGCAGCGCGGAATATGCCAGTGCCATTCTTGCCTGCCTTCTTGAAGTTGAAATGAGCATTCTGGCGCCATTGCCGAAGCCAATCTTGCAGCTTCTCGACTGTGGCCTTGTTGCCACAGACCTGACTCAACATCTCTGGAGCATACTTATCCACCCATAGCCGGCTGTCGACTTCTGGGCCAGTAGGCTTTACAGCAGCGCCAGTACGTTCAGCTTTGATCTTGGCAATTCGTGCCTCCTCTTTCAGGCGCTCTTTCTCCTTCCGCTCTTCTTCTTCAGCTTGCTTCTTGACCTTCTGGGCCTCCTCTTCGCGCTTCTTTTGGGCAGCCTCGGCGCCTGCAGAGCTGCCTCCGCCTTCGGGACGCTTGGAGATTAGCAAGAAGAGTCCATCTTCGTTGATGGTCTTTATCCCCAGTTTGTGAATAGTCTCCAGCTTCTTTGGTCCGGCATCACTACCGAGAACGACAAAGCTCGTCTTGCTAGAAGGACCTGTTGTGACTTTGCCTCCGTAACGCTTGACCAAAGCCTGTCCTTCCTCTCGGCTGATGGTTTCCAGAACGCCCGTGAAAACGAATGTAAGTCCCAGTAAGCAGTCAGGTTCGCCCTCAGGGATTTGCTTCATGCCGGCACCTGCGGGCTGAGCAGTCGAGTTGCCACCTCCAGTTCGGAAATCGAATTTTCTATCTTCGTCTCGAGGTGGAGGGGTGGGTGGTCTGACTGTGGGAATAGAGTCCAGCAGGTCCTGTGCGGCCTTGTCCTCGACCGGGGGAGTCTTCTTGGCTCGAGGCTTCTTCGGAGCAGCTTTGGCGGTCGCCTTCTTTGACTTCTTCTTGGGTGCATCGTCGGAGTCGAGGTCGTCATCATCCTCATCAAGCTCGACTGACTTACGCTTGCGACCATTGGCAGTCTTGCGTTTCGTATCGCGACCACCATCAAAGCCATTGATCTCGGCCATCTCTAGATCGTCGTCATCGTCAGTCTCTTCTTTCTTGACGGCTCGCTTGGCCTTGGGCTTGACAACGACATCTTCCTCGGAGCTGCCCTCGTCGTAGTCATCGACTTTGCCGTTCTTGAAGTCGTTTGCAAAGATATCATCATTTCCGGTGACATCGTCAGCGAGGACGACAGCATCTCCGTCGTCATCCTCGTTGTAGTTCTTTCGGCCAGGCTTTCGGGCAGAACGTCTTCCAGTAGAAGGGGTGGCGCCGTTGATAGCCTTGATGGGAGTGGGATTGGAGACTGCTGCGGAAGACTTTGCTGGTGTGGATTGGCTGGTGCTCTTCGACTTGGAAGAGGCGAAGTATGCCGAGCTTGTCGTCTCCTCTACAGCCTTCGGCTTCGCTGCAGGCTTCTTCTTGGGTGTCACGACTTTGACGGGCTTGAGATCCTCTTCGTCTTCATCATCGCTGATGACTTTGCGTGACTTGGACTTAGATTTGGTGGCTGGCTTTGACTTCTGATGGCCATTAGTCACTGGGTGTTTGTCGTGAGTCTGTGGATGGTACATACCGGTGTCTGTGAGGGTGCGGCCGGCTTGGGGGCACTGCCGCCACCACCAAAGAAGCTGCGGATGTCTGATGGCATCTTGTTTGTGCTGATCCCCGACCACTATGCACACATCTCTGTTAATCCCAAGACAGTCCCCTCAGTCAAAATATGAGTAGATGCGTAACAGCAAAGGCTGCAAGGAAGTGCCTGCCAGTTTCCCTAGAGGTGCTTCACACTTTCCGCAGTCGCGTCATGGAACGCGTTTTGGGCTAAATTGCAATTAGGCTACAACCCTAAACCCTAGGCAGCAGATGGGTCTTCAAGTCGAGCCCATGAAAGATCGATATCTGCCCAAGTGTACATTAGCAAGTGGCAGTATCCTACCGATTCGCGTACGCCTACGACACCAGGCATCGCATTAGAAAAGCTCACATCAGCACATTTAAGCTGCCTGGAAACCAGCGATGGTCGTCCAAAGCGCAGCGAGAGCTCCTTGCTGCTCTTTAGCATCGACGTTCTCCCGCCTCCAACTCAGCTCGAATTCAAGCAGACCACACATCACACCGACCAAATCGCGACAATGTACAAGAACATTCTCGACAGCGCCTGCGCGGCGCAGCTGGCTGGTACCGAAGCAAATGGAGAAACGGAAGTCTATGACCGGACGACCTCACATGAAGACAGGCGGCTCAGTACGAGGCACCACAGTCGTATGGGGTGACTGGGGTTTGCGGATGAAAGACCACGACCGGAGAGTGTCGGCAAAGCAACTGAAATTGGGCGAGGACACAATACGGGCGAAGCTGAGAGGAACACATTTCAAGCTCTACACTAGGGTCAGTGCGAACATAGGTGTTTATACGAAAGGAAATGAAGTGCGCATGGGTAAGGGAAAGGGCAAATTCGACTATTGGGCGGCAAGAGTACCGGTCAGCAACATCATCTTCGAGCTCAAGGGGAATATGCACGAGCAGGTCGCCATGGAGGCGTTCCGACTTGCTGGGAACAAACTGCCCGGGACATATGAGTTCGTGCGGCGGGGTGATGCACCTGTCGTCGGAATCACGAAGCTGAAGAACGGCGTCACCTTACAATCGCTGAGGGAGGCGCGAAGACCGGTCGAGTCAAAGGACGATCCTCAGGAGCAGGACGTCATTTCTACGCGGATTGTGCCAGAGAATCCGTCGAGCATTTCAACGACAACCGCCATCGCGTAAAAGGACATCATGTACAAAACGAAGACCTTCAGCCGCCAACACCAGATCCTGAGCCATAGCCCTGTGCGCCCCGCGTGTCTGAAGTCTTCCGCTCGAGGCTACTGTCTTTCGGAGCGCCTCCGTATCCGCCCTCCTGCGTAGCTTGTCCTGTCGAGTTCGTGAAGCCACCCATGCCCGACTCGGAGATGTTCTGGCCGTAGCGTATGTTCTCTGCGACTTTTGACGATTTCTCGCCTGCAGATGTTGCGCTTTCTGTGTTCTGAAATCCGCCTGATTTTCATGAGCATCAATGCCGTAGTCGCGGAGAGGGCCATGTACCACCCAGCTGCCCACTCTGCTTCGATGGCTCCTTCGTCACCGTCTTGATCGACTCATACCTGATGGCCAAGCAGGTCAGTCAGAGTCCATACGTCCGGACTTTCAAGACCTCGGTGGCACACTCACTGTGTCGACTCCCCACCACGCTCAGTGCTCATGCGCTTGTCCTGATCACCCATCTTGAATGCTTTGAAGTCGCCGAGCCAGTGACAAGTTAGAACGCTCTCTAGTGATTGAGTGACTGTATGAAAGAGGTCCATCTAGTCCGGAACTCAACCCATTGTTGGGCTGTACATGCATCAGAGCCCTCCTCGTGGTCCACTTTCCCGCAATCCCAACGATAAAACAGTGATGTCAGTCTTGCATTGTTGCAGCTATGGGCTCTATGCGCTGACGTATTTCAACGTCCTTTTGATATCGATCATTGTTCAAGAACTCCTACGAGGAGGCCTCCAGCTCGATTTCCCAGATTTCCAACTGTCACAAATGAGTCGGCCAGGGCGGGCTCCAGCTCGATCTCCTTAAGCATGCTTGCGCTCCGGTTTTCGTCTTGCGTTTGCATTTCCTGCATTTCCACTGCCGCTCCTCTCAGCCTCCCATCTCAACATCCTCCTCCCCATCCCCTCTGTCTGGCACCTTAGCCGCACGCGCCTTACGCGCCTTCTGCGCCTGGAAACGCCGCCACAACAGTACCTTCACATCGACATAGTCCCCAACCCTACCAAACCCTGGTCCCTTTCCCGTTTCCTTTCTCAACTCATGATACCCCTGCATCCCCGCGATTGTAGCTGAATGCCATCCCTTCTTCGCCTCTTCAGCGTCCTCCTCAACATCGTCGTCGTTCTTCATGTACGCCTCCCATAGCGCGATCTGGCCGACAATCTTCTTCTCCTTCTTCTCCTGCTCCTCTGGCGCGGTCATCAACTCCTGCTTCTCGGCCAACTGCTCCATGCAGTAGTCAATGATGTCCTGCGGCTTGCGGCCCTTGGCAATGGGAACGAAGACGGTAGAAAGGTACGTGAAGGGCCCCTTGGAGCCTGTATCGTACTTGACTTCGTCGAAAACGAAGACTTCAGCAGGGAAGCTGTCATCACTGGCCTCGTCAGCGGCTTCCTCCTTCTTGGTCTGCTTCTTGGCGGGTGTGGCCTTCTTCTTGGGCTGGACTTGCGTCTGGCGCCAGTGGCAGGGAGGACGGGACGAGCCGGAGCAGCAACGGGTGGGGCAGGAGCGACGATACCATGGCGAGCGTCTTCGGCTCTGATTCGCTCGCGCATGGCGATGAGCTCATCTTCGTCGGAGTCGTGGAAGAGGTCGCGTTGGACGCCCATGAAGTCGTCGCCCGGCGTGGAAGCGGGGAAGTCTGGGATGTCGCTGAAGATGGCTTGAGTTGCGGGAGGTCTTGCTGCGATCTCGCGCTCGAGATTGCTGATGCCGCGGACGAGGTCTGCGCGTTCTTGTGGATTGATCATCCAGTCGGGACGAGGATTGGCCGCACCTTGTCGAGAAAAGTTGGTTGAATAGACGGGGTCGGCGTTGAGCAAGGTAGGTCTTTCTGCGACGAGGTTGGTCGGCTCGATACCACGGGGGCCTGCAGCAATTGGCTCAGAGAAAGGATCGAAGTTTGCGTCGGTAGGGATCGCTGGCCACCACTTTCCGGGAGGGCGCTCGATGGCAGGAGTTGGCACGAAAGGTTTGTCTTGACTAGCCACGATCTCGAGGTTCTGTAGGTTGATTGTGCTATCCCATCGCTTGGGCGGCTTTGGCAATTTCCGGGCTTCATCCTCTAGGGCTTCGTACGTGGCTCGGGCGTTTGGAGCAAGCTTGTCGCGGACACCCATCGCATAGCTGACTTGTGCAGCATCGGGTGCCAGAGTACTGTTTGCGGCAGCCAGACGAGGATCGATCGGATTGGCGTTGGAGAAGGCGGCGTATGCGTCGCGCGTCTCAGCTCTACACGAGCTTTCTGTCGAGCAGCAGCCTGTGTCGCAGGGTAATCGTCGCTAAGGATATTGATGGGGATGGCAGGTATATCGGCAGCAGCGAGACGTTCGTCTAATGTGGTGCCAGGCTGATTGCGCTCTTCCTCATCGTCCATCATGTCCCAGTTAACGAGATCCATAGTCGCGTCGTCAATGTCGGGTTTGTTGATGACTCCCTGTTCGAGACCTTCTCGTATCGGCTTCAAGGAACTGTGCTTTTCAAGCCACGAGGCGTCAAGTTCAGATCCTTTCTGAATGATAGGTTGCGCCGGCACGGAAGTTGCTCGCGCTGGTGTGTCGATGTCTTGCTGCGCAAGGACAATATCGAATTGATTGAGCAGCTGAGCTGGCACCGAAGTTGCTCTTGTTGTGTGGCTGAGAGTCTGCTGCGAATTGGAAGATACCTCTTCTACACGGGATCGTTCACGCTCGGGTGCGACCTCATTCGATGCGGGTGCAGAAATGCCTGAAGGCCCTGAGAGAGCAGGCAGTTCTGTGGAAGGAGGTGTTGAGGTTGTGATTGCTGAAGGCTCTCCGGTGTGTGGAATTTGTCTGTTGTTCTCGGCATCCTCGGCGCTGGTCCTGGCGTTGGTGTTGCCAGCCTGACTGCCACTGCGGCTTGACTCCCTTAGTGATCCACGTGGTGTTGACATGGTGATAGAGTCTGCCGAGCTGTGCTCACTTCCTATTCTGCTGCCCCGTCGATGGCTAATCTGAAAGATGGTGCAGTCTACACACAGGCATTTCAACACGTCAGTAGTCACATGGTCTCAAAAAGTGCGACAAACAGAACGCGCTAAGAGTCATTGCAATTGCCTTGTCTTGGCAGCGCTGTTGAGGTGATTGTCAGCTTGCACTGAGCAGACCTGAATTATCATGGCTATTGTCCTGGACTGTCTTTACTTCAGGTTTCCGCCAGCGTCGAGTCCTGGGTGAGCTTTGTCTGAAGCCACGTCACCTTTGACCTTCGCCGACAACCGGCTTACTCGACTTTTCGAGTAGCATGTCAAGTCGGTCACACATGTTTCGCTTGAAGCGTTGGGAAACGCGATAGGTGTGTCATCAGGAGCATCAGGGCGGAAGTAAACGTCCACGGCAACTGACCAACGACTAAGTCTGCCGTGCTCGATACTTGTCATCGAGGAACATTCTCTGAGGTTTGGACACTACCAACGCGACTCCTGATTCCGGCCTATACCGCACTCGATGCACCTACTCCAGTCAAAGGCTAGGGAGAATGTGGTTCGACGTAGGTATTCCAAAGAAGGCAATTCGGGGCGTCCGTCCGAAGCCAAGCACCAATCGGCATTCCTCGCAGGATGCCTGGTTGCCTTTCGATGATCTACAACAGGCGACGTCAATTGCGTGCACACGTTACGACATGCAAAAGCGGGAATAGTTCAGACGAACATCAAGACTGCCAAGCGTCTGTATGAGAAGACAGGTCCCCAGGATGTAAGATGCGACGAAGTCAAGAAAACTATTCTCGTTCGATTTGGGGTATTTGTAACGCCGATGACTCCTTGCTATGTGCTCTGATGCGTGACGCGGAGACTAATCACCTGACTCATCAGGCCTAGGATCCGCCCAGGCTCCAGCTCCCGCAACCTCCAAGTTCGCCCTGAAGACCTCCTGCACAGCAGCAGCATCGATGAACTGGCCTGCGGCGTAGATCGCCCAAGCATAAATCGCACAACCGAATGCCGTCCGCGACATGAGTTGCAACGGTGCCAGACAATCGAAGATGTCCTGCAACGATACATATCCTGTTGGTGATACCATCGACTGCAACGGTCGCGTGAAGCTATACAGGCTAAGTATTGAGTCTCCATTTCCATGGCCCATTCGGTGCAAATTCCAGTCGGTGTCCATATTCATGCCATGGTGGCTGTCGAGCGCGATGAGCGACTGGTACAGGTTGTGGAAGTCAAGGACGACCTCGTTCGCGCGGAATGTTGGTCTGCTGGCGTCTTGGACTCTCGCTTCGCCCAGTCGAATGTACGCATTGAGGCGCCTTCTACTTATCTCCAGCGAACTCGGTTCCAGGACCTTGCCTTTGATCCGAGCACGGATGACCATTGCGACTGTGCGGTAGTCGGCTTCGTGTGATTGGATGTTTCGCTCTCTGATCGCAGCGATGCGGTCCGACGTCGGATCGCGCAGGCGGCGCGGCGAAGTCGGAAGCGGTTCATAGTCTGGCAAAATTAGTCGGTTGTGTCACCAGCAAGGTGATTGAGCTGGAGAACTCACGCTCGACTGTGCCAGCCGGAGTTGAAGGAGGAGAGTCGTCCGAGAATCGCGCGACTGGCAAGCCCATCTTGATGGCTAGGCGCTGTGTCTGGCAATAGCGGTTGCTGTGTCAATTCGAGATTCAGGCTGCAACTTGGTAGGTTGTGCGTTGCAGAACATATTGCAAGCGTATATATAGAGCGGGGCATATTATGTCTGGTTGCCCTGTGCGAGGAGAACCGAAGCAAACTCAGCAGATGAACAGGTCTATGGCGAGAGCAGGTGACAGCAGATGCAACTGCCAGTCACGCACACCAGTCGGCCATTCCAGGCAGGGGCAATCCAGTGGAGAGGAGTCAAGCGGTCAGGGTGAAGCAAGTGCAAGAGCAGACTTATAGCCTTCACCTTGGTTTGATATCAGTCAACAATACGATGGACAATTGGACAGTAGTGGCATACCATTTATTGTTCTACAAGTTCTTCAGAAGTTACCAGTGGGTCCAATTCACGATGCTTTTGTTGGCACCGCATTACCTGCACCAAGCCGCTGGATCTCTTCGCAAACAGCAGAAGTCATCTCCTTCGTCCCGACTGAACCGCCCAAGTCCCGTGTCTTGACGCCCTTGCCCATCGTGTTCTCGACAGCTTCCATCAACAGCTCCGCGGCCTCTTCTTGGCCCAGCCACCTTACCATCTCAGCACAAGTCCAGAATGTGCCCACAGGATTTGCCACATCTTTACCTGCAATATCCCAGGCTGAGCCATGGATAGGTTCGAACATGCTGGGATTTTGCCTCGTTGGATCAAGATTGCTGGTGGGCGCGATACCGATCGAGCCCGCCAGAGCAGCTGCGAGATCGGAAAGAATGTCTGCATGAAGATTCGTAGCCACGATAGTGTCAATGGTCTCTGGCTGTAGCGTCATCCGGCAGGTCATTGCATCAACAAGCATTTTGTCGGAAGTAACGTCTGGGTACTCCTTTCGAACCATGTCGTGGACTTCGTCCCACAGCACCATACCGTTTCGTTGCGCATTTGATTTCGTCACGAAAGTGATATGCTTCTTCGGCCTTGAGCGGGCTGTTTCATATGCGAATCGCATGATTCTTTCCACGCCCACGCGTGTGAATATGGAGACTTCCGTGGCTGTCTCCCAAGGCTGTCCGATATGGGACCGACCACCATGGCCCGCATACTCGCCTTCACTGTTCTCTCGGATGATCACCCAGTCGAGCTTGGACGTTGCTGCTGGTGAGCCCTGGCAGGCAGAAAGAGGTGATGAGACGCCTTGTAGAATCCGAGTGGGCCGTACATTGGCATACTGCTGCAATGGCTGGCATATCGCAAGTCGCAGGCCCCAAAGTGATATATGATCCGGTACACGTAGGTCACCAACGGCACCGAACAGAATGGCATCATGGGCCTTGAGCTGCTTCAGTCCATCGGGTGGTATATATGCTCCAGTGCGTAAGTACGTGTCTGATGACCAGTCGAAGTGGCTGAAAGAGAAGGAGAATGACTTAAACGTCTCGGCTAACGTTTCGAGGACCGAGATTCCAGCGGAGATGACTTCTGGACCAATGCCGTCTGCTGGTATTGACGCTATTTTATAGTGGCTTTTAGATGGAGGAGGAGCAATCTTAGTAGGCTGCTCTGCGGCAATAGAACCCATCGTAGCGGTTTGGAGTATTAGCGGTTTTTGATACTGCGTGATTCCTTCAGGACTACTAAAAATGCACTGTATGGACAGGGAGTCGAACGAGGGCAGCAGGACTATATATCGTTGGCGTTGGAGTCCAGCAACCTCGGCGAATAGTTCAAGCGCCGGAGGAAGCCAAGCCCGGCCTCAAATACCTCAACGAGCACGAACCGGCATCGAGCCCGATGCTCCCGTCCTTTACTGAAGACACACCTTCGCTAAGGTCGCCATGAGAATCACTTTAAGATTCAAAGATCGTTGGTCGGTCCTTTCACAAGCAGGCCCAGCGCTAAAAGAGAAGGTGTATCACGAAACTTCGCTCACTTCAATCACATGAATCTTCCACATCCTGAAGAAATATGAGTGTTTCGAAGATGCAAGTCGATACATGACGCTTGAACGCTTTAGAGCCAAAGAACAACGACAAAGAGCGCCGCGATCAGTCGAAAGCCCACAGATCTTTCACAAGATTGCGCTCCCGCTCTTCAACCACTTCTCCTGGTTCTCGAGCGAAGATCCTCTTTGGAATCTGCCACTCCACGACCGGCTCTCTTTCCCTCTTCCCTTCCTTCTTATTCAGCTCAGAGTCCATCATTGTTGCGTACGAGTTATCCAGAAAATCTTCCACCTGATATTGCTGCTTCGTGAATTGTTCCGATATTATGCGACAAATGCTGGCAACGGTCGGGTGGTAATGACTCTGCAACGTCTCTAGCTCCCATAATGAGCTATCGATTGCACCACTAACTTGTGGATCAGTTTCTGCTGGGTCGTACGGGTCTTCGCCTAGGTGGTCATCCGACTTCGTATATGGAGGATGGGGTTTCCGGTGAATCATGAATGTTGTTGAAGGATGTTGCTTGAGCAAGTTGTAGATGAACGGCACTACAGCCACAATCGCAGCAGGCGGCGCGAACAGGCACAGTCTAGACAGTCGCTTGATAAAGCTGGCTATCGTAGCGGCTGGCAGGTGGTTCGTCGGGGCAAGAAAGGTCTCGAGGTGTCGCATCACTCGCGATCGGTACTTGCTGTGTAGGAGGCTCTGGTCTAACAGGCATATAGTCTTGGATAGAATTGTGGGTGGTCGAGGTTTCGCGTTGCGATGAGATGGTAGAGACCTGTAAGAGCTGGAACGGAGAGTGATAGGTCGCCCATGTTGAGGCTGTCGGTGAAGAAGTCCATCAGTATTTCTGGCCTTCGCAGTGATGTGATTATGGCAGGAGTCTGTAATCGGCGCAGAAGCGCTTTCCGCTGTTGTAAATTCATGGGCTTAGTGACCAAACTGGCGATGTTGGTGGTGCCCTCCGCGGCCGGACCGGCACTAGTCTTCTTTGCCTTCGGCATGTTGGCGTCGCAATCCTCTGTGGGACGCAAGAACTTGCTAGTCACTCGATACGTGCACTGGAGACGACGCCTGCGCTGTTCCCAGGGTGTGGTTGCTTTGCGGGGCGCAACTTTTGAGAAGAATTGGAGAACTTGAAGGAGACGTCGAATGGTAAAAGTCAGGGGCCCTCCTCAAGCCGGTTGACGGAGCGTCTTACTGCCGGTAGGGTTAGGGCCTTGAATGCCAAGAATGCTAGTCCGGATTAATGCTTAGAGCTCTCTGCAGGTCCGACGAGCTTTTGACGTTGAACTGCGAGCCCGTCCCTTTGGAAGCCACACCATCACACAACCATGGCGTCGAGGTTAGCAAGGACCGCGGCTGGTAAGCCTTGGTCCTTTGAATTGGCTGGCATGACAACGAAAGCTAACAATACAAACAGGCGCCGCAAGACTTCGCCCATCAATCCTCCCACGCTCCTCCCTACCCGCATTCCCGCTCACCACGGTTCGACACGAGTCCTCCGTGCCGACAGAAGAACCCAAGAAGAAGGCGCAGTCAATCATCGACGCGCTGCCCGGCAACTCACTCGTCTCTAAGACCGCCATCCTTTCCGCTGGTGCCGGCATCTCAACCTGGGCTATCTCCAACGAGTTCTACGTGCTCAACGAGGAGACTGTTGTCGCATTCTGTTTGTTGTCAGTCTTCTACGGAATCTTCAAGTATGGTGGTCCGGCATACAGCTCATGGGCGGAGCAAACGACAGGAAAGATCAAGGGGATCTTGGATGAGGCAAGGGAAAGCCACGCAGAATCCGTAAGAGCTCGCATTGAGGACGTGAAGCCGTTGAGCAATGTTGTGGACATCACGAAGGGATTGTTTGAGGTCTCAAAGGTATGTGCTATTCTGGGCCTGCCCACGGTGAGAACAAATCGAGAGTTTAAACTAACAATTCGAAGGAAACTGCCCGCCTCGAAGGTCAGGCTTTCGAACTCGAGCAGAAGACTGCACTAGCCGCCGAAGCCAAGAGTGTTCTCGACAGCTGGGTCAGATACGAGGGTCAAGTTAAGCAACGACAACAGCGCGAGCTCGCCGAGTCAATCATCGCCAAGATCAACAAGGAGCTCGAGAACCCCAAGGTTCTGCAGCAAATCCTCCAGCAGTCTGTCGCCGATGTTGAGCGCATCGTGCAGCAGAAGCCTGCAAGTTCGTAGACAACGATCGTTCCATGCGCAATTTGAGCACTTCCGGATTCTGGCCGTCACCACGGGAGCAGGTGCCTCTCGGCAGCGTCTTGTGGCTCTACACCACCTGCGCCAACCGGGTCGATGGATGCAACTGAGAATCGCCCGATGGAGTGCCATTCGATACCGCTAGCATTGAACCGTCTTTGTACATAAGCGAATACATGATAGCGCGCAAAAGAAATTCAGAGATTCAGAAATCATTCGGAAGATGGATTCCTCTCATGTTCATGCTATGTACTGTTCGTGCACCACGAGATCCTTACGGGCCCCACGGCAAAGGCACTCCTAAGTCTGCTAGTAGAAGACGAAATTGATCGGACAGCATTGAAGACTTCCCCCAGACCAGTTGACCTGATAGAATTCAATCTCTGACAATTGCTCCAACAAGCTGAACCACTTGAATAAATGTGTTTCGCGCTTGCCTTGAAGTGCCGTGTAGAGACCGCGCGAGCCTACTCGCCTAGTCTGCTACTAAGAACCGCTGTGCGCTACTTGAGTGGCGAGCCAGGCCTATGGATGAGGTCCCTAATACTGCTTCCATACAAAAATATACACCCTACGCAAAGTGGGTCGACGTGCTATGGTGAACAACAGCACAAGACAACGTACGATCTCGCTCATACGCGCAGACTACTCCACGCCCAGCCCGATACAAAAGACTCGTAGGTGCTGCTACACTCACACGATTCTGTCAGATACTCGCTCCTCGGCTCTGCCTGGTCTCATGCACTCACTGTGCCCTATGAAGCCGAATACCGTCCCGAGACCAACACCCGCCTCCTCTCCACATCCACCCAAGCCCCCTCCTCCCGACTATCCACCTTCTCCACCTCCTCATCCGCAAACGGATCCTTCTCCTTCTGCACCTGCGCCCTCCTTTGCACACCTACCTGACTTCCCGTCCGTCCAGGCAGCTCGAATTTCAGCTCGATGCCACCCTTCTTGGGCATGCCGCTAGCCGTAGTGAAGCGCACCAGCAATCGCTCTTGCCCCTCAGGCTTCACACTCAGCTCGTTGAACCGCCAGGTGACTGTGCCTGCTTTCCGTCGGAAACTCGCGCCCGCCGTGGGGTGCATCATTGCGGCGGTGGGTTTGATCGGATCAGTGCCGGAGACGTCGAGGGAGACGCTTATTGCTACGTTCTTGAAGGTTACTGGCCCGACTGTGGCGAAGGTTGGGTTGAGGCTGTACAGCAAGATGACGGAGGCTTGCCCGTCGATCAACTGCCACGCTGGGGTGAGGAGGATGGGAGAGTAGGCTGCCATGTTGTCGGGCTCGAGGTGGAGTTGGTATTTGAGGCCGACGGTGGGATGCGACTTCTTGATGTTGGAGAGGGCGATTGTGTAGGTGCCTGCTGCGTCTTCTGCGGAGGCTGTGTTGGTTTTGTCCAGGGAGGAGACGAAGGTCGGGTTGGCGGCGACTTTTTCGAGAAGCTCAAAGTGTTGGAGCCGGATGGTTTCGGTGTTGGTTGATGTGGTACCGTTGTAGGCAAGGGCTATTTCGCCTGTGACCATGGACTTGGTGATGCCAGTCTCGTTGAACCAGGAGTTGACGGTCTCGACGATGGAGACGTTCAAACCTGGTTCGTGCAATTCGGGGTGGGCGCCGGGCATGGCGAGGCTGTGTGACGAGTGAATAGACCCGGCGTCGGAGCCTATTGGATGGTCTTCGAGGATTGACTTTTGTCGTGGTGGCTGGATTGGCGAAGCCAGCTCGGTTGTGGAGTTGCTGGTCGGCAGCGGAGGTGACTGCGGTGGTGCTGGAAGACCACTCTGGGCGAAGATGTCCACGCCCGCAGGTACAAACATGGTGTTGCGAACATCTCGTCGGCCACGAACGCTGCCTTGTACACGATTGATGCCAGATGTTTGGCCTTGCATGCGTAGCTGGTTTGCCATGCTGCTCAGAGCATTTTGAGCTTCGCTTTCGTCTTCTTTGATCGGCTGATCTCGAATCGCAAACGCTCGGCTGCCGTCCTCGGATTCTGTTCCCGTGTTTTGAGGCTGCAATGCTGGGGGCAACTGCGATACTGCTGCTGCTGCTGGTGGAGGGGAGGGCGGAGGTGGGTTTTCGTTATGGACACCGGAGATGCAGCTGCAGGTAGCTCGTCGCTACATGTCCAGGGGGAGGTCCAGGTGGCGGCTCATACGTTTCCGAGGTGCCATTCACACGGGCCTGAGGTGGCGGAGACTCAGGGATCGTTTGATTCGCAAGATTGTCGCGTGACGAGGCTGCTGTGCTTTGTTGCCTATCCGTCAAGGTCTGTGGCTCTCGAGAGGTCGCTGGAGTGAGATCTCTGCCTGACTCTTCCAGATCCTGGAAACTTCGCGATGAGTCGCCTCTTCTAAAGGGCATCATCGATCGCCGGTCTTTCTTCTTTTCCGGTGTAGGCGGCGGAGGCATCGTGTTCTTCCGCCGACCCATAACAGTGCCTAGGCGTTTCAGGCCTCCTAGTTTGCTCTTTGACGGCGTTGCGTCTGGGAGAGCTCCGACTTGATCCTGGCCTTGGCCTGAAGTGGAACTCATGCGCCTCATCATGTTTGGCTGTCTTGACGGCGGTGGCTCTGGTGGGGCGACCATACTCGATGTCGGAGGCCTGCTCGTAGCCGCCGAGCTCCGTCGATTCGCACCAACCTTTTCCGTAAAGATCTTGATCTCGTCCGCGGTCTCCAGATTCAGCAGCGCGTTCAGACACGACTCAGCACTGGCACGGCTTCTTTCGATCTGATCGGCTTCGTGTGTCTGTAGTTGTGTAAGAATATCGCGGAGATGGTTGACACGTCTCTCGTCGACCGCTTGCAGCTGCTCAAAGATGAAGGGCGCTTGGGACTCCCATTGGCGAGCGGCATCTTCGACGACAGTGCTTGAGCCTTAGCCTTTGCCGCCTTCTTTTGCGCCGTGCTGAGATCCTTTGCTATGTTGGCGAGATTGGGCTGCGAATTCGAAGCCGACTTCATCTCACTGTCGCGGGTCTGAAATTGTCGTAGTGGCTTCTCTATGTCATTCTCGATCTTCTGGGCGAGGCGTTCGTGGGAGGCGGCCGAGTTCTCGACACCGGAAACAATGCGCTGCCATGGTAGCTGGAAGATGCTTGCTGCTCTTAGTCTCGAGTCCCTAATGAAGCTGATGTTGTGCTCACCCAAGCGCCGCAGCATCACCTTGCGGACGGCTTCCAAGCTTCCTGAGGCCAACAACATAAGCCTCCTCCACCTTGCGCCTTTCCTACAAGCTGTGTTATTCGAGACATCGTTTGCGCCATTGTGCCGTGCTTACCTGAAGCCAGTCGGCAATGTCGCTGTTGACTTTGTTTATAAGCGCTATTCGATCGTTGAAGACAGAGACGGCTTGGTCCGGGGTCAAATTCGCCTGGCGCAACATGTCAGCCACGGTCCAAATATGCAGTGTTGTAGGCGTACCAGGAGGGCGGGATACTCTGTTCTGGCCTCCATTCTGCCAGTCGCGGTACGGAAGCCAATGCAATGGTGACAGTAGCTGCTCTACATTCGGAGGCAGCGATTCGAGTCAAGTGCAGACTGTGCGACGAAGAGCGTTGAAATTGCGAGTTATCGCAAGGATGTTTTCTAGAAGCTGCTGCTCGTCCGGCGAGCCGGGGAAGCGAGGTCAGCATCACTCTCCAACTCGCCATCCCTGTCAAAGAAAAAGCATCGCCCGGCTGAACTTTGGCATCTTTTACATCCACCTCCGTGTCGACCACTACTCGCCGACCCTGGCTCGATTGCACCTAAGGCAAGATCTTTCTGTCAGAGATCACGGCGAGCGCTTGGGATGTGTGCCTGAGCATGCCTGTACTTTGTGACGACAGTCGGCTATGGATCTAGGTTTTGCGGAGCGTCTCAGCAATGTGGTTGCCTTGTAAGCCAAGTGTCGACAGCAACTCAATCTCGACTCATACGGAACAGAACTTCTGCTTTGGCGCACGCTGGTCAAGATGATGCCGAGGCCAGGACGCAGGCTCGTGCCTTCGAGGACGAAATCTACAAGAGCTCTAACAGCAACCACGAGTACCAGTCCATGCTCGACAAGCTTGTCGCTCATCTCGAACCAAAGGTGTTCAACGAGCCGGACCCTGAGACGGTGAGTGCAGACCCCGACGAGGTCCTCAACCCTGAAGGTCCGTCCATGGGCCACTATCTCTTCGCCACCTTCCACCAGGATGTCAGACATCCACCATCTTCAAGGCCAAAGATAAGAGCTGGATCGCACCTTCTCCGATCGTCGCACTGAAGGTCACTCATCCAGCCACACTATCACCCCCACACAACGTCAAGCGGGAAGCGCGACTGCTGGCAGAATGCCATCATCAGCGAGTTGTTCCCCTTCTCGAGACGTTCGCCGAATCTGGCGGCCGCTTCGTGCTCGTCTTTCCATTCCTCAGACAAGACCTGGAGAATCTGCTGAGGACCGGTAGTCTCACCAAAAGACAGAAGAGCATGGTTTTTGAAGGTCTCTTCGAAGCCTTGGCCCACATTCACAGCTTGGGCATCATTCATCGCGACATCAAGCCTTCTAACATCCTTCTGGAAGGCATGGACGGCCCAATGTATCTAATTGACTTCGGGATTGCATGGTCACCTCGCGATCCTGATTCAGAGGCAGCCGATAGCAAGATCACAGATGTAGGAACTACATGCTATCGGCCTCCAGAGCTACTGTTCGGTCACAGAGCCTATGACACGTCCCTCGATATGTGGGCGGCTGGCTGCGTCGTGGGCGAAATGTTCAAGAACGACGGTTTGCCCATCTTCGACGGAGGACCGCTGGGTAGTGAGCTTGGACTCATTAAATCCATGTTCACCACGTTGGGAACACCTACAGATGAGACCTGGCCAACCGCTACGACGTACCCGGACTGGGACAAAGTAACATTCAAGCATTTCGATGGAAAGCCATGGGACAGCATACTGCCCGGAGCATCGCCTGCAACTATCGACTTTGTCTCAAGGACGGTGTGCTTCGACATCACACAAAGATTGACTGCGGAAGACGCACTCCAGCATCCGTTGCGCCAACAGCTTCAGGCGGTGTGACGATTGCCGCCAATATCGAATGGGTAACCCTGAAGCACATGCCATCTACGTGTCTGAGTCGGCACATACACCAAGGACGTCGCGCGCCAGCGTCTGTGGCATGATGAAGTGCCTTCGTAGGTTCGTTGCGTAGGCGTGCACGGTTGAAGAAGACCTGTTAATACTAGGTTGATCTCGTCTAGCTCATATGTCAGGGTGCCTTGCTACAACCACTTCGACGAGGTTCAGGTGGGCACGAGCCTCGACATCACGAAGGGCTTGGTCGCTCAACCAGTGTCAACTTCGACGGCCGTTGTCGTGACCGAATATTGAAGAGTTCATAGCTTATGATAGCAGTAGTCGTCCAGGTTGATTGCTTGATAGTATTGCACCCTCGGATTTGGCTACAGGCATCAGTGATTGGCCGATGGACGGCGTGTTTGATGTAAATTGACATGTTGGGGTTCAATGCTTGGAAACTCTCCAGTCATCACGGCTGCAAGATAGCTGACCCCTGAGCAATCTTCAAGATCATAGACTGCAATAAGATCACTCTGCTGAGATGCATATGCTCGTCGACCAGCTGAGACTTGGTTGTGCTGTTGAGCTTCCATGCTGTGTAATGGATCGTACGACTTCGCTTGCCTGACAATCATGGCATCATAGTGTTGCACATGTTCGACTGACTCGTATCAACGGTGTGCTTGCTTATCGTCAAATGTCGCGATGGTGACGGTTGCCCCATGTTCATGCACTTTGTCCGCAATTTCCGGTGGGCTGCCCTAAGCGCGGTTGGCTTGCTTTTAGCGTGTCGTTGCCGTCAGGTACACCAATCGGTACTTGACGACTCCCGCCGGGTCTCCGTTCTACCTGAGAATTCTAGCTTCTCTTAGTTGTAGTCCAAAGCTAACGTCTTCGACTGGACCTGATCTCGCAGCGCCAGAGACTCGAATAACGCCTCCTGTCTTGTCCTCCTTGAATCGATCTTCTCTTCTTTGCCTCGTCGTCGCCTGAAGGCTCCTCCCTTTGAGCCTCTTGTTGCACGCGCAAACGCCTCCGGCACCTTACATTCTTTTCAACCGATTTCTGTGACAGGCTGCTGCCCTTCGTTCATCAGCGTCTTCACTGCCGCTCTTTCTATTCAAACACGACAATATCAAGTCGAACCTATTCACGGTCACGCACGTGTCGATCACGAAGTCGCGCTGGTCACTTTATATCAACCTCTTGCCTCGCTGCAATCTTCGTCCGATCACCGGCATCGTCACAGCCTAATTCGCAGCGCTCTCCCCTTCAGACGCGCCCCAAACCACCGTCAAGATGGGACATAATCATCTGCATCTCCACCGGCGTCAAGATGATGGCCAGGGCGGTCTGACAACAATCAATGGCGTTGTCTACTCGGTCACATATGTCACAGCCTCTCCCACGTTTGATGGCGTTATTGGCGGCTTCACAACGTTGGACCCGGATACTCCCACAGCCTCCGCAGCCCAGAACACCGCGACAGCGTCCGCCAGCAACAACATCGCAGCTCCTGCAAGTATACCGAATGCTGCTACTGCCGGTCCTGACACCACCTCCTCGTCTGCCAGTCTTCCGCTCGCGGCCCCAACCGAACGTCTGAGCACGAGCCTCAGCTCCAGTGCGAGCCCTTCGAGGGCTTCGAACGCTGCAGCATCGGCCACCTCTTCTACGTCAACTTCTAGCTCCTCGACAAGCGATCCCGGCATGTCAACCGGTGCGAAGGCGGGGATTGCCATCGGTATAATTGCTGCTATTGGCTTGATTGCTGCTTTGGCCCTGTTCTGCATCGGCAAGAAGAAGAAGCAACAAAGAGAGCAGGAAGCACGAGACGTAGACGAGAAGAAGACCTTCGGCGCGACACGAAATGCAATCAATATGCAGAACAGCCCAGCAATCAGCACTGCTGGCCCGGCTCCTCGTCTCAGCATTCGTCCCATGTCCCGCAATCTGCTTGGCGATTTTGGCTTCGGTGGTAACAGGAGGAGTGCTGGTAACATGCTCAACACAGTAGCAGAAAACGGACCTCGCTCTGGCTCGCCAGGACCCCAGAACCGTGCACGAACGCCAGTCGAGAATCCTTTCGCAGACCCAAAGAACCCCTTCGCCGATCCCGAGAAGGCTGGTCCGATGGGTGCTCCTATGGGTGGTCCGATGGCAGGCACTGCCAGAAAAGCGGCTCCTCCTATGGCACCACTTGCACCACCAACAGCTCCCAACACAGATCGCATTGCTTTCACAGGATCTTGGCCTACCGCACCTGCCGGCTACGATGCCCCAACTGCACCTCAACTGCCACCACAACCGAAGCCGCTCGCTCTGCCACCCAAGCCGACTCCAGCACCGATTCCAGCACCTTTGCCGACTGCTAGATCCGAAATTGACTTGCCCATCATGGGAGCAACACCTTCCCTAGCCCCATCCTCACCAGGCATGTCCGGCGCGGCTGCCCTTGGAGGCGCTGCTCTGGCTACAGGTGCTGCAGCCGCGGTCATGGCCAACAAGAAGAGCGAACCTCGTCCTGACCAGAACCGCCCGGAGCCCAATGAGGCACCAAAACAACGCCCCATGGAGCAGCCCAGGCCAGAACGCAATGAAGCGCCGCGTGAGGCGCCCAAGGATGTGCTGCCTTCTCCAGGACCTGCTCCATCTCCAGCATTTGCCGCTGCCAGCGGCCCTCCAGGCTCGCCGAACCCAAGTGTGGCAAGCAGCGCGGCAAGTCAGCAGGGTGGCAATGTCTACCGCGTGCTCATGGACTTCGTACCCTCCATGGACGACGAACTTGAGCTGAAGTCTGGTCAATTGGTCCGCCTGCTTCACGAATATGATGACGGATGGGTACGTGTTCCTCCCTGATACTTTCACCAATGCTGACAAAGACAGGCCCTCTGCATCAAGCTCGACCGCTCACACCAAGGTGTTGTCCCACGAACATGCCTCGCTGCCAAGCCGAGCAAGCCTAAGCCATCCCATCTCGGCCAGTATGCTCGCGGACCTGGTGGCAATGGTCGCGACAGCCCAGCTGGTGGCCGCCCACAGTCTCCTGCAGGTGATCCTCGCGGTCGCAACAGCCCCGCTATGGGTCGTCCGATGTCGCCAGGTATGGGTCGCCCAATGTCGCCTGGCATGGGCGGTCGTCCAATGTCTCCAGCAGGCGGTCGAGGCCCCATGCGTCCCATGTCACCAGCTGGCGGGCGTGGACCAAATCGCGGTCCCCCTAGAGGCGACCGTCCCATGAGCCCAGCAGGCTCTTACAATCAAGCCCCGCGACCTCTCTCCCCAGGTCCCATGCGTGGCCCAGGCCCCAAGCGAAGCCAGTCCCCTGGTCCGTATGGTGCAGCTGGACCTCTCCCTATGCCCAGCGCGCCTCAACGACGCCGTAGCAACTCTGCCAGTGCGATGGGCTTCCAAGACCGCCGCATGGCCCCTTCTGGACCGTCTAGATTAGGTCAGGGTCGGCCGATGAGCCGGCTGGCATGGGTATGGCTATCTAATGATCTGCGATGATCGACTACTTTTCTGCTAGCGAGCGGCAATTTGCTTTGAGGACTTGTATATACACCAGACATGCAAGGTTGAATACTACAGCGATTCAGACCACGTTGAGAAGAGAAGCAAGCTTTTAATGGACAACGACTCGTAAATATTTGCGGAGTATATAGAGAGGGAGCCACTGGCTGGCGTGGCTTCCGAAATCCAACATCGCTGTGTGCTGCCGGAACCCTTCTGAAGACACACATAGCTTCCGTCTTTCCAATCCAAGCTCGTGAAGTGCTAATGATCTGTTTGCGCTTACATTCCACTCTCCCAGAGTTTCGTGGAGCATCGCGGGTGTTGGCATTCTGTCTTAACGAGGCATGGATCAAACGGATCGTGCTTACCTATTTATTGCTTGGCGCGTGTAGAGACCTCCATCCGTTCGAGACTCAACATAGTACTCTACGTTTCTATGTATAAGCTCGACGACAGGGCGTGATTCGACAATCTTCCAGCAGGGCATGGTTACAGTCGTGCTATGCGGTCGACCCAGCAAACGACTGTCTGACTCGAAAGGATGACCACGATGACGACTTAAGCGGCCAAGTGGTGAACCAGCTTCTATCGAAAACGTCTTGCACTAACAGCCTCACTACTCTGTCTTTCACAACAAGCTCCATAATGTCTCTCATAACTACGACAGTAGCATCTGATACTTCCACTCGCTCTCCGGCACATCCTGATACCTGATCGCCGTCGGATGCTTCTTCCTTGCGGGTAGCACTCGTCGAATGTACAGGTCTCCTACATCCACAGCCTCGTACTTCTTGCCCTCATCACCTATACAGCAGTCCAGAACATCGACTGTGGCGTCGAGATCAGGCGTCAAGAAGAACGGCAACGAGTATCGCGCCTGGCCGGTCTTATTCCGCACTCGATGCACTGTTGCTGGGAAGATGCCATTGCTCTGCCGCTCCAAATACTGGCCGACGTTGCATACAAATGTGCCTGGCTGCGGTGGCGCATCAACCCACAGACCGTCTTGGTTCAGCACTTCGAGCGCTGTCACATTGTCCTGTAACACCAGCGTGAGCCAGGAGAAGTCTGAATGTGCGCCTAAGCCGACGCTGTTGGCGTCTTCATCTACGGGAGTTGGTGGGTAGTACAGCGGCCGCATGCCGGTTATCGGGAACTCTGTCATGGCGTTAGCTGACCCCTTCTTAGAGCTCACCTCGGTCTGCTACACTCACTGAACATCGAATCGAATGCAGTCTCTTCCTGGTCGAATGCCAGTGCCAGGATTTTGACGAGCTTCATCGCCAATGGGAAGACCAAATTGTAATACTGGTACACGCCCTCTCTCCACCAAGGTGCTTTCTCCGGCCAGATGTTTTGCGATTGTGTGACACCGTATGGCGGCTGTTTGCCTGTCTTCTCGGTGTAGCGTTGCTCAGCATCTATGAAGCAGTCACCCATCGTAAAGGCCTCTTTTACATCTATCGCCCGTCAGTGCCTGGCGACAGCAGTGCCTGGATCCTCAAGCCTTACCTCCCTTGGTCCGTGGATCAAGCTTGGTCTCGCCCATTGGCTCATAGCCGCGAATTGCCGGGTTCTTCTGCGAGTGTGCGTCCATTTTGGTTTCGAGGTCGAGGGCGAAGAACCGTTTCAATAAAGCAAAGACATCCGACATTGCTGATTCAGGAATCCCGGTGTTCTTGATGTAGAAGAAACCACATGATGAACAGGCGTCGTGTATCTTCTTCGCAATTGCTTCACGCTGCTCCAGGTTGCCATCGATGTTGGCAATGTCAATGGTAGGGATGGAGGTGAAGCCCGTAGGATTGTCCGCTACTTTGCGGTATGTTGCTTCCTGCACGTTACGACTCAACACTGTTCTTCTTACGGTATACAGACACGACTTACCGTCCCGGAGTGGAAGTAGACATACTTGCTACTGTCCTATACATTGTCTCAGTCGGCGCGACCCCGGATTTGACTGATGCCCACCTCATAGCCTGACGGCGGTATAGCGGACGTGCTGCTGAGAACTTCTGTCATAGTGATGGCCTGGTCAAGATCGCGCTTCGCGACTACTTCTGCGGCTGAATATCACTGGACTCAGACGACTTATCTCGAAGTACGTGTTCCGATTACCGAACTCCAACTCGTGGGGCATCAAGAGCACAAGTCCGACCCTCGTGGTTGTGTCCCACGACCATTCCGTGGGAACCGTGTGCGACGGCAATCGCTCAAACGCCGTGGCAGACTCCAAAATCGACCTTCTCGCTGCTTTGATTGGCTTTACGCTATCTACTACCCCCGAGGGTATCCCTAGTGTACTCGCTAGTGGTAGCGGGCATGCCCGCTTCTTCCGCATATCAGACCCTTTAGTCTGAATGTGGTATACGCCCACAGATCTGGTGGGGAGACCACGATAAAGTACCTGGTCGACGTTCGCCTTCAAAGTCGAGACCCCTCCCGGAAGAGTCTGGACGGTGTATCTGTTGGGCTGCACACGACCTTGGCCAACCCTGCAACATCCATAAGAGATAAGACCTCCTGCTTTGACGGTCGCAGAGGTTCATCTTCGCTTTCAACAGTCACCCGTCATGGCGCTGTCCATCTCTTACTATGCGAAGAATATCTTCGCCTCGTCATATGGCGCAGAGCGACCAGAGTTCTTCCTCTGGTATCCCAAGGGCACATCAAGCAGCGAAAAGAAGCTGCTTCACAAAATCGACTTCTTCATTCTGAGCTATGGCTGTCTGGCTTACTTCACCAAGTGGCTTGATCAGAGCAATCTGTCCAATGCCTACGTCAGGTAAGTTCTCATCACCCGCATCGCAGGGCGGCCTCCACGAAAATTTCACGACTGACTAATCCTTCCTCTTGCGCAGTGGTATGAGAGAAGACCTCAGCATGTTGGGCACCGAGTTCAACCTGGCAGTCACCTGCTTCCAAGTTGGTCAGATCTTGGGACCTATCCCTGCGAACCTGCTGCTCTCGCGCATCAGACCGCGTATGCTGTTGCCAGGTCTTGAATTCTTGTGGGGTGCTTTGACGATTGGGACGTATGCTGTCACGTCTCCGTCGCAGCTCTACCCCATCCGCTTCTTCGTTGGTCTACTTGAAGGCTCTTGCTTCGTTGGTATCCAGTACTGTCTTGGTTCGTGGTACAAGCGAACAGAAATCGGCAAAAGGACTGCCATCTTTGCTTGCGCCGCCTACGTTGGGACAATGGTCAGTGGCTACCTGCAGTCCGCCATGATCGCCAACATGGATGGTCGTAACGGTCTGGAAGCATGGTAAGTCTTTTCCAGCAGCGCCCTCCCTGGCCAGGTTCTAACAGATGCAGGCGATGGGTTTTCATCTTCGATGGAATCATCACCGTTATCGTCGCGATCTACGGCTACATTTTCTTCCCTGGTAAGTCTATCCGCTCTTCGTGAGCCCAGGTCATCAGTCTCCCGGGGATTGTTCTCAGTTCAGCACGAGGGATGCGTGTTTCTGGTGTTGTCTCGCATGACCTTCATAGTTCTCTTCGAGGCGCTTCATATTTCTCTGGGCCATCTCTGAAGTTCTTCTGGGGGCTAGTTGACGATTGCCTGACATCGAGTTCAACTCCTCCTCGTATATGACTTGAGAATCCCTCAAATTCCTGTCCCAGGCTGACCAATACCGGCAGATACACCATACAACACCGAGGCCTTCTATCTAACTGCCGATGAGAAAGCCAGGTGTGTCGAGCGCCTGGTCGAAGACGGCCGTGAGGAGACCAGCAACTTCAACTGGGCACTGTTTAAGCGAGCTTTTGGAGGCTGGAAGATCTACGTCTTAACCATACTTTTCTGCTTCTGGAACACCACTGTCGGGAAGGTCGCGAACACTGTCGCACAGCTGTTCTTCAAGAACGACCCTAACCACAAGTGGTCGCTGTATGAGGTCAACAACATCCCAACGTCCATCAATGGTTTCAATATTGTCTGCATTCTGCTCTTCAACGTTTATGTCGACGCGACAGGCAAGCGCATGAACGCCGTTGCTCTCAATCTAGCCATCCTCATCTTCGGCACTATCTGCCTCATCGCCTGGAACATTCCCCTAGGCTTACACATCGTCTCGTACATGTTCGCAGGTCTCGATGGTCCCCTGTCGCCAATCTACTACTCATGGGCCAACATTCTGTGTTCAGGGGACGCTCAGGTTCGCGCTTTCACACTGGCGTGTATGAACAGCTTCGGTGCTGCAGTTGCGACTCTCATGCAGCAGTTTGCGTACCCTGTCACGGACGCGCCAGAGTTCGCCTTGGGGTATCGGGTCAGTCTGGGACTTATCATCGGCATGTGTTTGTGGGTCTGTGTCGTCCGCATTTGCGAGATCCGGGCCGTCAACAAGGACGCACGGGCCGAAGAGACTTCTGAGTCGGAGATTTCCACTGAGCCGGTGCAGAGGATTGGCGTGAACGCTGAGACCAAGGTCTAATGCAGGGTCGTTCTCTTGGCTACCTGCGCGGAATGGCGGAAGGGACTGGCTGGGGCGGGCTTTGGGCACTTGTCAAGGCAGCTATCTAGCTCGATGGCGGTGTCTTCTGCTGCCTTCGCCAGGGCGCATAGAAGCTCAACTTTGAATCATCTTGCAATCTGTAAATTGCCACAACAGACCTACCTCGTGAACCATACTCCGTCGTATAGCCTTCGGGCCAAGCCCTCACTACCATAGCCCACGTGGGGGGGAGTTCGTATTGAAGGTTCCGCTGGGGGCCACATCGCGATAAGGCTACATGACCCGTCGAGGTCTAGTCCCTTTACTACTTCGATTGTCCTGATCCAGCTCACAGGCGTCAAGAACATCTCTCGCGCGTACTGAGGTCGGCATAGAGTCGGACACCCAATCATATCATCCATCAAATACGCAACAATAGTTAATCGCAAACAATCCCAGATCTCGACATTCAGCGGCTGACCTGGGTCCCGGTCCCGTCCTGGTACCCATGCCCAGGATATTTCCCTGCTAGCTTACATATATCATGGCAACAACAACAAGCACTACCACGCCGACCACCATCGTCGATGACCTAGCTACACCACCCTTAAACTCGCCTCCGGCAACGGTACCGTCAACCGGCGCATCAAAACCACACCCATACGCACCGCCCTCCCCTCGGAAATCCCCATAATCGATATTTCCGGCCTCTTCAGCCCTTCTCTCTCCGCCCGCCAGTCCGTCGCCGCCCAGATCCATACCGCCGCAACAACAAATGGCTTCATGTACATCCGCAATCACAATATCCCCGCCTCTATCCCCTTAGCGGCCTATGACCAACTACTGACCTTCTTCCGCCAACCCCTGGAAACCAAGCAGAAAGCGAGCGTGAAGTTCTCGAAATACTACAACGGCTACAAAGCGCCCAACAGCCAGCAGATCAACGCGAATGAGAGCGTTGATGTACGGGAGACGTTCTCGTGGACGTATGACCCCGTGTATGACCCTGACGTGGCGGATGTGGATGCCATCCCAGAGGCGATTGCGAAGTATTTGAGGTCGGAGGAGTTCCAGTGGGAGGCGACAGCGAACCTGCCGGGGTTCAAGGACGCGATCGTTGAGTATTGGCGGGCGTGTTTGGCATTGGCGAGGGTGTTGGTCAGGGGATTTGCGTTGAGTTTGGGGCTGGAGGAGGGGTTCTTTGATGAGAAGTTCACACATCCAGATGCGGCGCTGGCGTTGAATTATTATCCGCCGATTGAGAAGTCGGCAACAAAGAGGGGAGACGGTGAGAAGGGGGAAGATGTCAGTATCGGCTCGCACACGGACTTCCAGCTCTTCACGATCCTATGGCAGGACGATGCCGGCGGGCTGCAGATGCTGGATCGGGAAGGTCAGTGGTTGCATGCGCCGCCGATTGAGGGCACGTTTGTGGTGAACTTTGCGGATTATATGCAACGTATCACGAATGATCGGTATGTTAGTACGGTGCATCGCGCGCAGAACTTCTCGGGGAAGGAGAGGATTAGTATGCCGTTCTTCTTTGGGTTTAATCGGGAGCAGAGTTGTGGTGTGTTGGATTGTTGTGTGGGTGAGGATGGGGTGCGGAAGTATGAGGAGATTGGATGTGATGAATGGGTGAGGAGGAGGGTAGAAGCTATGCATCGGAAGTAGCGAGGGTTGTCGCTGCCACATCGTCTGAAGGAGCGAACGGCCAAAGATCTTCATGGAACGATCATTCATTGCTCGCTAATCACTATCGCTACAGCGTTTATCTGTGTTGGGGTATCTCATCGTAAGATTCGTGAACCGTGCTGACCCTTCGCGCCATCCGTGACAGCATCCAGGGTTTGTGCTGTACTGCTCTGTTGCCATCCGTAAACGCCATCACTGATATGTAACGCACTCCTGAAACCTTAGATGCTGCTAATCGTAATGTTGATACAGTGCCGCTGCATTGCCAGCCGTCTCCGAAGATCGGCTCGAGCTCATATTGCAGGAGAATCACGATAACTCCCTAAGCGTAGCCTTCTGCATCATGCAGTCGCGACATTCGGGCAGACCAACGGGGAACCGTGAGCCATAGGTAGTGCCTTCCTTCTTGACGAGAAAAGGCGGCAGTCACTCTGTCGAGACTCTCCCTGCCGCCGATAAATCATGTCAGTTGGATCCTGGCACTCCATTGACCCCTCGCCATTCACGCTTCTGCCAGTGTGAGTTCTCGGTCTCAATCGTCCTCAATCAACAACGCACTCGAGCATAGCAGAATTCTCCAAGGCTTAGCCTCTCAACATACTATCTCTCGTGCGTGTTCTTGATCGACTGGCATCTCTGGCTGGGAATACCGGGCATGCTGGCATGTGGATCGACGGGAAATGCGTCTGAGTCTACTGGAGACAGTGCGTTACTCCATAAACTCGCCTCAAGCCCAACCATGGGGGCATCTGGCAAGCTGTTCAGTCTGCCTTGAGTTGGCAAGTCCTGCGAGCCTTGCATCAGCGGCACAATGGCTGCTTTGCGAATTCATTGTCGTTTCGGAGGTAATAATGCACATTGCTTTTCGATTGGTTTGCTTTTCGATTGTTTTTGGTCTCTTTCTCAGTGCAGTATTCTCAGTTCGCTGGTCGGCGTCTCTGTCGGGGCTGCGCTCCGACTGGCGTTGCCATGGGCGCTTCGCCGGCTTTCGTTGAGCATCGGCTCAATGTCGTTTGTCTTTTTTGTCAGTTTTTGGGATTTCGATCTTTTTTTTGGTAGCGCCTGGAGGCACATATTCCACTTCTCTCAATTTCGCTGCTCACTCACGTCGAAGAGACCACAACGCCTCGGGGCCGAACCATAAGGTCGCTCTCCGACAGATGATAGAGCTTCAGGACGTGCTGGCGCCGCTTAGGGCTCATATCAGGATCAAGGCCTCGAGTTCTGATCTCTCCAGGAATCCAAGCTTTGTTGCTCTGATACAGCGTAACGTTGCCGCGCTTCTTCAGCTCTATTGCGGCATTCTGATACTCATTGTGCTCCTCGAAGGTCATGGGATCTGCATAGTATTGCACGACAAACGCGCCCTTCTTGTCGAAGTCCTTGGCGTTGTCGAGAGTGATGTCAGCCTTGTCCTCGGGTGTGGTGCGCTTAGGCGTCTGAGGAGGCTTTGGCGGATCAGAGCCGTCGTCGCCGCCCGAGACTGGTATGCCACTAGGAGCCGGAGCCGTCGCAGTGATCTTTGCTGGCGTGCATTTCGATGTGGTGGTCACCTTCCCGGACTTGCCACCACGGGCACTGGTTCCGTTGCATTTGCCATCGCTTGCCTCGCGTGGCCCGTCAGTCGAAGACCATGTAGTCATAACGGCAAGTGCATCTGCCGCTAGCTGGGCCGACGATAGATGAGCTGTAGATGAAGAGTTTGCGATCGGACCACCAATCAAGTCCAAGTCTGATGTCTCTGACAGGGGTCTGGAGTGAGCCTGAGCAGGAGAGTCCGGGTTGAGCTGTGAGTCAACACCTCTCCCATTGGCAACAAATGGCTTAGTGCTTGACAAAGCCTTCTTGTCACGTTGCCCAGAAGCACTAGCTTCAGCTACAGGCAATGCGCCTTTAGCGGGGCTATCAGTAATTGCAGGCGTAGAAATCGCTGGAATGGGCTTAGCAAGAACGCCGCCAGTGGTCGATGGTGAGAATGACACAGGTCGTCCAGGTTCCGGGCTCAGTTGCACCTCGCTGCTGAGAGATGTCGTCGAACTCACGGGACTGGGCGGTTCGGTGGCAGAGCTGGGCGAAAGACTCGACCGCGAGGTTCTGCTGCTAGCACTGGACGGAGATGGTGGAGGCAGTTGCTGGATGCTGGCAATCACGAATGGTGTCCTTGACGCCGTCGATTCTGCGGACGGTCGCAGCTTCTTCGTAGGAAGAGGATCGATCGGACCGTCAGCACCATCCGTGTCACGCTTTCGCTTCGTAGATGCGCCAGTGGCCATAGATGCTGGCAGCTTGATTGGGACTGGCATGTTTGGCTCGGCCAGCGTTCGACGGGACCTAGCAACAGCTTTCGGCCTATCTGAGTTTGCAGAGGGGACATCGCCCTCGTCAGGAGCAAGTGCCGAAGACGTGCCGACCTTGTTCTTCACCGCCTCAAGTACCGGCACCTTACGAGCAGGCATGATATCCTCTGAGGCATCGGAATCGTCGTCGCGCTTTCGTTTCAGGGACTCTGCGGTCATGATCTTGGTCGGTGACGCCTCAGTGGAACGCTTATCAAGTCATGATTGCTTCGCGAGCAGCTCGTCGCCGATAGTATCATCACCGACCTCTTGCTTGCGCTTCTTACTCGGTTGCTCCGCAGCAGGCTCGTCGCTGGGCGATTCGTCGCCGGAGTCTTGCTTGCGCTTCTTGCTAGTTGCATCAGAGACCTTCTCGACCAAGGCTTTCTCCCCAGATGGAGAGGACTTCGGGCTGACCTTACTGGTCACTTTGGCATCGCCGGACTTGCAGTTTCTCTTGCGATTGGCGAGGACCGCGGCTTTTTTCTCCATCATTTCCTCCTTCAACTTTTGCTCCTTCATCTTTGCCTCCTGCAACTTGGCCTCCTGCAACTTGGCCTCCTGCAACTTGGCCTCCTGCAACTTGGCCTCCTTCATCTTTTCCATCTTCATCTTTCGTTCCTTCATCTTCGACTCTGGTACGCACGAGTCAATGACACACTGATAAAACTTCTTGTCTTCACCGTCCGGAGCCAAGGGCAGAGCGTTCATGAGTTCCTCATACTCCTTCTCATCAGAGATCGTGTGCCCGTCCTCGCTGAACAGGCCGTGGAAATCGAGCTTGTTATTCTGCATCAGGGCTTTGATGCCTCGAAGGCACGATCGCTTGAGCTGCTCAAACTTGCCGAGAGCCTGCCATTTGGCATCGTCGTCTCGTTTTGCTGCCAGCGAAGCCCCATACTCCTCGTATGTCCTCTTATCATATGATACGGGATGATAGAATGCACATGATCTCCCTTTCGGTGGCTTGCATCCGTCCTCGGCATCATAGTATCGGCACAAGGTTCCATTCGAATTAGCTCGGGCGATCGCATCGAGTTGCTGGTCATGTTCTTGGCGTCGGTTCCACACCACTGCTCGTTCTCTGCCAGTTCCGTTGACGCCGTCAACGAGTGGGCTGTATCGCTGAGCTGCATCGTTCGCCCACTGGTAGCGCGTCAACTCGTCTGCCATTCTCCAGGCGAATCGTTGTCCTTCTGTCAGAATGACAAAGCCCACCGTGTTCATGAACGCTGCAAGGTATTCGCCGAGTGACTTCTGCGTGCTGTCTTCGTTCTCTCCAGACATCAACGCACATCCTAAACCTCCAGGTAGGTAGTACGGTTGCTTGAAGAAGGCGTTGATGTCGAGGACCAAGCTGGTAAACCTCTTGGTCTCATCAATGATCAAATGTTGATATCGATGCTGAAAATGGATTTGGAACAGGTAAGCCAAGTAATCGTTCGTGATGAGGCAGGGAGATTGAACGACCACTGGTTGACCAGCATTTGGGATTGAAGCTGATTGCGCATAGCGACTGGCGTCGATGTTGTGGCCACCCGCGTAGGGCTGGGGAGTGGTAATTGTCGTATTGCCTTCGGAGTTATTGTGCGACTTGCCTGGCTTGCGATCGCCGTGCTGCTGACCGGATATGCGAAACTTGGATTGCTGGCTGTTGGAGGTATCAGAGATCGACGGAGCACTGCCACTGTCGAACGAGCTGGAGCTGGCGTGACCATCGGGCTTTTTGTCACGATGGCGCTGTCGTGCATTGGGAGAGCCACCACGACCTGAACGATCTTCTTTGACGACCTTCTCATGACGACCAGTGATGGGCGATTGACCCGATTTCTCATCGTTCTTGGCATGACGGCCTGTGGTCGAGGCATGGGTCGGGCTCTCATCGTCTCTGGCATGACGGCCTCTCGCCGGAGGCTGATTCGTTTGCTCGTTGGTCTTGTGCTTGTTGTGGCGACGGCCTTGATCATTGTTGGTGCGCATTCCGCGGGGACCAGTGGGAGTACTTGTTGGTAGACCACTTTTGGGCTCGGTGCGCCGAGAACTTTGAGGTTTGGTAACATTGGTACTATCCGCTAAGACCTGGGTCTTCGCCTTGCCTATGTTGTGTGGAGTCTGACCATTTCGCGCACTGCTGAGTCGCTTCGGATTTTGCTGATGACCTTTTTGGGGCGCAAGCGGACCGTTAAGGCGCTCGTCGAAAGTTCTAGTGTCTTTGGTATGGTTGTTTGAACGAGCCATTGTGTGTGTAACTTGTCCGGATTTTGGGAGGTTGAGAGAGGTGACTTTATGGTCGAGGGCGGCAGAGCGAAGGAGCAAGCTGACTGAGCCGAAGCCGCAACGCGTCGATGATACAAGAAAGGGGTACTGTGTCGACTGAGTTATTGATCGTCACGTTCAAAGCACGTTCCTCGTTCAGTGGCAGAGTTGTCTTTGTTCGTGAAGATCTTGCTTTGCAGCGAATTTTGCGTTGCTACTTGACGGTACGGAGATACGTAGCGCGATTGTTTAGAGCGAGGCGATGGAGGTAGCGTGTCGCAATGTGGCTGTCTCAAACTGTCTGTTGCGTGTAGGCGGTCATCAGAACGTCTGGGTTGAGAGAGGTTCGTGGAAGGACTTGGTAGCGAGAAGAGTTTGCAAGAGTGCGAAGGAGCGGGGATCCGCATGATTTGTTGACCTAGAAACATCACTTGATATTGTTGAAGGTGGGGCGCAAAGGCGGTGTTGTGATATGCGTCCGGCAAGTGAAGGTGTTGAAGTCGTGAAGTGGTTGGCAGGGGTGACGGTGACAGCGCAGGCACGGGCGACAAGGCATTCCAAAGACTCTTTTTTGCAGCATTAATGGCTTGACGATGCCAGAACCACCAACAAGTCCGACAACCAACCAGTCAGTCATGGCAGCGAATGACCGTGCCGCTGTAACCATCGCCGCCAGTCTCGAGCTGATTACGCAGAGCACCCGCTTCAGCTCGGTCGTTCAAGGCTGCAAATACCTTCAAGACATCGCGTTTGACGACACACTCTCGACAGTGTTCACCGACAAGGCCAAGGAAGGCCTCCATTATGCGCTTGAGAGAGCACACGTTCGATTTGAGCTGAGCCAAGTAATGTGAGGACCCGGGGAGACTATGACGTGAGTTGAAAGCCCTTGACGCCGGTGGATTGTATTGTGATCCGTGTGAACTGACTATTTTGCTGCTGTGGTAGGAACTATTGCAGAAGATGGTTGATTTGTACTACGAGGAGCACCCCGAGCAGGCGCGCAAGCAGCAGCATCTCGAGCAGGCGCACAAAAAGGGGTCCCTTGAGCAGGCTCGTAAGGAGGAGCGTCCCGATCAGACGCGCATGGCAACCGGTGTCCTAGTCAACATCTCGACCGAGGCGCTCACTGAGTCAGTACACAATCACATCGCGTCAGAAGGATGGACGGGAGACGACGACACTTTGCTCGCGGAGTACATTGTGTTGATGCTGGTAAACGGCAAGACCCAGACACAGGTCGCTGCTGAGCTCTCTGAGCTGCTTGAAGGTGACCAAGGCACTCTCGACGAGCTCGCCTCGTGGCTCTTTCAACACATCGAATCAGAGCAAGCCAAGCAGGCGTGCAAAGAGGAGCCTCCCGAGCAGGCGCGCAAAGAGGAGCCGTGGTGGAAGAATCGATTCGAGCAAGCGGAACCAGCGGAACCAGCGAATCCAGTGTGCGTCGAGGATGGAAGCCGTGGGAACCATACGTTCTGGATTAGTGGCGCCATGAACTATTACTATGGACGAGAGTGATCTCGAGAGGGACGACGCTGTTCAGTTGGCGCGAAGAAGCGGTATCTGCATCTCAAAGCCTGGGTGAGGTCATAGCTATAGAGCACGGGCGATTGCATGCTCAGTATGATGTCGGACGAGATCGAGTTCCAATACTGTGCCGACAAGACTGTGAGGATGACATACTCGAGGACCTTGCCTGATGTTGCAACGCTGTGCCGAAGTCCACATGACTCGAAACTACCCGAAGCATTGAAGCCGCCATCCGGATTTGAGTTTCTTAGGACTTCGCAACCGCGACCTCTTCAGGAAGCTGGATGAGTTGGCCAGGCGGCGCCTCCAGCTTGTCCAGAATCCACTGTCCCAGAGCGCTACCTTGACGCCGAGCTTGCAATGCCCAGGCTGTGAAGGCTTCCTCATATGCACCGTGGAGGTCCTGCTGAACTTTGAAAAGTAAAGCAAGATAATTAGCGGTTCGATCGTGTCCCTGGTCCAGTGCAACCCGAAACAATCTCTGCGGTAGCGTACGCTTCTCTGGATGCTCCTCCAACGCTATCTCCCATCTCTCCAGCAAGTACAGTAGAATATCGGGACGACCTTCCAGCATGGCAGACTCCATTCCCTGAAACGCTGCGTTTGCAGTCTCTTCGTTCCTTCCCTCTTCACCTGTGTATGCTGGGAGGAAGTCCCCGGTCCCCGTGGCACCTAACAATCCTCCGAACAGAAGCTTGAGAAACGAAAACTTTTGTTCCGTCCAAGGAGAGCCGCGCAGAAGTTTTGGCGGAATTGTGAGCGTGGCAAGGACCGGCGAGTTATTGGATGTGAACTTTGTTGTCTCCTTTACAGCGGCACGCGCACACATCGATCGCGTCGAATAAATCCATGGTCGCAAGGCTCCATCGACTTCGGTGTCCTCGTCGGGATTTGTGTATGCCTCGTAATACGACCTCATGGCGGACTCATCGTGCAGATCTGGTAGCAACAACGCATCGCCTCCCATCTCTTCCCTGTGGGCCTCTCTGTGCCAAGCTTGCACCATTGCGAGGCGGCACAGAACCGGCATGCACGCATCTATTCGAGCCTTAGTACACCAACGGTATCCTAGTATTGTCTCTTGGAGTCTAGCTCGTTCTCGAAAGTCGAGGAGTCGGTACTGTGCTGGACGGAAGTGCTCTTCCTCCACCGCTCGCCTCTCCCAAGTGGTAATATCATCGTCATCTCCCTCTTCTGGCTGAAAGTAGGCGAACAAGATGAGCGTTCGAAAGATTGACTCGTCTGAAAGCGCGCCGTTGAAAGAGCGGCATGTGTTGGCGAGACTCGTCTCTAATGACAGGAAAAAGATGCTTTGGATGAGTTCGGTCGGCAGTCTCTCGAATGGTGACATCTGAGATTCGCTGCTTGCCTGCGATGAGTCCACGTTGTCTTCCACAGTTGGCTGAGATTCAGTGATCAAACTCCTAGTCTGCTCATGTGGTCGGGATGAAAGACCATCTCGCCTTTTCAGCGGCCGTCCACGTTTTCCCGTGCGGTAGGTAGCGGCTGCTGCAGCATCGTCCGAAGCGCGGTGCTTGCGGCCACGTTTGCCGAGCAGGATCATCTGGGGCGCGGCCTGTTTGCTGTGGAGCGGCAGCGCCGGTATGTATGGCGTCCCAGGGTTTGTGTAGGACGGTGTCGTCCTTGAAAATGAAGTTTACGTGACAACTAGAATCAGGCAAATTGAGGCAGCCTATGCCTTGGCAATAGGCGGACGAGGCAGTTCGTCCATAAATCACTGCAACATGCCATTCGCCATGACTAGATCACTTTACGAGTGCTGGCGAGTAAGACTACTAGGATGATGCGTCCTACGGACAGTCATGCACTTGACTAGTAAGGGGATCGAAGTCGTGTTGATGCAGTGGTGCCGTTCGAAGCAGCAATAAGAGTTCGAGGCGAGCGCTTGAAAGCATGCCTTTCGCTTCACAGGACCAGTCGTATCATTTCCCAGTCGCTACCTTTCGCTCGCAAATCTGTCGCCGCACCAGCATCTGGCTTCTCAAATTTTTAGTCATACAACGTATTGCCCCCCAGACCACTCGTGATACCCTTCTGTTTCGATGAGCCTTCGCGCCCAATCTCTCCTGCACAGTGGGGAAGTTGGTGGGGACCTCAGGAGCTTCCGGACCATCCACACCTGGCACGTATGACTTCTGTTTGCCGATATAACCCGTTGCTTGGTACTTTCCTCGTTCCTTGAGCATCTGGAGATATCGATCTGGTTTGAACGCATGGTCAGCTATGTCTGCATCCAAACGTTGTGCGCGTCGACGAAGCCTACCTCTATATTTGCCACACTTCTCTAGATGGTTGACGCCCTCCTTTCTGTAGCATTTGCCAAGCTCTTCAGCAACTAACCGCTTCATCATGATCTGTACCCATTGCTCCCGGATAATGGCGTCTCTGGCGTTGATCACCGCGTCATGATCTTTCATGTCCACATCTTTGAATGTTGGAGGAACCGTCGGTTTATATTTGAGGAAGAGCTCAGATTCGGGAGTAGGCATGTTGCGGAGGTCGCAGCGCAGCGGCTGCCAGGACAGTGGGAGATCGAGGCAATACTGGATTCGCGCAGGACGAAGACGGCCGCAGGCGTACAAACCGAGCGAGGTTGAATATCTGGCGTCGTCTGAGAATATGCTCGGGAGCAGAGTATTTGTTGTGGTCGACTGTGAGCTGCTACAAAGTTGACACCGTTAGAGGCGGGCAGTCAGTCGGCTAGAACTCGAAGCTGCAAGCGCGGGCGGAATTGGAGCACTGGCAAGCAAGCCAAGCTCCACTGAAACTGGAGCTTTCTGATTGGGCACGACGTGTACACATGTAGCTCAGTACCAAGAGCTCGCGACAACTTCTCTACTCCTTGAATCACACGTAGCTAGCTGTCATATGCCAGAAGCGAGGGCTGCTCAACTTGGTACGATGCCCGACCTCCTAGCATATAAGTGCCAAGATTCCCCATCTAATATCATTGAGCTACAAGAAGTACGCACTGCGAACCAGGTACATTCGATCGTTCTGGAGCGCATGCCAAGAGCACGGCGGAGTGAGCTTTTCTGTCTGCGCGGTATGAAGTCCTCCAGATGTGTTGCGCCCGAGTTTCGAGCAGCTACGCGATCCGTATGCGTCTGAACATTCTGTACTGGAGCTGGTGCGCCTTCCAAACGATGCTGCCTCTCATGGCACTCTCACCCAAGCCAAAGTCTGTCAGAGCCCGGCCCAAGATGTGTGCATTGCGGCGAGCATGCTTTTCCACGGCAATTATGGCTAACAGCTCAACCTGCGTCCATCTCTCGAGCCACAGCCGCAAAGTCCTCTCTGTCCATTGACAGCCGCAGGACTTTCACAGTAGCATCCATCTCAGCGAATTCCTTCCCCCTGAGACTGTCTGGACTTCTCATGCCAACAGCCATCGCCTTCGACTGGACCCACAGGCCACGAACATATTCCATTGTCGTCACATTTTCCTTGCCCGGAGTCCCTTGCGGGTTAGGTAAGTCTCTTGCTTCACCAGCTTCGGCGTCAGCCTGAACCTCGGCCTCGGCCGCCCTCTCAGCATCCCTCATAGCCACAAGTCGAAGTTGTCTCGGCTTCCTGCCCTCGAAGATGACCTTCTCTTTCTTCGACTTGGTGATGAAGTTCCGGTGTGTTTCAACTACTGCTAAGTCTTCCAAGTTTGCAAGCCGATACTGTACCTCTTCCCAGCAGGTATTACAGGGACCTGGAACTCGATGTGTGAAGAGCGGGTGCGACATTTTGATCCTGCATGGAGGTCTCTCTGGCATCTCTGGCACCGATTCTGTTGGTAAGTTGCAGTCATCGAGACTGCCGATGGTCGTCCTTGAACTTGGCCGGGTGGATATCGAGTCGGTGAGACTGGGTGTTGCTGATGCTCTTCGGCTTCCTGCTTCTCCGTGTGATGGCGTGGGGCAGCGTTCATCGCATCGAACTGGCTGCTGGCTCTGCATGGCATGCCCACACCCAAGGAAGATTGAGCGTGCACAATAACACATTTTTTACTGCCGCCGCTGCAGTCGCAGTGTCTTCACCTCGTTGCAGCTGAAGAATCTAGGCGAGGGCCTGTGCGATGTCGTTGGCGGCCAGCGAGTTCAGCGGAATGCTCTTGTTTCAGGTCACGGACCAGTCCGAGCGCTGCTCTCTGAAGTCGAATTGCCTGTTCACGATGAAGGTTGGCATGGTGCGCTGCATTTTGCAGTCACCAAGAGAAGCCTCAAAGTTGCGATATGGCGCGTTTGACGCGCAATAGAAGGGGATCAGGAATTCATTGTTCTCAATAGCGCATTGACAAATGCCTTTGTTGTAATGTATGTCTCACTACTGAATGTGCTCCAACAATGCTCGGCGACTGATCCCTTCAAGCTGCTCTCGGCGATGTTTCGGTGCTGCGAGCAGGCAGCTTTGTTTCATGAAATGCAAAACGACTAGTATCGTGTCGACGTGTTCCGTAGACTGGGAAACCTTGATGCCGGAATTCATCATGATGCGCCCTCCGGCGCCAGCACTACAGGCGTACCAGTAGCCGCGAGCGCTTCGCCAACATCTGCACGCTTGTTCGTCCAGTCCTCTTTCTCTTCCTCCTCAATCTCTTTGCCCGTACGCTCGCCCCGTTTCTTCAATTCGAGCTCGTGATCTTTCGCCTTCCGATCCATGTCCGACATCAAGTCTTCCTGCCCCAGGTGTCCACCGCCGCCACCAGATCTCACTGCTTCCGCCACGTCGCCCTCACCTGGTGCTCGCATCTGTTCGCCTTCGAGGTTGCCGTCTTTCGAGTACGGGTGGGCGTCTGATCTTGAGATGTCTTTCTCTTTGAGAGCGCCGGTATCGCCTGCGCCTAGGGCACTCGGCCGTGCTTCGCCGTCGTGCGTGGAGGGAACATCGCCTTTACTGCGTGAGTCGACTTTGGCAGACTGGTCGCTTGTTTGTGCTGCCTGCCTTCGGCGGATGTCTTATCGGCAGGGTTGCCAGCTTGGTTGAGTCCTTGTTGTTGTGTCGGCTGCGATGGGCCGGATGGGTCGAGACCAGACATAGTGCCTGTGGTGCTGTTGGTTGTCCCGTGGCGGTAGGATGCGATCAAAAAGTAGCACTGTCGGTCGGGTTGAAGTCTGCTCTGATCTCTGCAGGAATTTCTTCACGATGCAGGTTGGTCCCAAAGTTGAGTGTGTATGTGTTCAGAAATGCCAGTGCTTACTTGGTCGAAAAAATGTCGAAAGCTACTTTCTCAATGAATCTGTCGAAAACAATTTACTTCCTTATCATGTACTACTGATCTTCAATCAACAAATTTGTGTACATCTATTCCGTAAATGGCTACAGATAATGGTGAAGGAGGGGCCATTCGAAGATCAACTCGTCGGCGGCGCGGCGCCTCACAGACCGCTGACATCACTGTGGTTTGCTTCCGAGCAGGTGCGTCATGATCATCGTTAGAGCTTAGAGCTTGCACCATTAGGGCTACTGCCGGCGCCTGGAAGTCGTAGTAGCGCCCAAAGAACATCATCCGAGTCGTGGTGGCTGCCTTTTTCTGTTGCCTTGCAACCGCTCTATGTGTAGATGGTGCAAGAGCATCTTTCCCCAATGAATGAGGCATGAAATTTGCACTCCTAAGAGGCGCAACGCTATCAGCTCGTCATGATGGGAGACCGAAGTCAAGGACGAATTCAGCTGAAGTATTAGCTGCGCCAGTCGACTCTGAATTAGTCTTGATGCTTCTTCTAAGCTCAGTGCTAGCTTAGCTGATGAGTGAAGCCCCAACAAGAGCCAGTGAAGTAAAGTTCATGACCCTCCCGGACATTTGTCCATGAGCGATTCTGGTCGTCCGTCTCCTAATTCTCGCATCCGCAATATCACAGTCAGCCACATGCCTCGACATCGAGCAGCTCGGCTCCGCTGTCTGATCAGCCTGAAGTGAGTGTGATCAACGTGCCTCCCAGCATACCCATTGACTGACTCTCTCAGGTCTGCCATCTCAATCAGAAGGCGCAATATTCTCCCTTGCTCGCGCTTCCAGCTGAGATTCAGAAATTGATCTGGGATAATCTCACCAACCCTGCCGATCAGTCTATGCTCGCATTGACCTGCAAAGCACAAGCCAGCTTCTACATGAACCTCGGACCTGCCAAGGAACCCAGGTCATCACCCGAGCAGCGCATCAATTTCCTCCTACGTCTCCAGGACTTCTCAGCACACCAGAAGTACAGACTCTGTTTCAAATGCCGCAAGTTCAAGCCACTGGCTAGCGGTTGGGGCGGAATGACCAAGTACTTGAAGAATGCCTCTGTGAACCGGGAAGCTGCGATCAAGGGTCCCAATTGTGTGTCGATCCATTCAATCTCGAGACTGCGCTGACAACAGACCAGGTCCAATCTGCGTCAAGCAAAGTCGCGAGGTTGCGAAACAGACTCGAAAGCTGATCAAAGGTTGATAGTCTCCTCGGACTCGAGGATTCCCGGCAACCGGGCTTGCAACGAACCGAACTTCGAGCTGTCTTATGACCATGCCAAAATATGGTGCCTGTGTTGCGGGGTGAGATGACCATGACAAAATATGGTGTCTGTGTCGCGAGGTGCGAGGTGGTGCGGTGCTGCGAGATCTATCGTCGAATATTCATCATATTGGATTCGTCTTAGGTTCATATCATCAATAAGCTCTTCGCAAGCGTGACATCACTTTCATTTCTGTGGTGCGTTGTTGCGGTCGACGAAATGCTTGTAAGGCGCGGCGATCTGGTGAGGGTCCTGCGGTGGCTGTCCAAGTGCTGCACCTGGTTCTGTTGCTGTACCTTATAGATTTTGTCTAGGGGCTCACCAACTACACCGTACTTGGCCCATTCGATTGGAGGGGCTCTAACCACGTTCTGAGCAGCGGGAAACTTGGGGAACTTGGACTCGCTTCTTTCCTCTGCGCTGTCGTCATTCTCGCTGTCCTCATCATCGTCAACGTCTACTTCGACGCCGTCTCGCTGAGCCGTGGTGTTTTTGCTAGCTTTCAGGTGCTCGACGAAACCATCAGGGTCCTTGATGGCGGCTGCTTTCATCTTCTCGAGGTCTCGAATGTCCCTCAGGCCTTGCTGTCGCTGAAGCTGCAATATCGAGAGCGCAGCTCGCAGTGCTATAGCATCCGTGTTCTCGTCGAGGTTGACAGGCGGAGCCTCCGGTGTGTCGATGAATTCTGGTGTCGACTTTGAGTTCGGGTCAGTGGACTCCTGAATGGGTAGAGCTTCTTCGCTTGATGTAGGCGTGACTGGAGAGTATGATGCCGTTCGGGACTGCCAGATGCCGGCCTCTTCGGGGCTGACTGCCCGGGGATACTGGGACTCTGCGCGCTCTTCGGCCGATCCTGTGGCATCACAAGCTTCAGCCGGCGTGGCGGATTGGCCGATCCTTGTTGGGTGGCGCTCGAATTCATGTTGCTCGCGCAAGGCTCGTAGCATCCAACTCCAGGTCCTCGCGCTGACGTGGACACGGTCCAGGTCGCTGATAGTGTATATTCACAGCCGAAGTTCGAGAAGATCCTAAGTCTAAGAACGTAAAATGTCGTGCTATTGCGTGTGTATAGTAGGAAGGCAAAACGCACTAGCGGCTGAATCTGTCCCTATGGCGCTAGACGCCAGCCGTTGCTAGCAATTGCGTGTTGTTCTGCGGACTCTTTCGGTATGACTAGCGGAACAATAACGCGAAGTGTGGGTGGGTAGAATATACCGATCCTGGCGTTGCAAAAGCAATGAAGGTTTGCCGTCATTGATGGCAGTAAAACTCATAAATCGTGCCTTGCTTCAGCCTAAGATCTGGAGTTTCTTAGGTAAGCCGGGCTGCCTCCCATACTGGCTGCCAATGCCACAGGCACCAAATGCTTCCAGAACCTACTTGAGTACCCGGAGCTCAAGCCTATGCAGTAGTGCTCCTGCCTATTGATCCAGGTACCTGTGTGTACCGGCTCTCGAGACTTGACTCGGCCTTTGATGCTTACCTAGGTAGTGTACAGCATTGCCACGATTGCAGCTGGGTCATTCAAGGCTTCATTACGCGATTGAAGTAGCAATCTCTAAGCCAGCGGTAGGTGAACACAATCATGGCGGGATGTCAGATAGCTCAGGCTCCATGCCTTGCAGCACGCTGTTCCCATATAGGTCGGCGGCTTTTCAAGCCCGCAAAGCGGTGCACGAATTCAGGTTGGCGCAAGAGGCGCCTAGCATTTTTATTGTTCTCGACTTGCGGCTCCCGAACCACTACATTGCATTCTTTGCATCGTCTCCAGTGCTTGACTTTTTGCTAAATTCTCGCACTACTGTACCTCTCAGCTGCGAGAACTCGGACTTGCCGTCGTTGTGCCATCGAACGCTGAAGGTTCTGTGTTAACCGATGTTTTGGAAAATTGGGAATTTCCTTCAAGCGCTCCGCTCGTCAGGCTGCTAGAAGTCGATGTGCTCGAGCAGACTTCATCGATTGGTAGCCTGACGGCCGTTTAGCGACTTGTCGCTCGTTATCTCGGGGAGATCGGTTCGTCGATCGAGAGTCTTGGCCTCCCCAGGATCGTTCTTCGCGGTTCGGCAAGGAGGACACCATTGAAGGGATGATTCGTTAGACTTTTGTTCCGCAGGTGGTACTTCCGTGCGCGATTGGGCGAGCCTTCAGCCCCCTCCAAGCCCGGAAGATGAATCACCTCTCATATTTCGAAGTCAACTGGTGGGTCAAATTTCCCGGGCCTCGACTTTGGCTATACTGCCCTAGAGGCGCCCCCATGCGATTCGATAATTGTAGGACCACCCGTCATGTGCCTGAACCTGGACCGTAGCGCGTGTTTGACACTCGACTACCTCGTGTAAAGAGCCGATCCATAGGTATGGTGGCTGGCTGCAACATTGTTCTTGCTACATCTTCGTCGCCCAGTCCTGAGTCGCGGCTTCTTTCTTCGTGTCGTCAGCCCCGCCTGCCACGTGCTCTTCGTCACCGCCGCTGAAACCTCCCGGCCTGAATGAAATCGTAACTCGTTGGACCATTCTAGACATCCTTTCTCGCTTCAACACCACCAACGCCAGTATCTATCATACACTTCAATCCTGCAGCCAGAGTGTGACAGGCGTCGCTAGCGATATTCATACCCTTTGTGATCGGACGTGGCCGACATCTCACACGTACGGCCTACAATTACTCTACCACATTGACACACCATCAATCGGCTGGACCGATCTCTTTCGACATCAAATTCATTGATTTGGTCCTACCTTACACGGAAATGAATTGTTGACCAGAACCTGACTCGACCTTCGCTGCGTCGCCGTGCTACCGGAAATGACAATGTCTTCGGCACACCACCAGGTTACCTGGCAACCCTCGAGCTCACACGCTCCTCCGGACTCACAACGCCTGTCGAACGACATCGCTAACCTTGCAATATCTGACGATCTGCAATCTTCACCAAATGTAGTCAAAAACAGCAGGCCACAGGGTCTGTCCATCCGCGATATCAGAATGTCTATGAATAATGGTCAAGGTCCACCTCAAGTAAAACACCCTTCGCCACCAGAGTCACTCATGCCGAACTCCATGCGAACGCCTTCTAAAGCACCGGTCAAGAAGAAATCGCTTTTTGGAGGACTGTTCGCGGTGCGAGAACCTACTCAAGTTGCTCTCGACCAATTTGCAGCACAGCTCGGTGCCCAGCATGGCTCGACCAGCGCGAGACAAGTGCCTAATGTGAGGATGGAGAAAATGCCTGAGCATGTACCCAAGGTCAACAGTAAATGGGACGGAATTCCGGACGCCATTAAGCAGCGAGAAAAGCGTGAGAAAGAGCTAGCCAAGGCAGCGAAGCGCCAATCTATGACGACCTCTATGACCACATCGACTATCCGCTCCCATTCATCTGAAGGACTTGGTCGCCCATCCGAAAGTCGGCACTCTAACATAAGCGATCTCTCAAATGATAGTCGCGGACACTCACGCCGTGAAGACTCATCGCGAAATCCAAATCCACATCGATTTTATGCTCAGTCGGTCAACTCTTCTGGAGATTTAGCAGCACAATTGCGAGAGGAGAGTGATTGCCAATCGACGTCAGATTCACATCCACCATCTACGCAGACAGCCTCAAGCAAGAGTACGAGCACAAAGGCCACTAACAGGGACGAAGCGGCCATCAAAGGCCATAGTCGCAAGTCTTCGAGCAAGGGGTCGCGAGGGCAAGTCTCGCGCACGTCCGAGAAGAAAGCTGGCACAAGTGTGCCTCCAAGACCAAAGACCGCAGAACATCTACAGCAACCGAGGCCAAAGGCTGTGCAGAGGATCATGAGCGACGAGGATGTCGTCTTGCTGTCCTCTGGTCATGGCGTTTTACCGCTGCCCAGTCCGAGCCAGGCAAAGCAGCCACTGAAGCCAAATGCCGCATTTCTAGCAGGTGAGGCACAGGAATTTCAAATCCCAGATGACGAAAGCGAGAGTGATGCCTCAGAGGTACATGGATCTCCTCATAACCCTGCTGCTCGTCCTCAAATTGGACCACGCCGCATCACGGACGATGATCGCCCAGCATCCGCCAACGACTTTCATAATGCTCAACTAAGGCCAAAATCTACGGTCACTGGACGGCTAGGGTCGCTGCTGAAACGAGAGCCATGAGCAAAGCTGTGAAAGTATTTCCGCGCTCCAGCTGTCATGCATAGCGGGCCCGCAAAGGAGGACGAATCTCACGATAAAATTTGTTTGACCATCATTTATTGCAAGAGCAAGGCGCTGGGAGCTTTTCCCGATCTTCAGGATCATCGATATTGCTCAAGCTGGATGAGCATTGCGATCGTTTGTGTTTCAATCTCGCGAGGATCTTCATCATTCTTGTGGATAGCTTGCTGTTTTTCACCGGGTCGCCACGCGGATTCCGATACTGGATCATCATTTAGCGCCCGCTTAATCATAGTAACTCGATACCCCAGGTCCCATCGACTCCGATTTTCCGAACCCCAACGAATTTACATTGAGGTTTCAGAGAGACAGGCCTTTCGTATGGAGCAGCACACGAAGCTCACAGCGAAGCCTGCGTAAGCGTGGTGTTAAGCTGGAGGCGGAAGGGAAGGAATTGACTCTCAAGAGGGACGACGTGGCAGGAGGGATCCAATGTACATAGGAGAGTGCACCAGCCAGAGCTGAAAATAGCACATCACCTGAGTTCCTCTATGGAAATGAGTCTGCCTATCTTTCCGCATCCAAGTTTGCATGTCTGGGTACGATTTCTCAAGTGCCTGGCTGCCTCGTGTGCCCATGCCATGCCATGCCACGCCATGTGCGGGCATCGGTCCCTGGCACCCCCGCAAAAGGCCCACTTTAATTTTCCAAAGTCGAAGACTCGCAACGTCGAGTTTTGTAGGTCCTGTTTATGGGAGCACTTTGCAGCGAATTGACCCGCCTATAGCCCTGATGACAAGTCGGTGCATGTCGAGCCATCGGCAGGATGTCGCAGAAACGAAAAGCGGACCCGTCGCTGTCGTCTCCTCCCCCGAAGAAGCGCAATACCGACCAGACGAATTCCATACATTCGGCCTTTACAGCCGATCTCTTCGACGATGACACCGTTGCTTCTTACCGCCAGAGCTACAGCCAGTCTGGGCCGTATCCACACGCTGTGGTCCCTAAGCTGATCGAAGACGCCCTACTTCGCAATGTGAGGACTGAGATCAACGACCACATCCATTTCACACTCAAAGAAACGGATATATACCGGATACACCAAAGTGGCGATCTAGCCAACCTGTCTGGACTAGACAGCGAGGCACTGAGACATCTTCCGAGCCTTGTGCGACTCCGCGATGCCCTCTACAGTCCAGACTTCCGAGAATGGGTTAGCAATGTCACTGGAGCAGGGCTGCTCTCTGGACAGAAAACGGACATGGCGGTGAATGTATACACACCCGGCAGCTACCTCCTGTGTCACGATGATGTGATCGGCAGTCGCCGCGTCAGTTACATCTTGTATCTGACAGATCCGGACAAGCCATGGCGTGCTGAGTGGGGCGGAGGTCTGAGATTGTTTCCTACTGAGGTCAAGCAGAACAACAGCGGCGAAGACATCAAAGTGCCCTTAGCGGAACACACTCTCAACATTCCGCCCAGCTTTGGACAGCTCAGCTTCTTCACAGTCCTGCCCGGCGAGAGCTACCATGACGTTGAGGAAGTCTATCACCCTCCGCATGGTCAGGATATTAAGGCGGAGGATGGTGGCAGGATACGCATGGCTATCAGCGGCTGGTATCACATCCCACAAGCCGGCGAAGAAGGCTACGAAGAAGGACTTGAACAAGCACAAGCCCAGAAATCGAGCTTGACCCAGCTAAAGAGCGCGGCAAATGAATTAGACGAGCCGCGAATAATCTACAAGCACTACGACGAGGCTCGAAGCGTGGTCAACAGCAGCGCCACAGCAATTGAAGTAGATCCAGGCGACGACACTGACACCGATAACGACATCTTGACTGAGCAAGATCTGACTTTCCTCCTTCGATACCTCTCACCAAGCTTCCTGACACCAGGTGAGCTCGAAAAGTTCTCAGAATTCTTCGCCGAGACATCCATCCTCGAGCTTGAGCGCTTCTTCTGTGAGGGCTTCGCCAACGAACTCAAAGCATACGTCGAGAACGCCGATCAATCAGACTCGTCCTGGAAGATCGCTCGACCACCTCACAAACACCGCTTCGCCTATCTTCAAGCCGACGAGATGCTTCACTCGGACAGCAGCCCTGTGGCCCGCATCCTTACGGATCTCATCCACAGTCACGCCTTCAAGAAGTGGCTCGCTCTCGCAATCGGCATGAAGCCGGCCGCACTACTCCGCCAAGACGTGCAGGCGCGCCGCTTTCGGCGTGGGAAGGACTACGCTCTGGCCAGTACATACACTGGTGAGCAGCCGCAGCTCGAGTTCACCATCAGCATGACCCCATCGACTGGCTGGGAGCGAGACGACGAAGCGGAGGAGCCTCTGGCTGCATCGACAAACGGAGCTAAGAACAACGGGAACCACACCTCGTCGTCAACTGAAGCCCAGGTTTCCACCTCTTCACTACCCGAGTACGGTGGCGAGGAAGTTTACATGGCCGGCGATGACGATGATGATGATGATGAGATGACCGCTGAAGCTCGAGAAGCCAACGCCAACAAGCCGTTACCTCAGGTTGGCCGGAAGTCCGTCGACCCAGCAGTCTACAAATCGGCTGGAGATGACGAAGCCGATAGCATCCTCTTCACGAATGTACCAAGTTGGAACAAGTTCAGCATCGTGCTACGCGACAAGGGCACACTAAGATTCGTCAAGTACGTAAGCCAGGCCGCCAAGGGCGATCGCTGGGACATCAAAGGAATGATTGAGCTCGCGGACGACGCTTTTGACGACGAAGGTGGAGACAACGCTGCCGAAGAGGATAACGATATGGACGAAAATGAGGAGGATGCTTATGCTGGTGATGAGGATGGCGGTGATTCAAAGGAGGACTAGGATGCCACTTTGACGGCGTGTCTCCCGGCTTTGTCGATACATGACTTTACCTGCTAGCCTACGACATACCAGCGTTGTTCATTCTCTGTGCTTCTCTATGTTGTGGGAGGTAGAGTACATGGTATCTAATTGGCTCGACTGCAATGCGCCCCTTAAGCTGCTGTTTCTGAGTCCATATAACAAGAATGGTAAGCGATGCTCCTTCCTGACTGGTAGTGGATAGGCACTTTCCGTATTCCTACACTGACTACCGCCAAATGCCAAGGCTTGTCAGCACCCAAGTCATAGCAGGCAGCATTTCGGCGAGAGTCGCTTCCGATGTGAAGCAGCTAATGCGGCTGATAACTTCCGAGGGGTAAACGGACTTGGTTGCGGCTCCTAGCCAGCGTGCTCGACGATCTCGCTTTCCAGTCCCTTACCGCCCTTCTTGACAATTGTTCGGATCTGTTCGGGGACAGCGAACTCTTTGCTGTCGCCTTCATCTCCGCCCTCTTCGTCGCTTGGTGGCACGACAACATTGATGTTGCTGCATTTGCTGCTGAAGATCTCCGTGCCAAGCTGTCTAGACTGAGGTAGACCTGGGCACCATCGACCTGGTCCAGCAGAATCGTGGGCAAGACTCCATTGACCTGGACCGCGAACTTTGGTGATTTTATGACATCGAGTGAGGAGACGAGAGAATCGATGAGGATCGACAGGTTGGCGCAATTGTCGATCGAGATGGCGTTGGCCTTTCCGTCCACCTTGATCACAGCCTTAGTACACCGGCTGATAAGGATGCTGTGATTGAGCTCTGCTTTGACCTCTATCATCTCGTTGCCGGTGTTGTCGAAGTTTTCGATGATCCATTTGTTCCCTTCGAGCTCTTTCTTCCCAGGCCTTTTCGTTCGTAATGAGTCAGGTTTCTTGGCTGGCATCGGGCTCTTCCCGCGTGATGTGGACGATGATTGTGAGGATGTTCGCTCTGGGACTGCATTCGTCGCTCTGAGTGATGGATTTTTGTGTGTCATCTCGGATTTGTCGACCTTCTTCAGCCTCGAGGTTACTGACGAGCCGCTATTGATCTGGTCGAATACTGCGCCCATGTCACCACCCGAGCCAGAGGACGCTGGCGCCCCTGGTGGTGGTGGAGGTGGCGCAGGAATGCCGTTGTCGTCGAAATTTGGCAGAGGAGGTGGCGGCGGGGGAGGAGGCCCGCCAGCCGCCGATGCCTTGGGCGTGGCTGAGCCGGATTGTACCTGCTTGAGCGCCTCTAAGCAGTCAATGCCGTCTTTCTGGTTCCACGACAACCCCGTTTGGAAATTTTGCTTCACATAAGCTACAAGGGACCGGAAGATCTTGTAGTATGCTTGGATATACTCCACGTGTGATTTGTCCCTGATTTTGCTGTTAGCTGGCCCAGGTGATGCCTTGAAATCACTCACTTCTCTTTATATTCCTTCAGTACCTGATTGCCATAGTACTGGGCTCCACCAAGGGTATCGCCCACAAAATCAGCAGGGCGCTTCTCAACGATCCATCCGAGGGCTACGATGCCCTCCGAAACTGCGGAAAGATGTTTGAACAGAGGAGATGGGCGATTGGCTTCTCGAAGTTCGTCGACGGTTGAGGTCCACCGATGTAGCTCTGTCATCAGTTCGGGCGGCTGATTAGTCGGTTGCTTTGCTTTTGTCGTGACGAATAGATATGTTCGTTCTGCCTCAAAGGCCGACTGTACAGCTTTTGCCTGATGGATGTGAGCTTCGTCCGCGTGGTCTGACATCATGCTCCTACCTGCTCTTCCACCAAGCCTCCGATCTTGCTGCTAGCCGTTACGAAGGCTGCCACATCACTCTGAATCAGCTCGTCGAACTCCTCGATCGATCTGGGCAATGGCTCTGCGGGTGGAGTTGGTGCTGCGGCAGGCTCAGGGACGGCGGCTGCAACCGCTGTCGAAGCACCGGGCGCTGTGGATTTGGCGCTCCATTCTCGAGCGCCCCTGGGCCATCGACAGATGTGGCAATATCTTCTAAGCGCGAAGTCGCAGCCTCAAGTCTGTGAATTGTTGTCAGCTTCATCACACCAGTTTGGAGAAATGAATCCAGCCAGGTAATGATTTGCTACGCACCTCTTGATCAGGGTAGTCAGGTTGTGCATGTTATTGCCCGTAGACGCCATCGCTAAAATATGGAACTGCACGTTCTACAAACAATTGAAAAGCGTGAAGAAATGTACAGGCCGGCGCAGCACAGAGCAATGTATTGAAAGTACTGGAAGGTAAAGGGAGTCCGGGGTCGATGCTGCCTGAGATCCACATGCCCTCTGCCAAGCTCCGCGGTCTCGTCGTTGCCTTCTCACCTCGTATCTAATTCCCTTTTGACCACCGAACAACCCACGGGATCGTTGTTCCTTTCCTAAGGCTCCGTCGTTTCTGACGCGTGCCGCTGTGTCGCCATGTCGTCAGACATCGACTGGTGCACTTTTGGCATGTTCATTATTGGTCAGCACCATCCGGATGCCTGGAAGATTGGTCCCAATTAATCAGGCAAACAGATGAGATTGACTATGGTGATGGTCGGGCTATGAAGACGCGTGTCATTGGCGGCGCCGGTATTGCAAGTACCCCGATCCAAATATGAAGAGGTAGGCTGGTAGACGTTGCTCAGCAAAAGAAACCTTGCTGGCAGCTTTTTGCTCTCGGCCTCCACCATGAATATCGATGAGCCCTGCAGGCCGTTCGGTTGGACTTCTAGGTACGACATCAGCACTGACTCTGCCCGCAGTATGCTATGTTAGGTGCTAGGCTTGCTGCCGGGGCAAGCTACTCTCGTTACGTTTCATGCATTGTCGATAAAGGACATGACTTTCCAGATGAGTTCCAAGCACTTATCGAGCAATGGCAAACAAGCACAGTCTTTCGCACTGACCTGAGTCGGGCGACTACGAGAGCCTGGAATGGCTATAGCGGCGATCAGCATCGAGGTGAGTTGAGGAAATGTGTGCAACTGAACTACTTGTTGATGTGACAGACTTCAGGTATTTAACGCCCAAACGAAGGCTAGAGGTCGATTCCCTGAGCGACAGACAGGCTCTTGCCTCCGCCTTCCACATGGTCTGCAGCCCCAGCAGATGTATGAGTCTAGTCGAGGCTCTCCGGGCCCGAAGAAGCGCCCTCAATACGAACGCTAGACCGCCTGTTGTCATTTGGGAACCCATACCCGATCTTTGCACGCCGGCAGAGTTGAAGAATCTTCAGCAAGCAAGCACTTTCGTGAACGTCATCAGTCCCAACGGAGAGGAGCTCGCCGACTTTTTTGCTTCCGGGAACAAATCGATCGCAGAGGAGGACATGGTACGATCGTTGCTCACCAACTGCGGTGAAAACCCAGAACAAGCCGTAATTGTGCGCAATGGCGCTGATGGGAGCAGACTTCATTGTCGGGGTCGCGTTCTACATTTCAAGGCGTACCATCAGGACGCTGAACGTGTGATAGATCCTACCGGCGGCGGAAACTCCTATCTTGGCGCCATGGCAATGGCATTGACGAAACGTGTTCAACCAGGGCTCGAAGCGACTGCACAATGTCTGAATTCATCGATCACTTCCGAGTCACGGAGCTTGTTAGAGATGATCCTCGCTGCTGTCCACGGCACGATCGCCGCAAGCTACGCTATTGAGCAGATAGGCACGCCATCGCTGGATGGCGGATGCGGTGTGTGGAATGGCGAGGCTTACGAGGATAGATACACGTTGTATCTGCGTCGGGAGAAGTCGTATCTGTCGCATCAGCTCGCGACACAGGGCCAGAATCTGATACCATCTTGATTGGGCGCTGCTACCGTTCTTCGTATGAGTTTTGTTACTTGGGCTTGCGTGGAAGAAATATGTAGCCTGCGGCATGCATGAAGCGTGGCGTCAGCTGAAGGCGCCTCCTGCAGGACTAGAGTACCTAGCATGCTTGAGACCACGTGCTCGGCGTGCCTCTACCTGCTCCACACAGGGGTATCTCGGAGCTGGTTTTAGGTGCAGAGAACAATTTTCGAAGGCTGTCAGCCTGCCCAGGAAAGACGAGATTGTGGCTCGGCATATCTCGACGATCCTCGAAAGCCGTCAATTGGTCAACCATCAAGAACGCTGACACGCAAATTGCTTGTGCAAATCTCAGGGGCTTCCACATGGCTATCTCGTGATGATGATTCTATCCATCAAATGCCGGGCTACCAACGATGATGAATGTTTCACTGGTGCCATTCCAAGCCCGGGAAGGTGGCCCCTCGCTGTTTGTTTCGAGAGAACCTTCTCAGACAGATCTCCATATTGCAACTTCCCTGCATCATCATTTGCTCCTCTCCATTCTGCAGTGCCTTTAGGCTCCCGGCGCAGCTGCAGTAGTAATTCAGAGGCCAGCTCGTGCAGAGCGTGTCAGCGAAACTTTACACTCCTCGTGCTCCCTAAATATTCTTCCCGTCATAGACCTCCAGGTCATAAGACTTCGCACTTATCATCTCGGAGTCTTCTGCCTCAATCTCACGTCGATCATCCACGTCAAGCGCCTGGCGATCTTTCCTAGCAGCTTCCTCTAACGACCAAAGCAGCATCATTTGTCTGCAGATCCCGGTCCCCGCTTGAGAGCGGGTCCTTGCTAGCCTGTAGCAGATATCGTCTTAACGGCATATCTTCCCAGGATTCTACCTGACGGCATTTGCCTCTTCTTCACAGCAGCATTTCACGGCCAAACAACAATATCGCAGTCAACAGCATTTCATCTCAGCGGCATCACAGAGACCAAACTTCTGCGGACCCATCTGTCGCCGTATCACCTTCAAGCTGTCTCTGCAGGGTTACCCAAGTTTCTGCTGCGACCGGACTACGACTCAGATCATTTCGTAGCACGAAAGTATCCTACGTCTCGTCCAGGCATCGCTGCCTATATCACTCGCACTAATGGACATGGAACGAAGATCGTTGGACTCAGAGCGACCGATAATGGCGCCTAGTGTAAGTTCATTGTATAAACTCTCGTCCGCCGAACAGTATTGACCGTTTAACAGCTCACATCGAAACGCACCTCGAAGAGATATTCCACCTTCTCTGCATCGCCATCATTCGCGACCGTCGACATCCTACAAGAGGCTGGCTCAGATCAACGACCACTCAACGTCACAGCAGCATCCGGCATGGCTGAAATTAAGCAATTCACCCAAGGTCTTGACCGATTAGAAAACAAGAAACTCGACATGCAACGCTTCGTTCCCAGTGAAAAGAAGTCGAACGAGATCAAAGCGCTCAGTGTGGGCGCGAAGCTGGACCGAGCTCTTGGACACAGAATGGCAAACCAGGATGCGTCATTCAGTAAGAAAAGATTGAGCATTCTGGGGCATAAGCATATGGCTGTTTTGACCGAGAAGCCGGGGCTCTGAAGTGTTGCTAGTTTGTGTCCGTTAATTCTGCTGCGCGGCGTTGAGGGTTCGAGAGGACGTATCATTGTTGGGTTAGTGAGTTGAAGCCATGCCGCTGTGCGTCGACTTCTACTTGTCGACGATCAGGACAGAAATCGAGGGCTTTGGAGTTTGGCAGCAGGCGTGGCGAGAGAAGTTGTACAGTCTTTGCCGCCGGCGCACCAGGATGACAGCGTTTTGCGATGTTGGACATGCTGCTCAGGCATGAGCGCGAGCGCGATGGAGGTACTTTTGATTCCAGCAGGGCAATGATACCACGAGCGAGGATACACGATATCCGCTTCGTTGTTGGCGTATTTGGTACACTCAAAGCATCTCATTCGCTGGGCTCAGTTGCATTTGAAGCGCTGTAGGGCATTCGATCCTGCTCAAGGAAGACTGCAGCACGAGACAGGTCATCAAGGAGAATCGTCAACGCATCCCATCATCAAATGTGGGTTTCGCCTACAGGTGGAGCCGGACGCGCTTGCCATGAAGTTGCTGGGTTGCCTTCCAATGCTTTCCTCCTTCCTTCTCATCTACTACTGCTAAACGATTTCCATGATACCAGGCTGAATGCGCTCTAGGATAACGGAAAGCTCATGCCACAGTTGCTTCTGCACCTTCGCTCCCTCCTCGCTCACTACAAACTTGGAGGTACTACCGACCAGCGTTAGCGGCAGCATGTCATCCGATTTCGCTCATTGACTTACCTGCCGACTTTGCATTCGTCGAGATACTGACCATGAGATTCTGGCGAACCCTCCGCAGCATGCACCAAGGTCAGCGAACCGTGCTCAGCAGTTCTCAACCATGTCTTCCTCGCAATCCAGCCCACTATTCTAAACAGCAAGTTTGGCTCTCGATCAATTGTGGTTATCACCCCTCCCGGGTTGACGACCGAAACCACGATCTTCTCGTGACCAAATCCACCCGATTTCGATGTTTGCTCGACCAATTCTCGAACCAGAAAGAGCTCCATCAGCTTTGACACTGGGTATCTGGAGTATGTGGTCAGCGCCCGAACCGAAACCTGGATTCTGCGCTCACCTGTCACCCATCCTTGCACTCTCCTCCTGTGCCAGATCATCAAATATATGCTCTGATTTCTGCTCCGGAAATGACGTGACATTGTGCATCCAGGATCCAACGAAGGTCAAAACCGCGCTCTGGCCTGTCGACTGTGCTGTCTCTCGCAATTTTGGCAGCAGGAGGATGCCCAGCATTAATGTTGAGATCACATTGATCGTGATATGTGCCTCATTGTCCTCCGCCTTCGCGAACGTCCTCTGCAATATACCAGCGTTCTCCACAACAACATGCAATTGCTTCAATTTCTTGTTGGCTCGCTCTGCAAACGCCTGTACGCTGGCATACGATGCGAGATCGAGTTCCCAGACCTCTGCAACATTTGATTTTCCAGTCGATTTGTGAATGTCGTCTGCTGCTGCTCGCCCTTTTGCCTTGTTCCTCACTGCTAAAATGACCTTCGCCGCATTCAACCTAACCAGATGGCGTGCTGCTTCAAGACCTAGCCCAGCGTTTGCGCCTGTCACGATGATGGTCTTGCCTGTGAAGTCTTTTTCGGGATCTGGTAGTGTATCGAAGATATGCGAACGAACCATCTCAAGGAACGAAAAGTCCGCCATGGTTGACAGATATCCTCCAGCTACTCTACTGAGCGTACAACTCAAACCACGACTTCAGCCCTTGACCTCAGCATTCTTTGTGATGTTCAACAGGCTTGCAAGCCCTTTATACTACGATCACGCCAGCCATCTGCTTGATTTGGCATCAGCGCGGACCGAGATCGTTTGGTTCACTGCATCAAGACAGTCTATTCACCTAGTCGGCGAAACACAACCCCGGCGGCGGAGTACGGTTGAACTGTTCGAGCAGCATCGCGATCACGTGTTTCGTGCTTTTCACGCCATTTGCATTGGCTGGTAGCTTGCTTGAGCTATGCACTATGGCACGGCCATCATGGTGTGATCTACGCCTGATATTTAGCATATCTTCATAAGTGACAGTATCAGAAATGAATTGGACATTCAGGTACTTTTGAACAGGACAAGGTCCTTCCGAGATGTAATAATGGGACCCTTGCACTTATCTAAGCAAGCCACCGGCCCAACCTCGATTCGAACTCAGATCGCGAGGGAGCGCAAAATATTGAGCTATCTCACCAGAGCGACCCCTTTAGGTTGTACGAACGCGTGCCTATTCTATACAAGGGTGCCAATATGCGGCCGTTTGCCGTACTCAGACAAGGAATGATGCAATGCTCCTGAGCTGATGCATTCAAAATCAAAGGCCTTTGGCGGTATACTATGACGAACCAGTGGTAATCAAGCTTCACAAGCCTGACAAGCTCAACCGGCCGTCGCATTGGAAGGCTTAGCCACGCCTGTTTAGTGTTGTTTCACGAGGGGCTGGACCTAGCATATCGTGACCAGTGCTAGTCCCCAACGTGCCCTCTATGCTGCTGCTATGCTGCAGTATCGCGAAGTGGGCTATGCAGCCTTTCGTGACGGCAGCTCGCGAACTTTCACTGTCCAAGGTATGGCACATGCAAACAGGCTTGCTCTATAAAAGACTACTCCCTCCACGATCAAGTTCCTAGCACTACGCCTTTTCGTTCACATAAACTAAGTCAGCCCCCAGTACTACCCTGCTCAGCAGATTTCGACGGTCATAATGATCAAGAAGTTCATCACCAAGGGCATAGCCAGCGGTGTCGGCGCCGTTGCCGAGGCGAGGGCCGAACGCAAGGAGCGCAAAGCCAACGCACTATCTGGCACTTCTTCAACAGGAGAATTGAGCAATACAACAAGTCGAGATTCCAAGAAGGCCGATGACGATTCCAGTGACAGTGAGGATGAGATCGAGCTCGCCTGGGAACTCGATGAGGCTTCCGAACAGCTTCAACCACCTTCCTATGATGAAGCTACGAGTGAAGACCTCAATACAGTGGTCCAGTCTTTCTTGAGAACTCAAGAGAAAAGCCAAGGTGTTCCCGGGGTCGCTTCCCAGCAGTACAAGCCACTTTCTGCTCCAGTCATTCTGCCTCAACGTCGACCAAAGAACAAACAACGTGGCTTTGTACGTGCGTATCCTCCGATCCTTCAGGAGTGCGCCGGCATCGACCAAGATGCGTTCTTTCAATTCCTTACGGCATTCGACAAGGCAAGCAGAGCGTCGCCAGTGTATGATGTTATCAATCTTGCGTCCTTTGTGGTGGGCTGGGTTCCCAACCCGATTGCAATGGCCGTGTCGATTGCTGTTACCACCGCAAATAGAACGGCTCAGGAGATCCACTCACGGGTCACCAGGAACCGTTTCTTGGACGACATCAACGAGAAGTGGCTGAAGCCCAAAGGCCTCTACTGTCTCATCATGACCTACAAACCCGATGCTCCTACGATTATCGAAACGGATGTCACATCGACTGATCAAGCGCTTGCTAGATACACATCCGAAGACAGACCGGAATGGCGCAAGAACCTCGCAAAGATTCGACTCACATCCGGCAAAACCAGCGGCGAGGCTGCTTTACCTGAGGCGGCGCCGCTCATCTACCCAGCTATCGACGCCGCAGCTTCGAGCACATCGCAAGAGAAGCAGAACTTCCTCAAATCGAGCGGTGAGTTCATGGGCACTTACCTGGACAGACGCGCACAGGCAATGCACGCCACCGACAACCCCGACTCCAAGTTGGCCGCACCAGAGGCGCAGCGCCAGTTCAAGTCCAAGTACGCTGACCCCAATCATCCGATCCACTCTGGCACCGTGTTTGGCCTCCTCACGGCCGGCAAATTCGATCCGGTCAGAGCCAAACGCCGTCACAAGGCGCAGCGACGAGCTGTGAGACGTGGCATTCAGCTCAACGAGGAAGATCTGCAGGCTGCTGAGATGGGCAAGAGACTGCCGTACGAGAGAGGTGGACGACGCAAGGGAATCATTGGATCGGGTGTTGCGGTGGTGAGGAAGACTTTGCAGCAGGACTTGCTTTACTTGACGATTGTGAACATGCCGAGCGACAGTGAGTTGGCCGAGATTCGGCAGGAATTGGAACGAGCGCAGAGCAAGTAAGGCCGCTACGCTACGTGCCTACTACCGGTACCTAAGTACCGTTAGATGGCTCAGGGCAAGACTGAGTCCCTCTTGAAATATTTTGGTGCTGGGCGGGGTTCAAATGACGCAGAACTTGGCGATATGACAGGGTCTCTAGGCGGGACCTGCCGTTGGTTGAGGCACCTAATAAAATTCTGTGACTGAGCGCAGACTCTGACCAGTTCTTGGGGTTGGTCCTTGATATATTCCTCCTCGAATCTTGATCGATTGATTTTGGTAGTTGTCACTGCCACTACTGCATCAAACGACGGTACACTCGTACCGCATTCGATCCAGCGGCCTGCCCCTCTAATATCTTCTGGGGTTTCCTCGTCGCTTTGTCTGCCTATCGATAAACTAGGCGCCGCCACTTTTCCAGAAAATCGCAACTTTTCTTTGAGCCCCTCCAACTCATCTTCGTCCAATACACATATCCGCCAATATGCCTGTCACAGCGTCGAAAGCGGCGCGCATGGCCAAGAAGGCCGAGAAGGGTGAAAAGAAGACAGCCGCCTCTCGCGTGGCCTCCAAGGCCGGTTCCAAAACTGCATCGACAAACGGCTCAAAGGCCTCCTCCGTGAACGGCGATGATGAGTCGCCCATGCTGTCAGAAGATGAGCAGGACGTTATGGCCACCAAAACAGCGGATAAAGACAAGGTCAAGAAATTGACCGAGCAGATGGACAAGCATGGTCTGTCAGATCGCGTCACAACGGGTGTCCTGGCCTCGCAGGAGGCGAACCGAGACGTTAAAATCACATCAGCGTCATTGGTCTTTCATGGCAAAGTCCTCATCACCGACAGTACCCTCGAAGTCAACGCTGGCCGTCGATATGGCCTTCTCGGAGAAAACGGCTGCGGCAAGTCCACACTGCTCAAAGCCATCGATAAGCGAGAATACCCCTTCCCAGACCACGTCGATATCTATTTGCTCAATGAAGGTGCTGATGTTTCGGATCTCGGCGCACTGGAATGGGTCGTCAAAGAAGCAGAAAAAGAGGTGGAGAGACTGGATCACCTCGCGGAACGAATCCTCGAGACCGACGGCCCAGAGTCCCCAGAACTGCTTGACGTCTACGACCGGCTCGAGGGGATGGATCCCAGCACATTCGAGACTCGTGCGTCGCTCATTCTGACTGGTCTCGGCTTCAACAAGAAGACCATTCACAAGAAGACAAAGGACATGTCTGGTGGCTGGCGAATGCGTGTTGCTTTGGCCAAGGCACTGTTCATCAAGCCCTCTCTGTTACTTCTGGACGACCCGACGGCTCATTTGGACCTTGAGGCTTGCGTGTGGCTGGAAGAATATATGAAGAAGTGGGAAAAGACGTTGATCCTTGTCTCGCATTCTATGGATTTCTTGAACGGCGTGTGCACAAACATGATCGATATGCGAGAGAAGAAGCTAATCTACTATGGTGGTAACTACGACTCGTACATCAAGACGAGGAGTGAGAACGAGACGAATCAACAAAAGGCATACGTCAAACAACAAGACGAGATTGCCCATATCAAGAAGTTCATTGCTTCGGCCGGTACATATGCAAACTTGGTGCGCCAGGCCAAGTCGAGACAGAAGATCTTGGACAAGATGGAGGCGGACGGCTTCATCCAGCCTGTGCACCAAGACCGTGTGTTCACTTTCCGCTTTGCTGAGGTCGAGAAGCTGCCGCCACCCGTGCTTTCCTTCGACAACGTCACTTTCAGCTACTCTGGCAACAAAGCTGACAACCTGTACGAGAACCTCGATCTCGGTATCGATATGGACAGCAGGACAGCCCTCGTCGGTCCCAACGGTGTCGGCAAGTCAACTCTGCTCAGATTGATGACCGGCAAGCTCTCGCCTACTGGCGGCGCAGGCGTCGTCAACCGACATACCCATTTGAAGATGGGCTTGTACTCGCAACACTCGGCAGAACAGCTTGATCTTACCAAGTCGGCGCTCGACTTTTGTCGTGACAAGTTCGCATCTGTCTCCCAGGACTACCAGTACTGGCGCCAGCAACTAGGTCGCTATGGTCTTTCCGGCGAATCTCAGACGGCCTTGATGGGCACACTTTCAGAAGGTCAACGAAGCAGAGTTGTCTTCGCTTTACTGGCCATTGAAGGCCCAAACATGCTCTTGCTCGACGAGCCTACCAACGGTCTGGATATTCCCACCATTGACAGTCTGGCTGATGCTATCAATGCCTTCTCGGGCGGTGTCGTCGTCGTGTCCCACGACTTCAGGTAAGCATTTCTCTGTCACTGCTTCATGCACGTTACTGACATATCTTGCAGATTGCTGGACAAGATCGCGAAAGACATCATGGTGTGCGAAAACAAGACTGTGACAAGATGGGAGGGCTCAATCGGCCAGTACAAGAACCACCTCCGCAAGAAGATGGTTGCATCCGGCGCTGTGTAAGCGTCGGGTTTGAGCACTGCATGATGAGAAAAAGTCACGAATTTCCACGTTACAACTGAGAAATCCCGCCGTGGTCACGGGGTGGTTTGCATGCATTCTCATTTCGAAAGGGCGTTTAGATATCTGCGGGTTTCCGTAACTTGAGGAATGGATAGATTGAGTCACTCCATAGATATGATGCAGCAACCAGATATCACGATATCCGTGATTCTCTGATGTGTTAGTGAAAAGCAATGCAGTCGAGGAACTAATCCAGTGTGTCTACCAATACTTAACGGTCGCGGGCACATGCTGTCAGCCGGTCTTGACTGATTCTTGTCATCCGGTCTGTTCCTTTGTCAACCGGCTTGAGTCAAGCTCACTTCTACTTGCAATTCGACAACAGACTGGGGATTGCATGACTGACAAACCGGCTTCCTGCTAACAACGCTATACCTGCCGGCTGCACTAGCCTGGAAGACAACTGCTGAATTTTGCACTCGTACGACGACTCGACACCGATGCTCGATTATGCTTTCTCGTCTGCTACTCCGCACACATATATGCAGCGATGACGTGCCGCCTTGTAGGGCAGCCCGACTGCCGACCATACCGTGGTGAGCAACGACTCGTAGCAGAGGGGACCTATCCATCACTTTGCGCAACTCGACGGACTCCGTGCGGACAGCCCAGTTCGCTCACTATCGCCTTTGCGGAATCAGCTGCCATTGAGCACCCTCCTGATAGTCGCAGGCAACACTAGCAAGCATATCCGTAAGCCCGTTCCACATCCTCAGCAACCAAACATCTCACCACGACACCCCTTCCCGGACTACCCAACACGATCCCACACCAGAACATTATGACGCTCGACACCGAAGCTCCCCTCCAGCTCACCGACGACGGCCCCAACAACGAGCGCGCCAACCCACGTCCGGTGCATCACACTCCAGCCTCGTCTGTCTCGGAAGCCACGACCGGCCAGACCGCTGGCATGATCCGGCAGAGTGCCATTGTCAACCTGTCGCCGTCGATTTGCGGCACCCTGATGAGGGCACAGCCGCATTCGTCTTCTGCTGTGCACCATCATGGGGAGCAGGGTGAGTCATTTTTGCCCCCTATGCCATCCTCCGTGATAGCCCAAGCTTCTGGGTCAAGCTGACCAATGGTCGCGAACTCAGATACTGTAGTCTACTGCGTTAGCGGGAGCAAAGGCGCTATCGTATGGAATGGAGAGACAGGCAAGGAGGAGAGGGTGGAGATGAGGAAGGGCGACTGGGCTCTGATCCCGGCGTTCAGAGAGCATCAGGAGGTAAATGATGGTGATGATGAGGCGGTGTGGGTTATTGTGAGGGCGCCTGGGGGCGTGCCTGTTGTTGAGAACTTGGAGGGATGGGGCGGGAGTAAGAAGGAGTGATTGCAAGGCTTGATGGGTACGATGGTCGGATGTCTGGCAGGGCAGGAACGAGGGAACTGATTTTCGAAGAAGCCCGCTTGGTGAAAATTTGGGTGTCAAGAGCTTATAGAAACAAGCAGGCTGTTCGGGCATAAACTGAGCGTTTTCAGTGGGTCAGTTGAACCTCAAGTTTTCGAGTCAGGGCGGGCTCTGAGGGCTAGGACTGTCTCGAAGATCAAGCCAGGAAGTTTGGGAGGAGCCTCACTTGAGCCTCAAGTCGTAGAATCCATCCATCATCAATTTTACTACCAGGGAGGTCGCTGTGAGAAAGTTAGCGTGAGTTGAGGTAACGTGGAAGGATGGAGAAAAAACGCTCATTTCTTGTCCGAACAGCTTGACAAGTTGGCATCCTCAATTTTCAACTATGGCCAGAGTCCCCTATAGCCCTGGACCCGTTCCTTGGCCCGTTCCTCCGCCCGCCCCTCGGCCACTATGATGCTTCTCTCGCTCGAAGCGCTTCCACGAACAGACTCGGCAGCTTCCTCATCGGCCACTGTCGGCACTTTCTCCAGCTCAGGGCAGTCAGTGGTGATGGCAGTACCGATGGGCACGGTTTCGGCGGCTGTGAAACCAGCAGGCATTTCGCGACCCTGCTGCTCGTGACTTCTTTGAGATCTCCAGAAGGGGTGCTGCATCGCACCTTCCTTCCAGCGGGCATGACCCAGAGTCAGACCTGGGTGGGCAGCCATAAGGGCAGCAACGCAAATGATCATCATTGTTGTGTCCCAAACCTCGAACATAGTCTCGTCTGGGAGTCGTTAGTGATGGTGGCCAGTACGGAGTGAACGCCAGGACGACAACTTACCATTCGCCAACTTGCTTTTGAAGCCCTTACTCAACTCTGCAACACGGAAGATACACCGGATCAGTATCGTGATTGTTGCGACACCGATGGCGACCAGAAACATCCTGAACCGGCTCGTTCTCCTGAATGCCTCCGACTCTCTGTTCACCATCTCCGGCCGGCCCTGCTTGACATTCCACATCAAATGCATGCAAACACAGCAAAACACCGTAGTTGCCACCACTTGCGTGGACAGTCCAGAAATCATGACATTCACCCCCTTCTGCCTTGCCCCCTCCGTCTTCGCTGCACTCGCGAGCCCGCCCCCAGCAGCCTGCAGGACCAGACTGATCATGTCACAACAGATAAACCCCAGCGTGATCGTCTTCGGTTTCAAGAACGTCAACGCACCCTCACTAGCCTCATAAACCCTGATGATGCGCCCGATGCACAGATACACCGCCGCTGAGAAGAACGCTGGCCCGATGGTAAGCCCAACCAGGTACAGTACGAAGTTCTTCTCCGCAAACACGTCGTAGTACATCCCGATCCGCCCACCGTAGCCGATACACTCGAGGGCAACGCCGAAGAGGACGGCAAGCATGTAGGAGTAGATGCGGTAGTGGATGCCGAGGAAGGCGTGGGTGAGAAAGAAGAGGCCGAAGATGGCGAGGAAGGTGATATTGGCGGCCAAGCTGGCAGGTAGTCGAGGTAGCCGTGGAGTTCGATGCACCAATCGGTGTGGGCGCATTCGTAGGAGGTGAATTCGTGCTCGCGCCGGAGGTCGAGCTGGAACATAGTGGTGGTTTTTATAGGGACTTTGGAAACCCGGAGCTGTCAGGGGATTTACCTGCGATCTCTTAACAGTGAAAGCAGGCGAAGGAAATACAACAGGGTCTAGCTATCACAAACAGCAGGTCGTGGTATGAGGACGAAACCAAGTTGCGAGCATGGGAGACCTAGCCCCCAGGCGCGACGGGGCCTTTGTACTCCGGCGCAGAGCTGTTCAGCCAAAGCCATGGTGAGTCGACACCAGCCATGTCCGCAGCACTTCCATACGAGCAACGAGTACAGCATTGCCGTTGTGACAGATGTAGCATTTCGTAGTGGTTGCCAGGTAGCGCGAGGCGTAGGTGTGCTCCGTTGCCAGCTAAAGTCTCATGAACATTCCAGCCGCAAACTCTATGTCAGTCTTCGAGCTACTACAACAGCTGTTGGCCTTATCAGCGGCGTTCGGGGTCAGTCAGTTTGAGATTTGCCATCATGGTAGATACTAGTGCCCATTAGCTGTCTGCTGAGTTCTGGCTCAGTGGTACATGGTCCTCAGCCTAGACGGAAGAAGATGAGAGGCATCAGACACTTGCCGCAGACAACGCCAACATGACGGCCGCAGCGTTTCTGGAGCAGTCGAGCTTGGTAACGACGTCAGGTTCGTCGACCAAAAAGTCGCGCAGAGGCGCTGCACTGCGAACTGAACATTCAACCTGGGAGGCAGAAAGTCGAACTCGTATAGGACTTCCTAATATTAAAACGCGGTGCCTGTAACAACACGAAATACGATGAGATGATTGATACAGGTGACGCGCCAAGAAAATGCCGCCCGCCGAAAAGCCAAAACACACGTGTGTAAGGCCACCTCTCTTTCCTTCACTGACTTCAATGTTGTTCCGCGAGCGGACCTTCATGTCCGGACCGAGACTCTGCATCATCGCAGCGACGCAATCCATGTTGACGATGACATGTGCCGTAAGGTGACATGAGTGTTGAGGTCCTGCTGCGCTCAGCGCCGACAAAAGCCGCTTCTACACCTGGATCTCCTCCTCGCCGCCCATGATGCGGCGCTTCATGATGCACTGTCCGGTCCCCACCCCGCGATATCCGTACGGACAAGGCTCAGGACAGACGTCGTCGACGCAATCTAGGAGGCAGCAAGCTTTGCTTTTGGCGCACCACTGTCCAACCGGACAGATGAGCCTTTGATGGGTTAGTAAGTTCATCCAGGAGTTGCAATCCGTGAAACATACTGTACGCCCAGTGGTCAGCAGGTCTTGACGATACATGTCAATCAACAACGAGATGGTAGTGGACAGGATGGGTCATCTCTGGCAGCGAAGCGACATATCTCTGCGCAACACTAATGGTTTTCTTCTGCGATGGAGACTTACCGAGGTGCCCACATCCTCACTGAGCTCTTGAGGCCACTCATCATTGTGCTGTTGAGGCTGCTCATCTTGACTTGGTGGATCCTGCGCAAAAACGTTCTGTTCCTGCGCCAGGGTCATGGTGATGCAAAGTATCATCGAGAGAACGGCGTTTGCGAGTCTCATGGTGGCGGCGGTACTGTAACAACTTGTCGTGCTTGCGCAAGAGCTTCTACAATCCTCGAGGCAAGAGGCTGGTCATGTATGAACGCACGGATGATCGCGACATTTCTCTGCAGATTTGCATTCCTCATCCGTGCAACTCGGACCACCGCAAATGGCGGTCCAGTCTACGCGCTCCATGACCTTCATCAAGCTGCAACAGTTGAACAATTCTGGATTGACCCATCCATTCGTTTGGCAAGGTGATCTGTCAAGATGAAGTGGTCGACGTGGCTGTCGGTTTTGTGCGTTCTCGTGCTCGAGTGCTGCAGCAGGGTCGAAGGACAAAACTACTGGATGCAGGATATCCAAAGGCGTGGTAAAGTCGCTTTTCGACCAGACGACGGCTACCCGGTGTTTCGAAACGTGAAAGACTATGGCGCAGTTGGCAAGTCTGGCAGGCCGTGCGAGTCAGCGTCTAAACTAATGTCTGACAGGGGACGGGGTCACGGATGATACCACTGCTATCAACAACGCAGTCGCCGCCCCCGGAACTGTGGGCGTGAAGCCCCATGGGAACTCTACGCGCTGCGGTGGCGGCACAGCCAGGACAAACCCTCCCGGAGACAATGGTGGCCAGGACTGCAGTTCCTCGACAATTCAGCCAGCGCTTGTGTACTTCCCACCGGGGAACTATTTGATCAATCGACCCATTGTAATGTGGTATATGACACAAATGATTGGTATGTGTACCAGAGACGTGTGCCCTACCTTCTGCTAACCCATCGAAGGAGATGCTATCAACCCTCCGACCATCATTATGGATAGACTATATACCTACGCCAGAGCTACCAATACTCCTTCCGCTCCCGCCAACGACACGGTACTCGGGGTTGCAATGTTTGATGCCAACATGTACATCCCGGGCTTTGGAGGAGCGGGATTGACGTGGTGGGACAATCAGAACAACTTTTATCGACAGATCCGCAACTTCAAGTTCGATTTGAGGAACGGTCCGAACGACGGGGTTGCGATTCATTGGCAAGTAGCACAAGCCACCAGCATGCAGAACATCGAAATATTCTTGAAGCCTGGAAAGAATACCGATGGAACTCAGAATACCGCTAACACGCAAGTGGGTATCAACATGGAAAATGGTTCCGGAGGCTGGTTCTCGAACGTTATCATTCACGGAGGCAACTCAGCCATGAGTCTGGGTAGCCAACAATTCACGGTGCGGGATATCAGTATCGACGGCGCTTGGACGGGTGTGAAGATGATCTTTGGCTGGACCTGGCTCTTTGCAAGAATGAACATCACCAATGTCCAGATCGGGTTCGATTTCACGAATGGAGGCTCGTTCGGTGGAACCACGCACGTCACATTAATAGTCGACAGTACAATCTCAGCCACGTATGGAGTTCTGTCGAAATACAAGGCTGGTAGAAGTAATCCCCCAATTGCAGGATCGCTGACGCTCGATCGTGTCGATATGACGGGTTCTTCGATCGCCATGGCAGACAGCACCGACACAGTCAACGGCAATGTCATTCTTCCCGGCCGTCAAAACATCCCATTGTGGGTGCAAGGTAACGTGTGGACCATTGCGGGGCAGGCACAGAACCAGACGTTTTTCAATACAACATCGTGTACTGTGCAAAACAATACAAACTACCGCCGCAGCGCCGAAGAAGTCACGGTACAGAGGCTGCTCGCTCCGATCGCCAGGCCTGCCGGACTTACAGATTCTGTTGGTAGATGGGTAGGAAGGCCCCGACCACAATACGAAGACAAGACTGCGAACGATTTTCTCAGCGCGAAAGCCGAAGGTTTGGTTGGTGACGGTGTGGCAGGTCAGTCAGGAATTCCAGGCACATCCGTCGACGACTAACTCTTGCAGACGATAGTGATGCGATGCAAGCATTCTTCGATAAAGCTGCGGCACAAGGCAAAATCGCCTATTTCGACAAGGGTGCATATATCGCGCGAAAGACAATACAGATTTCGAAGGACACGAAGATCGTTGGCGAGCTGTGGGCGATCATTATGTCTCAAGGGCCATTCTTTGGAGATCAGTCAAACCCGCAGCCCATGTGGAGAATAGGTACGTTCTTTTCTCTCCCGCAAGCCCGAACTATTGGGACCAAGGTAACATCTTTGATGTGACACCTGGGCCAGATGGACTTGTGATGCTCTCTCCACACATCTCCTCTTGTTCTTTCGGGCAGGGTGTCTTCCCATTTTGCCCTATCTATCCAGAACCTCGTTTCATGGTCATTTCCCTGGATATCATGATTCCTTGGTCCAGGCTAATCCCATCGGTGAACTAGGCAATCCTGGAGACATAGGATCTGTCGAGATCTCTGACATCGTGTTCGAAACGCAAGGCCCGTGTCCAGGAGCTATACTAGTCGAATGGAACATCAAGCAAGCGACTCCAGGTGGTGCTGGCATGTGGGATGCTCACTATCGAATTGGCGGTACCCTCGGCACGGACATCGTAAATCCGCTATGCCGCAAGACGCCAGGCGTGCCGGTCACCGACGAGAAGTATACCAAATGTGCAGGATCATTCCTCTTGCTACACGTCACGCCACAAGCGAATATCTTTATGGAGAACGTGTGGGGCTGGGTGTCCGATCACCAGTTGGACCTGATCGCTGGCGTCAACAATCCTAGAGATCAGATATATGTTTTCAACGGACGGTAGGCAGGTAACCTTATTCAATGACGCGACTAACAGACATACAGTGGCTTCCTCATCGAGGGTGATGGGCCGAATTGGCTCTGGGGTACGGCATCCGAACACTCGGTCATGTACAGCTATCAGTTTGTGAACAACAGGAATACTTGGATGGGCGTCAATCAGCATGAGACGGCTTACTACCAGGGCAATCCGAAGGCGCCACTGCCTTATACCACAAACGCTCAGTATCACGATCCAGTCTTTACCAGTTGTACCCAAGACAACTGCGCCAGGACGTGGGGAATGCGATTCGTCAACTCATCGAACATCTACAACTACGGCAGCGGCGGCTACATGTTCTTCAACGACTGGAGTTCTGACTGCTTGGGCACCAGTGCGGTCCCTCTAGAACTCTGCCAGCAGAGTATGAACCAGTTCACAAATTGCAACGATATCTGGCTGTGGGGTTTGGCTACCAAGGGTGGAGAGAACATGATAAGCTGGGACGATACGCCAATTGTGCCCCAGCAAGCCAACAAAGGGACATATCTCCAGGCGGCTATACTTATGGAGATCGCTGGTAAACAGTAAGAGTGGTGAAGGATGCGCGTCTCCTGTAGTCCAACAGACCGCCGTGGAGACATTCTGCAAGTTGTTTAGAGGAATGTCCAAGAACTGGTACGTGCGGGAGCTCCTCCCTACTCAGACTATTATGCGATCCGTGCTTCTCTCTGTGTACGCGAACCCAAGATCAGACGCGTCAGCAAGATTACCGGACTTCGTCTTCACGATAGATGAGGTCTTCCTAGCAGAATGCGACGGGTATGCGGTCTTGCTCGCAATGATGGACTGGCTACTCTTGCTGCTGTTCTGTGCCTGGTCGCAAGCATACTATGATGCTGGCTCGCTGACTCACTACGGCCTGCACGATGGAGCTGGCTCATACGCGCCTCTCAGCGAGCTGCTTGAACCTACCCAGGCCATAGCATGGAATCCAACGTCCCTGGAAACGGCGCTTGCATCAATTACCGAAGCACCCGAGGGCCATCACGAGATCTTCTATAGCATCTACTACACCGACAAGCAGAAGGGCCTCAAGATAGGAAAGGGAGTCTTCAAGCGCGGTGTGTTTGCAGAAGACCCTCCAATCTTCCCAACATGCAAAGACTGCGATGCAGCGAGCAGGTGCACCAACAGTCCCACAGCATTTACTTCGACGGTAAGCACGACTCCAGCGCGCGTGTACGCAGAAAGTGACCAAGGCTTTACAGGGTGTCTTCGGACCTCAAGATTCAGTCATCTACTGCCTCCCATCGACATACACTGGCGTTCTATCGAATGATATACCCGTCACTCTTCCCTGCTGCGTAAGCACATGCCCTCCAAATGCAACAACCACCTACAGTCCCACCTTCAGTACTGGTGTCTTCGCCACGACTACGACCTTTACGAACAACTTCACTGTGTCGACGTTCACCGCGTCCAGCTCGACTCTAACTCCGACATCGTCACTCAGTCGGACCTCATCTGCCTCTGCTGCTGGTAACGCCACTCTAGCAGGAACCAGCTCGTCAACCTCGCAAAGGAGCTCCTTGTCGTCAGCATCAACGCGGTCGTCTCTCCCTTCGACGTCGAACTCCTTGGTCACTACCTCGACATACAGCATCATTGTCATCTCGAGCACAACAATCACATTGTCTGCGTCTTTGACTTCGTCCTCGGCATCCGGTTCCAGTTCCTTCTCTACGTCGGCCAGCTCAGTGCTGACTGTGATCACACCATCTTCGACGCTTCTCAGCAGCGGAAGTCTACTAGGAAGTGTGACGTCTAGCTCGTCGGGCATTCCAACTTCGCGAGGTGTACTCACGGGATGTGGAACAGTGACGAGCGGAAGTGGTACTGTCGGTAGGTCAATGAAGCACGGCTTTCGTGGAAGGACAGGCTAACATCATGCACAGTCGGCTCTGGCACCGTGTATCCCCACATGGTTCCCTTTCCGTTTACCAGCTCCGGCACCGCGAGTGGTAGGTCGCTCTCTTTCCAGTGCGAAATCAACAAGCCAGATACTGATGCTCTACTGCCATAGGAAGCGCTGACCTCCTCATCGGCTGCGGGTACATGACCGGTACTGGGACCTTTGTCGGGACTGCTACTTTCACGGGATGTGAGTATGGCGTTCAATGAGACAGTGCAAAGTCATCTGGACGCACGCTGACTCTTCGAACAGGTGGGCAAGGCAACGGCACGGCGACCCTCAACGGGACCGGAACAGTATGGCCATCGATCAACGGCGTTTTACGGACAGACATCTCATTCGTGACGAACGGTGAAATTAGTGGGACAGGCAGTGTCAAAGGGTGCGGCACCTTGGTAAGTTGTCTTCCCGCGCGATCCTGGAACTGCTGTATGAGCTCATTTACTAATGGTCTATACCGTACAGATCGGGAGTGGCACATTCACCGTAACCGATGGCTACACCGTGGCTGAACCCACTGTGACAGTGATTGAGGTGGTGTCTTATTGCGGCCCGGGAGCCCAGAGGATGGGCGATCTAGCGTCATGGACCAACTTGCCGCTAACCTCTCGAGCCCTGCGACATCCGCGGGACCAAACTACATGATTGATGCTGATCTGCAGAACGGCACTGTGGGCGACAATTCCACGCACGGCAGCAACAAGACCTCGCTGAGCGCGCCCTATCTCTTCCCCAACAGTACTCTGACCAACGGTACGCTATCCAACAGCACCCATACCAACGAAACGCAATGCGACGAGTTCGCAATAGCGGGTTGCCGGCAATGCTGCAATAGCGCCGGAATCTGCTGCCCACTAGAAGTCCCCTGCGATGCCAACGGCAAATGCCCAGGGTTCGCCATCGAGGCAATGGGCTATCTTCGTGGTGGTCTGAACATGGTCATGGCTCGCAATGGCAGTGACGGCTCACAGGGTATCGATGATAGCGTAGATCCTCGCGATTTGGGATACATAGGAGTGGATGCGGACGGAGACGAGATGGCGGCAAGATTTGGGCCAGGAGGAACGTTTGGTGATGGCAGCGCCAGTAGTGAGGAGCGGTTTGGAGATGATGATGTAGACGATGATGAGAGCCAACATGACGCTGGCGGTAAGTCGAAGCGTGGTGTCACGAAGAACGGTGCTGCATGGCCGCAACGACGAGGCGTCACGGACCAGGAAAGGATCTTGATGAAGAGGGAACAGGAGCGGAAGGAGAGAGTGAGGAAGCAGAAGCAGTTGATTAGAAGTCTGAATGAAGAGAGCGCACGTCAACGTAGAGAGGGTATCGACGGATCAAGGCTGGCGCAGAGGGGAATTCTTGCGGGCTATGGCGCGATGGAGATGGATTGGGGCGGGAGAGGGATGGACAGAAGGGGCAATGGGATGCTAGTGGCTGGCGATGTTGCGAATAACGCGTGGAATTGAGGAAGACCTCGTGGTGCGAAGTGTCGGACAACTGACGGTGCGGATCGCCGGGATGGTTCTATATTTGCTCATCGGATTCTGTAAAAGATTGGCGGATCCATTGTCAGCCGAGAGACTCTGCTGTGAAGGGATTATCGGATTGATTGCAAGCGGAAGCGAGACTGCGACGCGAGGCGGTTGCACTGCGAAGGTGGAAAAAATGGTCATGTTACGAGTAGCTTTCAGACCGCGCCTTATAGCGACAGTAGCGAATCTTTTGCCCGTCGACTTATTCATGAGGCGGTTGAAACCCCAGCCAGTCGCTCTCGCGCACTGGCATCGCGAACACTGGACTTTGGACGCGACTCGATCCCGCTGTGACGGATATGCCGGCACCACCAATGGCTGATGATGGAAATGTCCCGCTGTGACTGCTGCTAGTCATCGATTGTGCCATGCTTTGTCCTGTAGGCGCCAGTCCAACATGAAGTACTCCTGCACCAGGCGTCCGAGTTCCCTCTCGACTGCCCTCGCCACTGGTCGGACCGGAGATCGGACCGTCTTCAGGAGGAAGGACTTTCGGGTAGTCAAAGAAAGTGAACACGTCGAGATACTCGACCTCGCCATCTTGCGGCATGATGACCTGGCTGCCAGTGGTTGTTGCGGAGTTGGGCTCGGTCCACCAGTGGCCACTGCCAACACCAGTCTCGCTACGTCGACTGTGTAGAGAACGACCTATTTCGTAGCTGCGCTTGCGCATTGCGCGGAATGAGCGTGGCTGTTGACTACTTGGGTGTAGGCCAGAGCTCGTGTAAGGAGTGGTGGAAGGATGCGAAGTGTGTTGATGTTGATGGTGATTTGTGCTCGGAGGGTCTCTATTCAAGGGAAAGCTATAGCCAGTGCTTGCGGCTGTGGAGATACTGGGCGATGGAGTCATGGTGGCCATTGTGGTTGAGGGTGTCACAGTTGACACGGAGTGGACGTTATTGCCCATGGACATGGCATCACTGCCTTCTCGTACCAGGCGGTCTAGCGTCCTGGCGTAGGTCAGGGCGATCTGCCAGTACTGGCCCATGGCTTCGAGTGTAGATATGAAGAATCGAATCTTCGGGTCGACATCACCGTCCCTAGTCGCAGCGTCCACGATGAGCAAGCGTGCACTCGTCCAGAGACTGAAGGCAAAAGGCGGGCCCAGGAGGTCGAGCATGGAATTGTTGATCGTGTCCTGAGCAATCTCCCGCAGCGATTCCACAGCACCAAGACAGCGCTGCATAGCGTTAAACGAAGGCTGAAAATGCATCGAGGTCGACGCGGGATATGCTGCTACGCTATGCAGACGAAGAACCGCAAGCACGAACGCGGCGTGTAGCATGATCCAGTTCGAGATCTTGCTTCCAGGATCGCTGTGACAGAGCTGTGAAATCTTGCCATACTCTCCAGGCAAGGAGTGCAGCCATTCGGTAAGGCTGCCATCCATGTGTTGGTAAGTCGCACGCCAATTGTTCATTGCTGACCCAGAATGAAGCGGGACGGGTCGAGACAAGAATTCGTGGATGCGTGAGAGAATCGTCAGAACCTCGCAGTGGTAGGAGAAGGAGCCGAGGTTCGCGGGTGATATGTTCATAGAGTCAGGCATGGGGTATTGCGCAGAAGAGTTTAGCTGAGGCCGCGGCCACCGAGTTGAAACGGATGTGTTGCGTGAGAATAGATCGTAAGTACAGGGAAGACGCAAATGGAGATCATTATCCGGGAATGTAAAGGTTGACGATGTAGAGAGCGTAGTGTAGCGGTCCAGAATGTATAACATCCATACCAGACGCCGTCTTCCTTCCTCTTCTATCCACGACGATGGCTGTGGTGGATATGCCAGGTGATGGCTTGACACGGTCTGGTAGGTAGGCTGACCCAGGTACATAGTCAATTCGTTGCCGAGACCGAGCTGCACTATCGATCGGGAAACAAAGGCCAGCAAATTCATTCCTTGCAATGAGGACGATGTGCCAATCGTGTCGATGGCGAGGATGGCTAGCGCTTGCATACTGCTAACGCAGGGGTTCTCGAGGCAGTGGAAAAGTACTTTGGTTTTCGCTGTGTCATGGTATTGCTTCCGCGATGTTGCTGTGAGTCGAGCATCGGCCGAGAAGCGGAGCGTTGTTGCGACTATAGCGTTCAGAAGGACTCGGTCATCTTCTGTCAAACGAGATCCTCCAAAGAGCACGTTGAAAGTAGTCTTACGATCCAGGATTGGGGACCACGGGTTGATGTGTTTGAAGAATAGATCGACCAGATTGTAGACCAGATCGTATGGCGGCAATTCCTGTTCACCGACGGAGAAAGATCTGTTGGCAGTTAAGGAGGACGAAGTGTAGGAACGCGGACGAGGACCATTGCGATACTCCGAGCCATCAGCGATTACTGAGCGTACTGACATCGGCTCAGGCAGATGCCGATGCTGGTCCCTCTGATTAGAGACATACTGCCAGGAAGAATCAGCGGTAGGACTCTCCGTAGATTGCGATATAGCTTCGCGGGAAACATCTGAATGCGGCGTGTAGCCTGTCTGGGTCGAAAAAGGAGCTGGCGGCTTTTTCACCGTGACTTCGTGTTCCTGGATGTGGTCTTCAACTCGCCGGCCAAGCGAATGCAATACAGCCTCGAGGCGATTGACTTTGTCTTCGAGCTCATGAACGTACGCAATGCGCATTCCGGGTTTCTTTCTCTCCTGATAGACGCAGACGCGACTGTTCTTGGCACACCAGCCACATGACGGCTCTGCTCTGTCGCATTTTACCTACAAAATGTAAGTATGAAGAGTTAGAAAGCTCAACAGGCGAGCCACTGGATTTCAACAGTCGGGCCACGAGGTATTGTAACAGAGGACAGCACGTACCTTACGAGCCTTGCACAATTCACATCTGCAGGGTCATTAGCTGCAGCGAGCACGTGGTGGCAAACCTACGAGATTTTCTGGTTCCTCTTGCGCTTCTTGGGATTCCGCGAGCCCTGAGAGTCGTCGGTATTCTCAGCCTCGCTGTCCGATGCCGACATGTTGGCGATGGCTGTAGAATCTTGCCTTTGCTCCGCCATTGCCGATATCAACGTTGCAACAGATAGCTGGCCCAGCGTACTCCGGAAGGAGAAAATGTTAACCCGCAATCAGAGCTCTGTGGGGATGGAATGATCTGTTGCCCCAGGTTTCGAACTCCGTAACTGCATTGCGGTACGTGGTTCATGCTGACAGTCTGGCGAGCAAAGAGGAGGTCCATTTCGCGAACAGTAAGCGTGGCAACCTCGGGTACTCGGGTGCAGAGACCGAGCCAACCCCAACGAGGGAAAAAGTCAAAATCCCACATCAAGCTGCCTAGGTCCGTTACCGACAGTCACCTGCTGCTAGCAAATGCGTAGTATGAAGAGAAAATGCGAAAGCCCGATTGCTTTGTGAGCTGGCCAATGCATCGGCAGATTCGACTTTGCGTACAGCTCAATACTTTCGATGGTCACAATGGGGATGAGGATCGGCTTCCAACCCTGGCACTCGAGGACAAAAGGAATCTACAGCCAAAACTTGGTGACAGATTTGATCCTCACACCCAAGGGCGCCAGGGTGGAAAGGGACATTTGATACATAGGAAAATTCAAAGCTTGTTTGGTGTGCGAGCAGACGGCGAAGGTATGGGGAGGCACGATTTGCTTGACCGCACTTTCCATTGAATTTAACGCTCAGCGCAACCTGTGAACTACCTAAAAACGCTTCGAAGTACGAACCAGTGACGCCTGCCTTTCAATCGATGAGCATGATCGTGGCTCGGCCTTGCCTCCAGTCAGGAAACATGGTTCAATCGCCCAACCAACCCCTGCTCATTTCAACAGCCTTGGTCCACCTTGCAAACCGCTTGTTCGCAGTCTCTGCCGGAATGGCGGGTCTAAATTGTGTGCTGCCGTGTGTGTTGACTTCCGAAAGCTCATCGATGCTCTTCCAAACGCCCACAGCCAGGCCAGCAGCGATAGCTGCACCTAGGGCGGTGGTTTCGCGCATCGCGGGACGTTTGACGGGAATGCCGATGAGGTCCGATTGGATCTGCAGTCAGGTTAGCATTGCTTAGCATGGTAAAGGGCTCGCAACTTGCCTGCATCGTGAGATCCGAATTGCTCATGCCGCCATCCACAGCAAGCTCTGTGAGAGCCTTCTTACTGTCCTTTTCCATCGCATCCAAGATGGCCTTTGTCTGGAAGCACGTCGCCTCTAGGGTCGCACGAGCAATGTGACCTCGGTTGGTGTAGGCTGTAATTCCGAAGATAGTGCCTCTTGCATCGTCAATCCAGTATGGAGCAAAGAGGCCGCTGAAGCCTGTGACGAACACAACACCACCGTTGTCCTCTACTGTCTCGGCCAGAGCAGAGATTTTAGAAGACGACTCAGCGAATCCGAAGTTATCGACCATGAACTTTACGGACGACCCGGCCACTGCAATGGACCCCTCGAGTGCATACATGGGCTTCGAATCGCCAAAGTCGAAGGCGACGGTGGTCAGAAGACCATGAGTCGAGATGACGGGCTTTTCGCCGACATTGTAAAGCAGGAAACTGCCGGTGCCGTACGTGCTCTTCGCAAGCCCTGGTGTAAATCCCTTCTGTCCAACAAGGGCAGCAGATTGATCTCCCAAGCAGCCAGTTATGGGCACGCCAGCAAGTAACGTAGATGCCAACGAGCCATACTTGGTTTTGTGTGAGGAAGGTATAATCTCAGGAAGGTTTACCTTCGTTGAGTCAAGCCTGAAGAAGTCGATCAAAGACGGGTCGTACTTGAGGTTGTGAATGTTCATGAACATCGTACGAGACGCGTTGCTAGGGTCGGTCACGAAGACGTTCTTCTGTGCGCCTCCGTTGAGCCGATAGACAAGCCAGGTGTCGATGGTGCCGAAGCAGAGATTGCCCTTCTCGTATGATTCTTTAGCGGCAGGTACGTTCTCGAGAAACCACAGTAGCTTTCCTACGGAGGGGTACGTTGCTGCAGACTCTGTTAGCCTTGCTGAGGAAAGTAGTACAGGACTGGACGTGGTATTGTATCCGAGACAAATCTGCGCACGACGCGACTTACACAGTGGTAGACCGCACAGGTCCTGCAACTTATCGGCTCCAAGTCTCTCCTTCAGCTTCCTAACCATGAGCTGTGTCCTTGTATCCGTCCACACGATGGCATTGTATAGTGGCTGGCCGGTGACCTTGTCCCAGACAACAGTGGTCTCTCGCTGGTTCGTGATACCCACTGATCTGATGCTGTTGACTGCGTGGCCCTGCTGCTCGAAGGCCGCAACCGCGCCATCGATGCACTGTTCCACAGACGATACAATCTCCAAAGGATCATGTTCATGCCATCCTGGCTGCGGATATATCTGCTTGAACTCGATCTGATGAGATGCTACTGGATCGCCTCGTTTGTTCTGCCATTGTCAGCAAAGAAGCACTCGGTAAGTGGTGCTGCCATACAAAAATGAGAAACCTGGAGGACGTGGTGCCCTGGTCTATGCTGCCGACGAAGCTTTCTGCTACAGATCCCATGGCTGGACTCGAAACACGTGTGTCAAGAATAACGGAACGTTACAAGATGCAATGAGCCTTGAGTATGATTCCTCGGCCTTGAGCGGCGACGCGTCCATTTTGTATTCAGACACGTTCACTCAGTTCCCCGGCTCAATTGTCTGGAGCAACGTGGAGTCCCCAGTGACCACGCGACCTCGACCTGGCCTGGCCTCATAGTGCATCCAGCTAACTCGCTAAGCGTCACCTACCTCGGCGTTGATGTGCGAGCCATCATCAGAGATACTCGGTACCGCAGCTTTTAAACACCGAACCGCAATCCACTAAATTCCACGTGTAGACTGACAAGTGACTACTTCGTTAAATCGACCTGTATAAGATGGAGTCAATCTGAAGCTAAGGACCACCGTTGGTGGGGGGTGCCGAGGAGCGTTCGCGAGGTTCGGCAACTCGGTAGTCCATGTACGAAGGTCCCAGCCACATGGCGCGCCGAACGTTTGACCGCGACGAAGACGCTGCAGGTCATGGGGAACATGTATGGAGTTTGCCATGTCGTCGGTCGAAGTACCGTGTGGTCGGATACCCTCCATGGGGAGCTCCATCTGGCCACATGCGAACGTGAGACCAAGAATCTTGGCCGTAGCGCATGCTGAAGAACTCTATTCAGCAGCATTCAATTCTCCAGGCTCTGGAAAGCCTGAATGTCGGTGTTTAGAAGCCCCCGAGCTACTCCCCCAGTCTTGCCCCAAACTGACCTCGTGCCTTCCCCTCGAATTGCCACGCGACGGCTACGATTACTCAATCTTCACAGCTCATTTTATGCGATGTAACCTGCCCTCGCCGCCCTGGCATTCAGCACTGCGAAGCTGTCTCTTCGCCCTAGCAGTTGTGGAAGCTGCGTCGAACTCTTTCTGTTGGAATCCATTGCGTAAATCCAAGCCCCTCAGTCAGCTTGACCCATAAGCCTGCAAGACACCTTCCGCTTGTCAGCACTTCCAACGTCTGGTCATAAGGCACTACGCGGCCTGATGGCGCATTCACAGTCTGTGTGGAATGGATTCTTGGACACAAGAGTTGTAAATCATGTGATTCAGAATTCGTATGTGCTTCCGCCCACCTCCGCAATCTGATTTCGGTCTCGCAATTATCCTGGTGATTCGACCTGGTCCCCGTCGACCGAAAGTGTCTCTCATGGCTTGTTAACGTGTTCAGATCGACTATAGCGTGCGTCTCTAGACTCCTTCGGAGCAGATGCGGCTGGTCGGACTGCAAGGCACTTGCGCCATTGTCAAGGATCTGCCTTTAAGATGCTTTCCGTCTTAGTGGCCGAGAACATTAGAGGCCCTCAAAGGCCGCATAGCCTAAACCTCCATTGGCTGGTTCTGTCAAACGTTCTTGACGTGTGGAGTCATACAAGTCTTCTTTCACGACAGGTTCTTCGGTGAGCAACCCCGAGGTGGTGCTGACAAGGAGTGCCTCCTCTTTGAGGCCTTCGTCTATAGCTCTATATAACATATCTCGTTCCCCAGTCATCACTCTCCCCGCGTCGACATACTTCCCCACGATTATTGATTATTCCTTCTCTGGCAACGCTTCGAGCAGTTTGCCAATAAGGATTTTTCCAACTTAAGATGGGCATCGAACCTCAATACGCCTCAACTCATCACTCTGAGAAAGCCGGCGAGATGTCTGACTCCTCATCCAAGGATTTTACCCCTGCTCCACCAGCAATGGTGCAACCGCCACCACATGCAGAACACGGTCCTATCATTGACCACAAAATACCACAGGAGGATGCCGTGCCTTCGCGGCCGGACTTGTGGTGGGCTCGGACAAGACGCACGCTGCGAGAGCCCTTTTCAGAGTTCTTCGGTGTCTTCATCCTGATCCTGTTCGGTGACGGTGTGGTTGCTCAAGTTGTCCTGTCCGATGGCAAGAAGGGTGACTACCAATCAATTTCGTGGGGCTGGGGGTAAGTGTAACCTCCATCTTCTGGTGGCATTCGCTGACACAAGCTCTAGTATTGGTGTCATGCTAGGTGTCTATGCTTCTGGCATCTCCGGCGCCCACATCAACCCAGCAGTCACTTTCGCCAACTGTGTCTTCCGAAAGTTCCCATGGAGAAAATTCCCCATCTACATGATTGCTCAGATTCTGGGAGCATGGCTGCCTCGGCGGTGGTGTATGGCAACTACAAATCCGCCATTGATCAATTCGAGGGCGGTCCTGACATCAGGACCGTTGGCGGGGCGACCTCCACAGCCGGCATCTTCTGCACCTACCCAGCCGAATTTATGACCAGAACTGGCATGTTCTTCTCCGAGTTCATCGCCTCAACTATTTTGATGTTCTGCATTTACGCACTCAAGGACGACGGAAACATCGGTGCAGGAAACCTTACACCCCTTGGATTGTTCTTCATCATCTTTGGTATTGGCGCTTGCGTAAGTCTCTGTTCTAGAGTGGTGGATCAAGCTAACATGTACTCTAGTTTGGTTGGGAAACCGGCTATGCTATCAACCTGGCCCGTGACTTTGGCCCTCGTCTTGTGTCATACATGATCGGATATGGTCATGAGGTCTGGAGTGCTGGCGGCTACTACTTCTGGGTATGTGTCTTGAGTATGATCCTTTGGCGCCCACACTAATGATAGCTGCAGATTCCAATGGTTGCACCCTTCTTTGGCTGCATGTTCGGTGGATGGTTGTATGATGTCTTCCTATTCACAGGAGACTCACCTATCAACACTCCGTGGATGGGACTCAAGCGTTTCATCAAGCCCACGCGGTCGACCTGGTCGAACACTGCTAGCGAGCTGTACGTCTGAACGAGCGGACCGGACACTCAAATGGAAACATCGAACACAGAGACGCAAGGTCTTGTCGGACAGACGCCAACTACGGTGGTGGAGCAAGAGGAGCAATTACTCGCTTTTGCATGAGAACCAGGCTTTTTGGGACAAGGACATTGGAATGAGCTTCGATCACGCAGCAGCAATGGAGTTTGGGATTCGGCATAAAATTCTGCCACAGAGCACAGCACTCATCATCAACGCGATCAGAAAGCAGAGTAGTCGCTACATAGCACTCATTTCAAGCCATGCAATGCTCAATTTTCTGTAAATGCCTCTGCTTGAAGCAGCTTTGGTGCAGTTGACTGTTTGTACCAGTCCACCAAATGCTTGGATGGCCGAGATATGATCTTGACCAAATTGCATTCTTCGAGTCTCCGCCGTCGTCAGCTTTTGCACCTTTAGGGTAGGGTTTCAGGAGACTCCAGTGCCCTTCCTGCTGGGGTGAGGAGTTGAATCTGGGGCCTCATTGCCTCCAGGAATCAATTACGCTTCCATTCGCTGGCGCCCCTATGCTGGCATCGTTGCCGACGAGACCGAGATGGTGAACCCACTGCGGACAGTGCGGAACAGCAGAGTTCGCATGTAGCTCAATTTTGATTTTTTACCCCGGGGTGGCCGGTGCGGCGATATCCACTTCTCGGATTCTGCTCGGCGACGATCGGTCTACGTTCACCGAGAAGCAGCGTCGGTAGTTTCGGGGTTTTGAACCACAATCCCATGCCATCGCATCAGCACTTTCGTGATTGCTGCGTTTCATTTGCACACAATTTCCCATCACATGCGCATGCGCTCGGCCCAAAGACGACCAAAGTATGGAGAGACAGCTATGAGCTCGATCTCATCGCCTTCGCATGTGGAGGCTTTCGCTCCTCGGTCTCCCAAGCTGAGCGCTACCCAACTCTACACTGTTTATTGAACTCCTACCTGTAAGTCGTTTTGCGGGTGAGTCTCCATCTCTTGTGTCTCCATCGTCGCCCGAATATATCTCAGAGCCGTCGGTCACGCTCTTCGTTGGCCTTTGGGATATATAGATCTGCTGCGGCTCCGCACTCTTTCGTGACAGCGATAGTCTTCAAATACCCGCTTATACTCACCACTGCAACCTCTAACCGAAGTACCATCGCGGCGTGCCCCCACCCTACCTCTGCCGTACATATACCTGGTCAACAACAGACGTCGCACGAAGGAGACGGCCGCTTAGTGCTCAAAACATGTCGCGTAGGGTGATCCTCAAATCGCTTGGCTGGACCTCGCTGGTCACGGCCACAGGTGGCTCAGCTTTCTTACTGTCAATCAAAACCACGGACAGCCAGAAACAAAACTCTCTACAACAGACGGCCTTGAGAAGGAAGCCCAACGGGGACATAATACCACCCACATTTCCCAAGGTCAAATCAAGAACACAACAGATAGCAGATCTGCGCAGATCGTCCAGCACAGATGCGTCATTGTCACCCTCGTCGACACAGAACGACACCATCTACGATCTTCTGATCATCGGAGGCGGTGCTACTGGGACTGGAATTGCACTTGATGCAGCCACTCGAGGACTCAAAGTCGCCCTGGTCGAAAGGGATGACTTCGCCTCAGGCACGTCGTCTAAGTCCACCAAGCTCGTCCACGGAGGAGTGAGATACCTCGAGAAGGCAGTCTGGAACTTGGACTATGGACAATACAGTTTGGTGAAAGAGGCCCTGAGAGAACGAAAGTCCTTCTTAAACAACGCACCTCACCTTGCGTCGAGTCTCCCAATACTTCTACCGATCCAGAAGTGGTGGCAGGCGCCATACTTCTGGGCCGGTACCAAAGCCTACGATCTTTTGGCGGGATCCCAGGGCCTAGAGAGCTCTTACTTCCTAAGCAGGAAACGAGCCTTGGAAACGTTTCCAATGCTCAAAGATGATCTGGTGGGAGCTTGGTGTATTACGACGGACAACAGAACGATGCTCGCATGAACGTCAGCTTAGCGTTGACGGCTGCATTGTATGGAGCTACAACAGTCAACCACATGGAAGTCACAGGTCTCGAAAAGGACAAGTCGGGCAGGATCTGTGGCGCCAAAGTCAGAGACCTGTTGTCGGATACTGCCGGCGAGGACGCCGCGTCTTCCTCGAATTTCACCATCCGAGCCAGAGGCGTTATAAACGCAGCTGGTCCTTTCGTTGACGCAATCGAGCATATGGATGACCCCAAGCGAAAAGAACTAGTCTCGCCAGCTGAAGGCGTGCACGTCGTGCTGCCTCGGCATTTCGGTCCTCAGAACAACATCGGTCTGCTGGACGCCTCGACATCCGACGGACGCGTGATGTTCCTGCTACCATGGGAGGGCAACATTGTGGCAGGCACGACCGACACTGCGTGCAAAGTCACAGATACTCCAAGTGCCAAGGAATCAGACATCTCATTCATCCTCAAGGAGGTCTCGAAACATCTCTCACCATCAATCAACTTGCAGCGATCTGACGTCCTGGCTGCATGGTCAGGCATTAGGCCTCTCATGCGCGATCCAAACTCGACCAACACCGAATCCCTCGTCCGCAACCATCTCATCACTGTCTCGCCCTCGGGCCTCCTGACCTGCGCCGGCGGCAAGTGGACTACATACCGACAGATGAGCGAGGACGCGGTAGACGCCGCCATAGAGGCCTTCTCACTCAACCCACGCGCATTCACTCCTGCACAGATTCCCCAGATTGCCGGCGTAGGCTACACCAAACCTCAGACCTTGGACGGTACGTGCGCCACACATGAACTCCCTGTCATCGGCGCGCACGGGTACCATCCTTTCCTGCACATCGACCTGGTGCGTGCCTATCCAGATACTCTCACTCCTGAGACTGCAATGCATCTTGCAAGGTCCTACGGTGATCGAGCTTGGATCGTCGCCTCGCAATACAACACTGCCGAGAAGCTCACGCCAAAGTATCCCTTCGTACACGGTGAAGTCGACTACGCCATCGAGAATGAGTACACCGAAACCGCCACAGACTTCCTGGCACGCCGCACACGGCTGTCATTTCTGGATGTTGAGGAAGCCGTGAGCTGCCTACCTGTCGTGGTACAGCGCATGAGCCAGGCGTTGGGCTGGAGCGAGAATCGTGTCGAGAAAGAGTGGCGTGATACCATGTTCTACCTGCGAAGTATGGGTCTCGACCAAAGCAGGTGGGACTTGACAATGGACGATGTGCTTGCGGAAAGGGCGGGCCAAAAAACGCTGCCGTCAAAAAGGCCCATTCCGCAGACGAAGGCTGCCGAAATCACTATCGACAACGAGCCTCTCACCATAGCCCCTGTGACGGTCGATATGCCGGTGGCAGCAACGGCCTCGACTGTGGTCGTCAGCTCTTGATCGGTCAAGAGCGCGATGTGTTTTGTAACGACTTCATGACATGGTTTGAATGCTACAGGAATCTACAGCATTCCTCAGGCGGGCATATAGCATAGCGAAGCATCATTTTACAACCTTAGGAGGTCTTTCAATCAGACAAGAGTTGCAGCAGGTCTTTTCCACATGAAGAGCACATGTCATTCCGAGGTACTCTTCAAAGTGTTGTCAGCTGATCTACCTTCACGTGATGATCCCTCAAGGTTCCACACTGTCAAGTATGCGTCGCGCTCCTAGCTGAAGGCTTGTGAACAGGTACGAGTTGAGGAAGCCGCGGCTGAGCAAACCTTCCTAACAGCCAGCGCTGCGGAATAACCTCCAGCCGTTGCGCTTTTTGGGTGCCTCAAGGATTGTTCACTCCTTCCTACTGAACTACGGTATCGACCTTCCAAGCAGATCACAAATTCTGAACAGCAAGCAATGTGTCGATGTCCCTGATTCCATCTCGTTTCTGGATCCCGCACGCAGCTGACAGCTGGTACAATAGCAGGACCTTCTGCTCGTCGTCCCAACAAGTCATCAACGACTCACCAATACAATCTCCAGTGCACCTAGGCCGTGTGACCTTCAAGTGGGGAGCGGGCGTCCCAGTTCATCCCAAGTCGTTATAAAGTGTGTAGGTCCTGCCGGTGAGGGAGTGAAGATCGTGAAATCCGGCTGAGTATAGGTCGAAGTCCACACACGGGGCACCGACATGTACTTCCTGTGGCTGAAAGCACCGCAGGCTCCAGCGGAGGTAATAGTGTACGTACAGGGCGTTGTATAACCAAGGCCACAGGTCGGACTGTATCAACCCATTCCGGGTGTGACGTAGAACGACGTCGACTCCGACCTCCGCGGGTAAATTGACTGAGTGTCAGCCGTAGAGGTAGTCGGTGTGGGAGTCGTACTCGGCGCCATTTGTGTGAGTTCGTATGGAAGCATTTCTTCTTCCGGTGATGTTGTCTGCAGCTTCCCGTAGCTGATGGTCGACGACGTGGCACTGGTGCTATCAACCTCGCTCGTTGTGGTTTCGTCAACGGGTGACCATTTCGGCGTCCAGGGTTTTCCCCAGAACCTAGTGGTTGACGTGGTAGTGTTGTTGTTGTGGTGATGATGATGGTCGTGAGAGTGGACAGTCGTGCTGGACTTCTCGTTCACGGTGGGCGTAGGGTGGTGACAGTGGCTGCTGTGGGAGCCTCCATCTGTGTCTTCTGGGGCACAGCGTTTGCTGAGGCCACCGTCCGTAGATACAGGCGAGGCGCAAGCTAAAGGCGCGAGGGCCAGAGCGCCGACGAGGAGGGCGCTGAGCTTCATCTTCCTGGTTGAGAGGAATTTTTGGACCTGTATGAGTGATGTAGTGATATCAAGAGCGATGAGAACAGGGGATGTCAAGGAAAAGTTGAGCACCTCAATAATGCGGAATGTGCTCAAGCTTTGCGCTGGGTTGGTTCTCAGAAGTGTTCTGTTGATGGCTTGTCATGGCAGAGATGGAGTCGTGAGCGGAGCGGATCGGGAATCTACTACTCGTGAGCCAGACACATCTTGCCAGGTCATCGCCAAGATAGAGCTGAAGGGCTGCTCACGAAACGTAGCTCTGTCATGAAATGTCAATACTGTGGCTGAAAGAACAGGACGAATGCACGTGAGCCAGGTCATCTGCTTAGAAACGTCGATTCAAAAAAATGTTTCTTTCAATTCTGATCATCTGTTCGAAAGCTGGGGTGAGACCACAACTTTCTATATGTGACGTTGCTGGTTGCTTGAGTTCATCGGGCTTCGAGCTTAGAACATCTGGCGGTTTCGCATCTCGACGGGCAGGAACACCAGGATGAACGCCGACACCCAGATACCTCCTGCAGCAAGCCAAAGAATGCCGCTGCTCTTGTCGCCAAGATATTCCGCACCTATATAATTGTCAGCTGATGCTCATTCCAAGCTCCCGTGAGTCCTTGAGTACTCACCAGCGAAAGGTGCGACAATGCCAGCAATTCTGCCCAGGCATGACAACATGCCCGTGGCGCTGCCTCTATATGCTGTATCGAACAGCTCTGGCGCAGATGCGTAAAGGACGGCGTTGAAGTACTGGCCGGCAAGTCAGCTTCTGTCGCACGAACACTGCTGATCGTGTTATGGTGTTCGGAGAATGGCTTACCGTCTGCATAATGTACTCCAAAGCATTCAAGCCCACGTATCCAGCCGTGGTCCGGACCTGAGTGTACAACGCCATGGACAGACCTTGCATAGCGGCAGAGAATACCAGCGACCACTTGCGACCGACCAGTGGTAGCTGGACGGAGAACAAGCCAAGGACTGCGCCGATGATTCCTGGCAGGTAGATGTATACGTACTGTCGGTACGTATCTTCAACGGTTCCAGTGCCTGACGAGACATTGTGGCGGAGGAGGACAATCGGCAAGTATGCACCTGCCAAGTTGAAGGACCAGTAATCACCCTGTTCTTGAGTCAGTTGTGGCTCAGCGTAAAAGGAGCCTTCAGCTACTTACCATGTAGCGATCGCCAGAAGGCAGAAGATGAGCGCTTGCAACCTGTTTGTAAAGAGCCGCTTCATATGCTTGAAGCTGTAGAAGAAGTTCTTGACCACTGACTTGGCAGTCGCTGGCTGGTCGATGCGACTGGCGTTGGATTCCATCTCATCGATAGCCTGGAAATGCTCGACTGTCAACGTCGGAGGAGGTGCCTTGTTGAACTTTGCAATCTTGTGCAAAACTTCAATGGCTTCAGCCTCGCGGCCCTTGCTGAGCAGAAACTTCGGCGACTCGTGGAAACGGAAGACGAAGAAGCGCAGGAAGAAGACCGTCAAGGTCATCAGTCCCAGGACGATCACCTCGTAACGCCAACCCATGTTGCTGGAGACTGTGCAGCAAGCTTCGCCAGAGCCGACAGCCGAGCAAGCAGGCAGCTCTGGGTTGCAACGCCACTTGGCGGCCGTACCATAAGCGATGCCGCTGGCTACGACGACGCCGACAGGCTGCCACAATGACAGCAGCGTGACCAGGTTGCGACGGTTCTGCGGCAGGAACTCAAGCGCGATGGTGGCATCGATGGGAATGTTGCCGCCAAGGCCAATACAGGCCAGAAGGTAGATACCGCAGATCGCGCCATAGTTGTTCTTCGGGGCAGCCTGTGAGGTAAGTCAGTTCTGCTCGGCTCATGAGTGTTCAGTGGCTCACCAAAAGCAGACCGAAGACCGATGTGATCAAGCATGTCAGGTTGAAAGCCCATCGTCGGCCGATGATATCGACGAGACTGAAGAATAGGTCAGCATTTGTCCCCTGCCAAAAGTGGCTGATGCCAGAGTACGTGTAGCAATTTTGATCTACCGATCCGCAACGACGGTGATCAAACGCCATGAGTTACTCACATTCCCCAACTGAAAGCGCCGAGAGCCAAACCAGCATTTGCGCAACTCCAGATGTCTGCAGTTCGTGCATCCGGGACGTTCATCTCCTGGTAGACTGCTGTCGCAATCAAGCCAACGCCCTGTGCCCATGCGAGATCCAGGAAATAGCCGAAACCGCAAAGAAACCAGATGCAGATCTGGTACTTTCCGAGACCGAACTTATCGAACTCGGCGTTGATCAGAGCAGCCTTCTTCTCGAAAGTGGTGAGAGGAGTGATGGCAGTTCCCTTCAGGATATCGCCGACGGAAATGTGTGGCGACTCGGTGCGTTCGAGGTCATTGTAGATTGGAACCTCGCCGATGGGTCGAACATGTTGACCCGGCTCGGATTTCTTGTCGGTGTTGGTTGGGTCGTGGTCTGCCATGTTGAAGCTCTCGTGAAAGTCGACAAAGGGCAGCTACAGAAGAACAAGATAAGGTCTGGTTGTCCTGGCAAGATAAGGTACCTTCAGGTCGGGGAAAGGCACGACCACGTGCTGGGTGACCCTGCCTTTCATATCTTTCTTCCCACGTACAACCCCCCATCGCCACCCGTTCCAATCACCTCCGACTCCCACCTCAGCTCCTCTGCGAGAAATTCACCAGCTGGTCCGCGGTAACAGCATTGGCAGTACTCCTTCGACGCTAAGACCAGACCCCGCCCTGATCTCTGCACTAGCCACGAACTCAATCTTGTCAGATTTCAGGGCTTGCCAAAAGGATTGAATCCATAATCCGGGCCTTCAACCAATCCTCGGGGAGGAAAAAATGCAATCTATGAACGCATTATACGCCTTTCTAGGTTAGGTACGCTTGGGATATGTGGGTGCTGCGAAATTTGGAGCTGAAGGAATGGCATTTCTAACAGATTTGCATCAAGGGCAAAGCTAGCTACGCAAGCCAGTATTTGCTGGTAGGCCTCGGTAGGGTCACCTAGCTTTGGGAGACCAAGGCCTCGAACGCGCACTTGATGCTGAGCGTTCTGCAGTAGAGTGTCTAGCTCTGTGCCATGTGGCTAATGAGCGAGCGTGGGCGGGTTTCGAGGTGGCGCTATCGCCTTGGAGGGAGAACATTAGGCAGGTGCGATGGTTTTGATTTGCTCCAAAGTGCAAGGGCATGCAGGGCTACTGCTGTGGTCAGAAGTATGCGAGCGACATGACATCGAGCTGCCTTACCGGGCAGCTGATCTGGAGCTGATCGGACTGGCAGCCTAGCACACGACGTTGCCGTGTAGGCCGGATAGTTCACGCTTAGTTCGTGCCGCACGGATACGCTCGCCGTCCATACAGAGTGCTTCGTGAAGTGGACCAGCTCTCCCAAGTCCTTGGCTTAGGCTGTCGGATATCCGAACAGATCTGGAAAAGAACGAGAGAGCCTTTTTGGAGCACGGCATGGCCGAAGAGTAAGATTCTCGTGTGCCTGCAGAATGTCAACAATGACCTGGATCGCTGAGCAGACGCAACACGATAGCAAGCACATGAAGGAAGTTTATCACGAGATAGCGATTAGCCACTGGCACCTGCACTTTGGTGGCACTGTGTTTTGCAAATGTATGTGTTCGACAGCAACCATGGCAATGACTTTGCTCTGCATTTGGTTCTCAAAACGAAGTCTCTAGACCGGTTGACAGGTCGGGCAAACAAACATTCCCACCGTAGAACATGCCACAATAACGCTCACAGGGCAGTAGCAGTGATAGTAGGACAGTCCGCCTCAAGGAGGCCCTTCGACGCTTATCCGTCGACACCAACGATCCTGACCTTCTTCCCCAATGGCTCGTCCCCAACGCCAGCACCAGACTTTCCTTCCGGCAGCGGCGGCAGCGCATATGCAGTCTTCACTTCCCGCCTTGATATTCCTCGCAGCCGTACAGCAGCACCGCTCAGCTCCAGCCGTGCCCGGTGTTTCACGTCTGCCACATCCGCCATCCACCTCTCCAGCACTTCCCGCTGTTGAGCGACGAGTAGCTGACAGCTATTACGATTGCTCCCATAACGCCTACCATCGCCTTGATCTGGACTCCGCACTTTCAGTCGCACGCCCCTCATGTTACCCGAGAGATCGATCAGGCCTTCCAGCACATGCTTCGCATCGCGCTGCGCCTTAGCTTGTTGTGTCGGCATCTTCCTCTGTTGCCTTTCGGCTGTCGCCTTGATTGCATCCCGGGGATGACCCACCAGCCAAGCATTGTTCTCTGCCGCCAGCGCGACTTGGCTGACTGGCACCCTCAGACTGTGATTCTCTGCCCTGAGATAGCGCACCGCGGCTTGTAAACTGAGCACCTCCGTCTTAAGCATATCGGCTTCGACGCGCCAGGCACCTCCACCACCTTCCATGTCCATGCTCGCAAGTTGCGTAGCAGCACCGGCGGCGGTGTTGCCCCCTTCTGCAAGTAGTGACGCAGCTTTGAGCGCCTCGAGCTCTTCTCTTTCTTTCGCCTGTCGGTCTTTGACGGTTTGCAATTCCATGCGCGTCGAATCGACCTGTTGCTCTAGGGCAGCCTTCTCCGTCATCACGCGCTCCATCTCGGACCGGAGAGTGGCGACTTCCCCATCCTTAGCCTTGGCCTCGCGCTGTCTGGACTCAAGTAGCTCGACTCGTATCCTCAGCTCTTCGGCTTCTTTGTTCTTCTCGGCCAGATCGCGCAGCTGGGTGTCGCTGCGTTGCTTGAGTCGCGCGAGCTCTTCGGCAGTGTCCTGGCTCACGAGCTTCTGTTGCTTCAGCTGCTTCGCACGTGCCGCCCAAGGCGATGTTCGGGAGGCTTCGAACTCAACGGCAGAGGGGAGGTCGGCTGTTTTGTTGGAGAGATCGTCAACTTTGGCCGCGAGAGACGTGAGCTGAGTGGTCAGGAGGGCATAGATGGAGTCATGAGTCGCGTCGCTGGTTGCGTTCTGCGCTGCCGAGAGCATCAAATTTGTGACACTCGTATACGTTGGCACTGCGTCGTGGTCGGCTCGGCTGAATTCAGAGATTACTGCGCGTCCGATAGTGCGTACTAGCTGAGACAATTGTTCAGCTGACTGCATGGTGTCCTCGAAGAAGACCCAAGATGTTTCGCCTAAACACATCGATGTAGTTCGCAGCTCAGTGAGCGCTTGTGTGATCTTGCCGCAAAGGTACTTGATCGTACGCGATTTGGTAGCCAGGCCATCGAGACGTTTGTGGAAGCTATCGCCTCTTCATCGTCCTCTTTGGGCTCGCCAAGTCGCTGAAGGACGAACTTGACCAACGCTGTTAGTTCAAGAGCGACAACATCGACGTAACGGTCCGTCATCGTGGCTTGCTCGACGAGCTCAGTAGCTTTGCTTTCATTTGAGTTGACGATCAGCTTGTCAGCCATGTCAAGCATAATGCCAATCATGCGCTGAATGATCTCTGGGCTTTCCACACCAAGCTCATCGCGACGCAGAGCCTCGACCCATACATTCAAGGACCTTTCGACAGGTTCGATCTCGTACAAGGCACCGCTCATTTGCTGAAATTGCTCTACCGAACACGTATCGATGAATTGCAGGAATCGATCGCAGCAGCAGCTGATTCTGTCCATCTTCTCAATGACCTCAAATATCGAGTACGGATCATCCGGTGCGAGGTGTGGTCGATCCCGCATTCGTTCCGCAAGCAATGTTCTCACCAAGGTGGCTTTTGACTTCATACGCTTGAATGCCAGCATAGCAAGGACCGAGTTGCGATCCTGGTCGAATGTCTCTGGCACAAACAATTGCACGACTTCCAGATGGCTCTTTGCCTGCTCCGCCTGCATGTCCCGCATTTCATAGTCGATAGTCTTGAGCTGCGTCTTCGCGGCACTGTTTTGGAGCTGTAGATTGAGATCCATCATCGCTCTCGACTTTACGCTCATTTCATGCGCTTCAGACTCGTTGAGGTCACGAGAGTGCCGAAGCTGTTCGATGTCACTCTGCAACCCGGAGACGACCTCCTTGAATCTGCTGAGAGTGAACTCGAGTTCCTCGATAACCTTTTCCTGCTCACCGACTTGACGCTGCTTTTCGCTGAGTTGGGCTTCTGCGTCGTCGAGATCATAGTGGAGCTGTCGTTCCTCCTCGACGTGAAATTTTTCGAGCTCATCGGTCACCTGGATGTGTTCTTCGAACGCCTGAATTTGCTGTCGGAGCTCTTCGATCGTAGCAGCGCTTTGCTCACGTTGACTCTCGAGAGCCACGACAACTTCATCATTTGTCTCGGCATCCTCCAGTTGCTCCATGAGATGCTGATTTGTTGACTGGACCTGCTTCAGTTGCGCAGCGGTCTCCTCGTACAACGAAGCAGTCTTTTCCGTCTCATCAAGCGTTTCGCGGAGTTCGTTCAATTGGGATTGCAGCTCTTCTTCCGTCTCCTTAGAATGGTCTCGTAAAAGTCCGACGGCGTTTCGCAACCTCTCGATCTCTCGTTCTTTCTGGGCCAATTTGCGCTCGACAACTCTTCCGGGCTCATGGTAAGGCCGAGTTCACGATTCTCTTGCCGGAGGATGTCCAGCTCGAGCACCGCCTCCTCGTGCCTTTCCCTGAGCTCTTCAAGTTCGGCCTGGGCAAGGGCAGCCTTTTCCTCCGCCATCTCGTGGTTCAGATTAGCCAACTCGAGTTCAGACTCAATCTCCCCACTCGGGGCAGGTGCAGCTTGCGCTTGCCGCTCGGCTTCCTCTTTCAACGTCCGGAGCTCTGACAAGGTCTGCTGGTTTGCTTTGAGCTTCTTCTGTAGGGTCTGAATGATGGTCTCATATCGATCCTTGTCGGCCTGAAGAGCGTCAAACTTTTGTAACTTCTCACGATTATCAGCAACCTTCTTCTCCATTGTCCGCAATTTCGCTTTCACTTGCTCCAGCTCTTTCTTCTCTGCCGCTCTTGCTTCTGCATTTACGTTGGGTCTTGTTGTTGATATCGACGTATTTCGGGAATGTGACGTTTCTGATGGCGCCGGATCGGGCTGAACTGCTGGGACAGCGTCCGCTGGCGGACTCTGCAACACATGGTCAATACTATGAGGAGGCAGTGCTTCCTCATCTGCTTCGTCCTCATCGTTTGGTGGAGACTGCGGACTCGAGCTCTCGTCGATCGGAGGCGATCTCGTAGGCGGAGGCGAACGCAGACTGGTTGGCCTGGGCTGAAGCGACTGCCTCGTGCTTGCGAGAGATTGGCGTGATGTAACAGAGGACCTGACGGAGGTTGTAGATGGCGTCGTCGTGCGAGCACCTGAGCCAGCCAGGGATTGTCGGGTTGTACTCGTCACTGCTTTCTTAGGCGCCGGAGGAGGCGCCATCGATGGGCGGCCAGTCGTGCTCAGCCGCGACTTTGCGCTCGAGTCGGAGGTTCTCGTGGTGGTAGCAGGAGTACCTGTCCGCGGTGTCGAGGTTGCGGAACTAGCTGAGGACACAGCTTTGGTAGGAGACTTGGTCGGAGACTGTATAATAATTAGCGAACATGCACAATTCAATGATGCTGTCTGCAAACCCGCATAGATGGCCTCGAGGCCGCCGTAGCTGAACCTGTACTCATCATGCTCTGCCGCTTCCTTGCTGCCTCCGCCGTGATGCCAGAGGTCGAGGGTCGAGGCTTGATGGCACTGCCGTTCGTGAGCACGCCATTGCTCCGAGTTGGCGAAGGCGTCTGCTTGACAATGCGCGACACTGTCTCCTTTCTGATGAAGATGCCGTACCCTTGTGGACAGGAAAAGTAGCGGGTGCCCTGGACAGTACCATCATTCTTGCCGGTCTGATCTGGCAGTTCAAGACCGAGCCACGAACCCTGAGCGATCTCTAGAGGTCCAGAGTAGCGCACAATGCCATGTTTACCGTCCTTGGTCTCGACGGTCTGTCCGATCCTGACATCGAGATGTGCGGCCGCCATGGGCGATGTGGTTGTCTATCCTTCGCATGACATTCGCTGGAGTGACCGGTGGTGGAAAGGAAGCAGGTATGATATGGACAGGACAAGGGACTGGTCTGCTGTATCGTGGCTGGTGTTTGTTGGCGATGTGTTGTTTGGGTGTATTGGACGCATCTAACCCGCCGCATTCGTCTGCTGCTGCGCGTTGTAGTAACGCGTAGCGGTCGACTCCGAGTCGAGTCACGTGACTGTCACGACCTAGAATGCCTGAGGCTCTGCTGTAATGACACGACCCATCGTGTTTGCAAGAATCAGGCATGGCATAGCATGGCATTCGGCCTAGGACACTAGAGCAATCGACATAAGTGCAGGTACTGCAAACAAGGCGCGTAAGGAAGTGCGACGTGTATCATTCATTGGTCGTTCCTACTCAAGACTTGCTCTGTCCACGAAGTCATATCTTCCAGAATTGCATTGCAGCCGCCACATCCTCCACGAAACAAGGCATTCATGGGTATCGCTGTAGTCCTTGCATCAAAGCGTAGAATCCAAGTAGAAAAAATCATAGGTATATTGCTTTTTTGGCTCCGTTAAGTGTCAGTGCCTTGGGTATCGTTCAGCTCACCAACAAGAGGTGATGTTCATGATCGTTGATTGCATCCAGAAAAGGGTATCATGCTGTGCTGTTCTCGTTTTATAATGCCTCGCTCATCGAAGAGGCAAGTTCAAATTTTGTGACGAGCTGTTTGTGTAATTGCTGTGGGAATGGCCATTGGTGCTGCCAATGACTCCCGGGTATCTTGACTCCGTGAGAGAATGAGAAGTAGGTGGCCGACCAGAGTCGAAGCTGGCACGAGGCTCATGTTTCGGAGTCCGGTCGCCAGCGATGGCGCTCGGGGCAGCGCAAAGGGAAATTTGGGATCAATGCGAGTCCACGTCCCGTTCGTCGAGTTTAAAGCAACCTCCTCCTCTGGGAGGTTGACGCCGCTGTCATTCCAGATGTTGCGGTAGCCACTCTCTCGACTTTCCATAGAGATCAACGAGGCTTTGCTGGCATTGGACGAGGCGTGCTTGAAGAAGGTCCCGGGCGAGTTGTTCTGGTTCTTACGACTCATGAAGCTAGAGAAGGAGCCGATGCTGCCAGGTTTGCGCAGCCGATCAAACAACGACGCCCTCTCTGAGATTGGCGTACTATCGCCGTCCCCGAATGCCGAACGCGTGGGTGAGTCCGTTGAGTGAAGTGAAGGAGCATTCTGGAGAATCTTGGACTCGAAGAATGGTAGCGAGTCCTCGAAAGAATCAGAGACAGGTCTTGGGATAGCTCCCTTGACGGTCGTCGCATCCATACCTTGAGGCACAAGCTGCGAGATCAGAAAATCGATCGCGTCCTTAAGACCTCCGCTGTTGTTACGCGTGTACGTCAAGACAAGTCGACCCTCGGTCGCCGAGACAATCCGCTCCACCGAAGCAGTGGCTGACTTCGGCAGACTGCTCATCAAAGGATTGGCATGAACGTCGACTTCATACTGGGCTTGCAGCTTTTGCCGTAGTTCGTCGAATTCGGGCGATGTAAAGAAGTTGGAAAGATCATCCGCCTTCTGAAATGAGATCTCGTGACTTTCTGGGACCATACCGAGAAAAGCATCGACAGCTTGAGGAACCTGGTACTCGGGTCCCGAAATTGTAACCACGTCGCTGGCTTGCTCGGTGCTAGGGAAGTCGATCTTGCAGTTCCATTTCTTTTCAAGTTCGTCGATCTCGGGCAGGTGTGTAATAAGTTCACGATGGTAAAGTCTGTTGATCAGTACCGTTTCAGAAACGAACTCGGCATCCTGCGAGAAGTAAGCACAAATTATACCAAACGCTGACAATACTCACGACCTTCTCCACCATGTCCATAATTTCTTGCTTCACGAGGTCCAGACTCTGTGCGTTGCGAGCCGGAGTGCGGCAGATAACGTTGTCAACTTTGACATCCTCATCCTCCTTGCCCACTCCGCCACGGTCCATGGCATTGGAGAACTTGACGAAGACCGAGTACTTCTTCATGATGCGCTGGATATGTTGACCTCCAATACCAATAATCCGTTTGTGGTACTGATCTGGCACGTGGAAGGAGATCGAGGCAGGCATTTCCTGCTCGACAAGATCAAGTCCGTTCTTGGTAGCCTCATATTGACTTCCAACGACATCAATGTAGAAGTTGTACTCGTTAAAACCATCGAATATGATCTGCACATTGCTCTGACCCATAATCTTGTTGATCTTGCCATTTTTCTTGCCGCTCACGAACTCTTTGTGCTCATTAGCGAGTTCGATCTTGACCCGCATCTGGTACGGATAAGTCTTGACAAAGGGAATGTGATAGATGACCAAGAGGGCAGCTTTGACGGCATCATCAGAGCCGTTGATGGTAAACGTCCATTTGTCGAAGCTCAAGTCGGCACCCGAATTCGTGCAGATGTCGCCAAGCATCTCCCGGACCTCCTCCGACGATGGCGCGCGGATAGAAGGGCCATGGGAGGGCTCGGGCACAATGACCCACCAAGACGCACTGTAGAACTGCCCAGCCAAAGCCATAATCTCTTTGACGGTGCGTTCCACATGTAGCACTTCAGTACCCTGGACCCTGACCATCCCACGTTGACTCCCAAGCTGCGGGAACAACACGTATGTCCCGTTCGTTTCCATGATCTTGCGAACCTTGTCGAGACGATCGAGCAGGATGTTGTCGAGTTTGCTGGCAGAGACAACGGCATCTTTGGAGTACAATTTGATGCCCATGACCAACTCTTTCAGCTTTTGCTTAGCATGGTTGATGCGTTCCTGCGTTTCTCCGGTGATGAAGACTTCGTCTGGAGCACGACGAGTAGCATTGGGCGGAACATAGCCAAACGCGCCCGGGAAAGGAGGCGGGAAGTAGATGGCTGTCTTCGTAGCGGACTCGATCATCTTGATGTTCTTGCCGGTCCGACCAGAGACCAGCGTGTGCATAGTCACCTCGAGTTTAATGACGTCTATCTTGTGCTTAAGTATCTGGTCGATCATCATCAAAGCTCTCGTTTTAGCGTGCTCGACGCTTTCCATGTCACCAAAGATGTGAATCCGGTACCTTTGATCAAGGCCACTGTCCACACCATTGGCAAACGAAAGGCCAGCAGAGTCGAGATCTGAGGTTCGTGGCTTGAGCAAGAAGATGTCTGTTCCAGTGTATTTCGCACAAAGATCTATGTGGCTCAAAACACTTCCTCGTATATTTGCCTCGGCGCCATCCAAGATCAGGTTCGGATCGACATCGACGACGGCGGACCGCATCATGATCGGAGTCTCGTTCAAAATCCGAGCACGGGTCTTGAAGACCAAGTCACCGTCTCCCGAAACGCACACATTCGTTATCAGCGATTGTGATATGCGGTGCATGGTCGGCTGCGCGGATGGTTCCGAAGAAGTAACGGTGGCGTGGACCCGGCCACCGGTCTGGTCACTCAAGTATTGACATCTTGTCCGAAGCCTTTCTTGATTCTGGACATGGACTGGCAATTGGTGTATTGGGGCACCTTCGGGCGTCCCTCCAGGAAATGTCCACTTCTGCGGCGCGCCGGGGCTGGCATGGAGGATGTCGTCAGGGTCGGGTCCGGCAAGATTGTAGGAGAAGGGGATATTGAAGGACAGGTTTACGGTCGAGGACTCGGAGCTGGGTTGCAGGCCGATGTTTGGGGGAGGTTGTGTTCGTCTCATGGAGTTGGGCATGTCATGAGGCATTCTCGACATGCCGCCGCCTAGCGAGGCGGGAGCTATTCGGTCCCATCGATGCTGAGTGAAGTTGCTGAGCTTTTGCATCGTCTTGACGGGGATAGCTACCAGTCATCGACGACCGTAACCTGGTAGAGTCTGAACCTGGACTGTCAACGCATGAAGTTGGAAGGATGCGTGTGGTGGGGATGGAGAGGCGATCCGAATTACAGTCTAGCCAGAACGAACGAACGACGAGCTGGCTGAGAGGCTTGTCCGTCTCAATGCAGACTGAAGATCAAACGCGATGCCACAATGTAGATGAGGAACGATGTCAGTAATGATAATCAGTAAGCTCGAGAGGACCAAGATCGAGGGATATGCATGGTGGGCATGATCGAGTCCCAAGTAGGTTGGAAAGCGTGTCTGGGGGTTGATAGGGACCGACCAATGATCGTCAAAGCCTGACGAGGCCACTAGCTCTGAGCCCCCTAGCATTCGCATTGGTGCATGTGGTAGCTGCGCCCTCGGACTGCTGAGCAGGTGACAGTGACAGGCTTCCCACAACACAACGTGACCACTGATTATGCAACAGACTAGATCAAGAGCCCTGTCATGGCCACCACCTGAGCCACTGCATATTCGATAGTAGTACCAGCGTCGTCAGCTGGTCGTGTCAAAACGCCATTCCGATATGCATGTATAGTAGTAGGTAAGCGGGGTATCTATAGAGGCATCCTTAGTTCCCGTCCATTAAAGCTGTCTAAAGGAACGGTACTATCCAAACTCCAGCCGGCCTTCCATGATCACGGTCGTTGGCCCAAATTCTTCACGTCAGCATTCTTTGCATTTTGCCGTCCAAGCTCTTTAAGTTTTCTTGAAAGAAGTCCATCTCCATTGAAGGCGGGCGACGGGCTTCGTGGTTGAAGGTCAATAGTAGTACCCCAAGGCACAGGGGAGCCACGTTGGGACACAGACGCACGTTCGAAGCCATATTCTGGTGATGTTGGCCTCGAAGTGCTGCTTGTTCCACCCGAGGCTTGCATCATGTCCGGAAATTTGACATTTTCCTTTCGTGACGATATTGGACTTGGATTCTGTGCCAGGCGATGTTGGACCAAATCCGTAGTCACCAGTGACGGCGACAACGCTGCGAGCGTGTCTAGTGTTCGAGGCGAATCAAAGGTCAGAGGTGATGGCGAGAAGGATGCGTTCGTACTATGTCGCCTGGATGCCGTCGCAGATCCCGGTTGTGACTTGGTGAGAAGCGTAGAGTATCTTGGTTCTGGCACCTGAATCTCGTTCTTCAGCTGTTCCTTGCCGTCCGGAACCCGATTTGCGAAGACCACTCGTATGCTGTCGTAGAGGTAGAACTTGCCTTTACCGATACAACAGAACTTGAGATGTATAAGATATCTCAAGACATGTTTTGACGAGAGAGGATCCTGTATGGGTTTGTCGGAGAGCACATTCTCCACGACGGGTCCAGTTGAGAAGCTCCTCTGCCTTACGAAAGTCTTCGTGTCTGGACTCATGTCATCAAGATCGTATGGCACAAGGAACAATTTGACTGCCGTATTCTCAGGGTTCTTCAAGATGATCTGTAGCTGTCCCTGTTGAGGTACACGATAGGCGCCTCCGATGGCAGACTTTTCCGTTTGAAACGCAGCTCTACCACTGGATGGGCTGTCAGCCAGATACGGATCTTGAATCGTGGTGGCATCCATTTCATTTGCAAGAGATCGTCGCTTCCGTGAGCCGGGCTGCACTGGCGTCTTCAAATGCTCGCGTAAATTGATAGTGCCGACGTATGGACTAGGACTCTCGTCTGATATGGATCTTGACCCTGCATTCGATGGATAGTGGTAGAAAACCGCAGTGAACGGAACTGTCACCTGGGAAGGACATTTGAGCCCGGGAGGACAATCCCCTCTGCCACTGACGCCGATCTTTGCTACGAAGTGCAATGGAATTGAGGGTGCTGCTGACATCCGACCTCGAAGAATGGACTCCTCAAACGAACCGACCATAGAGTTTCTCTGTAATGAGGATGTTTCAGGTGCGTGTGAGAGTCGACGTTGGCGTCTTGGATAGACTGTTGATGCACTTGAGGCTGGCTGATACGTGAAGGAGGTCAGCGATCGCCGAGCTTGATGGCTCCGCATCGGGACGGTCGCTTCTCTTCTCATACTTGGGGGCGTGAACCCCTGGCCTACATCCTGGGATGTATAAAGCTTGCTTGCGGGCAATGGCGGATCTGAATTGCCGCTATCTGGGAGGTCAATGCTAAGATTGCTGGTGGCATGTACCAGCGGACTCGTTGGCGTTCGCATGATGTAACTTGACGATAGACTGCTTCCGATCGACGGTGCACGTGATCGATTTCGTTGGTCTGTCGTCGGTCGATCGAGGCCTGCTGGGTCCGAGATCGTTCGTTGGAAGCGACTGAACGGCGTGACGGCTGTCCATGGGGGCGGCGAACCGGCGAAAGGGGTTTGAGGAGGGCTTGTAGTCCGTCGAGGGTCGCTTGGCACGCCATGGAGGCTTCCCGAGGTGCTAGATGATGCACCAAAGTCGCCTGTATGGAGAGCTGACAATGGCTTGGTTGGTGTTTCTGGTGCTGGGCCTGTTACTCCTCCGTCTCCAAGCTCGTTTACTGCTGGCCATGTCCCCTTCTGTGAGGCAGTAGATTGCTACTCAGCCGAGCCTCTGCCTCGATATCCGCTTCAGCACAAAGAGCTTCGAAGTTGGGTGTCGGCACCCACGTTGGTCTTTGACCTCGCTTTATGCATTGTATGAGTTCGTCTCTGCTCGATGTGCGGATCTCGGGATCCTCAGATGAGCCCCTACGCCTGCGTAGTCCACGATAAGTGGTGAAGGCAGGCGTGAACTCGCCGTCTGGTGATGAGCCACTATCGCGACGAGTCCGAGCCATGGCTGTGGTGTCTGTGAGCTTCCGTCTCTTCAATGGTCTTTCCCAGTAATCGTCTCGATCGACGACGAATGGCATTCCCACCAGAGCAGTCACGTCTACTTGGAGAGGGCTCTCTCTCACGATCACTGCTCCGATATATTGAGGACGTGTAATTAGGCATGGTGAGACCGCGCCAGTCACGACGTCACAGCATTGTGAGACATCTGGTCCGAGCAGCTAACAAAGACTGTGACGAATATGGTGGGAGTCTGATCCTGGACACAGTGCTGTGACAGAGCATGCTCGTGGTCGAAACCAGCTTGCAGAGGCAGCCGGCGGTCCCCATGCAGGCCCGATGTCGTAGGTCATACGGGCACTGCATCCGCCGCGGTCGATCCTTGTGATCACCCCCACTTTGACTCATTCAACCGACCCGCTAATTAGTGCTAAACCCAATAATTTTCCGGGCTCTTCTTCGCAACCATCACTTTCTGGTGGGTGCACAACAACGTGTATCTCGCCTGTGAGCTGTTGAATTGTGCAGCGTGTGTGTCGCGATGAGCCTCAAGCGCAGCAGGAACGAGCCTTCAGAGCACGATGCACAACCACAGAAGAAACGCAAATCCTTCAGCGCAGGTCCTGCAAATCTACCCGATGGAACCTACAAACGCAAGACGGACAAGATAAAGAGCGATTTGATACAGAAGGCCAAAGTCAAGAAGGCCTATGCCAAAGTGAAGGCCGAGGAACAGCGTAAAGAAGAGGAGGCAGAAGAGGCAGCGATTAACGTTGGAGTCTCGACGCCGCCAAGGGAAGAAGGTGTCCCTGACATAGCCGCTACTATGGACTTGCACCCCGACCGACAAGCCATGCTTGACAAGCCCGACACAGCACAGCCCAGCACACCGCAGCTCAACGCGCGACGACGGAATCGCGGCTCGGTCCATACCATTGATCACGAGGATGTGAATGGCTTTCGAGATCGTCGGAGAGATCGCAAACCGAAGAAGTCTCGGTACGAGCAAGATATTAAACTTGCCGCAGAGAAACGCGCGCAATTCGCGGCCAGGGCGAACGCCAGAGAGGCTCGACACAAGGAGCGGAAGGCGATGGCCAAAGCAAAGCGTCCGGGAAAGGACGGCAAGCAGAAGTTGGGCCGGCAAGGTAATGTCCTGCTCTCCCGAGTGCAGCGTCTGATGGGCGAGGGCTCATTATGATGGCCGGGCGCCGCATGACTCGGCATGCAAAGTTGAATCTCTCATCGGTCAGAGTCAAGGGGCCTTTGGCCACCGGGCTCACTCAAGCCCAACTAGAAATGGTCGTCTTGGGACGCATGAGAACCTTGGACGTCGCTCATGGGGCAGTGCTCCTTTGTGATTCATCCGTTGAGCCATCAGACTCGGGCACGTCGATGCTCTTGGACATGCCTAATACCACATGGTCCAACTGCTCCAGGCATTTTCGCATCTCCTTCCTCTTCTCTTTCCTCCGTCTCTCCATGATCTTGACTTCTTCGACCAGACGCCTGATCTCTGCGTTCTGTTCTTCTTCGCCCTGTCCAAGTCCTGGTAGTCGCTTGATGAGATACTCAATTTGTTGTGCTTTCATGACTAGATCCTCGGCAAGATCTTCCTGAGCCTTGTCGAAGACTTCCGGCTCCTGCGGGCGTAGGTCCATGCCCTCCGCATCCTCGGCGTTAAGCTTATACCTGACATATTGATGTCGTCCATTCTCGATAAGGACGTCTTTTGTCGGGTTTGTGTAGGGATCACTCGCGACAGGTGCGGGAGCGATGAGTGGATGTCGTCGCACATTATAGCTGACCGTAGAGAAGAACTGGATCAGCAATTGGTCGTAGCATGTCTGTAGTTGAGTGAGAATGTCCGACGACATGTTGACATATGTCTTGGAACACCTAAAGCGGAGGATGAATTCGAAATATATGTACTAGAACTTGAAGAACACTGGAGCGAGGCAAATAACAAGGCAACCTTGCAGGGGCCGCGCCGGTGGCGTGTGCCTGTTCGCGTGGGGTGATGCCCGCTAATCTCATGCCTGCGCTTGTGAATTGTCATCGCCGCCTTCTACCACTTTCTAACACTTCACTGTAGGACGTTGCGTAGGTACGATCCGCAGTTTTGTTGGAATTTTCGTTCATTCTCTCGGACTACACCATGCAAAGATGATGACCCAGCTTCCCGGTCCCATCGTAGACATATCTTGATCTGCTGTACGCTTTGAGGCCGTGCAGCTGCAGGTGGCTAATCATGCACCATACCTTCACTGGTACCACACGAAAGCCTAGGCAGGTCAACCTCTCCGGGCGGCCAAATTCGAATCCTTGGGCCGCCGCTTCTGGTGCATCTCCTCGGACTGGATCAAATGTCGCTACTTCTGCGGTGGCGCATGCACAAGCCGACCGGGCTCGCAGACAACATGAACGAGAGAAGTTGACCGCTTCACGCAAAGTGCAAAAGACATGGCGAGGCCACTCAGTCCGACGAGTACAAAAGAGCAAGTGGAGGGAGGAATGGGACGATACAGAGAGACGCCGCTGTGGTCATGCTCTGAACCTTGCGGCTTTCATTGCGAACGAAGAGCGCCCCGCTGGCTACCAAGATGTTCAGATACTCGAGAGACAATTGCGACTGCTTGTCAATTCCCAAGAATATCGCAAACACATTGTGAGGGACGAGAGCGACACCTTGCGTCTGGTCTACTTCGCTCGAGCGCTCCAGTCCTCCGAATGGGCGATTAGTCACATCCATTTGAGCACGCGTACGGCATTTGCGAAACTGGCCCTGACCGCGGTACGCCATATTAGAAGTATCCGACTGGCTTCTCTCGACGGGTCCGGCAACCAAATCATCGTACAATTGGCTCAGCTAGTAGCCTTTCTTGCCCATCTGGTTCTTCAGCAATTAGAGACATCATCGCTAGCATGCATCCAGATTCTAGGAGAACTCGTCGATGGCCGGCTCGATGTCGCTGTCCAGGACGCAGGCGCAGATGCCATTGCCGCTTTTCTCGCAAAAGAGACGACCTCGCTGCCTGCCTATCGAGCATTTGCTCTCGTTCTCATCTCGACCCAGACACTCTCCGATAATGTTCGCCTTCTAGTACGTCTCTCATCTGCTTTAGATTATCAGTCATTGCTCCAGGCTCTGTCTTCGTCGACATCTGGCACCTCAACCCACGCGCAGCTCTGGCAACTGTCGTATCTGATCTGGTTCGGCCAACGAATGTCCGGCGGATTGACCAGTGATCTCAGCTACAACCAGACCAAGGTTGTGGCTCTGCTCTTGAGCGGATGTGCAAACGAGATCGCCGAACGTCAGGGGGTCCTAGATGTCCCGATGAACGGTGCTGGTAGATCAGGCCCTCTTCCACTGGAGAAGTTCATTGCGGAGAGTCTCGATATCATCAGCGACGAGAAGGCGGTACGTTCCGCCATTGCTGTCATCACCCAGCACGCTTCAGTCAGTCAAGATTCCGACTTCGAGGCCACAACACGTCTAGCCGACTATGCAGTCGCCATGCTACGAGCGTTCGCATCAAGTGGAGACAAGGCTCGCAAAATTCGGCAGTGGCTGTGGCAGACCTCGCTGACCACTACAAACGGCGTACACCTATCGACGCTGGAGTACCTGTGGAGTTCGATCACGAAGAGCAGAGTATTCCAGAGGATCATCTCCAACCACCGTAACGTACTTTCCGCCTTACGAGAGGCCAGTCCCGAGACACACCAGATCGGCAGACCTTCAACTGGTGCCGAGGAGATCGAGCTATGGCGCACGGAGTGGCGCATTGTTCTCTTCTTCATGGAGTTATATTCCTTCGTGCTCAGAGTCATAGACGATGACGAATTCTTCTCTGGAGCGTCACAAGACAATCATCAATCATTCGAGACTACAAGTTACCCAGGCAGAAAGGGTCTCAATTTGACGGACGCAATCACGCTGGCTATGTTTCTAAAGAACCTAGCTTTCGGTCTCTACTGGCATGCAGCAGAGCTTGTGCCCACGACTGACGCTGAAGATCTCGATAACTTGTCATCCCTGTTTGGCCACAGTCAACAGACCAGTGTTCATCAAACACCCTCGAAACATGAATCGCTAGGACTGGCCGGCAATGGAGTGTCTCATGCGTACCTCAAGGGCCTCAGCACAGCGTTGCTACGCATGCTACACGAAAGAGATTCTCGCAGAAGATTCGTTCCGGCCAACGGCTGGCTCATGACACATCAGGTAGATATGAGCGGCTTCATTTCAGCTGTAGTCGCTGAAGAGGAGAAGCGGCACGAACTTGACGACAATGATGAGGAAGACATGAATCTAGACGAGGCAGATGACGCAGTACCAACAGCAGACTCTCCACGCGCATCATTCGCGCAAGTCATGTCGGGCAGCGGCGGTATCAACTATTCACAAGCCCATTTGCGGAACAGTGTATCGGAACGGCAAATACAGCAGGCTCGGAAGAAGCGTAGGATTGAATCTTTAGCTCCGCGGCTGGAGATTCTGCGCAACCTGCCATTCTTCATTCCATTCGAGTCAAGAGTACAGATCTTCCGACACTTTGTCTACAACGATCAGGTGCGTCGGAGGAACGGGCACGTCGATGCTGACATCTGGCGAATGAGCGTTGCCAGAAGTACTATGGGTAGAGACATTGACGGGCGACCCCCTGGCTTTGATGTGATTAGCAGACAACATGCCGAGATCAGAAGAGAGCATGTCTTCGAAGACGCGTACGACATTTACTATCAGCTGGGCGACAAACTTAAAGAACCTATTCAGATCAGCTTCATCGACAAGTTTGGGACACCCGAGGCCGGCATAGACGGAGGAGGCGTGACGAAGGAATTCTTGACGAGCGTTACTTCCGAAGCACTGGACCCAAGCGGCCCGAGTCCCATGTTCACGGAAAATGCCGAGCACTTCCTGTATCCTAATCCATTGATTTGGCAAGAGATGCAAGAATCGCTTCGGCGTGAAGGGACTCGAGACGGAAGCGAAGGATGGAATGCCGTCCTGCGCGACTACCTGCGACGCTATGAGTTCCTTGGTCGCGTCATCGGCAAGTGCTTGTACGAAGGCATCCTGATTGATGTGAACTTTGCAGGCTTCTTCCTCCTGAAGTGGGCATTGACGGGCGGCAGCACTGTTGCAACAAACGAAAGCGCCTACAGAGCATCGATCAACGACCTACGGGAATATGATGAAGAACTTTACCAAGGTCTGCTCAAGCTCAAGTACTATCCAGGCAATGTTGAAGCGGATTTCGGACTGAACTTCACTGTTAACGACACGCTGAACGTGCAGGATGAGATGGGCAAAATAACGAGCGTGGTTCAAACGGTTAACCTGTACCCCGACGGCGGAAATAAAGCAGTGGACAACGTATGGCGACACCTCTATATCGATCGCATCGTCAAATATCGGCTTCAGGACCAGCCCGAGAAGGTCACCAATGCTTTCCTGCGGGGGCTTGGACAGATCATCTCTCCGACGTGGTTGGCCATGTTCAATCAAAAAGAACTCCAGAAACTTGTAGGCGGCGACAGCTCGGAATTGGACATTGCTGATCTCCGTCGCAATACTCAGTACGGCGGGATTTACGTGATTGGCGACGACGGGCTTGAGCACCCTACTGTGGAGCTGTTCTGGAAGGCAATGCAAGAGATGGACGATGGGGATCGTCGCAAAGTACTGAAATTCGTCACCAGTACACCTCGTGCACCTCTGCTGGGGTTTGGCAATCTGAACCCTAAGTTCAGCATTCGAGACTCGAGCACCGACCAGTCGCGGTTGCCTTCGACGTCGACTTGCGTCAATTTGCTCAAGTTGCCACGCTATGGAGATCTTTCGACGATGAAGGATAAGTTGTTGTACGCAGCGAATGCAGGCGCCGGTTTTGATTTGTCCTAATTGCATATCCATGGAGTGCAGCAAGGCGCACAGTCTGGTGCATGCATTCATAGATACTCTAGAGAATGAGATAACATTGAATGATCAATCCTGCCTAGCACATAGGTCGTGTGACGCGGAAGCAGTATTAAGGGCAGGTGCAGGTCAGCATGTGCTCTGGTCTTATCCATCGGGCTGCCAAGGCAAAAGGGGCCCGCTGAGGTGGTGAGGACTCCGAGACAGCGGTATCGAATCAAATTAGCGACTTTGAGCACGCGTCGATTGCATTCGACTTTCATTTGAGCTGAGACCCGTAAGAAGCAACATCACCAGACTGTTACTGCTGAAGCTTGACGACGCCTCCTGTTTCTCAGCACAACCCGAGCTGTGCCCACAGCCATCGGCGAATATTTCCGGGTCATCAGAGTGTCCCGCCCTCCCCACTCAGCCCAGGCCTTGACCAACAGGAGCGGCCACTAGAGTCCGCCGCATACACTCATCTACACATCCTTCACGCACAAATGTCGAATGCGCAGTGCCACACGTCCTCGCAGACTCTTGCCGAGCTTGCGGTACCGTGACGACCCTGACGAGCAGCCCGTGGGCTCAGCTCTCGAGCTCGACGATCTTGAGCCCTCGGGAAGATCACATCCGTCAAATCGATCCGCGCGAGAAGCACAACGACTACAGAAGAGGCTCGACAAGCTCGAATCTCTAGCGGAGAGAGAAGAGATGAAGTTCTCCCACAGCATCCAATTCAACGCTGTGCCGGACTGGAGCAACAACTACATATCCTACAGCAACCTGAAGAAGTTGATCTACACACTCGAAAAGCAGATTCATTCGAAACCCTCAGATGCGCCCGGAGATGAAGAGAACACGGCGTTGCTGGGAGGTCAGCTGGACCCCGACACCACTTTCAAGCGCATGCTAGACGGCGAGTTGGATAAGGTCTGCTCATTCTACCGCTTGAAAGAGCTCGAGATATTTGGCGAACTCGAACAGCTGTTCAAAGATGTCGAGAACTACAAGTCGGACACTGCAGGGATCGATATGGACGAAGTCATCGACTCGGAGAACCGACGGAAGGTGACCAGATCACAAAGCATATTGCTATTCCATTCCGGCGGAAAAGAAGGGCGTCAAACCTGAGTGCCAGCATCGAAGAACAGGAGGATGATGACAGCGAGAGTGACGCAGACGATCAGGCCGCTATGTTGAAGAAGACCAAATCGCGCCCTACGGGAAGACCTCGAGCTAAGAGTGCTTGGGACGGCAGTTCCCAGAACGACCACCACTCAATGGCTGATTCGAGGGAGGATTTGAGGTTCTCAGAAGATGGCAGCGCGCTTCTATGCTTCGCAGGCGACCCAGTATGGCCATGCAGCTCGAAGAGAGCGATCCCGGCCAGCTGTCCGCGTTGTACGACTCGGGTATTAACGTGAAGAAGCGTATCATCAGTCTGTATGTGAACCTGGCCGAGCTGAAGTCGTTTATCCAGCTTAATCAGACCGGCTTCAAGAAAGCCACCAAGAAGTACGACAAGGTCTGCAACCGCGACATCCGGAAGAACTACATGGATAAGGTCGTGAACCCGTCATACCCATTCCGCGAGTCCACCATAGGCACACTGGACGAGCACATCAAGGAGATTGAGCAGACCTACGCCGATGTAGTCACGAAGGGAGATCTTGCCCTCGGACGTCGCGAGTTGCGTCTCCACCTGCGAGAGCATGTGGTGTGGGAACGCAACACAGTCTGGCGAGAAATGATCGGCATCGAGCGCAAAGCCCAAGCCGCCAATTTCGGTCTCCGTCAAACACTGCTGGGCAACAACAACGACCCTAGCCAGGCGCGATTGCAGGGCGATCACGAGGAATCCAAGACCAAGGAGTTTGAGACACCCGTTGGCCGCTATCGACTGCCACGCTGGATGGTCTCATCGACCTTCCTCACCCTCGTCGTCATCCTGACTACATTCGCCGTCCTCCTCATGGTGCCCATTATGAAGAAACCCGAACAGCAGAACTGCCTGGCCATGCTTGTGCTTGTCTCACTACTCTGGGCCACCGAAGCTATACCTCTGTTCGTCACCTCCCTGCTCGTACCATTCCTCGTCGTGGTCCTCCGAATCATGCGCTCAGAAACACAGCCACACACCCGCCTGGACTCAGTCGCCGCAACGAAAGCCGTCTTCGCCGCAATGTGGACGCCCGTGATCATGCTCCTTCTCGGCGGCTTCACCATCGCGGCCGCCCTGTCGAAGTACCACATCGCCAAAATGATGGCCACCTTCGTGCTCTCCAAAGCCGGCACACGCGCCCGCACGGTCCTAATCACCAATATGTTCGTTGCGATGTTCTTGTCCATGTGGATTTCCAATGTCGCCGCCCCGGTACTATGCTTCTCCATTATTCAGCCCATCCTCCGCAACCTCCCTGCCGACAGCAACATGTCCAAAGCCCTCATCCTCGGAATCGCACTAGCATCCAATATCGGCGGCGCAGCCTCACCGATCGCCTCACCGCAAAACATCATCGCGCTCCAAAACATGCATCCGGGCCCATCGTGGGGAATATGGTTCTTCATCGCACTTCCAGTATGCATCATCACGATCCTCCTCATCTGGCTGCTCCTCCTCATATCCTTCAAACCCGGCCGCGGCACGACCATCGTGCCCATCCGCCGCATGAAGGACAAGCTCAATGGAGTGCAGTACTTCATCATCTTCGTCACCTTGGCCACGATCGTGCTCTGGTGCGTCTCGCACCAATTGCAGGATACGTTTGGGGACATGGGGGTTATCGCCATTATACCCCTAGTGCTCTTCTTCGGCACGGGGATTCTTACGAAAGAGGACTTCAACAATTTCCTGTGGACGATCATCATCCTCGCCGCCGGAGGCTTGTCCTTGGGCAAAGCTGTCTCCTCGTCTGGGCTGTTGCACACCATTGCAAAATCGATCACAGAAGGCGTGTCGGATTTCAGTGTATATGGTGTGTTGCTTGTATTCGCGGGGTTGATCTTGGTAGTCGCGACTTTCATAAGCCACACGGTAGCGGCGCTGATTATCCTACCGCTGGTGCAGCAGGTTGGGGCGAATATGAGCAGCCGCATCCGAATCTGTTGGTTATGGGTGGGGCGTTGATGTGTAGTGCGGCGATGGGGTTGCCGACGAGCGGATTTCCGAACATGAGTGAGTTTGTCCCTTTTGGCTTTCTCTCCATCGAGTGCCCTTTCCTTCTCTCTTCCACTTGCGAGCTGGACCGATGCTGACTTTGTTCCGTAGCGGCGATCATGATGGAAGTCCCAGAGACAGGCGTGCGATATCTCAGAGTACGGCATTTCTTGACGAGGGGAGTTCCAAGCAGCATTCTGGCTGGTCTGACCATCGTCACACTTGGGTATGGATTGATGGTTGCTGCTGGGCTATAGTTCTTGTCGCAAGCAGTGCGTGGCTTGCTGTTAGCGCGCTGTCATATGTAGGTAGGTGGATCCTAGATCTTGTGAATATTATACCATTTTTCTGCATTCCTCGATCGCGAGCAGGATTCGATTTGCGTGTATGCACAAATTCGAGCTATACCCGTGGGTACATAGGCATAGTGAGAGGCTGCGATTATTGTCGTCCGGCCTCGTGGGGAGCCGAGCGCGTGCTCGACCGGTTGAGCAGGACCGCCATTTAGTCAACCGGTCTTAGACGAGCGCTGATCATGCGAGATGACGAGGTGGAATATCGTGGAAGGAGTCGTGGAAGTCACTTGCCGCACCTGACTTCGTCAAAGCACACAGAGAAGGAGCTGTCGCTACGTGCTCCTGCTGTCATTGCGCTTTTTCTTTTGCGAGATAGGATGGGAAGCCGCTCGTGCGAATGACATATGTCATCCGGTCTCGTTTGCCGTAGCCTGGGATATATATTCTCGGTCAAACGGTCTGTCCCTTTGGACGACCGAGACAACTTCGCGTTGTCGGCCAGTCGAACAATTTGTATTGGCAGGATTGCGGCTAGCATTTCGTGGACAGTGTGCATTGCAATGCCTTCTATATACCTTTGACCATATATGCACGAGTGTATATAAATATCTCTCTCAGTATGCGGCTGTTCACGGGCCTCCATGTACACGGCCCCCTACTTTCAGTCTGCCACAGCCACGAATCTCACCCCACCCGCCGCCGACTAAGCAACCCACCGGTCGTAAGACTCCCCTTCTCACCCATGCTCCCTCGCCAAGCGATACTCAACTGGCCCAGTACGGCGCGGCCATCGCGTTTGAGCATAGCGCGGAGCTCTTCGAGGCCGTCGGTTGTCTCGGAGTGTTGTGTCAGGAGGTAGGAGAGCTGATATATGTCGCGGGGCGGTAGAATTGGACCTCTGCTGTCAGAGGGAGTGGAAGATTTTGCGTTCTCTGAGCGAGACGTCGGGTCAGGTTCTGCAGGCTCGACTGTCGGCTTGGTGGACGGGACGAGACCGAAATCCCAGTTCAGAGCGATCGATTCGAATGGAGCCTTGGCGTGCAGGACAGCACTCTCGAGAGTGATGGTGTTGTCTGAGACGTTCTCGAGTTGTGCTTCGAGCGTGTAGCGGAGGAGGTTTGTCCGCCCATATGGACCAGCGGCTTTGTCTGGGATCGAGATTGGTGGCAGCTCGGTCGATTTGGTACGTACGCTGAGGCAAGGCACGGACGGGAATTGGTATAGCTTGCGGAAAGAACGCGTGCGGGAGGATGTTGGCGAACTGCTGTTTGGATCTGTGGGAGATGGTGTGAAGGTCGTCTCGGTGTAAGTGACATTCACGGCTAGGACGTGGGTACCTTCTTCACGGAGGGCGAAGCTGATGATGTACTGCGTTGAGGTGCTTTCGGTTTCGGTAGTCGAGATATCGGAAGCAGTAGTGAGATTCAAGGGCACGGATGATGTGGGCGTTTGCATCTCAGCCAGAATCTTGATGTTAGATACGGACTTTGTCCGTGATGTTGATTCGGTGACTTCATTGTTGGCACAGAGTCCGCACGAGAATGTCTCGCCGACATACGCTGAGCCGAAGGACGTCGGCAGTGAGAGGTTTTGTGAGAGAGCGAATTGTTGGTCTGATGTGGTGTCCCTGGGATGCAATAGTGATGCCGTCGCCGGGATTGAGAGTGAGGTTGTCGTTTCTCGTGGCAATGGTGTTTGTATAGCTAGACTTGGGTGAGACAGCCTGTTGGTCCGCGTTAAGGTAAATCAGTACCGCAGCATTCTAGAACCTACCTCAACACTGCAGACTGGTCAGAGCGTCTTGGCACAGCGTAGATCGGAACAGCCAAGAACAGATATGACATGCTTACCCTTCAGTGAGACTAGATGAGGCTCCTTGATTGTCTCCGACCGTGGACGGGCCATGATGATCTCAATCTTAGATGCAGTGTCATTTGGACCTGCCAGATCCGTTGCTCAGGCTCATCAGTTTCAGGCGCACATCAAATCAAGCTGCCGAGCGCCCTGTAGTGTTTGCGATCCTGGTCATCCGCTGTAGGATACCACGGGAAGAAAGACTGATCGTGAAGATCTCGATTGCCTTTCAACCCGACGGTGTTTGGCTTGAGCTCGCATCGTGATTCCTACGTAGAGGTCCTCGTTGGGGCTTCCACCGGAGATAGGGGAGATACTGCACCCGTCGATCACGCTCAACTCGATTCGGAATGTAAATAAACCTCAAAGTGTCACTCTCGCTCACCACTCGAACCTCACAACGTCACCTGCACCACTGTCTTTTTGCATGACCTAGCGACTCATTTTACGACGACACGAAGCGTCTCACTGCTTTCCAGTGGCTCCCACTGCCGCCACCATGCGTATGACTCGTGCAGCGCTGCGAGCGCAGACAGCCGAAGTCCCGATTCACGAAGATGGCGATTCCAGCTTCGAAGCACCTCTGAGCGACTCTAAGCAAGACGATCTGCCGGTGCTTAAAGAGATCACCAATGCGAACAGCATCATCAAGACTCCTGCTACGCCGTCAAAGTCTGCAGTCGTCAGTCCCTCCTCCGAGCACAAGCAACCTATCAACAGCGCTACGGCCCAACAGACCGACGTAGTATGTCACTCAAACGACTCTACTGTCAACCCGGACATCGTGAGCAGCTCCGACACCAATCTGGAAGATGCACAGAAGGAAGAAGAATCAGGGCAGGGCCTGGCCGAATCTGACGCACTTTCTGTCTCACCTTCCCTTGCCGAGGTGCCAGTGCCCCCAACTCTACGCCAAAGAAGACAAATTTCCAGCCTGCTGCCGACACTGCCGATCGCTCTGTCGCAGTCGCGAAGACGCCCAAGTTCGATCCTACTGCTAACGATGCGGCTGAGGTGGCAATGAAGGACCAAGACGACTCTTTTGTGCAATCGATCAAGACCAGAACTCCAGCACGGGCTGCCGTAAGCAGCAAGGAGGAGGACGAGGACTCGTTCGTGCAGAAGATCAGCTCGCGAACACCCCGACGCACCTCGCGCATCGAAGACTCGGTCGAAGCGATGGACGCCCTCGAGGACGCGATCGAGCAATTCTCAGAAGAACTTCCAAGTCTCGACGCGTTGCGCATCGATTCTCCTGTCAAGGAGCGTACCGCTGTTTCGCCCAGAGCGCAGCCGAAATCCACTCTCAACAAGCTCTCCCTTCCTCCTACCGCAAGCACAAGCAGAAGCAATTCCAAGTCGTCCTCCAAATCGCCTGTTCGGGCCAATGGTACAATGTCTGTCAACAAGACCAAGCCTTCCACGATTCTGCCTCCCCCAAGTCGGCCCACTGCTGTCAAAGCACAGCGTACACTGCCGGCGGCTGCTGCTACTAAGACCAAGGGTACACTGCCTCCAACTACTGCTGTCGCCAAAAGAGTCGCACAGATTGATGGCAGAGCTTCAATGTCGTTCTCGAACTCTCCTCTCAAGACCCAGCCGAATATCAAGAAGAGGACGACTAGTGGCACTCTGTCAACCAGTCGGCCAGGTTTTGTGCCCACGAAGTCCACTAAAGCGCCTACAACCTCCACATTTGTCCTGCCGGGGGACGTCTATGCTGCCAAAATGAAAGCCGAACGAGAAGCAAAGAAGGAAGCAGCCGAGGAGGTGACAAAGTTCAAGGCAAAGCCGGTCCCGACCAGTCGATCCAGCATAGTCCCACGACTGAACAAAGCTAGCCAAGCCCGTCTGAGCGTCGCAGTAGGAGGCACCGCAGTGAAGGAGACAGACCCAGCCAACAAGCGAATCTCTAGTCTCGATCTGCCCAAGGTTAGGAACCCATCAAATGCAGGCGTCAAGCGAGCTTCCAGCGTTGTCGCCAAGCCATCTCGATCAACATCCAGAGAGCCCAAGTTTGCTGCGAACGTCCCTAGAGTGGCGTCGCTCACGAGCAAGCCTGTCACACCAGCACCGGTCCCCGAAATGGTACCTGCACAGAAGAAGGCCTCTGGCAAGGAAGTCTTGGCACGATCCAAGTTGGAGTTGAAGAAGCAGGAAGATGACAAGCGTCAGAAGGAAGAAGCGGCTCGCAAGGCTCGTGCCGAAGCTGCAGAGAGAGGTCGATTGGCAAGCCGCGAGTGGGCGGAAAAGAAGGCCAAGATGGCGGCGGCGCAGAAGGCAGCAGGAAAGTGAATGCGCTCAGGCTTGAAAACAATATAACGAAGTAATGTCATCAATACGACGACTTTGAGCGACGGTGTTTTGGATTAGTTTGAGCTGGAAAGTACCAGCACGGAAAACATAAACGCTCGAACATCGGCCAAGGCCTCAGAAGAGGCCCTCCGATATGAGCATAACGACAGCATAGCTCATGTCCGAGCCGCCCGTAGGTAGCTAGTGTACCAAATACCTCCCACTACTCCAGGATGCGTTTCCTCGATGAGATTGGGGGAAGTTGTGATTCCCCAAGGAGACCCCAACTTCTCAGTAATGCAATTGAAGCTTGGGGATGCTTGGACGAAGTACTCCGTAGAAGTGAAAGCCGGAGCTAAGCTCTATGCCCGGGCCGGCGCAGTTTGAGCTTCAAATGGACCCTGCAATTCATTCTAAGGAAAGTCATAACTTTTTTGAGAAGCACAGCGCGTCACATTTTATTGCCCCTATCACTGTCCTGCTTTCAACAGCGCGTACGTTCACTACCTTAATTCTTCCTACTCCAGTGTTGTTCTTGCATCAATATGCTCTCCACACTTCGCGGATCGGCCGGCCGGACCGCTGTGAAACAGAGCTCAGTCAGACCTGTTGTCCTCGTCGCTCGAGCATCCACCTTCGCTCATGTCAAGGAGGGACCGCCCGATGCTATCCTCGGTATCACGGAGGCGTTCAAGAAGGACAGCTTCGCTGAGAAGATCAATCTTGGTGTAGGCGCATACCGTCAGTCCTCCAGCACTTGTTCGATATCCCTTCAGTGACTAACGACCACTAGGTGATGACAAAGGCAAGCCCTACGTGCTGCCATCTGTCCGGGAAGCCGAACAGCGTGTTGTTGGAAAGTCGCTCGACAAGGAGTATGCTGGTATGTGTCCCATCCATAGTCGTCAGGAGATTATTAACAGCTCGACCAGGCATCACCGGTGTCCCGTCCTTTACCAAAGCTGCTGCCCTGCTTGCCTACGGTCCCGACTCGTCGGCCATCAAGGAGGATCGCGTCGCTATCACACAGTCAATCTCGGGTACCGGTGCTCTGAGAATCGGCGGTGCTTTCCTCGAGCGTCACTATCCTCATAACAAGACCATCTACATCCCCACACCCAGCTGGGCCAACCACAAGGCCGTCTTCAGCGATTCAGGCTCAAGGTTCAACAGTACAAGTACTACAACAAGGACACCATCGGACTCGACTTCGATGGCATGGTAGCAGATCTCAAGGCGGCGCCAGAGAACAGCATTGTCCTCCTTCACGCTTGCGCACACAATCCCACTGGTATCGATCCTACCGAGGAGCAATGGAAGCAGATCTCGGAAGTGGTCAAGGAGAAAGGTCACTTTCCATTCTTCGACATGGCCTACCAAGGTTTCGCGTCAGGAGACACCGACAAGGACGCCTACCCGATCCGTCTCTTCATCAAGGAAGGTCACCAGATGGTCCTCTGTCAATCTTTCGCCAAGAATATGGGTCTCTATGGTGAGCGAGTCGGTGCTTTCTCTGTTGTATGTGAATCAGCCGAGGAGAAGAAGCGCATCGATTCTCAGATCAAGATCCTCGTCCGTCCTCTCTACTCCAACCCGCCTGTGCACGGCGCTCGCATTGCTTCAGAGATCCTCAACGACCCGGCCCTGAACAAGCAGTGGCTCGGTGAGGTGAAGGGCATGGCCGATCGAATTATCAAGATGCGAGCATTGCTCAAGGAGAACCTCGAAAAGCTGGGCAGCAAGCAGAAGTGGGATCACATCACCGACCAGGTACGCCGCTCCCCCAACCCTGTCAGAGCGCTCAGTAATCACTAACTTCATTCAACAGATTGGTATGTTCGCGTACACGGGTCTCAAGCCGGAGCAGATGGATACCCTGGCCAAGGAACACTCCGTCTACGCTACCAAGGATGGCCGCATCTCAGTCGCGGGTATCACATCAGACAACGTCAAGCGACTGGCTGAGTCCATCTACAAGATCACGGGTTAATGCAGGGTGACGCTCGAGTGGGCGGGGCCTCCCGCAACCATTTTCCTAAATGTCAAGTTACTTAGCGCAAAACTGGATGTCTGCGCGTGGCCAGCTGAAGTCGAATAAATTCTGGATACCATGCATTTGCGTAACATAGATGGGAAGGATCGATCGCAGCATGTACGTTATCAGGGTAGGCACGAAGGGCTGCCGTCCCGTTCGACAGAACACTTGAATGAAAGCACATTTCAAAACACAATAAGCAGAGCTAAGGGCAAAGGCTTTAATCTCTCCACCCGAACAACAAGCTCGTTGCTGTTATCTCCTCTCGGATCATCTGATGGCAGCTGTGACTGACTAACCGGAACTCGATGAAGCAACACCCAAGCTGTTGTTGCAGGGTAAGTGGGGGCTCGCGTTTGCGAGCTGTAGTTGCCACGTTGTCTGGAAGTATGCTTCCAGTCGCGTGTAATAGTGCGTCAGCATCATGGTGGGAAGCCTATGGACTAGTGTCTGCAGTGACTCCATCTGTCATGAATTGATACGATGCCGGCTGCCATCGCGATGCAGGCTCACCATCTCGCCTGGTCCCAGCTTTCGTTTCCCTTGCATTGTGGCTGCCACGGGTTCTCCGGGGCTTTCTAGGCGACGACCGCTCCATATTCATTACTTTTGCTCACATGCACGCACCAATATACACCCTCGAAGTCAGGTCCAATTCTCTGTGCGGTTACAGAAAGCAGAGGTGAGGTCTCACAAACCTTTGGGGCCGATGATCTCATCGTACGTCACCGTGCGTCAACGACGTCGGCAAAGACAAAAGGGAGAAATAACTTCGTCCGCTCCCCACCAGGGTCCAATAAAGGTGCGTTTACCTCCCAGCAACCACCTGGTGTTTGCCTCTTCACCGAACGTTCAAAGAACAAAGCTTCCCGAGACGGCTGTTCGTACTGAAACAGAACCAACCTAGTCAGCTGGCTCCGTTCATGGCCAATGTGTCTCCCGATTCGCAGGGAATGGCAAGAGACTCTGAGAATCGCTGCAACTCTGAACCGAGCTCATCCCAGTCAACGTTAGTTTTTTGTCGATCTGCCGCACTCAAGCATGCGAGCTATTGTTTTTTAACACCACAAAACTGGTGAGCATGAGACCGACGACGTAGCAGTTGGAACCTCGCGACACCCTTCCCACGCAAACGTGCTTGAGTATCCCCGCTGGCTCATCTTACACCCACACACACGTTCGATTTGTATTGTGTAGATGTACAACAAGATATACATGGTGTGAAAAGTTCGTAGTTCATGTGCTGTTTTCGCAAGAGCAAAAAATTACAAGTCAGCCAGCTAGCCGGGGAGTTCGTAGGTTTGAGAAGGCTGCAGCTGCTTCAAGTAGAATCCTAACGCAGAGCGCACATTCCACCAGCCGAGAGTCCCTGCACCACTATCGCACAAAGCCGGCGGGGACTAGGATGGATTCAAACATTGCTTGGTAGCCAGGGTCTTTTTTCACCCGCTTTGCTAGTCATCTTTGATTTGAACGACCACCACAAGCAATTCCTCGTGGTTCTTACTCCGTTACTCTTGCGCGCCTTCTGCAACCAGTGCTCCCGATTGTCCATTGTGGAAGGTCTGTCCCGGTCGTTGTTTCTGGCAGGACCCGACAGAGCCTCATCAATCCGGGCAAAAGAACTTCATCCCTAGTACTCCTAATAACCATTTCCCTGGTTGCCTTCATCCTCGGTCAGTACAACAGATCACTTCCTTTTCTGCCATCGATCCCTGCTACGATACACCGGTACACGCCGATCAGGTGAGAGAGTTCAAGATCGCGAGGCTTGTCCGCACTTCACCTCATCCGTCACATTACTTCACCTCCGACCGGACTCGTCCACTCATCTCTCCGCCGTCTACAGCTCCTGCCAGAAATCAGGCAACACCAAGCACTCCTGCCGAAGTACCACGTTCGGCCACCGTTCAACGCCTTTCTCGGGTACGTCCAACGACGATCTTTCCTTGTCCGCTGTCACTCCCCGCCTTGTCCCTCCCCAATGGCATCATATCCCAAGCTTTCATGTATACCTTTAGCCTCAATCTCCCACCAGACCCTGCATGTCATCACCGACTTCCTGAAGCTCAAGTCAAATTTATTTTACTCTTGCGGCCTCGCTACCGGACACGTCGAGTGGTCACGCTTCTACTATTCAGAGCTTATCGCTGCGTGGGCAAGCAGGACTCAACCAGCCTCACAACATAATCCATCAATCAGAAACCCCGAGGCTACGTCGCCACACACAACCTTCAAAATTCCACGCTTCTATCCACTCGTCTACTGCATCTGATTGATCTTGTCCCGTGCTTCAATCGACACATGTGCATTTCCTTGCTCAGATCTGTGGAAAGCTTATTGTCGTTCCAAAGTTGGTTGCTGTCCAGGTGTTGAGATATCCGAGAAGGAGGCTAACTTTACCTCTTCTGCTTCAGGAAACCATTCCTACTACTAAAATCGCCTGGGCATTGGGCATTGTACCCTACTGAACAAGAAGAGATCGACAAGCGACCCGCCTGCGCCTTCTCCCACTGTGAGGATCACTGGGAGTTGTGCCTCAATTCATCTCATCCTCCTTCGTACACATAGTTGACCACACCTGATTCTTCAAGATGGCCGACGAGGTTAGTTCTCTTTCCCGTCGCCATCGATACCTTTGTCTGAGATGGTCAGCGCCACCTCTGAGACACGCTAGGTTAACCAGAAGCAACTGTGACGTCGTTTGGCAACGAGTACGGCTGACAAGGACCGTATAGATCGATTTCGATTTCGGCGATCAGGTTGACAAGGCCACATTCGCACAGATCCTCGATATGGATGAAGAAGAAGATAGGGACTTCTCGAAGTCTATAGTGTTTGGGTTTCTGGAGCAGGCTGATCAAACGTTCGACAAAATGGATGCAGAGATGTACGTTCATACCGTTATCAGACCTGTCACATTAATCTGACAAGTTTTCCACACAGAAAAGCGAAGAACCTTGACGAGCTCTCAAAGCTGGGTCACTTCCTCAAAGGATCCTCCGCCACATTGGGCTTTGTCAAGGTCCGCGATGAGTGCGAAAAGATCCAACATTATGGCCACAAGAAGAACGAAACCGGCGAAGTCGACGAGCCAGACGAGGACAAATGCCTGCGGCTTATCAACGATAGTCTTTCAAAATGCAAGACTGCTTACAACGCCGTCAACGAGTTGATGAAGCAATACTATGCCGAGTCATAACGATTTTCTCGAATCAGTCGCCATCTCGCTGGATTTCGCAGTTGACGATGCGAACAACAATCTCGAGACAGCATTCGCGATACAGCTCGGAGCCTTTGAGTGCTCTGCAGTAGTGCACTCTATTTCATGCAGACCTGCATGACCTGAATCACTACCACAGAAGCCCGCACCTCACTAGGGTATCCCACATGGACAGCCACAGATCTCAGCCTCCTTGACAGTCATGACGAGAACGACGCAGTCGGTAATGCACAGCAAGCCGATTCAACAGGATTGAGCATTTCATCATAGAGATCTTGAAATCACTTTACCTCAACGAGTCTTCCGGAGTTGTCTTACCGTGGTCGTTTTTGTCTTTCTGATGCTTGCGGTTCCGCTGGCAACAACAACTTCCAGTTGAGCTGGGCGACATGATGTACAGCTCTGGTCTCTCTTGGTCAAAGCCGGCGGTCCTGTTGCGAACCTCTGTCACCCTCGTCTGTCGGTCTTATCCTCCTGCACACCCATTGCTACCTCGCCTGCGCCATGCGAACTTGCTGTCATCGTTCCCTATCTCACGTTGCCAGAAAGCCAGCCATGCAAGTCTGCCCTCGCACCGATGCCATAGCCCTTAGCTCCCAGCCTCAGCTAAGTAACCCCCTGCGGAACCCCAAGCCAGGCACCAGCTCATGAATCGGCGAAACCGTTCGGCTTCCGACTCCTCTACAGTAAGGTGGCCACTGCACAATACAATGATGATGGTCAAAGAGTGGTTGCTTGAAAGGCGCCCACCATAGCAGAGAAACCGTCATAGAACAGCCCAACGCAGCCTTTGGCAAATCAGCTGACCGCACTCACAGGTATCGCTAGGCACTTCCCAGCAGCAAGAGCGACCAAGTGACTGCATTCGTGCCTGCCTCACCGGATACCTTCCGCAGCGCAGCAAGAGCGAGCAGGAGCGACCGACCGACCGACCTTCATCGCGCCTGCCTGGTCAAACGGAGTTCCCTTTGCAGGAGCGACTGAGTGGGCCGGAGCGACTGAGTGGGCCGGAGCGACTGAATGGGCCGCAGTCGTAGTTACCGCCCCCAGCACTTTCTGCAGCAGGAAGCGACTCACTGAACACGATCGCAGCTGCCCCATTTTGCACATGCGACAGCAGGGACCATGGTGACGGGCAATCCCACCTGCCGCGCGGAGCACCTCTTGCAGCCAGGAGCGACCTCTTTGATGACAACCGCACCTACCCTTCTTGCTAGACACTTTCTGCAGTAGTTGCAACCGACTGGACAGCAACTGCACCTGCCTCGATAGGCCCATCTGTTTGCAGCAGGACCGACCCCCTGAGGGCAGTCGCACCTGCCTCGCTAGACATTGTTTCTCAGCAGGAGCGACCGACTGTCCTCAATCGCGCTTGCCTCGGTACGTACGTACTCTTCAGCAGCAGGAACGACCGACTGACAGCAGTCGCACCTGCCTTATCAGACGTTGTCTGCAGCAAGAGCGACCGACTTACGGTGATCGCACCGGCCGCCCTTGGTAAGCTGTGTCTGCAGCAGGAGCCGCCAGTTGGCACCTTTTTGGCCATGCACCTTCTACGGCAGGAACGATTGGTGGTGATTTCCTTGCAGAGATCACCATTACTTACAGTGTAGAAACGATGGGCAAGAGACAGAGACGGAGACGGAGAATGGAATGTGCTCTCCTGGTGCGACTTTGTTGTGCTCCCTTTAACGGTTGATGACGGTGTGCTAAAGCCTTTGTATGGCCTTGCTAAGTGTGCCCCGTCCTCCGTTGAGGGAAGCGAGAAGCTCGCGTTGCACTCAGGCTCTATGTAATTGCTGTCGCGAGTCTGCCTCTCTCAAGTGACGAACTCAGTACCCAAGTCCTTGCCAACGCCTTGCTACTGTAAGCACCATTCCTCCACGACAGCTCTGTCCAGCGAGCGCGCCTCCGGTATCCAAACACTAAATGCTGAAGTTTTGTATTCGTGTCTATTCGTACAATTGGAAGAATTGAAATTGTTGTTGGTGAATGGATGATCAAGTAATTCCGCCAGCGAGTGATCTTCGTGGAGATTAGAAAGTGTCTAGTTGTTGAGATGAAATGAGATTGTCGACAGGGAGCTTCATGATCGAAGAAGCAAGTCAAGTCGATGTAGCCACTTCGCAGATGTCGGCTAGAGAGCAGACAGAGACAGCCTTACATCACATACCGCTCCTGCTTGATGTCGTGCAGTGAGGGCATTTGTGACCAGTCTGCAGTCATAGGCATCGAGACAGGATTCTGGACATGCCCCAAAGCATGCGCGTGTGCATGCGAACCTCTGGGACGAATGCCGTAATCCTCTGGCTCCGTGCTCTGGGGCCGGCGAATCCCATTGCCAGGGTAAAACAGTGATGGCGCTCCAAATGTGCTATCGGGATAATCATAGCTGTGAAGACCACCCGGACTGCCAGGATTTGGTGAGCCCCAACCCATGTGTGGAGAAACACTGCCACTAGCGATCCCATTCGCGGGCGGTTCAAGTGGCTGAGGTGGGCCAAACGGGTTCGGATGAGAGGTGGGCGATGGCTTGCTCTGAGGATTGCTGGTAAGGCTAGCAAGTGAAGGCCCGCTGAGCGAAGGCGTTGATCTTGGCGAATACTGAGTCGGATAGTCGGTCCGCATGTGAGGAGGTAGCGAAGGCTGTGGTAGGTATGCATGGTCTGATGCAGAGCGTTGCATGGTGGCCATTTGAACGTGGTCTTCCATGGGAGAAGCGGACAGGGGTCGTTCACCGGGCGAGACTGTGGTACCACGAGAAGAGCCAGAGTCGTTCGAGATTCTGGAATGATCCTGTCCACCGACTTCAGTGTCAAGCCCCGGGTGGACTTGCTCCATGTGGCGCTTCATCGTCGTCTTGCGAGTGAAAGTTCTCTGGCAGGCAGGTTCCTTGCACTTGTAAGGCCGTTTCCCAGTATGTATCCTCCGATGACGAGCGAGCGAGCTTGAATCGCTGAATGGCTGTGCGGGTTGTCAGTCGTTGGATCTCAAGCTGATTGTCTTGGGGCTCACCTTGCGGCACGTTTCACACTCGTGCGGCTTTTCGCCTGTGTGAGTTCTTCCATGAACGGTCAGAGCCGATCTCTGAATAAAGCGTTTATCGCAGCCAGGATACTGGCAGGCATGAGGACGCTCATTTGTATGAATCTTCTCTGTATGAAAGGTCAGCTGGAGCTGAAATCCTGGGACAGAATACTAACCATGTCTGCCCAAGTCGCTTCGACGAGCGAATTTCTTGCCACAGTTGGCATGAGAGCAAGGGAAATTCTTGGCAGCTGGCTCTGTCTTCGAATCGGACACATCGTAATCATCGTCGACCAATGGCTCCTGTTTGTGGTTCTGTGCATGGGCCTCGTAATTGCTTTGATATATCTGTGATGATGTTTGCGGCGGCAAAGAATGATGACCCAGAGATCCAAAATCATGCAGCTGATTCGATCTATGGTGGTTCATCTGGGCATATGAAGATGTGTCCAGATGCATCGTTTGATGCAAATGGTGTCTCAGGTGGCCGTCTGGAGCCGTAGCATGCCGGCTGTTGAGAAGGCCTCCGATCTCCATGCCGCGTGATTCTGGCATAAGTGATGCAGTACTCGACCAGGTATCAGTACTGAGTAGTGCACGACTGTCCCAACGGGAGCGGTCTGTTTGCAGTCCTGCATGGCAGCTTTGGTCAGCATGTTGTGCGTGCGGGCTTGGAAAGTGCAAAGAAGGACTTTGGGATTGACGTCAACACAAAAGACGGTTTGGAAGTCTAATATATCGCCGTCGTCTGGGGAATATCCACCTGATAATGGCCGAGCGAGGCAGCTATTCGCAGTCATGCCTTCGGAACACTGGACTCATGCCAGATGGAAAGTGTAAAAGATGGGAACTAACCTTTGAGGTCGGATTGAGGAGGGATATTGTGCCCTGGTGATTTTGATGGAGTCGATGAAGAAAGGGGCCCCTACGCTGGGATTGAAGCATGGGCCCAGGAATGCGGCAAAACACAACAAGGCAAGGGCAACGCGTGCGGTATGAGTGCTTGGCGTGCAATCAATGCCCTTCCGAGACAAGTCTCGCCGACCAAATCGGTCAAATGAAAGGCCCAGCTCTCGATGATTCGCTTGTAGAATACTGACGGTATAAAGAACGCGGCCGTTGACCAATTATTGCAAGAATGTGTACTCAAAGGTCGTCACCTATTTCCCTTTGTATCCAGTTCCGGTCTGCTGACGTCGATTTCTTTATCTTTCGCGCTCTGCTCGCAGACCGGTGGATTTCAGACAAAGTGAGCCGACTTCTAGGGCCGCCAGAGATATCGGCTATATTCGATAGGGCATAGGAAGACGATATCAGATGTCTTGCAGGCGAAGTGCTGGAATTTGCCTTGTGATAGCCGTCTAAAGTTGTGATCGCAATGTGATGCCTGACGAAGAGGTGATGACACTGATGGACAACGAGCCCGATCAGACGTGATGCTCAAGGCAGCGGATGCTTGTGGGTGGGTTGTGGTGGATGGTCTGTATAACTGCGCTCACCAGGAGTTCGCAGTGCTGGGTTCGAGAGGGCGCAGACACTGTATGCCTCAAGTCTATATCAGGTCGACGATGAGGCGTTCAGATCTCGCCGAATGTAATGATGCGCGGGAGGCTGGTGTCCGTTGCGTAAATTTGGATCTATGGTATTGGCATAGGCGTGTTGAGGGTATCGCGAATTAGGCTGTAAATTACTGAGTTGTAGCAGAACGCTGTGTAGAACGATGGCGAGGAAGCCTGGGGGTATCTCGTAAACAACAAACAAAAATCATCAAAGGGAGTGGTCGTAACAATTGCAGGTGTAGCTGCTCGAAAGGCAAGTGAACAAAAAGTGAGAAGGGAGTTGCTGGCGGGTGTGGTCTTGATGAGGGTTTCGGAGGTGGATGAAGATGAGTACTACTACTAGTAGGTCTGCTCGCCTGCAGGCATGGGTGCAGGAACGACTCCTCTGTGCTGCTGCGCTACGGCCGCCCCTGGTCGCCTTCTGGAAAGGTCATGGAAGGAAAGGAAACCAAGGTACCCACTATAGCTTGCCGAGAAACTACACCACCATCTCATCTTCCAGAAGCCAAAGAAGCCATCGCTTGGCTAATTAGCTGGTCCTCTCGCAATCTTCCATGCTCGTCATCGTCATTGCAATCGTCAGCGCAATCTCTGGAGTGCCTCGAGTGCATATGCGGCACTGAGATCACATCGACCACAACACAGCTGATGACATACGAGATCAAGGTGGGAATTAAGTGCGTTTGCTATCGCTCTCGCGCAGGCATGCCATGTGTGATGTACGTACATGTAGCCTTCTTTCTTGCAGGATGCGATTGAGGTCCTCGCTGCGAGGACGGCCGTGCCTACATGGGCAGGAACTATCTCATCGTTGCTACCCAGGATAGCCCTTCCGCATTTGCCCACCAAAGCGCACTCACAGACCGCGTCGTAATCAGTGCAGCTCTTGCCATGGCTGAGGCGGTGCACTGTTCTCTACAATCGCAAGCTCATCCTTGGGTGTTTCATGTTCTTCTGGAAGGAAACACGGAAGGTTCGAATGGAGTCCTCCGAAACTCTCAAATCTGCCTAACATCAGCCACTAAATATCTTGGTCCATATCAGAAACGCGCAGCACTTGCAGTACCCGAGTGTACCAGGAACCAGGCACAAGAACATGTTTGACGGCAGTCAGGTCTTCTCAAATAATTCGTTGCTTACAAGCTAAAGAAGCGAAGCTCCAATCCGCCCCCAATTAACTTGCATTTGCTGTGTTTCATCTTTTTCTGCCAACTCAGCCCTCCTCTGCATGTCCGAGTCTGGGAGCAAGTCTGCCAATCGAGGTTCGATCACTCTCGTCATCAGACCACATGCTCGACTCTAAGCGACCAACTCATATTCCGAGCTCGAAATTGCCTGACCGCAGTACACAAAACTCAAGGGGGTATCCTGCCTCAAAGAGAAAACCCGGAACCAATCATATTAGTCCGGATGCAAAACCGACAACGACCACCACCTGGCAAACCGTACATGTTGCGATAGGAAATCTCTCAATCGTCATCGTCGTCAACACCCTCAAGGTGATGATGATGATGTCCATTGACGCCCAACGCACTAGGCGCACGCCCATTCGCTCTAGTCTCGTGAATCCTCGCAATGCTGCGGTGGACCCTCGCCAATCTCTTGTAGTCTCCCGTCCTTTCGTACTCCGCCGCTAGTGCCTTGAAAGACTCAAGAGCATTAACGCCATATTCCCGAGTCCCTCGTGAGCTGCTCAGCCCATCCATACTCTTGCGCGCTCCTCCCGACCCAACTTCTGTGTGATTGTCACTGGTAACAGAGCCGGCTGCAGCTGCTGCGCCTGTGCTGTCATGCTTGTCTTCTTCGTTGACCGCTATCAGATCGATGAGCTCATCCACAGTTGAGACCAGCTCCTCTAGCGCTGTCCACAGTGCATCGTCCGGTTGATTCGCGATGGTGGAGAACAGATTCAGCAGCTCTGTGACCCACAGCTTTCGGCCCATTGCTTCATATGCGTCAAGGCGTCTTGTTTTGGCCAAGCTGTTCAGAGCGCCGATGAATTCTGTTTCGATTAAGTCCAGGTCTTCGCTCAATGCCCACTCGCTGACAATCATCGTCTGTAACATCTCCACTGCTACTCGTCGGAGGCCCTCGTGCATGCTGAGACATAATTCGAGCACTGCGCCCACGAGACCAGGCACGTATTGCACCTGATAGCCGCCTAGTCGTCGGATGTTGTAGCGTCGTAGATCGTCATCTGTTGCTTCCCAGCCTAGGTTTTCCCAGCTGCGTCGGAGCAAGTCTGCTCCAGACTGTCGTAGATCGCCAGCAATTTTCCATACAGCTCGCCGCTTCTGCTCGGGAAAGGATTCAAGCGTCAATGCCGGTGACGAGATGAGGCTCAGAAGAGTCTCGAGATACGTCTTCCAAAGTTCCATGTCGAAGTTCTCAGCTTGTTCGGGGTCCGGTATGAAATGTGTGTTCAGAAGACCGTCTAGATATCGCAGTATGTTCAACGCAGCGGAGTGGTGGTACACATGCAAACTCAGCCAAGATGCTGGAAAGGCATCGTTGCTCAGCAATGATCGTACAACACTCAGCGTGGATGAGATGTACTGATCGACGCCGCCATTTCGCAGAGACTTAGGCAGCGACGGCGCTTTCATCTTTCCTATGGTCGCCAACAATGCAGATAATTCGAGCAGCACTTCGTCAAAGTGCTCATTTGTAACAGCCGTCCGTGATGGTAGCGGATATGTGTTGGGAAACAGCATCGTAAGAGTTCTGGAGTGGATGCTGGGCTCGCTAGCAACATAGCAATACGTCGAGATGACCGATGGTAAGAACTCGTACAGCTGCGAACTGGGAAATCTGCACAGCTCGGCAACAATCGAACAGCATAGGCGAAGCTGTTCTTTCCAGTCTGTGGTCAATTCGTTGACTGTCCAGTGCGGCTTGAGCCATCGCAAACACTGCTTCACCAGGATAGCCCTATCTCTCGGCTCGACCCATATTTGGTCCAATTTCGTGTAGTTGAGAATCATCAACAGACGATAGAGGACTAGTTTGCCTTCAGCTTCGTCACCTGCTTCAACAAGTCCGACGGCAATCTTAATGACCTCGTCTTTATTGTAGGCGCTCAGCAACTCCGGCAGCCAGCTGTGGAAGTTCTGTGTCAACAATGTCTTGCTGCCGACAAGCGCCGGCGTTTCGCTTCGCATCATCATTTGCAGACCGAATAAGATGACTTGCATGTCTTCCTTGAACGTGGCGTGCTTCTTGTCTGTGTCGTTGTTGTGTCTGCTGTTCCTTCTTTGCTGGTATGAGGCCATCAGAAGCTTCAAGAACTGCTTGCCGACCTTGAACAGTGCTCGCATATCTCGCGCACTCTGCGGATCTGAGACACTCTGCAACAGTCTTGTGAAGCTCCGGATCAGACATGATGCCGCGAATGGCGAGTTGAAGTGGTTATCGGCATATTGCTCCACCAAAGGACCAAGGTTAAAGCGCCGATCGTGGACAATCCCAAGGACGAAGACGATGTCGTTGAAGATCAGGTCTTCGAACTTGGACTCTCCAGACTTGTGTACAAGAATCGCGAACAACGCGTCGAGCACATCGTTCAGCTGCTTTACAATCTCGATCTCTGGGACAAATACAAGTTTCTGCAACAGATCCATGAGCTGCACCGAAGAGGCGTGCTTCCACGAGATAAGACTGACAAGCACGCGATCTTGTGAGAACTCCGTACTGCATAGCTTCGTGCTGATTTCGAGAGACGCGAGAATGGCCCTGACTCCATCGTGCCCTGCAGCATAGTTCTTGTAGTCCCAAGGCAGGGAGAGATAGGCGCCGCGGCCTCTGTTTATGCTCGAAGTGCTTTTGTCATAGGCGTGCAAGATCAGTGATCGCTTGCCATCTGCAATAAATGCTGATTTGTCCCACAAAGGCATCCACGCCAACGCAAATGGAAACTCTGGCGCGTCCGCGATACTCAGTACCAGGTGGCATTCCGGCACACGAGCAGCTGGTATTCGCAGACACACCGTTTGGTCCCAATCGGATCCAAGCTCGGCAGCATTTGTTCGGAAAGCGGTGACACCTACGCTGTTCGAGGAGACGTGTATACATTGCTCTACTCGTCGCCCTGTCACGTCCCGTACCTCCATGGTGAGCTGCATGTTGAGCAAGCTAGACGGCTTTATTGGCGTAGGTCCGATCTCAGGGTGTGACAGTTGTGCTCCCTGCGCAATATTGGCTCTCGATAGCGTGAGGTAGATGTCAGAACGTGTCTTCGATGGAGCCTCCGAGAAACCAATCTTCTTCGACTGACACACCCCAAACATAGTCGTGGGGTTGTTCGTGATGAGACTCTCGCGACCGGCGCCGTATATGGTCTCACGGTCAGCTGCAGCTGCGGCAATCGTTGCCACGATGCATAGCCGTCAACGGAATTCCTTTTGAAGAAGGGGACCACGAGCGGGTTGAAGTCGCTGATATCCTCATCACTTCTCTGTGAGGGACTCCACAGCTTTAGATCGAAAGGTTCGTTCTCCGCACCAGCAGCTCGAATAGTATGCGCAATGTCCGTCACGGCAACTGCCACTGTCCGTGGTATAGGAGGTCCGACAGGCTTCGGAGACCTTGGCTGGCCATTGTCTTCTGGTATCACTGGCGTCGCGGGATTGCTAAGGCTCTTCTCTCGCACGATTCGCCCGTCACTCCCAACTTGCGGTCGTTCACTCGAGGGCTTTCGCTTCGAGCCAAACATCAAGCTCGACCGCCGCCGATTCAGTATGCTGTCCTTTCTCGACACCAGAGTGCCATTTCTTGTCGGTGTCTCCTCCATCATCTGCTTCGGCCCCTGTCGTGGTGGTTCAGGGGTCACGGCTTTCACGACCAAGAAAAGCCGCCCGTCTTGCGCGACATCGCGGGCATTGAAGTCGGCAAACAGAGTCTTTAGCTTAGACGATGCTGGTGCGCTGTACATCTCCGAGAAAGGTTGTAGCGCACCACCCTCAGTCAGCTCGTACACGCCGAAGTTGAGCATGACCGAGTCCAGCTCGGTCCCGCCGATGCTCTTCGCTTCGACCAAAGCATGATGCAGGCTTGTGACCTCGACCTTGTCGATCGGCGGATCGTTCAGTGCGCCCATGACCGACTGTAATTTGGACAGTTCGATAGCAGAGTCATCCGCCGTCAGAAGGCGTCCTTGCTGCTCTGCGTCGCGCACGATAACCTCGCCGTTCAGCATCTTGTTGCCTCGCACAAGATCCCATACAGCCATCTCCCGCACCGCTCTCCGCTCCTGTATCGTAAGAACATCGTGTAGCAACTGCCGCCGGGCATAGTCAAGGCGGCCCGTAATCGCAGCAACTTCGTCCAGGAGTTCGTACTGCTGCTGCAATATCAAGTCTGGTAGGTGCAGGTTGCACCATTCTCGTAAACAACTTGATATCTCGTCAACGAGAGGCTCAGCTGTAGAGGTCGGGCTTTCGTCGCCGATCTTCAGCATAGGAACCGGCGCTGGTGGTCTTTCACCGTTGATAGCATCGCCATTCTCGTGCGAGACGACACCAGCGAGCGTTTCGCGAAATTCGATGCAGCATCGTGGAAAGATGCCAGAGTAGACCCGGCTGTCGCTTGCTGACCGAGCCTCTGTTGTCAGAGCAGCCACCAAGGAGAGTGGCGCAAGCAGGTACCCTCGACACCATTCGCCATTGATGCCGCCCTCTTCGATCACATAGAGCTGGTCGCCGATTTGCAAAGGTAGCTCGATTGGTGAGGCTGGCGACTGGAAAGGGTAAACTGCCACTGCATACGACAGTGGCAGGGGACGCCACGGCATGGTGGTCCGCCCACCACCCTGTCCCACGCGGCTTGCTCTGCGATCGTATTGACTGACAAGATTTCCGAAATGAGGTTACTGGAATGAGGGGTGGTCCGCGATCTAGATGTGTCCGAAGGCACGCGGAGGAAGGTCCGACCGCGATCTTTTCGCTGAATGTATGTCGATCGCTCAGTTCATCGCGAAGTCGTTGTTTAAGCATCAATGGGGGCGCGTCATCTTCTGCTCATTCGTTGATTTGAATGTCAGAATTGTTGAGATAATATGGCGGGTGGGTGGAATATATGAATTGGATGGATTCGCGCTCTAGGGAGTTGAATACTAGCGCCAAGACGTCTGAAATGCAAGGATTCTCCGCGCGCTAGCGACTCGGAGCGTGAAACTCCACCGTCGCACTCGATTGCTACGGCATTGAAGAGCTCCTCGACTCTCCTAGCAATGTCCAACTATTTGCACAAACAGGTGCGCAACTGCGCCGCCGGCTGTGCATTTTCGGAAGCGTGCGAAAAGCAACCCTACCCAACAGCGCTGCTCATGCGACCGTTAATCGTTCGCCTGTATCCAGCCTCCATCACCTACGGTGCCGCGTTAGATGGCATTTCTGGGCCACAATTCGGTCCTGACGCGTGAGTGCGCGCGCTGGATCGAAACCTAAAGAGTTGTGCACAGTGCGCGGAAAGACAGGTGGCACTGTCAGCCCGACGCGCCCTGGCAAAGACAATAGTGATATTCAAGCTCTTATCAGGCCTACACGCGAGTGCGCAGACTATCAATGGCACTGGTGTACTGGTCGGTGGCACGCAGACAGCGATCGTCCAGAGCGATAGCAGGTATGTAAGTCACATGCACATTGATTACCGCAGTTTGAGGTAAGGTAGCGCGTCCATTGCCTTATATGCCTCCATGTCGATCTAGGATCAGGCACGACGTGCCCGTACACCGAAAGACTCCCACTACGCCTTCCTGAGCCGGCTGCGTCTCGACCAAGGTCGCGACCCCGCGAAGTCATGGGCAACCCTATGCTTATCTCTAGTCCTTCCGCGGTTCAAGGGCCAGTGCTAAGTGCCGCCTGGCTGGTCGGTCGCAGTCTGCTGGAATCACAAACGATGCGCGCACATATAATACTTAGCAGCACAAATGACACTCAGCACGATGGATCCTGCCAAGGTCGGAACGACAGATATACCAGCGGAATTTCTTCGAGATGTCTGAGCATGGTAGGTTCCCGGTCCGAAGCTTGGCGTACCACGATTCAGCTCGAGTACCTTAGATCATGGGCGGAACACCTATGCCCTTGCAGATTTCTTCTCTCATGGCTTGGAGTCTTCCCTCTTCACCATCATCACGAACGAAGCTGACATAGCAAGATTCCTGATCATCGATAACGGTACATCTCAACACATATCCCAACATCATGCCGGAACCTCTGACAGGGATCTGCGTTGTCGTAGGCCTGACTCTTTCGCTGACATACGGCGCCACTGTTCACGCAATGGAGAAAACGATGGAGGATACAGCAAGCCGCTACGAGCAGAAATGCCTTCGCAATTTGGCAGCTCGGACGAAACATAATGAGCACCTCATGGATGTTGAGTCCTTCTCACAACCAACAACGTCGACGCCGTCGAAGCCTTTCTCAGGCCGCACCAGAGAGCCCTCCTGGTTCAGGAAATTGTGGGGAAGGAGAACCAAGGCGAAGCCGCCCATCGTCCCGAAGTCAGTCTCACCAAGCGTGATCGACGATGAAGGCAGCAGCAGCAGCAGCAGCGATGATAATAACGACGACGACGACAGCTCTTCTTATGACTCGACCGATAATTTTGACGCCCCAATTGCTCCTTTGTTCTTGCAGATGTCCCGCGCACGCGTGGCTCGTCAGCGCAGCAGTCAGATGCGTGTGAAACTCGAAGAAAGATACCGACAGGAGCAGTATGCGAGGGACGCAGAGCGTCGGCAAGCGGCTGTCGAAGCCTGGCTACATCAAGCTGCTAAGGACGACAAAAGGGCTGTCCGCCGATCCGCAAACCGTGTCCACTTCGCGAAACACGTCCAGTATATAGACTGAACCTTGGGCTTTGGCAGGACTCTACCAAGACTCAGAACGACAGTTTGATGCATCAAGCGCAAAGCAGTCAAAGGAACATTGATAGCGAATCTTACTTGGGAATGAACTCGGTCAGCCACTGCATCGGGCGACGCTGACGAACGGCGACGACAGCACTCCGTCGAGAAGGCCTGAATGGTCGACCGCCAATCTCGACCTGAAGGGGAGATATACACGGGGATAAGGAGACGGCTGGCACAACTGGCAACGCTTGAAGTAACAAACTAGCTCCTCTCGATTACATTGCCACGAAAAATGATATAGATGTCTTAATTTTGGAAAATGCCCTCGTGACTGCCATTCGCAGAAATCAAAGCAGATACTTCTTGAACCACTCCACCGCCTGCTGCAACGCCGCTTCCCGCCCTTGCTCATCCGCCTTGACTCCTTCCCTCGCCCTGACACAGAAGCCATGATGCGCGCCCTCATGGACCCTCAACTCCCACACCTTTCCACCCTCCCCACTGCTCCCATACTTTCCCCTCAACGCCGCCTCTGCTTCCTCCGACACCTTCTTATCAAACATAAAATCAATGTCCGCCACAGCAACACTGTACGGCACCCCGCTCCCCACCGCCTCAACCACATCCCTCGGACTGTTCAATTTGGACGGATGGCCCGTAAACGCCGCATCCACCAACCTCCTCTCCGCCCCATCCAGACCCAAATATTTCTCTTTACACAAAACCGTCGCCCCAAACCCACCCCAACAAAACCCTGCGACTCCCAACTTCGCCTCCTCCCCCATGCCATCCCTGAGTGCCCTCGCGAACGCCACCACCCTTGGATACGCGCGATCCGGCATCCCCAGCAGAAACTGCGGCGCCATCGGCAAAAGTCTCACCGCACACACAACCTTCCACCACCAGCTCACAGGCTCAGTGCCATAAAAGACCTCGAACAAGGGCATCCAGGACGGATCGACGCCGCCCCACATGACGATGTCTGGGAAGACGACCGTGCAGCCGGTAGCGCCGGCATAGGCGTCGCAGAGGAGGGCGTTGTTGGGGAGTTTGTGGGAGAAGAAGTCGGGCAGGTAGAGGATTACACTACCGCTAGGATGCGGGTCGGTTGGCGTGGCGGTGTACGTGCGACAGCCGTAGAGGTGGGAGTAGGTGCCTCGAGGCGTTGCGGTTTGGGGCGTGCCGGTGAAGCAGGCGGCGCAGGACATGGTGGTGGTCAGGGATCCGCTCGTGCTGTACTGCTTGTGCAGGCGTTTACTGGAGAGGGGACCAGCGTTGCAGCTGGATCTTCAAGCATTTTCAAGCAGGAAGAGAGTCTTCATATAGACGATCACGGCATCAGCACCAGGACCCCTCTCTCGTCACACAGCACCTCCAGTGCTTCTAATAGCAACGCGCCATCCTACAGGTCACGTCTTACCTACGTAGCTGACCACCTCTCACAGGCCACTCACCATCGTCTATGACGGCCGGCCACGCCTGCATCTACAAAGATTATAACTCGTAGCTTGAACCATAAAGTGAGGTTAGCCCGACTTCCGCTCTCCACGGCGCCGAGAATGGCGCAATTGTTCCCATTCGCCGGACACGAAGATTTTCGCGGGTCGCTAACCTGCTTGGGAACAGCGTCAGTAGTACTTCAGACACCCACATGGTGTCTTGCTGTTGATGACGGATTCGCACACCTTGCGAATCATATCGAGGGCACAATCAGTGGTGAGAGAAGAAGCGAAGTGCGCATAGAAGCAGGCTTCGAGTGTCGGACGGTCAGGCCGCGCCAGAGGGAGAGGCAGATAGGCGTCATCATGGTAAGTCATGGCGCTCTTGTTTTACCCAGTGGACGCGTGAATCAGGCATACGGTATCAAGTGAGGACAAGTCAGGATGGCGGCAGGAAAGCACCGGATGGACAGTCAGAACGAAGCGCCAACAGATTTCTACCAACCTAGGTCCACGCAGACGCCGCCGACTTCACTTCCTTCACCACAAAGTCCGCTGCCTACGCCCACGTCCACGAGTCCCTCGCCTCTCTCGTCGTAGACCAACGAAACTGGGTCGCTGCAACTGCCAACGCGGCATCTCTCCTCTGGCATCTCTATCACTCCCTTCCGGCCCCAACATCATCCGTCAACTGGGCTGGATTCTACACGCTAAACAAGACCCCACCAACCAAGACAAGCGCTGGTTCAGATGGGTCAGATGCAAAGGAATTAATCCTCGGCCCGTTCCAAGGCAAAGTCGCCTGCCAGACAATCAAGTTCGGCACCGGCGTCTGCGGAACAGCGGCACAGGACAAGAAGACTGTATTGGTGAAGGACGTGGAGGAGTTTCCCGGTCACATTGCCTGTGATGGCGATAGCAAAAGCGAGATTGTCGTCCCGGTTCTCGTCGACGGCCGAGTAGTCGCAGTAATCGATATTGATTGTGCAGAGGTTGGCGGCTTCGATGAGGATGACAAGGAGGGTCTCGAAAGGCTGGCAGAGCTACTTGCGAAGAGTTGTGACTGGTGAAGCAGGTTTGAAATTGGACTCGGTGTTGTGAGCCATTTGGGTATCATCATTTCTGCATATTGCATCTTCGGAGTCCTCCTGGACAGTATCGTCTAGCATCTCATTTCAATGGCCGAATGTCCTTGTTGAGCCTCGCCAAAGATCACGAAGCCCGCCCTGGGCTTATGCTGTGGGCATGAGCCGATGCTGCGCTGCTATGCTCTTCTCCCTCCTTGATTGCTGAATCTTTTTCCTGAGATCCTCTTTCGGCATGATGGCCATAGCAAATCACATCACTCGGGATACCCTGAGGCGGGCTCTGGCTGACTGTTTTGTTGCTCTGCGGGAAGGCTCGCTGGAGCCACATCACATCTGCATCTTGCTCCGTCTGTGAAGTTGCGACCGGCTCTCGAACTCTTGATGATCTTGCCGACGGTCTCCTCCAGCTCGTCCCAGTCATCAGTGGCCACCTTCGCGATCTCAACGCCGAAATAGTTCTGAATCTCCATCAACAACTCCCAGTCTTTCTTGCTGCTGATGAAAGTGACTGCCACTCCGACACGTCCAAAACGTCCAGTCCGACCGATACGGTGCAAGTAGGTCTGAGCATCGGCTTCGAATTGGCCCCTACCCAAGAAGCGCGATGGAACGTCGTAGTTGATGACCATAGATACCGACTGGACGTCGATGCCTCGAGCCAGGACGTTGGTGGTGATAAGAACCTTGGCCTGACCCATGCGGAAGGCATCGATGATGGCGTCACGCGTAGAACCGTCGTATCCACCGGTGAGCGAAACGACCTTGTGCCCTTCTGCGGTCATGCGCTGCTCAATTTGTTGGGCACTCTCTCTCGTCTTGACGAAGATGATGGAGGATCCGATGGTGAGCAAGCCATAGAAGCGGACGAGTACATCGTATTTGGCGGCTTCGTCGTCGCAGTCCAGGTAGATCTGCTTGATGCCTTCCACTGTAAGCTCCTCGTGCTTCAGAGTCATCTGGTTGGCGCCAGGAGCAAACTTTTCGGCGTAGCTAACGACATTGTCGGGGAATGTGGCAGAGAATAGGACAATCTGGCATTCTTTGGGCAGAAAGCTAGAGTTCGTTAGAAGTGACTCTACTCCCATAGGGGAAGACTTACCGCTTGACACGTATGCATTGGTCTCCCAAGCCTTGTTGATCGAGCATATTATCGGCCTCGTCGAGGACCAGAACCTTGATTTGTCGCGCATCCATGATACGCTTTCCGATAATGTCCATAACGGTTCCCGGAGTGCCTACGACAATCGAGGCCTCACACTTGCGATTGCGATCCTTGACATCTGTCGGAATGGCGGCTTCTACGACGAGACCCTCGATATATGTGCCCATGAGTTTGAAGACGCCCTGGATCTGTCTCGCAAGTTCTCTGCTTGGAGCCAGTACTAAGGCTTGTGGAGTCTTCTGGAGCTGGGGTGTGCTGAGATCGATGCGGTGGAGAATGTTGAGAACGAAGGCGGCCGTCTTGCCTGTGCCTGACTGCGACTGACCGATGAGATTCGTGGCAGGATTGAGCAGTAGCAGCGGCAGCGTCTTCTCTTGGACTTTTGAAGGCTTGCGGAAGTTCATAGCAGCGACTCCTTTGAGGATCTCAGGACTCCTGAGGTAGTAATTAGCATGGTGTTGGGTGAGTATGGTGGTCTGCCTACAATCCTAGCTGCTCGAATGTGGTAGCGGAGAAAAGAGGGTTGTTCGGGTCGGCTTGCATGTCGGCCAACTTGATTTGGACATTGTATTCGGGCTCATGAAGACCAGACCCGCCGAAGGGTGCACTGGCGCCATCTGTCTGGTCGGTAGGGGCGTCTTCAGCGGCTTTGTCTCTGCTGTCGGGTGCTGGAAGCACGTCTGAGGACGGCGCATCGAGTGGTGAGTTGACCTCGTCAGCCCAAGAGCGACTTGAAGGCTCGGCTTTTGAGATGCGATCGGCGAGGGAGCCACCCGGGGCGTCCTCTGTCGACATGGTGTGCACCGTTGGCCGACGAGGGGTAAGGTGTTTTGGAAGCTGGACTTTCCGAGTCAGGTGGTAAAGTCGTGGCAAGAGCGAGTGACGGTACTAGAGTGCTCCCGAGATATTGAAAGAAATGAGAAGAACAGGATATGGTGGTAGGTGCGAATAATGGCCAGGGCGGGCGCTGTAGGAATTATTTGGATATTTACTGTTTGTCCTCTCCAAAAAATTGCCCGCAATGCAGTGAATGGCCGTGGCGGGGCTCTAGGCACCGACCGGCCTAAACTGTTCGGGGGTTAGTGGCTTCGGCGCTGAAAGGACACCCGTGGCGGCTAAAATGCGGGGGACCTCCCGGTGACCAAGACTCTGAATGGGCAGTGCAACCCAATATTCCTTAGCAAAGACTGTCCTGCCCTCGTCAGTTCTCCAACGTTGCGCGTCCCTGACTACTACGAGTTGGTGACAATCGAAGAGACCAGTAAGCCAATGAAGGCCTTCCTGAGGCCCGATATGGGCGCATAAGCACCCTCACACCATGGTCCCGGCCGTTCACGTCTCCCACCTCCACCACAATGGCCCAGGTCGCAGCAGTGAGCTTCGGCGCCACGATCAAAGATGGCTACAAACCGGTGGACAACTGGGTTGCCAACGGAATTTCATGGCTTGCCGAGATTAAGGAATTCTACGAGGAGCGAGCAGCCATCGAGAAGGAGTACAGCACGAAGCTGACAGCGCTGGCGAAGAAGTACTATGACAAGAAGAACAAGCGGTCCAGCAACTTGACCGTTGGAGACAACCCGGCCATGACGCCTGGCTCTCTCGAATCCGCATCTCTGACGACGTGGACGACACAGCTGTCGACGCTTGAGGCGCGAGCGAACGAGCACCAAAGGTTCGGAGGAGATTTGATTAGCCAGGTAGCGAATCCGTTAGCATACACGCAGCAAAGGCTGGAGGATCTACGGAAGAGCCACTCCGACTATCAGACGAAATTGATCAAAGAACGCGACTCGAGTTATGCGGAATTGAAGAGGCACAAGACCAAGTACGACAGTGCTTGTCAGGAAGTGGAAAGCAAAAGGAAGAAGACTGAGTCTTCCTTCGACTCGTCTAAGGGCAAGGCCCAGAATGCGTACAATCAGCAATTGATGGAGATGAACAACGTGAAGAACACCTACTTGATCGGCATCAATGTCACCAACAAGCTGAAGGAATGCTACTACCACCAGTATATTCCAGTGCTGTTGGACTCGCTACAGGACTTGAACGAAACAAGGGTGACCAAGCTCAACAACATCTGGTCCGTCGCTGCTGCTTTAGAGATGGCGACCATGAAGCGAAGTGCAGATCATGTTACTCACCTCGCCAACGAGATTCCACGAAACGACCCAAGTCTCGACTCTGGCATGTTCTGCCATCACAATACCGTCCAGTGGCAGGATCCGCCAGACTTTGTCTTCGAACCTTCGCCCGTGTGGCTCGACTCGGATGCAATGGCAGTGGACGACACGTCCAAGGTATTTCTTCGCAATATCTTGTCCAAATCAAAACCACTGGTTTCAACATTAAAGTCCGACTGTACCGCTAAGCAGCGGGAGCTAGACAATGTGAAGAAGGCCCGAGAGAACATCCGTGCCGGCAAAGACAAGCGAGATGAGTCGGACTGTCTGAGATCCCAGTTCTCTGTGCAGGAAGAGCTACATGCCCTGGAAAGGCAAAGACTAACCGCCGAAGTCGAAACAAGCACCATCACGTCAGTAGTAGCGATCTCAGCATGTATGGTAAAAGCCACCCATTCAAGTCAGAGACGTTTAAACTCCCCACAAATTGCGACTTCTGTGGCGATCGAATATGGGGCTTGTCCGCCAAAGGCTTCATCTGCACAGAATGTGGTTTCACCTGCCACAGCAAATGCCAGATGAAAGTGCCTGCAGACTGTCCTGGAGAGCAGACGAAAGAAGAGCGTAAGAAGCTCAAAGCCGAGCGACAGGCCGCCGCGAGCGCAGCAGTCGAGGCGCCACAACAACCAGCTACGACCAACGGGAGCATGCCTACCCTAACAAGGCAGGACACCATGAACAGTCTCGCCTCTGGCTATGCTGCTTCCGCAACGAGATCGGTGTCCGGAGCTGTGCCCCGATCTTCGACGTTGTCGACGAGCCAGACAGTCACCACACCCACGCAAGAGATCCAATCACCGTTATCCGCCACAGCAGCAGCCCCAGCAGCTGGAGGCACAAGACGCAACAGAGTCGTCGCGCCGCCACCAGCAGCCTACATGAGTGCGCCACCACCAGACGACGCGCCGTCGACCGGGTCAAGGCGAGGCCGCATGCTCTACGCCTATGAAAAGCGCGACGATGGCGAAGTCAGCATCGAGGAAGGCAAGGAGGTGATGATCCTCGAAGGTGACGGTGAGTCTATGTCCTTTTTTCCTTCCCTTCCCAGAGGCCTACCCGGTCACATCATACATAAACAGTGCTGACCACCTTGTCCCACCACAGACGGCGGCTGGACCCGCATACTTAGCCCGTCTGGAACCGAAGGCGTCGTCCCAACCGCCTACCTCGAAGAGCTCGCACCCGCCATCTCCTCGAACAACAACCACTCCCCGCGCCCCGCCTCCTCACGCTCTGAATCCACCGCCAGCCTCGCCTCCTTCTCCCAACAAAAGAAAAAGGGCCCCGCCGTGGCGCCCAGGCGCGGTGCCAAGAAGGTCAAGTACGTCGAGGCCATGTACGCATACAACGCGCAGAGTGAGCTAGAATTCGACATGGAGGAAGGCGAGCGCTTCATTCTCATCAGCATGGGAACTGGCGACGGGTGGGCAGATGTCGAGCGCGTCGGGGACGGAGGCGGCAGGGGAAGCGTGCCTGCTGCTTATATACAGGAGGTTTCGTAGTTGAGGCGTACCTCCCCACCCGGAGGAAAGTACCTGAGTGAACTGGCGGCAAGAAATCTATGGCTCGATGCGAGGGCGGCGAGTCATGAGAGGAACAAGATCTGACGCATGTCGTGTGCATAGCTATGCAATATGTTGAGCCCACGGCCTGCGCATATGGTCAAAACAAGCAGTCTCAGTGCAAATCGCGAACAAAGTCCGCCTGCGAGGGTATTTTAGAAGCACGTTCCAGAAGCACGGCTCACTGCAACGCCCTCGTCGTCTGGCTGAGCCATTATGGAAATTCAGAGAGCGGAAGTGTATCGCAACGAAAGGGCATCATTCCAGTAAAGACCGGTTGACAAGGAATATTTTCGCGTCTCTGACGGCAGGCACAATTACGGGCCGGTTGACACATTATCATCTATCCCCAGACCTGCTGGATGCCAAAGATCGCGATTTCCAAATTCTGTGGGTACTACGGACATAGTCCTGTACATGCGGCAAGTCTTATACACGTCATCGCTTTTCTGTACATGCAAATTAAGCTTGACAGAACTGATTGCGGTTGATCTGCCTGTTACCAAACCCATTATCGTCAGGTGTTCGACTATGCCATCCAAATGCTCCTCAACCCACCCTAGATGTCCAATGTGGCAAACAGTGGCGCCAGTTTCAGGTGTATCCTGACATCTGCTGCATCCCAACGCAGATCTCATCAACGCGCCGATCAAGGCGAGTTAGGACACTCCTAATCCAAGACACACTCTGCCAACATCGCAAGGAAACCATTCGCTCTTGCTCTGCATTTGCACTCCCCTTGTTCCCTCATCTTCTGATCCTGCTTCTCACTCAAATCGATCCACAACAGGACTATGCATCCCCAAACCGTTCATCCCGCGCTCAGCCGCCGGACTCCTTGGCGGATTGCTGCTCCCATACCCAGAGACCGCCCGCTCCTTCGCTGCTGCCCCAGTCGTCGGTTGCAAAGGCGCCGGCTTCCGCATACCCGAAGACTTCTTCTTTGGCGTCCTCATCTCTCCCGCCGGAGCGGTGGTTGAAGTCGGCGACCTCAGTGACGTTGCTGCAGCAGCAGCTGCGGCCGCGGCCATTTTTGTGGTATTGGTCGAAGCAGTCGTTGCGGAGGATTTGCCGCGTTTGTGATTGTCTTTCTCTTTGGCGGTCGACACTGCTTCTGTCGTTGCAGGAGATGCTGATATTCGCGGCGGACCCGACTTGCCCCACGTACCGGTCGCGCTACTACTGCTCTCTGCCGGCACCACAGGTACAGGCGGCACTTGCTCATCTGGATCAGCTTGTCCTCTGTCGGTTGCCACGGTTGACGCGAACGAGTTTCTGACAGTGTTGATCGTGGTTGGTTGCTCTCCCTCCCCATGTTTGACGCTCCACTTGCTCGGATCCGGCAGCTTTGGCAGGCTCGGTACTCGATTGCTGCTTCCTACACTCTTTCTCGAGGACGTCGTAGCAGAGCCGGGGAATAGCGCCTCCTCTAAAGTCGCAGGCACACGACTAATGATCTGTCGATACTCCCTCCCCTTAGCCGCCTGAGGACTGATGTCAGGCTTGTCACTACTAGAACCCGGCGCCGCCACCGGCCGCCACTGATGGGTGGATGTGTCGTTGAGCAAATCCGCGCCATTACCCCCACTATCGTACCCAGCTCCATTCGTGGCGCTGCTACTCACGCTTCTGCTCCCAAACACACCTCTCGCACCGCTGCTGGCGGAAGACATCAATCCTGAACCCAGACTCGGGCCGCGCGACATGCCCCATCGTGCTTTGCCGCCTCGCTTCGCCTTGGCCAGGATGATAGCATCGAAGAGCTGAATCCTCACGCGATCGTCTTCGCTCAGTGTGTCCTTGCTGACCTCCCTCTCACCAACAAACTCCATAAAACCTTGAGTACTGCCTAGCATGGTGATGTATTCGCCGTGGTCGCGCTCGAGAGAGCGTGTGAACGCGGGCAGATCAAATTTGGCAACCAGACTACTGCTACCCTTCAAGGCAGGTGGTTGCTGTGATACCTGGCGTCTGGAAGAGGCGCTTCCAGTCCCACTGCCATTGATGGACGCATTTGCTATCGGGACGAGATACTTCCTGTAAGTGTACAGAAGCGCAGCGAACATCCTCACGAAGCTAGCCCGGACCTGATCTGGGTAGAAGGCGGAAGGGCAGGGAACGGTGATCTGAGACGCGCAGCTGAAGCCACTGCCACCCGATCCTGCCGTAGCATGCACAACAAAGCCGCAGCCTTGACAACGAAAGAAAGTGCCAGGCTCGGCCTCTCGTCGCAGAGAACACAGGTCGACATGCCTTCAGTGGCAGGTCGGCGAAGCAGCATGTGCCCCTCGATCCATTGCGTGGTGGCGCTATTGCTGACGGGCGGAGGTTGGACGTGGAGATGGGGCATGATGGTGGAGGCGGCAAGAGTTGACTGAGCATAGGTTGAAGGCGCGTACGTCGAGGTAGGCGGGATCTGTTGTTGGTAGGGAGAAGGATAGTAATCTGCTGGCGAGATCGAAGTGGTTGAGGGTGATGCGTTGTGGCGGCTTGTTGGTGAGGCAGTGCTGCCGTTGAAAGGCTGCGAACCTCTCCGGCGCATGCCCATTGACGAAAATTGAGTGGATAGCCCAGACATGGATGGATTGCGCTTCGAGTGAGAATCAAAGTGGCCTGATCGTTTCTCGCGGAGCGATGTCTGAAGTGCATAGCCTGAGTCGTTGCGGGAGGTAGGTGTCAGAGGTGCTGGCGGAAAATTACTTGTGACAGGCGATGTTGAATCTGGATGTGAAGGTGGTTGGCGGCTAGCCGTGGACGCAGTGCGTGGCCGCTCGGTGGACTTCGCCCTCGTCGGGCCGTTGGCTAAGAATGCATTGAGAATAGGAGCTCGCCTTATGGTGTCTGCTGCCGCTTGTGGTCCAAACATCGTTGAAGAGAGGCTGACCAATTTGCTGAGATTCGTTGACTGCGCAATGCCCGTGAACACCGACGGATGGTCTGCCGCAAAGGAATTGTAGGGGTATGTCTCAATTGCGTATACTGGGGGACCTGGAGTGACGCCAAAACTATGGTGATGCGGCGCTGCGAGATGAAGCAGGGCCATCAGCTTCCGTCGTATCTGTTTAGGCAGTGCCGGCGGATGAGCAGTGCTCTGCAGCTCGTTTTTGTCGAGGTCGACAAGCACAAAGTCATCTTCTGGCAGCTCCCACTTTTCATAGCTGCGATCGATGCCACAAATGTATGGACACGGGGCTTCGAGCGCTTGTACTAGCCGACTCGGTAGCACAGGAATGTAGACACCCGCCCACTTGAACGGCCAGATCAACTCTAGCATGGCACGACTGACAAGTTGCAGCATAGAGGTGTGAGACGAAATCAGGATAATCCTCGACTCGGACAACACGTACTCTAGCAGTACGATGATGTTTGGAATCGTCAGCGCTCGGAAAAGAGGCCAAAGATCGGTCGTCCTTGCGCCAGGAAGTTCGTTGTGTGCTTCCTTCTTGGCGTAGAGGTGTAGTTCTCTTATCTTGAGATCGAGCTGAGTCTTGGACGTCGTAGGACGAGCAGCCAACGAACAGAGCACATGAACATATTGCTCCAATGGCTGCCACATGCCAATCCGAGGGGACGAAGCGGGCACCCTCAGAATGGATCCATCATGCATTGGCACTGCGACTGCACGTAGCCATTGTCGCAAGAAGGAGCTCATGCAAGGATCTTTGCCAAGAACCCCGTATGCTCGAGGTATCCATAGTCCAGTGCTATCATCGTCTGTCAAGCCATCGATCCTTGATGCGGCACCATGGCGCAGTGGTCGCAGCATATCTGCCATGACCGCAATTCTCTCTTCCACGGTACCGATCTCGTCCTCTAGGTCTTGTCTCGCGTCGCCTTCGACAGAGGGAAGTCTGGCGAGTAACTGTGATAGCTTCGCACGCTCCAATGCGAGTCTTTCCGCGAGCGACGCCGCCATTTCTCGCTCGGCTTCGGTCATGTTTGCACGTCGCCATTCTTCGCATCGTTGCTCTAGCTCGTCGGCAGTCTCACGCTTGAGCGGGATGTATACGATTATACACACTGCTGGAATTTTGGTGTTGTCTCCGGCGGTCATGGAGAATTCATGCCATGTTGAGTGCGGTCGACTATCTGAAGAAACAATACTTATATCATTTGGGAACGCGAACATAGGGAGATACTCTGGCATCCGGTCCCGTTTCGACATCTCATCAGCCATGCTTGAACGTGGGTATCTGTCGAGCAGCACGGGTTCGAATTTTCGGCGCAAAGGGTGCTGCTCTGGCGAGGAACGAAGTGCTTCGGGGCTGGGCACAACAGAATTGTAGCTACTGATTCGTTTGGTGGTTCGTGTTGACATCCGATGCGCCATTGATGGCTGTCGTTTCGAGCTCGACAAGTCTTTCACCGACAAATGTCTCCGCACGCTACCAAGATGACGACTCAGACCATTTGGAACTGGTTCCACATCCTGTGAGACTATCTTCTGCGTGCGTGGTCTCGACCTTGACGCCCGTGACTTGGCCTTGTTGGTAGTGGCGTTGTTGCTGAAGTTCAGGTCGAGGAAGAACGACTCTCGGTCATTCGTAAATTTCTGCATGGCATTTTCGAAGTCCAGATCGCTGATCACAGTGGACATCCGCTTGTCGCTGTTGCCGCCGCCATTGGTGATCGAAGTCGTGGCGGCCTTTATGGTCATGCTGCTGCTGCGGCTGTGCGTTGTGCCATTCTCTAGTGACTGAATGGAACTTCGGGCTTCTCCAGACAAGTCAGACAATCGTTGATACGAGTCTTTCCGCTTATGTCCGTGGCCATTAGTCCGGGGAGACTGCAGCGGCGATGATGTTGCAGCCAATTCCGCAACAACATCTTCTTGTATGGGCGCTTCGGCAGAGAGATCAGAACCAACGCCAAGAGCCTCGGGACCTTCGTAGGACCACCGGTGCGGCTTATAGGCGTCAAGAAGTTGCTGGCTGTCCACGCCAGCAATCCAGAAATAATCAGCTAATGGCGGATTTGAGGTGTCGATTGCTCGCGATTTCTCTGCTGGCGCCATGAGCGGCTGAAAGATGGATTATTTAGAAGTCCAAAAATTGCAGTGATTTCATATTTAATGAAGCATGGCTTAATGCAAGGATGCTCAAACAGAATGAGGATCGCTTTGTTCTCCCATATTCTGCGGAATCTGCCAGATCAAGCGCACAGACTCTAGACGACCCGATAGTCTGGTCGATGTAATGCCTCGCGGCACTGTGCTTGGCGGTAAGAAGGCAGAATGGTCTTTAGGAGCTCGGATTCCGGGCAGGGGTCCTCGTGCTGGGGTTTGTAGAGCTGAGATGCGCTGGATGTCGAAGAGTTTTGATAGGGTTGAACGCTCGATGGTAGGGCTGTGAAAGTTACAACAGCAAAATCCCACGACGAGTGTTCGTGATGGTGTCGTCGTCAGTCGAGGCTTATTCGAAATGGCGATGTGTCGGGACGTACGAATAAGAGTCGTGGAGTGAAGTTTCTTAGATCTGTGCAAGCGTGGTGGCAGCTACAAGGTTCGTGTGGACCAGGTTCGCTATCATTGAGATAGACTCCTGTTCCAGAGTCTCAGCTTCAAAGCGATGTGGGGAAGGCATCTACCTTTTTGACGTGAAAGATTTGTCTTTGAGGGCGCAACAATTCTTCCAGCTGCTGGCAGCGAGGGTGTAGAGCTAAGTCAGTCGCGTCCAATTCCGTCTTTCCATTGATGCGGATCGCTATCGCAATAAGCCATGCAAGTCGACTTTCTCGTGCCATGAAGGACATTGAACAATGTGCCAGGGCCGACGGCTCAAACACTTGCATGATAAGCCTGCATAAAATCGTAAAGTCTCCCCTCTGCCGTGGATCTAGCGGCTTGTTGAGGGGTTCAAATTCGGAGCCATAGAGACTGATTTGGGACAGCGGAGAAATGCAACAAGCCTGAATTAATTTACGATTCGATGAGATCTGATTCTAGGATGGTGTAACTGAGCAGTCGCATCAAGTGCAGGTGCGGGTTCCTGCAGCGTAGTGCGAGGTGTCAAAAGGCTACACAACACATCGCGCTTTCCGCGGGCTCGACATACCACTGGGAAGGCAACTAGTTGTCTGTGGTGAATGAGGGAAGCCTCCACCTTCTACCTTACCAGGGGTAAGCACGGATTCATATTCCGGGGGCTGCCACATGGCATTTGTATACCTAGTCATATACTCACCCTTACAGAGAATTGCATAGCGCTCTTCAGTCCAGAATCACGCTGTTCCGGTTGGAGTTCAGAGTCATTGCATACATATTGGCTCGGGAGGGCAGCGTCTGAAGGTGTAATGTTGTCTGAGTCGGCACAATGGTCGACCCGATTCAGTGAGGTTGAGGTAAGCTGTGCGAGTGCGACGAGGCCACCCTTCGTATGGAATCCGAGGATGCAATCGCTGCGAAACAACTACATATAGGAGATGGTCGCACATTTGCTGGCACAGGTGGCGAGTTCTCATCGCATCCAGAGCTGTCACGAAAGCATCAAGAGCCTAGTGATAGACTTATAAGTCTGGTGCGTCCTGCGAACGAACCGCAGTTCTTCTGCTCGTCGTTCGAGACTTGTACCATTTCTGCCATGGCCGCCACTCAGATCGGGCTTCATCCTTCCTTCTCGGTGTTGCCACTAGTATCGAGTTCACTGACAGTCGGCTTTGCTGTCGTTGAAACCACCATATTCAATGCTTTCCTACGGGCTGCGGAAACCGATTCAAAGGCGGCAAGCAAAATCACTCGACTGTGGTGGAATGGCTGGCTGACAGCGGGTTTGACCACCATATTCTCCGTCGTTCCACCTAGCGTTATCCTGGGCATTTGGGGCGCTCGACACTCGCCAGCCGAGTCGTTAGAATGGAAGCTGTAAGTGGCCATCCCCAACAAGTCCCAAAAAATGAACCATGGCAAGACCAAAGCCGGGACCTGAAGACCACAGTACTGACGCAAAAGCCTGTAGGTATGCTGCGGGAGCGACCTTCTCAGCGGGCCATTTCTTGGCAGCGCCATTCATCAGTCCCGTTATCAACAGTCTTCGTGACGAAGACGTCGAGCGAAAAGGGAAAACTATGCAGTACCTCCGCAAATGGCTTCGCATTCACGCATGGAGGTCATTCTGTGCAGACGTGCCAGCACTGCTTTGCTATATCTGGTTGGTCTTCGCGACCTGAGGATGTCTGATTCAATTCTCGACGGCTGTAGGGGCGATGACGAGAACAACCACCAGACTGGCAACGATGAGTGCTCCAGCTAGAAAGGCAACAATGAAAATGCTGCCTCGGGACGCCGGAAATTTGCCTCGAATGATCCAGTGCTGGGACTCGAAGTATCGGTGAAGGCCTATGAATAGGATGAGTATAGATATACCAAGAAATGTCGCGCCCAGAGGTTTCCCGACGTGCCGCATTCGATGTATGGGCACGTCGGTAGCCACAATTGAGTCGTCCCTTGCAGTGCCGGCCGCATCGACTGCGGGCAGGAGGAGCAATTGGTCCAGCAGCGTGGGTCCTAGCTTCTGCTGAGTAGCCGGAGTGTTGCTCTGCAGGTTCTCGGACAGCTGCTGGAGTATTGGTAACATGTCCACTGGAATCGAGCCCCCGATCAAAGGGGACAGAGGTACTGCTGCAGCCTTACGTTTGCTCTCCTTGATGCTGCTGTTAAGACGAAATAGCTGAGTAACGGCAATACCAATACTAGCGAAGGCAAGACTTGTTCTCAGCCATGCCAGAAATGTGCGCTCCAGCGCCAAGTGATCTCGAGCGACTGATCCCTTGTTCTCCAGTTCCACCGCACCATACTTGTCTGCTATTCTCTTGTACCATGGAACGCTATCGTCTTCTGGCGCCCGCTCGTCCTCGGCATGCTGTGACTGAGTCCGGTAGTCCCGCCTGTCATCATTGCTCGTGGGCCTAATAGGCGTACTTTCATCCGATACCGAAGATCGCGCCATACGCGACATTGGTGACCGCGAAGCAGTCTTGGTGTCCTCTGAGAAACGAATGCTGGATTGCCGTCGTGGTGGTGGGAAGTCTGGCTCTGCGTGTTCGGTGGCTTCCTGGGCGGACCGTGGTTCAGCAGGCGAACCTCGACGATGGGACGAGGAAGCCATTTCTTATCACAGCCCAGAGCTGATCAAATATCTGCCTTGGACCCGCATTGGCTCGCTCCGTCGGTGGCTGACTCTACCGAGGGAGAACCGATCTGGTAATGTCAACCTCAAGTCGTCACCCGATGCAGCGGAGCAGGTCCGGACTAGAAAATCAATACTGCAGATCGTGGAGTAAACATGCGGTCGCTAGGGATGGCGTGATCGCTACGAACGAAGGCGTGCGAAGGGCACTACGGCGACAGGTCGAATACACTCAGTAGCTGTTAAAGCTATCGAGGCACTGCGCGGTATTGTATGCAAGATGATGTGCTGCCGCGACACCTACCTAGGTAGTCGTCGTGTTCCGTCGCATGTAAGGATGACCAACTGCAGTCGTACTCAGCAATTCATCTGGGGAAAGGGCTAGGCGTTACCCGGGCTTTAGCTGTCCAAAAGGACCGGGGGCGAATTCCCAGGCTTCTCCAAAATCTAAAGCGCCCAAAAAGTTTCGCGGGCGATCATCATAACTGATGTGCATTCATGATCGACAACGAACACGACCATGGCAACAACAAACAGTCTGCCAGCGCGTCCTCTGCCTGTCGGCCACACCGACGCCACCGCACCTGCCGCGGCAGCCATACCAAAGTTGATCCCTCGAAACGGACGGCGGTCGACGGGCAGGCCAGCCGCCACTGAAGCCCCTCCTACAACACCTTCATTGCCCTTTCCAGACGCGAAAGATGGGAAGCACACGTTGCCTGTGAAGCGAATACTGTCGGGCAGAGACCACGAGCTCTTCCTCGACTCGCCGGCTTATGTATCGATCAAAGCCTGGATCTTCACACTTTCAGACTGCGTGAAAGGAGTCAAGATTTCCGAGATTCGGTCGTCTTCATTGTCTGAGAACATTCGGCGCATAGATGATGCGCTGGATCGTCTACAGACTATTCAGAACCAGCATCCAGCGCTAGATACCGGCTCTCGCTTTGGCAATCCAGCCTTCCGTGATTTCCACCGAGGTCTCGTCGGCAATCTTGACCGACTGCACCAAGAGGTTCTGTCAATTGATGACCAATCTGCTCGAGAAGAGCTGTCGGTCTACCTCGCAGCTTCGTTCGGCTCGGAAGAACGCCTCGATTATGGCTCAGGCCACGAGCTGAACTTTGCAATGTGGCTGCTGTGCCTGTACAATTTGGGCAAGATCGACCGTGGCGACTTTCCCGCAGTTGTTCTTCATACCTTTCTTCGCTACCTGCAACTGATGCGGACTATACAGAGCACATACTACCTCGAGCCAGCCGGCAGCCATGGCGTTTGGGGTCTGGACGATTACCACTTCCTACCTTTCCTCTTCGGTGCCAGTCAGTTGGTCGGACATCCTTACATCACGCCTAAAGCGATCCACAACAATGTCATATTAGACGAAGAAGGAGATGACTACATGTACCTGAATCAAGTCCGATGGGTGGACAGTGTGAAGACCGTAAAAGGCCTGCAATGGCACAGCCCGATGCTAGATGATATCTCTGGGTCGAAGGGCTGGTCGAAAGTCGACGACGGCATGCGCAAAATGTTTGTGAAAGAAGTTCTGGGAAAACTACCAATCATGCAGCATTTTCTGTTCGGAAGTTTCATCCCGGCCACTGCGGAAATGGGCAAGCTAGATCCTGAAGCACAGATCGCTCAAGCTAGTCGGATGAAGCACGTACAGGAGCAAGGCCACGAGCCTGACTATTGGGGTGACTGCTGTGGTATCAAAGTACCCAGCACCATTGCTGCAGGAGAAGAGATGAGGAAGCGGATGGGCTTGGGCGCGACTCTGCGACCTATTCCGTTCGATTAACGATAGCCAAGGATTGCTCCGAAGGTCTCGACTTAGCACTTCAGCAGACTTGAGTGGCAAGTGCGCACCGAGCTGCATTTCAATTTCTCGGAGAGGGCAATCACGCCCGAGTTCAACGTTTGACCGAGGCAGCCCTTGGTCAAGGCTTATGATACACACTGTATTCTCGGTGATCCATACAGACCACCCTCTGGATGCCCATTGTGGGCTTCGAGTCGTGCCAGTGGCTGCAAAGAGACACCGAAGCAAAGTTGTGAGTTTCTTCAGGGGGGCCCATTGTTTACAGCTGAAGACGCACGAGCTGCGCCAGACGCGACCACAAGACAGTGCTTGGCATAGTCGTTATATGCTCGCTGAAGCCCATGTCAATTTTCATCTCGATGTTGACTTTTGGCATTCTCAGGGCGTACGGGATCGTCACTGACTTCCCGAGAATCACGACTCCGTTTTAACCCTGCTAGTCGTCGCTACGAGACGAGCGCTCCTACTTTTATTTGCTCGTACTTATACCGTGACCCTCTCAGACCATACCCAACGATCGAACCGAAGCATCAAGTCGAACACAATGAGAACAATCAGATCCGAGATCAAAGGGCGCCCTCCGCCCACGGCGATACGAGCTCCATGCATCTACTTCAACGCGACTTCGGGAAACAAGATCATCGAGACCAGCATCGCTCAACTTGCTTCATATGTGCCATGCATGAGAGAATGGAAGGCATGGGATCAAGACAGTGATACGTCAATTGTAGCCGATAAGTTCGTGGAGGACATCAGGCATGACATCGTGGCCGAACATGTCACCTTTCTTGTCAACCGTGATTAGGATGTTAATGTCGCCATCGTTCGTGCTGTCGAAGTCAAAGAGCGCTGCATTCGCGAGGGTCGCAATTTCCTGTCGGTGAAGCTGCACGTTGGCAAGGACACTGCAACGCCACGGTCCAGACAATCCAAATGGGGTGTGAATCACCTGGAAATTGACATCGCTGACCTCGAGGCCAAGGAGGTCTCTGATCAGATATTTCTATGGATTGGTACGGCCTCGTCTCTGCCTCACCCTCTTGCTGCCCTATCTCTACTTGGATGTCTGATTTCCCCGACTCGATCGCATGGAAGCAATCGCTAACGTGCCGATGTCAACACAGCGAGAACCTTGCATCCAAGTGAAACGCTGTTCCTGATGTCCTTGGCGGAAATGCAGAAGCGATGTGGCTGCAAGGTCGCAGGCCGTCCGGAGTACCGAATCAAAACCATTGCTCAGCGTTACGACCAGTACTCGAGACCGACAAAGGTCCATACCCACGCAGTGGTTCTCGAGAAAGCCGTCACTCATCCGGATGGCAAGAACTTGATCATCAGCCTCGCTGACAGGACTGGAAGTGTGAGTTTGCTGCTAGTCTCTTGCCACGTTACGCCCGAACTCCTGGCACACTTCTGCGCAAGATCATGCTAACACACTTCCACACCAACAGGCAAAATTCATGATTGAACGCCCATCCACCAACAAAGAAGACCTTCTCGCCGACCACTCTCCGAACACCAACCCACTTCCCGACCCGCCCAAAGTCCCCGCCTTCATCACTATGTCCTGGGACTGGGGACTCTCTCTCCAACCAGGTCATCTAGTCTGCTTCTCGTCTTCTGCGCCCGTCGAAGTAGTCGAATCCAAGACCACGAGCGCTCTCAAATGGCCCCTCCGCCTCCTCGGCGGAACCGTTGGTGTCACTGGCTATGCCATTGCCGGCGTGGGCAAGCTCCTTCAGAAAGCCGCTGACAAGCTCATGATGGGCCAACCCAGAACTATGGTTTCCCGAGCCGACGCGGTCTTCATGGATGAGCACGACCAACGCCGCGTCCTCGGCAAACGCAATGGCACACCCCGCTGGATGCGTTGCACCGACGTAGCCAAGGGACGCGCGAAGGAGTGGAAAAAGATACAGAAATCGCACTACAAGCACTGCCCTGGGTCTCAACAGCAACAAGACGCCAAGGTCACCCCACAGCCGAGGCGCCCCTTTCAAAACGGACTGGGTTTGATGGAGCGGATTGCTTTGGCGTCAGTAGGGGAATCCAAGCCGAGGTGGCGAGTGGCGAAGCGACGGGTCATGGCATCTGAGAAGCGCGAGTGTGAGAGCGTGGATGATGAGGATGCGCGGACCGAGGGAGCCTCTAGTCGGAAGTCTTTGTTGTCGCGGCCTAAGAGCAGACTTGGCAGGGCTACGATCAGGCATGGAAATTTTGACGAGAAGCGTGAGTGGGGTGGCTCAAGCGATGAGGATGCTCGGACTGAGGTGCCCTCTAGTCGTGAGTCTCTGGAGTCGCATCCCAGAGGAAGACTCGGCTGGAGTACGATGAAGAGGTATCTTGACTCTTGAAGGGAAGCATAGAAGCCTCTGCAAGGTTATGCACTACCCATACTTCGTAGTATGAAAGGCACTCTTTTACCGTGTGTCCTACATATATAGTACGACAACCTCTTCTGAAGCGGGTACTGGTGCTTTTTCGGTTCAATCCTTTGTTATTACATGTCTCAGCCTCACCTGCTATCTCGCTAGATCTAGTTCAACTACAAGCGAACGAAAATTGCTCTGATGCAAGCAAGCATTTCTAGCAAGTGCGCCGTGATCGCGGCTGCTGGTCGAACGATCGTGGTGAGCCAGCTTATCTAGCCCTCCGCCCTCCTAATATGCTATCCAGCGAAATGCTGCTTCAAATGCCGCGTCTGTGATGCCGCTCAAGTGACTGGTGACTCTGATTCTGTGGTTATGTGGTTTCGTCTATGTGATCTGTCATGTCGTGCCTTGTCTCGTGTTATCGTATGAATTCATTAAATTTAGTATGGACGAGTGACTACTCTCGCTCGACCAGAGGGCGACAACTCGACTCCGTAAGCGCCCAAGGGACTGGAGTAGTTGCCATATGTGCTCGTCATGGGTACGTCGTAGGTGCGAGACCTAGGCAGTGCGTATGCGTAATCTCTGGGCTCCGTTTTTGCCCCGTAGTTCGCAAGACGCAACCCTGTGCTTTGGCTCTGAGTCAGCCCTGGCCGACGAGAAGTGTAGACGGGAGACCGGAAGGAGCTGTGTGAGCCGTAGCCGGAGTCGTAAGGATCGTCTTTGTACGAGTATGCTTTCAGCGGGCCGCTTCTGCTGCGGGAAGGAGCGCTGTCGACGCTCTCGTAGCTATCGTTGTGGCGTGTCTTCTGGTCCCTTCTTCTGCGTGTACTTATGCTGTAGTCGTCACGATCACGGCTGACTGCTGGAGAGGCTTTCTGGTGTCGTCGCGGTACAGGATCTGGATCAGAATCTTGAGAGTAGTAGTGGTCGTCAATCGGCTCAGGGGAGGCAGCTCGTCGAGGTGGGGAGTGAGATGGCATGCTCAACTTCTCGAGACGACTCTGCAGGTCGTCGATTCGAGTCGAGTGTTCTTCTTCCCATGCCGAATCGGCTTCTCGTCTGACGGGACTGTGCCACTCTTTCTCGTGTCGGCTCGATGTATGTGGCATCCATGGACTGGCTCCTCCGCTCACATCGTCTACCGTTGGTGACCTCCTGTTGATCTCTTTGGCATACCTGCCCTTGCCTTCACGACCACGAGTCACCTCAAACCCGCCGTTTCTGCAGCTTCGGCAGTCACCTTCATGCTGGTAGTGGTACTTTTCCAAACCTCGACATCTGGACGAGTTGCATTCTTCATCATCTTTGAATGTGCATCCGCAACCGTAGGATGTCTTCGTTCGGATGCACATGCTGAGTAACCCTCGGAGCGGCAGTAGCGAAGACGGTGTGAGAAGCGTAGATGAGAAATATCTCGGTGAATTCAAGTACTTGCGGTGAAACGATTGGAGAAATAAACTTCCCTCAGGTGCAGGGGCGCTCGGGGAGGTGAGATCCTGTCTCAGGTACAGAGCTTGTCAGATGAAATAATGCGAAATACTGGTCATGAAATGGTCGTTCGAGATCCTTGGTGAAGAGTGACGTCGATGTACATGCAAGAGCGAGACCGACAGGTCTGTGTTCCTGAGTACTAAAGTGCGGACGGCGATGTCATGGTTGACAGCTGTTCGTAGGTCACGTCTTTTCGGTTGCTTGCATGAAAAAGTGGTTTGGTGGCAAACAAGTGACCCTGCAGGGTTCGGGAATCGAGCACACCTTCAAGGTCTTGCAAGCGCTGCAGGAACCGAAGGTGTGAGAAGAATGTGATGTGATATATCTCAATTAATCCGATATCGACAGGCAAAAGGCGGGGAAGGCACGATAGTGAAGGCGAGTCTGCCTAAGGATATCGCATGAGTGAAGCCACAGGGGCAGAGGTACTTCCTGTAAATCTGCTCGTGATGAGGAAGCAGCCGCCAGCCGCGGATTCCTGGCTCCAAGATTCTGACTACGCTCGCCTCAGCTTGACGGAGTGCGATTACTGGGCTGTCAAATCGAGCAAATGCAGCGACGCGAGTCGAGAGCGTTGAACGTGGAAGACGAAGTGATGGAAAGGGCTTGGTGTGCGCATGACGGCCGGTCGACTGGCTCGCACGGGCCCTAAATCTGCAGCAAACTCCATCCGAGCACATCGCATTGCTGCAATCTACTGCATCTACTACTGGGATTTCATGTAGTGAACAATGGACAGCAGCGCCTCTGACGGCAAGCCATGGCTTCTGGACGTTGCCTAAGTTCTGTTCGGCGATTCGAGAAATGCTCTGACTGGCTACGAATGCTTCTGTTTGCACGACATTGGTTGCACACCACAAAATATTTGTTCCGCAGTGTGATCTTCGTCTACCGCTCACTGGTGACAACCACCCGAGACTTCATCGGGCGTTGGGCGTTCTCCGGGAGCAGGGCCACAAATGAAAATGATCTGCACTACTTCGTGTCCAGTGATGTGATCGAGACCCGATGCTCGGGAGAACCGTCTACCAATCTGGCGTTGTGCCGTCAAGGCAAACCATCTGGCAGGATCGAGCCGACCAGGCAAACGATCCAGAGCTGTGGCTGTGACAGCACGACAGTCGAACGTCCATAATGGCGACGAACAGCGATGCCACAAGCATGCCCGCACTGCATGCGAGGCAGCTTTGCCTGGGTGCCGACTTGTGCTTCACTTCTCTGCTGTACGTTGCTGCAACCGACCAAGCTGTTCGGACAAGACATGAGCATTTTCTCTATCCTTAACATACCTCACGCCAAATTTCTTATAGCGGCCTCCCTGGCAGGCAAATTGATGATAGATTAATTCTGCAACTTGAAGCTCAAGTGAGGCTCCTCCCAGACTTGCTGCCTCAATTTCCAAAACAGTTCCAACCCTCAGAGCCCGCCCTGGCCAGAAATCTTGAGGTACACCGACTCGCTGAAAACGCCCAATTGATGCCTGAACAGCCTGCCGACACAACCACATAGCGACATCCACAGCGGTTGTTGGACATCGCTACAGCACAGGGCTCTTGGAGTTCTTGATCACTGATATCTTCGTCAAGCAGACCTTAACCAACTCACGACCATGCTGAAGATCCAAGCCGCGCCTCACTGACGTGCTTAGAATCCATCGTCTATACCACTTTTGAGCTCCTCTGCTCTGCGCTGATTGTTCACGTCCAGCCACCACTTGTGGGTCTCATTCGAGACCGACTCCATCGTCTCGTCCCAAGGCTTTGGGCTTAGGATGTAGTGGATATTCTTGACCTGATCATCCCGCCAAATAGCGTCGTGGACTCCTTTCATTCGCAGAGTCTTCAAAGCATTATAGATATATGGGAGCCCTATCCACCTCCCGTAGAATCGCTCGCCCAGCAGACTCTGATCGGCGAAATCGTAACTGGCCGTCAAGTCTCCGTTCTTGAGCGTCTCGACGATCTTGTCGTATGTACCCTTGCTCGGGTTGACGACCTGCAGTCCGCCATTAGGGCATGCTATACCGGCTGTTGGCCCAGGCCCTTGTGTCTGTGCGAGATCGGGCGTATCGTGCTGCGACGTGAAAGCACAATTCTCCGGTATCCAGTTGCTTGGATAATGAGGCTTCTTGAATGGATTACAGGCACAGGCATGGCTGGCAGCGTACACCTTGTCCCCGTTACCGCCCATCTCAGGCGGGTCCAGCTCGATTTCCATCAATTCATCCATATTCCGAAGGACGAGCATGTCGCTATCCAATTGTACCACTCGATCGTACTCGGTCAAGCTATAGGGCGCCAGCTTACTCCAGCAGTCATAAAAACGTGGGTCGTTGGCGTACTCTTTGGGGATCGATGGCAAAAGGTATGGTATCTCCTTGGATTTGATTCCCCGGCGCTTCAGCGCTTCATGACCCTCTGGCGGGAATGAATCTGTATATAAAGCAACCAAGGGGTACTTGCTTCCCTGCTTTCTGAGGGAGTACTCGAGCGTGAGCAGTCCCGACAAGTACTTGGTGTTTGTGATCAAGGTCGTCCAGACTTTCTTCGATGCCTGGTCGCCTGTCCCGTTGCTTACACCGTTGGATCCAGCCATGTTGCTGAAGCTCCAGCCGACGGCTGCTCAAGTTCTCGCGGATTGTAAAGAGACCCAAGAGAATCAAGGTGATCCAGCAAAGTCAGGAGTGTTGAGGAAAATCTAGTACTTTACCTTTGATACATTACCATCCAGCCACACCCGCAACGGTGTTTAGGCCGGACCACAATGGGCTTGCGAGCTTGCCAACGGCTGAGTCGTGGCGAGATGTTTACTAAAAGCTTTTTTGCGCCTGTGCGATCTCCAAGCACGACACTCTTAGGCCAGATCTTGCCCAGCGCGGGCAGCCCTAACAGCGACCGATCCCCTACGTCATTGGTGGCCGTCATCAGAAGAACTTTAATGCTTTAGGATGTCTTCGGCTTTGCGATTCTGTTATCTCCCCCGAAGGACAATACTAGTATCTGCAACACCTGCGCGTGCATTCTCATCCTGGGATGCATGGCAGCATGGTAGCACATACAGCGCATCCGAGGCTTCGTCAAATGCGACGGTAAATACATGATTGACATGCCATATTCCGTCATCAGGTAACACAATTGAAGTCTCACGATCAAAGACTTACTGACATCGTGATGTAGGCATGGTCAAAACTATCGTAGCGACTCGCCGCCACAAGTGACCGTCGACGAAGCGCCATCTGCTCCGAGCCATGAGAGAAACTACAGAGGCTTCATTGGGGGAGCGGTATCGGGTGCGGCGAAACTAGTGGTCGGCCATCCATTCGACCTCGTCAAGATACGACTACAAGTATCCGGGAAAGATCAATTCACTGGTCCGATCGACTGTCTGATCAAGACTGTTCGAAGGGAAGGGCCTCATGCGCTTTACAAGGGAGTTACACCGCCCATGCTTGGATGGATGATCAGCGATTCTGTCATGTTGGGAAGTCTTACGTTCTATCGAAAGGCGATACTCGAACATGGCTACAAGCAGACGACATTGTCAAGCAAGCTCTCATCAACACAGATAAGCGAACGTTTACCGACGTTGGGACACGCCGTGGCTGGTATGCTCGCTGGCTGGACTGTATCAGTGGTAGCCTGTCCTATCGAACAGGTGAAAAGCCGGCTACAGGTGCAGTACGCCGCGAACAAGAGCCAAAGGTTCTACAGTGGTCCGATCGACTGCGCAAACAGGATCGTGCGTTCCCACGGGCTGACCGGTCTATATCGCGGCTTCACTTCCTCTCTTGCATTTCGCAGTTTCTTCTTCATGTGGTGGGGCAGCTACGATATCTTCTCGAAGGCATTCAAGCGCACTACAATCTCTGAGCCAATAGGCAATTTTCTGGCAGGTGGACTTTCAGCGCAAGTTTTCTGGCTGGGGGCTTTCCCGCTTGATGCTATCAAAGCGAGGATAATGACAGACCCAATGGGTGGACGACTTGGCGACGGTGTGCCGAAGTACAATTCGATGCGGTCAGCAGCGAGCTCAATATACCAACAAGGAGGTTTGAGGGGATTCTATAGAGGGTTCGTCCCATGTTTTCTGCGAGCATTTCCAGCGAATGGCACGGCATTATTGGCGTTTGAAGCAACGATGAGGTGGATGGACGGTGCTACAACATCCAGGGGCATGTCTTTGATGTGATGGTGTAAAACAGGATATTATGACTCTTCTCCCAGCGGCATGTATTTCAATAAGTATCTATCCGCAAAAGGTTACTATCTCCCGTGTTCTTTCTAAGAATGGCAAGGGCATACTTGGGCAGATCCGATCCAAGAGGCAGTCCATCAAGCAGCTGAAACGAACCTGAGCAGTGGCTTCCTTGTCAGTTCTCACAATTATACGTGCACACTTAAGTGGTCGATTCGATTAGAGCCGGTCGAGCGGTCGAAAGATCAACATTTTCGGGTGTACCCCAAGTAACATGGTGTGTGGCTTCTCTTCATCGGTGCGGTTTGTCACCAACCTTAGAGCCCCCATTGAGCCTTGCCAAGACCACGAGGCTTCTTCATTGAGGATCAACAGTTTGTGAAATATTTCGACACCAGGAAAACCAAATCCAAATGCATGGAGATGAGCAGACTGAGAACACTAGCTGATACGAGGGAGCAGATCTGCTAGGAGTCCACCAGAGGTAGCCTAAGAGTATCGCAAATCGTCCTCCGTTGGACTTCGCCAGACTTCTGAATACCTGGGTAGCCATCAACCATGGACGCGGCAAAACAACCTCCAGACATCGACCTGCGAGTTCTACGAAACGCAGATGGATCTGCTAGATATACAGCGCCGAACGGCCTCAACTCGGTCTCTGTCGGAGTCAATTATCCTGTTGAAGTGCCATACCGCTCGGACGAGATACCCGAATCAACACTGATCGAAGTGAACTTACGTCCCGTGAACGGTACAGCCATGGTCAAGGAGCGACATGTCGAGCATCTGGTGAAACGAACACTGCAAACGATCACCCGACTGGAGGCTGCTCCACGAATGATGTTGCAAGTCACACTCCAAGTCACTGGCACAGAGATTGACGAAACCCTACCAGGAGGCATGAAAGAAGGCGGCCAAGACGAAACATACCTTCCTGTACTTGCTTCTGCCATCAACGCCGCAGTCGTAGGATGTCTGAACGCTGGGGTGCAGATGCGTCAGGTAGCCGCAGCCGTGCTGATAGGCATCGGCAGAGACGGCACGTGCCTAGTGAGTCCCAGGGTTCAGGAGAGAAAGTCGTGCCGGAGTCTGCATGTGTTCGCGGTAGATGGAACAGGAGGTGTGATACTCATCGAGAGTGAGGGAGCATTCAAGATGACAGACTTGTCCCGTGGCCTGGAATGGGCTCGGCTATTGGTCCTTGGAAGTGACACTGGTGATACAGGTTTGCTGTCGCTGCTACGGCGGAAGATAGAAGAGATAGCGGAAGGCTAAGGAGGGGCAGGCGGGAAGGGGCTGCGACTGGAAATTGAGGACCGGCGGGTTCATGGAAGGCTTCTGACACCTTTCGGAACATGCTGAAGCGATGTTCAAGCAGTGGATAGTGCCCGTTGAGTGCTCCATCCACATTGTGACAGTGAGCATCTGTAGGTGTTTTGAGTGCTCCTGGGATGTTTGACGGGTGGATCCAGCGGCTATTCCAGGTGTGAAAGACGAAAAGAAGAACTTGAAGGGCAGGAAATACCCCACCAACATGAGGCGGCCATGGAAGAAAACCCTAAGCCCACCCGGAGCTTGTCCCTCGTGCCCCAACCGCTTCGAGACACAGGCGCGCTCGCCTGCAGGTAAATCTATTTGCTGGGATACCGTGCAAGCCCAGTGTCAACACATGTCTTCGATGAGACGAAAGAGCTTCTTATAAAGTCTGAGCTCGTTGGAAGTCTTGATCGGCTTCACGCCGAGACGATGGCTGATTCACAGATCCCCAGCAGCAAACGCTGTTACTACCTTCTTACGCAGCAGGTCTGCTCATCAGATTACTGAACTTGATGTTCAACGGTTCGTACCTGAAAGCCTAATCAAGCCATCATATCGTCATCTGGGATTTCTTGCCCGAGGTATCTCGACCGACACTGAAGCGGCACTAACTCCAAAGCCGCATACGAGTCGGAACGACGGTACATGCTTCCACGGAGTTAATTAGAAATGCCCGACTCCATTCCTCCATCTTACGCAGCACAACAACAAGGTCCATCGCTTTCTGCTACCTCGACACTTCCCTCGAGCCCCATGCCCAAGGCCTCACAAGATGGCTCCGCATCATATACACCAGGTGTTGGCGAGACGATACTACGACAGTACGCCGATCAACTTGATCCCTTAGACCATAAAGTAGAGTCGGCCACCGCGCATGATCCGACTCCCACGAGCACCGACCTTGCGAGCCCAACAGGCACTGCAGTCTCAAGATCTTCACAGACCACCTACAAGGCTTCACGGGCTTTCCGGTTGCCCAAGAGTTTTCTCGGGCACAGGCGGCGGTCCACAGACGTCCCGAACATTCCAACACAGACAATACTCAAAGCCCTGGTGTCCAAGGCCACAGGTCCGCCTACGGCACCTATGGCAATGTCTATGACAGGGTTCCGAACGGCACTGGACAACATAGACGATACGAGCTCAAACGGGTCGACATCACCATGTCCAACGACATTCACGACAGGTCTCAACCTGAACAACATGTCGAATTGGTCACCTACCTCGGCGATGAAGTCACCGTGCTTCTTCCACCAGCGCTTCGATGGCATCGTCGACATCCAGAAAGTCCTCGACGAGATGAGCGTCGAGGATGAATTCTCACACTCTCGTCTGACACAGACCGCCAACGGTGTTCGCGAAGTATCCAAGCAGCTTCAACGGAGGCCTCTGAAACGTGCTGTCCGTACTATCATGATCGTGACGAAGGCCCGAGACAACTCGCTAGTCCACCTCACACGCGAACTTGCCGAGTGGCTGCTCAGCACGCCACGCTACGGCAAGGATGCTGGCGTCACCGTCTACGTCGATGCCAAACTCCGACAATCCAAGCGCTTCGACGCACCCGGCCTCCTCGCCCGCGACCCTCGCTTCGCACACATGCTAAAATACTGGACGCCGGACCTATGCTGGTCCTCACCCGAAAAATTCGACCTAGTCCTGACCTTAGGCGGCGACGGAACCGTCCTGTTCACATCCTGGCTCTTCCAACGAATCGTCCCACCAATCCTCTCCTTCAGCCTTGGCTCGCTTGGCTTCCTGACCAACTTCTCCTTCGACCAGTACAAGGCGCATTTAGACCGCATCATGGGCGACGCAGGGCATGCGCGTCAACCTGCGCATGCGCTTCACCTGTACCGTCTGGCGACAGGACACGCATCCGGGCGCCGAGAAGGGCGCCGTGGAGGAAGGCGAGCAGTTTGAAGTGCTTAATGAGATGGTCATCGATCGCGGCCCGTCGGCGTATGTCTCCAATCTCGAGCTTTACGGGGACGACGAGCTCCTGACCATCGTCCAAGCAGACGGTTGCATCTTCTCCACGCCCACGGGATCAACAGCCTACTCGCTCTCCGCGGGAGGCAGCCTGATTCATCCCTCCATCCCAGCAATCCTACTCACGCCTATATGTCCACACAGCCTCTCCTTCCGGCCCATGGTCCTCTCCGACACCCTAAGCCTGCGCATCGCAGTTCCCCAGAAATCGCGCAGCAGCGCGTATGCCAGCTTCGACGGCAAGGGGCGCATCGAGCTCAAGCAGGGCGATTATGTAACGCTAGAGGCAAGTCAATACCCATTCCCGACCGTGATGGCTGGTGGGAACGAATGGGTGGAGAGCGTGCAGCGGGCGTTGAGGTGGAACGTGAGAGGGGCGGAGCAGAAGGGGTGGGACGAGGGGCTGGATGGAGAGGGTATGGCTGGGGAGCAGGAGAAGTGGGATATTGATATTGACAATGTGGTCGGCGGTGCTGGGGTGGGGGGGACAGATAGTGGGTTGGGGCAGAGTGAGGATGGGGATGGGGTTGGTGTGGCGGCGAGCCCGAGTATTACGGGGAAGGAGAAGGAAAAGGGGAGGGCGACGTTGTTGACTATGTGAGGCGGTCTAGCCGAGGGAGGGAGGCCTCTCTCTGTGGTGTGGTTCCGTGAGTGAAGACGAGCGTCAGGGACGGCCATCACTCTGGTAGTGGATATTTACGAATGTTACGATCTAGAATAAGAGATACACTGGCGCCGCATGTCACAACATATAAGCAGGCAGTCTAAGCTCTGGCAGCGAAATGCGATCATTCCAGGTCGCGAGAGTCGTGACCATCTATCTTTCTATCCTCACTGTGTAATTACTTCTACACTTTGCTGATGTACATCTGCGTTCTAATTTTGTGTACAATCCATGCTTTTGCGTCCACAGGTGATGTTATGCATCTTGTGCCCATATCGTACAGCGACGCCATGCATTATGGAATCGTCCCTTGTTAGTATACACTCAAGAATTCATGATCCATACGGTCCGTAGTGATCCTTCTGATCCTCTCGTGGAAGAGGTCCGTGCGATGAAGAGACAGCACGGGAGAATCTGGATGGCAGGCACGGCACTTGCATCAACGGCGTTTCCTCTTGCGGCCTTTGCCTGCATTGCCAGCCTGTGACGGCTTGTTAATCCCAGCGACGGCTTCTAGCGCTGCGAGGCCAGAGAAGACGTTGGGCTTGATCTGTGTGGCGGCTATGGCTGAAGTAGTGGCTGTAGCAGGAGGCTTATACTCCTGGCGGGGCTGAGTGGGAGCGCTGTGGTCTTTGCGCGCTGACGGCAGGCCAGTATTGGCGGCTCTACGTGGGGTGCTCTGGCCCCGTTTCCGTGTCTTTGGGGCTGGTTGTGGTTGAGGTGGTTTGATACCGGCTACTTCTTCGAGCGCCGCGAGGCCAGAGAACACAGTTTGTCTTGGTGGCGGGGCGGCAGGGATTGGCGGGGGTTCGAACTTCTTGCATCGATGGCATCGAGGACGTTAGACATCATTGCCCTCTGCAACGGTGTGCTGGTCGTAGATCTTGGCTGAGATCGCTTTCCCTCCATTATGTCGAGTATATCGGCCATGCTGAATTTCGAGGGGGAGGCGTTTCTCTCAAGTGACGGCACTGGCGTGTCCGTGCTCTGGGGCTTGACGTGTAGAACTCCTTGGACTAGGCGTTTGTAGTTTTCGGAAGCGAAAACTTCCAGGCCCGTGGCGCGAAGAACAGCCCACCGTATGTGGTTGACGCCAATGGTCCTTTCAGGCCGGTCGAGGGACCCACATACCAGCAGCTCGCCGAGGGCTTTCATACCGGGCGTGTCTGGAGGCTGGGCGAAGTGTCGGAGCTGTTGAAGTGCCTCGTCAACAGTGTCTTCCTTTTGGCGGTCGATCTTGCATGCGATCAATTGGAATGGTATGCTTTGTGCCCTGAGCAGGTCCATCATCTGGATATCATGCTTTTTCGCCCCATGTGATGAGTCTATCAGCAGGAAGATGCGCTTCAGCTGCCGTCGACGCTTCATGTAGGTCACGATCTCGTTGCCCCAGTCTGCTGCGCTGTTATGCCCATACCCTGGCGCATCCAGCACAGCAAGGCGAGTGTCTGTCATTCCCTTCCAACCTGGCATCGCCCCGCCGCCAGGCAGCGTGGTCGACAAACCCCATGCGATCATCTCTTTCGTTTTGCCAGGTGTATCGCCTACGCGGTTGAGGTTCGGCACGTTCAGTATGTGGTTGAGAAGAGACGATTTGCCCACATTAGACCTTCCTAAGAAGACCACCTCTGGTACCGACAATAGCTCATCGTGGTTGTTGTTCGTCCGCCATTGTGATGCAGTCCAGAGCCTGCTGACGCGGTGGCTCTCGAAGAACCATCGTGCGACAGTGAGATTCCTCTCTGTGGGGGCTGTGGTGTCCCAGTACAGCGACAGTGATTGCGCTGATCGTGCAACAGCAGCTGACCGTGTTGTTGCATGACGAGACTGTTCAAGGTGCTTGAGCTTTACCTGCAACCTGCGGCGGAACAGTGTGCGACATGGATTGCATAGCGACGTAGGCATACTACGTCGGACTTATATGAAGTCGAGTGCTGACAGCAGGTGAGCAGCGTAAGGTGATGGCATCTCGTTCCTGCAGAAATAAATTTAGTTAAGGCCTCGGCAGCCGGTAGCTACCGAATGCTTAATTCATGCTTTCCAGGCGGTCCCGTAGCCGATCGATCGATGCCAAACATCACACCTCCTCGTCACTACTGCCGGCTATGAAAAGCCTTGAGGTCACGCCTGCACCGACCATCGCTCTGTAGAGGAAGTGGCAAGATGATCAGCGCAGTGCTTGTTTTCAACAACAATGGGCAACCGCGGATGACTAAGTTCTACGAAAATCTGGTGAGCCTTCCAATGTTTGACATATAGCCCCAACTACGGGCAGCAATTAACGATTTTGTAGGAAACAAGTACTCAGCAGACGCTTCTCAAGCAGATCTTCGACCTGGTGGCGGCAAGACCGGCATCTGCCTGCAACTTTCTGCCGCTACCACCACTTCTAGCTCCCAACGGCAACGAGGCCTCGCCCGACGTTCCCACGCAGATTGTGTATCGTCACTTTGCCACCTTGTATTTCATCCTCATTTCGACGTCTACAGAATCACCACTCGCGCTGATTGATTTCATCCAAGTATTTGTGGAGGCACTGGATCGGTTATTCGAGAACGTATGTGAGCTGGACCTGATCTTTGGTTTCGAGACACTACATGCTGTGCTGAGCGAGATGATCGTTGGCGGCGTCGTGGTTGAGACCAGCCTTGACAAGATCATAGAGGGCGTCAGAGCCAGCGGAGCTGTGCAATCACGACGGAAAGCTGTCAACGCGAGAGATGCTGGCAGTCTGTCGAGAGGCTCTGCATTTGCCGGCATCTGGGGACGGTAGCAGCTGGAACAGATCCTGTCAATGTTTTACGATGTGACACTGACCTGATCGCTTTGGTCATTCTATGCAAATACGAGAGGTGCCAGTTCCCCTCCAAGAGACTCCGCGTTGGCTGGCATCTGGATACGACAGCGCCTGGTCCAGAGACGGTCATGATTCACAAGGTGCCATTGTACCTGAGGACTAAGGTCGTTCCCATCCCTCGAACAAATTGGCCATTGGCTACCAAGTCAAGTGGGGAGCTCGACGCAGACTTCATGCTTTGTTGCTCGCACCCCGAGGGCTCTATGTACGCAAGTGTTGAGCCCATCCTCGACTTCATCTGTGCGCTCGAGCCGGCAGCGAGGTCTCACATGTGCAAGTAGATGCACACACGTCTTATTGATGTCGTTGAAACCTCAATTGGGGCAATGAGGTCTTGAATCCAGGTATCGGCGCTATCGGCTTGCCCCGCTCCATTAGGCCTAGTTTGCCTTACATAATGGTCGCGGAACAGGGCCTGTGGCGACGGTACGACGCCTGCACCCAGTCATTTGCTTCCCCTAATTTTACCTAGAATAGACTACCGTGGACCTGGCTTTTAAGCAGAACCATATAAAGATGCTCGACGTCCAGGGGCTTGTCGGCCGAGTTGAGGATTGTATTCCTCGGCTGGACGCCAGCCAAAATCTCAAAGACCAGTCATGGACGATCCTGACTTGGACGAGGCCTGGTCAGATGTGCTCAAAAGCTTCGAAAAGACTGCAAGAATCAAGCTCGAGCCGAAAAGAGTGCTTTCGCCTCAGGAAGTCCTTGATCAGCTCAAAGCGTACGACAAGAATGAAGAAGCGAAGAAGAAGCATCGGCGTCTTAGAAAAGCGCTTGAGCGAACTCTGCAATGTGTCAAGAACTTCTCCTTGTTCGCGGCCCAGGACCAGACGCAGCTGTTCGGACCAAGCAATCTCGTTTTCGCGGCCATTGCCATGCTCATTACTGCCGGCACGTCATATTCTATGATCAGTGAGCGCATGGAAGAGCTGTTCCGAGTTTGTGCTGACATCCTGGAGAGATGGGCTATCTACGACTCCATGCGAGGCAGTCTTGATCTTCCACTGCGCAAGATTATCCACGCATTCTTTCAATCGATGGTGAAGATCTGTGCCCTGAGTCTGAAAGTGTTGAACGGCAATAAGCTTACTAAGTATCTGAAAGTGCTAGCATTCTCGGAAGACGAGGGTGTCAAGAAGGAGTTGGACTTCTTGCGTCAAAGGGTCGACCAAGAGTCACTCTTGTTATCAAGCCTCAACTATCGCGCCATCAAAGAAGGATTTGACAGTACTAGAAAAGAGCTTCACGGAGTTCGAGAGCTCGCCGAAGACTTGACTCGGAAGGAGACCGAAAGTTCCGACCAGCGAACACTGGAAATGATCAAAGCCCGCCTTGGAATTCGCAATTCTGCAGGAAGACAGCAGGCAGCATACTCTCACTTTCACTCCGAAGCAGTGCAAGACAGTGGCAACTGGCTTGTTGAGGACATCGCTGACTGGGCGGACAATACTCAGCAGTGCACCGAAGCTGTCTTGCTGTCTGCTGACGAAGGGCATGGAAAGACGTTCTTGTGCACAAAAGTGATCTCTTCCTTACTGGAAGCACAGAGAGCCTCATCGATCGCCTCATCAGCCTCTCGAGATGTAGTCGGGTACTACTACGTCCAAGCAGGCCACGATTCTGATTCGTCGGGCCTTCACGATGATACGGAGGAGATCTTTGACGTATCCAGGATCCTGAAAACCATCGCCATGCAATTCTGCAACGACCCAGTGTACCGAAAACACCTCGCCACTCTATGCGAAACATGGACTGAACCCGACGATGTTTTCGAACTCTTCGACAAATTGATGGATCAGTGCTACAAGTCGTCGTCAACCTTCTTCATCATCCTTGATGGTGTTGATCGTTCGAGCGAGATACAGTTGAATGGACTTGTGTCGCTACTCGCATCCACGAAAGACCGCTACGACGCTGCGCAATACTCACACGTCCGAGTCTTCTTGTCCGGTCGAGAACGCGTGATGGAGTCGTTGGGAAAGTCACTGACAGCAGCACAATTGGCTCATCGCACTATTGATGTGGAAGAGAACAGCCATGAAGACATCCAGATGTTTGTGTCCGAGCGCTTGAACAACATGTCGTTGCTGGCAGGAGATTCTCCCTCTCTCAAGACTTTGCGCGAAGAGATCTACGACGCCCTCACGACCATGGGCGGTGACTTCGTCAATGTCTCTTTGATACTACAGGAGATCAATTCGAAGTCATGGCCAGCGGAGGTGCGACACGTTCTAAGCGAGCTGCGTGGAGGCGTGAGATCAGATACAATAGGTCGAGAAGTCTCTCGATGCAACACAGCACTGACAGAACGTGAGATTAGCGACTTGAACACTCTATTGCTCTGGATCATGTGCAGTCGCAGGACCCTCCGGGTAAGCGAGCTGGAGGCTGTCCTGTTCCTCAAGAACGGCGAAGCACCCCTACGACCACTTCGAGATCAGCTCGACAAATATGAGGTTTTCTTTCACGTATTCAAAGCCTCTGATGCTGGACCAGAGACGAGTCGGGGATGGCTGGTATCACTGTCTTCTGACTCAATCAGACAATACTTCGGGGAAGCTGCCCGGCAGGAGGACCTCTCTAGCTTGTCGACAAACAAGGTCCAGGAGGCAGAAGTGAAAATTGTATGTCTTTGCGGTTCACAAGTGCCCTCCCATATTCAAGATGTCGTTCTGGCGAGTCGGCTATGCCAACGCTGCTCATTTCGTCCGCACCCATGATCTCTCGGCCCTTTCTCGTCCAGACATCACTAACAACGGCTCTAATAGGTCAGGAGGTTTCTCAGCTCCGTGTGCGATGAGGTCCTTTACGCCAAATTCGGCTTCGATGAGTTCTTCGCTCGCAAACTCGGCCACTCTGCGACATTTGTCCACGTTGACTTAAGCTCTGCCAGCAGCACACTTCTACTCGGATGTCTGACCGCGATGGCCAGCGAAGCCAAAGAAGCGAAAGGCCTGCTGGACTACGCAGGAACTTTCTTCCAGAAGCATATGAACGAGATTGATCTCGCACTAACAAGTCCATCGATCAAATTCGAGATTGGACGACAACTTCTACCAGTGCTTACTGACTCAAAGGTCATCGAGATGTGGGTAGAGCCTCTGGCCAAGGACGTCGTATCCCAGATGTTCTTCTCGGAAGACAACGCTGATCTAATTCTGGCGACCATACGAGACACAGCAGTTTCAAAAAGCTTTGCCGAGGAGCGTAAGGGCTGGATCAGAGACCTATCGGCTACTAACGTGCTTGGAGATATCGTAAAGCATCTGTCAAAGCGTCTCTTCGGATCCTCGAGCTGGGGATGGAGCTACAAGCTGCTCTTCTCTATCCTGCTCGCGTACAAAGCGAAATCCGAGCGCCTGCCAAATCCGCCGACTACCGAGCTCAAGAACTATGAAGTTACTTCCAAGGTCGTCGTTGAAGTCTTCACATGGGTGGCAGATCTCCTAGGCATGGACAGTGGGACTGACTACGAGTTCAATCGTGGTTTGGCACGCATACTGCGGCTGTTCAACAATCTCGATGAAGCCATCGCCCAGTGAGTCCACATGCCCGCTGAATCTCCTTTCGATGCATGTGAGAGTTGACGCTATCTAGGTACCAAGTCGCCATCAGCTGCGGCAAGACGACAGATCCATGGCTCGCCAAACACGGACTTGCCAATGCGCTTTTCGACAAAGAGAAGTTCTCGGAGTCCGCGCAGCTCTTCTCACTGATTGAACGGGACATACTCGATGGCACAGCGAAAGCCAACAATCCCAAGTCATATCTGCGAGGAATACGGAACTCCATGGCAAATTCGTACCAGCGACTTGAAGAATGGGACAAAGCCCTACAGATCTACGACAGACACCTTGTAGAGGAGCAAGTTATGGATTACGACTTCGGTAAGTCCTACAATGACAGTAGCATACACGCCGAGTGCTGAAGCGTACGACAAATGGAATGCGAATCCAATGTGTTGGTGAAGATGCGACCATCGTGCTCGTGTCACTCCTCGTGCCCAATGTCACCATTGTCTGTCCTAGGGACGATCATCAGCGCTTTCATGGCTGCTCTTCTCTGTTTCCAGTCCTGTACTGACCCCTTCACAGTTTGGAGCCGGCTCTATATCTTCTGGCGCAAGAAAGAGCCCAAGAAGGTTGTTGATTCATTGAAAGAGTTGCGCGAGTCTCACGACCCGTACTTTGCTATAAAGAGGTCAAGTCGTCTACTCCACTGGATGTCTGACACGTCGGGCGGCATGGAAGAAGTCCTGGTTGGCGTCGCTCGCGCCACTGGGACATCCGACTTCTACGTACAACTGCTGGAGGAGGCAATCCATGATGTCCAGAAGCCTGACTATCTAAGCCAATTCCCGCAGGTCAAAGGCGAGTATCGTACCTACCTGAAACTTGCCCTGAGCAACCAACTCTGGCGAACATCGATATCGCAGAAGAGTAAGGGAGAGGCAATCAAATCCTTCGAAGAGCTCTTGAATGACACGCTTGATATCGGGAACGAGGACGTCTACATCCAAGTGGCCAGTAGATTGGCAGCCGTATATTCAGAAAGGCTGCGAAAGTACGAGCCGTCAGCACCAGAGGTACCACAGCTCATACAGAAGATGACCCAACTAGCCTCAAAAGACAGTGGCAATGCATGGGCAACAACTCTCAACACCACGCTGCTCGTCTGTCGCTACTATGCAACGAATGGACTTCCGGAGAAAGCGCGTCAGCTTGCGAGACCGGCAGTACAGACAGGTCTGGAGCTGCTGTCCGACGAGGACCCTGACAATGACTGGGAAGCATTTCTCAGACTGGGGACTGTCTTCATGTATTGCGGTGAAGACGATAACGCCTTGGCTGCATGGTCGCTGCTCTTACCCAGACAGTTGGGCGCGAAACCTGAACAGGAAAGCAGCGACGACGACGATTGCGACGAGGAGGGTACCCAATCTGACAGCTCAAAGTCCCGTGCTGATCCCACTACTCATGTAAGCCTGAAGGGACTGGATGGCGATCTAGAATACTTCTGCGATGGCTACTGCAATACAAGATGGTCCTACGCCGACAACATCTTCGTCTGTTCCGATTGTCTCGACGTGATGTTCTGTGAGCCATGCCACGAGCTCCTGAAGCAGAACAAAATCGGCGAGAATATCTGCAGCCCAACCCACGAACACCTACACGTGCCAGAGTTCAATATGGACGAGGCAGTCGCGCGTGGCAAGACAAAAGTGCGGTTCAAGGGCAGGAGTGTACCAGTGAGCGACTGGCTCGACGGGATCAGGAAAGACTGGAAGATGGACGTCAATGAACCGCAGAATAGTGCAGCGCATCAGCCTGAGGGACGGTCCTTTACCAATGATTCGACAGGCTGGGAACAGCGAGGGCGTGAGAAGCTGCAAAGTTCGAACCGGCAAGACAGCTGGGGCACATCGAGTTGGTAGCAGTGCCAGCGGATACTGCTTGCATACTCACTCGTACAAAGGAAGCCTCGTGGCGGAGAGCTTTCGGTCGTGCACCACACAGGCTCAGAGAACCCTTGAAGTAGCTGACGCGCAACCAGATGCGGACGCCAGCTGGTGTGCTGAGGGAAACAACGGAGTCTCACATGCGAGGACGTGTCTCTCCTCCCTGGCTACTGGGTTCTTGAGCCTCAGCATCGCGGGGTTCACTGTCGACCGCCAGTACCACACGACAGGACAATGTCCCTTGCCAAGTCGGCCATGGACAAGGTCAACTATCCCAGCATGCGGCACATCTCTTCCACCCTCAGTGCTGGCTTAGCTTCTGGTCTGTTCAGTCGACGTTCTCAACTTGCTACAATCATCAGATAAGCAGGTACTTTGGTCACCTGTCGACCTACATGGATGCTGCCTACACGATACAAATACCTCATGGCATTGGCTCTCGTCGAAATGGCCGGCGAAAACTTTCTCCTCTCCGTCGCCTGTCGGCTATATTGCACTCTGTTGTACCATTGATGTCAATTATGACGGCACGCTTCATCAACGAAAACGAGGGGCATCGAACTGTATCTCGAGAACTGCATGGTCCCCCGGTCGGTGATCGACGTGCAATTGGAAGAAGTCGATGTGGGGAAACCTTTACTGCGAAGACTTTCTAAGAGAAGCTTAGCCCGTATTATGGAGGCTTGTGGCCATAGCATATTTCCTTCAAGCTTCCCTTTTACGACTTCCAACGGTAGAGAACCAAGTCGCAGGCAGACGAGGACCAATCGCCTTCGATTGCAAGTAGGTTCTTCTGCATGCAACATCTCACGCGACGCACATCACCCATGCTGTACGAAGCTCACACGTCGCAACCTTCGATCACCACTTGTAGCACATCCCATGCTACTTGATTGAGCTCCACAAAGCACGACGTGCTCGACCATAATGTTCAGTCCACCTCAAGCTGCACTACACGCCTAGATGTATGGTCCTATGACTTTCATTGACAGCAATTGAGATGTCCAAGTGTAGGACTCACTCTGCCAACATGGCCTCGCTCACAGACTCACGGGTTACGATTGGGAAGACGCACCCGAGCCGATCAACCAGACGAATGCGACCAGTGTACTAGTATGCAGTAGGCGCTGTACGCCTCCGCTCAAGCACTGTTGTCATCGGCCCTTTTCACCCTTGTGTCACACCGGAATCTGCGCTGGCAATTTTAAGCCTCTGAACATATGGGTCTGGTGAGTAGCGTCCCCAGGGTCAGGCAAAGTCTGTCCTGCAATTTCGATGGACGAGCCAACTCAAATTCTGGATCAGACGAAGAGGAATGACTATGGAGAACAATGCATACCCCGCCGCTGGGCAACGTCCATGTGCTACATATACGTTCCATGATGTCCTACTGACTTACGATGTATCTTCTACCACCTCGTGTTTGGCCTGAGAAGTGAGCAACATCATACGACGCATCTCGTATCTTGACAAGGCGTCGCGACATCCAAGATGCCTTTCCTCAACAAGCCAGCAGATATGGCTGGCAGCGCCATGCCAGCCATCCTGATCGGCTCCTTCGTCGCCTTCGGTGGTGTGCTCTTCGGCTATGACACTGGTACGATTGGTGGCATTCTTGCAATGAAGTGAGTGTATCCAACACAATATCGCAAGACCGTTGCTAACGGTATAAGGTACTGGAAGGACCACTTCTCGACTGGCTATCGCGATGATAAGGGTGATCTCAATGTTGATGCTAATCAGACGTCTGAGATTGTGTCTATCCTGTCTGCTGGCACGTTCTTCGGCGCGCTACTCAGTGCACCGGTGGCGGACTTCTTTGGAAGACGACTGGCGATGATCATTAATACTTGTGTTTTCACTGTTGGTGTCATTCTGCAGACAGCGGCCACTCACATCCCACTGTTCGTCGCTGGTCGATTTTTCGCTGGATTAGGTGTCGGCCTGCTCTCCGCCACGATACCACTCTATCAGTCAGAGACAGCACCGAAGTGGATTCGAGGTGCTATCGTCGGTTGTTATCAGGTACGTATATCGATGAACCTGAATCGGAGACATCAATCTCCCGGCTCTGATTATTCCCGGTACATGTTCAGTCTGACAGGTGCAATAGTGGGCCATCACCATCGGTCTCCTTCTCGCCGCCATCGTCAACAATGCGACCAAGGACAGGAACGACACTGGGTCTTATCGAATCCCAGTCGCCGTCCAATTCGCTTGGGCGATTGTCCTGTGGGTTGGAATGGCTATCTTGCCAGAAACTCCTCGCTTCCTGATCAAAAAGGGAGACCATGCAGGTGCAGCTAAATCTCTATCTCGCCTTCGACGACTTGACATTGACCATCCGGCGCTTGTTGAGGAGCTGGCTGAGGTTCGTGCCAATCATGAGTACGAGATGTCCATCGGCACTGCTAGCTACTTTGCTCTCTTCAAGAAGCCGATTCGCAAGCGACTCTTCACGGGCATGGCTCTACAGGCTCTTCAGCAGCTTACTGGTGTCAACTTCATCTTCTACTACGGTACAGCTTACTTTCAGAATTCTGGCATCTCGAACCCATTCATCGTTTCGGTCATTACGTCCGTGGTGAATATCTCTTCGACGGTACCTGGTCTCTACCTTGTTGAGAAGTGGGGTCGCCGCCCTCTATTGATGTTCGGTGCTGTCGGCATGTCCATCTCGCAGCTCATTGTGGCCTCCGTGGGTACTGCTCTGCCCGACAATACCTCGGCCAATAAGGCTCTTATCGCCTTTGTCTGCATCTACATCTTTTTCTTCGCATGCTCCTGGGGACCCTGCGCGTGGGTTGTTACTGGAGAGATCTTCCCACTCAAGGCTCGCGCCCGCGGCCTCTCAATCACGACAGCGTCCAACTGGCTCCTAAATTGGGCCATCGCCTACGCCACACCATACATGGTGAACGCTGGACCCGGCAACGCCAACCTACAATCCAAGGTGTTCTTCATCTGGGGCGGCTTCTGCTGCATCTGCATGGCCTTTGTGTACTTCTGCATCTACGAGACAAAAGGTCTTAGTCTGGAGCAGGTCGACGAATTGTACGCCAAGGTTCCCAAGGCGTGGCAGTCCAAGGGATTCCAGCCGACGGTCAACTTCACGGAAGTCAATGAGCTTGCTGCTGGTGACGGCAGGCGCGCTACCCTGGCCGATCTTGAGCAGGAGGCTGGACGCAGGAAGAGCACTGTTGGCCATGTCGAGTATGAGAAGCATTGAGCAGAGTTGGCACCCACGGTACCTGCCGAAGGAGAAATTAGAACACTTTGAGAAGGCTCAAGGCGCCTTACAGATTGCTCTCGTTAGCTGAAGAGGTGGAATTGCCCAGTCCTCGGTCTTACGACTGCCTCGAGTCGTGGAGCGTTGCTCGGTCGGTGGCTACCAGTCAGAACGTACACGTAAACAGGCAGGAACGACCTTCGCTTGGAATATATATCTCGTGCGATGGACCTCTGTTACATATACATATTTCATCGTGTCGCTCCATCCTCACTTGCACCAATTATGACTCGCCTCGTCTGGCTCGGTGTAACAGTCAACGCCTCGACACTCAATTTGTCGCATCCCCATGCGTGATGCCTTGTCGTTGCCTGACACTAGGCCCAATACGTCATCACGGGTGGCTTTTGACCTTCAGTCTGAACTGTTTTCAACTTCAGCATCCCCACTGCAGTTTTACTTTGGGTCATTGTTTCTCATTAATGACATGTAGTGCTTCCCATGTCGATGTGATCGATTCTGGTCGTGAGACTGCAATGTCCGGATGTCATCACCCACCTCGAGTCGCCACGATGCTCAACCACAATCGCGCTTCACCTTTCGTGACCTGAGACTACTGGGCCAGTCTTCTGTCAACTCGCCGCTTCGTGTGATCACTCTGATCGATTTCGACTGCTTCTACGCTCAATGCGAGAGTGTACGCCTGGGGCTGTCGCCAGATCAGCCACTGGGCGTGCAGCAATTCAAGCATGTATGTCAGTAATCGGTAGCCGCTACAGAAGTACTGACACGATCCAGGTTATAGCGATGAACTATGCTGGCCGAGCGGCCGGCTTGAAGAAAGTCGTCAACGCTGAGGAAGCAAAGTTGAAGTGCCCGAGTATTGTCCTTCAACATGTGCCGACATGGCGAGAGGGCGATACGACGTGGCGATACAGAGATGATGCGCTCGAGCATATGGACATCGACAAGTCTTCGCTGGACTACTATCGCCTGCAGTCGAAGAAGGCTATGGCTGTGTTGAAGCAGACACTGCCTGGAGACCGTCAACTTATCGAGAAAGCTGGCATCGATGAGACTTATGTCGATCTGTCAGGCCCCGTCCATCAAGAACTACTGAAGCGATTTCCTGAGTTTGTCACAGAGCCACCTTCTCTGGATGCGCACCTTCCACTGCCCATCGATCCGCTCCTCGACTGGAGCGATACCGCTGTGGAAGAGGACACGAGCGATGAAGCACGACAGCATGTCGATTGGGATGACATTGCATTACATATTGGCTGTGAGCTTGTCAAATCAATTCGTTCCGCCGTACAATGTGAGTTGCAATACACGTGCTCGGCTGGAATAGCACGCAATAAAGTGGTGGCGAAGCTTGCAGCTGGTCACAACAAGCCGAATCGTCAGACTGTCGTTAGAACCTGTGGCATAGAGCCTTTCCTCCAACAGTACAAATTCACCAAGATTCGTGGCCTTGGAGCAAAGCTAGGACGACAAGTCAGCAAGGCCTTCGAGACAGAACTCGTGTCTGACCTGCTGAATGTCCCGCGCGCGACTCTGGCTTCCAAGATCGGTAGCTCCTCCGCCGCTTGGGTTTACAATGTCATACGCGGCATCGAGTACTCTGAGGTCACAGACCGCACACAGCTGAAGTCTGTGCTTTCAGCAAAGACATTCATGGTCAGCCTACAAGATATCTCACAGGCCGAGAAGTGGCTCTACATCTTCGCGGCAGACATCATGGGTCGCTTGGAAGACCTTGGCGGAGATCGAAGACCAAAGACAGTGGCTGTACATTTGCAGGTGAATGGTCCGCGTGCTCCGACACGTTCCAAGCAGGGGCCAATCCCGTTAGGTGCAAAGCTGGATACAGATCTCTTGTTGAAGCTATCTCGAGACTTACTTTTGGCGTTGGAGAAGGAAGGCGCGACTTGGCCGCTGGTCACGCTTTCCGTGTCTGTCAATGATTTGGTGGATGTTGAAAGGGGAAGCCGCGCAGTTGATTCGCTGTTTGCTGCAGCAGGCAAGACATCGCCACTGCCGTCGTCGCGAAACAGCAATGGGTGGAGTTCAAATGCAAAAGTGGTGGACACCAAAGTGGTGGAAACTGTCAAAGATACGAGAGCAAATCCGAAGAAACGGACACTTTTCGACCTGGGCTTTGCACAGCAGGGATCGAGAAACGAGCACATGTCAAAGAAAGTCCGTGCCATTGATAACCTGACAGCGAAGGACGAAGCTAAAGGCGATATCAACGGGTCTGGTTCACCATTGCATGAAGATGCACCAGATGTGGAAGACGGCGAGGGTGCATACGACTGTCCGACATGTGCTCGACCCGTTCCAGCGTCGGATGTGCTCGAGCATCTCGATTGGCATGCTGCAGTAGAGCTGTCTGAAAACGGTTGACGAGGAACCCAAGCAGGGCAAGTACGAAGGGCAGCAAGTGCCATCGTAATGGTGGTTCCTGCAGCGGAAGTAAGTGTGATGCCGCTATCATCTCCATTGCGATTTAGCCTAGATGCATAGCGAACTGCGTCTGCATATGAAGGTATATATACACGGGACTATGCAATATATATGCCGTTGGCTAGGCATCATTTTACCAACGGGAGTGCGGTATCTTGTAGCCGTCTGCTTGCCATTAAGAAGGCAGACTGCAACACCAGGGCGTTGACATTTTCGTGGCCTCTTGGACCATCTCAACGGTGGTCGTCGAAGTCTCAGCATCGGTGGTGATCGTGACAGAAGCTGTCTCGTCGAGTGCGCTGAAGACGCTATGTGACAAGCTCCACACGTGCGGTCCGCTGACTAAAAAATGATCTCATAATGAGTAGGACCACTGTTGAGGTGTAGTCTGCCTGCTTTGCCTGCTCTCCACCCGCGCCGCGGGCAGGCGTCCAGTAACGCGAGGAATTTAGAACGGGCCGCGATCACTGTATGATCGTATTGAGGCTGCTGAGGAGTCGCCGCGATGGCGCTTCTGTTCCTCCATACTCTGCGTCCACGATGAGTCTGTGTTCATGTGCAGATGGGATCAACCGATCAACGTAGGAGCCAGCCACAGCGTGCTTGCAGACGCTCACGGCGTGATGCTGAAATCGTTCAGTCGAGCTCCCGATGATCGTACATTGCCGCCGATACGTTTTCAACCGCCATCACCACCAGCGCTACCAGCACCGCCACCAACCCCGTCCACCTCCTTCTTGACACCCCGCCGCACAACATAATACCCACCCCACCTCCTCCCTTCCTCCTGCCCACTCGCCTTGAGCACCGGCCACTTGAAGATCCTCTCGTCCTCATCCACCTCCCTGCTCTCCTCCCTCTTCCTTGCCTCCATCTCCTCCAGCGCCCCCTTTACATCCGTCTTCCGCCTCCTCACCGTTCCATTCCGCCCAACCTTGTCCTCCAGATCCAGCCACGGCTGTACTTGGGCCAGACCGATGGTGGTTTCTGCGCGGTGCGCGAGTGTTTCGTCGCGGATGGCGACGAGTGGGGGGACGTTGTGTGTGTCAATGGAGGAGAGGTGGTTGACGAAATGGGCCTGAGAATTAAGGTCGCTGAGGAGGCGGGATTCGGGCGGCGGGGGTGATGGGGAGGGGGAGGGCGCAGAGCCGGAGCAGGTGGTGTAGCTTTTTGCGATCTATGATATTGTCTGTGGGCGGCTGCGGTGGGGTGGTCGGCGTGGTGCCTGCATTGTTCTGTTCTCTAGCTGCATCTGATAGTCCAGTTGTAGTTGCGTCAGTGGCTCCCTTAGGCGTGGCGACGGCAATGGGGAGGAGACTGCGGACGCTCCATCGCGGATTGGACAGGAGCTTGTCGACCGCGGAAGTGTTGCCGAGCGATGGGACGGGACGGTGGGCGACGTGCTTGGAGTAGTCAGTAGTGTTCCGAACGATGCGAATCAGCGTTTTGCCGGTGTATGGCATGCCACTTCCTGGAGCGCAAGAGAGGTACGTGTCCCCAGGAGGATTCCGGAAGCGCGACGCAAATACTGCGCTGTTGGTAGCAGAGTCAACAGCATCAGACGGAAGTCATATCTGCGAAGTGCAGGGGTGGGAGATAGTGGTTCTTAATCCCTGTGAGGGCAGCGAGACCGGATGACGGGATTCGGCCGGCGCTTGAAGTCGAAGTGCCGTCCTTTGCAATGGACCCACGTCGATTACGTTCGTGGGTTAGCAGTGAGCAAGGACAGTGCTTAGTCGACAGCACTTCAGTCGCATTTGCCTATAACTAGGCAGGTACGTAGTAGTGTACAATATATATAAATAACCTCAGATTCCAAGACTCGGCCATCTGAGCGTGGTAGATCCTACACACGTCCACCAACGATGCTTCTTCCCTCAATTGTGCACCGACTTTGTGTACAGCTCTATGCTGCTCTGAATGCTGACGTGACATGAATGTCGAGATGGCCGTCATTTATGCATAGCTTTCACCAGACCTATTTGTCCATTCGGTCCGCTCTCCGTCTAGATATCAGATTTCACGTGTACATGCCCATCTCCGGAAGGGAGAGCACGCGACACCGTCCTTCGTCCGGAACAAGCGATTCGGCCTGTCTCTTGTCGCTGCCCTTGCCGTACCGGTGGAGACAGAATGCAAGGCGTCAAGCTTGAAACGCATATTGTTAACATGGCCGAGGACTTCCACAGTCCCCGTAAGTTGTCTTGCTCCGTATGATTCTTCCGCCTCATCTTCGCTATCGACTCGGCCGGTGTTGTTCGCTCTCCTGTAATTTGAGCCCGTCGACCTTTCGAGCCAACGAGTTTTGCTCCTCCTCCAGTTGTCGTGAAGGCAATGCATCCTCCGCCGGTGCCAGGAGTCGACCTTCATCCGATTCCTGGCTCCTTTGCTCACTTTCCTCCACCTCTGTATCTTGTGGAGGCACTGCCTCCTCTGTGGGTGTCAGAAGTCTGGCCTGGTCCGGCACTTCCCCCGACGTCTGTTTCTCTGGCTCAGGAAGCCCCCTCGCCCGTTCGAGGCTCTTGTTATTCTCGATCTCCCACAACCCCACACCTTGGTCCGATTCCTCTAATTCCGGGAACCTGTAATCGCTGGGCTTCGAGTTGATCAGCGCAGGGCTCAAGACCTTCTGTTGCCGATCTTTAGGCTTCTCATGCTGGCGCTTCATGTGCTCTTCCCAATTCTCCATGTTCAGCTTCATTTTCTCCCACGCGCGGTCTTGCTGTGCTAGCAGTACCTCCCGCCTCCTTGGATCGTTCCATACCTGCTCGAAGGTTTCTGATAGGGGATCTCTGACGTCCAAGCCCAAGTCAGTCCGTTGCTTCGCGAACTGTGCTTGCATAGCTGGGCTCCTCATGACCAACCACCGCAGCTTCCAGCCTAACAGACCCAGCTCCTTTATCCGCGCAGGCTTGTGGCCCATTAGATACTCATCCAGACCACCACATTTCTTGATCGTACGCATCGTTCTGGCGCGCACGGGGATGTAGAGGTCCTTTTCCAGCGCTTTGGACTCAAGCTTTGCGAGACGAATATTGGGAAACCATTTGCGCTTGGTCTTGCCCTTGTTGCGGCCTTTGGAGATCTTGTTACCTGATCTGATGGTTGTGCCGCCGTAGAGACCGTAATTCGCTTCGGGAAAGTGCTCGTTGGCGCCGTAAGGGTAGGGAGGCATGAGTGGATTGGTTTCTTTGAGCCAGGGCTGGGCGAGGGTGCGTTGCCATTTCTCTTTTCTGGTGGTATGTTAGCTCGTGACCGGCATGACTAGACGCTGAACTGGCTGGACCGATCACTAGAGACCCAGTGCCAGGTATACATACGTCAAGGCGAAAGCTGGCGTATAGAATGGCTTGTTCCGAAGAGCATGTTTCCTATACTGAATGGTGGTAGGCGACCTGATGACTTGCCGTAACTTCAGCGTTTCGGTGGCCATCTCGGCCTGTGCTGAGCTACTGACGCTGTCCACTCCAGGCGTTTGGTCAATGAGGTTTACCCAGGGGATGTAGAGCTCGCGTCGAATAGATCATCGAAGTCGCCCCAAAAAGTTACGACGCCAAGCTTTCTGCGGAGGGATCGCGACTTCTCTGGATGAGAACGCGCATACCTTGAGATCAATCACACTCCTTTGAACACACCCAAAATACTCGGAATCACAGCTCAGAAAGTAGTGGAAGGCGCACACCGGTCAGAATGGTGTCTCTCTCGGAAGTGAAGAACACACAGCGGGAGAACAGGACAGCGGCGCATACACATATTCGAGGTCTCGGACTACGGCAAGATGGCACTGCGGACACGTCGGGGCAGGGTTTCGTGGGGCAGACGGCTGCTCGAGAGGTGTGTTGACACACAGAATGGCGATTCGATGACTGACGTTGGCAGGCATGCGGCGTAGTGGTCGATCTGATCAAAGCAAAGAAGATGAGCGGCAGGGCGATTCTTCTAGCGGGAGGACCTGGCACCGGCAAGACAGCACTCGCCCTCGCAGTATCACAAGAGCTCGGCAGCAAAGTGCCATTCTGCCCAATAGTCGCCAGCGAAGTCTACAGCACCGAAGTGAAGAAGACAGAGGCACTGATGGAGAACTTTAGACGAGCAATCGGTATGCTGCCATATTCTTACCACTGCCCGCCCAACTGACACATCACAGGCTTGCGAGTTCGAGAAACGAAAGAGGTCTACGAAGGAGAAGTCACCGAGCTCGTCCCCGAAGAAGCAGAAAACCCTCTTGGAGGCTACGGGCGCACTATATCACATCTAATACTCACCCTCAAGTCCGCCAAAGGCACCAAGAAACTCCGCCTCGACCCCTCCATCTACGAAGCCATCACTAAAGAGCGCGTCACCGTAGGTGATGTCATCTATATCGAAGCCAATACTGGCGCTTGCAAGAGAGTTGGTCGGTCCGACGCCTACGCTACCGAGTTCGACCTGGAAGCCGAAGAATACGTCCCTGTACCCAAGGGCGAAGTGCACAAGAAGAAGGAAGTCGTACAAGACGTCACCCTGCACGATCTGGACATTGCCAATGCGCGACCACAGGGCGGACAGGACGTTATGTCCATGATGGGCCAGCTGATGAAGCCCAAGAAGACCGAGATCACGGACAAGCTCCGTCACGAAATCAACAAGGTCGTGTCCAGGTACATCGACCAAGGTGTCGCCGAGCTCGTGCCGGGTGTCCTCTTCATCGACGAAGTCCACATGCTCGACATTGAGTGCTTCACCTACCTCAACCGCGCTCTCGAGCAGCCCATCAGTCCGATCGTCATCCTCGCCTCGAATCGTGGCAATACTGTTGTCCGGGGCACGGACGACATCGTCGGCGCCCACGGCCTCCCAGCTGATCTCCTCAATCGATTGCTCATCGTGCCGACACACCCGTATAATGCTGAGGAGGTCAGTCTGATCATCAAATTGAGGGCGAAGCTCGAAGGGCTGGCGCTGAGTGACGGAGCGCTGCAGAAAGTGTCAGAACACGGCACGAAGGTCAGTCTAAGATATGCGCTGCAGCTGCTGACGCCAGCGAGCATATTGTCAAAGGTGAACGGCCGGACAGAAATTGCGGCAGATGATGTGGCTGAATGCGAGGATCTATTCATCGATGCGAGGCGGAGCGCCAAGGTGGTAGATGGGAGTACAGGGTTCATAAGCTGAACTGAATAGTGGAGGATTTGAACGAGAACAAAGACGACAGCTCATCGGTCCTGGGCATGGTGCAGTACGCGATTTGTTCATGCAGCGGCCAACGATCATGTCGAGTGCCCAGGGAAGATTCCACGAGTCAGGGCGCCTGTGTGAAGGAACGGTCGTTCCTGCTTCACCAGAACGAGGAGCCAAACATGTGCCAAATCGAGGCTGCAATCGACTTGGAGAAGCTGGCGCCCGTTGTTGACGGCAGCGGCATCTGGCAGACGAAGCCTGCCATGACAATGCGGTCTGCGCGACGCCGAAAAGCCTTAGCAGCCGCTCGAATTGCTCTGGACCAGCAGCTTCCAGGCCAAGACATGAGTTCATTACCACGGATGAGAGAGCTCAGTTTCGGGGACATCCAGGATTAGATGCAAAGAGAATACCGTCCACAACGTCACTGGCACGGGGAAATTGAATTTTCAATGCATACATTCGAATTTGCCTATCGCCTTGCCGCCCTAATAGTGGTATCTAAAGCTGCGAAAAGTAGAGATGAAATGACACTTCCTGCCGCTATCTGTGCTCTTGCGTCAAGAAGTACAGATCAGAACATTCAGTCCAAGCTGGGGAACTGAACCCGTTGCATGCGCCGATATTCCTCCATTCTAACAGTGCCCGGTGACCCGTAGGGAAATGTGTCAGGATATGAGTTGAGAGTCTGAGATTGGTTCGGGTTTCCTGCTGTTGCACGAATCTGTGTCGCTCCTCCGCTGATCTATTTCGGAGGGTACTTGTTCTCGAACAGCCATCTAGAGAAATCGTTGTTAGCAAATTTTTCAATCAATCAACTCCGCCCACAGAGATTCACATACTGGCTCGCGAAATAATCGCCTGCCGCCAACGCCGCCAGTCCGGCACCCACTGTGCCCGCCAGCTTCCAATCCAGCTTGCCCTCCTGCTGCTTCTGATACGCGCCGTACCCAACCGCTACAGCCGTCACGCCCCACAGGATGGCATTGCCCACGACAACCGGGTTGTCCTTGTTGTCCTGCAACTTCTTGCCGGTCTTCTTGGCTTCCGCCTTCGCCTTCTTCGCTTCAGCGGACGCCTTGTCTTTGGCGGCGGAGGCTTCCTTGGAGGCCTTCAAGCGGGCGCGCTCGGCGGATTCTTCGGCCTCGCGCGCTATGCGGTCGGCTTGGGTTTCGGTTTTGATCTCTTGGGATTGGAAGTCGGACTTTACGCTGGAAACGTGGGGGCTGTCGACGTCGATGAGGGAGGAGGCGGTGGATTCATCGTGGTTCATGCCTGGGACGGGAGGGGCGCGGCTGTTGGATGGGAGTGGTTAGCTACGATGGCTATCATACAGTATACCTTGGACGTATCGCGGTGAAGTACATACGCCTACAGGACTCGATATTAGCATGATGCTTGGTAGTAGCAGGATGTCACATGCTTCGAGCATTGCGCGAAAATGGGTAGAAAGGACTCACTTCTTCAGGGCTCTGCTCCGAGTTCTTGGCCGCGACGTCGGCGTAGCTGCTCATCTTGACTGATATAAGAGATTAAAGGGAGAATGGTCTGTATGATGAATGCGACTGATCTGAAGGTAGACAGGTAGAGAACGAGGACCTCGAAACAGAGATCGACACAAGTTGATAGCGGCTGGGCCAACCTGATTGAACCTGAATCTCTGACGTAAATGTGGCTGGTGCTTCGCCTGCTTGGCAAGAGTGTGGCGGCCGCTAGATACTACCACGTTTCCGACAGTATTCCGTCGACTCGGCCTTCACACTCAGTCATTCACTACTGATCAGATGACCATGCCGAAATTATGAGGTTATGACTTCTATAGCATCAAGCACCTCACTACTACAGTCCTTCATGACTTGCTGACCCAGACACTCATTTACGGCATTGTAGGACCCCAGGCCAGCTCTCTCTCGAGTCACCACGCTTCCAGCTCCCCCAGAAATTTCTCCAAGGCCAATGGCAGACTCACCTGCCATCAATGCCGTGCAAGACGAGCAACCACAAGCCGCAGAGATCCTCGACGACCATCTACCAGCCGGCTACACCTTCGATGGCGCAGTCGATGAGGATGGAGGTCCCGTTCAGTCATCCCTTCGCCTACAGGGCGGCGATATTCACCGTGACCTCTACAAAATCGATGCCCGGAACCGACCAAACCACCATCAACGCGCCAAGACTTTCTCTGGACCTGAATTCACTGGCAACGATGGCGCCGCCGACATGCCCATATCGGAGCAGCTTCTCCCACAAGGGTTCCGACGGCAGTATGTCCAGCAGAAAAGAGGGGATCTGCATCCTCTAAATCCACGCCGGGTGCCTGTGGCCCGCAACTTTGTCGAGTTCCTCGAGCTCTACGGTAACTTTGCCGGCGAGGACCTTGAGGAGTCCGACTCAGACGAAGAGACCGAGACCGACGTCGAAGAAGACGCTCAAGATGGCTCCGGTGAGCGCCGACCGCTCCTCGGCCGCCGCAAGTCCACCAAACGCCGCGCCCAACGACCCGGCGACGCCGGCGTAACGCGCACCTTCTTCACGCTCCTCAAAGCCTTCATCGGCACAGGGATAATGTTCTTGCCAAAAGCCTTCCAAAACGGCGGCATTCTCTTCTCCAGCATAACCCTTTTCCTGGTCGCCTTGATCACCACCTTGGCCTTCCACCTCCTGCTGAAATGCAAAGCCCGCTACTCCGGTGGCTATGGCGAGCTAGGCGAAGCCATCGGCGGCCGCAAGATGCGCGCCGTCATCCTGTCCTCCATCACCATCTCCCAGCTTGGCTTCGTCTGCGCCGGTACGGTATTCGTCGCCGACAATCTCAAAGCGTTCGCCGACGCCGTCAGCCCTGGTGACGACGCCCCACTGTCCACCCGCGATCTCATCGCGCTGCAACTCCTGATCCTGATTCCCATGGCCCTGATCCGCAATATTTCCAAACTCGGCCCCGCCGCCATGATCGCCGACATCTTCATCGTCCTGGGACTAGTCTACATCTGGTACTACGACATCCACTTCCTCTCCCAGCACGGCATCGCCGACTCCGTCACCTTATTCAACCCGAACCACTACACCCTCACCATCGGCGCCGCGATCTTCACCTTCGAGGGCATCGGCCTGATCCTCCCCATCCAAAATTCCATGGCCCAACCCGAAAAATTCGAGGGCCTGCTGTACATCATCATGACGCTCATCACCCTCATCTTCGGCTCCGTCGGCATCCTCTGCTACATGACATTCGGATCCTTGACTAAGATAGAAGTCATCTCCAACTTCCCCCAGGATTCGAGGCTGGTCAACGCAGTTCAATTCGTCTACGCCATGGCCGTCCTCGTCGGAACCCCCGTCCAGCTCTTCCCGGCCGTGCGCATCCTCGAGGCCAAGTTGTTTGGCAATCTCTCTGGGAAGAACTCCACCTGGGGCAAATGGAAGAAGAATGCTTTCAGAACATTCCTCGTGCTGTTGTGCATAGCAGTGAGCATAGGCGGCGCCGCTAATTTGGATCGCTTCGTCGCCCTGATCGGCAGTTTCGCTTGTGTGCCGTTGGTGTATATCTACCCACCACTGTTGCATTATATGGGTGTGGCCGAGAACAAGTGGGTGAAGGCTGGGGACATTGTGTTTATTGTGTGTGGTGTGGTCGCGATGGTCTATACTACGGCTGTCACGGTGATCAATAGTTTCCTGTGAGGATCGTCCATCAGAGAGGGTGCGGCTAGTCGAGGTGCAAGCCGCGGAAGACGCCGACTCGCGGTATGGTATGCGCATTAGACGGTGGGAGAGGCATGGAGGTGGACAAAAGTTCTTCGAGCGTTCAGTCACTTGCATCTGTTCATATAGGTCGGTATGCGTGCCACTTTGGCATCATGAGCCGAGCGTTCCCAACAGCATTGTGGAACTGGGATGGCTTGGGTCTGATCAGACTGGATCAACATGCGGTTTAGAAATCGAAAAGTGCATTCCATGATACTCTGATCAATTGTACCAGACGTGGGTTGGTTCCTTCCACACCGCTAGGCGACGCACCTGCCACGCAGCTTTGTATTTCTTGCGGTCGCAGCTGCGCTGATAGGGAGCTTCGTGCCTCGCGATGTGGGAAAGAAGGCCTGCGCTGCAGTCGACACGGTCGCACTTGCTTTTTTGGCAAATATAGCCTTGCTCTCCGAGCAGACCGGTTGACTGCGCATTATTTCTAGATCGAACATATGTTTTGTACGCCTGCGAATGGTGCCATACTGCTCACAGATCTCCCATGGCTGGCTTGCAGAGCATTTGACCGTCTATTGAGTGGTCAGGCCCTGCTTCAGGCATATTCCCCTGCGTGAGTCACATCTTAGGGTCGGGTCTTTGAACCAGCCGCACAGTGCATGTACAAAGAGCTTCGAGTCGCTTAGCGAATGGGTATATATTGCTCCTTCAAGTTCAATTGAGCCAGGTCTTCGGAGAGGTATGTGCAACAAGAGAGACTTTCAGACCCATTGTGTGACTGCCAGGTAAAGGGCTTCCTGACCATGTCCAGATCTCCTCCCGCCATCTCAGTGCCGAACGTGTGTGACACAAGTGAAGACCTCGGTCCTCACAGATGCTTCGCATCAACACCATGGCCCGCCAGCCCCTCCATAGGCGCCACCACACTCGGCCTTCGCTGATCATTCCCACCCTTGATCCTTCCAATCCCCAACAATTGCCCCATCTCCCTCCAGAACCCAACGGGCGGCTCAGTGAACGTCTCCTCATACGCATCAATGGTCGGCCTTTCCCAAACGAGATCGACCTCCATGGGCGAAAGCCACTTGGTCTTCTTGACAACCTTCCAGATCAAAAACAGCCACGGGATGAAGAGCTGCATGGTGTAGTTGGAGAAGAAGTTGGACGTGTTCCAGGGCAGGTAAGAGGTGTAGCCGTAGATGCAGCAGACCGTGAACATCCAGGCTAGGGCGATGTAGGCGCCGTACGGCTGGAACCAGCCGGTATAGGGCAAGGTCTTGCGGTCCAGACCTTGTGCTTTGCAGGCACGGTGGAATTGGATGTAGGTGATGGACATGACGATGTAGCTGATCAGACCTGCAGAATATGTGTGAGCTGGGAGTTGCGGTGCTGAGGCTATTGGGAGGACTTACCGCCACCAGTGACGAGACTGGCAAACCATCCAATAGCGACCGAGGCGCTTTTTCCGCACTGCACAAACGATAAGACTGGGAAAACCATGACAACGAAGAAGCAGTATAGCGGGACACCGTTCCTGGTGCACTTCTTCAGGAATGCCGGCGCTCTGCCTTCAAGGGCAAGGCCGTAAAGTGTGCGAACTGCAGCGTAGGTATAGGTATTGCCGGCGGAGAAGATCGAGGTCAACATGAGCCTATCGGGAGTCAGCGAGTGTGGAATGTTAGGCGGAAGTATAAACTCACGCATTGACGATGTGAGGGAACACATCTACGCCAAGGTTATTCATGGCAATGACATATGGCGAGGCACCTGCAGAGCCGTTGCTGCCTTCGGTCTGAATCTCGACGAGAGCAGGATCCCGCGAGGAGCAGACAATGCCCACAGCCAGGGCACCGCCAATGAAGAAGATGCCGAAACGGACATACACCATCTTGAAGGCCGCCTTGATGTACACCCGGGGCCGGGCGGCCTCAGCCGCGACAATGGAGATGTATTCAGGTCCGACAACAGTGAAGACGGCCGAAGTCAATGCGCCAAGGAACCCTTCGAACTTTCCCAGGTCCCCTGTGGTGATGTACTCTCGGAAAGCGCCTCCACGCTTCCAGTTTCTGAAGCCATACGCATCGTGCTGCGGGTTACCTCCAACCATGGTGATGAATGTGAAAAAAACAGCGAAAAGATCAGGATGACCTTTCCTCCTGATAGCCAGAATTCTGCTTCACCGTATGCTCGGACAGCAAGGATGTTGATGAGAGCGTAGCAGATGATTATACCGACAATGATGCCAGCAGTTGGGCCAGGTTCGGTAATGGTGTCACTCCAGAATGACAAGACGAGAGTAAAGGCGGAAATCTCAAAGGGAATGAGAAGGGCCTCGTAGAAGCTATTCGATGGTCAGCGAGGGCTGCTGTACAGCAGAGCAAGGCTTGTACAAGAAGTTCCATCCCACCATGAATCCAAGCGCATCATCGCAAAAGTGACCAGCAAGACGAATGAATCCACCTGTAACAGGATATGCCGTGCTCATCTCGGCGATCGAATTGTTGACCAGGGCCAGGACACAGCTCTGAATCGTGTATGCGAGTAGCAAGTTGGCAGCACCTCCCTTGTACAGACCGCCGCCAATACTGACGAAAAGGGCCGTTCCGATAGAGCCTCCAATAGCAATCAACTGAATCTGACGATTGTTCAAGTGTCTTTGTAGGTCATCGACGTTGGTCGCGAGCATGCCTTCCTCGACATTGTCGGGCTCAGGTGAGTGCGACGAGTCGCCGCCCGACTTTTCCTTGTCTTTGCCGAACATGGTGCCGGATACGTTGTCCGCGGCGTCGACAAAATTGATGTTCTTCTCACGACTTTCAAACAAAGTACGTGAGGTCGCAGTTTGACTGTAGAGAAAGAGTGGAATGCGCCGCGCAAATGAACCAGGTGGGACAGCGTGATCATAAAAGAGACTCAGATCGGGTCAATCGGCCACACGCTTGACCATGGAACAGCTTCTCCATTGAAGATCCCTTGCTGGGCTCCTGCAACCCTGGGTCATCTGTATGGGTGCTAATCCCAACTCGTATGAGGCTGGGATTATCTCGCGTGCCCATATCCCACACAGCTCGCTAGCGGAAGCTTCCTCCATAGCGGCCTAGGGATTGGTGAGTCGCGTGAGTCCATTATGCATATCGTTCCCAGGCCCATCTAGGAACTGCAGTCAGGTCGCTTTAATTTTCCAAATAAGCTGTCTCGATCCAGGCCGTGCACTGCCAGATCTTATCACATCCTTGAGCCGCATAGACGAAGCTTTTGAACCCCTCAAAATTGCTGTATCAGAAACATCATCATTGAAGTTCCTCCAGTCTTTGCTTAAGCTCTTGCCCAGGTACCCAAGCCCCCAAGGCTCCAAACCCACGGTGGCTTAACCGGCTTGATTTTTCCTTGGAGCGCGGCACAAGCTCCATAAGCTCCTCTTTCGATGGCTCGGCCAAGCTTGATACGTGCAAATTCCGCCACATGCTGTCAGAGAAATTCACAGCGCTCCAGGCGTGCTCCAACCAGCTGAACCAGCGCGTGGGGCAAGGCCTGGGCAGCACTGGGGTGTTGAGAATAGTGGACGCTCTTTCTTACTTTGTTATTCCTTGAGGCTGTAAATTTTCCAGACCATTGATAGGTGTCAGATCGTACCTGGGCCAGGTCGTTGGTCTGTGATCAATGGGTCAGACTGCAAGAGACACGGGACCCGTTCCGCCACCTGAACTCCCGTAGAGGGCCAAAGGCAAGGCGTTTTGCCTCTGGCGATAGCATATCTGCGAATTGAGTCCGTGGGATTACTGTTCCGACAGACTGCATCTTGCATCGACCTCGTGGCAAGGCATGGGTCTTCGTCCACGATAGTGGCAAGACAACCCAGCCGCGCACCAAGTCCCGCTCGCTCGTGAACCAAGCTATCGGCGTTCTTGATTGAGAAATCGTAAGCCGGGAGGCATTCGTACAGGGTAGCTGTCGAAATGAGTTCAAGATTGTCGTAGACGTATTCGCCGGCTCCCAGAAGTTCCATTAGTGGCCGAGCAATGCCAATGTCAGCTGCATCAGCAAGACGCAGGCTAGCCATGCTCGCATGGCCCAGCATTATACGGCAAGGCGTCTTCAGTAACGATAGATCCATCGGCTTGGATTCCGTAGCGTGTGTAAGATGAGACTCGCTACTGGTGAAAGTGTAGATAGAGGGAACATTTCGCCACAATGGGAATAACACGATAAGTATTACACTCGCGCCTGCTCTGATAATCGCTATCAGTACGATTATGGCAAGCACCAGCGAGGCAGAAGGCAATCGCGAACACATCATCGCCTTATTTGCCTATCTCTTGTATCTCAAATAGGGTAATTGTATACCGCGGCCGACTGATGCTCCTTCCAATGGTGACAATCTGCCGCTCGTGGGGAACGAGTCCCTAGGCAGGCTGTTCGGGCATGAATTGAGCGTTTTCAGCACTTGTTAGTATTCAGGTCAGGGCGGGCTCTAAACGAGAGAATGCTCTTGCAGATCAAGCCAGCAAACTTTGAGATGAGCCTCACTTGAGTACTGAGTCGTTGGAGCGATTCATCATCAGTTGTCTTGCCAGGGAGGGTACTGTAGGAGTTTATGGCGTCTCGTTAGAGCAGGACAAAACGCTCAGGTCTTAGCCGAACAGCTTGCTAGGTCAGGGGCTCCCTCAGTAGGTCCTCGACCACTTCATCGTCGTCTTCCACTGCCTCCGCTCTCTTCACGGCTGGATAGTAGCTACATCCTCCCAAACGCGTGCTTACTGGCCTACTGCGACTGCTGTGCATCTGCATCACAGTGCTTCCCAGTACTGATCCTCAAACAGCGCCCCATCGTCCTCCACGGCGTCCGCAGATTCAACAGCTGGAGTGTACACTGAATCTTCCCAGATGCGCCCTTCGTTACCTAATGCGACTCCTGTACACTTGGCTGCCACTGCGCAGAAGTGTGTTACTGCCTGCGCCAACGCAAGCCGCTCTCCCTCTGCAAAGAAAATATCCTCCCAGCCGAGCCAACTTGGCAAACCGAGTTCGCACCACGTAGACCACTTCGTGGCCATTCCTCTGGGTGGCTGCACCTTACTCAGAGCGCTGCTCAGATCCTTTCTCGTCATCTCGCGTACGCTTGCGGCCGTGGCCGACATGTTGATCGCACTCGTCGAGAAGTCGCGGTAGGTTGCGGGCGTGAAGAGAGTGCTTGTGTCATCACTTCCTTCGATCCAAACTGGTCGTACCACGAACTCGGCTTCGGTCGCGCACCTAAGTATGCCCTCCGAAACTTCTGAAATACTCCGGAGAGCATCCTCCACATCTTCACTGCATGGGCCTGTCCGTCGGAACTGAATGAAACGGTCGATGCAGAGAGTCCCGAGCTCGATCAGCTTACTTGAGAACATAGTAATATGTCCCCGATGGGGTAGGTTCCGGTTGGCTAAAGCACAGAGTGATCGACAAACGGATTCGAGCAGCTCGACACACACACAGATGAGGCCCCCTCTCATGCCTTCCTCCTCGAGATCTTGTCTGAAGTGCAATTCGTGCACCACCTCCGTCAAGATTTGAATGACAGGCACAGCCAACAAGGCTTGCCGTGGTCCTCCAGAGAAGGCCGATTGAACATACTCTGACAGAACATTACGGATGAAATCGACCTGAAGTCGGCCGTCCATGGTACAAGTTCCATCCTGGTTGACATCTTCAAAGACGTTGTTGCAAGACAAGGCGGCCACTGCTGTTCGGACCCAATCAACCTGTCCGGGAGTATTGGCAGCTGCTTGATTCGCTTGCCGGAATGCGGCGATCAGGCTGGCGTCCACGGTGCGCGGCTCAGAGCCAGGCACTCGTCTAAAGAAATGCTGCAAGCGATCCTTGACTATGGGAAACGCGAATTGGGGTGCATCCGTGAACCAAGGATCGATCTTCAACCCGGGATACTTGTAGACGTCTAACTCTTGGGTGACTGTACGCACGAGCTCAGTATATCCTTCGTCCCTTTGCTGATTCGACAGATTGATCCAGACCTTCTTCAGGCTGTCAGTGATAGTCTGCAAGAGTCGTCGTCCGCTGGCCTCGTTGAGAGGGTCCTCGATCAAGTCCTGACTGTCGTCGGGCCCGCTAAATTGTAGGCGGAAGATCGCTCGCACGACAAGCCGCAAAAGTTCTGTCCTGATGTGCTTGAAGGCGGACAGAGAAAGGCGTTGCTCATCATATCCTTCGCCACGTATGAGTTCTTTGATGGGCTCAATTGCAAGCGCACCAACGTCAAAGATTAGCATGCGCTCGGTGAGTACATGCTCAAATCGAAGCTCGTCGCTTGCCTGAAGTATGGCAGTCAGCCAAGCATGGTAAAGAGCTTCTGGATCAAGCTCGAACATTGCAGGCGCGTCCGAGACGACCTTGCTCAAGAACAACACGGCGCACTGTTGACTGACAGTCGTGTCTGCAAGCATTCGGAAGCTGTAGGATGATGTAGGCTCAAGGTACTGATCCCACTTCCTGAAGTCACCCTCAGTCTCTTGTTTGGCAAATGAAAACCAGATATCGACCATCTTCTGCAAACGCGAGTCTTCCTCATCAGGTGCCTGGAGCATCACGCTCACCACTTCTCGACCAAGCTTCATGGCGGGCTCTCGCAACAGCGGCACCTTGCGGGAATAGACCGACCGTAGCAATTCTAATGCAGCCAAGTCCATGCCCTGCGAGCGCCAGAGGCTCAACAAGGCTTTGTGCGCCCTCAAAGAGCATGCTGACAGCTTGTCAAGGTACTCCTTTAGCAGCTGTAAGATTTGCACTGCTCCTGACAATTGCTCTGGCGTTATATACGGGCTGATGTCTTCAGGCTGAGCACAAGTGCTTGCCAGTAGCGTCCACTGCTTAATGATGCTTGTCATTTGAATCAGGACAGGACTGATATTGTTGACCACAAGCTCATGGTGGAAAGTTGAGTCAGATGCTGAAACCTCAGATCGTATCGCCTCGGTGGTCTTCTCCACGAGGGCTGACAGCATAGCCCTGCCATGTTCTGCGAGGGCTCGATGGTCATCTCTTATGGCTCCTTTACGCATAGCTGTACTGCTCATTACTGACCAAGCTAGAATCGCCAGATCTCGGATCTGTGCATGACTGGTAGCAAAATTGATAAGACTTTCGACTTGAGACAGTCGTGGCCGACAGTCTATAGGAGCGCTGCTGTACAGTGTCGTGTAAAGGGCATAGGTGTTGATCATAGTCATGTAAAGTGCATGCTCAATTGCGTCGTTCTCGTTCATAACACGAGAGTTGTTTGGAATGAGGCTGAACACAAGACCAAGTATTTTGTTCCTCCTTGAAGCAGTGCTGCTAAGCACTGACGATCTCTGCTCGAGTGCTAAGGCAACAAGATTGAGGAAGATTTCGAAGTCGGTCACTCCTTCCTCGTCAGTAGCTGTGGTTCGATCTTGCGTGATTCGCCGTGTGGCTCCTGCCAGCTTTGGCTGGACGAAGATCTCTAGCATCTCGTTCTTCCCGTACTGGCGGAACAGCATATGGAGAAGTGCATCCGGGATAGACCAAGCACATTTCTTCGCGAGCCACTGGAAGAGCCGGAGTGTGCTGAGACCTACCGCACTAGTCTGAGCAGACATCTGAGGTGCGTTAAGTGACTGATCGAGAAGAGCTCTGAAGTCAGAGCCTATGGCTGGCCACGGGTCGATGGTTTCGATTACCGAGTCGTGGTAGATACCGTCAATGTCGATGCCTGACAGCGTGTCAATGAGCTCTGTTGACGGTGGTGACGGCGTTCCGTCATTTAGGACTTGGTTGCTACCATTCGTGATGGAAGGCGAATGTCGCATCAGCCAAGTACCGAGTCTGAGCCCAAGCGCAGTGGCTTCGTCCTTGGGTGCTGGCATTTCCGTCTCTTCAGCCTGCCTCGAGGTAGCCATCGAGCCTTCATCGCTGCTCAGGCTGGAGGCAATGCGCCTGTGAGGATTCCTCTGCTTCTTCGGTCTCGAAGGCAAAGTAAGTGGCGCCTCCGAAGCCAGTGCAGGTGCTTCTGGGAGACACTGTGGCTCTTGATGCCGATGCCCGTGGGCTACACCACTTGGAGTTCTTCTCATGAGCCGTTGATGTACTGCAGGTCCCTGAAGCTGCGCTGGACCGGAGTCAGGATTTTGAGACCAGAACTTGCCGCCGCCAGCACGATTGCCATGCCATGAGACGAACCCCAGATTTTGCTGGCGCAATGCCACTGCAGGTGCATCGTGGGTCTCCGGCGGATTCGATATCACAGACTCTGACCGTCCTTGAAGCACTCGCGCCAAGGTCAGATCAGTCCTTGCTTTAAGGGACTGCATGATGTCCAGTCGGCGGCCAGAAGCCTGATTCCTCGCCCCTGCTGCGGCGTTCCGGTCGGAGCTGCTCCGTTGAGCTCTGTTGCCGCGCTGTTGATGTTGTCGGCTGGAGGCAGCCGTGATCGTCCGACGAATCTCACCGTCGACCCCACCATGGTGCCTGTCTCCCATGACACGACCTTCTCTCCAGTCATCGAGACCCGAGTTGACGTCCCTAGTGTCTGCATTTGTCGCAAGCTTGAAGAACTTCGTGTTTGGATTCTGTCTTCTTGGCATAGAAGCCTTGGAGACTGATCGCGCTGCTATTCGCAGGAAGCGCGACTGATGGTCTGATTTGGGCTTCAGAAGGTCTGGAGCATCCAGAATGCTCAATCTCACGGGCAGTGATCGCTTTTGCCTCTTCTTTTGTGGGCGACAGGCATCGCGCGAGTTCCTTTGATAGGTCCTGCTGGTTGCGGCGCCGGACCCACGAGGTATGGTCTGCAGAGCATCCCATGTATCGACCAGGCGCTGCTGCCGCTTTTTGCGAGGCTTTGTGCTTGTTCTACTCGGTCCGGGCGGTGCCATGCGATCAATAGTATCCTCCTCCAAGACATCATTCATCAGAACATCGTCGTCCGCGTCAAAAAGCGCACGGACATCAGAAAGCTTCTGTAGCTGTCGCGTCTGAGCCTCCGAGGCATCTTCTCCAGACTCGCTTTCAGAGCTGTACTCGAATCGCGGTTGCAGCGAAGTGGTCGGAGGACCTGCTCGAGGCGAGATGACACGAGCTACGCCCTTGCTTTGGCGCTTCTCCGGCGACCGAGCGACAGCACTTCGGTCCGCGGCTGGCTTCTGTTTGAGTGCATCAAGTTTGATCCAGGAAGCCGGTAAAACGCCCTTGATCCTTCGCCTTATCTGCATGAATGCTGGCGGCTCTTCGCTCTCACTTGATGGCCGCTCATCGTCATTCTCCTCGTCAGTCGCCTCAGAAGAGCTTGACACATGAATGATGGGCCGTTTGCTTGGTCTTGTCTCGGACGACCTTCCAGGTGTTGGTGGCCGTCTGGGCCCCTCTATGTTCGGCTGGTCCTGAGTACCTTTCGTGGTCGCAGGAGAGTCACTTCGCGAGCGAGGAGGCGATGGTGGAAGGTTGAAGACTGAAGCACTGTTGGAGTCTCGATTCATGCGTGGCAATGGCATAGCACGGCTGGGCAAAGGGCTACTGCGAACCGTCCCAAGCCCTGGTGGAGATCGTCTGGTCAATGTTTTGGGAAGCTCCTGGTGCCTGCTGGCATTCATCCAAGACCTGTCGTCACCGAATATGTCTTCAATGTTGGGAAGTTCATCATTTGAGTTCGCCTCGTCTTCGTCCGCATCTGCTGTACGAATGCGCCTTGATATTACACGACGCACCCGTCCAGGGCTTTGAGATTCGTCCTCTTCGTCGGCTGATCGCCTGGCCGCGTCGAGCGGTTCCTGGCTGGAATGAAATGTGTCACCGTTGTGGGAAGCGGTCGCACTGTTCTCTGCATGCTGCCGCTGAGTATCTGGTCCAGCAGGGGCTTTCACAGGGCGCAAGCCACGTTGCTTCCACTCCTGCTGGTACTTTGCTGCTTCGAGACTGTAAGGGTGCAACTGCAGCGGAGCTCGTTGCCTCAGAGATCGAACAGGCTGTGCTGTGACACTTGTGATCTCCTCGGCTTGTATCTGCACGCGCTCAACGATGCCGTGAGGTGGACTGGATCTGCTCTGAGCGACTGGAATTGGCGAGATTGAGCCAGAGGGCGATGAAGGCAGTGAAGAGAGGGGACTATCGGAGCCAGTCGACCTTGGCGGGCTGGATGATCTGAGGACATTGTTGCAGACGTCAAGACCTCGCTGGAGTTCTTGACTTAGCCTCTCTGCAACATCGGACGCTGCCTGAGCTGGAGAGATTTGTAATTCCAGTGAAGCAATTTCTCCATTGCCGTCAATGGTCGTGAAGTTGTTGATCGCAGAGTTAGCCCTTAGCGGAGAGGGGGCGGTACCCAAGATGAAGGACGATATTGGAGGCTTTCCCAGACTCGATGATACGACTTGTGAAGACTCAGGGCTTTCATCGTGTCCAGCAATTTGTGTATTCAGACTAGTGTCCAATGTCGTGGTCGTTGGGCCAGGTTGCTGTTCCTGGTGGCGGTCCTGGCTTTCATCTTCCTCCTCATCAGAGTCTGGGACATAGCCCTTTTCTCTCCAGTTCGTCATCGTTACACGGATCCATGCTGTTTAAGAAGTACGTCAGCAGGAACTCCGGTAGCTCGATACATGTACCAAAATCGAAGAAGTCAAGTCTTGGAATGGAATATCACTTAAGACGCCAAGTCTCATGAATTTGAGGTCGCGTCGCGCGTCAAGGCGGACTTTAGAAACAATCTCCGGATTGCGGCGAGATTTCTAGAGTTCACATGCCTCGTTAACATGACGTTCTAGATATGTTGCTCTTAGGGTCCCATAGCACTCCTCAGTCGCGGTAGCCCTGGCACAGCCATGGCTGGCAGATGGATGGCCAATGCCTTGACTGCAGGTCTCGTCGGAGTGGTCAGCGGTAGGCATTCATCGTGGACCTCACGTACATTGCTGATCAAGCGCAGGTGTCTACATCTTTGGCCCGATTCAAGAGCAAGTCGATATTGAGCGCAAGCAGAAGAAGTCGGTGCGTTCATTGTATCCTGGTACACTCCACTGATTCGACCTCAGGCTCCAAGCTGAGCAGGCACTCGGCCCAGGCATGATCGAGATACCTGCGTCCACAATAGGGACGCCAGCCGATCCGCCTACAGATCCTCAACCTGCGAGAACAAAGCATGGCTGAACAAAGCACGAGACGACCTTCGTTAGGCTTGCGAAGCCAGACGGGAGTGAACTCAGGACAGCCCCCCTGAAAGTCCGTTCTAGCGAATTCGGACAAGAACATGCGAGCTTTGCTCAGCAGCCGTGGAGACCTCCAGTGCGTTGCGTCGAAGCTCTGCAGCGGATACGGTCCCCATTGGCCTGGTCTGATAGCAGTCTGTACAGTCCTGCGGCGGCCTCGCGACTACGCAGCTTCAAGGTGTCGAGGAGGAGCCTCATTCGACTGGCAGCTCCTGCACGAGCGCGCCATTGCTGGGAGGCAGATTGCCGTTAGTCGGGGCACGTGGAGGGCCGAACATGCGCCCTGCTTGTTTGCCGAGCCATTCGTCCGGCACACCGAGTCTCACACCGTTCTTGGTGCTGATCCAGCGGGTATAAAGCGGATTGGGCTTTTCGACCGCTTCCTCCTCCATGGGGCCTTCACCAGCTTTCTCAAGAGCAAGAAGAGTCTCAGGTTTGGGTGCAGCACCACGAGCCTTGGACGCTTGAGGTTTGAGCTATAGGTTCGTTAGAATGAGAACCTGATGTAAGCTATTTCGACTTACCAGTCGGTTGAGTGCAGCATTCTTCTCCTCCTGAACCTTGCGTTTGGTGAGTTCTTTCCGCTTCCGAGCATGCTCGTCCTTTTTCATGGCTTTCTCCTCGTCCGTGAAGAACTACGTATGTCAGCGGTGGTCTTCGTGAGGATTTCTGTCGTTACCTTTCGCTGTTGAGGACCCATTTCGAGCGCCATGAACTCTTCGCCTTCAAAGGCTCGACGCTGACGCTTCGTCATTTTGGTCGGATCAGGCGTTGCTGCTCCAGATCCAGGAATCTCAGAGTCTTGGTCACTGCTTGAGTCGTCATCATCCTCCTGCTCTCCGTCTTCGTCTTGGCCGCCAGCCTTGACTTCGATGTCATCTGCCTCTCCAGCTGCATCCTCGTCCATGACATTGGTTTCGTCAACGTCCTCGCCGGCCGCGTCTTCTTCCTCTTCTTCCTCTTCCTCCTCATCGTCATCCTCGTCTTCTCCGTCCTCGTCGTCGGACAGATCACTAGTACTGTCCACTTCATCGTCGCCTGGATCGTCCTGCATCTCTTGGTCTTCGACCGACTTCACTTGTCCAACGTTTGGAGGCTGCACGATGATCTTAGTATTGCCTGATCCAGAGGTTTTGGCGGGTGGTTTCAGTGTAATTTTCGGGGCTTTTGGCGGTACAGGGGCGTCCTCCATCTCAACGTCTTCATCCTCGTCGTCCAAGTCGTTGTCGTCATCATCCTTCTCAACGTCGTCGTCGTCTTCATCTTCGATGTCACTTTCACCGACTTCAGTGTATACTTGACGCCCAGCAGCTCTAGTGCTGGATCGAGGAGGTGGTGCTGCCCGACGACGACGGCCCTCAATGACTTGGCCTCCACCGAGAACATCGTGCAAAGACTGGACTTCGTTGGCTCGCATGACTTCGCGGAGCTTGCTCGGAGGTGCCTTCACTGTCAACTTGAGACTCTGTCGTCGATCATCGGATGATTTGGTTATGGCAGCACTTGATCGAGGCGCTGCACGGGTTCGGGAGCGTGGTGATACCACAGGCGATGATGCAGCACTAGAACAAAGTTTTCGATAAGCATGCTTCTTTGCGGATGTCCTGAACTTGAGTGTAATGAACGCCATCTTGCAGCAGAGAAAGTAGACGGCAGTAATAGTCAGGTTGTCACAACACGGAAGGTACGAAGGATGTTGCGATCTTGACGCTGTAAAAATCCATGTCTCTCAAATCCTCTGGAAGCAAATGCGCTAGTGCGTGACTGCACACTGTGAGCAACTTGGGTCACATTTGTGATTGCCTAGCAACAGCAAGATCAATGTGGTTCCAGGTCTTGGCTGTTCCATGCTCATGCTGCACATTCCTCTTCACTTCAATGGACAGCCTGGCATCAATTCGAAAGAAATTGCGAGAGAGTACGACTTACTCTTGTCGTCCTGAACGACGCATAGCGTCTGCTTGTCGGGGATCAAAGTCTTCTTCGTCTTCACCCTCGCTGTTGAAGGTGTCGTGGTCTTGGGCTGAGTCCTGAGATTCATCACTGGGGTCATCGCTGACCTGAGGTCGCACGCGGCGGCTCCGGTCTGCCATTGTCGCGGCCTGGTCTCGGCTGACCACAGCCTTGGGCCCTCCTAAGTTCTATCCCGTTCCTCGCTCCTTCGAGTGTCCTGTTCCTTCGTCCTACGCTGCCCCTTTGGCCCAGGACCAGCTTTGAGGCATTTGCATTGTTGGATATATGGAAAAAACGTTTGATAAAGATATTGTTGTAGCTTTCTAGCTGACAAGTGGATCGTGGCGGGCGTCGATCACTACCATCTCCCAAGGATCGCATCTCTACACAAAATATTGAGGCCGACGTGCCTGGCAGGGGTTTCGCAGTCATTGGCTAGACCAACCTTTGTGGAGTCCGCCCCGCGAACCGAGGCTGGTAGGCGCGCTGCGGCGACACCTGGTCCCAGCCCTCGCAGCAGACAGTATACAACGTCGTTCAACCTATTGATATCGGCAGCTTGTCGAGGGAAGCAAATATGACAGGCGATGGCGACGGCCGTCCTAGGGTGCCAGCAATCCCGTCGTGGCAGCAGAACTTTATCGCCTCACAATCCAAAGCATCTGAATCGGTACCTGATCCCAAGGATGCATCGGAGGAACCGCAGCCCGATGCGTTAGAAGAGGCTCGGCTCTTTCTGCAGGAGGATGAAATTAAGACTGCGCCGCGCGAGCAGAAGCAAGGTCTACTGGAAAAGAAAGGGTTGCAGGCGGATGATATACAACGGCTGCTCGACGCTGAGCAGCAGACAGCAGACAATGGCCAGACAGAATCCGGGTTGAAGACTATATTCGACAGCAACACCGTGAGCACGACAGGGTCGACTCAGAAGCCTCTGATATCACCTCCACCGCCTGTTGCGCCTGGTCCACCTCCAGAAACAGCATCATCTGCTGCTAGTGTTACGCCGAAGCAAGACCTGCCACCGATAATAACATATCCAGAGTTCCTTCTGAAACCACAGAAGCCTCCTCCACTGGTGACAGTAGACCGTCTACTGAATGCCGGTTACATTCTCGCCGGCATTTCCGCCCTGACATGGGGTGCGTCCAAATATCTGGTTGCGCCCATGCTCGAATCTCTCACCTCCGCCCGTCATCACCTGCAGTCTACGACTCTCGATTCACTTGAGAAGCTCAACACCAAACTGGAGTCAACCGTATCACACGTTCCTTATATTCCGCCGCTCTCCCACAAGCAACATATCAACGATAACGACGATGCACACTCAGCTGCCTCATCCGACTCAGACCCGACAGAGCTTTTCCACCGAGACATTGCTACTCAAACGTCGCCACCATCAAACTCCCGCCGTAGTTCTGTCTCCTTCACAAACAACACACTGGGCAACGTGACAATCACACAGTCCACACAGCTCCGCAATTTACACTCGTCCCTGTCATCGCTCCTCTCATCAACACAATCAACCTTCGCCAGCTCAGCCCTTTCAGACTCTGTTGGCGAGCTACAGGAGGTTATCGATAAAATCGAGAGCAACTCACAGCCTCTCTATACCAGCTACGACTGGCGGTCGACAACGAATAACGCAACGAGGCAAGCGTGGGATAACACTGGAAGCACCAGGCACAAGCCGATCGAGGCCCAATCAGAAGCCGCGAAAGTCAAAGCAGCAATCAGATCGCTCAAGGGAGCTCTACTCAGTAGTCACAACTTCATGAGTCCACGCGAATTCGTCGCACCAGTGGCTGCTGGCAGCGGCAGCACGAGGATACCTCAGCAGCGACAAGCCCAGTAGAACTTGGCCGCACTGGGCATACCAAACATAGAAGAGGTTGACAACCACAGACTCACCTATCAACTATCAACCATATCGGAATATTCAGTCTGGCTTGAGCGTGCATATTCACCAACGAGGCCATTCCGTATGCCAGAATGGGACGATATCATTGCCCCTCGCACACGCTGGATCCCCTGGCTTAACGATTTCATGGCGGAGGTTGCCGCGATACCGCTGCCTGGTGGTCTCCTGGGGATACGCATGCTCAGGGACTTGATCTTGTCCAAATCTCAGGTGCATGATGTTCCGGCCTCGGAAGTGTGGTGGGAGCTGGCCCTGGCCGAAGTCGATGTGCCTTACGCACGATACCAAACGAGAACATGGGATGAGCCAGCCAGCCCCAAGTTCTTCTACGCTGATCCAGGCACTAAGGTCAGGCTCATGACGAACATACGAGTGCGGATGTGACCACCAGTTGTTTGACCTATTCAGCCGTGCTGCGGGTAGGACTACAGCTTGCTATAGTCTATAACGAAAGTGAAGGGTTCAGGTCAAGGCCTTGGATGTGGAAGGTGCAAGACAGCCTGGCCATGACTTCAGCTGTTTGTACATGATGTGGCGGGGAATAATGACAAGAGTCTGAGTAGCGAAAATGTTAGCTGTCCAGCACGTCGTTGCCAAGCCCATCACCTCGCTGCCACCTGACTTCCCCCTGACAACGCCCTGAGTTCTAACCAACATCCTCGTCACCTGTCATCCAGCAACTGCCTTTATATATGAGATGTCTGAAATTTGGGCTAAAAACGAAACATTTTCGAGAGTAAGCGCTCGAGGGGTTTCACGCAGTAAGTCGTGAACCCCCAACATTATTGCTTTTTATTTTGCTAACAATGACTGGAAGCGTTCGAAGATGCTCAAGCTTGGTCCGATGGAGACTGGCTGCATGTTCTCGTTGACTGCGAGTCCGCAATGCGTGGTTTGAATTTCTCACTCGTCCCGTTCCTTGGACATCTCCTTCCTCAGCATTTCGACCTGTGCCTTGATTTCGCGCCAGAGCACGTACTTGTCGAGATCTTTGCTTTCACCATCATCATTGCCGTCCTTCTCCTTCCTCGTTCCGTCCACATCGTCGGCGTCGCTCAAATCGAGCAACTCCCACTGCTCGCTCATCCTCTTCATCGCCCTCCTCGTTGCGTTCTCTGCTCCGCTATCCAGACCACGCTTCTTCTCCTGATCATTCGCAATCTTCAACAACGTACTCACAAACGCCTCCTGCATATACGCGAAGCTGAAACCGTCTGTGATCTTTGCAATCTCTTTGCACAGCACTTCTGGGAATTCCAAACTCTCCTTCATGATGCCTGCCTCCTTGTCCTCCTTACCACGCTCCAAAACCTTCCTCCTCCAAAACTCCGCATACCTCACCCGCAAGGACTCATCCGGATCATCAAACAAGTACTTCCTATCAAATCTGCTCGGCCGCTTCGCAATGCCAGGATCGAGACGATCAAGGTGATTCGTCGAGCCTACCATTAATATCCCCTCGTTCTCACTCAATCCATCAACAGCATTCAGAAAGTAACTCCGCACGTTGTCCGTAACCATACTATCCAAATCCTCAAACACGAGATAACACGGCGCTTCCTTCCTTGCCTTGTTGAAGATTTGATTGATACTATATTCCGGCCCGCCGAAACTCTGCAGACTCTTGACGTACAGCGTCGGAATGGGGTCGTGCTTGCGGGTGTAGAGTGTGTGCATAGTCGCCTTAATGCTGATTGTCTTGCCGTTCCCGGGGGGACCGTAGAAGATAATGCCGCGTTTCCACGGCACGCCCAAGCGGTGGTACGTGTCCCGCGAATCATAGAAGCGCGTGATCGTCTGCACGAGATCCTCCTTCAGCTCGCGGTGCAAGATGACGTTATCCCAGCTGGCTTTCATGATCGAGGCGTACAGGTCGGAATCTTTGTCCCAGTAGCCCTGGTTGAACACCCAGATCTCATCGTGTAGGGAGGTGGCCCAGGTGCCGCATTCGCGGAGGAGGGTTGAGACTAGGCCGGAGCTGGAGGTGGCACTGACGATATATTGGTTCCGCGTGACGCCGAAGGGCTCGCTGCCGTCGCGGCCGTCGACGAAGTAGACTAGGAGTCTTCGCCATGGTAGCTTAGGAGGAAGCGCTCGTACAGCATTTCCCTGGCCAATTGGCCGGAGCCTCCGTCTAAGCGGCGGGAGGCGGGGATGAAGAAGGTCCATGAGAGGGTCTCGGGGGTTTCGAGCGGTGTGATGGTAGCTGTATTGTTGGTGGCGGCCCAGGCGCGGAGTGGGCAAGAATACTGGGGCACTATGGTTATGAGAGAGTTGGGGTGAGCATGTTGAATAGACTGGTAGATCTGGCGTCGGTGTTTATACGTGGGGCGGTAGTGTTGGCGTAGAAGGTCTGGGCTGGTGTGGGAGGCGGGCCACCCTTGTTGGTAATGTTGGACTCCATGATTGCAGAGGAGATGTGGTCGAGTATATTATGCCAATACGTGTTGCGGTGAAAAGAAGGTGGAGATCGTGCACCAGGCGCTCCTTGATACCTGGGTATTCTCGAATGTTCGCAGAAATTGGGATGGAACAGGAACAAGAACTACACAGTGTCGCTGGAATACATAACACAGTAGTTCCGAGCTCCCAAGAATCAAGCAGGTCAAGCAGGATATGCGATAGTACACGAGAGCTCACAGGTAAGATCCCGCCCCCACGAATCAGGCAACAGCACCTGGGAGTCCGCCTTGTGGGGTGGGATTGCGCGCGATGAGTTCATCTGAGACACTCCTTGAGAGCTAAGCGTTCGCTCAGCCGCGATCACCGCGATCACCGATCGCGGCTATGGGAACCTTGAATGCTTATGTTGAATACCTGAGGCTCCGGACTGCAGTGACAATGACTCAAAACATGGATTACTCTACAGAACGCTCACAACTGTCGCTACAAGTACAAAGTCCTCCTTCCCGCTCAATTCACCCAGGCAGCTCCGCAATCTGCGGGATGACCAAACCAGAACCACCATGGTGCCGCTGATGTATCGGCGGCTTGACATCCCCAGGGTGTCCACCCTGCTGTAAGCGGCCTTGTTGAAGGCCAGAAGGCTCATTGCCCGCCAGTTCCGCGTACCCAGTCGTGTTGGGTTGCTGCCACTGCGGTGGTGGCACGTACATCTCTGCTACTCCGGCTGGAGGTGCGAAATAATGATTCGGCTGCTGCTGCTGATTTGGCGGCGAGGGTAGTTCAGCGTAGCCGGTCGGGCGCGGAGGATTTGAGGTAGGCTGAGAAGACGGCGAGGTGGCGGAGTGCGGGACTTGTGGTCGAAGAGGAAGTGGTGGAGCTACTTCATTTGACGGAGCGCTGCTGTGTGAGGTCGACGGTCGTTGGATAGGAGGGTGTGACGCCGACGGATAGGTGTTCGAATGATGCGGCTGATATTGTTGCGGTCGGTGCTGGATGTTGGGCGCACTTGGGTGTCTCTGAGGTGGCGGCGGCGGAGGCAGCTGTTGCAGATGAGGCGTTGAAGATAGAGGTGTTGAATATGCTTGGTACTGTTGTTGTGGTGGTGGTGGAGATGGTTGCGATGGGGTCCATGAAGGCTGTTGCTGGAAAGATTGTGGAGGTCCCTGTGAGTATTGCGGCTGTGGTGATGGTGAATGCCAGCCGGCCTGATTAGGAAGCTGCTGGTTGACGGGTGGTAAGTCCGGCGAGATGGGATGATTCTGCTGTTGTACATGTGGTCCTATGGGTGGCGATGGTGTCGACACAGGATGCCCAGGGTATGGAGGTGGCGGCGGCAGATCAGCGTATTGGTGCACGGAAGTTACAGAAGGATGTCGCGGTGGCGGCGCAGGAGCATACTGATTCTGCTGGACTACGCTCACTTGTCCTTGCCCTGGAATATAGCCTGGACTGACTGGTCGAGGTTGGTATGTTTGCGCGTAGGGCTGAGGAGAGGGCGACTGTTGTGGAGAAGGTCTGTTTGGCGATGGAGGTGGGCGTGGCCATTGCTGGGGTGGATGCTGCGACACTGCCGATTGTGGATAGAGATACTGCTGAGGCGGTGGCGCGTTGATAGTGTGGTTGAAGTGCTGCGACAGACCCTGTTGCTGACCGTAGCCGTACGAATTGCTCTGATGTTGATTGCTCGGCGTCTGGAAAGTGTTCTGGGCCAGGCTTGTAACGTCCTTCAGAAAGGTCATTGATTTCTTGGTCAAGGACGAGGCCGACGAGGTCAAGCCAAGCTTCCGCGACTCGCCAGCGTCCATCTTGCGCAGCGTTTCACGAGTATTCCTGGGGTTGCCTACGATGTTATGAGGTCGAGATAGAGCTCAGAAAGCGACGTGTTCTGGGCGTGCCTCGACTATAGACGTTCTCGTATTCGCCCAACTGTCGCATTATTGGCGATTGAGATTAGCTCAGGGGACTTGAGTGGTGGGCCCTTCATGCTTGAGACGACGCCTGGCGATAGGCTCTTCTCGCAAGTAACACAGCCACGGCTTAACTTTTAGCGACACCCGGACCACTGGCGCTTCCCTTGCAAAAACACACTGCCCCTCGACTCGGCTGAAGCACTGGGAACGCACACCCGGCGATGGCACTCACGGTCTTTACAATCTCACAGTAAGGACGACAGAAATGTGTTCTATACGCACCACAACACGTTCGGAACCCTCGTGGCAGCAAGCTGCAAGGGACGGCACGACCGAGTGTTTCTAAATCGAGGACCAAAAATTTGAGCCTAGGGTTGCTTGTTTAGCGCATCAATTTGTGGCGTCCATCACGAGGCACGAATTCGTGATGACAAGGTAACAGCAACATTCGGAACGTGCATATATAATATCCTCCGGTCCATGTTGTATCCTGACGTCGGTCTACTGTGTACAGGTTCATTCCTGGCCCTGCACATTCAGCACTGGCGCAATCTTCTCTCCATGTGCTGGAGGATTCAGCGGCCAATCGACTGCCATTTCCCGGTAGCTTCAGCCTTTTATTGCGAATCCTCCATCAACAACGAATTCTGGTAGAAATAAGTCAGCTTCAATCTTCATGATAATTACCGCACAAAACTCACGCTGCCCCGTAACGAACCCCGCCACCTCACTCGCCAGCACCACCGCCATCTTCGCCACATCCTCTGGCCATGTAATCCTCCCCCAAGGATGCATCCCCGCCCACGCCTTTTCCATCTGCTCACCCCCATATTTCCTCCTCACTGCCTCTAGCAGCGGCGTGTCGCAATACCCCGGATGCAAACTATTCACATGTATCTTATGCTCCGCATACTCCAGCGCCGATGCTCTCGTCAAGCTGGTCACCGCGCCTTTGCTCGCGGAGTACGAGGTGGTGTACTTCCCGCCCACCAAGCCGTAGACTGACGACATGTTGATGATCCACCCCCTATCGCCCGAGCTGTGAGGCGTTTGGGCAAGCATCTGGGCAGTCGCGTACTTGATCCCCAACCAGGCGCCGCGTACGTTGATAGCCATAGTCTTGTCGAACAGATCCACGTCTGTCTGGTGCAGCAGCGTCGGAACCGTCGTAAAGGACTCGAGCATGACGCCGGCGTTGTTGACGAGGATGTCCAGACGTCCATATGACTCTGTGGTGAAGGTGACGGCGGCTGCTACGTTGTCTGGTGAAGTGACGTCGCATTTGACATATTTGCACCTGTCTTTGCCATCGTTTCCGGGCCAATTGGTGTTGAGTAGCTCGACAGTTGGCGTGCGCTGGTCAGTCTGGCGGTCTTTGGAAGCTGCTTCGAGTAAGGGTGCTTCGGGCGGGTTTGAGGTGATGTCGGCAACGACTACGTATGCTCCTGCCGCCGCGTAAGCCAGTGCAATTTGTCGTCCAATGCCTGAGGATGCTCCGGTGATCAGTGCTATCTTGTCTGTTAGGTCAGCAATGTTGGAGCGAGGAAATGGGACTGCTGCCATGTTGATAGGATGGCCTTAAGCAAGGTAGTAAAGGCACGAATCCGCGGAAGGGTTCGACACTGAAGGAAATCGTGGTGCCGGATCTGTTCATTCACATATATACACTGCACGTCTGGTAAGATACTTCGTCTCCTGAGGATCGTCAAAAATCTTGGCGTAAGATCCACAAAGGCAACCAAGATGCGAACCCGCGAGCCATACGGCCACCACCCCGACTGGGCCACTAGTCAACGACTCGAGTCACTTCAAGCGTGCCAGTATCACTCGCGGCACGTAGCCGCATGCCCGCTAACGCCGAAAGATGAACTCCTTTGGACCCGTAAATCACGATATCGTAAGTCGTAAACCCATTGGGATCTGAGCAGCTGACGGCTCCAGAGCTATGCCAAAACGAACCTATACAATGCATGATATGGTGAACGGAACGCCAAGTATACACAGTTCGGGGTACTGGTGGCCTATGTCGCCAAGTGGGCGGACCGCTTATCGTTCCAGACAAGAGCCTCGTCGAGGTCATCCTCGCTTTCATCAGGTAGGTCGTCCAGCATTTGCTCGATAAGCGCTGCACGGTCCGTCCGAGTGTTCAAGGTGGACTGATGCTGAACGCGACTTCTTCGGTGACGATAATGTGCTCTGGCTGAACTGCGTCCGCAGTGGCGAGGTCATCGCAGACAGAACCTGTGTCGAACGAAGTGATGATTCTTGTGATGGCTGCGAGCTGACGTGGTAGCTGGAGTTGTTAGGGCTGGCCATGAACAGAAGCGTCTCCACCGCGTCCTTCTCAAGGACGGCATTCTGGCTGGGGGTTCGTTGCTTCGCAGCAGGTCTAACGGTCCGTGACGGATCCTGAGACAAACTGATGTCGGTCGATTCGTTTGGCGGGGGCCGCCTACGCTGTCCGGCAATGATATCTGCTGGAGGAGCCAGGCCACGCAACTGGGAGCCGGACTCTGGGACAGCAGCGAGCTGTGGCGATGCCATGTTGTACAGCTCAGACTGACTGCTCACAGAACTCGAGCTATCACTCCATTTGCGAGATAGGCGCTGGTGTATAAGCCTTCTCGGAGAACCTGAATTCACATTAGTCTGTGTCACGGCTGATGCCGTCGAGCGTGGAGATGCTGAAGCTAGAGACTCGAGCTCTTCCAACGACCGGGTCTGCCACCCGTGCTGGACCTTCACCATTGCATACTTCAATTTCGTGCGAAGGTGCTGCGAAATCTGGCACAAATCAGTGGTGTTCAGGCGGCTGCCAGCTTGATCGCTCACCTCTGCTACGTTGCCGTTGCTGCCGACCGACGCTGCACTGGAAGAGCGCGTATGACTCGGGTTCTTGTGGTCTGGGCGAGGTGTATAGTCATGATACGTTTGAGATGGCTGCTTTATATGCCCGCTGGCGGTTCTCTTAGATCCAGCGGCGCTGTCCGCTCTCGCCCGTCCCAAGACACCTCCATGTTCTACCGATCCAGCAGAGACTGGCGAGTCTGGCTTGATGCCTGCCGTGTTCTTTCTCGGCGTAGGCGAATCTTGTGCGGTGATGACATCTTCCTGGACCGAGGAAGAAGCAGACGACGGCGGGGTCAGGTCACGAGCTACCGTAGACGTGATATCGGCTCCAGTGTCGACATCAGGGAAGGGCGGAAGGGCTGCTTGAGATATTTGTGAGGTCGTCGAGCTCTGAGAACTGTTATCGAATAATGTAGCAGATCGAGCTGCCGAAGAAAGTTGCTGCTGGGCCGGTAAGGAGGGCGGCATAGCAGCTGCGGAAGACTGCTTATACAGTCGCTTGCTATGCTCTAGTCCTCATGCACAGTCCTGGACCGATTTTAAACGCCAGCGAGCGAACAGGCAGAAATTCAAGGATGCCACCTGTCGCGTGTGCGGATCGACCAAGACTCGAACTCACCGCACGAGCACCTGGAACGGCACGCAATGGTGGGGGCCCTCGGGATGACGTGTCTCATGCGAACGCGTTTGAATCCAGACGCGTTCGTAGCTGGCAATCTTGCTGCTGGAAGTGGCGGCTTGGGATAATAAAATCCAACATGCGACAATATGATGCTGTCAATGATTTGCGTGATCGCGATGTTGAGGGATATAAAGAAGGTCAGATGGTCACGCCGCCGTTCAGGGAGGACACCGAGTTTTCACGCGTTCTGCTAGCCTCAATTTAGCGTAAGTAGGCGAGACTCAAAATGCGACAGCATCATTCACTCTCCCTGCTGAAAACGTCAGTCTCTCGAACTGCGAATCTGAGATGTAAGCAAGAGGTTGAAGGAGTCGTCACCACCATTTCACACGTTTTCATGATTGGACTCGTGCGTGTGGGAAGGCACACATTTGATTTGTAGATGACAGAGGCAGTGGTCAGGGAAAGAGCTATTCCCGCTTCGCGCGCTTTGGACGACGGCCACCACTACCATCGCCCTGTCGCTGCCTCTTCTGGCCCTCCTTCTGCCAAAACTCGTCTCTTTCGCGCTTCTCACGCTCAGTCTTCTTCTCAAGATTCTCAGCTACCTTCTTGCGATACACCTGCCGCCGCTCTTCTTGCTTCTTGGCCCGTTTCTCGACCTTCTCGTTCCGCAATGTCATTAGCTTCTGCATCAGATCACGAGCCTTCTTCTCCTCGCCACCAAGCACAACTGCTCGCTTCTGAAGGTAAGTAGGCGCCTTGCGAGCCTTTTGTTGAGTGATCTGCGACTTGTAGGGCAGATCTGTCTGGATTGCTCGTGGAACCCGCAGTGGGTTGAAGTGCCTAGTTGGGCGTTCGATCTTGGTGTACGCGGAGTCCTTCTGGCGAGGTGTCGACATGCCCAATGATGCCCTCACTGCTCCTGTCAGTCTCATGCCTTGCCATCCGTCCATGCCATCTCTAGCCACATCATCGCTGTTGGATGGTGCGGCATCCAGGAGATTTGTGACAGGGTTGTAGAAGCGATGAGGCTTCACGGCGTACCATGCTCGGAGGAAGACAATGTCGGACATCAGAATCTTGTCTTCGAAAGCTGCGCGAAAGTGACCTTCAGGTTTGGCCAGAGCTCGCTTGATCTGACCTCGAATACCGGACACCGTCTTGATGCTTGCTCCTTCGAACTTGGCGATCTCAATTGAGCTGTTGAACATGTCGCGAATGAAGGCTGTATTGCGGAAAATCTTGTAGGGGTGTCCGGTCAGCTTCAGCTTCTTGACGATCTCAGTGCTCTCGTCCACATTCATGACCACGCCGGTCGCGGCAATTCTGAACCCTGGGTTTGAGTTGGAGAACGACTGTACACAACAGAAGCCGGTATTTGGTGCCACTAGTGGGCCGTAAAAGGTGCCAAAACAGTGCATGTGCTCAGGGGTATACTTCAGCATTCTGTTCCTGGTCCGCGAGTCCGAAATCGAATACAAGGGAAGAGTTTGAAACCGTCGCCAACCAAGGGAGAAGATGAGCGGATCGTTAGTTTTGAGAATCTTCTTGTGCCAACGATGTCGCTTGATTCTGATCTGGACGAATCCAAATCGATCTTCTGTCGGCGCCAGACCGCCGATGATGACCGGGTAGCGTGGGTTGAAAGATCTCGCAAACTCGTAAGGCACATTGTCGAGCACAATTCGTGCATATGTTCCGGCCTTGAAACCTTCTGCTCGAGCTCGTGAGGTCGGATCCAGACTATCGAACTCGGCACGATTGATGTCAATCTGCTTCTGCAACATCGCTTTCTGGGCATCATACCAATCGTCCTCGCCGAATTCCTGTTCCGTGGTCTTTACCTCATCTTTGGCTTTGCCAAACCCCTCACGATCCTCCTCCTCGAATCTGAGTTTGAGCTCCTCCTTTCTCTTCGCATTCTTTTCTCTTTCTTGTTCCAGGGTCAACTCTTCAGATGAGGGCATGCCGGTCGGAGCCGCGGCTTCCAGATCCTCGAACTCGCCATCACCCTCGTCGCTATAGTCGTCGTTTTCACTAGCGTTCTCATCATCGTCAACGTCGTCGGCGTTAGCTCCCGTGGCGGGCGCAGACTTTGTGAAGCGCAAGATGATGGATTGCATCTGGTCCTCGTCCTCCCACTTGCGCCTAAGTTCGCCAAGATCCACTTTCGGTGTTTGGCGATCTTCGAAATCGTCCTCTGCTTCGATGTTGGTTTTCCTGAAGAACTCGTCCTCTTCATCCTGCTCGAGCTTTTGACTGTCTGTGTCATGCTCCTCTCCTCTCCACCTTGACGCCACTTCTGCTGGCGATAGTGAGAGATTGTACATGAGCTTAGACAGATCAGCCGCGCGGTATGATCTTCGATTCGACTGTAAGTTTCGGGCGTTGAGTTCCATGTTTTCTTTCCACCTCAGACCTCCGTCGTCCTCTTCGTCGCTTCCGTTCTCTTCTAGGTCGTCGTCAAATTCGGAGTCGTCATGCAATTCATGTCTATCCTCCGCGTCTTCCAACGAGCCCAGATCGGAATCGCTCTCAGCAAAAGCCAGATCGTCGCCGTTGACGTCCGCTTCATCCTCCTGAGCAGCGAATCCTGGTCTGCCACGATGCTGAGTCATGGCTTCTGGGTCATCTGCGATCTCTTCGTCTTCGCTGTCATCTCCGCTAACGAAGCCTTCGTCCTCATCTTGTTCGAAGTCGTCCTGGTTGTCGAGATTTCTGATGCCTCGTTTCTCTTTGCGGCCAGAATCCGCGTCGCCCGTGATGTGACTAGCTCCCTGGAACAGCCGAACTCCAGTATTGGCTGTGCCCAGCAATTTACGTTCCCCCTGTAGACTGACCATAAGTTGTTCACCAAGTCCTCGATCTTCCAAATCGTCTGCATCTCGGTCAAACGTGTTCGATTTGACATCAATATATACCGCATCTTTGTCAACCAGCACACCACCAACGTCAGACATCGGAGCGAATAGTACTTTCTGCTTCTCGCCAAGCTTCCTCCTTGAAGACTTCCCGCTAGCCTTTGCGATTGCTTGATCCAAGTATGGAGTGGGACAAGGGTCTGGTAGTGCTTCGATCTCTCGTACCGTGAGGTCGCCGACACCAGGTATGTGTACCCTTGCATCTGTAGCAGGAAAGTTTGTGCCTCGCAAGTAGCCATACAGGGCTATCTGACGATCGCACTTCTCATTCTTCTCGATTTCTGTAGGCTGTGTGACATCCAGGAATCGATCAGCCAGGCAATAAGGATGGCTGTTCCTCCATATGAGCGGCCTTGGGTTTTTCATGACCGACAGAAAGCGGGACAAGTTGTGAACTTCCCGATCAGGGTATCGCCCATTCACAACGCCAGACAGATAGAACAGCTTTGCACCGTGGTACAGTTCGGACCAGAATCGATGTTTTAACCTCTTCTTGGCCATGCGTAATGTGCTTTGTTTCTTGAACAAGTCGAGATGTGTCAGGATGCCGAAGACATTTCCAGGCATGCCGGACGTGCTCAGAGCGTTCAGAAATTCCATGGTCTCCATCTCGAACCCGTAGTTGCCATCGATCATAAGGAGAACGATGTCTGCAATCTTGGCCACATCGATCATGGCTGCCAGTGAGTCGGACGGACATTCCAGAAACGTCAACCTCCTCCTCTTGGACGTGACCACAGTCAACGGACCAGTGGGGTGTGAAAGCGTCTGCTTCGAGTACCGCTTGATGAGGCTCTTGATCAATGTAGTCTTGCCTACGCCTGGTGGACCAACCACGGCGACAATGATTGGGGGCGCCTCTTCTGGTAGTCTGTCGACCTGGGGAACATGCAGGCGTTTCTCTCGGATGTCGCTAGACCGTACCGCTGTTTTGGCCAACCGGCCAGGATTGGCAACAGCAAAGGCCTTTGCATTGCGCTCACCCTTCTTCTTGACCTTCTTTTCTTTTGACGCCCGGTGCGGGCGATTTGCTTGGTCCTCCATTATTCCCTGAGCACTGTCGCCAGCTGTGTCATCGGCTAAGCTCCATGCTGAGTGTGGTCTTCAGATACGAAAGTTGCATGCGGGCAAAGAAAGTCGTCGCAGAAAATCTTATCGATAAAGAATTTGACCGGACTTCAGTCAGACCGGATGACCTACGCCAGCGCATCGAAAGGCCTCACTCCACTCATCAACCAGCACATCCAAAGCGTTGCATTCCATCATCTCGTTGTCGATGGCTTACACAATGTGAATGTCCTGATTGTCACGATCAAGAGATCCTGGACATTCCACATCACGATACCCCGCAAAAGATCGTTGCAAGGTGAATGCTGAAATCTTTCTCTAAGAATTGCTCACGTGATGAAGCCACGAAGATGGGGCTCTTCGCTCTTGCGGTAGCAAGTGCCTGAGTGTGTGCGTCAAGCAGTATCTTGCGCATCATCGTCGATGCTGGAGCCTGCATCCGACTTGAGCAGCGATCCCTGCCTCTCAACGCGAGCCTTGTGCAAGGGAAGGACGTTGACTTGAGGCCAACGAGCAACGACAAATGCACATATGAGCTCCGTGCCCATCAGAGACTTGACTTAAACTTACGTCTACGCCTGACCCTACCGCTGGATCCAGTCAGTGTCTTGGGATCAGCGACGATCCAGCACTTGGCAGGACCACGGAATCGGGACAGACGAAACCCCGAAGTCTTCGACTGTATATGCGATCCTCAGTTCATGAAGTATCCCAGCAGCTACTACGATCAAACGCCCGGAAGCATTTCATGCCGACTGTCACTGCATCAGGACGAGCCCTTCAACTATCAACGTATCACGCCAGTCAAGCTGGCTTGTCAGCAGCAGAGCCCCTCTGTAAGTGGGCTCAAAAGCCCTTGTTGCCTCAAATAGTCTGTGAGCGCCTTACATGGGCCATCGGATGATGTTGCTCGCCGCTTTCGGGCTACACTATTGCCCGTCTCACTTACGAGGAGGTGGACTTCAGGTAGAATTGCTGGACGAGCCGACCAAATGCATATACAAAAGGGGTGCGCTCAGAAGCCTCTGTCTGGTTTCTTGCGCCAATACCTCATCCATCCATACCCTCGTTCTTTGCCATTGTTTAACCACTGCACCCATCACTCCGCGAGTATCCCGTGGCACTGACCAATATGACCTTCAGAACACTAGCCGCACAGCTGTCGAGTCGGCTCAGGGGCTCGCCAGTCCTCGATGCCAACTCGCCGGGATACGAGGAGAGCTTGAAGCGATGGAATGCTGCGATGGAGAAGAAAGCTGTAAGTACACACCTCTCAGGCGGACTTCATGAGATCTTCACCTCGGCCCTCGTGTGGACACCCAGTAGGCTGACTGTTATGCTCCGTACCTCACCTTCAGCCGATAGTCGTCTATGCTACCTCTGCAGAAGATGTCGGAACCGTTCTGAAGTTCCGAAAAGAGCACAAACTCGACCTAGCAGTGTGTGGAGGCGGCCACTTCGCGGGCGCCGCCAGCGTCACTGACAGCGGAATCTCCTTGAACCTCTCCCGTCTCAACTACGCCAGAGTAGACGCAAAGAAGAAGGAAATCACCGTTGATGGCGGTACGACAGCGGGTGCAGTCGCAAGAGCCGCAGCCGAGCACCAGCTTGCCGTTGTGGCCGGCAACGTTTCACTCCCCGGCTTCGCTGGAGTCTCGCTGGGTGGAGGCTATGGCGCATTGACCGGCCAATCTGGCGTAATGGCTGATCAGGTACTCAGCGCCGAAGTTGTGCTAGCGGACGGCACTATCGTGACTGCCAGCCCTACCAAATGCCCCGACCTGTTCTGGGGGCTACGAGGCGCAGGACCCATGTTTGGCGTCGTGACTCAACTCACCGTACGACTACACCAGCTGCACAACAACAACGCGGTTTTCGCTGGCGCCATCATGTTTCCAACGACCCGAATTCAGGAGCTGCTGCAGGTTATCAACCGCATTGCACCAGATCCGATTGGCCGTGGCAGCATCACACTAGTCCTCGCCAGCTCGCCCCCGACTATGACGCCTATGCTCATCGTTAGCGTGTTGTATGACGGCACCGAGGACGAAGCGATGACCTTTTTGGGAGCACTGTACGCTCTGGGGCCGCAGATGCAGTTCACCAGTATGATGCCGTACGAGAAGGCGCTTACGCTGGTTGATTGGACAGCGGCAATGGGTAAGCGGCAGCATATGGGAAGTGGGATTCATCGGTATCCACTGGCACTGGAGACGTTAAAGTGGGTGATTGAACGGCATGCAGAGGCTTGTCGGAGGGGTGATGATGGTTCGAGCATTGATGCGGAAGTGCTTTTCGAGTTTCATCAGCTGGACAAGGTTGGGAAGGGGCCGGAGGTAGAGTCAGTATTCCCTCGCAGAGGTACGGCGCAAAACGTGATGGTGGTATCGAATCATACTCACCCAAGCGAGGACGTGGTGGCCGCGAGGTTCGTGCATGATGTGGTGCAGTACTTATGGGGCCAGGCGGCGGTTGAGGCGTACGGATTTGAGGTTCTTGATGGTGTCTCAGGAGAAGAAGACTTAGGAGTCTACACTGGTTATAACAGTGAGTCATACCCTCCCAATGCAACAAATTCACCATTCCTCGGAGTTGCTGACAACAGTGTCCTCGCACAGACAACACTATGCCTGTTGAACAGGTCTTTGGTTCAGCTCGGACAGAAGCACTGCGAGAGTTGAAAGCCAAGTACGATCCAGAGAACGTCTTCAACAAGTGGTATGCTCTCGACAGGAATGATGAGCTGGGAGCACCTCCACAGTATCGCATATGAAGACGATGTCCTGATTTTCAAGATAAAGGAGGCCGCCACCACGGACTATGTCGTCAAAAACCGCATGAAGTCCATGACCACCACAGATGTTGCCAGGAAGGCCGCCAAGGACGTAACTGCAATTAGCCATGCCTTACCTGATCTTCAAATCCGATACAGACACCTACAATTCCCCGTTTCTCGTACACTAGACCGTCAGATCTTGATTGTCTACGTCTCATCCCCAAGGTGAACAGGTCCGAGCAACACCGGAGAAAGCAGGCAAACAACCCCGACTGACCAATCGCGTTGTCTCGCCAGCTGTGCAGCCTCCCACAAGGCAACCACTTCGTCGTGGTAGAGCCTTCCGTTGCGTCGTATGATTCTCGGCTACCTAGGTAGGCAGGAGCGAGCGGTCTTCGCTATGGTCTGATCTGGGGCGGCCCGGCGAGTGTATAAGTCAGAACGGACTTTCCCACGTGCTCGACGGGCGATCAACGCTTCAGGGTCCGCAGAATACTTGAAGAACTGTGGAGAGAGGCAGTTCGGATCTCAGCTAGCACAGGAGGCGTCCAACAAGTAGCTGTCGTTTATCTTGCATGCATGATCGCCCTCTCAATGACATAAGCCGACCCTATTCATAGCAAGTCCAGGTCAAGCCCGAGCCGGGTCTTACACAAGACGCGCCGGATAGCCACAAGCGCGCATAGGAGCCCTCAACAGTCCTTCGATGAGGAGCTGCTGGCCTTCGCACCCGCCCTTGTAGCTCGCGTGATCTCCCAAGTAATCACAGATAGCCCAGCACTCGCTCCTGACCTTGGCATCGCACCACCATTGGCCCATCTCGCACATTTTGGCTAGCCAGTGAGCCAGTAAGAGGAGAGCGACCTTGTCTCTCTGCTGGACGAGCTCCATGAACTCTGAGCGCATTCGTCCGGGGAAGGATATGAAGGGTGAGAAATTTGCCGGCTTGCTTGCGTCGATGTGCTGGATGAGCAGTAGCATGTGGAGGGCTCTGTAGTAAGGGTTATTGGCGTCTGTGCTTGTGGCATCGATACCGCAAAGATTGAGCCATGCCGAGGGTGTAGATGTAAGATCCATGGGCACCTTGAGCTGAGAGCCCTGAGAATCTGACTCGGCGAAGAGATCATGCCATATCGAGGTTGAGAGGTGACATTGTGTGGTGGTCTTAAGCGTCAGGAAGCCGCACTGGCTCATGAGCCAGACAAGGTCTGTAGAAGCCGGCGCTATTGCATCTGTATCGCGAGGAGGGCCCCGAGAAGGCGCAGTGTACGCCAGAAATGCAAATAGCATGCACGCGGCAAACATAGCGTCTACGTTCTCCGGCTCGATTTCGCTGGACAGCGCCTGGCTGTACATTTCTATTCCGCTGTGGAAGTGATGGTCGTAGAGGTCATCGAGCTCTGGATCCTTGTTATGGCTGAAATGCTGTAGGTGCAGGGCAGCAAAGGCACTGAGTGTATGTAGGAGGTAAGGTGCTTGTCTGGCTAGGTCGAAACCCCATTCGCTCATCGCAGATTGCATGTGTGGTGCGCCAAAAGACCTGATTGCGTGCCGGTCCCAGTGTGTAAGAACTCGAGATACTCGATGATCCAGCTGAGCGGTGTTGAGACCCAATACCAAGCCCATACTCAAGATGCTTGAGTTAAATTGCTCGAAGCGTAGGTTCTGGATTCTGTTCAGGTCGTTCGAGGATTTGTCCTTGGTCGAGGATATCGCTCCGGAATACAGACAGTCCTGGCTTGTATCTAGGCATCGCTGACAACGAGGCTTTGCCTCGTCGCACTTATACCACTTAGTGTTTGTAATTGATTGAGTGCAGGGAGTGACCTACCTTGAGCTTTCGTTGTTTGCATGCTTTGCAACCACCTGCTGATCTATCGCCAGGTCTTCTCCAGAGTCGTGTCCTTTTGCCAATGCACTCCGGTGCCTCGTCCTTTGCAGACGAGGCAAGACGTCGGTCCAGCGAAGTAGCGCCCAGCCACACTGTGATGTCTCGCGAGCTTTCAACGCTGGTCGAGTATGCCTCCGAGACCTGACCAACATCATCCAGCACAGTATCTGGGACAGTGTCGATGCTCTCTTCGCTTGCCTCCGAAGGATCGTTCGATTTAGCCGCCAGGTCTACAATTCTTTGCTCAAGTTCTCTGACGCGGACTTCGACTCGCTTCCTTCGTGCCCGATTCTCTCTTTGTCGGAAATGGCACGGACGATTTGACCTCATACACTTCTCACATGGTCCGTCGTTCTCGTCAGATGGTCCAGGACATCGAATCTTCCTTTGGCTGCAGCTCTCACATGCTTTCAGATGCAGGCGTTTTGGCGCTGCACTGGATGGCTGCTGGGCTGTACCAGTGGGCGACGAAGAGGTCAGGGACAACGACGTCTTACTCATCGAGCTCATGTTATTCTGGGTATGGTTGTACCTGAGCTCAGAGAACATTGGCGGCAAGGCTATGTTATACTTTGTAGCCACTCAAATGATCGACATAGCATGGAGCATGGCGCGGACATGTCCCTACCAAGTCTCCGAATGGAGGGAGCGGAAGGAGGCCGGTTCTCAATAATGGCAGTGACTAAGCGCCTCAGGCGCCTCACACTTGACCGTGGAATAGCGCAGCGGACTCTTACAAAGACCAGAACTTACTCTCTGTTCGCAGCCGCACTTTTGGCAACGGTACGATTGGGTTTGAGTGGTCAGAAATGTGGTCCAGACCCTAGTAATCGTGATACCACATCGGGCGGCTGTGCCAAGAAGTGTTAAACATTGGGGATCCAGACCATTGTTGTACGATATGTACCACCGTATGTCGTAAAAGATCTTTGCTCAGGAACAGGACGACTGGGCAAGCCTAGGTGCTGGCAGCATCTGCAGGGCTTCTAAAATGGCCTCTATAGATGACTGTGGGTTGTGTTGTCGTCATTGGCAGGTCTGTTAGCACTGAGTGTGGTGAACTACCCGTCCTTGGCTTGTAAAGTCCGTGTTCTTCGGAGGTACGTAAGTGACCTCTGTGGTCCATCACGGCCCTGGAGGCAGCTCTTCGGAGAAGATGCCTCTTTGACATCACGGTCGACACGCATGAATGCCTCATTGAACGCGTCTGACCAATTTGTCCAGAACGTTGCGTCCGTTGCTGAGGATCAAGCGTGGGCCACGTCCGCGGCTTCGGATCCCTGATCGCTAGTAGATGTACTTGAAGTGAAGTGCCTTATCTCCCTTCTTCCCATTATCCGTCACGCCCTCAGCGATCAGCCGCTCCTTCTCCTGCGTCCTCCTATACAAAATGAACCAGATCACACCGGCCCCGAGAATTGCTGAGATCTCCATAGCCATACTAATTGCATTACCCATGATGTACCGCGGAGCAGTGAATGTAGGATAGACCTGCGAAGCGGCAACGCCGCTGATGTTCCCGATGCAGGTGAACCACGGGATGGCCGCGCTGCGCTTGGAGTCTGGGGTGATGTTGTTGCTGACCCATGTGAGGAGGAGGCAGTTGTATTGGTAAATACCGGCAACAAGGAACATGGCGAAGTATCCAGCAGCTACGGAACGACCCGATGACAATCGCGTAGCCAATGACGACTATGCTTGTGGCGCTCATCATGAAGATTGCTCGTTTGCGAAGTCGGTCGGATAAATAGGTCATTAGGGCGAGGTACAAACAACCGAAGATATACACTGGTATGGTGAGATAATTGACCTGAATGCTCTTGAAACCGAGTCCAGCGATAATCGTCGGCAAAAAAATTCCGAATCCGAACAGGGGTATACTGGCACAGAAGAGGCACACGCCTGCCATGATGACCATTGGATCAGCAAATGCGAGCTTCACGTCGGCCCACGAGAGCTTGGATTCTCCTTTATAGACGAAGTCCTTTCGGCGCTTGTCCTCCATAAGTTGCCTTTCCTGAGCGTTGAGGAACCATGCATGCTCAGCGGTCTTGGGTAGGGTAGTCCAGCAAGCGGCACCTAAAACCATTGAGATGATGCCTTCGACGATGAAAAGCCAGCGCCAGGCAGATAGACCGTGCCGGTCGCCCATCAACTGTATGCCGTATGCTATTTGTGGTAAGTCGTGGTCAGCCTGCGTCTTACCAAAGCGGATCAACAAGTGATGGCGGCTTTCTTGCCAGAGGACATACCGATCAAGCCACCAAAAGCACCACTGAGCGCAGATGCACCATACAAAACAGCAACTCGCTTTGCTTGGCTCTCCCTTGGATAGATCGTGCTGATGACAAACACCAATGCAGGGAATATTCCGGCCTCAGCAAAGCCAAGGAGCAATCGCATAGCTATGGTCTGTCCATAGTTCTTGACGAAGCCAGTCCCAAGCGTGATCGCAGACCAGAGAACGATAGCAATAGCTGCCACCGAGTTCGCGCCGAAGTGCTTCACAGCCAGAACCCACGGGACTTCGAAGATGACATATGTGACGTAGAAGAAGCTTGAAATGTTGGCGAATTGGTTGCCCACGAGGCCAAGGTCTTCCTCGAAGCCAAACACACGTGCATTACCTGGTGGATTGGTCAGTGGACGCCGCTCTTACTCGCATTTTTGGGCACGAACCAATGTTGGATCTGTCGAGATACGCCAGGAGGATGATGATAATGAATTGCGGCATCACAAGCATGTCAAATTTTTTCAAGACCTTTCGCTCGAGTTCTGGGTCAATATGAATGCTGCCATCGGACTCGTCGACCTTCTCTGGTAGAGCGGCTGCCTCTGCCACCATCGGGCTGTTGGTGACAGTCTTGACTTCCATCGTGGTTCAGTTGTTCAGAAACCTCGTCAAGAGATGGCATGCCACGCGGAGAAGGTGACAGCACGGGTCAGCATATAAGTAGGTTGCCGTCGTGGAGATTGTTGGGGAATCTTGTCGACCAGCGACTAGTGTGGTGCCCTGACACTTCGCTTGGTAGATCGGCCTGTGCCGAGTGCCACACATGGTGTTGCGGAGTTCAGCATTCCATTGCCGACTAAATTCGGGATCCATCTCCGTGCCTTGGAAAGCGAACTTGGCAAAATCCATCTGGTCAGTGGGTACATGAATGGCAGGTCGCCGATCGGTCTTGTGTGTTGCCAAGCTGATAAGTGCGTAGCGGAGAGTGCAGATCAGTAGATAGTGGAAGTGGAGAAGATCACCAAATGGGCAGGAGAGATTGTATACATCGCGCAGATGTGCGCGTGGGCAGGACGTTGACAATGACAGAGCAAAGGTCCGTCGGAAAACGTCTCTGCATCAGACAGTCATGACAGAGCACGTGGTACTCGTGGTGACAGCCGTGTGAAGTTGATCATGTTTGTTGCGGTCGCAAGTGCCCAAGTCCACCTTGATCCTTAGGGCTTACCTCAAGAGCCTTTCAACGTAAATCGCAGCAAAGATTGACTGAAGTTTCCGTCCTGTCCCATGATGTGTCACACACTGTATTGACCAGGCGTCGAAGGACAGAAACGCAAAAAGCTTAGGCCATACCCAACGCCAGCATCGTACGGCAGAAGGGTGATGGCCTAACGACAGCACCCAGGTTCGAACTGGGATATCCGAGCATGACTCGACGTCTTAGGCCGCTTAGACGATGCTGCCCGAAGACCTAGATTGCAGAAGATATAGAGCTCGGTTACGTCGCTCGGGGTCATTGACCTCACGAAATGTCGCAGAGTTGTTATTCTGGTGGTATTGTTGACCAGAATCTCGATCGACGCAGTACATATGTTCATGATATGGTAACGAGATAGATGAGCGACCTGACCGAGTGAAGTCATGGCGTAAAGACGGCAGGATAGATATACACATGAGAATGCCAAAACCAACATCAGGCTGTCGCGCTGTCGCGCTAGTCCCGATCGGGCGGCGCAGCGACTTCCCTCGTACAACCTCATTTCAACAATGCACCCCTTCGGATGCCTCACTGCGCCTTTTCACGCCTTGGGGTAGACAGTGTAGGCTGTAGTGCCTTTTCCACCTCACATACGCGATGATACTGCGATAGCACCAGCAGAGGCCGCGAATATGCACTTCGCACTCCCACCACGAAAGACATCGCAACCTCCGCCCTTTGCTCGTGCCGCGAACTTGCACAATGCCGCCCAGCGCAGACGACAAATGCAGGGCATGGGATCAATCGTCCTCGTCTTGGCCACGCTCTACCTTCTGTACAAGGCCCTCTTCACGGGTGGCACAGCTCCCGAGCCTACTGAAATCGAAGCCAATCCCTCGGTCGTGATGGTGACGGTCTTCGATGAAAGCAGACAGTCAAAGGAGTTCATAGACATTGTCAAAGAGAACCGAGAAGACTACGCTCGACGATGGGGTCATGTCAACTTCTTCACGAATGTTTCAACATACGAGTCCATTATCGCCCCATCGCCAACATCCTGGTCCATGGTGCCAGCTCTTAGACATACCCTTACTCTGTATCCGCGTTCCACATATGTCTGGTATCTCTCGGCGTACTCGCTGATCACGAACCCGGCTCTCGGCCTCTCAGATCACATCTTCAACAATCTCACGACCCTTATGCAGCGAGATGTCCCCGTTGTTCCACCAGACAGCGTGATCCGGACTTTCTCACACCTCAAGCCTGTCAATGTCCACCTCATTTTGAGCCAGGACATGGACAACCTCGCACACTCCTCGCTCATCCTACGCAATGCTCCGTCTCCAGCGGCAGCAGCTGCCTCGTCTCCAAATTCATGGCCCCTCTTCCTCCTTGATGCCTGGCTCGACCCACTATACCGGACATACGCCTTCCAGAAAGCCGAACAGCACGCTCTCGAACACATCGTACAGTGGCACCCAACGGTTCTTGCTAAGTTGGCCCTTATACCGCAGCGCATGCTCAACAGCTACAACTTCAAGTACGGCGATCAAGAGGATCCTGAGAACCCAGGCCAGAAGAGGCATCATGACAGCATGTGGCAGCAAGGGGACTTTGTGGTCAGCTTGAAAGGCTGTGAGGCTGGAGCTGGAGGCGGTGGCGATGCAGGTGAGGGTAAGGAGAAGGGCAGGGACTGTATGAAGGAGATGAGGCAATATGCGGAGATCTGGCGGAATGAGGTGAAGAGCTTGGACGGGGTCGGAAGTGGGAACGAATAGACACTGCGATTCCGAGCTCGTTCTGCGGCTGTATTACTACGACACGAGATAGAGAATTTCCAACAGCATCGACGAGGTGCGCGATGAGTCCAATTTTGAGTCCAATCCTGAGTCCAACTTTGAGGTCTAGTGTAAGACTGATCCTGAGCTTCAATCTGTGCTCTTTGCAGCTGCTTAGGCGCCTGATAATCAGTATCGAGAATGCCGCAGCGACACCAGCAGTCGTCTGACCTCATACATATCCCTGACAGCATGCCATCTGCCTGCAGCTAGCCCGGTATTGCCAATGAGGCCCTCCTAGTTGGCAATTGCGAAAGATTGCTAATCATGCCAGGCGTTTTAGTCCAACAGTCGATGATCCGAGTCTCCGCAAGACCCGGCAAGGCACTGCATGTGAACATTTCGCGCCATTGCTGTCCATTGAGAAGCAATATAAAGTGCGAAGTATGCAACTGAGCTTCCGTGGGGGGCGTCAAGGGCGAAGAGCAATGGAGAAGCGGTCGAATTTTGATGTGATGCTGACCGAGGTGCCAGGGTAGCGAGCTCGCTTCGAAGGTCTGGAAGAGAGCAGAGACTGGCATTCAGCCAGTCGGCAGCGCTATCCGGTCGCCTTCGAGTAACTGCGGTTTTGATCTCATCAGCAGTCAAAGGACTTGTGCGGAGCACAAGCAATCCTATCAACCTCACGACCGTCCTGATCCTTAGTCACATAGTATACGGCCGGGAGAATGCCGATCATGACTCGACGCTGCTTGCGTATCGCTCCAATGTGGCCCTCTCGATTGCTCTCGTCGTAGATTTGACCTGGGTACGGAAATTCGAAGGTGTATGTGGCTTGACTAGCCTTCTGCTCCATCTTGATTCGAAGGTTGAATGCTCTCTCGAAGATCCTTGCCAACGAAGCTTTCCATTCGGTGGTGAAATGTGGTTGGACGTCGTCTCTGCCAGGCGCACCCTCTGAACGTCGACTACGGCGTGGTGGAGTGATTGGAGAGACAGAGGGGGCATGGGCGACTCTCTGTTCCAGTACAGTGATCTCGTCCTCAGAGTCGTCGGAGTCTTCCCCATAGGTTGGGATGCTATGTTTAGAATCAAACCCTTCGCCGTCTCTGTGTCGTGTATCGGACGAAGGTGGCTCTATGAAACGGAACACGACATTGTCGAGTCGTTCAGCAAAATCCTTTGCACGTTGCTTGATTGTTGGGACCACTTCTTGGGTGAGATAAACTTCCCGAGCTATAGCGTCGACGTGCATAGCAAGATTAGTGTCTGTACATGTCAGTAAGGTTTCTCCAATCGATTGCAACAGGTACTAACCCATCTTGCCAACGACTTGTCGATAGATCTCCAGTGTCTTGTTCGACTCTTCTGCCCCGGGGTCACGGCGGAACACCCACGTCGTCAACGCAGCGCCGACTAAGGACCGAACGAAGTGTTCCAAGGGCAGATATTTCTCGGCCCGCAGCTCATTCAATCTCTCGCGACCACTGTCGAATTCTGAGCGTTGGAAGCCCAAGACCTTCTCCAACAATTTTGTGAAATCGTGGTCTAGCTGATCAAAGCTCAGTATAACAGGACCGTTCGTGTTGATGTCTGCTGCCTGTAGGCGTCTGAACACGGTGGCGTTGATAGAATGGCTGATAAAGGACATTTCACTAGCGATGAACTCCGGCTTTAACGTTGTTGGATTAGGAGGATTGGTGAGAAAGTGTTGCAGAGATACTAGCACGCCGCTGCCGTGTCCACTTGGGGTTACGAGATTTCGAGACTCGACAGAGTTTGCTATTGCGTCCTGGTTGGTCGAGTCCGAGTCTGGAATACTGGCAGCGCGCTGATGCTTTCGAGAAGGATACTCCCAATTCAGCTCATCGGCCAGGTTCCGCCGCTTTGTCGGGTTGGTGCTCTTCGCTCTTGCGGCCTTTCTCTCGGCTTTTTTCTCACTTTCCCACGAAGCAATCTCGTCTCTAGAGAACACCCCTGCACGGGCCAGGCGGTAGTCGATGGCGGACTTGCCATGGCGGAAGAGGTACTTTCTGAGAGACGACATGCCGCCTGAGATGGTGGGACCGTAATGCCAACGTCTCGCAATGTTTTCGAATTGCCTCTCGATGTGAACCGTTGTTATCTTTCCCGATGTTTCAATTGGCCACTGCTCTTCAAGTCTAGCAAGAGCCTGCCGATTAGCCTCATGGCGATCGGTTATGAGCAGACCATCGTCGCCCTTTTCCTCTTCCAGATACTCAATCAGACACCTCATCATTTCGGGGCTGAGAATAGTGTGTCTCGCTGTCTCCGTGGGGGCTTCCAGATTTCATGCATCGATGTCCTTGTTGGCTTCAATTTCTGCTGCTGTGAAGGTGCCGTCCGGGAACTTGTTCAAGTCCAAGCTTGCTGATCCGTGGGCGAACAGGCTCAGTCTGGTCTGCAGATGAGGCTCCTTGCCGTAAGATGTTGCGAGTTTGTACACGTGACGATCGATGCTAGCAACGCTGAATTCTTTGGTTTGGCCATCTGGACGATCGTCTGTGAGAACCTTCAAGAGCTTCTTCAGGATGCCATCAACATCTAAAGTATCCGCACTCTTACGTTGGTCTCTGTATTCGTCAAGAGATCTAATGATTGTCATCTCCTCCCAAGACCCGTACTTCTTTCCGCCGAATTGATTGGGCATTGTTGTACTAGCAGGCAAGGCCTCACTGACAGCAACACGGCCCTGGTCAAAGAAGTGCAAACTTCGTGGCGACGCTGAGTCCTGCCGGAGTCGTCGGCTTGTGGACTACGCAAGTAATGAATGGAAGGCTGAGGTTCTGGTGTCTGATAGATTCCGGCCTTTTGTGGTGACTGGTGCCAAGAGGGTGTGCGATGCGGCTCAAAGCAATGTTTTCGTCGTGGAGTAGGACGAAGGGAGAACAAGGACGGTTGAGTAGAGAAAATTCTGGGTAACTGCGGGTAGGTTAAGTAAACGTCAAACCAATTGCGTAGGGTTCATAACGAGTGAGGTGAATCCAATCCTGAAGCAAACACATTGAGCCGCTAGCGTGATATAGCAAGTCTCAGAAAGCCGTGTCTTGTTTGCAGTCTCCACTTTTGTTGAAGACGTGAAGTCGGCTCAGAATTGAAGTCCAACTTCGTCTTTTAATTATTTGATGTTTGACCACTTTCCGTCGTCAACGCGCAGTCAAGTCGTAGGCTCATCGCCCGTCCAGGTCGGATCTGCAAAACATCCACACAATGCCACGGCGACAGGAGAAGATCATATGCACCAATTGTAGACGCCGTCATCGAGCCTGCGATGGAAACACTGGCTCCGATAGCTGTTCTGAGTGCCGGGACAAAGGAATTCATTGCGACATAGTCAACATAATCGGACAGCACCAAGCACAGCACAGCGCAGGTCCCCGTCAACTTCGCCAGCGTCAACCCCGACAACGTCCACGTCAGACTGCTACGATATCCAGACCCGAGGATGCCCTTGCAGTGTCGCAACGAGGTCTGCTTCCTAGGCAGGACAGCCCTCAGGTACAGCGGCTCCTGGCTGGTCGATCAAGACTCGTTGGTGGCTACGACCTCGGCACCAGAAATGGTGCTTTTCTTTGGGCAGAAGCTAGTGGGAACACAGTCCGTGCTAGTGACAAGTTAGATGTCAAAAGCGTCGAGTTCGCCGAGAAGAAGAGAGAAAGTCCCATGATCGCCGCCATTGTCAAGGACGAGGAACAAGACAAGAATATTCTGTACGTTGGGAGGAAGGTAGAACGTCAGCTGCGCAATGGGAAACTTACAGAAAGCGACGTTTTCATCCTGCCCAAGCTGGCCTTACTGGAAGGCTACAAAGATCAAGTGCTTGGTCCTAGGGACGACACAGACGAATACAGTCGATTGACGCATGACCACGCCGACGAGATCTTGCAGCGACTTCAGCTGACACTTGCTCGCTTTCAAGGCCAGAGAGTCGAGGTACCTCTGCTGTTCCACAATTCGGATCCTCATGTCTTCACGCTGAACACCGCAGCAGACATTATCGAGGGCATTTCAGCGTGGTTCTGGGATCGAGCCAAGTGTCAAATCCATGATAGCCTCGGTTGCGCGCCAGAGACCACTATCCAGATCTTGGAAAAAGCCGAAGTGGCAGCACCTGTGCCAGAGATATGGGCCAATGCCGTCCCCATGGTCAACAAATATCGCGAATACCTGATCAAGGCAGGGTTTCCTGCAGTCCACATCGTCTCTGAAGCTAAGTGTGCTGCCGTCCTTGTGGCAAGGCATCTACAGACATCAGACGCAGGCCCAGAGGATATCGCCAGAGCCATGGAATCGGTACTTCTCGTGTTCGACTTGGGAGCCGGTACCCTAGACTTGACCGCGACAGAGGTGATCCAAGGCGAGCACCTGAAGATCAAAACCCTTGTCCAAAGCACTGGCTCTTTCTGGGGTTCGCAGCAAATCAACGAAACGTTCAAACACTACCTGCCTGAAATCATTGGACCGGACTTTGACAGGATGGTTGCTCAGCTCTCGGTCGGCCAACCCGATAAGAGCGTGTTGCTTGAGCCGTTCACGCGTGGATTCGAGGTCGCCAAGCAAGAATTCGAATTGAACAGCAATGATCGCGTGACTGTCGACTATGATCGCAGCGACAGAGGCCTTCCGCCAGATCTGGGGAATCCGTGGATTGGTGGCAACTACCTGAGTATTTCACCAGTACAGATGCAGGCCATCCTAGCGGAGTACGCACGCGGGCTGGAGGGTCCCATTGCAGACCAGCTCCAGCGACTGCGACGAGGAGGATTCCTAAAGCGCGGAAGGAGAGTAGAGATGTACTGCGTTGGCGGAGGAAGTAGGTCGCAATTTGTGATCAACCATCTCAAGGAGACAGTGACATCTGCTTCAGTGAAGACGAGCACAGCGAACACCGAGTAAGTCGTTTCTGTGGCAGCTGAGTGGCTGTGTGCATCGAACGTCGATTGCTAACATCTGTCTGCAGTAACATGACCGCCCTCGGCGCTCTTTTTACTGCCATTGACCGAAATCTAGGAAGCGCAGAGATTGCCAGAGCAGCGTATGGAACTGTCTGGACCACCGAGCGAGCACGGTACACAAAACACAAGGGTCCTGTGCAGGTGTCTGTTGACGGGTGCGTGACCTGGCACTTCGATATCGGAGATCGTCTCGATTCAAGCAGAGTAGCCAATGGATGGATTGAAATTGCTGAGGAAGACATCCCACTGGGGAAAGACGAATTCGTCGACCTCGAAATGCCGTTTGTCAAGACTGAGGAACCAAAGCTGGTGATGGACGACATCAAGTGAATATCCCCTCTGCAGCCCCTGACCACCATACTAACGTCTCATAGTCAGAACAGACCGGGTATCACCAAGCTGACGCCGCTTCTGATGCTGGTGAGCAATCGAGAGCACACTTTCCCCGTCGAACATACACCCCGAGGGCGCTGCATGGTCGTCCAAACCCGCATCATACCTAAATGGGAGGGCATGCGGCTTTACTTCGATTTTGTGGTGCACCGCACAGGAGTATTCCCGAACGAGGACCACCTGGAGTATGAGACACCGGACGGTGAACTAGCAGAGGGATACCTCCGCCAGCGGCAAGAAGTGCACGATGCAATTGATTTTCGTGATCTGAAAGTCGGGGTCGCTTGAGCAGAGGTGAAGTTGGGATAGTTGCAAGCAGCGGCTGTCGCAGACAGCCTGTCTGAAGCATGAAGACCTGGAGACAAGCTCGAGAGCGATCTATTCTGGTGGCCAACGGCGCAGTCTCGAACGGCTTCCGCGTCTACATCAGAGACTCGCGAACACGACCTCGTTTAGAGGAAGTGGACGAACGCGATGAGACTCTCACTTCCAAAGATCTCGAGGGTTGACATGTTGCCACTGATACGAAGGGACTCTGAAAAGTCATATCCCTGGCGTTGAGTTGAGAGCGTGCAAATATGATACCTGTCGGTCCGGCGAGAGCATACATTGGATGTCTGACTCTTGATTCGGGTCCATGAATCCTTTCCGAAGTAAATAGCTGAGTTGGCAGGATGCAGCATAATGTTAAACAGCTTATTCATGCCGATAAATGCTGAGACCGTAACTCGGGGCTTGACCCGACAATCGCCCTGTCCTCATTCATTTGGTGGGCACTGCGGCCCAACAAGCTCCGAGACGCTCTTGTATGGTATAACCGGGCCCTTTGGTGGCATTGAAGCAACAGCGATCCGTTCGGATAGCTGGCTTTCAGCTCATGAGTTGACTAGTGGGCTGCGATATAGTCTCAGGTCCATCACGCACGACTTCGTCACTGAATCACCCGTAGTGTAGCAAACGAAGCTCCGTGGGCCGGTTCTCGATCACTCATGGGTCCAAATCTGTGCAGACCACGACGGGTAGCGGTCCGAGCTCGGTTGACTGCAGCTTCATGGAGTGTGCCTTCCGCTGTGGACAGTTTGAGACCAGGAAAAGAGAACAGATCCGCGCTAAAGCAACAACCAGAATACATCAAAGAGGTGGATGTACAGCATGCTAGGCCCATATATCTGTGTGCTTCAGCAGCGATTGGAAGTGAGTGTCATCAGATGGGAACAGGTCAGATGTGGGAGCTCTTCAAGTCTGTGGGACCCAGGTAGTACATGACCAATGAGCGCGAGATCTATTGCCACTTGGACTCACAGGGTATAGCGTCAAAGTCAGAGCACACAGCATCTCTACACGTGTTCAACATCATGCAGACAATCATTCATCTACTTATTGCATTTGCTTTGTCTTTTAAAAGAGCCCTTTCCGCCACTTCCTGGCTCTGAGTATGGGAGCTAGTCGCCCGGACTCCGTGCTTTGTCTTCGGCTTTGTGTTTCGCTGACATGTGCTGCATGTGCGCGTCGTCTGGCGCTTGCGCCAGCTTTGCCTGCGTCTTTGCGATCCTCGCATATCTGCCTCACTTCGAGCTGTGATCGACGGAATGTCGGGCCCGGCAATATCATGCTCTGTGGGTCCGAAAATCTGACCTCTTCAGATGAGCATGCTCACAGGCGACTATAGCACTGCATATGCGTTCTTGGGCGGCTAGCAGGGGGTGTTGCTCGAATCGTCTTCGCAGGATGAAGGAACAATGGCACTCTCTCCGACGTGTCGATTTCCAGGTCGGGACGGGTTGATCTATCACAGAGGATTAGTCGTTGCGCCGAGCAGTTCATGGTATGCATACATTTCGACAACAGTCGCTTCGGTTCGCTCCGAATCCCTCAAGCACAACCGCTCTGGCCACGAAATATCTTCGACAACGGATCGCTCTTCGGTTTGGGTTTCGTGACGCCATATGAACGCCGCATCGATTTGCCGGAGTGCAATGCAGAGCGAGCGATCTGGTACTTGACAGCTTCTTGGGCTCTTATCTGGCGGAACTCTTCATTGAGCTCCTCCAACGATGCGTCGCTTGGAAGCGCCGTACGCGAGTATGGCATAAAAGCCCACTCTTTCTGGATTTTAGGATGGCCTTTCTTCTTCCTAGGGTCACTCCAGAATGGCTTCTTGCGACCACAGGTATACATATGAGCAGTTCTGAAGTTGCCGCCAAAGTCCATCGTTGTGAACGTGAGATGCTTATGCTTGTCCTGCTTAGTTTGATGGGCGCCATTGCGGATCACGAGGTGGGTTGACGGGTATTCAGCGTTGGTCATGAAGTGTAAAGCCATTGTCATGATGTCTTCGTGTTTGTCATCTTTTGGCGGGCTGGTTGCGAAGGTGAAGAGAAAGCCGCCAGGGCGCGGGGGCGGATATCCGACTTCGAGGGCTTTCTTTTCCGCAAGCGTCTGTGCGAGGGGTACCGTCGGTTTTGGTAGGCGCTTGCCAACGTTTCCCGCTGCTGCGACATTCGATGTTGGTGGAGAAGTCGGATCCGGCGCTGAGGTCTTGTTTGTGGTGTTCTGCTCCTCTGTGGACGTCTGTGTCTGTGCTACCGAAGTGGACTGCTTCGACGTCTTTGATTCGGTTTCGGAGGGGGCGAACTCTGAGTTGCTGCGAGCTGTAGCAGTGGCAGCCTTGAGTACGGGCTCGGCTGGCTCGGTGGCTGCGGTGGCAGCAGGATCAGGCTGAGTAATGTCACTGCTTGTGTGACCAAGCTGACTTTTAGTGGGCTCCCGTTCTCCGACATCACATGGAATTCGCTGAGCACGGACAGCGTCACGTCGGTCGTCGATGATTCTGGTCACCGTGGATGCCGCTGGCTTGGGAGCGTCCGCGGTTACAGGTGACGGCTTGAGCACAGGATTCGCCATCTTGGCAATTTTGTGGCGATCTACGACAGGTATCGAAATGGAGCATGCGGGCGTGGAGACACGCGTGTGCGAGCGCTGGCGAGAGTACGCGCAGCATTTTGGCAAGTCGTCGAAATTTTAGGGGGTTGGCAAAGTCTTGAAATACACGTTCACTTGCCATGTCGGATTTGCTGGCTCCAGCTAACTCAAGAAACAATCCTGTCCAGCCCGACAACTCTCGTTCGCAATTTTGTTGCAACTTCCTATGTATGAATATACTCTGTCAGCCTCTACGCCATTGCGAGGGCTTCATATCTGCTGGGCGTGCACAAGATCCCGAGACTGGGAGCTCTGTCGACGTAGACAAAGAAAGCATGATGGGCACAGGTGCGATGCAGTCGAACGAGCTAACAATAGAACTCGCTTGTCTCTGGACGGACAATGAACATGGACATGGACATTTCTTTGTGTTTGTCTACCGGCTTGTCGACATGGTGTGGTCAACAAATACAAGCTCGATCCGCAAGCAGGCTTGCGATTCGACTTGTATCGCGGACACTGATAACTGGTGGAATCCATAACAAGGCGTTCTAGAGGAAATATAGCCCACACCGAGCTACAGCTTTCATTGTGCTATGAGATATGGTGAAGCGAAAGGTAAGGCTGAAGAACGCCTCTCCTCAGCCAGATGTGCTGCTTCAGCGAAGCGCCGTGGGCCAGGTTTGCAATTTGGGACTGACTGGCTTGTAGAGAGAGGTGACAACCCACGATGACGACCTGCTCATCGATGAGCCAATCGCTAGGCGGACACGCTCCCACAAAGCCTCTGTCCATGGAGAATCTGTCATCACGACGAGCCCCGCCGCCCCAGCGATTCCCGCTGTCGCTGGTCCACCTTCAGATGGTCGCTCCGCAAAGGAGACCTCGCCCGAAGAACACAAGGACGACATGAGATCAAGCTCAAGCTTGAGCTCTATGCTCTCCATACCAGATCCTGGCACGTTGAATGTGGGCCCGCCAGCACCTGACCCCAGCGTTCCTCTGCCTACCTCAACGGAAGTGCGAAACGTACCTACGCCAGCCGTCGATGTCGTGGAGGAGCAGATGCGTAGCGACACGACTTCGCAGGCCCGCGCCAATGACAGAGTTGACCCTGTCCTCACCGCATCGGTGATCTCAGTCCAAGAAGTAGAGGGTGCCAGTACAGACGCTAGGTCATCGGGTGCAAGGGTCTGCCAGACTCAACAAGATTCGACCAGTGGCCAGTCTCCCGTGGGAACCACATCCGATAATCACGACAATCCCCCAGCAGTTCCACCAACCAGGAGCTTGAACATCCATAACGAACCCAACGGGGTTCCTGAACATGACCCTGCTCAACTGGCCGATGTCTCGTTACAGTGGTATGAGCCTGGTTCCGCCTTCAATGAACCACTTGAAAGCTACAAGCCCGGAGGTTTGCCTGCCATGGACCTGGGAACTGTGCTCGCCGGTAAATACAAAGTATTGCACAAGCTCGGTTGGGGCTCGTCGTGCACTGTATGGCTCTGCAGAGACACTGATCAGCATCGATATGTCGCGGTAAAAATGTTTCGAGAGGACCGATCTGGTGATAATGCCGTCGCTGAACTGCGAAGACACGATCGCCTGAGGCTAGCACTTTCTCCAGAAGACGCCGAACGATATCTTGTTCCTATGTATGAAGCCTTTCACTCCACTCACCACCACAACAACTCACGTCGCTTTAACATCGTCATGGGGCTTACTGGACCGACCTTGGATTTTCTCAGGCGCCACTCGCTGGCTGTGAGGCCTGACTACGCTCGAGCGCTCGCACGTCAGCTTACGGAAGCAATGGCCGTGTTCCATAAGGTGGGGCTGGTATGGGCCGACGTCAATTCAAGTAATATTGCCCTCAAGCTTCGCAACTTTGATCACTGGACCGAAGAAGAACTTTTTGAGAATCTCGGCCGACCATCTGGAAAATATGTGACTGTCAGACCAGGATTTGAGCGCGCAGCTGCAATGTGGGCACCTGAGATACTTTTCGACTCGATCGATTTCTCAAAAGACACAGCCCTCGGGCTGTTGCTGCCGGAGATACAGTGCATAGACTTTGGCAACAGCTATTTTCTCGGCGACGATAACATCGGACCCCGTGGAGGACCTGCCCAAATGATACGTTTCAGAGACTCAGAGGGACTGTGGTACAGGTCGAAAGCCGAACAGGTATCAGATCTATGGGCGTTGGCCATTATCATTTTCGAATTGCGCTCCTGCGAAAAGCTATTCGAACAACGAAATGGCATAGATCAGTCGGGCCTCAACGATTGGGAGATGAGAGCTGCTGTGACCACCGCTGTTGGCCCCATGCCAGAGGACTGGTGGCGGATGCAGCTAGGCGATACCGGTGATGACCCTTTCCTGGTTGGACGTCGAATTCAGATTCTCGACAATGGGACCGACCAAGATTTCTTCTACGTTGCGCCGTGGATCAGGCGCAGCGACGAACGGCTTGCGAAAGCAAACCGGCTCGGCAAAGCCTCCCCTCCGCTTCTGTGGCGAAAGACACGACGTCTGATGCTGCAATTGTACAGATACTTGCGGCATTCTGCCAAAAGGCTCTGCGTACAAGCACTGGTGAAACGTCTGATATACGCTCTCGAGAAACTGCCCTTTCGCTGCAGATGCAATCGTTGTATCAAGCTGCCACCTCGCCAGCCATACTGGGCTTCAAGAAAATTTGAGCCCGATCAGTTCGGTATGCGTATTGGGCCAGACTTCACCGTTGGGGACGTTGTCTTGGGGTGGCGGATCGCCAGGATAGGGCGCTATGGTGATCTCTCGATTGAGCTCTCAGAAAGTGATGGCTCTGTGGCTGACCAGACGAGCAAGTCAACAGATCAAGATGACAATGACGGCGCCACCAATAGCCATCGTGACCATGAACGCGCTACGCATGGCGAGAATGAGCCACTCATAGACGCCGGGAGCAGCCGCAACAGTTTTCACCGCAATGATAGCAACGAAGACGCTGGCAACGACGGCGACAGGAAAGGCGATGACGGCAACAACAACATCGACGACGACAGCCTCTCTGGACCCACTGACTCCCTCCCCTGGCCGCACGCCCTTGACCAGGACGAAGCGCGAGACTTTGAGGACTTGCTCCTGTGTATGCTGACCTGGTACCGGCGAGACAGAGCTACAATTGACGAGATCCTGAAGGAGCCATGGCTTGACATTGAGCATTGGGATTACGTTGATGATGAAGGCAGAACTGCCGAGGAAGTAGAACAACCTTGGATTCAGCGCTGTAAACCACCGCCTGAATTCGAAGAGTACTGTGGACATCTCGATCCTCTGGAGGAACCCGAGTACGAAATTGAATACAGTGAAACGTGAAAAAGCGCGGTGCTAGATAGCTTGTCGCCTTACGTACATCTATACCTCAATCCTGATTGCTCTGGCGGCGTTTCAGACGTTGATGGCAACATCGGCCTTTTTGGCATCTGGCTATCTGTAAGTACCTAGGTATTTTGCTCGATTGCAGTAGTCTCCCTTGAGTAGCCTGAAACTCCTGCACCGGGGCACTTAATCCGAAACACGATCGCTGTCTTCCTCGCGTTCTTCGCCGCCCTCTTCACCGCCCTCTTCGTCGCTTATGTCGTACTCTCCGTCGCTCGTGTCGTAAAATTCGGTGCTCTCTTCGTCGCTCTCGTCGTCCTCTTCATCGCTGTCTCCATGCTCATCATCTCCCTCGTACTCATCCCGTAGCAGTGGCTCGACGTCATCGACTCCTTCGCTTACGCGAACATTCACCAGTAGGCGGCCTGCTTCGTCTTCGTGCGACCAGACTTCGACGCCCCAGATCCCGTCGCTTGCCACGGACTCATTTTTGATGAGCTCGATGAATTCTCTCTTTGTCAGGAATGGCCCGACCGCCTCGTCGGCATGAAGCATCTTGATCTCGGTACTGGCGGCTGGAAAGCTCGCATCTTGATTCCGCACCCAAGCGTGACGACGGCCTTCGGAGCTATCCTTCAGGGAAGTTGGCAGACGTAATCCGGACATAGTCGATTGCCACTGACGGCCTTCAGCGATGTCTTCGAGTCGAGCAATGCCACCGGCAATATCGTGGCTGTCGCCTTGCTCAGCAGGTATGCGCAGGATCTGCCAGCCTCGCGGGCCATGCGGACCATTGACGTCAAAGATTGGAAATGTGGTCGTAAGATTTCCGATAAAATCCCTCACATGAAGCATTCCTACACTTCGCCTGCCGTATCTAAAACGCTCTGCATCAACAACCAGACACTTCTGTAGATTTGGAAGGTCTGGAAGGAATGACTGCAGTGCACGCACCAGTTCAGCTCGGGTTGAATGCCCGCGTCTGGTGTGACGGTCTTTCCAGTATAGAACTGGGTGGAATCGGTCTTTCTCTGGTACAACATCTTGACATGAATAGGTGAGCGTGACACAAGCTATGTCGATGGTATTGATAATCAGCGAGCGCAGACTGGTCGATGGCCTGAATAGCTGAGGACAGATGCGCTGCATTCGTAGGCGAAGACTGGTGAGACCTTGGAGGCGATCAGCCAACGCCGCGCATACATCCAGATCCATGCGGCCTTCGCAGATCCTGTCGGCGCCTCTCGTGTCGAGCTCGAGATGACGGACTGATGGTGGTAGTGATTGTATGACTCCATGAACTATGTCGTGAGGTATGAAGAAGCCTCGCGGCCATTCCATTGGCGAGTTCGGTCGTCTAGCCGTGATGATGGGTGCTTGAATTCGGAACGAGAAGGTTTCGAGGCCGCTCATCGCAGGCAGTCGTTGAGATAGCGCCCGTAACGCTTGATGTACTCCCTGTGTGGCCTCGCTGGCCTCCATACAATACGTCGTGGGTGAAACATGGTATACAATCCCACGCCCTGGCCCGAAATCTTCGTACAGGAACCATTGCTCGGGGAACGTGACAGTCAAAGATCGTGTTCTGATCAGGCCGGAGCTTGCAGGAGCATCGCAAAGACTCTGCATTGATTCTGGGGAGTCGAGAACGATGTCGGTCCACAGGACATCCATCCCAATATCTCGCCATGTCGAGCAAGTGCACAATGCGTTGGTGAGTGCGCGCGCATCTTCAGGATCTGGACTGGTGTGCAGATGTTGCATCACCATCAACACGACTTCGGGTGGCAAGATTGACGACATGTCTGCATTGGGCGCGAGTAGTGACCAGCCGGAAAGTCTGCCAATGTATGACAGGTCGAACACAGGGCTGAGATTTGCGAAAGAATGTTGAATCGTTTCAAAATATGGGATTTGTTTGCTTATCCAGTGGGAGGTGCGTACCTGTGATGCATCTGTCTCACTTGATAGACGCCCTGGGGCCTGTCACAGACTACCTGAATATCTGCCTTCTCCTGTACACGTGACGAGCAACCCTCAGTCACTGGCACTCCGTATCCCTCATCGTTCATCTTCTCATCAACTTTCCATCGACAGCCGATCTGCCGCAAGGTTGCTATATCTACCAGCCCAACACAGCGGAGACTAACGACTCGGCGGAGTGTGGTGAAACGTGGGTGAGAAGCCGTCCAGACTGCCGTATCAGACGCATTCGCCTAAGCACGCGGGTGATACGACTGAATCTGCGCTTCTCGCGCTGGCGTCCTTGCTATGCGCGACACCAAACACAGACCACTCTGCAGTGCAATCCGCGTTGTTGCTGGAGATATCGATCCAGGTCCCGTGTGATCTCAGTAGCGTGTATCTTCGGCAAGGGAACTGCTGTAGCTCGGAGCGGCGTTTTTGCAAGCCGGGTCAGATCGCTCGTCCGGCAGACTTGCATTATGAATGTTCCCACGAGATCATTGAGATTCTGACATCCTTTCTTCGCAAAGGCCTGCATTCTTCTTCAATTCCCATTTAGCATCTCATCATTTCAGTACACCATCCTTCTTCTGCGGCCCCCTGATTTTCGGATATAACCTTGAGAGATGGTAGTTGATGTTATTCTTCTTGGGTGGCTGCTTCTTGCTGAAGTCCATACATTCGCGTAGCGCTTGCTCAAGCGCGCATGCACTGCATGGCGCCAGAGGCAGTCTGTGAGGCAGATGAGGCCCAGCAATCTACACCGGTTAGCTTTTAGCTCAACACACATAGTATAGATAACGCACTAAGCATGGCGGACATCGGGCCCATGCATGGACTGGCCTCTTGCGTGAGTGGCCGACGGACCTTGAGCTTCGACACAGATTGCAGTCGAACGGGGTTCATCGCCGTCGATGCGCCGACGCCCTTACCCATGATGGCGAAATCGCGTCCAGGTGTTACTGGGGACCGGGAAGCTGACAGAAGGACCAGTAAGCGTGTGATGGTGGCAAGAATTGTTGTTGGCGGTCGATGTTCGATGTGCCATACTGTTCCTCAGGACGAGGCGTCGACTGAGGTCGCGTAAACTAAAAATGGTAATACCGGCGCGGAGAATCTACATCCGTTAGCCGTAAATTACGCCTCGTGATTTTGATTCGGGCTTCCCATTGAGGTCCATTGAGCCTGGAGCATTAGCTACATGTAGTCGCGGGTCAGCACTACATGTTTATGCGTTGCAGGTGGTCGAGCGCTTCTCATCTGCCGTAGTCTTACCTACTTGTGTGCTGGCACGAAGAGAACTACAACCAGCCCGTTATGTCAAAGCCCATCACTCTCCAGATCCGCCCACGAGGTATGTGATGACCCTGTCGTCCTCCGATCTAGAGGCTTTCCCAAGCCATCAGCTCCTAATAACTGCTAGGCAAGCCTATCAAGTCTCTCCCAGAGGCGGTGTCCGTGCCTGCCGATGCTACAGCTGCAGACCTCTACGGTCTTCTATCCACCAAATCCCGATACTCAGTACATCAATTGCGTGTCACAAAAGGCTCCGATGGCTCTCACATCCCCAACGGGACGTCCACAGTCCACAGCACCGGCCTACGCAATGACAGCACCATCTACGTGAAGGACCTGGGCCCTCAGATCGCCTGGCGAACCGTCTTCGTCATCGAGTACCTGGCCCCAATATTCATCCACCCGCTGTTCTACGCTCTTGCAGCCCACATCTACGGCGGCACCGGAGCGCAATCACAGATGCAGAAAACGGCTCTGGTCGCAATAGTAGCACACTTCGTCAAGCGCGAATTCGAGACGCTGTTCATCCATCGCTTCAGTGCAGCCACGATGCCCATCCGCAACATCTTCAAGAACTCAGCACACTATTGGCTGCTGAGTGGCGTCAACATGGCGTACTGGATCTACTCGCCAACGTCATCCTCAGCTAAAGACCCTCCCAACCAGGCACTACTCTTTGCGGGCATTGCCCTGTACGCATTCGGCGAGCTTGGCAACCTGTCTACACATCTCACGCTGCGCAACTTGAGAAGTCAGGGCGGCAATGAGCGAGGAATACCACAAGGAGCGCTCTTCAACTTGGTCACATGCCCAAACTACTTTACGGAGGTCCTTTCGTGGGTAGGCGTTTGGCTGATCAGCGGCTTGAATTGGAGCGTAGTGGTCTTCCTGGTTGCCTCAGGTGCACAGATGGCTAGTTGGGCGAGCAAAAAGGAAAGGCGGTATCGCAAAGAATTTGGCGACAAGTACAAGCGTAAGCGCTTTGTCATGCTACCGGGGATCTGGTAGACCATGCGGGATGGAGCTGGAACAAGAGCTGAAAGCTCTATCTGTACCACGGGCTGCCCGCTGGCACAGAGGACATGTCAAAGGTCAAGACCAGCCGTCTGTGCAGTACATACAACCCATCGCATGTGCAAAGCAGACTGGATCTTTCGGCCACCGCGCAATGGCAGCAGCCACCTGCATGCGGTGACTGCTGCTTCCCACCACCGCAGTCCGCGCGTAGTACCTTTCCACACCTCATTCGAACAGCCGGTGTGCCTGCCTTACGCTGGCAACAGCTATCAGTGGGAAGGTACGGTGCATCTCCGCCTCTGTCTGCGTGTCGAGAAACATAGAGTAAGGGTGCTTACACCCGTTCGTTAGAACTTACTCCAGATGTTTCTCGACACGCAGACAGAGGCGGAGATGCACCGTACCTTCAGATATTATTCCTACCTTTGCTTGTCAACTATGTCAAGTAGGGCATTGGCATTGCAGATCTTCGCAGATCCGTTGGCCTGGAACTCGTGCAGCCTCGCAGCAGACGACGGCACACGATCTCATAGGAGTGTCGACTATGTTGCAGCTGCCTGACTGCCAGTAATTCTTCACGTGCAGGATGCAGAAAGAAATCGAATCGAGCTCCTCGAGGCATGTGAAAACCGAGTTCCGCCCGCAAGCATCATCAACTGAATGGATCCCTAATCGTTCCAAGGTTCTCTTCTCGAACGGTGGTTTGCCGAGGGTCTCAGGCCTGATCCCTGGCCCAGCCGATACTCGGTGCTCCGGGAAAGGCATGAGTAAAGTACCTGCCTATCGTATCCATCTTGGGTCCTACCTCAGCTTTTTTGCTTAAGCTGGTTATCTTGACAACCTCTTGCTTGCAAATCTGCTGTTTGATCTTGCTTATTTGTGACTGAGTAGCTAAATTGTGGTTCGTCTGCTGTTACAACTGTTTACGAGGGAGAGGTCGTCTTGTTCGCTTTCGAGTCGTCAGCGGAAAAGCACCATTCAACCGAAACAATACCCCAACGAAAATAATAAGCAAACCTTCGGAATCGTCATGGCCGGCAGACTTCTTCACTGAAGTCGCCTGTCTTCGGGTGACGACGAGAGAAGTTTCTGATTGTGAAGACAGCTCATTCCTTAGCTGGACCGAGCTTCTGTTGCAGTGAGGGTTGCAATTGCTTGTTTGTGGTACAGCAACACAGCAAGCTGAGATGGACGACGCTCTATCACATGGTTTGGCGGTACAGTGGAGCCGGAACTCGAAATCGAAAACAAAAACTTCAACGACATCACAGCAGCAAGCCTCGACGAAAACGACAAAGACATTAGAAAAGCAGCAGCCGTCAAGAATATCAGATGGTAAGACGAGTGGAGGGAAAGACTCGAAAAGTTACTATCATCATCGATGAATTTGAAGATGACGTGAAAAGTCCGTGACGTTTCTTTTGGGTGGCATTTCAGCCGGGTTCCGCCAGCCGTCAGAGCAACGCAGGCTGGCGGAGCGGAGGTTCTTGGTCATGGTGTCACAGCGTCAGAACTCAGGCGTTTCTGGGTGGTCGGGACTCTATGGGGAGACCAGTCTTGGGAGGGATGAATTTACGATAACGTATGAGGTGTAAGTGTCTGACGAGAGCTCGCTGCTGTTTGTTTGACCCATTCATTTGGATGTCGGACAGCGGCATGTCAGTGCTCGGATGCGATTGGAGATGCCCGAAGTCGAGCAAGAAGTGTCGTCGACCATGCCGTTCGACCAAAGAAGCAGCACGTGTGCGTCCAACAGATGCCAGAACGCCAGCAGGCGTGTTCTATGGTCGTTCGGTTGACTGAGCCATACCTCATCGACATAGACGTCGGCCGGCTATTTCACTTGCAGCAACACTATGATTGCTTGACGGTCCCGACTATCCAATGTTGAGATATCAAGATGAACGGTTGGGTCTCTTGCACGAACGGCAGCAGAAACGCATGTGCGGGGCACAGGAATTGCTCACTTCAAGTTGCGGGGTGATATCACGTGATCCACCTCGCGCACGCCTGGGCTTCGAGGATAAAAGTATGCCAGAACGACATCGATGTTTCCGTTGAAGGGACTTCGAACCTGAATTGAGAGAACATCGCGCTGACGTGCAAGGCCCTGAGCTTTGTTAATGAAAATCACGAAATGAGACGATGACGCTATCAACTCTGAACGACTGAATGTAGAAGCATAATCTACTCTGCTCATCCTTGTTGCGAATGGCGCAACTCAGGGCCGTACCTTTCTTGTTGATACATCCCTGCTGGCAGGGCTTCTAGAACTCAGCCACGTGCGAAGACTTGCCTGACACTTCGAGGTTGCATCGCTCGAGAAGGGTTCCGTGCATTTGAAGCCACGATTCGTTTTGATCAGTGACGAGCTAGCTGAGCACTTGTGCCGAAATCTAAAACGAAAGACGACCGCAACAACTGTGCACCAGGTGCAATTCAACCGTCGATGACTGCCGTTCAGTGAAGCCGGCCAAGCGCTATTTCCCGTTCAGAAGAGCCCGAGGCCGACCACTTCAAGATGTCGTCCTAGACGCGAATCTTGCGACTACCTCCGACGGTATGCATATCGACTCCTCCTGATGTCCACCCTCGAAATGGCTTTATTCAGATCGACATCAATTCTCCGACAAGGCGAGCATGATAAGCAATAGTGAAGCAATAACGAAGGACGATCTGCTCAAGGACAGTATGGATTGACAGGAGCGCTTCCCAAGCAAGCTGGCCCGGCAACCGGATTGATGTTCCTGAAACCATGAAGCAAAATAGCCGAATCAGCCTATGAAGATCTGGCCCCTTAGGGAATCTCCGTGGCGCGAGCCGCTGTGGTGGAAGCACTACTGTCTTCGCCTCGATTAGGGCCAAGATTTAGCAACCCGCAGCGTGCTGTCTACTTACTACAGACTATCATGCTTAAGGGACTCGAAGAATGCCGCAGACGAGAAGCTCCAGTGTCACCTCCTCATCACCACCGACAACAGGTCCGCCGAGAAAACCAAAGCTGCGAAGCATCCATAGCAGAGCGGACATTCGCGCATGGTCGCTTGCAGAGCGATACTGTAGAAAGAACTCCTACTTTCCTGCGAGCTCGGTTCAGTCGGACTTCTCGAGCAGCTGCTGGTTATGATGCCAATGCGCGACCTGAACCCCGACCTGTTGAGAGTCTGGACTTCGCGCCATCTTGGCGCATTCTATCCAGTGAACGAACCGCTCATTTCCTGTCTGATGCGGCTGGTGCGAAGCCACACAATCGGTTTGATGTCGGAAAGATGAATCACGAGAACGACCTCGAACAAGCAACGACTGCCGTGGCACAAGGCTCGTATTTCAGCAACTGCAGCTGCAAACCCCACCTTTTCTGATTTGCTTGTTCCTGCGCTAGGCACTGCCGGACCCCTGCCTCCCCGAACTTGCCGTTCGTCACTCATCTCGAACGCGCCACTTCCCCAACCTCGAGATGCTTTTGCACTCTCTCCGTTCATCTTTTGGCCCTCTTCGCCGTGGTTTACCCTAAACATGACGCCTCCGCCTCTTTGGGATCTCGAGAAGAGTGTCTGCGATTCGTACGTCCCTGTCGACGGCAAGGATTATCGATCGTGTGACATCGCAAAGTCAAACGCCAGTCTTCACGTCGCACGGGTTGAGAACCGCGCTCAGACAGGTACTCAGAATCTGCGCAACGTCATAGCTTGTTTCGTGTGCCTTCCATTCATAATTGTCTCGATAACGACTCGAACATAGTGCTTACGCGGGGTTGGGCAAACACTCGCTGGATCGACGCAATCTTGACATGATCTTCGTCACGGTTCAAAACGACTTCCTATCACTACTCTGCTGGGCATAGGATAAACCTCACGCGAAAGACGAAATTTTCCTAGCTCAAGGGGAGCGACGGCTGCGCTAACGTTAGATCATGCTACCAAATAGTGGCGTTGGTGTTGTTCAGCTCAATGAGTGGACTCGCTTAGAGCCAAATAACTTCAGCACGAGCTCTTTACGTGTAGCCCCAGGTTTGAGCACCACCTTTCGAGATCGAGCAACTTGAACGACCGTTGCACTAATGCGGACCGGTCCCAGACTAATGCAATGTGAGTACCCACGGGCACACAATGTTCTTGCTACAATGCCGCTTTCTCACAGTCGAGAGAGCTCGAGATGCAAGGGTGCAGAATGATTGTCCCAGTTTCGTGTCTTGACCCTTGCTGCTTCTCACCCGGCAGTGTGGGAGAGCACGACCACATGCCCAAAGCATACCCAGAGGGACGAGCTACCGTCTTATATTGCTACATCTAAGTTCGCCCATCGTGTTGCGTCTCACAGTACCCAGAACTTTGATGCCGGTTATGTTTGAATCCATCTGGCCCACAACTCTCATGGCGCATGACATCTGTTGTTAGACAGTCAGCATCCCGCCGCCATGGTCGACCATAATACTGGCATCGAGATAGCTGAAAGAGTCTCTTCTGTGTTCTCGGTGCTTGGTGCGGTACTAATCATCACGACCTTCCTATACGACAATCGATTTCGCAAACCCGTCAACCGTCTAGTATTCTATGCCAGCTGGGGCAACCTCTTTGCAAATGTCGCAACACTCATTAGCAGGGAGGGCATCAAACGTGGCATAGATGGCCCATTATGCCAGTTCCAAGGCTTCCTCATCCAATGGTAGGTGCTCGATTCAGACGCAGCTCGCATGGTACTGACACGTTTTCTCTCAGGTTCATGCCGGCCGATGCACTCTGGACCTTTGCCATGGCATGCAACGTGTACCTCACATTCTTCAAACAGTACGACTCTATCTCGCTAAGGAAGCTTGAGTGGAGGTACCTGGCAATATGCTACGGCTTGCCATTAATACCAGCATTGACCTTCCTTTGTATTGACACTCGTGCGCGAGGCAAGATATACGGGTCAGCTAATGTATGTCTGACCTCACACTGCCACCACTTATGCTGACCTTGTCAAGCTATGGTGCTGGATTACTCGAGAGTGGAATGGGCTGCGTATCGGCGCTTTCTATGGTCCCGTCTGGATCATCATTCTCTTCGACATCTTCATCTACATTAAGGTAGGCATGATTGTCTTCAAGTGGAGAAAGTCCCTCGTCTCGCTGGGCACGCGGACAAATAGCAAAAGCCAAGAGCATACCTACGAACCCAAGATCACTGAGCGACCAAGATACGAAATCAATGTTTCTAGCGCGGTACCGCATTCTCGGTCGCGATCACTGACGGGGAACTATCGGCCAAACAGTATCAGCAGCACTGCACCATTCTCACCCTCGCACACTCGTAACGGATCCAACGAACAGCGGCTCAGTGATCAATCCACCCAAGTCGACACTAGAGTCAACACCACGATCAGCTATCAACCCAGCACAACCAAAGGCTCGCCAAGAGTCGTTGACGCCAACAGGGCCACCCTCCAATACTGCTACACCTCATGTCTGTTTCTGTGCGCTCTGATCATCACTTGGGTACCCTCAACGATCAATCGCCTGTACACGCTTGTCAGACCCAATGAGGCTGTCAGTCCCTATGGTCTCGACCTCTCCAGTGCACTGGTGCTACCACTGCAAGGGTTCTGGAACATGGTCATCTACATCGTCACCAGCTGGACAGCTTGTAGGGCACTCTGGAAGGAGTCGACACCAGAATACAGTTGCTTTAGCGACTCGTCACGTCGGCCGTCAGGCCACAAACTTCAGCATCTCGGAAGCACTGACTTCCGTTCACCAGGAACGACGACGGCTGCCAACACGCTGCCAAAAGACCCTTTCCCGCTCAGTCCTCTAGATCAGACTCACTTCGCAAAGACGGAGTATGGACACGGCTACAATCATAGTCACAGCCACAGTCTCAGCACCGATTATGCCTACAATCGGCAGCAGCAGCAGCGCCATCAACAAGCAGAGCGCCCTTCATCGCCACCTTTGAGCCCGCTCAACGCACATCCTCCCGCAGCTCCACCGCGACCCAGTCTAGCTACTCAGACCATCATGACGAGCGCGCCGACACTCTCGCCAGTCTAGTCCCACCCATACCCAGCCGTACAGCTGCACGGCAAGCTCGAGGCAGAACCCATGGGATGAGGTTCCTACAGAAGAACGCTCATCGGCCCTACTCAGGGGCGATCAGTTCAACTCTGTGCTCACGACGGCGCCACCGAGGAGTTATAGCGCAACCGGCCTCAGGCGCCAAGGAAGTGATGGCAGTACAAGCGCTGGTAGAGATAGTAGGAACGGCGATAGGTACGACCATTTGAATGTTGCCAGGAGCGGGAGTGCTACCAGCCAGAATGGCTTGGTAAGGATGGGCAGTCGAAGTCATAGTCGACAAGACAGTGGGCATATCGTTGAGCAGATGAGGGGTGCTACTCCGATATGAGAAACGATTAGGAAAGAAGAGGGAGGCTGCCGCCTCCGCGCTTTATAATCAGCGCTGCCGACTTGTCGCCAATACGAGTACTACTATTATCATCGAAGACGGAGACGCAACATACCCAGCAGAAAAGCGATCGGAGAGCAAAAGCACATAGAGATGGAATTCACCGAGGTCGTGTCCTCATGTCAACATCAATGAAAGACGACGAAGGAGAGACTCTTGGAGCCACAGGACACACACGTGCACGACAGGGACCGTGCGATCGTCGCTAATCAGCAAAAGTGAGCTACAGTAGAGAGTTCTACCTGAGCCAAGCTAAAGAGGATAATGGGAAGAGGGAGGGCGGAAACTGTAACAATAGCGAAATGGTATACTGCTGTAGAAGTAATGTGCGCCATATCGACTGCTGCCAGCTTCGGCAGCGAGGGTGCCAAGTGTAGAGCGAGATCTTGCGAATCTGGAATCAGAGGTACCTAGGTAGTTACAGATCAGGGTAACTACGACCCAAGAGGTAGTCATCCGGTCTGTTGAGAACCCTTCAATACAGATGCCATTGCTGCCCGAACTCAAATGTCTCTAGATGGCATGGAAGCGTGAGCAGCAGCTTTCTGAGATTGGTGCGGAAGGAGCAGTACGCTATCAAAGTCAACCGTAATTGGAATCGTGCAAGGAATAAGTGAATACCTCCTGGCCGATACAGTGAAGTGGTTGTTTCGGTTTCTGGCGGTCTTTCGTTCTGCTGAAAAGATATAATAGTCTGACTTACGCTCGACATGTTTCCTTCTTTCTTCTCCACGTACTTCGATGGCGAACGAGCCGATTGCCATATCAAGAAAGTGTCTGCTGCTTCTTGATGCGGCGAATCGTTCCGAGGAGGCTCGAAGCCGCCCTTGAGGGAAACATTCGCATGACATTACTGTCATTACGGACCGCTGTAAATACGGTAGGCAGTCCTCCTGTCGAACAGGCGTTCCGAAGACGTCAGATTCTCATAATGGTGATCACCGCACCAAGAGTGCGAAGCGAATGGCAATTTCTAACCTACAGCTTACTCTCCCCACCACTGCTCCCCGTAATCTCAATGACAAGCTTGCCAAACTGGCTCGCCTTCTTCATATCCTCGAACAGCCCGTCCACGTCCTTGATATCATCACCGCTGGGATCCCACTTGACCACGCGTGATACTGGTACACTTGCACTTGTCCGCTTGACAAAGTCGATCATATCCTTGAACTCCTTCCGCGAACCCATAGTCGAGCCCTTGACCTCGATGTTCTTCAAGACTGCTTGCATGAGGAAGTCCATCTTCGGAGAGACGGTCATACCATAAATGGAAATGATGCCGCCGTTCTGGGAGGAGTATTAGCATGATCTGGCACAACGCATTCAGAGAGTAGGGGAGAATAGCTCACCTTCAGCAACTTCGCACCTTTCGACACCACATCACCACCTGCTCCGTCAACGATGCAGTCGAGGTTCTTGTTCTCCTTGGGCAACAACTCCTTCAGCTTCTTATCCCAATCCTTCTCCTTGTAGTTCACGCCCCCCTTCGCACCAAGCTTAATCGCCTTGTCAATCTTCTCCTGACTCCCACTCGTCACAAACACATTCGCGCCCGCTGCCCTGGCAAACTCCAACGCACACAACGCTACACCGCCGCCGATACCCGTTACCAGGATATTCTTCCCCGGCTTGAGGTTCTGCGGGCCGCACTTGACCATCACGGCGCGCCACGCCGTCAGGCCCGTGAGCGGGATCGCTGCGTTCTCGACGTCGGAGAGGTGGGAGGGAGCTTCCTCGACCTCACTTGCTTCGACGAGCATGTATTCTTGGAGTGTGCCGTTGGGGTTCATCTTCGTGCCGCCCAAGATCTTATAGCCGGTCTTGTCTTCGGGACCCTCTGGGTCCGTGTCCCAGCCGGTGCCCGGGTTGACGACGACGCGTTTGCCCGCCCATGCTTTTGCGGCGGCCGAGGAGCCGGTGGAGGTGACGGTGCCGCAGCCGTCGGCGAGGAGGGGAATGCCGAAGCCGAGGCCTGGGTAGAGATGCTGGCGTATGAAGAGGTCGCGGTGGTTGAGAGCGGCGGCGGAGATCTTGATGAGGAGTTGGTTTGCGGAGGGGGTCTGGTTGGGGACGGTGGTGATCTGGAGGGGGTAGTAGACTTGGCCGGGCTTGCCGTCGACTTGAGATATTGTTATGGCTTTGGGCATTTTGGTGGTGCGAGAGAGAGAGCGGAGATCTTGTATGCGGACGGGCTCGTCGTGGTGAGGTCCTCGCTGAGGAGGTCCAGAGAGTTGATTCTTGACCTATTTTATACGTGTTTCGCGCCGCTCGTATGGGTAGTATGTTAGCAACGCACGGAGATTCATATCTACGATCGTTAGCTACACTTGTTCGGCTATCGTATAGCAGCACGATGCCATCGATAATTCGTGGATATCCGTCTGCCCATTCGGTTGAGCACCCCGCAACTGCCGAGGTCAAAGTTTGAAGGAACCTGAGGACGGTCCGGTCGGTCCGGTGTGACGTGAGGTGCGAGTCGTGAATAGACACGATGCTCATGGCTAGGCAATCCTGCTGCATTCTGATACGACTGGCCGTGCCCGGCATTAGCGACGAGGAAGTGATTCCCCGGCTGAGCGATGAACAACCGCAACTTGTGCGATGAAAACAGTCGCAGTCAGCTCATCGCGCGTGCTGACTTCGTTGCACAAGACGCGCCCTGTCCTCGTGTCACGCGCGTTTGCAAGACTAGCACTGCGTGAAAGATTCGTTCTTTCGGGACTGATGTGTGAGTGACAATCGCGCCTCCCTTGTACGATATGATGTAGATCAAAAGGCGAATGCGCATGGGCGAGGATCGAACCGACAAGCGCGGCCCCATGAAATCACTATTCGTATTTAACCTGAAGCCAAAGCCAAATTCAGAAGCGAGTAACCCCTTATCGATACGTGCCAATTTAACATTGTGACAAACATCAACTACCGGAAGTTATATCGATGCTCAGTGTGCATCATCAACGTCGAGAAACTCCAAAGGGGCCACATACTGCGAGAGCTGAGGCCTAACACTAGGTAGAACAGATTCCCGCAAGTTGTTCTGGTGGCAAAGCGGTGGTAGTGTCTGGGCACCTGGTTTCGGGCTCCGACTGGGAGACAAATACTAATGGTAGAACCCCACGAAACGCAATTGAACGGCGCTCGAAAGCATTGACGAGCTATTGTGCCCACCATGGCGGCGTTTGGGGAGCCGAACAGCTATGGCCATGCTATGAAATCACAGTTCCTGTTCGATCCCAGATGGACTAATCTCAATCACGGTAAGTCTCGAGAACAAGCGCAAATGATGATCCTCGTCCGGTTACGAATCTGACATTGCCCGAACAGGATCTTTTGGTACTTATCCACTGCCAGTCAGAAATGCCATGAGAGGTTACCAAAAATTGACGGAGGCTGCTCCGGACAAGTTCTTGCGATATCAATACATCGATCTTCTGGATAAGTCAAGGGAACGCATCGCGAAGATCGTCAACGCTCCCGTGGATGAGTGCGTCTTCGTGACCAATGCAACTACTGGTATTAACACTGTGCTGCGGAATCTGGTCTACAAGCAGAAGGACGTCATCATCTATTTCGACACAATATACGGCGCTATCGACAGGACACTGAAATCTATCAAGGAGACCAATCCTCAAATCACCCTTCGCAAAGTCGGACATGGACAAGACTTCGCCTATACGTTACCGTGTACTCACCCTGATATTCTCAATGCGTTCTCGCAGACCATATCGCGGATCTTGTACGATGGATATACGCCAAGAGTTGCCGTCTTCGACACGATTGTTTCCAAGCCCGGGGTGCGATTTCCATTCGAACGATTAACTAAGATGTGCAAAGAATATGGCATCCTTAGTATGATCGATGGGGCGCACGCAGTCGGACAGATTCCACTAAACCTCTCACAGCTCGATGCTGATTTCTTCGTTACCAATTGTCACAAATGGCTGTACACACCTCGTGGCTGTGCACTCCTGCATGTTCCAAAGCGTAATCAGCATCTACTGAGAACATCGTTACCCACGTCATATGGCTACGAGCCAGCAGATGGAGAGAAGATGAAAAACAACGACCTCGCGGAATCGTCGAAGACAGGTTTCGTCAAGCTGTTCGAGTTCGTCGGCACAGCAGACAACTCACCCTTCTATTGCGTACCTGCTGCACTGAACTTCCGACAAAATCTGTGTCCAGGCGGTGAGGAGGGAATATACAACTATATCAGACACGTGGCGCAACGGGGAGCTGACTTACTAGCGATGGAGCTCGGTACAGAAGTGATGGACGAGATGGACGAAGGCCGCGGGCTCAAGACGATGGGAAGCTTCGAAGCCAGCGATCGACGTGACTCGGTGAGGGGCTATACCGGTGGACTCCGAGATTGTGCAATGGCCAATGTGCTCTTGCCCATGCACATTGAGGGAGCTGCCAGTATCGGCTCGATAGCTCATGGTCCAGGTGGAGCTGGCAGCGCTGGTGGTCTCAGTCCCCTTCATGGACAGGGCCGGAAGTCATCATACGGGTTTCCGAGTGCGAAGATGTACAGTGGTGGAAGCTCACATGTTGCTTCGGCTTCGTTGGGCGGAGGAGTGCTCTCGCCACCGAGTGCGCCTTGGATGTCCTCAGAGATGAGCACGAGTCCGAAAGGCAGTCCAGCGGGCAGTCCCATGGGAAGTCCTTCGCTCAGCTCGACAGGTGGCGGCGCGGTCATCGTGAAGCCAGAAGACGTCAAGAAGCACCTAGATTGGATGATGAAGATCCTGGTGGACGAGTTTCGGACATATGTGACACTGTTCGAATACAACGGGAAGATCTGGGTGCGGGTCAGTGGCCAAATCTATCTGGAGCTACGGGACTTTGAATGGCTTGGAAGTGTGCTGAAGGCCCTCTGCGAAAGGGTCAGGATGGGCGAGAGCTTGAAGGATGAGGATGACAGCAGAGTCGGCAGAGTCCACTCACGCGCTGAGTCAACTTTAGATCTGGAAGCCCTCGGAAGAACTGTCAGCGAAGTCAGGCTTGGACCGCCGTTGAATTCAACTCCGGCGCCACCAGTGCCGCCGGTTCCTGGGGCAGGGAGTGCTGCATCATATGCAACTCGGAGATTTGATGGTGCACTGGGACAATGGGTCGAAGCTTGAATGAAGTGTCATGGATGAACGGATGAGCAATGGCCTGTCATAGCACCATGGTCGAGGACAGGGTCAGGCGACGAAAATTCGAGGCTGTGCTTGAGAAATATAATTGCTGTCTCATCACTGTAGTAATCGACGCAGGCTTCCTCGACCGCCACGACCGAGCGCCCGGTCCTTGGCCAGCCTATGCTATGAGCAGATTCTACATCGAGCCCATAACAGAGATTCCGAAGTTGGTGGTACTTGTGTTCATGAACCGCACGCGACCAGTAATTGTTGCCCCGTAAAGGTGTTGCATACCCCAGATCTCCGCCCGACACGAAAACGAACAGCGGGCCGCTCAGGCTTGCCACTTGGCGAGCTCTAATTAAACGTTCACGAACACGAGCAGTCGGAGACCGCCGAGTTTCTCGTTCACCGCCCTACAACAGAACCCAGATACATATCGAGTTTTTCCGGACATACAGCATCGCTATGGAGCTATCAAGCATTGTGTGACCCGAGACCTCTATCTATGAATGAAAGTACACCTCCAGACCTCTAAGACTCCTCGGAGAAGTGACAACGCAACAGGCTTGGCCGAACAGGCCCCAGGAAATGGAAGCCGGTAGCCGCCTGAAAATTGGTGCCTAAGCATACCTAAACAATGATGAAATCCTTCCCCAGAATTTGCCACTTTTAGCGGCTTTAATTGGCTTTTGTTGCGCCCGGAGGAAAAAAATCGCACCAAAATTGATCACATGAGCAGCCAAGGCTTGAGACTTTGGAGCGGAGATCAGCTGGTTGATGTCACGAGAACATTTTCATTACCCCCATAATTGAGTCTGCAACACGCCTTCTGCGCCCTGACCAGCCTCTCTATGCCTTTGGAGGTATGTTGTTAGTCACAACATGGAAAATTCTATGTTCCGCTTAACTGCGGTCGGAAGTCGCGTCCACCATCCACTCCGTGCCGGTCGTTGCGACACGTTGCCTCGCGCTGGACGCTTGGTAACCCAGTATTCGTGTGTCAAAGGGTGTCACGGAAGCATTTCGCCCTGTCAACACAGGCAGGCGATGACTATACACAATGCCCTTTGAGGTTTTCATTTATAAAGGTTTGTTCTTGGGACCCGAACCCAACCAGTAAATCCCCTTCACACATGGTATACGGAGACATTGCTAGCCTGAGATTTGTTTACTACCCCAGATTCTCAGTGTCAACGTGCAGCGGTGGGAAGGCGCCACCAAATTCGCGATCATGGACTTTATGAACGTGCTCAGCATGACTCAAAGGGGGCCAGACTCACGGAGAACTAGCTTTAGATATTCATCCTTCGACACAACAATAGCAGCAGAACAATCTGCTATCATCGATTCAGCAGCAACAACACCACACGATAGCCCTCTGCTTCGTCCGTACCGACACCTTATAGCAGAACCAGAGATGCTTCCGCAGGCAACTCGCAAGTTCTCATACAACAGCGTCAAGGAAGACCCAGGTAAGGTCAACTCAGAAACGAGCCTGGGACCAATTATTGACATGCTCCTAGTTCAAGACACACCACAGTCCTTCGCCGCTTCCCTCTCCTCCGAGGAACTGGAAGAGGTTGAGTGGATCGCGTGGCCATGCAGTCAATGGTGCCGCACAAAGGGTCTTTGTTCACACCACTCAGGTGCCACCCACGACGACTACATCCAGACCCGACTCGACGGGTACGCTAGAAGCAATCCCCGCAAACTGCAGAAGATTCTACAAGAGATCGAGAAGCGACGGCAAGCCCAAAGACACGGCAGGTTCCCAGCAGTAGTGACACCAGGACTTGGTCGGGACCGCACAGAATCTGGGCTGGATGTCTGGCGTGAAAAGCTGAGGCGAGTTCTGGTACGTCCGCTGGAGCTCGAGGACGAAGAAGCGGTCATCTTGACAGACAGCGAAGATGATATGTCAATCGTCGAGTCAGGGAAGGTCGACCTTTCCCGGTTCGAGATGCTCCCAAACGAGATTCAGGATCTCATCTTCTCCCACACTGTCGTGGACCACACTGCCGACGTATACGCAAGACCACACACCGACCTGTGCTCACTATCTCTGGTGTCTCGGAGCCTTCATGCGGCCGCCCTTCGCGTTATGTACCGGCACGTCAGCATTCCACAATCGAAGAGCTTCACCAAGTTCCTACGAAGCCTGACAGAAGATGAGTCACTGGGAGAGTTTGTGCAATGGCTAGACTTTTCTCACTACAACAACCTTGGCTTCGGACGCGCCCGATCGACCTCCACGAGAACACCATTTGTGACTCCGACCACCATCAGAGAATGCTTGGATCGCCTGCCACAGCTCCAGGCCTTCCTCGTCCACGAGCACATTGACGACGAGCTGGATGTTAACGTTCTGGAGAAGCTCTTCCGCATGCCACATATGCAGGCACTCGACTTCACAGCATGTTCGTCAAAGCCGTTCACCGAAAGCTTCACCAGCTTGTCGTCCACGCTCTCTAGCAGTGCTCTGGCCGGTCCAAGAGGTCACTCTCTCAAGCGATTGTCCCTCCACGAGTGCACTACACTGCCAGAGTCCGTCTTTGAGGCGATCCTCCCTCAACTGACGAACCTCACTCATCTCGATGTGGCGCACACTTTGATCAACGACAAAGCTCTCAACTCCATTCCGACGACTGCCCGCATCACTCACCTCAACCTCGAGCGTTGCACGCGCCTGACCGGTTGCGGTGTCGTCCGCTTTCTCACCAGTCACCCGGCAGCCAAAGACAGCATTGTTTATCTGAATGTCTACTCCGACGCCTCACGACACAGGCTCCTCAGCGAAGAGGAAGTCACCCGCCTACTACCTGCCTGCCCCCAACGGTCCGCTCCCTCAACATCGGCGGAAATCGCGTCAGCGCTACCCACATTCCAGTCCTGCGCAGACTCGCAACTCAACTGGAGGAGCTCGGTCTACGCAGCGCCAATCTCGCCTCGATGCCGACATCAACCGCATCTTCGCCACCACAGACGGCGAAGCAAACCACCAGACCACCTTACGCTACCTCGACCTTACCGACATCAAGTCCGTCACCCAGATGTCCCTCATGTACAGCCCGGCCACGTTGTCCGGTCCTCATACTGAGCCTCTCGAAGTCATCGAGCTCGGCGGCTCCGTGCTCGAAGAGATCAAGAAGCGTACCGCGAAGGTCAAGAACCCTGATTGGGTAGTGCGAGAGCTCGGAAGGCGGGGTTGGTACGTTCGAGTACCAAAAAATAGTGCTGTAGGAGCTACTGGCGATGGGACGGTTATTGATGATGGGAGTAGGGGCTGGAAGATGGGGGCGAGGTGGTGGGGAATGAGAAAGGTGCCGGTTGTGAGTCAGGATGTTGGTGGGATGTATGGATATTTTATGTTCAAGCGGAACTGAGGCTCTTTTGGTTTGCATGTTTTGTTTGCAGCATTTGGAACATGGTCTAGCACACGGTCATGCTCGACAGTCAGGGCATTGGGGAAAAGCAAGCAAGGCGCTGTTACGGTTTTAACGATCATAATCAGGGGTCCAATGCATTAGGCATGACCATGCTATCACCCTTATCATCGTCTTGGATCAGGAAAAAGGGAAGGGACATCATTAGTGCCTATTGTAACGACCGCAAAAGGAAGCCATCTATGTGTATATATATGTCCACGTGATTATTTCGCGTTTATCTCTCAATCATTACTTCGACCCTGATCTTTCACAATTTCCGTAGCGATGATGCCTTGTTTGACGGGATCATGGACGTGCTCGCGGTGGACGAGAAGCAGGTAAACATCACCGGCTCACGCGAATAGGACTGTTCAATGTGGTGTCTCTTCACAACGCCGGATGACAGAAGTCCACCAAGACCGGATGACGTCACAATTCGTGGACCTTGTTTATTCAAATGACGAGCAGTGCTGGTCGACACTGGCTGACAAGCACAGTCGCGGACACAACTGTCGCATTACGCGCGCCTTGGGGACCCTTCGATCCCTGAGTCATTGGCATATCTTCCACGGCCAGTGATGGGGATCGACGGCAGCTAGGCCTGGCATGGTGCCTCCGGATACTTGCTGCGGCAGGCGCGAATGCCATCATCCAGTCGCCCCCGCCGTGAATCGTAACGCGGGAGAGCAGGTGCTGACGCCATCGCCCAGTTGCTGCTGCCGCATTAAGTATACAGTGAAGCAGGTGCGAATCGCGTCATCTAGCCGCTCCTGCCGTCAAAGGTAGGTATCCGCTTGGGCAGGCACGAACGTACAATGATTCTTGCCGCAGCCAGCATCCAAGGGGAGCAGGTGCGAACGCCATCACGCGGCCGCTCCTGCCGCAGTAAGTATTTGACGAGGCAGGTGCGGATGTCATCACTCTGTCGCTCCTGCGAAAGAGGTCTCGAGAATCTCAAGCTAGACCGGATGACTATGTCTAGATGATCATATCTCAGACCGGACGACGAGAGCATGTTTTGTAGATGCCGACATCAGGACTGTATCATGCGAGGCAGCACTAGCATCATGGACGCGACACTTGCATACGATCGACCGACTGCTAGCTGAGAGACTGGACGCGGATGCGCTGTTATCGTCGTAGCCATGGTGTTGCTGAATTTGAAGTTCAGATGATCATCTCAAATTGAACCGCATGAATGAGGGTGTGCGGACTGTCTGTGGGCCCCTTCCTGCCATCTGAGCTTCTGCCAACCTGGCTACCGACACCACACTACCATTGCATTGGCGCTGGGAAACGTAATTGGCGGTGGACTTTTCTTGTGAGTAGAGGTGCGGACATAGATACATGTGAACTGCACTTATCGCCTTACGGAATATCTGGGAAACGTTGGCGGCGACGGTGAGGAAAGCGGATCGTCACCACTCCAGCCGCCAGAGGGTCCTGATAGAAGCATCAAACGCGCTCATGCACAGCTGTTGCCAACGAGCATGCCTGTTCTCCGGAACCCCTCAAAATCATCTGTCAACGGCACTCGAGTGGATAGAGAAAGTCAGAGCATAGCAAGAGTCTTGTTTCGACAGAAATGGCTGGTCCGTTAGCCCCTTCTGGCAATGTCGCTGCTATACAGACGCGTCGTTGCGTCAACCGACCGTGAGTACTCAGCACCGACGGTCTGGTCGTGCAAGCTTTGAGAACCTTATTTAGACCTATCGTCTTTGTTTATGAGCGTCGCGTGGATGCTGTGCACCCACTCTCAAGGGGTGGTGCCGTTCGACGGCCCTGGGAGTGATGACATTGATAGGATGAGCGTCAATGTCGTGCGCACCTGTCCAGAGGCAAAGTTCATGGTCATCGAGACAGCACGATGGCCTTCCGTCTGCGTGAGGTTGATTAGAAAAAGTATTATGAATGTCCAGAATAGGAGAGCGGTTCGAGTTCTTGTGGCACAAGTTCGTCCTGTAATTTGCAAACGCAAGCGAGAGTATGCACAAGTCAGGAGTCATGCTGTGGGATGGTTCGCAAGATCGTGATGTCCCAGTGTGAGTGACAATTCCAAACATGCTTCGACTTCGAGAATAGAACAGTGTGTTTCACTATGATGATTGGTTGGCACAGTGAGCTTGACGTCCAGTGGATGTCGAGATAGCGGTTCACCGCCGCTCGGTTTGTGCTTTGATGCTGTGGCACGTCAACGTGGCCTTGTCAATTTGGGGTCTGAAATCGATAAGTCCTGCAATTGGATTACCCAGTCTGGCTTGCAATGGTGTTCTTACTCGAGCGCTCAGAATCGTCGCTCGCGCGACAACGAGATGGCTTTCGATCATTCGAGGACTCATCTCAGACATGTCTGGCGCTGCAAGCTTCGCTCTGCAATACTTCCGACTGCTCGCCGTTGAAACTTACTGCCAAGCCACCGGAGACCTGCCGGCATGAGGACCTGCATATTGGGTCGCACGCACCAGACTATGTTATCGTTGACAAGAATAGCATCGTAGAGCCTCTCTTGACAAGATAGTGGTCTGCACAGCCTACTGTCATGTGAGTGAGTTGCAGTTGCGACATCGGTGTATTCAGCGGCGTGATCTCATGTCCTTTGTGTTCCTGCAGGTCGCCACCGTCGATCTTTTCACACATTTCCGTGTCCCTGAGCATTTCGGCAGAATGGCTATCTGCACAGATGATGCATTCGTGTCTATACTTAGTGACTGTACCTGCGCAAAGACGCAGATCACGAGCAGATCATTGAGTGTGCTTTCGTGATAGACAGGATCGCTGCATGGTGTGAGAGTCGGCAAAGGGGTCTATTCAAGGTCGGAGGAGGCTAGAAGCATTGGCAGACCCATGAAATATTTTGCCCACGCGTTCGGCAGTTGAATCGATCGACAGTCAGGCTCTCGTATCCCGTACTGCGGAAAGTCCCTGCAAGAATGGTACCATTCGCGTGTTATTGATGCGCATTATGGTAGTTCAGGCGGCTGGTGTTAGTGAATGGCCATCTGATATCTAGTTCAGTACAGTGCCGGAGGACATGAGTGTCCGCTCCCTTGCGTTGGCAGACTATCGAGTGTTCGCGCATTAGGTCCTGCCTAGAGATGTTAGGCGAAGAGCAGTGCACCGGCGTGTATCTCCACTAGTGAGCCGGTGAAGCGATCGGAGAATTGACGCGGAGCGCACGAAAATGGGTTCGACACTGTGTGAGCACACAGCTCCGGAAGATGACCTCCGGTAGGCTGCTGCGGTCGTGTCTTGCAAAGTGACATTGAAGCGACAGCTTTGCGGACATGAGGGCGCCCGGTCAGCTTCACAGCCTCAGGGGGTGGACTGCTCTCGCATGCCCTGCGAGAATGCGGAGGTTCCCGAAAGAATAGTGCTCCCGTGGCTGAATGAATTGGATTCTTAGCGAACGTCACGGTCAGCGGCGCCGGAGGAGATCGGATGGCGTCTGCCCAAGCTATTATACATCGTCGCCGCCGCTACTGTTGTCGTGGCGAGGATGAGTCGAGAAGCACAAGCTGCAGCATGACTATTGCGTTATGAAACACCCTGGTCAGTCCAGCTGCAGGACTAGGCGGTCTTGGGAGCAAACTCGACTCAACACCAGACGTAGCGGCTTTGAGGTCCAAGGCCCGTTTCATGTCAGAACTTCAGAAGTGTAGAGACATCTTGATGGCCGTGAAAAGCTCCATGTAGTAGAGCATATTGTCCTTTAGTGGACTCGACCTCATTCAGGCGTACGCCCGAACAATGATGACAGGTATCCACTGCACCGAACAAGCCGGAAGCTGTGCAGAGCCCCAGGACCGTTGGCAGCAATGCTTACCTCACAGAGTCCCTAATAAATGGCTCGTGAACGCGTGCCTGACTTCAATCACGGATTGGCTTCGTATTTGGATAGTTTCGTATGTAACGATGTTGGACAGCATCTCGCTTGCAGGTCTGAAAGAAATATTTGCCGGGCCATCCTTCCGAAAATCGGCGGAGCGAGATGGCCCCGTACCAGAGCTCCGGTCGTGGTGAGCATTCGACAGAAGGCTGAAGCAATCGTTTCTGCAGGGACAATGAATAGTGCATCTCATGTGTACAGCTCAGGGGTCGAAGAATGCGTGGTTGTAGATGCGCTGCGTCCAGGTTTTGCTGGATATTCGGCAAGGTGGCTTGACAAGAGTGCCCCTGGTCGATTCAGACGGAGGCGTTACTGGATAGGGCCTGGTGGCCACTTCAGCCAGCGATTGTCTGCATTGGCTCTGCGGGGCGACATGGAAGAGGCGTCCAAAAATAACAAGCCATTCAGACGACACGACGTCAGCTGTGATCTTCGACGCGATGTTGGAATGACATAGTCACCAGCGCCCGGATGCATTGATCACCGAGGCCACAATCGCGTCTTTACAAGATACTTTGCTGGCTCCTGCAGCAGTCGCCTCGTGTGAGAAGGAGCAGCGGATCGAATCGAAAAATCGAAGTTGCGATCTTTCTGGCACTGCTGTGGTCTGATCTGATGAATGCTCTTTTTCAGCCGCCTCATCGAATAACGCGCGCGTCGTGCGTCACCTAGCAGTCTGTGCTATTAGCAGCGTTTTTCGCCATCGCGGTGGCTCTGCTAATGCTACTGTTGGATTGCTGCTCACCTGACAAAGGGTCCATTTACTGATGCCTTTCTCCAAGAGGATGGGCAGCAGAGAGGCGCAGCAAGAGTGCCCATTCGAAGCTTAGACTTTTTAGGAATGGTCATCGATCGTCTTCGCACACTTCCTTTCTCTTCCGCGCTTCCGATCAGTGATGGATTTGCTTCACCATGAGTTTCCAACACCAATAGTTATCCACACCATACCGCGTCCATCTTTTCGGTATGGAGCTTAGCTGAGACGATGGTGCTTTCACAGCTATCAGCGAAGGCATTCGAGTCGGCACGTGGTGTCACGCGTTGTGCGTAAGTGAACATCGAAAAGAGTACGAATACCAAAGTCTAAGGCCTGGGGCCCGCGAAGCGCCACGAGTGCGCCTAGAAGTTGGCAACTTGCAAGAGCACTCGTAAGTCCTATACGTACTATCATGTATATGTATCTTCAGGTGTAAGTGCCGTGTGGTGCGGATCGCTGCTGCCCGTATCAAAAGCATGTGCAGTACCTGCTTCAGTATTGAGGATCATCAGCCTCTGCGTGGCCTTACCATGCAGATGATCGTTGCTCAATTGACCAAGCCCAGCTCGTGATTATTATTTGGGTGCGAGAAAACAAAAAATCAGCATCCCGGACTCGAGGTGCATGACGAGTCTTGTCGCCTTGGGCCACTCATGCGAGGCCTTTGGGCTCCGCTTGTAGCTAATCCTGTCCTTGTCGTCTTCTCTTCCATTTCGCCGCTTTTCCATGGTCATGGCCAGCTGGAGCCCGGATGCTTCTCCTGTCATCGCCACAATGGCCTATCCACCTCATTGGCTTTTGGCTATGCTCGCTTCTTACTGTGCCGCTGACCCTCTGGCTGGCTCCTCCCAGCGCAATATAGCCTCTTGGTTTCCCCTCGACTCCTCGGCTCCATCCTCTTCCACGACCATACCACTCTCCCAACCTACCAGCAACTCCCGCACCCGACGATCGCTTTTGGACCACAGGTTCAAAGAGGCTTCTGTATCCAGAATCCTCAACTTCATTCGCTTTTTCAGTCGCAATATACTTGGTACACTCGCTCATACCTCGTATATCACCAACACTTTCGTTGTCGCCCGCCTGCAAATCTGCCCAAAGGACAATCGCTTTGTAGTCTAACCTTGATCATACCCGACATTCCTCGCAAGCCGTCTCTTACGATATAACGACGAGCACGATTCTACAGCAATTACGAATTTGCTCCCTGCATCGAATCTGACGACACTAAAAAGGACAAACGTTCAGCATTTCCACCGAGAAAAGAGGCTCGAGCATCCACCCTGCAGCTATCCGATCCATTCGCAACCCATTCCACTAAACCGGCTACTTGGTTGCAAGGAGAACAGATCAGTCTGGTTTAAAATTACCAGGTACGTTGTCCGTGCGGCTCTTGCTGTACTCGACGCTCGATCTTGCCCATATCTGCAGCACTCTCATATACTCCTTGCGTGGATAAAACGATTGTCATCTGTCGGAGATGATGCCTGCCCCTTCACTCCTGCGACATCATGTGTATACATGTGAGCTCAAGACACTGACTGATCTCGAACTACAGACCTCATCGCTGGTTTCAACAATACCTACATCGCCGGCGGTTCGTCCGACTTCCCGACGAATTCGTCTAAAAAAGGTACACAGCAATCTGCCTATCTGATCGTACCAAGAGGTTGGCTAATCAATGCATCAGTTCGTCGACGGTGATCTGTACGAAGTTCTTTGTCTGCAAAATTGCAGCTGCTTCATCTTCCCGACACCACATCTCAATCGGGATCTCGAATAACAAATACCAACATCCACACCACCGAATTCGAGCATCTTTACTGCTCAATTCGCCACTACCACTCCTCAAATCACCTGGACACACCCAGGTGCCATCCTCGCTAGAAGTCATCGCCAGACTTCCCGCACCGGATTGGTCATTCATTTGACTGATCTATATGTTGGCATCAGGTCTTTCGGTCTACACAGTCCAGAAAGGCCCCTGCCAATAACAACAAGCCCAAATCTTTCGATTTGACCTCTTGAGGCTGAGTTAAAAGCCTTGTCACTCGCTTAGTCCCCTTTTCGCAACAGTCACTCGCTTTGTTATTACATCGTTTCCGAGCGCGCTATCGCCATTAATTTCCATCAACCGTCAAGCTGGCTTCCATTCAGTTTGATCAATTCCAGGTATGCCTCTCCACCGAAGTTAGCTACATATAGAGCCATGGCTGACACCTTCCAGTCTACCCCAGACTTCTTCACTCCCTTCATCGCCGACGATTCTTACGAACCAACGGTCTTGGACGGTGAGTTCTTTGGGGAATCAATTCACGGTGGTCTCCACGCAAAGCCGATGGCATCTCAACGAGACATGTTGAGTTACTATCAGCACGCGGCTATGCATGGGCCTCGAGCCGTGCCGGGCCCGGAAGGGGCTCACTACAACCCCAGCCTGTACATTGGCCCAACCTACGACACTGATCAAGCCCAAGAGTACCACTACTTGAGCCAGCATCATGTCGATGATCCATATATGGAGTTCAAGCAGATGCCCGCGAGTATGCCCAGCACACGACGCCCATCCGCTGTCTCAGGCATGGAGGGCAGCTTCCACGGCCACCAACCTGCTCCAACACCGAAATCTATGAAGCGAAAGCTTTCGATCGAATCATCTGGCTATGACCTTGCGCCTCCTCAGAAGAGGGCAATGTCCGCCCAGCTTCAAGTGCACAACAGTGCTGTTTATGACAGCAGTGGTCAGAATTCACCCTTCTCACCATATGTTGCGACGCCTGTCAGCTCTTCGACCTACCACCCCAATGGCCTACTACCTGGTCCCCGTATGGGCCATAACTACTCGACTTCGAACGCTTCGCAAGTGTCCTTGGCTGCTCCGTCTCCGCACACTCCAGGTTGGAGTCCTGACTTTGCAACTGTCAAGACTGAGCCCAGCCCACAAGCTCCGATGACACCTCCGGTACCCCGACCAGCTTCAGCATCTCCAATCAAGTCTGTTCCACGCCTGGTCAGAACTTCGACCATGAATGTTGGTCAGCACTCTCCTGTCAACGCCAACTTCCACCAGACGTACTCGACTTTCAACCCATATGCGTGCACCATGAAGGCCAACTTGAAGCTCAAGGGTGAGCTCAAGACGATGACCAAGGGCTGGACCGAGCAGGAGCTCTCCGATCGTCGCCGACTGGTTGAGTTCACCCGAAGCCAGCAGGGCAACATCATCTCTGCTGAGTTCAAGCCTGTCAAGCTCGAGGACCGTGCGCCCAGCAGCATCACCATTAGCTGCATCTGGTGGAAGGAGAAGAACGACTACTACGTCACCTCCGTCGACACGATCTATCTTCTCGAAGCCCTTGTCGGCGTTCGCTTCACCGTTGAGGAGAAGAACCGCATTCGCCGTAATTTGGAAGGCTATCGTCCCGCAACTGTGTCGAAAGCCAGAGCCGACAGCGAAGAATTCTTCAAAGTCATCATGGGCTTCCCCCACCCCAAGCCTCGTAACATCGAGAAAGATGTGAAGGTCTTCCCATGGAAGATACTGGACGAGGCCCTGAAGAAGATCATGGGCAAGTACTCGGCCAGCTATTCCTCGACTGCCGGTACCATTGCGACGGTGCCTTCTAACTATGGAGCGGACATCAGTGAGATGATCTATCACCCACCTCGCCGCCAGAAGGCTATGTGGCCCAGTACGCTCATGAGCAGGCTGCATACCCGCCTGGTATGATTCCGGGTCGGATGTCGGCTCCTGTCACTACCGCCCCAATGCCGCCGATCCCGCCTCAGTTGCAAGTCCAGATGGTTACTGCTGGCCCCAACTATGGCAACAACGAGGCATTCGCATTCAACCACGCCATGGCTGGGATGCCTCAGGCGTCAATGTTGATGAGTGCAGACCCGATGAGTGCACCTATCCATGCGTCTGCCAACTCGTGGGATTACGATCAATATGCCAACAACAGTCCTGTCACTGCTCCCCCGCACACCGCTCCACCGGGCACCTGGAACCGTCCTCAGTTCGAAACAGCTGACTTCAACCCACCGATGCACTACCACCAATAGGTGCATCACTTTCTTCCTACATTCTTCATTTGTTGGCCGACTGCATAGCACATGGCGTTGTATTTTGGCATACATTCTGTTGCATGCAGCTTCGGCTGTGGGTTTCACTAGAGTGGGGTGGGCACATCGTGGCATTCCCACTGATACACGATTTGATGCGAATGATTACACTATCTTGGAGGACAGAGAGAAGTAAGGAGATGAAGAGATGGGATATCGCTCGGCTCTACGAGGCACGTAATCTTGGCTTCGATGGCTCACTAGAGTGTGATGGCAGAAAGAGTCTTGCAAGACAGACTTTGTAACAACGGTGGCTACGTTCCTGTACATGATCATGACCAGATAATGAACACTCCTTACACATGATTTCTACTGCAGCATACTCTCACACAACTCAGTCTAATCCTTCGTGTAGTCGCAGTTACAGACTCGGGTAGACGATAGCTGATGGCTTTGACTTTCCTACACCACGTGGCTTCTCTGTCCAAGACACCGTGTCATCGCTGCAGTCCCACGAATAAATTCGCAGTCTTCTTTATACTTACAAGTATCAAAGTTGCTGTCCACCATCACTTCCCATAATCAAGCGACGAACGCCCGTCGTTGGATCCAGCCACCATACATCGCACCACTCCCTTCTTGACCACATTCTCGTAGAGTCCGCCTGAAATGATGATGAAAATCCCCGCTTCACCAACCGCCAATATGTGGTTGTGGCCCATCATCATCGCGATTTCGCTGGTGTTCATCATGTTCATCACTTTATGCGTCGTTTGGGCCGTCTGCTGCTTGAGACTCACGATCGCGTTCGCAAAGGAACAGGAGCGCGCGGCTCGGACAACGCATTCACAATTCGCACCACAAGAACCAAAATTGCCGCCCTTTCCCCTAAAGCTCGAAGCCCTTCGTATCCATCCAAAAAGAGGGTGCTAGTGGCCGCAAACATTGGATTTCGAGCGCCCCGCAATTTCAAGTACGGCACGAAGGGCCGCCTGGGCCGCCAGAGGCTTATCTCGCACAAGGCTCGGGCTGCTTCGACAGGTTTTCTGGGCAAGCAGAAGGACGTCCACGATCTCCGGCTCTGAGAATATACTTCTGCCAACCCTAAAGACCTATACTCCTTTATAACCTGTCCCGCGTTTCAGCGCCACAGCCTGAAGAAGAGCCTCAAGGCCAGAATGGTCTGTCGCAATCTCACCCCGCTTGCGACAGGCATGACATATATAGGTGGCATACATCGCAATGGCTATCCAGGAGTCCTTACCTCTGATACCACCTTGCACGAGTATCGGAATATCAAATGAAGGCCTCCTTGGTCGCCTCGCTGGTCCTCGGGGCCTGGCAGGCCTATGCCTTCCCAGCCGCGCTAGAGGAGCGTGCTGCTTGCAACAAGGACAATCTGCTCAACGCCTTCACCAATCCTGCCCACAGCGCTGAGGCCAGTACATTCTGCTCTGCCTACATCTCAGTGCCTCTGACATCGACGTCGACCTTTCGTGGACCCGATACGTGTACTCTTTTCACCACCGGATACACCGCAATAGCACGACATCCGCTCCAGCTTTACAACCTGCAGCGACTCCCAGATCCTGCTCCGGCAACAATCATTTACGACAGCGCGTCTCCATCGCCCGTGACCGTACCAGGTGGTGCACTCAACTACGTCTCGCCCTCACAGCACGCCAAGGTGAAGCGGGATGTCGAAGAGCCCATGATCACACCGTCTCCGACGGTCGATGATGCCGCAGTGGTGGAACTGAGGCGTCGGGCGGCCTCCGCGGTCCCATTGCCCACATGGCTTTCAACGACATACCCAGCCTCCCGCATATCGAGCGCCTGTTCCTGCATCTCACCTTCAGCTGCATTTTCGACAGTCGTTTCCATCAACGACTACACACAAGTGACCGTGAGTTCTCTCTCCTCCGGCAAAGACCGCTGTCTAACATCCATCTGCAGACCGCAACCTGCACAGACTACTCGAGTGCACTACCTGTCCGAACCTACCCGGCATACTGTGCACCTACCCTCCAGGTCAATGCGCCAGCACCAGCAAGCCACGCCAACTGGAAGGTAACACCAAACTTCCCCACGTCTAGCAAGATGGACTGCTGCGACGCCTGCACCAACGTGTTCAACTGTGTCTGGTGGAAGTTCGACTTTGGGTCGAAAGGCGACCCTTGGGCACCCGGTCAATGTCATTATGCTTACTATACCGGCAACGTAACCTATGAAGGCACTGGAAACGTTCCGGCTATATGTCCCAACGGCGTGACGCAGGGCATTGATCCCAAGTCGCCGACGAATTATGGGCGTGAGTCGAATCTCTATGGCACTGGCTATAACTATGGGGCTTGCGGGAACGCGCCGAACCTCTTCCAGAGCAGTCAGGATTTTGGCTATCCGGATAATTTTCAGGGCTGTGGTAATTTGGCTGTGCCGTACTATAGTGGGACGTGTTCGTAGTACACGATGGCACGAAGATCGATACAATCTGTATGTATGAAGTCGTAGGTTTTGTGCTCTATATACCATATGATGAGAACTGCTAGGTAGTGAAGTGCCACAATCACGACCAGCTAAGAATATAGAGCAAGAGAGACTTGCCAAGATTAGACGCTAGTACAATTAGAGTTAATCCCAAACATTGAATGCACCTTCCTGAGGCCTGCAGGTCGCGCCTACCACGCGACCAAGGTAATCATGGATAACTCAGAATCTTGCTCCTCATCCATATGCTGCAGCACACGTCTGTGATGCGCAGATCATCATAGCACAGATATGGCCTTACAGGAGGGTGTGCTGTTTTCACCACCTACATCTCGTCATCCATTAGATCAGCTCCCGAGCTTCTCCGATCCGATCGCAAAACCAGCACAAGACATCACAATCCAGCAAGCACACCTCGAGCACAACACTTCGGCATCGCCATCCTCAACCTCGCCAACGACCCAGCCAAGCTACTCCTTCGCATCGACAAACCTTCCACGCGAACTACGCGCCTGGCAGCGACAGGCTGCACAACCATTCGCGCCGCGAAACGACGCGCATACCAAGATCTGGAAGCGGCCGCGACAGCCGCTATCGGACATCGTGAGTGCCTCTAACACGCGATGGCGTAGAGGAGGGTACGATGATGAGGAGGCATTGCGGTCGAGTAAGAGGGTGAAGCTGCGACAGGATGTAGAGGGTAAGGAGAACGAGGTAATGGTTGCTGTGAACGACGTGTCGACAGAACCGGTCGGAGAGGGTGAAGATTTGGTCGCTGGACAGCCGTCTCCGGGTGAAACAGCTGAGCAAGATGCCGAAGGAGACTCCAAGTACGCTGAGGAAGGCGAAGCACCAACAAAGCCGATGCAGGATCATACGGAGACCGAGGCACAAATACATGCACGACCACAGCCTGAGCAGATCACGATCGAAGTACAGTCTGATCAGAACAACAGCCAGACATCGGAATTTTCCCAACAGCAAGACGATGTCTTCCAGAGCGAGAACACGCTTTCCGAAGCCGTGGTCCATTCAGAGGATCATACACATGAGCTTGCGGAAGCTACTGAGGTAGCTGACTCACAAGACGAGCCTTCAGCAGAGGCGCTCTTCACTGAAGAAAGTTACGCCAACAAAGGGGGCGCAGAGTTGCCATCATTCGAGACTTTCGCCGACAACATCTTCGCTTTGCCACACAATGAACGACCAGCTCAAGGACAAACGGACGGCAAAGAAGCATCTGCCTCACCTATCGCCACAGATAAAGACCAGAACGCTGCCTCAGCGAATACACACGAGGATGAAGACACTGCCTACCTCCATCAATTTCTTCAACGCGCCAAAGAAGCCCGCGAGAAGAATCAAACCGCCACTTTGTACAGGCCTGTAGGCGATCGCATCAAGCAACACCTGCAAGACCAACAGAACAACCCTACATCTCCTACCGCCAAGCGTCCAGCCTCGCCAGAACCTCCTGAGATATCAGACTCGGATTCAGACGAAGCTACTATGACTATGACCAGCACTCTACTAGTTCCGAGCATCGAAGAAGATCAGTCTGAACAAGCGCCATCGTCTCCCAGTCGCCGAAGCAACAGGCTCACGAAACTCCCACGTCCAGCACAACGTATTGCAACCCTCCCAAGCAATATCTCACTACGTCGCCTGAACGGGACCGAATTCGTAGCGATGGCGAAAAGCAGGACCGAGGCGCAGAACGCGGCCCTTCTCGTCCGCAATAATACGCGAAAGAACAAAGATGGCGCGCTCAGCGTTTCCAAACGTCTGGCACAGATCAAGCTAGGCCTGATCAAGGATGGTAGTAACCAATCTGACGGCAGCAACGGATCGCAACCCAACAGTGAGGAGGAGGCAAAAGACAACAAACGCAAAGCTACGCACAAGGACAACAAACGCAGATTGAAGCAATGCAATGTGACGTGGGCAGCCAAAATAGCTCGCTTCCGAGATGACGACGGTGAAGAATACGATGTTCTGACGGAGAGCGAGGGCGAAGAGGAGAAGAAAATGACCGCAAAAGACTACATGGCGGTGTTTGAAGCGCGTGAAGCTCAAAAGACCAGCGATGAAGGCGAGGCTGCCAACGACGAGGCATTATCGCCGCCTGGCTCGCCGAGTAAGCGCACGAGAGCAAAGCTGGCAAAACTTGCGTCGGTCACCGAGCGCGTGGATCATGTGGAGGGTGCCTCGCAGCAAGCAAGCATACCGCAGGCGACTGCAACATCGAAGTCGACGAAGACCGTTGATGAGGAAAGCGCACAGAAGAGCAAAAGTACACACAAACGCAAACGCAAGCAGGCACAAGGCTCACTCAACGGCACTCCTGCGCCATCGAAGCGAAATTTCGAACTTGCTGTTGGTGTCGCGCCTGCGGCTTCCGAACAAAAGTCAACGGCGGCTGTCACTATAGCAGATAATGGAAAGGCGGCGGCGGTCGCCGTGGCCGTGCAAGTGCCTGCACAGGCAAGCGGCGCCTCGCAGCTACCCAGACCGAGCCAGACGGTTGAGGCAGGAGCAAAGTCTGTCGCTCCTGCTGCCGCAACGCCCTTGGCAAACACGAAGCGGATTAGGATGACGAGGAGCGCGAGAGCTGGCTGAATAGGGGCTTAAGATGCTCCTGGAGTGGAAGACAGGTCATGATGCGAGAAGATAGGAGACAGAGGCCGGGGTTTAAATCAGTTGCGGAGGTTCCTCCATGCGGTCAGGTCATATGTGGATGGATACATACCCAGGCTGCCAGCGATCGCAACTTGAACATATGAAGCACACTTAAGAAGGCTCTCTGGCCCTGTCTCTGCTGTTCCCACGTACTGAACTGGTGTCGTGAATCGGCTAGTATGCTCGAGATGGAAGGTACATGTAGTGTAAGCTGAAGCTTTCCGGAACCACCCACTAACAACGACTGACTTGCAACGGGGCAGCCGTGAGAGCCATCTCACAGATACCTCAGCTTCGAGAGGTTCTTACATTACTATACCAGAATTTTGCACCATCAACGTTGTTCGCTACAGGAGTACATTTCAGCAGCATGGCGTCAGTGGTCCAACACGCCTTCAGTCGAGCAGCGGGAATGGAGACATCCTGTTATTCGGCTGTGATGATAGGAAACCCTAGTTCGATTCTGGGTGCTGCTGTTGAGAGTGATTCTTTTTGCTTTTTGACGAGCTGCGAGAGCAGTGTAATGAGATTCAAGAGTGACGATGCGGCGCAAGCAAGCAGGAACGATGAAGACAGTGTCCGAGATACTGTAACAGGTCTGGGGCTGTGGGACATTGTAGTTCGCGAAGCCCAGTCTTATCGCCTGGCTGCACCTAACAATAGATCGCGTCATTACCCACTATCCAAAAGAACGACAACACTATCCATCACATTTCAAGCCGCATCGGGTCCGAGCAAGCTGCGCATTGCAGACGTTGAAAAAGGTCCCGCCCTGCCTCACGAGGTACTCAGCGCTGGAAATTAACCCTGACCGGACCAATCACTGTCGGATTTCGTCAACCGAACCCTTGTCGAACTGTGGAATTCGCGATATTCTGACTATGCCTTAACAGGAAGGATAGACGAACCAGCCAATGGCGCAGGGCTTGGTGGATCTTGCAAGCAGAGGGAACTGGAAGCATACCACATTGTTGTGTCAGGTTGCATATTCCCGATGTCCTGGGTGCGGCAATTCAGGCTGCCAGGCACGGTCGTGTCTAGGTCAAGATGTGTATAAAGGAGGGAATATTGCTTGCGCACACCTTGTAGCAGGAACAGTCGATAGAAGTGTCCCCGCGTCTGCTTCCATTCATTCATTCATTCATTGCTGCGCTCCCTCAAGCGTACACTGTCCCTACAGGTGCATCTACAGCACTGCTAGCTATCGGAAAGCTTTCATTGTTGCACTTTGGAGAGCAGTCCGATCGCTACAGCCACACCTTCGACGCCACTGCGTGACTGTATCGAATTTCTGCTCAAGCTTGCGCCAGTGACTCTGGTATACGGCACGAGAACCCTACAACAGTCGCATTGCTCGTCAAACGATCCAGCCCAGCTCAAGGCTCTCCTACTCAAAGGTCCCTCGACCACGGACCGCATTGTGAAGAGCAGGTCGGCGCCAAACCATGGCATCAAACACAGTAGTAGCGCAAGACCCGCTACCAAAAGAGGTCGTCATCCTCCTAGCCATCCTTGGCGCAGCCGTGGCCACGATGCTTGGATATGCCGTCCATCGCACACTGTACGCACAACAGTACAGAGACCGAGGTGACTCCAACACGCCTGGGGATCAGCAGACAGGCTATATGAGGGAGGTGAGGGAGAGGAACCTGCAGGATATGGATCCTGGGAGACGGAAGGAGCGAAGGATGAGGGGTCCTGTTAGGGGAAGGGGCGATGGTGGATTCAATGATGGGGATGATTGGGGGAGGGAGGAGTATTGAGGGTGCTTGTCCGGCTCTCCGTGGCTGTGGCATGAGAGCAGATGGGCTTGGATGTCGCGGTCTGTCTCAGTTTGGGGCTCGGTTGCGACATGCAGACCCAGGGTCGAACGACTGGACTTGAGGCCCGTCTTGGACGATGCAGAAAGGCCTCGCGTGATCTCGTTATATTCTGTGCAGAGGCCAAGTAGATATATGACGAGTTTGTTGCCATACCAAAGCTGCCAATATTTCAGCATAGTCCACAGCAACTGCCGTGCCCTTTTGGACAACAGGATGATATGGATCAACGCAGAGGGGAACAACCAGAGCCTCGGAAAAGTTGCGAATATCATCCTCGAGATCCCCCTGCCACGACTCTCTGACCAGAACATGAGCGTACTTAAGAACAACTTTCGCATGGAGTTCTTCCACGGACAGTGCATAATCCACCTTGGGCCACGTAGAACTTCCATCGGTCAAGCCAAGAGAAGCGAATATCCTATCCCGTGGATCAGAGCATGCTCTCCAGTAGTGTTGAAGACAGAGCCAAGTCAACCAATTCGGAGCATCTGAGGACACTTGCTTCATGCTTCTTGCCTTGAATGTGTCCCAGCCGTTACCAACGAGGTTGGCATACGCTGTACGGTCCCTGGACCAGGTCCGGAGAATTCTCTGCCACCAGAAGTCACTCTCTCCGCGTCGGGCGTAAAGAAAGCTGCGTTGTCCTACGAAGACCAAAGCTTGTTCAGCAAGCACCCACTCCTGAAAAACCCACATCCGGCTCCAGTAGTCGTTGCAGAAAAGATCTGCAATAGCTGCAGTAACTGCTTCTCTAGATTCGGGTGTTGTGTATTCATTTTCGAGAAGGTCCTTGGTCCTGGCGTCTGTCGATATATCCTTGCCGTGAATAAAGTTGAAAAAGTCGATGGCCAATTCGGTTCTCTGATCTCCCTCTCCTAGCCACACAATGACAGTCGACGCTTGCTCATAGACAGTCTTCATTAGAGCAACTTGATGATTTCTTTCAGCACAATTGTTTTGGGCGATGCACAGGAAGTCGATCCAGACCAAGGGATGCTGCTTTCTACCATCGGCTGTCTCAAAGCCAAGTAGCTGATACTATCAGCACATGGCTTCTGTTAATGTGGGTGCCATACTCTTGATCGAGATTTAGAAGTCCCTTCGTGACGGTATCTCTTATCCTCGTTCCTTATAGCGACTTCGTCCCAAATGTGTTGCAGCGCATCGCTTAGATTCGGCCTTACAGGCCAGGCCACTCCATCAATGCTTAGTCCACCTGTCACGAGTGTTTCGCTAGCTCCCCACACGTACGACAAAGCAACATACGCGGGCTTGAGATCAAGGTCATGTATCTCGAAAGAACACGCAAGTGAGATCGGGCGAAGTGGATTACCATCCGTGTAGGAGCACTCATCGATCCTCAACAACCGGGTGGCTTTGGTAGAGGTTGGCAGAGATGCCTGATCGTAGATTGCTTGCTGAGCTGAGGACAGATGAATCAAGGGTGGGACGCGACTCGTAGGTACTGTCATAATCCGCAGACATGACAGGTTCCAAGCAATACATGAGTAGTCTTCGCTGCAATGACGTTTCCTGATTGAAAGCCCTGCGGAAGCGATCAATGGTTGCTCATGCCGCCGTGGTAAGCTTCCAACTTGGAGGATGCCACGCTTGCTTGCGACAGTCTGTAGGTTTCAGTCTTCTCTATTAGTAGAAATGAGAAGGAAGCAGATTTCAAGAGAGATGCAGCAACGTCCGCGGGGCCTGGTCAGTAACAGTCGGTCATCATCGACCGCGCCAACTGCTGGAAGAGCGGAACTTTGGTGTGCCACAGGGACTTTGACTTAGTGGTAAAATCCGTTGCCGTCCGTACGGTTATGCCAGGGCATAGTACAGGGATTTACGCTTGCCAGTTCGACCGTACTGGCAGAACTGTGAATGCCGTGTTGTTGGAAGCATCACGAGCTTGCGAAGCAGGGGGATACACTCCTGGTTCGGGCACGCGTATTCCGTCTAGAGATGATAGAAGGACCCCGGAGATCTTTAGTCGAGTCTCGACATGCGACTGGAGTCTCTGTTGCGCGCGGCAAGTCTAGGAAGCCATACAAGTATAGGAACTTGTGCCCCAGCAATAGTATCGAACATGCAAAGAGAGACCAAGCGTCAGTGCCTGATCAGAAGCTCAGGCTCTTGGGCGTCGGACGGGCGGGGCGCTGGCGGGGTTCTTAGGAATCCTCCCAGCAGCACGCCACATCGACACTCCACAAAAGGACCGATGAGAACTGATCTTTTTGCATACTACTTGTTACTAGTAACACATCAACGACTCCATACACTTCTGCAATTGTGGGTGATGGAGGACGACTCTGGGATGGGTCACAAAAGTTACCAACACGCTTTTGGTGCGGGTAGCATGCTCCTGGCACTTCATGCCACGGCCGTCCTTCCATGTCACTGCCCGTATATGAACGTTTCTTTGGGCGACTGAGCGGCGTTTCTTCATTCAGATTCCGGTCAGGTCCAGCAACCATGACATCTTTCTGACCTCACTTTGCAGGTAGGTGACTTTGATGGTCAAGACTTTACCCCATGTTTCTAGGAAGCAATGGCCCTGCGAGCGAGGTCAAGTACACAGCTCTGCATGCCCCAAATGCAAACAGACCTCATGCTCGTCGACCCAGCTGGCCATTCTATGTACGACCCACGCGTGTCAAACGCACATTACTCGTTGGCATAATGCTGTCACTATGCTACATCTTCTTCTGCTACATCCACATTGTCCATGCACAAAGCAGCAACGATGTCGTTCCCACTGCCGCCATCGCGGGCAACTACAGTGGCCACTACCGCCCACAGGTCCACTTCTCGCCACCGGAAGGATTCATGAACGATCCCAACGGCATGTTTCAAGACGCCAGCGGCATCTGGCACTACTACTACCAATACAACCCCACCGACACAATCGCCGGCAACCAGCACTGGGGTCACGCTACCTCTCCGGACCTGTATCACTGGACGAACCAACCCATCGCCCTCTACCCATACGACAACGTCACCGGCATCTTCACAGGCAGCGCGTGATCGACGTGAACAACACCTCCGGCTTCTTCCCGAACCAGACCAACGGCGTTGTCGCCATGTTCACCGCCAACAGTCCCGAGCAACAGGAACAAGCCATCGCGTACTCCCGCGACGACGGGTACACGTGGACGCTCTACGCCAACAACCCAGTCATCGCCATCAACAGCAAGAATTTCCGTGATCCAAAGGTCATCTACCACGCCGACTCGGGCAACTGGGTGATGGTGCTCGCCTACGCGACCGAGTTCACTATCGGCGTCTTCACCTCCCCGGACCTGACCACCTGGACGCCAGCCTCGAACTTCAGCTACGCCGGTCTTCTAGGCCTACAATACGAGTGCCCGAACCTCGTCCAAATGCCCTACAAGAACGCCTCTACCGGCGAAACCATATCCACAGTCTGGCTCCTATACATTAGCATCAACCCTGGCGCGCCCCTTGGCGGGTCCGTGGGTCAGTACTTCGCGGGCGACTTCAACGGGACGCATTTCACGCCGCTCGACAACGCAGCGCGAATAGCGGATTTCGGGAAGGATAATTACGCGACGCAATTCTTCTACCGCAACGACGACTTTGGGACGGAAGATGCTGTGAGTATGGCATGGGCGAGCAACTGGCAGTATACGAATTATGTACCAACGGGGCCGGCGGAGGGGTGGCAGAGTGCGGCGAGTCTGCCGAGGAGGAATTGGGTACAGGATAGTGTGAGGGGTGGGTACGTGCTTGCGAGCTATCCATACGATTTGGATGTTGTGTTGGGACGAGAGTTGGGCAGTAGTGAGAATCTGGTGAATGATACCTTGGTTGCGACAGCAGATGCAAGTAATACGACTGGAGCGTTTGCGATTAGTGCGAATATCACGGGTCTGAACACCACGTTGCTCAGCAATACGGCGAGTCTGAACATCACCATTCGCTCGAGCGCGACAGGCGAGACTCTGACCTCAGGACAGACCTTCGCTGGCGATGCGACTTTCTGGATGGATCGCGGCAACACGACGGCCTTCGACAACCCCTTCTTCACGGACAAAGTCAGCACAGCCCTAGTCTTGCAAGATGCGTGGGAGTTGCTGATGGTGGTGGATCGCAGTGTGTGGGAGGTGTTTCTTTTGGGTGGGGAGAGGAGTGCGACGCAGACGTTCTTTGCGGAGGGAATGATGAACGAGGTGGAGGTGAGTGTGGCTGCTTTGAATGAGGGGAGTGTGGTCAGTGTGAAGGTTTGGGAGTTGAAGAGTACGTGGGCGGAGATGGAGGAAGGCATGGGGGATGTTAGGGGAAATGTTAGTGCGATTGGGTAGGGGGAGAGGGTGAGACGGGCTGGTGGGAGGGATATGTGGGTGTGAGGGCTGATGTTGGAATATTCTGGATATACGGCTCAAGGTGTAGGCAGGCGTGAAACTGTGGTCATGGATCTTCAACAATGGTGGACGATGATGCCATCCGCATATGCCAATCGGAACGGCATGGTTCATCCGAATATTCATTAGTAGGATTCATTCAGTCCTGAAACTCGGGTTAGGCAGGTCGCAACGACACTACGAGCCAACGACACTCACTTGGCTAACGACTTCACTTCAGCTGCCATCAACCAGCCTTGGCGAAAAACGACGATCGGATTCGAACCACGCACTGAGCACTCGCACCGAAAAGAGCATGCGCTCATCTGTAACAACGAGCTTCTACAAACACTCCTCGTCGTTGTTAGCAAAACAAAAACAGCAATAAGTTTGGGGGGCTCACGACTTACTGCGTGAGCCCCCCGAGACCTCACTGAGTACTCTCGAAAATTTAGTTCTTAAAGCACCATACCCTTCTTTTCGGGGTAGGTTACGGTCCAAATTTCAGACATCTAATTGATAAAGGCAATCGCCTGAGGGAAGGTCATGAGGAGGTAAGTGAGAAGTGAGGGCGTGGTCAGGGTAAAGTCAGGCGGTGACGAAGTGTGGTGGGCTTGGCAGCAGCACGACAACACGATAGGATACCAGCAACATCACGGATCTCTGTGAGACGCTCGGTCTAGTACAGGTGCTGTAGGCATGAATCCGGATCTGTTTTGTGGAGTAGAGCGGCAGGAATGAGACGAGCGTCATCTGAGCGTCAGTTGGTAGCAACAGGATCATCATAGGAATCGGGTCATGGACGTCTTTGTGTTTGATTGGATGTACACGTGTTGACGAAGAAGGTCTGTATGTACTTTTCTGCCCATCAAAACCTGCCGGGTATCAAATGCAATGATGTATGAAGCCCATATGCTCGCTGAAAGTGTTCATTGTCGCTCAAATTATGCCTGACACGCTTAATGCCTCCGCTAACAATTAAGATGCCATATTGGAAGGGTCAGCCGCCGCGCGCTGGTGGACCGCTGGGCTGTGGGGATTGCTGTTGCTGTTTCTGTGAAGTTGTGATTTGACAGCGTAGTTCGAGCCAGAAGTCCTTGTTGTTTGCCATCATGCCCGCTGTTGAGCTGTCAGAGATGCTGCATGTGACATCTGACCATAATGAGGACACTCACGCTTGGCTGCCCATGGATTGCCACTCTTGGCGGACTCTACACCTGTCTTAGGCTTGTACGTGGGAATATTGTCGACAGTGCTTTGCTCTAGCAGACTCTGCACCTCTGTTCTGTTGAAGTCGTATGGTGGCAATTCTTGCGCTACTAGCTGTGTAGGAGGACCGTTCTGACTACGTGACTCGGCAGGCTTCGGTGGTGTTGGTGCTTGCTGGACTGACGGAGACTGTGACTGTTGCGGCGGCAGCTGCTGCTGCGAGGGCGTTCTGGCTACATTTGGTTGTGTCTGTAGTTTGCCTCCTCTCCGATTCTGCTGTGCGCTGGCGTCTCTGTTGGGTGTGACGTTGCGCTGACCTCCGCCTCGAATGGAATCGTAGCCACGGCGGCCACCTCGAGAGCTGTGTGGTGGTATGTACTTAGTTGACCCGTCCATAGTTGCGAGGTGTGGCGGGTGTGCGGAGAACGGGAGGATTGGAAATGCATGTGATGGGCCAAGATTGCTAGGGAAGGAGTAGTTGCTGTTTGCTCGTGACTTACTCGTCGTTTGTACTCATATGGCAACTGCGACACGGCCTCGTTCTCACAGAACTATTTTGACGGGACAGTCTCGATGCTCAACAGACACAGATGAGATTGAGACGGAGCGCGGGACCCCAGACTGCATCATGAATTGAGTTGGAGACTCGCTGCAAGGTTGGAGTAGCTTCTACACTAAGCTCACCATAGACTAGACTGGAGAGCGGAGCGAAGCTTGAGTCGACTCAGGTTGTGGCGGGTCCCCCTGCGCTGAGACGACACCACATATCAATCAACGCGCAAAGGCCATCGACCGAGCAGGAATTTGGTGTCGGAGTAGATCGCAGATACACGACAAAATTCTGCATCGTACAGGATCGCGTCTTGTCCTCTGATGTGCGACTAGAAACGATGCGGCCTGCGCCTTCCCGTCGCTGTCAGGCTCCGCACTCAAGAAAGCGCGTCGTCCTCGCTTTCCTCTAGCAATAATGGCACCCATCAGGACCTCTCAGGCAAGCACAAGGCCGAGAAGGTCCATCCAGCCCGTCAATGGCTACTACACCTTGAAGTCAGACCTCGACATCATGCCCTCAACACCGCTCGACGGCGAACCGCCCCTCAAGAGAATGCGCACATCCCGATCTGCAACCTCGACTCGATCGCGATGGATACCCGGCGGAAGAGGTGGAGGCGGCAGACACATCGACGTCGACGCTGGTGAACTTCCTTCACCGACCCCAAGGACCCCTGCTACCGTCGGGCGTCCGAGAGCTAGACGAGGTCGACCACCCAAGCACGAGAAGAAAGCACAACCGCAGAAGACACCTCGCACTTCTGCCAGAAGCGCTAATCGAGCCAACACACAACGCCCTCGGTACAGTACTGCTGCTGCCGCAGCGACCGCGGCTACCGCGCATGGTGACGGTTACAAACCTCGAGAAGAGCGCGGTTGGGAGGAGTTCCACGCTGACCTCGATCTCGACGCCGAGTTCGCCATAATTCCATCCGCCGAGATCGACGGCACCGTCAAAGTCGATGCCGCTGACGATGAAGACGCTGTCAACGGCTTCACGAAAACAGCCAGTGGCAGAAATACCCCAACGAAAAAGCGTGGCAGACCCAGTGGTAGGAGGACGGACTCAATGTTGAAAGCGCTAGCCATCCCAGAAACTCCCAAGATTGTCCCTCTGCCCGGCCCGAATCCTCGAGAACGATTGACATTACCCAAGCCATCGTTCCGTGAGCTTGACCCATTCGGCGTATACGAAGAAGGCATTAATTATGTCGACAAAACTATGGCGAGTGTTGGGTACCAAGAGTCGGAACTGTTTTCGAGACCCGATCGCGCCATGATCCGCCAGACGGAAGGTTCAGCTGAGGAGGACCTGGACCTGAGTCCCGATCTTCTTGTGAACGTCGAGAATTCCGCCATCGGCTCATCTGGCGTGGGAAGAGTCGAATATGATATGGATGAACAAGACGTCAAATGGCTCGACATGCTCAACAAGACCAGAGTAGCCGACGGCGCTCTACCCATCAAGCCGGCCATCTTCGAGGTGACCATGACAAAGATCGAGAAAGAGTGGCACGCCTTGGAGAAGCGAATACCAAAACCGAATCCGAAAGCCCCGCAGACTCAGCGGCCGCGATCAAGTAGTGCAGCGGCCGTCAATGGTGAGCCCGCAGGTGAAGAAGGCGATACCAAATGTGTCATTTGTGACGATGGTGATGCCGAGAACGCCAACGCGATTGTTTTCTGCGATGGCTGCGATCTGGCTGTGCACCAGGAATGCTATGGGGTGCCATTCATACCGGAGGGTCAATGGCTGTGTCGGAAATGCCAGCTCGTTGGCAACTCCAGGCCGTCTTGCATCTTCTGCCCGCACGAAGGTGGTGCTTTCAAGCAGACTAACAACGCTAAATGGCCCATCTCTTTTGCGCCATTTGGATTCCGGAAGTCACCATTGGCAATCCGTCACTTATGGAGCCTGTCACAGATGTCGAGAAGGTTCCGCCAAGCAGGTGGAAGCTACTCTGCTATATCTGCAACCAAGCCATGGGAGCTGGCATCCAGTGCAGCGACGGCCGCTGTTATCGTGCTTTTCATCTCACGTGTGCTCGTCGAGGAGGGCTATACCTTCGCATGAAGACTGGAGGCGGCCAGAACACCTTGATCGAACAAAGCGCTTTACGAGGATTCTGTCATCAGCACTCTCCGAATGATTGGAAGGCCGATCACAACACCGACAAAGCCTACGACTCAACAGTTAATTATTGCAAGAACCATTTCAAGGGTCAAGTCTGGGCCGACAGCAGAGCCTCTGCTCTGGCCATCAATGAAGGGCCTGCTCATGGTACGGAGAAAGGACCCCTCAAAATTACACTTCCAAACAAAAGAGGGCAAAAGCCGAAAACAATTTGGAAGTTGCCCTCTGGAGCCCCAGTAATTCCCGAAGTCATCCTCAACTCCATCGAAGCATCTCTGGTTCGCTTCAGCGTCAACAAGAAAAAAGAATATGTGTCGGAGCTTTGCAAGTATTGGACATTGAAGCGAGAGGCTCGCCGCGGAGCAGCACTACTGAAGAGACTGCAGCTTCAAATGGACACCTTCAGCTCGTTTGAGGTCACGCGTCGGGACTACAAGGCTCAAGGTGCAGCCGGCCGTGCTCGACTGGACCGGCGCATCGAGTTTGCCGAGACTCTTGAGAAGGATCTTGAGCGTATCAAGGCTCTGTGCGAGCTCGTGAAACAACGGGAGGACGCGAAGATCGCAGAAGCCCGCTTACTCAAGGACGTGGTCAATATTGTGTACTTTCCCATCCTGCCATTGCTTGACACCGTCCTCCAGAAAGCAATCAAGTAAGTCACTAAGCACTATATGGGTAACCAGCACTAATCCTCCCGATAGGCATGATAAGGAGAGCACTTATAGGAACGACCTCTCGGACCTTCAGACTCGCATACAAAGTGGCGAATTTACCTCCATCACGTCATTTTCGAAATCCTTTGCCCAAATATTCGCAGACCGACTAAAGTCCAATGCTGCGACATTCGCGGAGATCATGCAGCAAGTCAGCGGCAGACGTCCTGACGACTCGACTCCAGAACAGACAGAGCTACGCGCCAAGGCACGGAACATTCTCCGAGCATGCCAGCCTTTGCTGGAAGATGCATTGAGGAAGGAGTCAGAGCTGACAGGACGACCCTTCGAACAGCAGATGAAGGAGCTCGATGAGGCTCTCATTTCACGGCGTAATTCCATTGTGGAACAGCCGCGGAGGGCTCACTCGTCATCGATTCGATCGAGAACGGACCAAACGGGATCAGCACCCCTGATCTCCAGGACGTCGAAATGCCAGACGCTGATGCGGAGGGTGCGTCCACAGAAGATTTGAACGGGCCCAAGACCAACGGCAGTCCTAAGAAGTCGGGAGCAGGTCCTGCTGCCAGTACGCCACCGGCTTCCACCAATGGACTTAACATCTCCCAGACCAACGGCGAAGTGGCTCAGCCAGTCGCTGAAGTGTCCATCAGCGGCGAACCGCCAACGCCGCCCATGAGCACTGAAGGCCAGGGCGCTCATCCAAGCCTGTCTAGCGGCGGTATTCCCTGGTACGTGGAAGCCTTCGACCCATTTGGCACCACTATCTACGAAGAACGATGGACCGGCCAACAAGTACTGCGTGAGATGTCCGAGGAGCTTAGCGAGATGGATGAGGACGAATTGCAAGAACTCGGTCCCGAAGACGACATCACGATGACCGGGCTTGCTGTCGGAGGCGCAGTCGTTGTTGGGAATGATGACGCTCTGCCAAATGGGACTGCAAATAAGAAATCAAACAAGTCGAGGAGTCGCAAGAGCAATGGTTGGAGTAAGGCGGGGAAACCTAGGAGGTACAGATAGATGAGAGCTCGTTGGAGGTGTGTCGTGCAGACGGCACACAGCCGACTTGATGCTTCACCTGTGCAGGCTATTCGACGGCAGCCGTTCTGCTATTCATTGATGTGGCAAGCACATTTGTGTGTCTTGGTATTGAAGATAACCATTCAGAAACGTGACGAAGTTCATCAGCAGATGGCTCCGGGCCCGTTTTGTTCACACGATATCTACCCGTCTCACTTCCCTCGCAGTGTCTTGCGATCTCAAGTGTGGACGAACGAGCCTCACGCGTGTCGTCTTCCGTCCTTTCCTAAAGCGTAATCTCTTCTTCTTCCCGCTGCCCACGCATCCAGTATCCGAAATTGCAACTAGTCACCTCTTGGCGACGCAGAAGACCGCGCCGAGGGACTGGTATCAGCTACAAAAATAAGCATTTTATCAGTACCTTCCCCTTGAAGCGCACCCTCCTGTTGGATAGCAGGCACAGCCAAGCAGCCAAGCATGGGCCAGACTTCTCGCCAAGAGAACGTGGCAGCCGCCGGGCCCATCGCGCTGATGATAAGCAGGTAGGGTGTTGACCGGCGCGGTTCGCGAGGATGAGGACGACGGGACAGGGTAGGTTGGTGGTCCAGCTGTTGACTACGACGCGCACACTTCTAAAGCTTTCGCGACTTCCCTCTGACTCTTTCCCCGTCCTGCATACCTACTGCCCTGCCGTACCTGCTGCCCTGTCGTTCCTCCCGCAGCTTGACCTTACAGATCAGGCTAGCGAACATGGCGCCTACCAAGGAAGCTCGTGTCGACGAGAGCAGCGCAACCCCTAACATGAACGACCCCAACCTCTCCGCCGACGAGATCCAACTTCGCGCCCAAGGTCACTCCGGCGAGCTTATCCGCCAATTCTCCCCGCTCGCGACCCTAGCCCTCGCCTTCAGCATCACAAACTCGTGGGTCGGCTATGCCGCAACCTTCGTCACTCCGCTCTTCGCTGGCGGTGGCCCAGCTATCTTTTGGGCTCCGATCATCGCATGCATCGCGTGCTTGCTCATCACGCTGGGTTTGGCGGAACTAGCGTCCGCTTTCCCGAGTAGCGGAGGGCAGTACCATTTCGCGTTCATGGTGAGCCCGCCAAAATACCGGGCTGCGATCGCATTTGTGACGGGCTGGCTGAGTGCTTTTGCGTGGTTGTTCACGACGGCGAGCGCGAATTTGTTCTGTGCCAGTCTGTGTATCAACTTAGCGACGCTGAGGAACCCGGAGTATGTGCCGACGCAGTGGCAGACTTGGTTGATCTATAGTAAGTCACTCCCACGCCTCGAGGAACAACGGACCACAGCGTTCGCGATTTCGGACTACCCGTCTGTTCTTTTACCACATCCGAACCACATGCTGACCAATTTGCTCACGAAACAGCCGCGTTCATAATCATCTGCTCGCTAATCGTGGTCTACCTCCCACGCGCGATCCCCCGTCTCGAGACCTTCTTCTTCTGGACTTCTCTCCTGGGCTTTTTAGTCAACACGATCGTCCTTCTCGCCGTTAGTCCGACAAAGCAACCTGCCACCACTGTCTTCAAAACCTGGTCGAACGCCACGGGCTGGGACGACGGCGTCGCTATGCTTCTCGCTATCGGGCAATCCATGTATGGCGTGAGTACCCTAGGAATCTCGTATCGGGAACTGAGCGATGACATGAGCATTGGCTTGAGCACGCCCACAAGGTTCCCTCGAGACATGACTCCCGCCTCTCCCATGCAACCTTCCATTGCATGATCATTCCACGAGACAAAGCTAACCAAAATGCTCTGAAACAGTTTCTTTGCACGGACTCAGCAACTCACATCGCAGAGGAGGTCGAGCGGCCGTCGAGAGCGGTGCCGAGAGCCATGTGGTTAACGATCGCGGTCGGAATTGTGACTACCATCCCGTTCACGCTCGCGATCTTGTTCAGCACGCAGGATTTTGAGACACTCAGCTTGTCACCATTGCCGATCATGGAGCTGTATGTTCAGGCGTTCTCGGGAAATAGCTCTGCGGCGCTGTTCTTCACCTTCTGGATCCTGTTCATCTATTTCGGGGCTACAATCGGGTTGGTGCTTACCTCGAGTCGCTTGTTGTGGGCGTTTGCCAGGGACAATGGATTGCCTTACTCGGGCGTGTTCGCTAAGGTGCACCCGGCGAGGAAGGTCCCGCAGAACGCTACAATTTTGACAGCGGTGTTCTGCATTTTGTACGGGCTGATATACATCGGCAGCACGACCGCATTCAACAGCTTCGTGGCGACTGCGATCCTGAGTTTGAATATCACGTACACGATCCCGCAGTTCATCGTGTTGGTCAGGGGCAGAGATAAAGTCTTGCCGAAACGAGAGTTTGATTTGGGGAAAGGACTCGGCATGTTCTGCAATGTGTTTTCGACGGCCTGGGTGGCGCTATATAGTGTACTGTTCTGCTTTCCGGTGTTCTTGCCCGTGACGGAGGTCACGATGAACTATGTCAGTGTGGTGATGGCGGGGACAGGGCTGTTTATTGTGCTGTTGTGGTGGGTGCCGGGGGGAAAAAGGGGGAGGTTTGTCGGGCCGAGGGTCGGGGAGGTGGTGGACTTGGCGGGATTGGGAAGGGCTAATGCTGGGGAGGTGGATGGGGAGGGCGGTGTTGGTGGAGGCGAGAAGGTGACATCGTAATGAGGGTTGAGGGTGACAATTTGTGCGCCTTTGGTCAAAGGTGGTCGAGCTTGGGGCATAAGAAGGAGACAGTGATCGTGAGAAGTCTTTGGCGGAGATGAGCTCAGACTCAACAGAATCCTGATTTTGTCAATAGAATTGAGTCGCATTCACTTGTACACCAGGAAGCTTGGTAGATCGAGGGGAGCTTATCGTCACTAAAACGTCTTCTGACCTGACTGACAGGGTCTGGGCTTACCTCCAGACTTCGTCGACCTGCGGCAGCAGCCCGAGAGGACGGCAGCCATGCAAATCCATGTGTCGCAATAGATTCTTGGTATGTATCGTTTTGGAGTCGTCGTAGTTCCATATCGATTGCTTCTGATGTGTCAACCTCAATTCGGAATATCGTGCAATCTGTAGCTGTCAGTCTGATGCTTTTGCTATCGACCAAACCGTGACATGCCTTTATTGCCCCAGCTTCGTCCAACTTACTACAAAAACCCGCGACCCTCTGGATTTGACAGACGATTTCCAACGAGAAGTGACGTTGAACACGCTTCCCAAAATACATAAGAGCGGAGTCCCTTACGGTTTCCAGATATTCTCGAATGTCGGAATCGAAGGAGAATGCTGTGTAGCTTCGTACACCCGTGCACCAGTCCAAGAGAGCACTTGTCCTCTCGTCCAACCCTTGACGCGCCATCGCAAGGCTTCTCTTGCCCGGTTGGTCCAATAGCGGAAATTGCATCTCATTATCCTCCAGGGCATGAGCGCGCCAGCTAGCGGGAACGCGACGTCGACCTAGCGCAAGCGGTCTGGCGCTCAGAATGAGCTTTTCAAGCTTGGGTAGATGAGCCTTAAGGAGTCCAGCGGCAAGAGACAATCCCAAGACCGTCGGATCTTCAGATGAAGTTGCCGAATCTGCTTCATATGTGTTTTCGAGAGGTACTGCCATACTTTAACTTCCATGCACGCTTGATAATTAAACACTTCGATGTCGACGGCCGCATATGGAAGCAGGAAGTCATGGACTTCGCCCCGAAGTTGTCGGCATGTAGCTGCTAGCAAGACTGGCTCCGAGCAGCAGAAGCAAGCGTCCAGACCGCGGGACCGTGAAGCACACTCTAGATTCAATGTCAGGCTTCCTTTGGTTGGGGAGATGTATATTGCTGTAGAGGCGGCTGGTAGATAGAAGTCGTAGACACGCTGCCGAATCTCCAGTGGGAGACCAAGCAGCGAAGGACTTGCCATATTCAGAGGGTGTTGGAGGCAGTCTTTCCTCAAAAGTTGTTGGAAAGAAGCGTTCCGGTCATGAGGAAAGGCCGCATTATCATCGTGAATTTGCCGAGGGGCGAGCAAGATGTGGAAGGGGAGCAGTGAGGCTGGCTGGTCGACATACAGCCTAGCGCGGTTGCCTGGAGGCCGCCCCTCCTTTCGGCCAAGGTACCTACAAATGATTCACTTTGACATTACAGCCACAAATGAAAATCATAGGTCTCTTCCTTCGGCGTATCAGGGTTAACATCTCCGTGCCAATATCCGATGCCAACGCTACAGCATTATCCTGATGGCGGTACAATGATATGTCACGTGAAGACGCGTATTGGCAGATCGATCTAGATCCTCACGTCGCGTTGCGTTCAAACTGGCGAATAAGCGGTCGAGTCTAAGCCGTAGCCACTCTCCCGCTTCACTTCTACAGCAATGCTGTGCTTCAAAGCCTGCCAACTCGGTTCACTGCGACGCGTTGTATTTGCTACTATATATCCGGCACGCCCCTGTCATTCCAACAATTGCACCAGTCAAGATCATCTCACCGTAGTCAGGAAGAAATCTTTGTCCGTCTTTCACGAGAGCCAGAGTTGCCCACTCAGCCTTGATATTGCTTGAGTCATGGCCGCAACCAAGATCATTGCACCGCCATCATCTCAGCGCCACCCGCGCTCTACCGTGACAGCGATACGCAAGGCCGGCAAGTCGGCAGCAAAGACCAGATCGCCACAGGCAATAAGGTCACCACACTTCGTCAAAGATCAATCCATAAACTCAGCAGCAACGTCCACCAAACGCTTGACGCCATATCAACGCCTCGTGTATGCACACCTCCTCTGCATTCCACCCGGCCGCATAACAAGCTACCTGGTCCTCTCACGAGCCGTCGCAGCAGCAGCCTACGCCACCTCCAAAACCGAACAAGCTCCAAGACCGAGTGCACGAGCTGTGGGCGGAGCACTTCGAAACAACCCTTTCGCGCCAACAGTGCCTTGCCATCGTGTCATAGCACATTCGGGATATGTTGGTGGATTCAAGGGGGAGTGGTTCGATGCACCGAGCGGTGTGAATCAGGTCGAGAAGTTGGGCTTGTTGAAGGACGAGGGCGTCGACTTTGACCATACAGGGAAGTTGTTGAAGGATGGGAGCGGTGAGTGGGTGTTTGACGGCCCCTGGGCGTTCGAGGAGCACGTAGGCAAGGTCGACGAGCTGTGCGCTGGTGTTTGAGGGGTGCGAGATATAGAAGCATCCGAGGGGTGTCAATGAGACGTGCTTGCGACTACACGATCCGACAAACTTCTTACTTCAAGCCAAGTATGCGGAGGTGTGAATTGGAAGCAGGCAATGGCAGCACAGTAGTTCATGAGAGATCTTGCGTTCCTTGCTCGCAAGTCCAGCATTGGTCTCGAGAGTTGCTCACCATGCTGGTTCGCGGACTGGCCACACACAGACGTCTACCATCGACACGATCGGGTCGTGGCGATCCAATTGCCGTACCAGACTGTGCACCACATTTGGTCTCGGTCACATGCAACGGCTGTCCAACTTGACAGGACCCATGCTGGTGGCCAGCGATGCTGTGCTCTACATCACTGAAAGTATGGTCGCGAGACGAAGTGTGCAGACATACCTCAAGCAGTCCTACCTGAATCATTCTCGTCGAGTCCCTGTGCAGTGTGCGGGAAGTGTCCGTTCTGCTGCAACAGCAAATTACCTCAACAGGAAGGGCGAGGCAGTTTCCTGTGCTGCGTTGGACGAGAACTGATGCTGTCAGATATGCGACGTTTGTGCAACAGACAGTGGCACTTTAGTTCCGCGTGGTTCGCAGTGGGCTTCTGCATGCAACTGCTGGTTGAGATCCAAACGATAGCCCTCGAATATGGTGGACGGGCCGACTTCAGTGACAGAATCTGGCGGGAAGGCTGCGGATGCTATGCTCAAGGGATAATGGGCAAGAGTAATGCCTTTCGACCGTCCCAGCCGAGCTTCAGTCATGCGGAATCTCGTCAAGATGCAGCTGGACACATTGGTATGTGTAGCAGGAGTGATGACTCCCGCGGCGAAGTCCAGCTATGGGCAAGACCTGAGATGCACTTCTCGCTAGTGACAGCAACCAAGTGAATTGAGTATTGTTTGACGCTAAGTCGAGTGTTCAAGGACTGTCATCCCGGAGGATTTGCGCATTGCTCGCGAATGCGCAAGCAAGGCATGCTAGCTTTCCTCCTTATCTCGTGCGCCTCATGCTAGGCCACGGAGACAGGCTCGGCGTGGACATGGCCGCTATCGATTCAGTAGGAGGACTTATTATTGGTACGCGAAGGAGATTGCGACTTTGATGGTGGGTTCGGCGATATCGAAGCGCCGAACCATCAGCAGAAATGGTCTGTGCGTGGCGGGGAGTCTGGGGAATTGTCAAGTCGCGCAATCCTGAAGTCGTGCATAATGATTGGCGTGCACACTAGCGTGCTGATTCAAGGACTTGCAAGTCGCTGGCCTTGCTGGCCAACATGCTTGCTCACTAGTGTCAGCGCCGAGGCCTGCTTCGTTGACGTGGGATATCTAAATGAAGCGATGATGTTGGCACAACAGAGCATTCCTCCTTCGATCTAGCGATTAGCATCGGGTCTACCTTTCCATGACTGCAGTTGACCGCGGTCATCTGTTTGAATGCTGCGACTGTTTGAGCCACAAGAAAGGCCAGGCCGTCTGCGTTTCAGCAACGAGGATTGCGCTGTCAAAAGCATGGGGGCACCTAGAGAATCCCGTCGGACGAACTGCGGGCGCTGCCGTAGGTCCAATACCTTCTTGGTATGGCTATCAGAAGAATGCTCCACGACTTGGTGGTATTTGTGCAAGGAACGAGCGCGCTAGAGTCAGCAAGCGAGTGACAGCTGGGGTTGGATGGCTCGATGGCTCGTCTGAGATGTCGACATCAGTTCCCTGTTCGACGAAAAGATCTTTGAGCAACATCAGACACTTCGCGCTGCAGGAAAGTCGTCGTTTGACGTAACTTTGCAGATGTGGACACGTGAAAACACCTGGAATGACCTTTGACAGCAATGGAATGCCAGATGTACATCCATGTGGCATCCATTGTTGCCACCAACCAGCAAAAGTCGAAGTTTGAAGGCTGCTGAAATATCTTGGATACGAGCAGCGAGACCTTGAAGACCACCCCACGCCAGTGAGAGCAAATGAAACGAGCATGCTCTGCGGCAGGACCCCAATTCTTGTCGAATTTGAGGAGCTGACGAATTGAGGGACCATTCCAGGCGCAAATTTAGTTCGCCTATGCTGACGCTTGTGCATGAACGAATACCGCGTACTGTCAAGAAAATGTCTGTGGTTGAACGTGGAGGTGCACGATTTGGCAGCAGCTGATCGCACAGCGGATCAGTTGCAGATCTGATGATGTGCTCAGAGCAGATCTTAATGACCTGCTGATTGGGGCGAAGAGGAATCATTTTTCCGTCTGATGACATCTACGAGCTGATGGGGATATGATCAGGACACTGAGTACCAGATGCGTCGAAGTCGACCTCCAGATTGAGGTCGTAAGCTGCTGACGGTAGACGCTGGGACGGCCCTTATCCTGAAGTCAACCTTAACGGAAGGCCCAAGCCTGTACTGTATCGAAAGGTGATACGGGCTGCCACTCGAGCGGGGTAAAAATGCGCCCAAGTTTCGCTGCCAGAGCCAATAGTTCCTGCATTGGAGATATCGCTCTGACGCTGTGCGACCACAGACTTACGAGAATCACTCCATTTCCGTCCCCTCTTTCTGCTCTCTCCTCATACCACCACTTGTATGAGGCGGCTGCACGGCCATGCCTAGGCTGACCATCCTTGTCACCCTCCATTTCATCTTCTGCATGAGCCAAGGTGCGTGCTGCCACCGTAAGGTGGCTGCCTAACCCAAGATAAGTAAGGTGCTCAGCAGGCTGTTGCCGACTAGCCATCGATGTTCGACATTATTCCCCACTAGATGGCAGGCTCACAACAGCTGTTCTTCAATTCGGAAAGACCTTTCTCGATATCTTTGCCTCTCTTCCCGTTCCTGCATAACTCGTCTTCTTCATTTCACATCAAGGATCCCTTTGACTTCTATTCAGGCTTTGAGTTCATCTAGCACAACTCAACCTGCAATGAGCACACTACATACTCGTGCTTCGTTATAGCAACAACCGACCATTCAACACTCCTTCTCTCAACTCATCATCACAACCCACCAATCCTTACCATGTCGACAGATTTCTTCGGCGATTTCTGCCTCGCCTGCGACAGACAGACCAATGGGGGCACCTTTTGCTCTCAGGCCTGCAGAATGGCTGAGCTGGAGTTGTACACAGGCTCGGCGTCAACCACGACTTTGCGTAACGCAACGAGTCAGGGTACATCTCATCGGTCAACCGCATCGGCTGGCCCGGGCTTCAAACTTCCGCCCGCGTACAACTTCACCCAGACCCAGCGGCAGTCATCATCTACATCTCTTTCGACTTCATCATCTTCACTCTCGTCGTCGCCTCCACAGTCTCCAACGACTACTCAGCATCTAACCTCGCAGGCTCAGGATGACCTACGAGGGTACGTGGGCGCGTTTGACAAGAACCGAACGATACTACGACGACGAGTTTCTATGCAAAGCACCTGATACATCGAGGCATCAATTCACATTCTGGCAGGGTGTTGGAGGAAACAACGGGCAGTGTACGAAAAGGCGTCAAAAGCATTTGCATTCATTGGAGCATAGCAATCACTACTCGTCATTCTCATATTGCATGTCACCATCAGAAAACCTCAAACATGTCGAGGAGCACAAAAGGGAGATCAACGGGACAACAGAACCCGCGAATGACAGTTCCTTTAGATCGGAGAGGAAGACAGAACGCTTACATATCACAAAGTGTCGACCATTTCAGCGTGCCATAACACCGTTTCATCTCTTCATAGCATTGAGTTCCATCCTAGCTGTCTGTTCTGTAAAGTCGTGCCTTGTTCTCGTGTACACACCTGCAGGTACATCTGTGCTAGTTCGTCTGTGCCTACCTAAGATCTGTCTTGCATATCCGGCCTTCCATGGAATCTTAGACTTTCCGACTTGGGCGGCCCTACTAGGAAGCGCCCAGCTGACTGATGATTCATACCCTTGCGCATACATGTATCCGACGTTGCAACATCGGCGCTACTGTAGTTCATTTGAGTTGTGGAGATTCCTTGTCGAAGGCGTGGTGTTCTGATACTGGTTCGTAGACTTCTGACACCCTTCTTCCTGTCGCGGTCGTCATGACTCTATCTCAAATTCGGAAAAGCAGAACCGCAGTATGTGGGCCAGGTTGGTAACTGCTCCTCCTGGTTGCGGCAACACTACAGCACAGCACTCACTAGATCCCGCAATAAAACTGATCTGTAACTCCAGCCGGCACCCGATCGATCGATTAGCCTTCAGAGATTAACCTTCGATGCCGCTCAGATGAGACCGGAGCTTCCCAAACCATAAAGCCCTGAAGTACACCGGAGACACATCTCCGCGACTCCCCCCAGTACTCGACCACGATGAAAGGCTGTCAGCTACACTGCACCTTCACACTAAAAGCCATAAGTGACAATACTGTGATGATGAAAGGTCCTTTCAATTCCCGTAAATTCGAGAGAAAGGAGTTTCGACCGTGAGTCCTGCTTTTTTAGGCAGGCAGGCGCGACGCCCTGCGCTTGAGCGGTCCCCTCTGATGTGCTTTCTCATCGTCGTACCGCTCAGTCTCCGATTGTTAGGTGCTCTCCCGAGCAATTTGACGAAGTTATGAAGTGCTGCTGCGAGGCAGGAAATATACGATATCGTACCACAGATGGTACTCAGGTAGGCAGCGCACGCTGTGCTTTGAGGACACCTTCCACGCTCATCCAATGACATCCCAACGACCCGAACCGAGGTTGGCCGGTTGTTACCCCAGGGCCTTTGCAAACCCCCGCAAAAGTAAAGGGTTCAAAAGTACTTGCTTGGCTGATTCACCCACACTGTAAGCAGTGACTGGACCAACCCAGCAGAATATACGGACAGACTTGAGAGCTTCCATCCCCGCCGGTGACATCGAAATTCCCCAGCGCCGATCTCGCCTGCTCTCCTGGTGACTGTCTCCCCGCCACCCACCCAGACGTCAGCAACGATGGCTCCCAAGATCTACTACGCTCCCCGGTACTACCAGTACCCCAACCTCGACCTGCTCACACTTCTCTTCGACTCACCACACGCCCTCTCCGTCCCCACCAGCAAACTACACATAGACGCCGCCAACCCATCCACCAACTACCTCACCAAACGTCACTGCCACGCCCTACTCGAATCCTTAGCCCACACCCTCCGCCACCACTTCCAAATCGGCGCCTCCGGTCCCAACAAGGACGTCATCGTCGCTTGTTCCGCCCTCCAGATCTTGTTGCCGATCGCCTTCTATGGGACCATCGCTGCCGGCGGCATATTCTCGACCGCGAGCCACAGCTTTACTGCGGAGGAATTGGCGAGGCAGGTAAGTCAGGGTGATGGGAAGGTGGTGATTGTGTCGGAGGAGTTGCGGGAGACGGGAATCGAGGCGGCGAGGATTGTTGGGTGGGATGACGCCAGAATCGAGGAGCGCGTGTTGGTGTTGGAGAGCGAGCCGGGGAAGTGGGGCCTAAGAACGGCGGTGGAGGGAAAGGTCGTTTGGGCGCCAAATGCGGATGAGGATGTTGCGGAGAAGGAGAAGAAGAGGCTGACTTGGACGAGGATCACAGATGCGGATGAGTTGGGCGATAGTATAATTAGCTTGCTGTACTCGAGCGGGACGACGGGCCAGCCAAAGGCGGTAATGCTAAGCCATAGGATGATGGTGAGCCAGGTGTATATTTCAAGCCAAGTGGCGAGGGAGTGGGCATTACCCCGGGTGTTGACGGGTGAGCTGGTTCCGAGTCCGCAGCGAACATTGGCACATTTGCCTGCAGCACACATTGCCGGCGTGGCAGGATATTTTGTCGGCCCGGTGTACTCAGGTATGGAGTGCTACTGGATGCGGAAATACACCTGGAAGAAGTTTCTGGAGTACAACAAGCAGCACAAGATCACTGCCTTCTTCACAGTGCCCGCGATCTGGGCACGAATAGCGAAGAGCCCCGACGTGGCCGATCATTTCGCGAGTCTGGAGGGCGGTCTGGGAGGCGCAGCACCGCTCGATGCGAATTTGCAGAACGCCGCTGGCAAGCGTGCGAACATCCAGCTGGGAGGCACATACGGCATGTCCGAGACAACAGGCTCAGTCTTGACCCTACCAAGGGGCATGGAGGACACTACAGGCTCAGTCGGCATCCCTCACCCCAACTGCATATTTCGACTGATAGACGATGATGGCAACGACGTCGCCGAGGGCGAGCCAGGCGAGCTGCTAGTGCAGACGCCAACCATGACCAAAGGCTACTACAAGAACCCAGAAGCTACCAAAGGCGCATTCATCGATGGTTGGTATTGCACAGGCGACATCCTGCAGCAACGTGGCGAGCGCGGACTATGGTACGTGACGGATCGCAAGAAGGAATTGATCAAGTACAAAGGTATCCAAGTCGCGCCAGCCGAGATCGAGGGTTTGTTGCTTTCGCATCCACTGATAGAAGATGCGGCTGTTATCGGTGTCGAGGGCGAGGGCACAGAGGTACCCAGGGCGTATGTTGTGGCGGATAAGAACAAGATCTCCGAGCAGGAAATCAAGGGGTTGGTTGCGGAGAAGTTGGCAGCGTACAAGCAGCTGAGAGGAGGTGTGGTGTATATCGACGAGATACCCAGGAGTGCCGTGGGAAAGATCTTGAGGAGGGAATTGAGGGATCTTGCTGCGAAGAGCAGTCAACCTAGGGCGAAGCTATGAGTGAGGTTGTTGTTGTCGATGTAGGGGATTGTGCAGTAATTCCAGGCCTGGTAAAAGCAGGGAACAGATTCAGAGATCGGGTGACCAGACTGAGGCTGCACCTCAATAGAGGAGAACTCTGAGCATTCGAAAATAGCCAGAAACCAATGGCATCGACCAAAATGGCGCTGTCACCGCACCTGCCTGATGCCGTCTTGCTCTCACTAGGTCCATAAGCCATCTTCCAAGGTTGCCAATTTGTGTGCGGTCCTAGTCTGGCCACTTGTCTGGCATTTCGCCATTCCACTCCTCCAGACTAGCTGCACCAGGTCCGTCCCAATCTAGGAACCTCGCATTCTCGGCATCCCGGTCAATCAGCCACGGGAATCTGTCCTTGTTCTCCCATAAATAGTCAGGCATCTTCACTATCCCATCGGCCCTACTTCCACTTCCACCCGCGAGTCCAGTCTCACCGACCTTCACAAACTTCTCCCACTCCCTTTCCGCCAGATCGACCCCATTCTTCACCCGCCTCACAATCTGCGCCGGATCCAAGAACACCGGATGGTTGAACTCTTGATGGCTGAAGCCCCTGATCTTGGCCTGAAACTCCGCAATTGTAGAGAAGCAGCTCGAGCAGTGCCAGCCAGCATCGCCGATCACGCGATATCGAGACTTGAACTCGAGTTTAGAGGCTGAAGTACGTAGGTCTTCAGGCCAGATCGTCTCTGTGGATCGCCAGATGGTGGCTTGTGGATGCAGCCAGTGACGTTTCTGTGGGAGCGAGTGGATTGTGTTGAAGGAGTAGAGGTGTGCGGTGGTGGAAAGTGTAATGCGTGGTGTTGGGAAGGTGCAGGTCCTCAGAAGGGTGAGAGCTGAGGGACGTGGGATCTCGTCGATGTCGGAAACGAGCAAGATGTCGTTCTCTTTCGGACTTTCTGGTGAGCCTGCAGGGATCGACAGGAGCTTGCTCAGCAGGGAATTCCTCTGAGCGCGCTCCAGAGCCCACGGATCTGTAGTGCCGGTCTGATCTGGTCGAAAGACGTGAAAAAGAATCTTCGTCCTAAAGTCTGCGAAGCGTGGAGACTCCGTCAGGTTCAAAATTCCTCGAATCTCAGTCGGAGGCTTGGGCACGCCCGTGAAAGTGTGCGTCGATACTGCGAGGACGAAGTAGTCAACTTGTTCTGCCAACGTGTGAAGTCTGATCTCTAGTAGATCTAACTCCGTGTTGATCGTCACAAGGTCGTATATCTTCCGTCTGGCGCGGTCCGGCGCAAGTGCCAGATGGTGCTGTTTGCACAAAACCTTTGCTTCTGCATCATCGAGCTCATGCGAGTGTGCCTTACTCGTGTCATCATTTCTGTTTGGCGTGCTGAAGGCGAAATAGTAGATACCACAGCTGGTCAGGAGAAGCAGAGCGATAAAACTCCATTGTGGACGTCGCGCTCGCATCAGTACCTGGACATCACCCGAAAGCCTCAACGAAGGTCATGATACGCAACTGCGTCGACTATAAAATATCGATAGACAAGTGTAACGTCGAATGCGAGGATTAGGAAGGGGAGACGGAGAATAAATATGCTGGCACCACGAAGCTACGTAGATGCCAAGGTCTTCTGTGCCAACCCATGGCTTGGCCCGATCAATCCAAATTGCGAGCCATGAGTATTGCCTTGTTGGAATCAAGATCACGGCATCGTGCCGCAGGGGCGGAGAGACAACAGCGTTTGTCGAGATCACGAGTGCATCAATCTTAGACCTTGAATCATCCTGAACTCTCGGTATTGGGATCTAGTGCAGTACATGCATTCGTCTAAAGCCTGTGAACATACATACAAACCTGTACACAGCTGGGCTGGCTCTTGCCAACATACAGCCCTCAACCTGCGTTGATCCACCTGCCAGTAGGACGCCGCTAGCGCAAACAGATCCTACCAACCAGACACGCCCAATGCAAGGCTCACGAACATCGAGCTTCCGCTCACAGCGCAAAGGCAGCGCCAGCAGCCACAACACCTGCCATCAAGCCCGCCGCAACACGGACCTGGCCAGCAGACGAGCCAGCAGTAGCGCTTGAGCTCGCGCTGCCAGAGGCAGAGGTTGCCGATGCACTGGCGCTTGAGCTTGGGGAGCTGGACTCTGTCGCCGCCTCTGAACCGTCGCCAATAGTACCACCCTGGACTGAGTCGCTCTGAGGCTGTGTAGTCGAGGCTTGCGCTGCTGCTTGTTGATAGGCTTCGATTGTGCGGTCAGTGCTAACGGGAGGTCTCAGCAATGACACTTCAAGATGGTAAGGCATAGCGGGAACAACTTACGTAGGGTTGATAGCTAGCGCCATACCGGCTTGGCAATGGCCAGGAACTGAGCAGTAGAACCACATGGGTGCTGAGGCATTGGTGACCTCGAACGTAAAGACATCGCCATCTTTGGGTGAAGGGCCCGAGTAGATGCCGCCATCCATGTATTGGCAAGGCTCAGCGAAGGTGGACTGAGCGATATCGTGGCCAGCGCCGAACCAGACGGCGACCTTGTCGCCCTCTGCGACATCAGAGAGGCTGTTGGGGTTGAAGACCAGGCCGGGGCCGACAGTGACATTGAAGGTGTGGTCGGCGAGGACGGCGCTCGCGAAGAGGAGGGTTGTTGCTGCCAGAGCGTACATTTTTGGAGGGTGATTTTGAGTTGTTTACGTGGTGACTGAGGTGGTGTGCTTGGTTGGGTAAGAGTGATTTTACGTCGTCGAGACGGTCAAGAATGTGCAGATGGAAAAAGGTGTATACGTGAGACTGAATGAAGTACCGGGTTGCGCGGTGCAAGACACGGGTGTTTTTATAGAAACTCAAGCTCACCTTGTAGTCCCCCAGAAACACACGTGGACTCATTTCGTTTCTCACCATATTTTCACCTTAAAAGCGTCAAGGTTTACTGGTGGTGAACAGAAGCTGGACGTCGACTTCTAGATCAGGCGACGGAATGGGGTCAAACGGGCCCGAACGAGATGAAACGCCGCAGTCTGGCGCCATCGGATAGGGGCACGTCTTACTTTGCAATTTCGACAGCTTCCGGTACTTCCTCACACCTGTCAGAACTGGAGAGTGGGTGAGTTGCAACTCGTGAGCGACTCTCGGGACGGCGCTGCGTATTCTTCGCTGCCTAGCCGGGTGTCTGAAGGTGGTTCACGGGGTCAGGGTCTGGGGGGAAAGTCTTGACTGTCGTCTCGATGCTGTTTCGAAAGATGGAGAACATTATTGACGAACCGGCCAATAGGAGCAGAGAAATCCAGCGGGTTTCTTCGGACCTTGTGGCTTGAGCACAGGCGAGCCAACGGGCGCTACACAAACTCTCTACGACAAAACGCAAAGTGTTTGACGCATTTTTCTTTTAGAAAGTCATCGTGGACGTCCTTGTCGCTCTGCTCAGACCTCTCGGCAAGCGTGGCTTACACATCGGCATTGTGACTATCGAGCCTGAGTCCAGTGCCAGTGCCCTCACTGAGTCCCGAGGTTATGGCTGCGGGCAGTCCAAGGCCAACCACTCACGATGATTTGTGCTATTGGCCGTGATTTTGCATGAATCTTACTCGGATTCTCTATGATGGCACGGCTACACAGTGTACAGAACAACAGAAGGGATTGGCATAAGATCTGAAATGCAGACATCATGCCACCAATCGTACTTCAGAAGTACTTAGCACCGGGAATTTGCCGCCGGTGAAGATGGCTTCATCAGGTCGTGCTGTAATGTGCTTTTGCACCTGAGCCGGTGCTGTTGGTGCGCCGGTAAATATGCGCCCCGTTCGATCTTCACCTGCGTGACTTCAGTATTGCTGAAAGTCACGTCGCAGCCCGCCTGTAATGTGTCGTTGTTGCCGCTATCTTGGGCGTCGCACCACTGTGAGCACCGCTTCGCTGTCCCTGGGGCAAGTATGTGTGCGCTGTGTTGCCAGTACGGCTGTCTCCAACCGTCTGAAGCAGCGTTGTCAACGGAGTTCCTCCCAGCATGATGCAAAAGCTCACTCAATCGAAGGGATTGGTCGACATCGAAGCGGCCAACGCTGGACCACGATCGCACCCTATTGTCGACGCAAACCAGTTCGTAATGGTAAACGGCGGCGGGCCAAACGAGATTTGTGCTTTTCGAGGCTCGGACCTGCCACATCAAGTCACAGTTGTACGATAAGATCCAGAACCGGTGCCGGTCTGTACCAGTGAATGGTGGCCAACCCAGCCAGGTGACCATCGTGGCGTTTACATCCCCGCCGCCAACGGCACAGTAGTCAACACCCCGTTCTTATCATACCTAGCCTTGAAGAACGTATAGCTCAGCGTAATCGTATCAATACCCCTCATCGCCGGATCCTTGACAAATTCCGGATCAATGAAGAAGAACACCGGCATATCCACCGTCTCATTCGCGTTCAGTTTCTGCTCCTCAAAGCAAAAGCACTGGATTTTGCTGAAATACGGCGCTACCTGCGCCGGCGTTACACTATATGTCGCGACACCGATGATATCCGCCTGACTCTTGTTCGTAGCCGTGTAGAATGCCAAAGCGGTTTCGCCGGGCAGGACACGGACTTCTTTTTGCTGAGGCGTGAACTTCCAGGGTAGGACGTCGGAGACAGAGCCGTTGAAGGTGATCTTCAACCTTCGGTGGTTGTCAACAGGTCTTAGACGAGCCGCAGGGTCCCCGCCAGCGTAGTCGTGTGCTTTCACGGGCTGGCCTGACCAGCCGGTCTGCTGGCAGATCATCTTGTAGAGAGGGACAGAGCCGTAGGCCAGGGCGAGGGTGGCTATGCAAACGCTAATGCCGTATATGAGGGTCGTTTGATTCTTTTTGCTGCTTTCGGCGCGCATAGACTGCATAGGGCTGACGAAGGCTTGTTGTCGACGCGGAGCAGATTGCTGCTGGCGGAACGGGTTGATTTTCGAGAAGCTGCGGGTCTGTGGAGGTGGCCGCCATGCTGTGAAGAGGGAGGCTCGGGGCGCTGCTGAGGGCAGAGATCTGACGGAGGCCTTCATCATTGATGAAGCTATAGGACGGAGCGACAGGGTGTGTTGAGTGCTATAACATTTTCGACATGCTCCAGGTCTACTGAGCATGTTCATCAGAGTCTACCAAGTTGTATGATGCTTTCTCCGAAATAATCTGGTCGAAGCTCGAGTCACGGATCATTCACGCTGCAGAAAGCTGACTCGAGCATTCACTGCCTCATAACAGCTTCGGCCTCTGCACCTTTCTGTAAAACATTACTTGATGTTGAGGACAATGGTATTGTGTCGCACATATATACAGCACCTCAGGCGCGGCTATGATCGCAGGGACTGCTTTTCCCCGGGCAGGCAGTTGTTCACAACCCCGTCGCATTTCCTCTGCACTTGATCATTAACAGGTTCCCCTCTCACTTCTTCTCCTTCGTAGCCTCCGCCTTCTCAAGCGGGTCGTCGTCCGCACTGGTGACCTCTGGGTCGGGACCCTTGTCTCCAATAGCCTTGTCTAGCTCATCCTCGCCAACGATTCCGTCAGTGGCGGCTTCGCTGCTCTTGGACTTGGCTTCCTTGGTAGCCTCGGCCTTCTCGAGAGGGTCGTCTTGCTCTGTGGAGGCTTTGGCGCTGGCTGAGAATTGTCAGTAGCTTTTCAAATGAACGACTTGCAAAGGAGAAAGCCTGTAGCGGAGCTAGGCTTGCAAAGGCTGTCTCGGAGAAAAGAGGATTGCTCACCACGTGTTGAAGGCATCTTGGCGTTATCTTCGAGGTGTGACTGATCTCGTTTGCTTCAGTGCTTTCCTTTTGATGGATGTACTGAAGAACAACTTCGGTGCGCGATGAAGTCAACTTATGTATTTTAAGCGCCTTCGCCATTCGTGAGCCCTCTCTCGTCATCGTGCCTCGCAAACTTGTTTGTGGCTCATCTTGTGTGGCTTGTGACATCACAAGCAGGGGTTGGCTGTGGAGGGGTAAATTCAAGGTACACGAAGTATGTATCGGCGATATAACAAAGTCGATCTGAACGTTTGCTCGTCAATTTGTGGAATGATGCTCAGCATAGTCGCGGCAAGAAGATCGTGTGGCACGGTTGCGCGAATGCATGTCATATACCAATCATCTGACAAGGCATAACCGAGGCGCGATAGTAGATGTACTTATTGAAGTTGCTCAGACTACATGTGTGACTATCTCAGGTATATGTGGTGAGAACCTGTAATAGTCACGACTCAAAAACCTGCCAAAGTATTCATTTTGTCCTATCAGCACATGTATGGTGCTAGCTTTGCCGCAGACCTGGCCTTAGATCCGATCGCTCGCTTGTTAGCTTCGCTAATCGAACGCCTCGCTTGTCAGTCTCGCCGCATGCTGTTGATTGCCCACCGCCAATAGTCGATCCCATTCGGCAGCTCCGACGTATCGGAATGGTTTGGCTGCGAGTCGCCCAATCAGCGTGGCCGGCTCCATGATATAATTAGGAGACTCTTTTGAGAGGAAAGGGTCACTTGGACTGCCTGGGTCACCATGCACTGCTTGGCGGAGGCTATGCCGCTCGTCAGCATCTACGCCTGGCTTCGACGAATCGACATGGTCTTCATCAGTGACACGTTGTTTCGCATCAGTTACGTCCGTCGGCTGTATTTGGGAGGCTGGTGCAGGAATGATTGGGTGCAGGAATGAATACACTTGGTGCTTCGCTCATACGAACAGTGCTCTGACTGGCCCCTCGTAGTGCATGTATGGCATGGTAGCTTCCTATCGCACGTGGTGTTGCGACGCCGACAAGGCCAGCAAGCAACAACATTCTTTGAAGCAGAGGAACCATCTCTCTCGGGCTCCTGGTCGCCTCGCTCGCTCTCTTGCGATGAGCTGGTATAAAAGCCACCTGATGAAGACGACGGAGAAATCACAGCTGCGACGGCCTCGTACAAGCGCTGGCCTAGCTCCTCGTCGTGCTGTTGCGAATTGTGCTCGCCGTTCTCTTCACTGTTCACTGTATGACAGCCGTGGCGTTGATGTCGTAACATGGACCGCCTATCCGCATAGACCGCATTGCATGACGTGCAAGCCGTCTTCTCACGATCACTGGATCCATGTACCTTGTTGAAATGCCGCTGAAGATCGTGCGCCCTGACGAAAGTCCTATGGCATTGATCACACGCATGCCGGTCTTGATATCTGAAGTGAGCGGAAGGATGTTGACTGTCCATATGCTCATCTAGTCTGACTGGCCTACTGAAGGCTTCGCCACAGTAAGAACACTTGTGCTTGCCACCTCTACGACGCATACGAGATAGCTCGCGATCAGTATGGTTGCAAGAAGAGACCCGATGGCCTCTGACGCAGGCCGCGCATGCAAAGTTTTCCCCGTCGATCAACATAGCTTGGGCGCTGCTCAGCTGTGACTGAGTTCTGGACAATCTTCAGACGACACGCTGTTCAGTGTAGCCAGTCTGAGGTGAGCAGACGATCTCCCGTCGTTCAGATTGTGGGCCGATGATATGGCGTCAGCTATGTCGAACAATGCGTTTTGCCACCAGTTTGAGGTGTCGCAGCCAACAGCTGTGCCAGGAGGTCGAGGTGCCGCAATTCAAGTGCAGGTAGCACACGCCGTACCTGGACCGAGTTCGCCGTTCTCCTCAATGTGCTTACAGTCGTTGGCAGATTAGGAGAAGGTAAGATATAAGCCAGTAAAGGTCCGACTAGCCTTTGTGAAGAGTGTTGGGAGCGCGCGTGGACCAAGGCTCGCAGGTCTGAGACTCACACAGGTGAAGCCTTTGGGACTGGTGGCATGCTTCACAAACAGGTAACTTCGTTGTTGGCGGATGGTGGTGAGACTGTAAAAGTATCCGGACGATCGTTGAGCACAAGTCGGACAGTTGAGAGCCATGCTTTCTAGACACGGGTGCCAAACGGTTATTAACTACAGAGGGCAGCACCTCTATGGTCGATCGTTTGAGGCAGAGAAGTACCGGCACAAGGAACACGAGCGAGCGCTTGAGGGAAAACCGTACCGGCACAACGTCAATTCGAGAAGAAATCGTATCGGTACAAGGCACCCAGGCGAGCGCTGACAAGGTTTGTACCGGCGCAAAGCGCAAGGCCTGAGCGACCTCGGGAATTCGTACCGGCACGAGCCCCCTGAGCGACCCATGAAAGCCCGAGCGTCGAGGCACGACTCCACCTGCTCCCTTCTCACTGGTCATGGACTCATGGAAGAGCAGCAGATCTTGCAACACTTATGTCGGATCGTGGGCGTGGTTATCGAAACTCCAGTATTCTCTGCGTACAAGACATTATGTTTGCCTACCACGTTCCGGCACAGAGACCTGAGTAATGTCCACGATCCGCCTCTCAACCTACTGCAGAGATTCCGCGCTATACTACGCAGTCTCAGCATTACTGTGGTAGGCTTGTGTAGTCTTCGCCTTGGGCAGAAGACTCTCCGGCACGAAGCCCATGGATCCCAAGTCTGGGAAAGAGACACGCAAGAGATATATCATATCCGATCCTTTTATGTGCAGGCGTGGCAAGCTACGCTGCACGTTTTGCCCAAGTTCAAGCGGTAGGCTGTCAGCCAATGAGGGTCACCAGGATCCAAAAGAAAAAGAACGATCCCTTGGCTATGGTCTCTGGTCAGGTTGGTACTAGACTGGCCGGCAGTGGCGAGAGCGCCGTTCCGTGGCGAAGCAGCAACTGTAAATCGTTGCAGCACCAATTCATTTCTCACTTCTTGAGTGCTGTACCGGCACATGGCTTGAACGTTGAAGTGGTGGGTATCTGGTGTCCCTTGCTACGTCTCCACATTCAGACTGTCCGTATGCTATGTTTGTTGGTGCCGGTACGTAGCAATTCGATCCTCAACAGTGGCATGCTTGAGGACTGCGCAAAGGTGGCGGGCGTTGTGCCGGAACACTTTGACAGCGTAGGTGATGTCGGGTCGTTGGATAAAGTCGACAGAGCGTCCGCTCATGGACCTGAGGCTTTCATGATTTACTTCGACTGTGGTCTTCCGAGAATAATCCCTGCACGCTCGCCCATTCCGGAGACACAGCTACGACTAGAATATCATCGACTGCAGTAACGTCCTCAGCTTTGGTCTCCGCGATGAACGAGGAAGCCTTCTGGACTATCATTTTCGGTGCGTAAATTCCTGACATTGTCGGTTGTCGACTTGCGGCTCGTCCAACCCAGTCGACAAGCTCATCTTGTCGTTGACCCGCACAGAATCTTCCCTCGCTCTCCTTCGCCCCTCGTCCGCTCATCTCCAGTATATCTTCGCTAACAATGGCAATGAGTAGGCTTGACAGCTACGCTGATCGGTCTGGTGACGATATGGCAGAATTTTCGCATCATGGATGCCCGGGCCAATGGTACGTCTGCACGTCTATGCTCCGACATCCTCACGTCTGACGTTCTTGATATAGTCACCATCCGTCCTGAAGCCCGAGGATGGTACGGGTATTAGGCGTATATAAGACCAAGCAAAGCATGATCTGCACCTCAGAAAAGCCAAGGACACCCAAGAAGTGATGGCTTGTCACACACACCAACGGCACAAACCCAGCGCAAAAAACTCCCAGAAAGCCGTCTGCGAAAAAGCGGACGCGACAAAACGTCGTTGGACAAAGGGCCAACACACGCAATTGGCCGCCAACGTACCGAGAAAGTATCCGACGGGCGGCGTTCTTGAATAGAAGCATCTAGCGCAGAATAGTGACAAGTATAATGTCAGCTGTCCACTTGTTGTCGAATGTTCGTGGCTTCTCCTACCGGCTCCGCAGACTCTGCTGGCACCTGTGAATGACATTCCATCATCGATGGACATCGAAGAACACATTCTCAAGGTCTCGTGCCTCAAAGTTAGGTGCTTCGCCTCGTGCAGGCGCTAGGGGAGACGCTGCTTTCCGTCGACTTTCTAGTCCGCCCTTGCTCGGGAAAGTTGGAAACATCTCCTTTGCCTTGGGACGTGGTTCCTCGCTGAAGTACCTATGATAGAGCACATCCTCTGCCGTCGGCCGGCCTTGAGGGTTCATAGACAAGCAGTCCGTGAGAAGCTGGAGGCCAGCAGACGTGAGATACGGAAACTTTGTCGCCGACAATCGCGACGACAACTCAGGCGCCTTGGACAGGACTGGATGGAGGGCCTTTGCGTTGGGTAAAGATCTGAAGCCCGGCCACGACCCGCTGGTTGGAGTGCCGAGGAGGGAGAAGATTTTGGCTAGCTGATCAACTTCGTTCTTTCCCTGGAACAATGGTTCTCTGGTCAACAACTCGGCAAATATACAGCCTAGCGACCAGACATCAACGGCGGCGTCGTATGTCCTTGTCCCAAGAAGCAACTCGGGTGATCGATACCACAACGTGACGACAAGCTGCGTCAAGTGTCGTGGTGGAGGCGTAGACGTGTATCTTGCCATGCCAAAATCAGCCAGTTTGAGCTCGCCACGGTTGTTCAACAATAAGTTAGAAGTCTTCAGATCGCGATGGAGGATGTGGCGGGCATGCAGATATACCAGTGCTGAGGTGAGCTGTTGCAGCATCAACTTTGTCTCAGATGGCAGGAAAGGCTCTGAGATGGTGGACAGAATCGTTTTGAGGTCGTGTTCGACGAAGGGCATCACGAGGTAGACACTATGGGATGATAAATGGGTCAGAACAGGTTGTATCGGATCTCTTCAACTCAGGACATGGTCGTCCGAGAGCTGGACTTACTCTGTCAAAGTGTCGCCAGTCACGACTTCTTTCAGATCGATGATGTGCAGGTGCGAGCAGGCGTTGAGCGTCTGGATCTCCCGGAGGCCGGTGACAGGGAAGCCCTCGTCTGCTGAAGGATTGATCTTGAGCTTCTTTAGAGCAACAATCTCGCCCGAAGTCTTGATCCGAGCTCGTGAGACCTTGCCATAGGATCCTTCCTCGATCGCGTTGAGGATCTCGTAGTTATTAACGGATGCTGCTGGGCCGAACGTCGTTGAGGGCAACGAGAGCAGATGGGCTTCCGGTTCAGGCGGTGGTGACGGAGACACTCGGCGCCGCTTCGAAGGGCGAGGGCTCTCCTCGTAGTCTCCGCGGGCTTCTTGTGCTGCAGCAGCTTCCGCGGCTCTTTCCGCTTCCTGTCGCGCTTTCTCTTCCTTGACGCGCTTCCTCTCAAGCTTCTCTTGTTTGCGCTGTTCAGCCAATGCTGCGTCCTCCACCGTACTGGCCCATCGAGAGCTCATCGCGTGGCGCGCGGCTTGCTAGTTCAGGCAATCCGGAATGGGATAGGCGCGTTGGAAGTGTTGAAAGAGACGAAGACTTGTGATCAAGATGCAAACAGAGGAAATTGTTTGGCGAGCTTTTGGGTATGACGCAACCCCGCATCAGGTACGGCGATCTGCCGCGGTCGGTGAAGTGCATTTCTAATATGCTCACGACCAGTGACGAGAAACCTTCTACCTCGAACGTCAGTATCGCTACTTCTGCAATTGTGAAGTCGAGAGGACAGAAGCATGGGTAGTATAGGCGTGGAGTCCTTTCAGGTAAGTGTCAAGCGGACTATACGACATCAAGCTAAGTTGCCAGACAACATTCGCAGTGCCATTACATTGCGACAGCTGCGTGGAATCAGTCACCAAAGTGCTGAACGAGGTGGATGGCGTGCACAAGATCGAGGCTGCACTGAAGGATCAGACCGTCTTGGTAGAAGGGACAGCGCCTCCTTCCGCAGTCGTTGCTGCTATCGAGTCCACTGGCCGCGATGCCATCCTACGAGGCAGCGGCAAATCCAATGGCGCAGGCGTGTGCATACTCGAGACGCATGCTCCAGCAATCAGAGACCCCGTAAGAGGCCTGGCGCGAATGGTACAAGTGGGCGAGAACAAGACATTGGTCGATCTGACATTGAAGGGCGTTTCGTCTGGAACGTATTATGCCACAGTGCGGGAAACTGGTGATATCTCCCAAGGTGCGGCCTCAACGGGCGGGGTGTGGGAGGCCATCAAGAGGGCAGTCGGCTTCGAGAGCGAGCAAGAGCCTGCACGTGGTATGTTTGGGACGATAACGGTCGGAAAGGATGGGAGAGGGAGCACATTTCTCGACCGACCAGTCGCGATTTGGGAGCTGATTGGCCGAGGCATGGTGGTGTCCAAGAGTGCGCATGCTGGTCTTCAGAAGAACGATCCCGATACATTGGTCGGTGTCATTGCAAGGAGTGCCGGCGTGTGGGACAACGATAAGGTGGTTTGTTCGTGTTCAGGTAAAACGGTATGGCAGGAGCGGAAAGAGCAACAAGCCCAGGGTATGCTGTAACGGTCGCCCAGGAAGCATTCGCTTGATGACAACTGCCGGCACGATTTGTCGCGTACAAACCCTCTCTGCAGGCCGTGGAGTGACGTTGTGATGCAAAATACATCGAGTCACATCCTTATCAGCCCTAGTGAATGTAATCAAGACTTGACATTGTGTCGGATGGGAACTGCTCAAAGGCGTCCGTTCGCCGGATGGCTTCTCGGACTGGGCCGCGGATGGTGGTTTGAAACGCCTCTCTGACGGTGTCACAAACCTGGCATAACCGTCCGTGCCGATGTTTGTTTTCCATTCATTCATCGGAAGCAGCTATCCTACATGGAAGCCATTGTGTGATATCGATGTTGAGTGATCTCGAGTACAGAAGTCACAGAGATATCACCACGTTCATCACAACATGACCACGACTGCCCGCCGCGTTGGTGGCTGCTCCAGTTGGGGAACAGAACCGCTAAAACGTGCAGCGTGGCATTCTCGGCCCCTGAACCATGCTGCGAAAGGCAACCTTAACCCTCCCTGAAGCACAATCGGATTCGCCTATGAAGCAGAAACTGTGTGCCCCACTTCAAACGATCTGCTGCAGCATGTTTCGTTACCAGCAAAAGCAGGCACATCTTCATGCGTCAAGGTAGGGGTGGAACAGCAGACCAGACACCAGATACGTCCTGACGTGAGGGACAGAAGGGTCGGTCCTGTCGGGCCAGTATACAGCAAGCTTTGCAGCCTTCGTTCTCGCCGTCTTCAACCCCTCCTTCCTTCCCATTCTCGAGGAAAATCCCACCACCAAGTCTTTCTTTTCCACCCGCAGAGAGCGAGAACATCTCTGCCACATTCCTTACCTCTTCTACCCTCCGGCAGGTCCTCTTCAACCTTGGTACTATTCTATTAATGCCATATCTAATCACCACCCAATCTCGAAAAAGAACCCGTCAACCTCTTGGAAGATCGGCCATATAAATCCCGTCGAGCGCTACCCACCAATCAGTGCCTCGGACTGCCCGCACAGCACATCGGCGCTTCTGCAACAAGACCGCATCTTCACTTCCTCAGGCGCTTACGCTCTGGGACATCCCTTTGCCCAGCTACAAGCCTCGTTCACTGCGAGCACACCTCGCTTCTACAGGCCCGGGCCTCGCCAAAACCCACAGTACTAGTCAATTTAATTCTCCAAGCGTGAAGCTGCGTCAGACTACAGCATCAGCCAACCATCCAAGCCTGCGCCAACGCTTTCCGTCTCATATATACTCGACCCTTGCTCGGCCTTCCAGTCCGAAACACTCACTCTGTGGCGCCAGGTGATCATCTCGGCCCCTACGATCTGACTTCATCCATTCCATCTTTCGAGAAGCACAGTAAGCTGCACGTTGCTGCGGCCACTACGCCTCTTCTTCCCGAAGTCACGGCGACGTGAGCCAGCATGTCGCTTAAGCAGGTATGCGATCGTGTCCACGTTGCCGGTAACAGCGTCACTGACAAAGTTGTAGGAAATAGAGACATGGGTGCAGGCACTCAGTCACTATGACAACACCGAGTACGAGGAGTCGTTACGAGTCTTCGACAACATCGCCGATACCTCACGAATACTGTTTAATTGCGGCGTCATCCATGCAACAATCGGAGAACATGAACGAGCGGTGGAATGCTACCAAAGGGCCATCAAGCTCGACATGTACCTTGCTGTGGCCTACTTCCAGCAAGGCGTGTCGAACTTCCTTCTCGGCGACTTCGAGGAAGCGCTGGCGAACTTCAACGACACCCTGCTCTACCTGAGAGGCAACACTTATATTGACTATGATCAGTTGGGTCTCAAGTTCAAGTTGTACTCGTGTGAGGTTCTATTCAACCGCGGCTTATGTTACATCTATCTCCAGCAAGAACAACCTGGTATGCAGGACTTCGACTTTGCTCGGAAGGAGAAGATGACCCCGGATCACGACGTGATTGAGGATGCTATCAAGGAGAAGGCCGAGGTACGTGCCGTCCCAGTCGTCGCAGCGCTTCCACTGACTAGTCTGGCAGGGCTACACTGTATTTAGCATACCCGTGGGCGTGGTGTACCGGCCAAATGAGGCAAAAGTTAAGAACTTGAAGACAAAAGACTACCTCGGCAAAGCTCGTCTTGTTGCGACTGCTGATAGCAAGAACACCGGCGTAGGCTTCGCAGGCGCCGAAAGAGTTCAGGCCTTGCAACGAGCAGATGCTGCCAAGGACGACCGACCCGCCGAAAACATCAGCTATGCTGCCACAAATCTCGTGCAAAGGAGTCTGACCAGCCGAGCTGCGCCGCCGCGTGACTCGAGCGCTCCAGCAGTCATGGGTCGGAATGTCTTTCCACCCACGCCTCCACCAGAGGGCGACAAGCCAGGTGGGAATCGCGGGAGCGGAGGTGCTGGCAATGCAGCATTGCCATACCGGTCTGCTTCAATGCGAAATCCGCCAAGCAACATGCAGCCACCTCCTCCACGAGGACAAGGCGAACCCCGACCAGGCATGCTTGGCCGTTCCCGGACCGTCGATCTTAATGGCAGCTATGGAAGAGGCCAGGACAGCTACTCACCAAGAGGCAGCTACGGAGATCAGCCACCTAATCCAATGGAAAGATCCAGAACAGGGACGCTCAGAGGTTCATCCGAGCCAAGAGGTGGTGCTACATCGCGTCAGCCATTTCCCAGCAGGTCTATGTCGACTCGAGCGCCAGCTCCTGCACCGCTGTTCAGAGAAACAACACCAAGGGCAAGATTTGAAAGAGATCCTGCCGAGGACACTGTCGATGATGTATATGGCCTGTACGCCCAATCTAGACAAGTGTATGGTGGTCGTGATGCCCGAGGCAGCCCTTACATGATCAACGAGGAAGACGAGGAAGATTACATTGACGAAGATGTTGGAGGCGATGACATGGCAGGGTTTGAGCCGGTCTACAATCGATCGCCTCCACAGTCACGACTGCAACCGTCGATGTCGACCCGAACAAAGCGTGTCGAAATGCGCAAGATCCGCTGTAAGGTCCACGCTAATGAAGACACGAGATATATCATGCTGCAGGCAGACGCTCCTCTTGGCGTTGATTTTGGCGAGTTTGAGAGCAAGATCCGCGAGAAATTTGCTGTGAAGAGCGCGTTGAAGATCCGAATGCGCGACCCTGACGATGGTGATATGATCACCATGGGCGACCAAGACGATCTGGAAATGCTCATCCAGAGTGTCCGGGCTCTTGCCAAGAGAGAGAAGAGTGAGATGGGCAAGATGGAGGTCTGGATCTCATTCTGAGCACGTCAACGGGCCTCTCTGAGGGATCACCTGGACGAGTCGGCATCAAGTGCGAGACGTGGGAAGAGAAGGCGTTATTCGGACGACATATACAGAGATGTGAAACGACAGATACCTTGACATTATTCAACAAAGCGTGGCGCCGGGAAAGACTGGACATACTATGACGGCTGCAAAGCAGTCCTTGAGATATTTTCGTTACATATAAGGATTGGCAGGATGCGGATTTGCCTTGGATTGCCGAAGATATAGGGGTCTTACGAAGATGACTTCAGCTTGATAGTGTACTTGAAATGAGTCGAAGGAATGAGAGCCTCGAGAGACTTCGGTGCCTGACAACATTACCACTTTGCATATAGAGAGAAGTTATGTACCTGCAGCAAACAGCCCATGTGATAAGTCGGCGAGGACCCCGGATGTTCGGCAGCGTCATCAGCTATAGACTGCAGACTTCGTGCAACCTTTCGATAGCATGGCACTTTTCGATGTGGCTGAGAAGGCTGAAGTCATGGCGAATTTACACAATTCGATGGCACATAGCCCTGGAGACCCCAGAATTACGTTGCCTCCGAGCCGGACGCCCCGTGCAGTGATTTCAGACTGCTTGTCGTCGACTGCGTGGGCCTTGAGAGCTATCGAGGTTGTTTCCGAGGCTCGAGAACGTCGAGCTCGCCCTCAAGCTCTGAGGGAACAATGCTGCCAGCAGCTGCTCTTCTACGATGGCAATGCCTTGGTGATCTTGCAGGAGACCGAGTGCCCGGGTCTCAAGTGTGGCGTCGCCAGAAGGCCGCTAGTCCCTTCGCTAATAGGCGGTAATTTCATCCCAGATCTATCGAAACTCTACTTGAGCCTCTACTCTCCTATGCTTTCCCTTCTGGTCCTGCAAAGGTCTCTTCTAGAACGGTGTAGGAGTCTATGCATACGGCGTGGCCGTTGGCATGGCTGCGGCGCGATTGACGCCAGCTCGTTGTGGAAATAGAGAGCCTCAATCTGGCTGCGCTTCCAGCTTCAAGGCGTTTTCAGCAACGCCTGGATAGTCCCTTGCTCATCAACAATACTACTTTTCAGGGCAAGCTTTGTCCTGTCGCTGTCCATGTGGCTCAAGATGCTGTCCGCAATGGTGCAAGCTTCTCAATAACGAACATCATTCGGAGTCAGCCGAATCAACAATCCAACATCGAAGACTATGCTCCACGTCTATGTGCTAGTCCCCTGGGAGAATAAGTATAATGGCTGAGAATTCCCCCTCGAAGATGTGAGAAAGCCCTCGTGCATCTCTGCTGGATCTGCCCTGTATCCTTCCGATACGTCCACTCCTTTCCTTAGAGAGCAACTGACCTGCAATACTTTCATTCATCATGGGCCAAACTTTAAGCTCAGACGTTACTTGCGATGCATCAAGCAGCGGGACTTTCGCTTACGGCACCTACTGGATCGGCTCCAGAACATTCAACGCAAATTGTGGTTTTGACACTACCGGTCCAGTCCTCCGCGTCACAAATGCCGACTTCTACGACTGCATAGAGGGCTGTGCGTCCGATTCACAGTGTAAAGCAATCTCATGGGTTACCGGCACCTGTTATCAGAAGAGTTCCCGTGGCAGTCTAGTCTATTCCGACCACGGCGTGTCTTCCTTCATCGACATTTCCGCCACAGACCTCACCTGCCCCAACTCGAACGGCTTGGGATACAACAATTTTGTTGTCCAATGTGGCGTTGATTATCCTGGACAAGGTGACATTGGCTCAAGCTCAGAACCCGCCCTCAGCGACTGTATCGACACATGCGGCGGTACCCCCGATTGTGTTGCTGTTGTCTACTCCGGCAATGCATGCTACCTCAAGGACAACACAATTGGCACGCCCGTCCCGAACAGTGCCGTCTCAGGCGCCATACTACAGAACTACGAACCAGCTCCACCGCCGGGACCAAACCCATTCACCCCTCCGACTTGCCCTTCATTCGATGGGGCTACCTACAATGGCTACCTCATTGCATGCGGTACCGATTACTTCGGTGGCGACCTTACCAGCACCACTACAGACACCTTCGAAGACTGCATCGCCGCTTGCACAGCCAATGGCGCTTGCGTCGACGTCTCTTATGTATCCGGCTCGTGCTACCTGAAGAATGTCCTTACAACGCCGACACCCGCAGGCAACGTCTGGAACGCAAAGCTCCTCAGCCCAGTCGTCAACCCGGTCACCACTCTCGCCTGCCCTGCCGCCGATGGCACCTCGCAGAACGTCAACGGCGCTGATTTCACTGTAGCTTGCTACACCGACTACCCGGGCGGAGACTACAGAAACCTCTACACCCAGGACTTCAGTGGCTGTCTGTCAGAGTGCGCGTCCGATGCGCAGTGCACCGATGTGGCATGGAACCACGGCAGCTGTTATCTGAAGTCGACCCTTGTGCCTGCTGTGACGAACGAGAATGTCTGGGGTGCGATCAAGGCAATTGTTACTGCCCCGGTGGCGAACATCACCACACCGGTGAACAGCAACTCGACTAACGCGACTTCTTTCGCCCCAGCGGACAGGCGTGTTCGTCGCAGACCCGTGCGCCTGGCGTACTAGATGCATTGCATTGTTTTGGACAGCGTAGCGATGCGGTATATACCTAATTTCATATTCCGTGCTTCTACAAATCTTCATTCAACAGTCACATAACACGTGCTAGATCCACTACACTCGCTGCCGGATGTCAGACCATGAAAACCATCGTTTGCTTCCAGCTCAAACGCACAAGTCGTAGAGAGGCTATCACTTCCACCGTGTATTCTAGCGTGCCCTCCTTTTCACTGGTTCTGCATCCGCACATACCCCTGCCCGTTGCTCGGTGAATAACCTCCCGCCGGGTGCAACTGATGCAGCTCTGTAGCGCTCGAGCTCGCCAGCGGCTTACTCTCCATATACCCACCCGCCTCGCCACCACCGGCACCAATATACGGACTATACGCGCCATGGATGCCCTCTCCACCAACAGCAGGATTCATCAGCCCCGGCCCACCCTCCCTGAGCGCCACACTCCGCTTCCCTGCCATCTTCACCCAAGTTGTCCTGTCAACTTGCTTGTCCACCGCACCTGGGAAGCGCTGTTCGGCGAGCAGGCGTCCTGCGGACAGGTGATTCATGTAGTACTTCGTGCGCTTGGCCCCGCCACGCTGGAGGACTGCACAACAACAGCTCAGCGCGAGCGTGCTCGCGAAGAGCGCTAGGGCCGCGAAGGCCGGGATGGCGTATGGCCAGTGATACTGCACTCTGCGCTCGAAGAGCCGGACGGGGACGAGGACTGTTTGCTGGGCATCATCGGAGGATTGGCGTTTGGCTAGTCTCGAGGCAGGTGCAGTGACATTCTTCCCCGTCCCCCATCCCCGCGTTCCTGTAAGGAGGTTCGCGGCTACGTCCGTCCAGACGATGTTGAGCATCCGAGCGACACCCTCGGGGGTCTTGCTCAGACCCTGCCACTTCTGGAAGAGTGCCAGGTTGCCTGCGCCGGTGTAGTCGTTTCCGGTGCTTAGAGTGGGGTTGAGGTCGTACATGGCGACCAGGGCTTCTGTGATGGCGGTGCTGCCGGGGATGTACTCGTACCCGACTAGGCCGGGGGCGGGGGATGTGCCAAGTTGAAGCCTGGTAGGTGTAGGTGGGGAGCGCGGATGGCGGTCATGTTTGGCGCGTCTGCGTTATCGTCGGAGATGAGGCCCCAGAGTTGTTGGACTTCGACGAGGGACATGTTGAGGGTTTCGATGCCCCAGAGGGGGGGCGGGTTGGGGCCTTTTTCGTCGGAGTAGGTTTTGTCCGTGATGTTGGTGACTGTGAGGGATTTGAGGTTGAGGTCGGGGGTGGTGGTGTTGAAGCGGAAGGAGACGGTTTTGATTGAGGCGCGGGTTACGGAGGCGCAGGAGTAGACTGATTGCTCGTAGACCTGGACGGGGAATGTTAGCGCTTGGAGGTTTGGGGTGGACATGAGAGGTATGAACGTACATCACCCCCGCGGAAGATCAAGGACTCCTGGCCGTCTTTGCGGCGAGCGGCGCTGTAAATCAGACCGCACTGGACCCATACGTTGCTTGAGTTGGCTGTGTCGGCGCCACCAGCGCCCTGGCAGAGAATGCTGATGTCCGTGTAGTTGGCACCGGTGATGTTGAATGGATTATCGTAGATGCCAGTCGTGGTTGTCTCGTTTGTGAATGTTGAAGCTTGTCACACCATCAGTATAGGGGTCAATGTAAGGGATCTAGTTCTAACGAACTGAAGTTTGACTTGGCCTGATTGTCTGGATCTACCAGAGATTTCCAGTAGGGATCCGACTTGATTGAGTTCAAGGAGCCAGGAGCACCGAGCCCTCCGGCCAATTCGAAGCGCTTGCCTGGCTCAGAGTTCAGATAGGCGAACGAGTCTGGATTGGGGCGGGTGACGTTCATGATCAGCATCGAGTAGACGGTGGTGAGCCATGCTGCTTTGTATGCTCGAAAGTGTAGGTTTGGATCTTCCTGGCTTGTCGTCACGTTCATTGTTGGGTATTCCTGGACGAGTTTTGAGAAGCCACCATTATCGATGAGCGTCAGGTTGGCTGGCTCTGAGAGTCGTCCATCTGGAGGGACCGTGAATTCGAGCGTTAGGTTCAAATCCACACATTCGGTGTACGGTTGGAGGAACAACAGATCTTCCGTCCACTCAGCGCCAACTCCGACATTCTGAGGAGTGCGGTGATGGCGGAATGCGATTCTGCCTTCCTTGGTGTCGACTACAAGTCCTTCTTTTGCCTCAATGGCATCGTTGAGAACCACACTTTCGAGCATACGGAAAGAGTCCACCACGTAGGGCTCCCCGTTCAGCTTCTTGCTGTTTGTAACCTCGGTCCACTGGCGTGTCTGTATATCGAAGAACGACGACACTGTCTCGGGTTGTGTGCTCAGGCCACTCTGGTACAGATCAATCAGGGAATCTGGAACATGCATGTCGTAAGTCCCAATAATCTCTGAGTCGATCACGACGGACGAGTTGTCGGAGTCGAATGTGAGGTCAACCTGTGTCTTGCTCCCAGGGCATGCCAATGGCTGAAAGTTCCCACAAGATCTCGAGAAGCCAAGCGCACTGCGGCCCGGTGTGCCCACGCCCATTGGCGAGGTGTCGACAAGATCTGTGAAAGGTACCTGCACATTCGATTTGGTGGCCACGATATTTTCATGGAGACCTAGAGGCGTGACAATAGCTGCGACGGCAATTATGATCACACCGAGAAGCTGTATTATTCCCAGTATACGGACGCCTGTTCTGTCAGTATCGGTCAGTCTGAACCAGGAGATTTATTCACCAATGTTGACGCCTGCCCCTGCAGCTGTATCTGATCGCAGAAGAAATGGCCAATTTGAGGACAGTAGGTGTCGGGACACCACAGACCAAGTGACGGCATTATGATCATTGCCGAGGATCGAGACAATGATCAACACGAGCGCATTGGGAAAGATGAACTGAACAACAAAGACAGCAGCAGCAATGATACCAGAAACCTGGCCGATAGTGATAGACATGCTGGGCCTTGTGCGGCAACGATTGTGAGGGCAAAAGCAGGAGCAACAAAATAGCACTCGTCGAGCGCGCCTGACCTCGTATCTCAACGATCTATGTGGCGGAGAGGGGAGACTGCGCGCTATAAATGAAAAGTACTTCGTGCGACCTACCTCCAGCTCCAGTCATCGTCGCACCCAGCGGCCTGGTTTTCGTCGACAGGCACTAGCGGCAGGGTTTCGACGTATAACAATTGCGATGTCGCGCAGATCGCATGCAGAGTAAGGCTGGACTGCGGCAGGCACGAAATTAGCCAGGGGCAAGCACCGAATCTCAAGGTTTGCTTTTTCGTATCCGGGGTATTCTTTGCCTTGTGGGCATGGCTGAAGACTGGTCGAGCCACAGTCTTAGCACAGATTAACGTCTGGGCTGGTTGCTTGGCGTTCGTCGTACTCGGATAGACATCGTGGTTGATGAATAGGCGAGCTCTGAAGGGCGCAGACTTAGTGCTGCTCGACTGGTCGTAACAACGACTCGAAGCGGTAAGAGGTCACACACTCACACGTTCGAAGCCAGCACATTGGAACGCGATATAATTTTGGGCTGCTGGCGAACACCAGAAGATCGTCGGCAAGCTCGAAGTTTGACGGCTGTCAGTTTAGAGGTTGTATTGGTCACCCAATCAAAGCAAAGGCTTTGCCCCTTTCGAACCGAGAGCGACATCGCAGCATCTCACGTAGCCATGACTTTTCTGTGTCACGACTTGTGGTCAGCCCTCACATTACACAACGTTCCGCGACTTTTTGTGGTTACTAGCAGCCACGCAGCAATATGATGCGACGGTGCCTGCAGACCGTGGATGACCAGCTTGAAGGGGGCTAAAAATACCCACTGCCTGCCAGGGCTTGTCTCTTGGCGCTGTGAGACCCTGGCTCTCTTTGGGGGCCGCCCGCTTGCTTCGTGACGATGCTGGCCAACAATCGCTGTCGACGAGGCATGGACAAAATGGCAGAGCGTCAAGTGCATCACACTCTGGGGTGCAAGCTGGCGTCAGAGCGCGGCTTGTCTTGAGCCTGCCGCTTTTCATTCCCGAGGTCGCTAAATGACCAATAAGGCTGGCCTTTGGCGCCAAGAAGACAGCCTTGCAAAATCGAAGTCACCTGGGCACCTGTATCTGAAAGGATCTGGGTGGTTTTCATTGTTTTGAATCCCTGCTCGACCGACACGCTTTCTGACAGGATGCGATATGGATCGCTTCCAATTGATAGTTTACATTCATGGGCTTCTCTCAATGGCGCGGACTTTCCAGTAGCGAAAGTCGTGACCGACATTGTTGATCATGAAGGCAATAGTAAGGGAGGTGGCTGATCGCAAAGCGAAGTGCCGTCGCTGGTGAGCTACTGCTCAAAGTACCCGCGGAGCTTGTAGTATCTTGCGTCCAGGTCGAGCTGTGCTCGAAGACCGATACCACGCTGAAGGAATTGATGGAGAAGACGGCTGATTTTGCGAAGGTGTGTTTGGGACAATATTCGATCATCACAGGTAGGCTCAAACCTGATACTGACACAATTGTTGTCAGACACCAAGACTTACAATTCTTCTTTTCCTGGTCTATCAGATGACGATGGGAAGTCCCGACGCGTACGATTCTGCAGGCACCAAGCGGAGCCCAGCAGCAGATTATGTGAAGTTTCTCCCGAAATCTATTCCGCTGCCTACCTTCTACACGGAAGAGGAACGCGACTCACTGATTGGGACGTCGCTGTCACACGCTCTCGAGCAGAAGCTAGCAAGCCTTGAGAGAGAATTTGAGCAACTTCGAGAGCTCACAGCAGAACTATCGTGGTGCCAACGAGCCTGGTGGAGCGCAGAACACGGAGTGATGACATTTGATGACTGGAAATTAGCGGACGCCATGTATCGATCCCGAGCGCTAGAGCTGCCCCACGGTGTAGGAGACTCAATGGTCCCGGTGCTTGATATGGCAAATCATGCCTCGGATAACCGCTCGAACGCTCGTTTCGAGGTGGATGAAAACGGAAATGTTCTTCTACTTGTCCGCGACGACAAGACAATTGCACCCGAAGAAGAGATCACGATAATGTACGGTGTAGGTGGGGCTTGCGAGATGATTTTCTCGTACGGATTCCTGGAAGAGGGTGCCAGTAGTGCCAGAGAAATGTTTCTCAGCCTCTCAATACCTGAAGATGATCCGCTGCGACTTGCCAAGATAAGGTATGCGAAGGAGGCGCCAGGCGTCCGTGTCTATGTCACTGCGACAGGCGATGTTGAGTGGGACAGCAATTATTTGTGGTGGGCGTGTGTTAACGAAGAAGATGGCCTCGACTTCCGCATCATGCAAACCAACGACGGCGAACGGGAGCTGCGAGCGGTGTGGAAAGAAGAAGACTTCGACCCACATCACTTCAGAGACATACTGGCTGCAGACAACCTTTGGAGTGTCTTCGCTCTCCGAGCAAATGTTCTGATTCAGCAGCGATTTGAATCTCAAGGTGCTGAATTGACGGGCACTGAGCAATCATTCATGGCCTGTGAGGATCGGATCTCCCGACAAGTTTGGCTTCTTGTCAAGCGTCTGCGGGAACTGGAGCTTGATCTGATCACTGCAGGTTTCCTGCAAGTCGAAGAAGAGGTACCGATCCCGTCACCCGTCCCAGTCTGCGCGGCGTACCTAAAAAGTCACGAGCTAACGTGGTCGCACAGAAGGACAAGTTGCTAGCTTCCCCCATGGTGAGGTCGTATCTCGGAGTGACCCCAGCTTCGGACGACGATGGGGTTGGTGCCGGAGACCAGGAAGACTTCACTTGAGCCACCAAAATAGAAGACTTTCGTTCGCGGGAACCTGCATGAAAAGTGTGACTTATGATTGGTGTTCATCACCAGATCAACGGCTCGCTATCGAGTCGGTCCGGTCGACAGGGTTTTGACGGTCTGGCACCTGGGGAAGGCACTACGCATCAAAGATTTCTTAGTCCCGCGACTTCCCGACTTCCTAGATCACCCGTTTCTTGCCTACACAAGGGCTTCCTGCCACGCGTTGTTCTTTCCGTAGCCGTCAGCCCACCACAGCGGTGCACTTGCCGTTGGCAACGTCTCTCGTGTCGCTGGGAAAGACAGCACTATGCTCAGCTATGTCGACAATGGTACGTGTAATTGCAAGTGACGTGGGCCTGGAAATTTGCCCCTCACAGGCTCTCTTACAATTCGGCCTCCCAGACTCAATTTGCTCGACTCAGCCTGTGTAAGGATACTTGCGAAGGCTTCCCCAGATTTCAGCGATCGGAGATTCGATCCAGAAGCGCAGCTTGATGCAGGACGAGACTCGATTGTAGCTGCCGCAAGGTTGCCGCTTGCCCAAATGATAGATGGATGCTTCACGACGAAGCGGTCGCGTGTTCCGCACAGACCAATTCAGCTCGGGGCAATGGACGCTTGCCAGGATCGAGCTAGTGGATGATCAGGGATGGAGCATTCTCCGCGCCTCCATTGGCAGGCTTTGTCGAATCTGCAGGTAGACGTCGGCATGTTTTCGCCAACTACACCATCAGCATTTGCGGTGCTTCCGCTCGACTGCTTCGAAGCAATAAGCAGTCTAGTCATCATGCTGGCTTGCGGGGTAGTGGAACGATTGCACGAGAGGTCAAGTGTTATTCCACAAGCCCAGCGATAATGTGAGCTCTCCTGATATCTGTTGAGATATACACGGTCATCCCGGCCAAATGCCACGCCGATGGGTATTCGCTTGTTAGCCAACCACAGTATTGCCCAGGTCACGATCTGACGAAAACTCCTTGCCACCTTCCATTCCCCAGAGAAGCCTGCCCCGGATCTTGCAAACTTCCGCAAAAGCAAGAATCTCCTGTGAGATCACACTTGTGGCTGTGGTGTGTCCAATCACACATATCCGGGCACAGCGCTCGCTGCGGAACGCTCTACTTGAGCTGCCACCCCTCCCTGGACTCTTTTCTCTGATACATACCGTGCTCTTCTCCCTGAGCTTCCGCAAGGATTACGCCCGACTTTCACCAGATCTCGCTATCAGCTCTGGTTTACCGTTTACCTCATTGCGATCGATGCCAGCGCGTCCCTTTACAACTTAGCCAACATGCCGGGTATACTGCCGATGAAGATGATCAGAGTTGGGTGCACAACGCAGAGCAGAATAGCCCAGGCCTGCGACAGATGTAGGAGCAAGAAGATCAGATGTGATGGCATCAGACCCACGTGTACACAATGTTCCAACGTTGGCTTCGAGTGCAAGACGAGCGATAAGCTGAGCCGCAGAGCCTTTCCCAGGGGATACACCGAGTCTCTGGAGGACCGCGTGCGTGGATTAGAGGCCGAGCTACGGGAGCTGAAGCAACTGCTGGACGAGAAGGACGAGAAACTCGACATGCTGTCTCGCTTGCACAGCTTTTCGCCCGCTTCGAGAAAGGCTCGTCATCACTATCGCCAGGGACTGCGGCTCAGGTCAAGGCCGAGATCGAGTCATCAAGAGACGATGTCCTCTACGTTGAGATTCCCGCACCTGTACAGAACGGAGCGCACACAACAGGAGCCTCAACGGTGGCCGCTTTTGTCGAGTCTTTCGAACAAAAGATTCAAGAACACGAGAAGAGACCAGCAAACATATCCGCGTCTACACTAATCTCAGAAACTGCAGCCACGAAGCACGTGTTAACCAACGCCTCGAAAACACCTCCCCGGATTCTGTCCGATCAGTACATCAACCTGTTCTTCCAGGAATGGCAACCTCTTTTTCCCGTCTTACACAGACCAACCTTTCTTCGAGTGTATGAAAACTATTTGGCCGGTCCTGATGCTGGCAACTGGCAGAGCAACAAGCAAGCCATTGCGCAGCTCTTCCTGATCTTTGAAATTGCAGCGCTGTCCTCGGGTCACCAACTCAAATCGAATTGCCCGACTTACGAGAACCAATGGCGGAGAGCGCTCTACGCCACATCAGCAGCTCCCAACGTCGCAGCCATACAGTCTCACGTGCTGGCACAACTGTGCTACCTTCTCCGCGGTGACTACCCCCAGCTTGCTCGACACCGCGGCATCGCTGTGGGAATGTGCCACCAGCTTGGTCTGCACCAAGGACACAAGTATCACACGCATGGAGTCTTCGAAGCTGAGACGAGGAGAAAGGTCTTCTGGTGCCAATACACTTTGGATAAATTTGCCTCCGCGGCCACCGGCTCGCCATCACTATTGCGAGAGAGCGACATTACGACGGAATATCCTGCTGATGTTGATGACGAGAACTTGACATCACAGGGCTTTTCGCCAGCTCTGCCTGGCGAGACTACCAAAATCTCCAGTGCGCTAGCCATGTTCAAGGCCTCACGTATTCTCTCGAAAACCTTGGACCATCTGTACTCGTCCAAGGCAAGCTACGAGTTGTCAATAAGCAAGCTACATACATATTCCGATGACCTTGATAACTGGTCCGAGGAGCTTCCGGAACACCTGCGCCTACGCTTCAGCAATGATAAACCGGCGACCAATGTGATCAGTTGTCGTTCGCCTCTTTTGGTAAGTGTACTAGTCTTCATCCTGCTGTGCGAGACTGACCTCTACAGTCGTTGACTTATTTCTACATTCGTGGACTCATCCATCGACCATTATTGTGCCATGGCACAGGAAGTGCGCAAGCTGCAGCGACGATCGTACTAGCAGCTGCTGGCAAGCATACGCTCCAGATCCTCGACTTGTTGGATGAGCGACGCATGAATTACACCTTCCCTATCAATAAGAGAGAACTCCTTCTGACGTCGGGCCTGTCAATACTCTGGCAGTCCATCGACCTTGACGAAGACAGTAAGCTGATCAAGGACAACCAGAAGTCGCTGCAACTGGCCTTGACTATGCTCAGCCGGGAGAGCCAGACCTCCTACGCCGAGTTCCGCCGCATCGCCACAGCTTTCATTCCACTTCAGAGCCGACGCACCTCAGGCAATAAGGACCAGGGGACAAGTCCTAAAACCAAAAGCAAAATGCCTGCTCCGACGCCACATGCAGCCAAGCCTCCCAAATCAACCAAAAAGCAACTTCAGGCCATTGCCTCTCGCTTCAGCACGGCAGTGAGCAGCAGCTCGCGATCGGAAGAGCCACGCCGCGCCACGGTCGCTGCCACAAATTTGGGTCAATCTATGTCGCCCCCACATCGAGCCGGCAGCACAGTCAGCCTGTCTTCCACTCGATCCGCGCCCGTCGCGATAGCATGCTCACCCAATCAGCTGGTCCGGACTAACACCACCAACTCGAATCAGTCCATCAACCTCGACTACTTCGCCATTGGTGACGACCAGAATTCTCATAACACAGCCGATCACCAAACCACCAGTGCATCCTCATCTACCATGCTGCCGCCCAAAAAGCCCATTATGCAGCAAGTGTCGCCCACTATCGCCAACGCAAGCTGGGACAACCTCCTCCTCACCAACCCGCACTACAGCGCAAGCATGACCAACATCAACTCGACCAACAATGTCGACTTCTTCAACTCCCCCAACATGGCTGTCCATACACCCATGAGCATGACAGGTGCTGGCGGCAGCAACAGCGGGAATGAATGGCTACAGGACAACGGCAACTGGAATCTCCCCGCTATGGACTTTTCCACCAAGGCGAATGTCCCGCAGAGCTTGCTGAGCTTCTCGGGCGAGAGCATCACCAGTGGTGATGATTTCTTGTTCAGCGCGAGCAGTCACAATGGCAGTACGAGCACGAACGAGAGTCGTGGGAGCGGGAGCGGGACCGGAATTGGTGGAGCGCGGACAGGTAGTGGGGATCTGCCGACACTGACTGAGAATGCATTCAAAGGTATTGCCATTCCGGTGGATGATGAATTTGACTTTGATGTTTTGGAGGGATGAGGCAAAGGTTGAAGGAGGTCTACAGCACCATGTTCATGATACCACGGGAATTTTGATGAAGAGTTCATACTTGTTCGTGAGGTGGACGCAGCAGCGATCAGACGTCTATGATCACTTTAAGGGCCAGCGATGAGCCCCTTAGTCCCCAAGGACCGAGTCTAAGCGTGTATATCCACAATGTGTGCCTTCTGGCCAACAGACAAATCATGATGGAGTCTGAGATTTTGATGACTTATGAGCTCTTGTTGCCCTCGCGAATGATCCTGCAATCTGCCCCATTGGAGGGTGCTGCTCAGCGAGAGCCCGAAGTAGGAAGGACACTCGCTGCATCACAATGCTGCTTCCTCACTCGACTCTCGAACAATTGCTTCCGCATCATCTTCGCTGAAATCAGAATCGTCTCCTGAAGACTCTGCGCCATGGACCGAGTCGACCCTCTTCCGCTTCTTGATACGTGGCTCGGAAACCGAAGGAGGTTGCTGTGATTGTTTTGTGGTTTGTAGTAATTGAAAGGCTGCTCGCTCCTCGGCCTCGGCCTCACAGCTACAGTTGGTGGCGATAGCAGTAACGCCGGCCGTGCCCTCGCCCTCAACCTCCGCCGTACATGCGTACACCCATTCATTACCGGCTAGATCCCGAGTCTTGGTGGTGGTGAATTTCGCCTTGCCTGGAAATGCGATACGAATTTCTTCTCTCATTTGTGTGTAAGAGATATCGGGCTCGTCTACTGCTCGCTGGACAAGATCCATGAGTCCTAGAGTCGTCAAGACGCTGCAGCATGCCTCAAGGTCAGCTTGAGAGTCGATGAAGACCGCGCCGATGATGGACTCGAGGATGTCTGAAGCCCATTTTGGCGAGTTCAGATGAAGCATCTCAGCCCAAGGCCAAGCTTTGCTGCTCTTCATTTCTTCGGTGACAGAGTCAATGATCTCGTCATAGTTGCGCATGAATTGCGATCTCTGCGACACGAGATCTGCGCTGGGTGCTCGGGCCAGAAAGTCGTGCAGTCGCTTGAAATTGGTCGTTTGTGTAAGTGCTGGTGTCTTCGAGCGGAGATCGACATTTACCTCGACATGATCAACTCGCATAGCCGCGCGAGTCGTCAAAAGCGCAAAGGTCTCTTTGTTTACGATAGCATGGCTGGCTTGTGTCATGTAAGATTCGCCGAACTGCTGCTTGCTGTTGTACAGACGCTCTTTAACGATCAGATCAATTATCGCGTCGCCGAGAAACTCCAAACGATCGTACGTGCGAAGTGGGAGGCTCTGTGAGGAGTGATTCAGTGCTTCTAGGAGCAGCACAGGACGGCTAAAGCGATGGCCGATGATGGCCTCTACGTCTCCGAGTATGTCTTTGTTCACGACTTCCGGCATGTCAGCAACGTGCACGCGAGCAATGTCTTGGTCGGGTGTCCTCCACGTAGTTTCCGGTAGGAACAGATTCAATGCTTCGGTGGCTTTGCTCATGTCTGCTGTGTCTCCTGGCATATAAACCGCTCCTAAGATCGCCTCGATCATGTCGGCCAAAGTCTTGGAGGAAAGTTGTCTCTGCACGGGCTCCTGAGGAGTTAAATTCCATCCTTTCCCGGAGAATGCCTGCGTGGTCAGGAACTGTGCCAGCCCAGTCTCCAGAGCAGAGCGATGCAGCCTTGCATTGCTGACGAGCCTAGCCACCATCACGGTGAGAGCGCCTTCGTGAAAGCTTTGATTGTTACAGAAGACGTTTATGGCGGCAAGAAACTTTAGAAGAGCGTCGCCGATGAATTCCAGGCGTTGGTAATTCGTATTTGATACCTTCGGGCTCACGAATGCTGAACACACCGTTGAAGGTTCGATCGTAAGGTCGCACAGCCGAGTGATAGCCAGGGCTTGTTGTGACCTCACAGATTTCTCAACTTCGTGCAGGATCGTCGGCATATAGGACATGACGCGAGCATACCTTGGCTGTAGGCCGGAAATCATGCAGTCCGCAAGAGGAAGGTCCCTGGCCACGGGCGCCGAGGGAAGGCTGCTATGTTTCCTCGACAGATCGATGGCACGAGAAAGCCTGATTGCCTGAATATTGTGGGCCGGCTTCTGCATCGTCCAGATGTATGGGACCGTCTGATTATGCACATACAGTAGAGCCTCCTGTCCATAAGGTTCGTGGGCTTGAGACAGCGGTGATCGTACCTTAGCTGCTGCTAGCCAAGTATCCCATTGCTCCAGCGGGATTTTTGGTACGATGTAGTGTGAAAGCAAGTAGCCATCTTCCTCAACTCCAGGCAAGCGCCGTTGCAGGACGGACGCGTACAAGAATTTCGTGATGCGGGCGGCCGTGGCATACACGTCTGGAATAGTATCAGGGACTGGTCGCACCTTCACAGCGATCTCGATACCTTCGGCTGACACTATGGTACAGCGAATGGCCTGGGACTTGAGAGGCAGAAGAAGCTGTACATTCACTTCCCCTGCAATTGTGACTTGATGCGCAAAGAGTGGCCTCTTTGCATTCAGTGCCTGTCTGCACCGCGACCACACGTCAAATTGGGGCGCAACGTTGACAATCGAGTCTCGAGTCTCAATAGTCCCGTGCGCACCTCCGTGCTTCCTGTCTTCTGCATGGATGGGAAGTAAGTGCTCGGTGAGCAAGCCCGCGTAATGCAATGCTTTATACGACTGGAAGGCCGCGTCCTTCGTTGCGTTGAGCCTCGTCTGCCAGACCTGAGCAGAGGACGTTCTGCGGACCGTGGGCGGAAGACTGGTGGGTAGAACCACCGAGCAACCATACTCACCCAGCGCATTGGCGTTTAGGATAAACAGCGGTCTGGGCGGCCGCTGCCCTGCTTTACGCATCGTCTGACAGAAGTACTCTAGGTGTTGCCGGGCGCTGTCGACTTCGATTGTTGCCTTCGATGTTCTGATAGGAGGAAAGTCAACCCGTTCTTCCGCCCCCTTCTCATGCTGCAGTAGATCATCTCTTCTCCGGTTTTCTTCAGCACACTTGCGTTTCATCTCTTCCTCTAGAGCCTGCCATTGATGGAGGTTCGTCGAATATGTCTTCCGATCAACCATGAAAGCGAACCTCGCATCTGGATCGCGAGCACGCCCTCGACGTTGGATGTAAGCCCTATGAGAGATAGGAGGATCGAAACAGATGACAAGGTTGCACGCTCTGACATCGATGCCTTCCTCGAGTACGTTAGTTCCGATAACCAGGTTGCGGTCGCCTCGTCTGAACTCCACAAATCTCTCGTGCTGGACTCTTAGATCCGCAAGGTCCGCTAGCGTGCGATTCATTGGGTTCGCACACCCGACGAAAGTGAAAGGATGCCAGCCATCTAGACCCGAAACGTTTGCCACGACGTCGCATAAGGCGTAGGCGACAGAACGTCTTTCTACGAAGATCACACAACTCATGCTCTCCGGCTGTAGTGACTGAAGATGAGCGAGCAGTCTCTTTACTTTAGGCGTCATTTCGTGTTCTTCCGGAGTCGGATAGAGGGGAACATCCAACAGGGGCCGGAGAAGCTGCGCCAGATGTTGTGTCTCGCTCTTATCAATGACGAATAGACAGGCTTCTTGCTGTGCCGTAGCATTATACAGTTGACTGATGCATGCATAGCTGTACCGATCGGCAGCCCACGGTCCAAGCATTTTCTCGATGTGCTCAGCTTTGTTGAACAAGTATTTGTCGCTTCGTAGGAGATTCCTCTCGAGCTAGGAACTTTGCAAGCTTCTGCATATCATGTGGATCGTCGCTTTGTTGCAACATAGTCATCGTGGGGTCGTCATCCAAGGTGTAGTCTCGAAGTAACATCTGAAGACGCTCAAGTAACACGGAGCCCCGTCCTTCAACTTGCTCGTACTCCAGCCAGACTAAATCTGGGAGATGCACATGCTCTCGCAGTTCTTCTATGCTTTGAGTGGGAGTTCTGCACACTGACATGAGGTTGTTTCCGAGCTCTTCGATAAGCTTGAGATCATCGCGGATCATCGGTGTTGCCGTGAGCCCAAGGATATCAGGTCGTCTATTGGTGTCCGCGAAATGTTGTTTGACGAGGCCCATGATCTTGTTGTAGGGGTTGCTTTTTACGCAGTGATGAGCTTCGTCAAATACAAGCAGTGACATGCTGTCGAGGGACACAAAGCCGTGACTCAACGCATCATACAAGACAACAGGTGTTGATATCACCCCGTTGTAAGATGACAACGCTGCGTTCCAGACATTCTGCGAAGCCCAATATTCGGCATTATCCGCACCTGTGATCAGTCTGAAAGAGTGCTGGGTAAGCTGTTTGCTCATGAAGCTGTGCTGCTGCTCGGCTAGGACTTGAGTCTGGGCTAAGAACCAACATCTCAAGGTCGGGTTGCGTTGCAGTTCAAAGTCGATACGGAGTCGAGCGATCTGGGTTTTGCCACTACCGGTGTCCATACAAATGATGATGTTCTCAGTCTTTGACTTCTCGAACATCTCAAGTTGATATTGGCGCGAATGAAGCGCCTCGGGCACCGGTGCAGCGGTCGACGGGTTGCAGTTGTTCTCTCCCGTCTCCATGGCCTCGATCTCCCCATCGAGAATGGCCGATGATGTGGCCATCGCACTGCTTCAGCCGGCCATAGTTGAAATGTTGATGCGGAGGACTCTGCACATTGCTGTTGCGCGAAGTGCAGCAGCAGGTTTTGTGGTCAAGAAGCTGCACTTTGGCATCGTTCTGTGCAGTGGAGTCCGGGAGGCTCCTGCTCCTCGCAACATCGCGCGACTTCTGCAAGTGACAGTCGTCTTCAAAACCGGACTACAAATATTGACTTGGCAAGTGATCTGGCAGGGACAGGCCAATGTAATCGCAAGGTCATTTACAGATGGAAGCTGAGGTTGGAGAACATATTCTGGTCATCCGGTCTCAGGCACATGTGCAGAGCCTATCACCAGGCGTGTCGCGAGGTAAGTGGTCCATGTTAATTTTCAGGCGTCAATGACTTCGCTGACAAAATTTACGACCTATGTTTGAAATCACTGTACGTCTTCTCTACCTAGACCATGTATGTACAGTGCTGAGCGCGATCATTCCCATCACAACGAAAGCGCAACACAGGCAAAAGTTGACCGCAGCTCGTATCAGATTCTTTTTCACCATAGCATCCACCCGAGCTGCGAAGCTACTACTAGCATTCTTGTTAGGGAAGGGAACCTCCGGCACTGGCTTGCCCAGGAACTTGCAGAGCGGCTCCCATCCCTGTTCAACGCTCCATTCAAGTAGCATTTCTTTGGGTACGGCACCCCTAACCATTGCGGAGTGTTGAATGTTGAGGTGTTTTGCTCTCCCGAGGACGCCAGCTTCGAACGAGCCTCCGCTAAAAGCATAGCCGAACCCAGCTGCAAGGATCAGGTCAAAGCAGATTGAAGATTGATGCCACATTTCTGTCTCGAACCACTTTGCCACGCGGATCACTGGATGTGTCCGTGCCGCTCCCAATGATCCCATGATAGAGTTTGTCCACTTGTCTAGATCTGGTCGCTGATTGGAGATCACCTTTGCATCCGGATATGCTTGGATAAGATCGTAGGCAAATATTGCGGCGTGAGTGTCAAGTACAGCGCTGGAGTGGCCAAGAACTGCGTCGAATTCTTTGGCGCTGATGCAAGCCTGTGATCTTGCCTTGGGGAACGGAGACCATTTGGATGTGGATGGGAAATACTTTTGACGCACTAAACGCGCCCAGGTACGTATGTAGCCTCCATCGAGAAGTAAATCAAAGCCTTGACTGCGTTAGTGATGGCGCGCGTCGCAGTTCAGACGGACGTCGAGGTCGCCCAAATTTGCCGTGATCATTGTGTTCATCGCGAGACTCTGCATTATTGGGGAAGTCCTCACCATGGTAACAGCCCTCATAACCAAGGATGACGAGTGCTTCCTTCAAAGACTCTGTGCCTGACCTCGACATGCCGACGCAGAGCACCTGCATAGGGACAGTTCTTTCTCGCGGCGGTGGCTCCGGTAGCCGGTAGATGAAGTTCTCGCAAACATATCTGTGGTAATGTCAGTTCTGGCATGATTATACGCTGTCAGAGATGCGTCATCTCAAGCTTCGATTGCTTTTGAGACGTACTGCAGCAGCGAGTTCGGTCCCATGTTGGTTAGTATTCCTCAGAGCAGACTCCCTACTGACGGCGTGAGAGGACTTTGGACGAGGCTCACGCGTGTCCTTATACATCTCACCTTGAGGGGTCACACCCAATATACCTAGGTAAGCTGGATCGCAGTGCTTTTCAGCACCTTCGTGTATCTATACGAGAGTCGTTGCGAGCTGACAAGCGATCCGCGCAGCATCTCCAAAGACTCGCAAGGACTTGATCGCAGATGTGCTACCATCACTGCAAAGCCTCATAATGGTCGGACGCCTTTGCCTCGGAAAGGACAAACTCGCAGAATGACGCCTCAGAGCGCAAACCCTCAGCCAGCTTTAGCAAGCGCACAGGGAGGCTTCCTCCGTCAGGATGCCGTCAGGAAATTCGATGGTACCGTCGCCGTATAACAAAGGGACGTGACAATGCTACGTGGTTGGAACGTCGTCGCGTCTGAACAGCTGATGAGGCGAGGTGACGAATGACGTCGATATTGTCTGAGGGTTAGGGCTGCAACTGCAGTGCAGGAGAGGCTGAAGCCGCGCTGACTGGCGGCCGGGGTTGACTGCCTCCTAGAAAGTGGACCTAGGTAGGAGTTCGAACGTCTCGAACGCCTAGGGTTTCACGGGCGGCAACGAGCTCACCTATGGAGTCCTCCCCTCCCTTCTTTCACAAATAGGCCTTCGACATCACCTTTGTGGCAATCGAATATCGTTTCACAATTCCCAATCGTTCTAAAATCTCGCGCTTCAATTGCTTGATCTAAGCTGAAGTTTCACTGTCCCGACTTCGGTCGCTTCCAACCGGTATCATCATTTTCCGACGCGTGAGTACCTTACAATCGGCCATTGTTCCAGAAGTTTGTCGTTATGGATGATTCACTTTAAGATCTCCTTGCTCTCCTGGAACACTCCCACTTCAGGATTCCCCTTGAGATCACCACTTGTTGGCACACACGTTTCTGGTGGAAGAGTGAGGCAGACGCTATGATGAACTTCCAACCGATGATGGCTTCGAAGAGGAAGCGAGACGTGGATGACATAAGCGATGAAGAGATGGACCATCAATTCAAGCAGAGGAGAACGCTACCGGCTCTGCCTATTAGGACCACGCCGCCGAAATTTGCCCGACGTTTTGGTTCAACACTTGCGTCGTCCGTTCCACCAGCTCCTCTCACGCCAATCGATACTAGTGAAGATGAGAGTCTCACGGACGAGTACCACGATGTCTTCGACGGCGATCGATGGAAACACATCTCGCAAGGCAGCAGCATCAGCACCAATTCTACATCATCACTTAAGGTCAACGTCGACCTTGCTCAACACGGCGATGATAAAGGCATGATGCTATCACCACCACCACCTCGGCCACGCTTCGGACGGGCTAGATCCAACGACCTTGTATCTCCAGCTCATCTGACCACATCGTTCCCTTCGCTTACCGCCCCATCGCAGCCCAACCAGCTCAACGACCGTATGCCAACACCAGTTGCTTCATCCTTCGACAACCGGACCGACAGTCGCGGCAGCGTTCTATCACAAGCACCTCGTCAGTCATTCCCACCACTGCGAAAGTTCTTGAGTCCCATGATGGAGCAAGACGCATGGGGCACGTCCAACGAGGGTGGTCTGCCCAGCCCCGTCGAGGACTCGATGCAGTACGACAGTCCGATCAGTGCCGATGTCTTAATGGGCTATGAGCAAACGAGTGCCGGCATGATTGGGCTTAACATGTCCTGCGATGACGATAAGATGATGGAAGATACACCCAGCCTTGCTACAGCGCAGCTCGACGGCCAGACGAGAGTCCACGCCCGTCAGCATTCACGTGGAAAAGGGAGCATTGCGAAGCTGCACATGGGCTTTCTGGCAGGGTGCAGCAAATGCGAGCAGAAAGTGCCGGGTCACTACTCTCACATCTTACGGACTTGAGGTCGTCCGTCGAGCAGATGACGATGTACGAGTATAACGACGCCGGGGGAGGTTATGCAACGGCTATGATATTACGAAATATTTGTACGATACGACGGGACTGACCGCGGAATGGGAAGTGAAGCATCATTCTTTCGAAGGCTCTTACACAGAGAGACATCCTTAGAGACACATACACAGTAGACATCTTCGATACCTCGTATGAGTACAATCAGATTCGCTTCCGCGCTAAATGCTTCTAACCCTTGCAACGCCGCCCCATGCTTGACGCCATGCGGTATGAGTTTCCTCGTTGCTGTTCACCAGCGGATGGCAGAGCAGCCAGCGGCATTGCTCTATATGTCCAAAACGCCTCATTTCACCTAACGATCCGCGATCACGCCGACGTCGTCCCAGCTAGGCTCAAGATGCATCTTCCGGAAAACTCATCTCCAACCACTCCAACATCCTTCTCTGCAACTCCCTCAACTCTCCACGATCAATCCTCCTCACCTTGCCCACAAACGCATCCCTCTCCCTACCTTCCTCCAAAATCACCAGCTCATGCCTGATCGCATAGAATGGCACTCCGAGCTGCCTCAGCTGCCGATCGAAATCCCCGACCAGCGCCAACAATTGCTTGTATACCTTCGCATCGTACTCCGCTAGCTCGCGCTGCTCCGCTTCGGTGTCGCGACCTGTGGCAGTAGCAGCGGCTTTGGCAGCAGGCACAGGAATGCCCAGGTTGGCGAAGATGTTGTTGAGTTGTGCGGAGGATGTATCCCGCGAGGCGTGGCGGTCGGTGATGAGGGAGCGTTTCGTGAACCAGTCCTGTTCGTACTGGTGCTGAGTCGTGATCAGATGGCGAATGCGGGTGCCGAAGTCAGGGTTGGGGAGGAGGTGTTGCATTACATGACGGATGGCGGTCGGCCAGTCGGTGATAGAGGAAGCATCCGGGACCGGTAGTTTAATGGCAGGCTTAGATGCCGGCGATGCCGTGTTCTGTCGACTACCTACAATGGTCTGACCTAGCGACGAGGACGCTGGGTGAAGTGAAGTGCTTGGAGTCTGGTACGACGCCGGACTCGGAGTAGACGGTTTCGAGAGCGCGGCTTGGTATGCCTCTGGAGCAAGACTACCTAGTCCAGGCAAGCTTGATGAGAATGATGGAACACTACTTGAGGTCTCCCTAGACGTAGTTTGATTATGAGCATTGTGACTTTGGGACGAATAGCTCGCGAGGTTGGCAAGCAAGCGTTGGACTTCCTCGCTCGAGGTGGTCATGACGGCCCAAACTCTATCACGACGATCTGGCTGTACTCAACCATAGATCTAAGGACAGCGACGAGATAACGCATCCTTGAGAAGCAGCTGATCTTACACGTGCCTACGCTGAGGCTGCTCTCATTTCGATCGAAGTTGAAGAAGAGACAAGTGAAGCGATGCCCTGCACTTGCCAATAGTAAGAAGAAATCGGCGGAGAAACTTATCTCCGTTCCAGGAAATGAAAGTGCCATTGAAGTCATGGACTTTCAGAGCTTCGAGAATTCCAGTCGTTGTTCCATCTCAACGCACACCGACTCACAGCCTCTTTGTACAGCCTTCGGTCCGCTTCGATTCTTGTACATTACTGTAGATCATGCTAGCCTAATACTTTTGCGTACAGCACAACTCTCACGCACTCCGCGACAGGAGTAACCCTATCCACATCATATCTAAGAAAAAAGGCAACAATGTCCCGGCGAAAACCCTCAGACACATTCACTCGATTCACATCCAACTCGATCCACGCCTCACAGAAGCCATCTACCCCCAACTTCTCGCCGCGGCAGCCCCAAGGCCCTACAGCTGCGCCAGCAAGCACCGCTCCCATAGAGACACCCGCGGAAAAAGTCGCCCGCCTGCGCGCCCAGCTCCGCTCACAACGCGACGGCTCCCAACTCACCCCGACCGAAAGGTTCATCGCCGGCGGCCGAAGATGGGCAGATACAGCCCACCGCTTCACAACCGTCGCCCTGCTCGGCCTGACGGGCATCTCAGCCGTTGTCGCCGTTTACGGCATCTTCAGTCTCGTCACACACAGCCGGCGGCAGAAGCGGGCGTTCATTGATGCCGAGATGGATCGATTACGGGACGCGCAGCAGGCATTCTTGAGGGGCGATGCGAGTGCGGAGCAGTTGCATTTGCTGGAGCAGGAGCGGGCGGGTGAAGAGATGGCGGCGAAGTGGAAGGCAGACAAGGATGCGCAGAAGACGAGGGGTTTGTGGGCGAAGGCGAAGGGTATGCTGGGTGTGGGTCAGGAGTTTGACGGCGATCAGATGGGTACGGAGACACTGGAGGAGGCTGAGCGACGACAATTTCGGGCGAGCGGTGGGCGGGTTCTGGAAGAGGCATGGATTCAGCAGCAACAGCAACAGATGAAAGAGAACGAGCCACAGCTACGGCGGGTAGCTGTCCGGGAGCATGATACTATTGAGGGCGTAGGCTTTGATGCGAAGGGTCGACCTGTACCACTGAACAAGATGGAGCGATTGCCGAGCAATATCAAGGTCGAGCGACGGACTGGAGATCGACCAGTTGAGCCAATACACGAAATTCGAGGCGGGATGCTGGATCAGATGGCCGACAATGCTGCATCGGCAGCCGCCTCAAAGACTGGTGGAGGTTGGTACAGCAGCTGGTTCAGTCGGAAGAGTTAAGTAATGTGATGATACCTTCACTCTCACACAAAGAGTAGCTCGATGCTACTTCGTCCAAATGCATGCTTCAGTAATGCTATGTATCTTGTCAGCATGGAGAGCCCGCTGACCGGAAAATCGCAACTCACATCATAATTCAGCAGCGATTTCAGAAATCCTCTTGGAGGCCGCCCGGGCGGGAATTCTCAGCGACGTCCACCGATCCTCAATTTTGCCAGAGCCCGCCCGATCACAGACTTCTTCTCCGGATTGCTTGACTCTCCATCAGCCTGGTTGGAAATGGCCTGCAGTGCTGTGTCCCCAGAGCCCGCCTCCTCGATCACAGGCATTTTGATCCACCTCTTGCGGAGACCAGTTGCCATCTCTTCGGCCTTCATATCAAGGATAGACTTATGAATTCCAAGATGAGCTCGCTTTGAGAATCGACGGGCGAGGCTCATTGCATCTTCCGTCTTGGGCGGGGAGCCCGCCTGGGCTTTGGGAGGCAGGACGTCTGGAACATCGATGCTTTCTACGCCTGTGGCGTTGGACAGGTTCCTTCCATGGGCGCCGGGGCTCAGTTCAGGATTAGCATCGGACGACGACGATAGACTGTGAGAATGTGAAGTCTTGGTTTGAGTGTTGCTCTGGAGTGCCTTGCGGTTCTCTGCAAAGACTGCTTCGAGTATCGCGCGTTCTTCGACCATCGTGTGTGGTGTTGACTCCGCGAGGCGTCCAGATGAAGATCTACTTTGGTCAGCCTTGACTCCCACATCTGGAATGAAGATCCAGCCAGGGAGAACTCTGTGCACAGCGGCAGGCTTCACAGATCGCACGACTTACTCCTTGCTATCATAGTCCTTCGCGTGCTGCAGCACTGTCCGCATCACAATGACTGTGGTCTTCAGAGCTTCCATGTGCTTTTGAAGATTCGCGGCGCGGCCCTTCTTGAAGAACCAGGCTACTGGCTTGAGCGACGACGAATCGGACGCCTCGAGCTCCTGACAGCAGTCCTGGACCTCATCAAGTACGTGATTGAGTTCTGTCAGAATTTCCGCGAGATCCTGACGGAACGCGTCGGTGTAATATGAGGTCTCCTGCCGGGCGGCCTCTATGGCTTCCTGCAGGTCGTGCAGAGTAATCGACAACAGATGTAGTTCGGTCGCGATCGAGCCTAGATCCGTCGAGATGGCCGCATGGTTGCACTTTCGGCTTGCAACACGGATGTCTAATGCTAGCTTGACAGCTCTGCTAGAGGCCGCCCGAACTTGCTGGTCTTGACCTTCGAAAAGGTCAGCAGGGCAGGCCATCGTACTGCAGCAAAAGAATAGTGCTGTTGTTAGATGTGGACAGTGATGGAAAAGTGCATTAGGACCATCAGCAAGCAAGTGAGAACACTCAGCAGGTGCCTCCCAAAGTCAAGGCAGTCCCAAATCAGCAGGCACTCGGGCTATGATCATCAACACTGGCAACTACGACCACGGCGCCCTTCTAGCCAGAAAGTCTGCGATGGATCGCTCCTGCTACTTGACGCTCAAGTGAGGCTCGTCCCAAGTCTGCCCGCACGAGCAGCGACATATTGTCAGACCTACAACGGCCTTCTTGACCTGGAAAGTCCGCGATAAATCGCTCTACTGATTGACAATCGAGCGAGGCTCATCTCACACCTGAGGACTGACCGACACAAACCTCGGAAGTATATCAACTTCAGTGCCCTCCCTGCCGCAGGAAAGTCATGATGGTTTGTTCTTTGAAATGCCGCCTAATTGATGCTCGAGTGAGGCTCATTTTGGCTCAACTGATTCGGCTCTCGTACACGTCATTGCCTCAAGCACCGCAAAGTGGAAGCACCCACGCCACGAGCCTCCGCCTCACTCTACTGTCGTTTCCTCGACTTTCGTCGACAACTCTTCACTTCTCAATGTTTCGGCGCTCCGTAGACTTCACTCGCAGTCAAAGCTTCAACCTCGTGGCCACATCGGCATGTCGTGGGCCTCTACCGGAGACCCTTCTGTGCTCGAGACTCCGTGCGATGTCAAAAATTACCTTCTGCACAGTCATTTAAGCCTCACAGGATTCCATCTTGATTACACGCCAGAGGTCCTTCGCTATGGCAAGGGATATACGCAACGACTCAGAGCTATCAGAGGCAGTGCCTGAACCCAGCATCTCGGCGAGAGGAAACACGGTATGGTCTCACAAAGCCTATAACATCGCGACGTCAAGCTCTTGGGCGTCAGCTAGTCTTGCGATGGTAAGGAGAAGCAGATCATTCCTGGTGGCTCGAAATTCAACCCAGCATGTTTCATGACGCCTTTCCCGATTATGACTTAAGTTTGCGTCGAGAGATGTTGTCAGAACAAGCTGGCCAAGCTCATCCTGCGCGACAGGCGTCAGGAGAAGGTTTACCGACAGTGTGGTCGCGCACATTATGACCCGAAAGCTGACAACTGGTGCCTTAGCCAAGCTGAATACATCCCACAAATCCAATTCGCACACCATATCTTTACTCGAATATTCGCAACAGACGCTTCCTGCGCTCTGTAGTGTGCTTTCCGTCAACCTCAACTTGTCCATCAGCACCGAAGAGCCCGAGTGCTTGATCATCCCGCAACACTCTGTCACTGCCTGGTCAAGGAGCGTCTGCACGTTGCGACCAGCCAACTGCGGATCAGGCCACGAATGGTATCAGCAGAGTTCGACTTGTTACTGGGCAGCTTGCTACTTATATCAGTCGGTATCCTAGTACTCGTTGTGAGCTTCGACACGGAAGAGGAAGAAGCCGTAACTGCCAATCTGGAAAAGTTCCTTCGAATAGGACTGACAGCCTGGTGATCAAGCAAGATGGCTTCGGAACACGCGTATGTAACACTAGCCGAGATCGACCCCAGTCTAGCTGGACTAATACTTGGAAGGTCGGAGGACCCTGCCGACGACTTTGTCACAGTAGATCCGGTAGATTACCTCGATGGAAGCGAGGACGAATGGAGCGAGATCAACGACGAAACGGCCGAGAACGCGAAGCCGGATCCAAACAGCCGTGTCCAGGCTTGCGGAATGTCGTCCGCGGTCGAGACCAACGACAAAAAGACCGAAAATGCCATGTCCAACGCAGTGAGATGTGCTCACGTTGACGGGATGTCGGTACCTGTCGATGCCCAGCAGCCATCGCACAAGACGCAGGAGTCCGAGAAGAAGATAGCCCCATTACCGGTCACGGATAACAAAACCCAACCTCTGCACAAGATGATCTCTCTCGTCCTCGAGCACCACAAGAGCCGGGATGATGGGCTCTGGAAGAAGCCTGCAAACTGGAACAAACTCGCTCAGGATGCAGACGCCTCCCTGACGTCCGTGATGGCTCAGGTGGATACCGCCAGTAGGCATCCCGGTCTGCTAGGCTTCCGCGGTAGGGAGGAGAAACGACGTCGGCAGGGCTGGTACATGGTCGGGGAAAAGCGTCGTCAGAAGGAGGCGGAAGCTCGCAAACAGGAAGCGGAAGCTCGTAGACAAGAGGCGGAGCGCCAGGTTGGAGCAAGCCCGGCTCCCACAAGGCCTGAATTCTATCCGAATCAGAGGTTCATTACCGGCTGCCCTGCCATCAGAATGGACGACTCTTGGGATTCATCGTAAGGGCATGTTATGTCAGGAGTGGATGAATTTCAAACAGGGCGAGGACACATTATACCACAGCCCCTAACATTGGGAGATGCAATAGCAAAGGAAAGCTCCGGATCGTCGAATTGGGAGATTCGTGAGATGTCTGTGTGGACGGGAAATCGTTTCCAAGCATTCCTCGTACACACCTATATAGGCCAGAAGAGGAAACATTCTACCGTAGGACACCAATCTGCGAAAGGTAGTCACGAAAGCATTCGGGGAAGTTTTCCGTCGGAAGGCGTTTCGTTGCGACTATCGCGACCGGGAATTACAGTCGTGGCAGTGAGTCGAGAGTGCGCTGCGTCAACCGCTTCGTGATGCGTTTCACGCAGCAACTTTGCCCAGCTTGCCCGAGCTCGCATGGTCGGCCTTGATGATATCGGCAGCTTTCTCGGCAATCGCATACACGGAGCTGACGATATTTCCAGATACGTTGTTGGCGAAAGCCGACGCGTCGGCGACACGTAGACCTTGCACACCCTTGACGCGTAGCTTGGAGTCGAGACTGTGGCCCATAGCAACGGAGCCGCAGACGTGGTACTCTCCCTATTGAAGCACGGCGTTGTTAGCTGAGCAGTCCGATGCCGAATGCTGAAAGTGACCCGGGGAAATACTTACAAGAACATACTCCTTCACAAAATCTCTTCGAGCCTTCGGATCAGCAAGATCCACCTGATCATACGTCGGCCAGTATCTGTCCGCCAACAAAGGCTTCAAAGCCTTCGAGTTGGCCATCTTGTCCGCAAACTTGTACGCAGCACTCAGCAGGATATGGTCGGCAGGATGGCTGATATAACCCGGATCGATCGTAGGATGCTCGAACGGATCGCTGCTCTTGATATGAATGCGGCCACGGCTGGCGCCGTACTGCACACACACACACAATGTAATGCCATCTGGAGAGCCTTCTTTTGGAGGCGGGAAGAGTTTCGATTGGTCGTCGACGCCGTTAGGATTGCCGGAAGCTGGGATAAGGACAAATTGCAAGTTGGCGGATGTGTCGCTCTTGACCTGGCGAAGGACCTGGTCGAGCTGTTTTCGCTGGAAGTCTGACTCGACTTTTGTTTCCTTGATGAGGCGCTCAAACTCGTCCAGCTCACCTGGCTCGAGCAATGGCTTGACTGGGAAGAAGCCCTGAATTGCAGAGATGTTGGATAACGGGCCGCCTTGCGTCTCAGCGTATGCTTTCTGGGCCATTTCCATGATCTGAGGCTTATAGATGGAATCTCCGGACATCTGTCCTTCCTTAAGCTGATGACCAACGATGATAATTTGATGGTCTTGGAAATCAGTGCCGACTGATGGGAGGTCGACTAAGCACTCGACGCCGGCCGCTTCCAAGACTTTGGGATCACCGACGCCGGAGAGTTCGAGGATCTGCGGCGAGCCAAACACACCGCCGCAAATGATGACTTCGCGGTTTGCCTTGACGGTATGCTTCTGGCCATTGTTGATGAACTCAACACCTGTCGCTCGCTTGTTCTCGAGGACAACCCTAGCGACTGTTGACTCGGAAACAAGCTTCAAATTAGGTCGATGAGAATTGGCCTCGAAGGCGCCCCGTGCGGCATAGGATCGCTTGCCCCTGTTTGGTCCGGTCCTGGCGATCGAGCCCATGGTGTTGAAGAAGCCAATATGGTCTCCGGACCATGGGTCAGTTGGCTTCTTCGAGAGTCCGCAGACCTCGTCGGCTGCCTGAATTACGATATCCTCGATTGGCAGGGAGTTGTCGTTAAAGCCGGTGCGGACGAATCCTTCCGTGCATGGTGCTCTCCGACTAGTGGGTAGGAAGTGAGATCTTTAAGGGTTTCTGGAAGGGGCTCGAGCTTCTGATGTTTTCTGCGAGCCCATTAGCATGAGCGCGCTGCTTCGACGGTCTGACCGGGCTGAACATCAGACGTGGCTGGGCCATGCACTTGGTACAGCGCCGAGGCCAAGCCGCGCATCAAGACTTGTTTGCAGATCGCTGATGACGTTCTGATGGGATACTCACCGCATGTAATGGCTCATCTCCTTAGATCCCCAAGACGGATCTCCCGAGAGCTCTGCCCAGTCATCATAGTCCTGCAGAGATCCTCGCACGTACCTATACCCACGTCAGTAAGGTAGTGACAGCGGAGTTTGCTTGAGGTTACATCATGTAGTTGATCCCGCTGCTGCCTCCGACAAGTTTGCCACGGGGGATGTGATGGATCTTATCCTTGTTGGCGCCCTGAAAAGTCGTCAGGTCAAACATACGGCAGCCTCTGACCTCCCAAACCTACCTGTGGTACAGTCTTATACATCCAGTCGTAGTCCGGGTTCCCAAGCATTTGCAGAAACGCCGTTGGAATATCAACAAGAGGATCATCCAATCTCAGTTTGCCTGCTTCGATGACGCCCACTTTGACGTTCGGGTCCTCCGTCAGTCTCGCAGCAATGGTGAGGCCAGCAGTGCCACCGCCACAAATGACATAGTCGAAGTCTTGCTTGGTGAATTCGTCCGCGCTTATGTGGGCACTGAGGTGGTGGCCATTGACGCCATTAGTGCCGTTGGTACCGTTCGTGTGGCCATTGACGCCGTTGGTGTCGATGAAACCCATAGCTGCTGGAGAGTCTAGGAAGGTGATGCCAGGCAGGTGGTAGACAGACTTCAGGATACGAAGAGGGTCTGATTTGTACTTAAAGAGGAGACCGTCGGCCGGCAATGCTCAAAAGAAGTGGAGAGCGGCTCGCATTTTATACTTCAAGGTCCCCTCGTGGTACGAGTCAGCGCTTGCTGAATTTCGGGCTTGGGCTAGCTGGCACCAGACAGTACAGTACTCATTGACGTGTCGCAATGACGGACAGAGGTGTTGAACCGGTCCTGCATCGACTCATGTGCCTCCACAGGCCAATGACGACACCCGTTAACCTCGTCTCGCAACTCATTGTATCCAGGATGTTTTCTGCTACTGTAGGTCGACCGCGGCACCACAGAAGGATCATCCGACGCAATGAATGAGCTGGTCTGCAGTATGCAGGGCGGATTGGGTGGTGGAGCAACCTCAAAGCATAACAGTCCTTGCCCCAGTTGCGGGGTTGGATAGTTTTGGTCGAGCGTTCCATCGGACCAAAGCTAGTCGCAGCCTAGGCCTGGTCAGATCTACCTTAACAAATGCGAGATGGTGCTAGACGTGAAAGTCGTGACATGGCGCTCCGTGTAGAGTCCTGCGCGTGCGGGCTTACCTTTCGTACGATACATGCCATGATCGGCACTGCGAGACATGGGCATTTTCCACTTCGGATCTACCATAGGTGTGGGTATGGTAAAGCCGTATCTTCGTAAGACTAAGAGATGGAGAGATCTGGGCGAGACAGCCGGTAGTAAGTCTTACGAGGTTGAAACAACCGCGCGTGTTGCCATACGTATCCTGTCGTTCATGCAAGTAGCCCCGTGCTTGTTTTGTCTAGGCAAATCACAACAGCTGCTCCTGCTGACTCACCATCTTCAGCCTCCCAAGTCTTACAGCGCGTTTGGGTCTGTACGTACAGGAAAGTCTCTGGTAAGTTTGTCATTATCGCTGCACTCCTGGATGTATCTACAAAATTTAGCCAGGCACAGCACGTCGGGCCGCTGGCACTGCCTGGTCAATGACTCGCCGCCAGCTTGCTTACGTTTTTCACTTGGCATGAGCGACCCCAAGATTTCGCCCGGCGCTTCATCTGCGATCTCTGATTCGAACAGGCATCCAGCCGACTTTGCCCCAACCCATATTCGCGGGTATAGGTAGGGGCCGGAGTACGATATGCCCCCGACATCACCATATTACCTAAGTGGGCAAGCGCCCGGCTCCAGGAATCGGCCATAAATGTTCCCAACACTAGACCTTAACTTGCGACTGGGCAGCTGTCGCAGCTGCAGGACCTGCCTTGCCCGCATTTAATGCACCAAAGGGAGCCCGCCTGATATTGGTCAAAAGCTGACGTAAATACCCTGTCTTACGCATAGCTCTACCTCCTGTAACAACCCTTTTCCTTTAACTGAATTGAATGCTCAACTAAGCAGTCCTACCGCAACATTTGTGACTTGCTCAGGGGAGTCCTTGGGCGCAAGAGGGTTCATGATCGACTACGCGAAAGGACACGCCTTCGCTTAGTTCACGGCGAGGCAAATGTCCAGAGAGCACACCGCAGTCTTGAAATTCATGCCTAACGTCGGCCTTATCAGGACACATGCCTCGTGTACCCAATCCCATGTCGGTCACTATCGCCAAAATTAATCCTCGTCTAGCACGAACGCACGAGCAATCCTTCGCGCAAGGCGTGCGTTATAGGACGATAAGTCGACGCACAATTAGGTTCCGCTGTCTGGGTAAGGATATGCGCCAGCGACTCAAGCCTATCTTGATGTACACCACAACATCATATGGTAAAGGCAACACATTCTTCGGATATCAAAGCCAAGCGACAGTCGTGATATGAGCAAACAGAAAACTTTTATTCGAACGCTGGCTGCTTCGAGCTCTTATGCGCTGGACCAAATGTTGCCATCACTGTCTAGCTGGCAAGTCATGAACGATCGTGATTCTCCAAAGCAGCAGACATCAACTGCGCTCATCGCATGGGTCTCTCATGTCCAGTCCTCTCTGGGCCTCCTCCTCTGCGGGCCCAGCGCACCTCTCGCCCGAGACATGGTACACTACTGCCTGTGTAAAGCTCACTTCAGGCACTCTCCTCCCCTTGAGCACTCATTCTTCGCTCCAGCTTCTTCCCCCTCATCCTCCGCCATGCCCTCCCGATCGGCGAGAAGATCGCCCCAAGACACCTGACCAGCGGGCTGAAAATGACCTTAATCATTCGCACGATAGCCACGAAGAATGCTTCCGCATACCGATCTGGGACGCACCTCAACAAGACGCCCCAGCCGAGGCACGGTAGAGCCGTCAGCACGCAAACGGCCCACTGCTCTCCGTCAATCCTGGTGACCTCAAACGCCTGACCTCCAACAAAGATGATCATGACCTGCCCACCAAGCATGATCGCCGCCATAGCCAAGAACCAATAGTTCCGGAGCGCTCCCTCAAAGATGTTGAAGAAGTTGTCCAGACGTCGACAATTGAACATGTTGAAGAACTGCATCCAGGTAAACGCATTGAAGACAATCGTGTTGAGCTCCTCCTGTCGGTGTTCGTTGCCTGGCTTGTTGATGTCGCGGTAGTTCAGGATTTTGGCGCCGGCGAAGTAGAGCACGAGACTGACGACGATCTGGTACAGGGCTTGTCCCATAATCATCTTCCACATGTGCATTGTGATCAACGGTGTCTTCTTGCCAGCAGGCGGCCGATCCAGGATCTTTTCTGTTGGCGCGTCTGTCGCGAGCGCCAAAGCCGCAAGGGTGTCCATGATCAAGTTGATCCAAAGGAGTTGGACAGCTGACAACACAGATCGGTTCTCGGACGACGATACTGCCGAGATGAAAGCAAGCGTCACGGCGGCGATGTTGACAGTGATTTGAAACTGCAGGAACTTGGCCACCGCATCGTTCACGCTGCGACCCCACATGACAGCTTTGACAATGCTGGCGAAGTTGTCGTCCATCAAGATGATTTCGCTGGCCTCCTTGGCGACTTCTGTACCAGCGATACCCATGCTGAAGCCGACATCTGCAAGCTTGAGGGCAGGACCGTCATTAGTTCCGTCGCCAGTGACAGCGACCGTCTCGCCTTGCTTCTTCAAGTAGGCGACGAGAATGCGCTTGTCTTCAGGAGATGAGCGGGCGAGCACATCGAGTTTGGGCACGACAGCAGAGAGCTCCGAGTCGGACATCTGACGGAAGTGTGGTCCTTCGAGACACAAGCCGTCAGCGGTCTTGATGCCGCACTCGGTAGCAATGGCCGTGGCTGTGGTGATGTTGTCGCCAGTGACCATACGGACTTTGATACCGGCGGCTTGGCAGCGTGCAACAGCGTTGGTGACCTGAGGTCGTAGAGGATCCTGGATGCCCACTAGACCGATCCATGTCATGTCGGAGAAGACATCGCCGAATTCAGCCATAGTCTTGTCGCCCTCAATGGTGCGCGCGCCGCTGGGAGGCCACGACGGGAAGTCGCGATACAGGAAGCCGATAGTACGCAGCGACCGAGAGGCGTAAGTCTGGATCTGGGCTTCGATAGCATCGCGAGTCGAGCGATCTAGAGGACTGTCATCGATGTTAGGCGAGTTGGATGCCATATCGGAGACGACGTAGTCGGCTTTGCTGACCATGATCTCGGATGCACCCTTGACCACGAGGCGGTAGCTGCCGCTGGGAAGGCGCATGACTGTGCCCATACACTTCCGCGCTGAGTCGAAGGGGTAGAGCTGGACGACAGCATGGTTCGCACGCTCTTCAGCTGTAGATGTCAGACCCAGGTACGATGTCGCGAGGTTCAACATGGCGACTTCTGTCTTGCTGCCAACAAACGCCTTTTGGCCATCTTCGAGGCCTTCAAAAGCGGTCGAGTTGATGACAATCGATTGAGTAAGGAGGGCCCTGAATGGGGCGCTGATGCGCGAGAAAAGAGCCGTGAACGTCGATGCGCCATCTTCCTCGGATTGTGCGAACTTTTGCCCTAGTGACCAGGAGCCGGCAACGACTGTCATCTTATTTTGTGTCAACGTGCCTGTCTTGTCCGAGCATATTGTGGTCGCGTTGCCCATGGTCTCACAAGCACGTAGTACGCGCACCAGGTTGTTCTCCTTCATCATATGCGTGGTCGCGAAAGCTAGGGCGAGAGTGACCGCAAGTGGTAGACCTTCCGGCACAGCCATGACGATGATAGTGATAGCCGTAATCAAGATGTCGAGGAACTCGCCCGCCTTCTCCGAGGGTGTGTGAGGGTTTGAGCCCAGGCGGGCAACGAAACGAAACAGCTGGATGAGGAACAAGATACCTGCTGCCAGAGAGCCCAGACCACCGATCCAATTCGCCATAACACCCAACTTGACTTGCAAGGGCGTAGGCTCGGATTTGACGCGCAAGCTCATCATGATCTTGCCGAAGCTTGAATTGACACCGACAGATGTGACGAGGAAGGTTCCGACACCCTCCAAGACCTTCGAGCCAGAGATGATGAATGGATCGAGCTTGTGTAGATTGTGACCGCCAGCGGAGAGCTGATGCCAAACCTCCAAGCCACCGGTCTTCTTCATCGCGTCGGATTCACCAGTCGCGGAAGACTCGTCAACCTTCACGCCGTGCCCGCTGATAAAGATGCCGTCAGCAGGGATACTATCTCCTGGTTCTAGATGGAGAACGTCGCCAACCATAACATCGTAGACGGAAATCATGATCGCCTTGCCGGAACGAAGACACTTAACTTCGCGGTCTTCCTTCTTCTGATTGAGCTTGGTGAACTGCTTCTCCTTCTGCCAATCGTTGAGAGCAGTGACAAGCACAATGATGATGATAGCAATGCAGATGGCGAGACCCTCAACCCAGTCGACCTCGGAGCCAGAGTCGAAGGTCTCATACAGACCGAGAGCGAGAGACACAACAGCCGCAATTGTGAGCAGCCATAGTAGCTTGTCGTTATATGCGTTCCACAATAAGGAGCCCAAAGTGTAGGTCTTACGGGCTGGTAGACGATTGTCCTTGAACACCCGCTTGCGATCCGCATACTGATCCTTGACTGCACCGCTGGTCGCCACAGAATCATCAGAAGTTCCGATAGCTGTCGTGGCGGGGTTGGACCGAAGTGCTGAAGCGGCTTTCTCGTTCATAGCCTCCTCGGCAGCTCGCGGGACCGTGCCTTGCAGATGAGTTTCGTCAAGACTCAGCCCAGCATTGACGCCAGTGCGTAAAGCACGTTCAATGCCAGGAAGACCGCCCAGAGCCTTGAAAGCAGCAAGTGACTTCGGGTTCTGCATCTTGTTGAGCTCACCAGGCGAGACGCCGAACGGGTTGGTGCCATCAACCACAAAGTCTTTCTCTGTACCCTTGTCGGGTTGCAGGGCGCCTTCGGTGGAGACAGATTCACTTGAGCCAGTTTCCCGGATCTGAGTGATCGCATTGGCCTTGTCCTTCTCCATGATTACAGGCTCCGTGCCAACGGCGGTGGACTGAGTGTCGACTGTGTTGGTGCGGCTTCGCGCGTTGAAGTGGAAGGAGTTGTCGCGTGAGTGACCCTGTCCGGTATGGTCGTGAAGTGTGTCTCCTCCTACGGATGAAGGCGCAGCTGAGACTGGCTCTCCAGTGCGAAGTCCTGTCGGGTTCGATCTCTCGTCGTGAGTCTGTCTGTAGGGACTGGGAGACGGAGGTTGAGTAGTGAGCCGTGGCAGTGTTGCGAGATGTTCGTCGACCATGTTTGTTATCTGTTATGGGAATTTGAGAGGAGGCTTATGCTGCAGAGTCCAGTCTGCGCGGTTACTTTTGATGAGGCCTGAGTTTGACTGGCAAGTCCACGTCGAGAAGGCGTCGACTTGAAGTGATGTTATTGAACAGAGATGAGAAGGTGTGCCACCATGTCGTGTCTTGCACAGATGAGGCTGGTAGCGGGTGTGATGCTGTCTGGTCGAACACAGTGTGTGATGCGATGGAGGAAAGAGCATGGTCACGGTCATGGTGTGGTGGCTTTCTATATCAATGCAGCGTCTTACCTCCTTGCCCATCTTGCCAGAATTAGATAGCTGGAAAGAATGATCTGGCGCATCGTCGACGTACTCAGGGACCGAGGCGCAGCACCCTACACCTCCTGGTGCATGGGCGTGATGTTTCAGTATGTCAGCCATAGCAATAAGGGACCTCTGAACTATAGTCAATTCTTCGCGTCGTAATGCTCTACTAGACGGATTGACAATGTTAAGTGACGGAGCGGCCATGCTCAACCAATGGTCTCTCAACATACCTGGTCCTTCTCCATTATCGAGGCTGTGTAGCACAGGAGATATGGCCGTTGGTGCATAAGCGTGTCTCGAAGCTCCTTCTAGACGCCGTCTGCCAATGAATGGCATGGCAACTTGTCGCTGAACTCCACAGCTATATGCTAGTAGCCATGATCTCTGACCGCGTATAGTTGCCTAGGGCTTGGGACCGAGGTCGAGGACTGTCGACAGGTATGCTTAGCCCTCGATGTGTTGGAGAAAAAGGCGGTGAAGGGACAACATACCGCCAGGTAGGCTATGCTAAGCTGGACGGTCAGACAGGCCGTCAATGCATGTTGTGGGCCCGAAGGCAATATGCCAGGCCGATAGCTTAGCATCAGACCGCATGTCGTGCACCGAGACCGGTAGATGGCAAGAATCTCAAACATTTCCACGTAAGAACGTGGAACAGTGGGGGGATAGCGCATCCACCGAGCGCACGCTGAGCCGACTGTTGATCAGCAGCGCAACGGCTCACGAAAAGGGTGCCGCCATGACTAAGCTCACTGATGAGGCAGCCAGACCTGTCAAGTGTTGCAGAAGCTTTCTTTGCGGATCTGGTCCGAGACGATGCCGAGGCTCGGCGGGGAAGCTTGGCTTTTGGCGCGGAAGCTTGGCTCCGTGGAATACTTACGTGGACCGGGAGTGCATCATACACATGGGCGGGCCAGTGTTGACAAAATCCGATAGGCGTACAAAGTCATTGGTCGGGTGCGCATCTCCAGACCGGAGGATTTGAGAAGATCAAACAGATCCGATGGAGATCAGACAGCCGGGGGCGGAGGTCGTAGGAGCCGGTGTCTCAGAATCGGCTTGGCACTTGATATTGCATATGCCGACAAGGCTGTTGCTTGCAAACATGCAGCAATGCCTTCTCAATAATCTTTCTACAACTGCCGAAAGATGCGTAGCGCGAGTGTGCTGGGCTGTGGCACGTTCTGGTTGAGCCGATGGCCAATATTATGCAATGAGCATGAGACTTGACTGCCTCGGTGCAGCGCTGTCCGAAGTGGCTGTATGTGGCTTGCGTGTTCTACTCCGAAACCTTCGGAAATATGGCATAGCATAGGAGCAACGTGTACCACCTGGAGCTGGTGATAGAATTCAGGTAGGAACGTGTGCTGGACTGAGAGAAGCTGCCTGCGGCCACTGCCCGAGCGGAGCACGCAACCTTTGGGCTATCACAACTCTCGTCCGGCATTTGTGAGCGGTAGTGGACCATTCGCTCGAGCTTGTAGTGCTAAGATCGACCCATCGCAACCTGATTGCGACCACAGCCAAGACCGATCTGTGTGGCTCGTGCCAGATTACGTATATGTGTTGTTTCTGCATCGTTTGGTGAGACGGTGCTTTTTGTCATATTTGTTCGGCTGTCCTGGAGCCGTACGGCAAGTGATGAAGCCATCATCACTCTCGACATGCGCTCCTCCTCCCAGCCATGCTTGGCAAGGACAAATTGTGTCGGAAGCCACGCCAAGCGAAAAGCTTGAGATATGTACTTTGAAGACATCCGCCAGTTAGCGTGATCTAGAACAGACAATGGCGGAAGCATACGAAACGCGGAGATCCGCTCCTGCTGCTTGACAGAAACCGTGTGCCAGGAAGCACGCTTGGTTTGATCCGCGCCCCTGTGGAAAGGAAGCGTACGTCTGTGGCCGATCGACCATCAGTGGGAGTGTCTCCTCCATGTGCGTCAGGCTTGTGAGTCGCCCGGTAACATATGGCGTTTCGGTCACGAGTCCCACTTCAGGTAGCTGGATCACGGTCGTCGTCACGAAGAGCCAAGAGCCAGCAACAGGCACGACTATACAGTGAGCTTGTCGTCCTGCCAATCCTGGGGTTCCTGATTGCTTCCTGCGACTATTGATGCGAGGCTGGTACCTCCATAGTCACCGACTTTAGATTTCCTTTGGCGTTGTTGCTGCTTTATATGACCTTTCCTTGAGATCATTATACAATAGCCCGGTGGCAGGTACCCAGCGGCCAACGAGATGAGTGGTGAAGCGCCAGCCGACCCGCTGGCTGATGCCAAGCCAGTATGCGGTGGTGAGGGCTTCAACCCGGAGGATTATGACTTCCCTCTGCACTTGGCAGCAGTCTGTAAGTACTGCAGCTTCTACCACTGCAGGATAGAAGCTGATTGTGAGCATAGTCATTGTCTTCCTTGCGAGCATAGCAGGTATGCCAATAATTGGATTATCGAACTTCGTCGCTGACCTCTGAAGGTGCTGGCTTCCCCGTTGTTGCAAAGAAAGTGAAATGGATGAAGATCCCGCCGAAACTTTTCTTCTTCACCAAGCACTTCGGAACTGGAGTTCTCATAGCCACAGCGTTTGTGCACTTGGTACCCACAGCCTTTGCGTCGCTCTCGGATCCCTGCCTTCCCGATGTCCTGATTGAGGACTACCCTGCGATGCCAGGCGTCATTATGATGTTTTCGGTCTTCTGCTTGTTCGTCATTGAGATGTACCTCAAGTCAAAGGTTGGCGGTCATTCACACGGGGGACCGACAGGCCAGGAGATCAGCAAACCCCTCGAAATCAGCGGCCCTCTGCAACAAAAGCGCGGTCATGGACCAGCAGAGCTGTATCGAAATGACACGGCATCGTCCCTTCCGCCATATGATCGGGGTCGCGATCAGTTCATGGACTCCTACCAGGAAAAGCTGATGGCACGGTATGTGTTCCACTCTACTTCTCGTTTGGCTAGTCGGACTGACAATGAAGGCTTAACGTTGCACATGAAGAGCAGCCTGAGATCGAAAAGTATGCTGCAGTGTCCGAGATGCTCCATGGTTCCAGGTCTTCTACGCACAATACGTGCGTCAACGTGAAGAGCTGCGAGACACCATAGCAGTGATGGCAAGAACGACTGCCGGATTCGCTGGAGCACAGATGGCAACGGCCAGCAGGGAAGTTGCTGAACCCGCCCCCCAGTCGTACCTGCACTTGGACGAAGAAGATCCTTACACAGTGGACCCTGCCAAGTTCCGCATAATGAATCTCAACATCACGCTCCTGGAAGGCGGTATTCTGTTCCACAGTGTCTTCGTTGGGATGACCATCTCGATCACAACTGACGGTTTTATTACCCTCTTGGTGGCCATCATCTTCCATCAATTCTTCGAGGGTCTCGGCCTGGGTAGCCGCATTGCAGCAGTGCCGTACAAGCCAAAGGCGCTCAAACCGTGGGTGCTAGTTGTGGCTTTCGGCACGACATGTCCAATCGGACAGATCATAGGTCTCGTCACCCGTGACAGCTACGACCAGGGAAGTGCCTTCTCGCTGATCCTGGTCGGATTCTTCAATGCCTTTTCGAGTGGTCTCCTCATCTATGCAGCGCTCGTGGACCTGCTGGCGGAAGACTTCCTGTCGGAGGAAGCTCAAGAACTCATGGACAAGAGCATGAAAATCAAGGCCTTCATTTATGTCCTGCTGGGTGGTAAGTTAATCAAGATGCCTACCATACGATGTTCTTCAGCTGACTTCGTTTCCAGCCGCTGGTATGGCTGTCGTCGGCGCCTTCGCTTAAGTCTCTCGTTCACCGCATCCCGAAGCCTTCACTGCTGATGCCAATTCCATCGACGCCATGCTGCCACGAGAAACATATCTGGCAGGAACGCCGAATCCGATCCTTTCGAGCTACTCGAGAGTAGCTCAACCCCCAACAACAAGAGCAGGAACACAGACAAGAACACAACTCATGTACATTAGATCAGTCCCTTGCCCACACAAACTAGAGAAAGAAAGAGAACGAGTCCAGTCGCTCTTTTGATTGTTTCAAGACTCGAAGAAAGTTTCTGTCTTGGTTAAGGCGAAAGGCTGATCTCTCCTCGAGTATCTCTTCTGGTCGGGCTGTCATCTGGTCCTGTCGTTACAGTCAAGTCTTAGATCCATAATCGATGCTCGAATGGCAGCGGGAACCTCTGTCAAAATCACGCAACTCTATTCAGCAGCGCAAATCTCTGCCAAAATTCCTCGATTCGCAGCAAAAGAGAGACCTTCGTCAGATTGTGAAGGCCAACGAAGAGGCATCACAACATGCCCAGGTAGCAGGACCAGGAGCAACATACCGCTACCGATCTCGAACGAGAGCGCAGCGACAGGTCACATGGCAATGGCCAAAACCAGCCATCGGAACACGAGGCCAACGCAGGCCAAGAGGGCGCAGATAGTCGATTGAGAATGATCGCTACATCGCATCAACGCGTCGCATCGTCACGCGAATGAGGACACCCAGGCTCGAAGACATGCGTCACGATCTAGGTTGTGAGGAGCATAAGAGAAGAGTCATGTCTGCTGTCGAAAATTACTGCGAAAGACGAACAAAGATAACAGATCGAGTTGGCGGAATTCTCGATCAAACGGAAGATGTGATAGTCCGAGGTCAACCTTGCTCCCTTGATGTTCAGCTCCGTCGGCCTCATCTCACGCCGGATGACAAGAAATATAAGCACTGTGTTGGCTCCTCTGGTCTACATACCTTTTGCAGGTCATTCTACTCCTATGATGCACCGGGGGCAATGCCGCGATACCGTTGACGGCTCCTACGCCTCGCTTGCGAATCATGACTCAGAAGCAGAAAACCCTGCAGACCCGGATTGGCCGCCTCAACTATGTACAGCTCCTAGGAACCTTACCGACTTCTCGGAGAGGCTAGCATACAACGCGATCAGCAATAATGCCACGGCCAAAAGCCAGGATGCTCCCAAGCCGCCGCCGTCCCGCTTCGTTCGGAACTCCTCAACCTTCTGATTGCCATAGAAATCACTCGTATTGAAGCGCCACAACTCCCGATTCGGGCGTGCCAGAACCCAGTCAATGACATACGCTACCACCCTCGGCAACGGCGGAAATTGGAAAGGCTCACCATCCAGCAAGAAGGTCCGGTCCTGGTTCCCGAAGACGAGGGGACCTGCTCTGTGTACCTCATTAGCACATTGGGCTCGAACCCGAAGAGATGGTCACAGAAGCCTACGTCGTCATACTACTCGTCCTCTCCGCCTCCTTCTGCATCAAACCGTAGATGCGTTTGAGCTCTCCCGAGCTGATATTATCATGCAGGTCCAGGATCGCCGGTACCTCTTCAAACAAGTGAGTCGTCAATGCCGGTGCGAGATCGTCGATGATCCCTCGCAGCTCAGCGGCGTCAAATGCACCAGGTGTGGTCCCGTTCGCGTAGTCTCTCAAAGCCTTCAACCCAGCCTCAAGTTCCCGGTGCTGCTCGACGCTCGAGGACATCAGGCCTGGCATGCCGGTGGCCTTCTCGATGTTGGCAAAGTAATGTGACTCCTCGTGCGAGTGGTGGTCGTGGATAAAGGTGTACACGATGTTGCAGTACCGGAGCAGGAGTGCTGTGTCCTTCTCGGATGTTTGGACAAGCGGGGCATGATAATAGAGCTGTTGAGGCGCGGAACATGGTGTTGTGCGTTCCAGCCATGATTTTGGCATTCTGCCGGCAAAAGTGGTTGAGTGGTACATTCGGCCGTGATGCGATTCCAGTGCTGCTGATCAGGCGGAAGGGGTGGTCGCGCCACGAAGGACTCTTGGCTGGTGGCACGGCCATGGTTCGCTACAATCGAGGTTGTAGACGCAAAACATGGGAGACGTAGGGACTGTAGTGCTCTGAGATCTATAGCTTTGGATGTCTAGCTCTCAGGCCCCCTGGACGGCCATTCCTACACCAGTTCGCGAGGTTCTAGAATGCCTACGCGTTCTTGTGTAAGAGTTCGTGTAGGCCAATCAGCGGAGAAGGGTTGTCCAGAACCCAAAGTTCAACTCTATAGATCCTCCGAGACCAATTTGTTTCGGGATTCATGCCCTGCCCAGCTTGTGTCTGCGTGAGCGAGCTGCAAATGACCAAGAATGATATACCTACGTCAGTGCACGTCCAAAGGCAGTTGGCCTGTGGAGAAGGTATACGGATAGTTACCGACGTTTGATGATTATCCTATGTTATGATGATCGCGGGCTTCGTAGCTGGGGATATGCGTAATCTAGTCCCCTCCGTACCTCTCTCTTCGACCAGCTTCAGCATTGTGCATCAAAGACCTCCGATCAACACTCTGTGACTACTCACAACTGAGCCATGACCACTTCACCAACCATCTCTACTAAATTTCGGAGCTACTTCAGGAGCAGCCCAATCATTATTGGCTCTCGCAGGTTTCGGAGCGCTCGCAAGGTCCGTCCTCGACACAGCAACCTTTACTTTGCCCTTGATGACCCCGTCTGCCCACTCGGCTACCTTTTCCACCGCCACGTCTGGCTTCGTTCTGTACTGCAGCACATAGCCTTGCAACTGCGCACAGCTCAATTTCCCCGGCGGCACCTTGGCGGCGAACTGCTTCGCCAGCTCCACAATCGCCTTCTGATCGTACTTGGCCTGCTCTTTGGTCGATAGTCTCTTGTACAAGCGTTCAAAGAGTTGTTGAGCTTGTTCGGTAGTTGCGAAGGAGAACTCAGCCTTGACGTCGATGCGGCCGGCGCGGATGAGGGCCTCATCTAGATCATCCTTCTTGTTCGTGGTGAGGAGGAGAATGTGGCCTTGTGGCGCAGAGACGCCGTCGATGGCATTGAGTAGGCCGCCGAGAGTCACTCCCTTTTGTGGCTCGGGCTCAGCAGGTGGGGCGACTTCTTTGTCCTTGCCTTTGTCTTTCTCCTTTCCTTCCAGGCCGTCCTTCCTTACCTTCTTCCGGGCCTGCCTAGCCTTGGCCTTGGACTCAATCTTGCGATCCTCTCTGTCCTTTTCTGTTCGCGTACGCTTGCTTTCCAGCTCAAGCTCCCGCTTCGACAGTTTTCGTCTTGCCTTGGTCTTCTGCTGAGCGAGCTTTTTGGCGAATTTCTTCCCGCGCTCGCCCTTGAATTGAGCACTGACGGACGAGTCAGATGACAAATCGCTGTCATAGTCAGACTCAGAGTCCGACGATGTGTCCTGATCCGACCCCGTTTCGATCTTGACCTCTTCCTTGGCGATTACTTTCGGAACCACTTTCACAGCATCTCGATTGATGTTGCAGCTTGCACAGTCGATGTCTTCGATCAGTAAGATGTCGCCACGCGAAATTTTCGAGAACAGGTCGGCTAGAATAGAGTCGTTCAAGCCAGACGCCGACAGAGACAGGACGTTAAGTCTCAGCTTGTGAAGAGCAGCAAGCGCCTGTGCGAACGAGGTCTTGCCGCATCCCGGGCGGCCGTACAATAAGTATCCTCGGTGGTACGGGATGCTTGACTCCTTGTAATCCGCCTCGGTCTCTGGGTCCAAGAACTCTTTGATATCATCGAGGAGCTCGGTCTTCTCCACCTGATTTAAGTAGATGCTGTCCATCGAGCGCGGCTCAATGGACTCGTAATCTCCCCAGCTCCCGCGGCTGTATTTACGAACCTCGACCATTTTCTTTTCTTCAGCCGATTGCCCCAACTTGTTGAGCAGCTCCTTGACTGGATTGGGCGAGGACCCGAAACACCAGACCTGTTTGTCTGGTCCGTAAGTGTACACAAGCTCCTGGCTCTGCTGCTTTTGGTACTCCGAATTCTCATACTGGTCCTGCTCCCACTGATAGCAGTCTTGACATTGACAATGTTTGACGTGGTTGTTCGGATTACTTGGCGGCTCCTGCTCTTGCTCCTGCTCCTCGTTGTCGTCGCATTCTTCGCTGACTGTAGTGACGATGAATATCCTTCCCCCATCCACAAACACCTGCCAGCTTTCGTGTGGCAGGACATACTCCACAATCGGCTCACCAGCGACGTGTTTCCTTCTGGTACTGCGCGACCATGGAGCGGCTGCCCGAGGAGAACAGGAAGGAGAATACACGCAGAAAGCGTTGCTGGGTATACGACAGCATGCTCGTCTTGAGCTCTTCTCTCAACTTCTTGTCGAGCATATCGGTGAACTTCTTGTCAAGGCTGGTGTCACTGCTCGGGATGGTCATGGAGGCCATGGTGAGCGACATGAGCCACTTCATGAACTTGTCTCGCAGACGACGGAAGTGCTTGAGACAGTAATAAATGGTTACGGTAGCCCAGACGAATGTGACTCCAAGTGGGCCGAAGCGCTTGATGATGTTCATCAGATACGGTCGAAGGACGTGGGATCTGATCAGCAGCCAGAGGTCTGATATGCTTGGATTCCAGTGGATGATTTCATCTTTGATGGTAAGAGGCGGTAATAACACCTGGGGCTTTTTGCGATTGTCCACTGTTTGCTGTTGTGTTGACCGGTCCTGCTGTTGGATTTTGTCCTCTTTGACATCCGCCAGGCCCAGAGCCTTGAGTATAGGGGGGGAATAGGGCACAGTGTTGGCATCAACAGGCACAACCTTGTCCTTCTCGTATAACAGCTTGACGAACTGCGTTTTCCACTCGCCGGCAGCCATGTCGAGATACACGCGTGACGAAGGCTAGCGCCCAATGTGAACTCTGGTGGGTGCAGAGAAGTGTCGTCAAATTCCGGGACGAGTACAATAGTAGCAATAGGTATTTCAGGATGTAAAGAGAGAGAATAAGAGCGCGTAGCTTCTTCTGGTCGATAATAGCGTGCTGAGGACAAGAATTTGCAGGCTGTCAGGTCACAGCCCGAGCATTGATGTGGTGAATCGTCACATCGTTGCCGTGTTGATACCTGCCTTGTCGAGCAGGGCAATATCACTTGTAAAAGGCCAAACAATATCACTTGTATAAGCGAACATCTTTGACCGTGACAATTTCAGGCACAAGATAATCCCATTGCACCTTGATACAAGCACTCAACCCGCAGACAACGCTGCCGACACCGCGACGCAATTGGAGGAGTGACCAACGCCGTGGTTCAATACTAGGGATCGTGGTGCGTGTATCGTGGTAGCGCTCAGCTTCAGCCACAGGTCCGCTGAGTCTGGAAATGGCAAAACTCGAGTTGGAATGCCGGGAAAGGTATATGTATAGAACACTGACATGGCGATGCACGACGGTGTCTGTCTCGGACCGCCTGCTCTTATCAGAAGCTGAGATATAGTGATGCCCACGCGATGGTTTGTAGTGTGTTGACTCGCCCGGTATCGACTTTTGAAAGGACACCAGCCGGCACTGCTTGATCCATCCACACCCTGACCTCAAACAGCATCAACAGTCGAATATCAAACCGACTTGATCTTGCTCACTTGGACCGACAACTTCTCTGGTTTGACAAACCAAAAATTGTTGCCCTTCCACTGCTCCTTTGGCATGGTCATCGTGTAGTTGAAGTTGGCAACAACTCCCGGAATGAGCTTCGACATCTCCAGGAAGCTGATGTGTCGGCCAAGGCATGTGCGTGACCCGAGGCCGAAAGGTATCCAGTTTGCTTCCATTCGTTGAAGCTTTTCGGTGTCTTTCTCCTCCCAGCGTTCGGGTTTGAATTCGTACACGTCCGGCCCATAGACTTCTGCGTCGTATTGCGTCACCCAGCTGTTGACACCGACTCTCGTGCCGGCTGGGAAGAATTGCCCAGCAACTTCGGCGCCACCGGCGGGAACGACGCGCCAGAGTGGTAGGCCGACGGCAGGATGCATTCGAAGTGCCTCTTTGATCACAAGTTGCAGATACGGCATGTCTTGGGTCTGCTTGAAGGACAAACGCCCTGTTTCGCCGCGATGTTGAGCCACCTCTTCTCTCAGCTTAAGAAGCACGCGAGGCGTCGTAATCAAGTGGTACATTGTGCTAGCCAATGAGATAGCCGTGGTGTCCGCGCCAGCAATTATGTTGGACATACCTGTTGCAAAAATGTCATATGGTGTTATCTTGGAGGGATCTTGCTGGTTACGATCAGCGAGCTTGTCCAGGAAATCTCGAGGAACATCGGACTCTTCATCCATGGACTCGACAGGCGCTTTATACGAGGTCTTCCTTCGAGCCTCCATCCGCTCTGCTATCCTGGCCCTTGTGAAGGTCATGAGATAAGTACGTCCCGCCGCCCCGGAGCCTGGTATCTTTTCATTCAATGCATATAGCCAAGGATGAAGTTTGTTGTAGATCCCGACGAGTGACCCATAGCGACCGATCTTCTTGAGGGCTGCCATGATGCCCCCAATGTCTTCGCCCTCGTCAAGGAAGCCGAACCTCCTGGAATATGTGATGTTACCGATGACATCGAACGCATAGCAATTCAGCCAGTGAGCCAAATCAATCGTCTGGCCAGACAGCGCAAATTCGTCCATTCTTTTTTTAACAATGTCGACGCAACTGTCGACATAGCCCTCATACGTGATGAGCGAACTCAAGCTATACATAGCCTGAAACTTCCTGCGTTCGTCCGAGTGCTTTTTGATGTCTTGGAGTGTAAAGACTGTAAAGTTCTTTGGATCCGGATGAGACCAGCCTCGTACCAGTCGCTTTTTGGGAACTTGGAAGAAATGCCATACACGGACTTGTCTGGTGTGTTGATTGTGTACCATCCGGGAGCCACACGGACAATTGGGCCATATCGCTGGTGGAGGGCGATGTTGATGTTATGCCAATTGCCCGTCCGGACCTGCAGTAGATACCAAAGGCGACTGAGTCGTGCCTGCCACGGTCCAGGTACATTGCGGTCCGGGGCAGTGAAATGTCGGTAGGTCAGCAGGAGAAATTGTGAGACAATGATGAGCGTCGCCCCGTACAAGAGCAATTGTAGATTCATGGTTGCAATAGGAAGCCGTCAACTTCCAGGTCTTGTTCCCAGGACGAAGTGATGGTTGAGCTCTTTCAGCTGGATGAAGGATAAGTCAGCCTTCCGTCGTGGTTATGTACCTTGATCCGATGATCCTCGCCAATTTCTGCGTGTATGCGGTTCTCGCGTACTTTATGTCAGCGCCGGCACAGTTCAAGATTACTGAAACGGCATCATGAAGCGGTAGTTTCGAAGACCCATCATGCCTGCCTGAACTCCTTGACGACGAATAGGTGATCAGATCCTGGAAAGTCAGTTTGAATAGCTGGTCATACTTCCCTCGGCCCAGCGTTATGCAGCTCGGAACCCCTCCGCCATGGTCTTGCGAGGCCGAATTGCTACATCGAGCTCAAATTCCGCATGGGGCAGTCTCAGCATCCGCTTTGAGTCAGTCGCGAGCGATCATCATTGGCAGCTTCACGGATTCGTCCGGTCAGCTTGTATGTTAGCGACACATGTTTCTCACGTCGTGTCGTAAAGATCATCCTCGTTACGTTTTCACCCTATGACGCGGGTCTGGGGTGCACATCCGGTTGCTCGGGCGCCGCGGTTTCCCGCGGTGGTCAGGCGACGCAGTCCGGACACGACGACATTGTTTGGTCCTGGGCGGCATCAGCCATGACCTGGGGACGATGTCAGTCGCCTCGTCGCCTTGTCTTCAAGCCTTGAGCAGACACCTGGCCTGAAGTCGAGCGGCAAATTTCCAAGATTCACTGCCTGAAAATTGCCCAACGGACCAATAGCAACGATCTTCGATGGACTGCGGCCCCTTTGTCTCCCCCCGGACTTGACGTTGACTGAACATTTTTGGTGTCAGCTCGTGCCAGGCACGAGGATTACCAATGCATCACCATCAACACCGTGTCCCTTCATGAATTGACGTTCTCTTCGTCGGAGTCTCTTCTTTGCTTTGTCTACGTTCTTGTTTCATACGCCTCGACAATGCACTCACGCACCGCCACTCGCTTCTTCTTAGGGGTCTACGCTCTCTTCCACGCCACTACAGTCCAGGCGGATCCTCAATGCGCCATTGATCCAAAGTCGATCGTGACAGACGCGTGCACTAGCTATGCTGCTTTGGACACCTTGAATGCAGACATCGCTCCTTCGCTACACGACCTCACCGAAGCCACAGATTTCTTTTCTTACTATCGCCTCAACTTGTTCCAGAAAACCTGTCCGTTCTGGGCGGACGAATCGGCTCAGTGTGGCAACCGAGCGTGTGTGGTAGATACGATTGAGAATGAGCAGGATATCCCAGAGATATGGCGGGCAGAAGAGCTGAGCAAACTAGAAGGCTTGAAAGCGAAGCATCCCGGCCGACAACAACAAAAAGAGCGGCCAAAGCAGAGGCCTTTGCAATACCAGCTGGGCGAAAATGTTGACGAGTCATGCGTACTTGAAGACGACGACGAATGCGACACGCGAGACTACTGTGTACCGGAAGACGAGGGTGCAGCCGCGAAAGGGGATTATGTCTCGCTGGTACACAACCCGGAACGCTTCACAGGCTATGCTGGAGAGAGCGCTCAGATGGTCTGGAACGCCATCTACAAGGAGAATTGCTTCACCTCGCAAGCCCCTGCCGCTGCTCGCACCGCCAGCAACAAGGATCTGGCTGCAAAGTCGTTACTCACTGTCTTCCAGGACTACAGCCGCAATCAGCTGGACTCGTCAACAGAGGAGTCACTAGATCTCTTCGATCCGGCAATCCTAGATGATCAATGCGTTGAGCAACGCGCCTTCTACCGCATCATCTCCGGCATGCACACCTCCATTTCCACGCACCTCTGCTACGACTATCTCAACCAGACCACAGGAGAATGGTTCCACAACACAACCTGCTACCGCGAACGGCTCCACAAACACCCCGAACGCCTATCAAACCTCTACTTCAACTACGCTCTCGTCACACGCGCGCTGGTTAAGCTTCGCCGCCACCTCGAGCACTACACCTTCTGCTCCGGAGACCCCGAGCAGGACTTCAGCACCAAGCAGAAGGTCCTCCAACTGACCTCCACACTGGCCTCGTCGCCCACCACGTTCGATGAGTCCCTTCTGTTCAAAACCGACCTAAGCCTCAAAGACGACTTCAAGAACCGCTTCCGTAATGTCTCCCGCATCATGGACTGTGTTGGCTGCGAGCGCTGTCGGCTGTGGGGCAAAGTCCAGACGGCGGGATACGGCGCAGCGCTGAAGATTCTCTTCGAATTCGACGAGACCAAGAACGGCGAGAACCCACATCTCCGCCGGACTGAACTTGTCGCGCTGGTCAACACGCTGGGTCGAATCAGCACAGCCTCGATGCACTGAAGTGGTTCCGCGCCGCAATCGCCGAGGAGGACGCCCAGAATGCTAAAGTGGCAACTGATAAGAAGACCGTCACCCAATCCGACCTCAAGCGCCAAGTCTCATCCAAACCAGCATTTAACGACGCAACCTTCCACGCCGAAGCCTCCCAAAGACCCAAACGACACAGAGACGAGCCCGAAACGCTGAAAGAAGCCTTCATCGCCGAATGGAACCTCGTCTGGCGCGCATACAAAATGGTGCTACGCTCATGGTTTCAAATGCCAGGCAAATTATTCAACATTGGCGTCGGCGAGGCGAACCGTCTGTGGGCGTGGTTTATAGGGTTGCCAGTACCACAGCGCAGTTGGGACGTCGAGTGGATCCAAGTGCCGAGGAGAGATGAGCTGTAGAAAGGCTGGATGTGGGAAATCGTGGGAGGTATAGGAATGGTGTATATTAGAAGGTGGTTCGGTTGGTACTTGGCCGACCTGTGGCCATTGTTTTGAGCGAGGCGTTCCGGAAGAAAATTTCACAACAGTAACAACATGGGAATTAGACGAACACGGCATTGGATGTGATGAGCTGTTGAGCAGTGCGTTCACGAATGAGACTAAAGGGAAGAGATAGCGCGTTGCCGAATGCAGCACTGCGTCATGAGTTTGTCGTCAGAATTCGAGGACCATAGCTCAGTCTTAAGACATTAGAGCGCGCCTGCACGGGCATCTCTTCACATCGCGGACTGTTCTCGCTTGCAAACGTAAAAGTAGCCGCCGCAACTGCTGGCATATCTAGTAAACCTTGGAACGCTCCGCTCTCGCGAGGCCTCGCCTCCCACAAACATCGCCTTCTTGAAAGTGCGTCGTGTCTCTGGATAGGAACAGTCACCCCATTGCCACCACTTGATGTCGGACACCTCCCAGACAACACCACCAACGCTGGACAGACCTTCCAGCCTGACAACTAGAAGAAGAAGACAATATACGCTATGCTGGGAGTCAATTTCTAAGCAGATGCCTCAAAACTCAACAACTGTGGTCGTAGTAGCAATACATGAGTATCATAAAGTTCACAACGGAAAAGCCCCTCAGAGAGCGGCGCGTGTTGGCCCGAGATCTGGACGGCAAAAGCTTATGGTGAAGGCATCGAGACTGGTCTTTTGGGACGTCGTCGTTCATTGCTGATGGGTGAGAGGGATGTCGTCGGGCTCTTGGTTGGGGAAGGAATCTTGCTGACACTGAGGGAAGCCTTGGTCGCACTGATATGTTTGCGAGGTCCATCGAATGGTGGAGCAGCATTCTCGGTGCGGTAGCAGTGAACTCGTGGTGAGCGATAGTCGGTCTCGTAGTCGTGATCCTGATCCAGTACCTATTTGGCCGGAGCATGTTTTGGCTGGGTCTTGACGTTGGTGCTCAACCAACTCTGCGAGGCCTCGTTAGCGGGTTAATACGTAGTGACAAGGTCGAACTCACCAAACCCTCCATCAATCCCTCGCCAGTAGTCGCACAACTGGGCACAACATACCAGGTCCGATCCTTGAGCTGCGCCAATCGCAGCTTCTCGGTGACCTCGGTCGGATTCATGCTTCCTGGGATGTCCTGCTTATTGGCAAAGACCAGGAGCAGAGCCTCCTTCATTTCCCGGTCGAGGATGATTCTGTGCAGCTCTTGCCTGGCCTCGTCGATTCGAGCACGGTCGTTGCTATCGATGACAAAGATCAAACCTTGCGTGCCGGAGAAGTAATGTCGCCAGAGAGGCCTGATCTTGTCTTGCCCGCCCACGTCCCAGACATTGAACTTGACGTTCTTGTATGTGACTGTCTCGACGTTGAAGCCGACCGTCGGTATCGTGGTCACGTCCTGGTTGAGTTTGAGCTTGTACAATATTGCTGCCGCTCTGTTAGCTTTGCTGTTGCGTACTCATGTATGGTCAGTGTCTGACGTACTGGTCTTTCCCGCGGCATCCAGACCAAGCATAAGAAGCCGCATTTCCTTCGAGCCGAATATCTTCCCCATCATCTTCGACAGCTGGTTACCCATGATGTCGGAGACGAAGGCCTGCCGGCGCCTTCAAACCGTTGATGACGTTGCTGCTTCAGGTTTCGCTATAATCCAAGGGCCAGGAATTGCTGCTGCTCAATGCAGGACTCGAGCTCGACGATAGCGCGTGGCCCAGTTGCGAGCGTTGCGGGCGATATCCGACAGAGCAGAAATGATGGTAGATTGGGGGACTCGAGCTGCCTTGGAATTCACAACTGCAGCGATTTAGTCTGCAAGGTCGAATTGTTGAGTGTTGTCTCCGTGAATGGGTTGAACGTAGGCAAAAGTCGCAGTTGTCACTTTGCTATCGCAACGGGCGCGCTTTCCATGCGCAGATCAAGGTTCCACTTTGGGAGGCTTCGAAAAAGGGGCAGGCATGAGCGCCACCCTAGGCGGGCAGTTGCAGTTAAGTGCTCTTTCTAGCGGCCCCTGAACCAGGCCATTAGGTAAGCGGTCGCGGATAAAAGCCATGGATTGTACATATGCAGTATTGCCATCTACGCGCCATGGGGTATCTATTCTATGTTAATATGTAGGTACATGTCATTCGTATCGCACCAAATACTGTACGTTGGCCAGTGAAGCTGCTGGTATGGTGTCTTGTCCCCCTCGCCGTGGCAGCCTACTATAGCTTGCTATCGTCCGCTCCTCCTCTGACCGGGAGACCGTCCTGCAAGCGCCAGCCATTCGCTTGCATCTTTGCCCAGTATGCTTTCACTGCTTTCGTCACCAAGTCTCCCGTTGCGACGGCATCCTCTCTGGAGTCGTGACCTTGCTCAGCTGCATTCTGAATCCTGCGACCGTCCAAGTGCTCGAAGGCGAGGTTGCGCAAGCTTTGCCGCATGGGTAGGCCCCCCCTGGGATGCGGATACAGTAAGACGGTGTCGATGACGAAAGGATGAATGACTCGTAGCGTGTTCAAGTCATTGTCAATGGCATGTCCAAGAAGAGGTGTATTCGGAGCGATGATATCGAAAAGAAGTTGTCTTGCTTGTGCTGGTGAGGCGACTTTCCCGACCTTCGCGTGCTCAGCTTCGAGCGCTACGGCCGCAGTGCCATCGTATGGAGGTGTCTCTGCATACACCTTCTTCGTCACGCCAGAGAAGCGAGTATTGAGATCGAGGATCTCGCCATAAGGTCGTACGAGTATGTCGAGTAACGTTCGGTTCGTGGGCCAGGACACAACGGTGACTCTGACGACTTCCATGCCATTAGTCGTATAGACCATCTCACAATCGAAGCTGACAGGATCTGACCTCTGTTCACTGTGAGGAGTCTTCTCCCACTGCCAGACCGATGCGAGCCGCGCCAGACTCTTGTCGTTGAAGACATGATACTCGGCTTCCGTGCAACCAGGCGAACCTACTGGCTGCCGACAACATTCGAACCTGGCTTCTTTCGTATTGGACCCTCTGCCTGCTCTGGCCCAGTGGTACTGGCATCGACCGCCAGAAGCCAGTAAGCCCTCCAGATTCCGGCCAGGGAACACTTGGAAACGCGAAGCACAACGATCACACTTTTCCCAGCCATCACAGTCTTTCAGCATCTCGAGTTCCTCCTCGATCTGTTTGGCCGTGGGCGCTTCCGTGACATAGCCATGTCCTTGCAGCTTCTCCAGTGGCTGTCGAAGTCGTTCGAGGAGCATTAATTCCCCATCTTGACTCAAGCCCGGTATAATCTCTCGCTCCCCTATCTGCTTGTCCGCGAGAATAACTTCTTGTGCTGCGCCAATTGCACCCTTACGTTGGGCCAGGCGGCTTATCCTTGCTACTTTGTCGGTGACCAGTGCTTTCCACTGCTCATGGTCCATCTTCGAGATCGCATGAATGCGCTGCTTCAGCACATTTTGATACACGCCTGTGCCAAACTTCTTAGCCAGATCTATTTCTTCGTCGAGTGCAAGTGTGATGATCTCCCACGGCAGTAATCGAACTGGCGCCAATGCCTTCTTGCCTTCCTTGACTTGTCTGATGATCTCGTTGTTGCGTGCAATCAAATTCTTCTGCAAGACCTTGAGAAGGGCATCTCTGACTTTCCAGTCTGGGCCTGTGGCAAGTAGACGCGGTCGGAGAGATTCTTCCATGACTGGACTGACCGTGCTGGGTTTTGAAGCCGGAGTTGTCGAGGCTGACTTCGGCGGGGGACTGATGGGCCGCTGCATGCTAGTGGGAGTCTTGGTGGCGCTGCTTGTATCAGCTGTTGAGGATGCTGCCATATCGCTCTCTTTTGAGACCTTATGGCCACCTTTTCCTGGCGGAACTTTGGCTGGCTTGGGTGGCGCCAAGACACCTCTCTTTGATTTCTGGGAATGTTCAGCAGCATCAACATCGCGGTCCATACTCAACGACTTGTGACGAGCTGCATCTATAGGCGCAAAAGAACTAGCTCGAGCGATGTTGTCAGGTCTAGTAGATGACTTCTGCATTAGAGGTGGCGTCACTGATGTGTCTGCAACGGAGGCAGCTGCGGGCACAGAGGTTGCGTCACCGAGCTTGCGACGTTTCAAAGGAGGCGATAGAGCGCCCGGTGTATTGAGAGGATCATATTCTGCAGCACCGGCCTCGCTCGCTTTCGGCGGAGAGCTCACATCGTGTGAGAACCAGCACACCGGCAAAAGGCACTCCTCTTTCTGGGGACACTGGAACTCGCGGAAAAGACCTTTCGACGAGAACATGACGAAGGCTCACCACGTCTGCCGTGATTTATCATCTCCAAAAGATGTTCATACAGTACTTGTAGAATCTGAGGCGAGGTGCACAGATGAAAAAGGTAAGAAGTCACGAAAGTGGCTCCTGCCTCACTGCGCACGGAAGGCTGCCTGAGAGCCTGATTATCACTATCTGCTTGTGCAACATGGTTTATACGACGCCTTGATGCTCACTTGTCACTCTGCCACTCTGTTACCACTGCAGTGATTTCGTATGGATGTCGATTACAAGAGTATAATGTTCTGCCATTCGAAATGCGCAAGACAGCGAGCATTGTAGGATCTAAGTCAGCGGGGTTCGCCCAGGCGCCTGCAACACCAATAAGTGCTCAATTTATCGCACAATTTGGATCAGAGGCATTTAGGGGCTGGTGCGACAACACCAAGATAAGGTGATCATGTGAGTAATGGTCGGTGTAAGTACCGCTTGTTGTGGTAAGATAAGACCGTGTAGCACTTAAGCTACCTTAGGTAGGAACAGTCCTTATCGAGCCACGCGGAAGGCTTCGCTCTTCAGCACAGACTTCCGAATGAACGTCCGTCCTCCTCAACATTCTCCAGAACTTGACGCGCTTCGTTCCATATCGACATCAACGACCTCAAGACTGAAAGCTGATACAAGTTCAAGTAAGAGCACAACCAGCCTTCGTTGGTAGCACAATCAGTGCCGAAGCAAACGGCTGTGATAGAGTGACTCAAACACCGCTTGGATTAGCCTCACCTGCCACATTCCTCTGTCCAGATATCGCCAGTCATCCTTGTGAACACTGCTCGGAACGAAATCTCAATTCTCAACGATTGACTGACAGATTGTTATTGAGGACGTTAACTTGGATAACTTTACGCCAGCGAACATCTTTGCCAGCGATTAGGGTTTCTTCTTGCGGGGTCACGGTGCAGCGATTCAATTGTGCCTGATCTCGGACGAATTTTCCGCCGCTTACAGCGGATCCGCGCGTCACTATTATTGTTTGCGGCGCCGCCGACGACCGATAGACGATGGCTTTACCAGTATGTTCACGCACCTGCGTCTCGGATATATCTCCTTCGCTCTCCCACAACTATGGCGGTCAGCAAATTACTACTGAGCTAACGGACTCCTCCATCCTTCAAGTTTGATCTGCGCTCTATTGATAGGCGCACCCTCTTCGCAAGTCCGACTATGGACACCGGCATCACCAAATCTACCTCAGCAGATGCGAGCAAGGCACAACACCTCTGTGTACTCGTCCACGGCCTCTGGGGTAATCCGCACCACCTAGATTACGTCAGGAAATCACTTGAAGAGCGGCATGGCGAGGACGAATTGGTGGTCTACAGCGCAAAGCGAAACGTTGGTAGCTTAACCTACGATGGTATCGAGATTGGCGCCGAACGCGTGGCGAAGGAAATTGAAGATGTGATGGATCGTCTGAGACAAGAAGGGCATACAATCAACAAGTTTTCAATCGTTGGTTATTCGTTGGGCGGCCTGGTTGCTCGATATGTGGTCGGTTTGCTTTTCCACGCAGGCTTCTTCGACAAGGTCACTCCTATCAACTTCACCACATTTGTCACTCCTCACTTGGGTGTACGGACACCGCTTCTCGGCTACCACAACAATTTGTGGAATGTGCTGGGCGCGCGAACGTTGAGTACAAGTGGAAGGCAGCTCTTCACCATTGACGATTTCCGAAACACTGGTCGGCCGCTGTTGAGTGTTCTCGCCGATCCAGACTCGATCTTCATTCACGGTTTGCGCCTCTTCAGGCATCGGTCATTATATACGAACGTGGTCAATGATCGATCGGCTGTCTACTATACGACAGGAATTTCGGCGTTCGATCCGTACACAGATCTCGAAGCCGTGAACCTGCGATATCTGAAAGGCTATGAGTCTGTCATTCTGGATCCTGATATGCCTGTGGAGAGGGCGCCGCCAAAGCAAGACCTCCCGACCTTCTACGATAGAGTGCGCGGTGGCAGCCGCACCTTCGTCCGTAGGGCACCGATTGTCATAGCACTGAGCTTGCTGATACCCGTTGCCATCACCGTCTTCATGATCAATTCGGGCTGGCAGACTTTTCGAAGTCGACGGCGAATACAGTTGCATGAAAGCGACAGTGACGGATCCTTTGGTGGCTATCGAATACCATACCTGGTCCGAGAAATGCGGGTGGGCCTTGAGGATGCCTTCGAAACAGTCAACTCAAGCCGACAGCAGGAGTATCTTCCCGAAGGATCAGAAGAATTGGCCATTGCACCACCATCGCCGAAGCTGACTCGATCTGACACAAAGGATTCTGTACTGTCAGAAAAGTCGGAAGCCACGACCAGAGCCGATTTCCCCACGTTAGCATTGACAACCGATCAATTTTCCATGATCAAGGCCCTGGACAGCGTTGGTTGGAGAAAGTATCCAGTCCATATTCAGAAGAGCACCCACAGTCACGCAGCAATCATTGTGCGGTCAGCACGTGCCGCATTCGAGGAGGGCAAGACTGTTGTTAAGCATTGGCTGACCGAGGAGTTCGAGGTCTGAGCGATATTGGACGTTTTGTTACTTCAGCTTTCTGCAGCGGCGGTGTCTGGTGGTCTGTAACCCATACAATATGGCGAGTCATTTCAGATCCAAGTTAGAGTGACCTTGTACCATAGTTCGAGCATGCATTGCAGGATTGGACACAAAGCTTTCCTCCAAACAGTACCTCGCAGATCGTGGAAGTACAGTACCAGCCGATTGATCCGCATTCTACCAGACAACTGCTGGCTGATGGCATCATTGCGGAGCGTCTTTATGCAACACCATCAGACAAGAAGGACACTTGCGGAGTGCCTGACAGGCAGGGATCCACGTTGCTGAGCTTGGCATCCAACAGATAACGGGTCCGGCGAGAATGCATCGGCCACATGTTTCTCGCTTCTCGAGGTTGCACATGGAAACAACTCGGGACTTCGAATCGCTGAATATGGACCAATCCAAACGCTCAATCCACCAGTCGCCATACTGTATTGGGTGAGATAGCACTATCCAACGATCTCACCGAGCGGTAAAAATCTACCGTAGGGTATGGGTTCGGCAGAAAATTTCCACTTTAATTTGACGTCACCACGGAGCCTCACCTAACTACCAACCATGCAGTAGCATTTTTGATAACGAACAATGTATCACGGCGAATGATTCACCACACGAAATTGTATGGACGAAGGTTTTCGCACTGCTCCAGGACAAATTTGCACTGGGGCGAAATGCCTGGAGCGACTCGTTGGTCGGTCATGCTCGGCATCCTGCCAGTATGTTACAAGCCCGATCAGCGCTCGAAGGTAATGTATATATACATGCAAAGCCCGGGTCGTGTTTCCGTAGAAGTCCTCCACGAGAACAGGTTAGTTCAGGTGCATAGAGCATTAACCCTTCTAGCGCCTTATCACTCTTATCAGTCCACGACACTGCTTCTTGCCCAAGTCTTCTCCGGTCTTGTAGGATCAGTACAGGAGACTGAGGCTCAGACCAAAGACGATGCTCAACGACACGATGGCCGAGGACGCCACGCTGCAGCCGCCAGAGATGGCGCCGCCGACTGAAAGGAAGAGGCATCATCAGCGTCGGAGCACACGACGATTGTCGAATACTGGCGTGACTCGAGCGGATCTATACAGCGGCTTGACCGTAGTTGGGCCACCGTCAAGTGTATCACGACGAAGTTCTGCTCATGACACTGCCGCCGCTATGGAGATGGCGAGACATCATCTTGCTTCAGCGTCCACAGGCGACTTGCCTACTCCAGACGACTCTCAGCCTGTGACGCCCGAGGATGGAGCTTTGAAGACAACTGATAGATATGCGTACGCTTTCGACATAGGTACTGTAGATCATCTCGGAAAACAAGTCCTAGCCTGCTAACAAATGACAGATGGTGTTCTTATCAAAGGTGGGGAGGTCATCCCTGAAGCAATAGAGGCAATGAGAGTGCTCAACGGGCAGAACGAGTACGGCATCAAAGTGCCATACATCTTCGTCACCAATGGTGGCGGTAAGACTGAGGAGGAGAGATGCATCCAGCTGTCGTCTCAACTCGAACTCGAGGTCTCACCAGGTCAGTTCATCTGCGGTCATACTCCTATGCGGGAGATGGCCGAGAAGTACAAGACCGTCCTCGTTGTTGGCGGTGAAGGCGAGAAGTGCCGTACGGTCGCCGAAGGCTACGGTTTTCAGGATGTGATCACGCCTGGCGATATCATCAAAGACAACTCAGCTACTACGCCTTTCCGACAGCTGACAGAAGAAGAGAAGAAGTTGTCGAAGCTGCGCAACTACGGCGAGATCGACATTGAAGCCGTCTTCGTCTTCGCCGACAGCAGAGATTGGGCAGGTGATCAGCAAATCATCTTGGACTTGTGCATGAGCAAGAACGGGCGACTGGGCACTCGGTCTGAGAACTTTGATGAGGGTCCGCCAGTCTTCTTCGCCCACAACGATGTCATTTGGGCCACGTCCCACACCTACTCTCGTATCGGCATGGGAGCCTCAGAGCGAGTCTCGAAGCCATGTTCAAAGCTATTACAGGGAAAGAGTTGAAGACAATTGCGTTTGGCAAACCTCAACTCGGCACATTCCAATTCGCGACCAGACTGCTGCAGCAGTGGAGGAAGGATACACACTCGATCGACGCTCCTCCAGAGACGGTGTACTTCGTCGGCGATACCCCCGAGTCCGACATCCGTGGGACCAATGATTTCCACAACTCTGGCGAGGCCAGTAATGAATGGCATTCCATCCTTGTCAAGACTGGCGTGTATCAACCTGGCACGACTCCCGCGTATGCACCCAAGGCAACCGTCGACAATGTCCTCGAAGCAGTCAAGTACGGTATGAAGAGGGAGTTCGAGAGGCAGGTCAAGGAAGTTGCTCAGACAACTCCGGCCATTCATGAGGAATGACAGACGTCGACTTCTTCAGATTGTTCGTCAAATTCTGGAATCGGCGTTCAGGGACCAAATTGGATTACAACTGGGCTTAAAGGTATCTCACGAGGACGTACTGTACCTGTCGAGAGCATAACGGCGTCGAGTCAACGCCAAAGGGATGACTTGCGGTCAAGTAATCTAGAAGCTGGGAACGTCTCCTTGCATAGAGACATGGCGCAGGACTGGCATCGCGTAACGAGCCCAACGTCGTCATTTCCATTGAGAACAGGCTTCTCGAGAGCACGATTTCTTGATTTTGTCATGCATGGGAATTCGTTTAAGAGAGTCTCGACTATCAGTAAGACGTTGGTAGCGAGAGGGCGAGAGCCTTTAAGTAAAGAAATGTATTTTTGGCCTCCACGACGCCTAATCTTGCTTTCTGGGCAGCACCGCCATGATCCTCGTTTACGCTTGCTGAAACCACATCCTCTCCCAAGTGCCTGACTACTGCTGCACCTGTTGTCCTAGTTCCAGCCTGGCGCTGGCAGCGCACAAGTCAAGACTCTTTCACGACAATAATCCTGTTGCGCTTCTTTTGCTGTGTATGACTGTATCGCATTATTGCTCCCTAGCCACACCGATATCTCGATCTCGACATCCTTGCAGCCTACTGTTCGCCAAACCACCCACTAGTTTGCGCCACTCGCTTTGGCAATTTCAACAAGGAACACAGTCGGATTTGCGGCATCCGACGACGCAGTCAACATCGCATACACAATATCATCCATCTTGGAAGCAAGAGCACTGAAGACAGGTTGGGAGCCATCTGCCCGCGATCAGTTCAGGTTGGAATCAGCCTTGGTCACACACGGCATCGCAGCCTCCGCGCCTATTCATTACTGGGTCCATCTGCGCTTGAATTGACATCTCCGCGCGCAAACATCATCCTAGTCGCCTTGAGCTACCGTCAGAACTATCAGATCTCGGTTTCAATTCACACGGTCGTGTCTCTGGGTCGCTGAACAGACGCCTGCCGCCAGCATAACCGCAGGGCGCTGCTCCTGAAGCCAACGATGGCTACAGGCGGCACTGCGCCTTCCAACGATCCAATACCTCCTCAACCATCACACCATGGCGCACAAGGTCCCCCATCTGCCGCAGCCCAGGCAGCATCGCCTCCATCGAAGCGCGAACTAGCGTCCTGGTGGAAGAAGTTTAGGAAAACAACAGAAAAGCAGGACGAAAAAGGTACTGTCAAATTGCTCCGATGATTGGGATTACAACTGACGTGTCCGACAGTCGAGGCGCCGGGAATATTTGGCGTGCCTCTTGACCAGTCTATACGGTACGCCAACGTTGCGATCAGCTTGAGTGACGAACAGGGCAACAGCTTCATCTATGGCTACATTCCCATCGTCGTAGCAAAGTGCGGCGTGTTTCTGAAGGAGAAAGGTACGTTTCAGCCTCAATTTGAGGCCTTAAGCGTCAGCTAACGCAGTTCAGCGACCGACGTGGAGGGCATCTTTCGACTGAGCGGTTCTGCGAAACGAATCAAAGACCTCCAGACAGCCTTCAATTCCCCCGATCGATATGGCAAAGGACTAGACTGGACAGGGTACACTGTTCACGATGCAGCAAATATCCTCCGTCGGTACCTGAACCAGCTTCCGGAGCCGATCGTCCCTCTCGACTTCTACGAACGCTTCCGAGACCCTCTGCGACCATACGCGACGAAGAGCACAGGCGACAACGAGGCGCAACCAATCGATATGACGATCGAGCAACATGGCGCAGCCGTCGTGGCATACCAAAAGCTGATAACGGAGCTGCCGCCTCTCAGCAGACAGCTGTTGCTGTACATTTTGGACCTCCTGGCTGTGTTTGCATCCAAATCAGATATGAACCGCATGAATGCTGCCAATCTGGCAGCTATTTTTCAGCCTGGTATAATTTCGCATCCGCAGCACGACATGGCGCCCACCGAATACCGACTCAGTCAAGACGTACTCATCTTTCTTATCGAGAACCAAGACAACTTCTTGATCGGCATGACAGGCACGGCGGTGGACGAGAAGACGCAGAAGGACGTCGAAAGCGGTGCTCCCTCCGTCAGAAGTCCGGCGGTAGGACGGTCAGCATCTAACGCGAGCGCCGGCGCGGACAGCCTACGCAAGTACGGAGTGAGAAGGAACGTGTCTGTATCATCAGGAAACTCGCGGGAACGAGGCAGTCCGGGCGTCTCCTCACCAGGGACGCCAACAGGAATGAATCAGCTCAGTACAGTGGGTTCCAACACGGGAGGAATTGGCCGCAGCAACACGGTCCCGTCGAAACGATCACCAGCACTTGCAGGATCGCGCTTCCAACGAATGCAAGAGCAGTCGGCCTCGAATTCGCCTGTTCCGTCTCCGGAGGCAGCGAGAATGACGAATCCTCCCGCGACAAACGACGCACAGGACCAACAGCCACAGTTCCCTTCGCCTCAGCATGCTCCGACCAGTCCTACACTCGCGCAGTCCCCGTCATTTGGACCTCAAGCTGTGTCAGGCGCACCAAAGGAGCGCAAGATCTCGAATCTCTTCTCGAAGTCCCCGTTCCTGGGCCCTCCCGAGGCCTCAAGCAGGCCTACCAAGAAGCTACAGAAGCGCGGGCGCATTGCGGGCAGTGGTAACGAAAGCGCAGCTAGCTCACAGGCCTCACTGCACGGAGAAGACACGCCTGCATTCCATACACCGCTCGTGTCGCCAAACGCCGGATCAGCAGCCAAGCCTGATCCCATCGCTACACACGCACCGCACATCCAAAACACAACAGCAACACCAGTGGAGACGCCGACGAGCGCCTTTCCGTCCGGCTCTGCTGAAAAGTCGGCCGCTAACCTTCAACCAGCTCGGTCTCCAGCAGCTTCGCTACATTCAGGCACTTCTGTCACTGATCACTCAGAGTTCGATGCGCTTGACAGCAATGCTTCCCCAGCTGTAGCTGGAGCCAGCCCTCCCGAAAAGGATAAGCGACGGCATCGCTGGCGGTTCTCGAGTTCTGCGAAACGATCCGATGATTTCCCCCTCGCTCCACCACCTCCCATTGGCAGCAATGCAGGCGCTAGGGGAAGCAATAGCTCATTTGGCAGTTCGAGACCACGCAAGAGTTTTACAGGTGACAGTGGTGGGCTGGGCTCTAGCCAGCATGACCGCGAGGGCAGCATGATGACTGGCCAGAGTCTGGTCGGAGCAAGCACTCACAGCCGGGAAAGTGGAGAGCTTCTTCGAGATGTGACGAACACGGGGTCGAACACCTCAGGCGAAGAGAAGAAGGGGCTTTTCGGCAAATGGAAGGCGAAGCTTGGTGAACGAAACGAGCAGAAGAAGCTTGAGAAAGAAAGAGCAAAAAGTCCACCAGGGGCCGCTTCCCAGGGACAGTCGCGCTCGAGTCTGAGCGCTATGGCAAGCCCAAACCAAGGACCCAGAGGTCGGAGCTTTGAGGGACATCGTGGAAGTCAGTCCAGTGGTGAAGGCGGCATGGCGCCGAATGAGAGCGACCGTGCGCCGGCATCTACTCTTCCGACTGTTACTGAGCGGCCTGTGACTGAAGCTAAGGAGCGGGCGGAAATGACGGGGCTGCCACAGCAGGGATCTGCACAGCCAGCGCTGCCTGCGACGACTGCTCTGCAGACTAATGCTCCCAGTGCTGTCACGCAGTCAGGAGTGGCGCAGAATCCCGTCTCTGACTCACCAGTGTCTCCGACCACGGTCATTCATCCTCAGCGTTTGGCGGATCAACTGCAGCAAGCACCGCAGGGCGTCGAAGAGCAGGAGAAGTCACCAACTACGCAGTGAACAACATTGTATAAGCAGCGTTTGGGTACTTGGGTGTCCGAGAAGGAGATCGCTATAGGAACGCATCTTCTTTTTGCGGCGGAAGTGGTCTGCAGCAGGAATTGGGCAGGCAGGAGCGATCAGGGTATGAACGTCTTTTGTTGAGAGCAAGGCGCTACAGACACAGGAATAGCAACTCCCAGATAGGATCATCACTATTGGTTGAGAGGTGCTCAGACGCGTCGTAATACGAACAGGACGGGCGATGCGTCCGCTGAATCAAGACCTCCGAAGTCGTCGCCAATGGGTTCGAGTTGTCGGTGTAATTGATGGTGAAAGACGAATTAGCAGTGATCAGATCTTTCTCGTCATCCGGCTCGACGCCGTGGTTGCCTCGCTTAGTCATCCTTCAACATTAAATACTTGCCGTGTGGATCACTAGCTGGATTCAAGCTTCAACACTCCTTCCTTTCTTGCACGCCTCAGTCGATGACCGTGTCCTGTAAGGGCTGCACTGTGAATGCGAGACTTTGATCATATTGGGGAGGGTGTACAGACAATGGATCGGCCCTTCTGGCTAGGTCGGGGTGCATATGAGTCGTCGCCTGAAATGCTGCCTTGAAGGGGGTGAAGTGCCGGTCAGCAGTGACAAACAAGTGACACGATGAGGCGTCACAAACAAAGTGCTTGGCGCATCGCTCTGAGGCAGTCACGGTGTTGCTACTACTGACGTGAAAATGCTTAGGCACTTCTAACCATCGCCGACATCACACTTTCCTCGAATCGAGAGTCCTTCCTTGCCTTCGTCAATTAACATGGAAAGTAATACCCCCGTACCAAGCCCACAAGTAAGTCATGCTTATCGTAATGGACAACGTTATACTGATCGCTTTGCAGGAGATCATGGCGCCAGGCAACCGCAGATTCCTCTCATTTCCGACGGAAGTGCGCATTCTCATCTACAAGGCGACCTTTGCGTGGCCGTTCAAGCCAATGCTCAAGGTCAATATCATCGACCGTGACCATCCGTTTGGCTACGTGTATCCGAACCACGGCAAGCTTGAGCTGATTATACCTGCCGACTACAGCGTCGCTCATGGCGGCAGAAAGACTCTTGACGGCTTGTCCAGCATCCAGCTTCACCAACAAGGTATCAATATTGTTGAATTCTGCTTGTCGAACAAGACCATATATGAGGAGATGCATAGTCTTCTCTCGGCGAGCTTCGGCCTGGACTTCCCAGACGCGGACGTTTTGTATGGAATTCATTTGCTAAGGCCCACACTCCGATCAACTGTCCGCGAGATCAGATTCAGCAGTTTCGAGTGGCTAGCTGTTGAAGACATCGACGAGGATGTCTTTGCGGACGCCCTCACAAGCTTTCCAGCCCTTGAGGCTCTCAGCCTTCCAATGAATTCATGTAACGTGTCGCCAGATCGTTACTGGAATGGATGGGTCAGATTTGCGGAAGAGGCCAAGAGGACGATCAAGACGGCCCTGAGCGTTGAGAAGCCCAAGTTCTCTAGAGGTTACCTTCGCCAAACCTTCCTTGGAAGAGCTGATTGGGATGATGTCGACGAGTATCAAGCCACGCTGGTAACGGCCAATGTTCTTGACGAAGATCTCGATGCACTCGACGACTATTGGAAATACCTGCCGAAGTTCTCGGAAGTGCGTGCGAAGGAGAGACGTCTGCGCTACCCCAGCGAGGACGAGGACGAAGAGGATGAAGAAGATGAGGACGAAGATGAATCTGACGATGAATATGACCCGGATTGGAAGCGCGTATGGATCGATATCGATCGCCTCACAGCGGAACCATCGTCCTATGTCAATCAGAGAAGATAACAGTGACATCTTTCTTCTCGAACTTAATCGACAAGGCGGAACATGAGCTTCTGAGATCCGTGAACCGGGTCTAGGGGCGCTTGAGCATGTCCACTCGAGCGCACTGTCGCTAGCAGCGGACCAGACCCGATGCTCCTATCATCAGCGATCTGCAACGGCTCTAGGTGATCAAGTCACAGCCGGGGAAGGCAACTGAAACTAGGGCCGGCAAGTTCTCTCACTCAAGTACGACAAGAACATCAGATTGCTAGTTCTAGGTAGCCAAACAATTATGATTCTTAACGTCCTCATCGACTCTAGTCTGAGCTTTCCGAAGCACTGGAACGAACGATTTTATTATCTCTTGCAGAAATACACTGTACACAGAACGCAGTGCAGCATCCCTTCATCCTTACTATACCGTCGCCCCAAATGATATGACCGATCAGAAGACCCTTTCATTAAGCACAGGTAATAGCTGAATAACAGAGCCTCGGCTCACATGCACGTACGCCTTTGCTAGTCGACCCCGAGCTCTTGTAAGATGTCCACCCAGATGTGGCGCATGCCGGCCTTTGCAAAGAGCTCAGAGATTGCTTCGCCGTCTTCTTTAAGGCAGTCCGGCGACATGACTGTATCAGAATCTGCTCGGGTTGTGAGCCCAGCGAAGAGCACGTGCTCCAGAAACTTCAAGTTCGTCGCTAGACAAAATGTGATGTGAAACCCGCGGTGACACACCTGCCGATGCTCTCTTGGACCATCGCTGGCCTGCTGTTGCAAGGCTTCATGCTCCGATCTAGCTTCGCACACTAAAGAAATGTAGTGCTTGACCGTTGACACCATCGGAACAGCCGATAAGAGACGACCTCGAAACATATCGCTGTTGACGAGATCCAGGACATGGTCAAATACTAGTATGCGTCTCTTCAACGTGAGGAAACGGTCTGGTCCATCTTCTTCACTTGTGACTAGGAAATTCTGATAAGCCGGCAAAGGTTGCCACCAGCAACAGCGCTGAGTGAGCAGTGCACGCTCGCTCAGATATGCGATCACCAGCGCCAATAAAGTGTGCGACCCCGAGACGTCTAGATCAGCTTCGATCGAGTGACAAGATGACAGCCAGTTGCTCAGCCTTCCGGCCACGGTATCCGGTTCAAGGTCATGCAGCACGGAGTCGTCGTGGAAGAAGCAGTCGAACGACTGTGCTGAGCGGAAGACGTACTGCTCGTTCTCCCAGAAGGCGTCAAGTGATATTGATGACAGGCTCAGGAGATGATAGAAGACGTCGAGTCCATTGTCTGCTTCCATGATCTTCCATGTCACAGATGCGTCAACGATAGGTGTGAGGCCAGCATCGTTGGTAGCGTTGATGTCAGCGCCATAACTTATCAAGCATTTGCAGACCTCCAGCTGATTGAAGAATGCGGCATTGTGAAGTAGTGTCGATCCACGGCAGTCGCGATCAGAAGGGAAGACGCGCTTCTCAGTCAAGAGCGACCGAAGTTGGTCCAAATCGCCATGCTCGATGACCATCCACACTTCGTGATGGCACCCTAGCGTTCGATAGGTCGTAGGTTGCAATGTCATTCTCGGTCTGCTCAACATGCTCAGTACGATGGAGCAGGAAAGCGAGACCGTGCTGAATATCCAAGATGAAAGTGACGAAGCAGCAGCTAAGTGGACTTCGATCTGGTACACGAGTGTGACATTTCTGGTTCGAATTTTTGCGGGTACAACCTTGCTGCGCAGGACTAACGATAGTTGACACAGTCGTGATGCTATAATCCAGCGCTTGCATTCCGAGATAGTGGCAGTCTTGACGAGCCCGACGCAGCCACGTCGGTGTTGAGCCTTGCTGCAGTTCATATCGGCCTTAGTGTCCATTGGCACATTCAAGCGCTCTGTGTCGTCTTTGCGCGTAGCAATGTACAGTGGTGTAACGACAGGATGGGCCTTGACTCTTGGCCGGCAGACATCGGGTGCTGGAGCCCGCTGACCTCGAGTGCTGAGCTCGGAGGGTCGTTCCTAGACACTGTTGAATGCGTGACCTGGACTGATACAGAGCCATTGTTGCCATCTGCGCCAACCATGTCGCTGGCACTTGCGTCGGTCTCGAGAATGGCTTTGCAGGATGGACATATGTCTGCACATGCTGCTTTGTCAAGGTCGAGAGACATCGACCTTTTCGTTTTCGGTCGTGGAGCATCGTCAAGCTTGAGCGCATCAAGATCAGACTGGAGTTGATGTAGTAGCTTCACGACATTGCGAAGGTCCTCTTTACCTGCTTGCGCAGCTTCTTGTCGGATCTGTTGCCGCCCTATCTCATGAATCCTGTGCATGATCAACTCGCTGCGAAGCTGATCGAGCGTGTACATGATTTCCAGGATCTCTCTCTTGTTCCATAGGGTAGAGATGGCTGTCAAAGTGCGATTGAAGATGTTCGTGCCGTGTCTGTTGGTTGATGCCTTCACACGGCGGAATAGCTGATCAGCCAAAGTGCAGCAGTTGTCCGCAATTTTCACGAGGATCTTTCTTCCGTCAGTATGGACAGTAGAAACAGAACGTGGTTGGACGGAACGACTAGTCAGAACACACCTCATCGTTCTTGCATCCTTCCTTGCCTGCTTTGATCCGTTTGGCATGTTTCTGTATATCTCTAGCGATGTCCTGATAGGACCTGTATTCGGCAACAAGCGAATTGTTCTTTAGTTCGTTCTGAATATGGACCAGGCTGGCCGCGAACTCGATGAAGCCCAAGATATTGCTCGCAAGCCCAACCGCCACGACTGCTTCCATCGAATCTGTTGGGCACGTGCGGGGCGCGAAGCCTACCTAAGGAGAGATATTAACCTGTTGGGTTAGACAAGGACGATTTCAGTGGTCGCGGGCGTGTTTCGAGACCTGGATGGATATATACATCCACAGCACTAAGCCTTAGAGGACAAACCGTCTTATAAGCATATATCAGACAGCTTTAGTTGGAAGTACACCAGAAGCCTGCCATGCACAAGGTGAGGCGGCCGAGGGGTACCCCTTGCACTCTAGCACCGTGAACCGCCCGGTCCGAACATATGCGTACTTACGTGGTGGCCTGTACCAGCACTGCGAACCACAAAGCAGTACTTCGCCAATCAGAGGAAGCTTCATCTAGGGTACCTGCGCCCGATTTATACAGTGTCCAGCTCGAGACGTGGGGGACCAGAAATGCTACTGAAGGCTGTTCTGGTTCGCAAGTGTTCGTCGAGTGATGGTCAATACGCCAACTTGATTCGTGAGCTCAGCCTTGTTGATCCCAGTCGTGAAGTCTGCCTGAGTCCAGTCGCGGGGTACACCCCACTCGTGCAGCGGATCGACTCAAGGCAACGGCACAAATGTACGCGAGGTGTGAGCCGAGATAAAGATGACTGGTGCGCTATCAAGCACGGAACTTCAAGACTGCTGTTAGATGAAGGTTGGTCGGAACTATTGGTGAAAGTCACAAATACTGGCGGGAACTTAGGGCATCTGAATCGGGAAATTCTACCTTACCTAATTTAGCTTCTATCTGTCCCGCCGGCGCCTTGGAAAAACGAATTTCGGTTCCCTGGCTGCGCTTTTGCCGCCCCGAATGTGAGAACACTGTGCGTGAATCGTTGTGTTACGGCCCCGGTTTTGACACAGGGGACACTTGGGGCGGTAAAGAGCGCTCGAGGGGATTGCACTCGAGTTTTGCGGTGCGTTTATATGCGCCGGATATAGTTTCCGCAACTACCCCGACTTCCTTCCCCGAGATCTGCGGGCCAAAGTTCCAACCCACCACCACACCACTCCTCGCGTGATCCGCGGTTCGGTCTCCTCGGTGAACGCCGCATGCGGCAGAGTGTGATGGCAGACCCATACGCGTCCCACTCGACGGGCAAACTCAAGCTCAAAGGCGTCAAGGACTCCAAGATCAGCAAACACAACAAGAAGAAAAAGGACAAGGCCACTACTTCTTCCCTCACCAATAGGAGTGACGCGACAGAGCAGCTCCACGACAACTCCGTCGTACTCAAGGACCTTCCCACCGAGTCCAACAACGACGACGACGCAGATACCACTGCCAGAAACGACAAGTTGCCAGGTCAGAAACGCACAAACCTTCGAAGTGCGCTGGAGGAGGAAGACCACTCAGCACCACGCAAGACGGAAGCCGAGCAGCGATGGGACGAGGCGCGGCGGAAACGGCTGGAGGAGCGGCTGAAGCGGGAGGGAGTGAAGACACATAAGGAAAGAGTACAGGAATTGAACAAGTATTTGAGTGGGTTGAGTGAACATCATGATATGCCGAAGATTGGACCTGGTTAATCCGACTGGATTGAGTGGACTTGGGCGCGCTGGATGAGCTTTTTGGGGGATTGTCAGGATTACGACCCTGACGAGATACATTTAGAGGGGCTCCCGGGCGTGCAGCTGCGTGCAGGCTCGGAGCTTGGGAGTATGGGGAGTTCACTGGAGGGTATTGGGATAAAGCTTTCAGAAAGTCGAGAAGTCCCTTTTTGATTCGCTAATGCTACAGAGAAGCATGAATTTTCAGCCTTGAGAGTCGTAGCTGCCGTGGCTCAATCGCCACGTATTTCTTGTACAGCCCGAGCAGAGCGCCACCAGTTCCTTCACGATCGCAATCCAAGGAGAAGCGATGTGCTCTTTCCCTTGCCATCGCCACTTTCGCCTCCAGGTAGATATGTGACGTTAGGGTTGTTGGCCAGAGTGCTGGCAATCTCGCGGGATGCTTCGATTCTTCTGATCTGAATAAGGCCATCACCTGCGCGTGCCACGGCTTTGCTGATGATATCTGCGGACTCGGCTTCACCTTCTGCGCGGATGACATTGGCCTGGCGCTCCTGCTCGGCCTTCTCGACGATAAATCTTGCACGCTCAGCATCTTGTTGGGCGATCTGCTTCTGTTCGACGGCTCTTGTAAATTCACGGCCGAAGGTCATGTGAGTGATGGACACATCTTCGAGAGCGATGTTGAACTCGGATGCGCGCTTCAGCAGGTCTGCTCTGATTCTGTTGGAGACTGCTTCTCTCTGTGTGATCAGCTCGGCGGCATCGAATTGTGCGACGATGGCTTTGAGGACTTCGTTTCCGATGGATGGCAATACTCTCTCATCGTAGTCGAGACCGAGGTTCTGGGTCGGTCAGCTTAGGTCAACAGGCGACGGAACAGGACCAGCTTACCTGATATATCCTAGGAAGCATCTGCACTTCCGGACGGTGCAATACTCTTAGCGTCAAGCTGACCATCTGGAGATCTTTACTACCGGTGGTGGTGCTGATATTTCTCGGCTTCGTCCGGACGTCGTAGATGATAGCTTTCTGCAGCCATGGGACTAGGAAATGTGTGCCTTCATTCACGACCTTCTCCTGTACACCAGACAACCGATCGAAGATGACTGCGCGTGTTCCGCCTTTCACATCGTAAAGAGCTGCTTGACCGAGCGAGATGCCGATGAAGACTGGCACCGCCCACTTCGAAATGGCGTTGAGCACGTTGGGTGTGGCCATCTCGTCGGTGACCTTGTGGTGTCCTGGGTCGATGCGAGGGAATATACAGCTGGTCGCAAGTAGTAGGTAGTCGCAGGCATCGATAGGTGATGATGCTTTCAATTGCGCTCCAATTGGCTCGACTGCGAAAAGGCTTGGCGCGAAAGCTCCGACAGCTTCACCTCACTCCTGCGCATGCTCCTCTCCAGTACAAGTCTTCCCTAGTGCCATCCGGTCTTACACTCAGGCAAGTCACTATGATCAGACCGACACCCGTCCTGCGAATGCAGGCGACGCGAGCCCTTCGATCGGGCGCGCACCCAGATCCCAAGGCAGGAAAGTAAGTGACTCTCAACCCGTGCTCCCCATAGCCAAGCAAGTCACAGCAGACACTGACAGTCTACAGATACATAGGTGGCTGGGGAGACTTCGGTATGTCCAACAACCGCCTCGGTTATCCGAGACTAGAAGGAACGATCAAAAGTGTAGATCTAACACCAAGCTAGGCGGCCAAAAGCAAAAGGGAATCATCACATACGCTCTCTCTGCCAACCAGCAAAGACCTCTCGCTGGCACGATGCACGCCGCAGTCTTCAACGTCGCTCGACGAACAGCCCACCAGATTCTCTACTGGTTACCGCCTCTGCTACTAGGCTATACGTTGATGGCGTGGGCGACCGAGAGGTAGGGTCATATCAGGGCACATCAGAGGTGGTAGCTAAGATACATAACAGGAACGAATACCTCAACTCGAAACCAGGCAGGGCTGAGTTTGCCGATGAAGAGTAGGTGCGAAGCGAGATCATTCTGGGCGGCAGGAAGCAGTGCAGAAGACAGGCGGCGTCGGGATTGTACATGAATCAAGCATCATTAAAGAAAGCTCTAGAAATTATGTCGCCTCGATACCACGATCCGAGCAGTCCTTCTTCGCGAGCGACCGATAGTGTCACTCTCTTCCGCGAAGATCTCCGTCACAGACGAGCCGATTTGGCTTCAGAAGGACAATGTTCCGAAGCACGAGCCCGGTTTGTTATGGTCTTGCAATGGCCATAGACCAGCTTCTGTTATTCTTCGACCATTCCGGAGCAACAATTTCAATCGCGAGAACCCCGGCATGCATTTCAGACAATCCTGCCGAGCTATTCGCTTACGATGACCGCCCTGCGTGCTCGCTCGAGCGGTGTTTCCTTCTCTTGGCGTGTCCCGAGATGGTAGGTTCCGCTCCGCCTCAGCTGAACGAATTTACCAGCGGATCACAAGTGGAAACCGCGGTACTGACCTTGCTTGGCATTCTCAAGTGTCCTGTGATTTGACAGGACGTAAACTTGCAAGCGAATACACCTTTCGTGAATTTGGGAGTCAAAACTGATCTGCTCTTCCAGCTCCGCCCGAGTACCTTGTACCGATGTTGCGCAACACTTTGCTCATAAGACGATCATGGCTTCCCTCCCTGTTCTCACTCCCACTAACTCCGCCGGTTTCCTTGCCTACTCACACAGTAAAGCTACACGAACAGGAACGTTAAGATCAACATCGACGCGTATACGACAGCAATGGCTCAGGACTCGATGCCCATGGAGGGCATGTTTTCGTACCTTGCAAGCGCCCGAGCGGAGGATGCCGCTAAGACTTTCAAGCGCCTGGACTACACACCTCATAGACTGTCTACAATTCCCGAGCTGCCAGAGCCTCAGACTGAGGCACCCACATCGACAAAGGTACATGTTGACCTTCAACCGGCAGGAATCTCCGAGATTCCAGAGTCTCACCCATCAGACGCGGCAGAGGTCCAACAGTTCCAGACTCCCCTTCGACGATCAAACGCTGTCCGTTACAAGCGGAAGGACATCCCGTTGTGGTTGCGCGAGAGGCGGGTGGGCGACTGCCTTCTTCGTAGTGATGCTATTCGTGCGCTGAGAGCGGAGGCGGAAGCGCAGGGTAAGAGGTGGACCCTCTGACCGTGGACGCGTCCCTGTCTCCTGGCCGCGTTCAGTTCCATGTGAATGCGAATCCGCCCACGAAGTCCTCCTCGACACCGTCCTCACCACCGCCGCCACCCTGTCCCAAATCGCCAACACCCTCTCCATCTCCATTTCCGACTGCAACGCTCTCCGCTTCCGCTTCCAGCTGCTTCTTCGCCTTCCACTCCTCAATCACCTTCTCAACGTCCTCGCCAAACTCCTTACACTCCGCCATCAACGTCTTCAGCGGCCCTTTCGCCCTCAGCGGCTTCAACTCCTTGACCACCCAGCGCTCTCCGATATCGCGTGCGATCCACTTCAACAGCTCGTGATCGCGTGGCAGGGTTGCGTACAGGACGCGAATATCTTCGGTGTGGATCTGGGCGGCGGCGATGGCTTCGAGGCGGGCGGTGAAGGTGGTGACTAAAGAGGGGATCTGGAGATAGAGTGCGGCTTCGCTGGAGCGGGAAACTTAGGTCAGCATTCCGATTTTGAGCGAATGTACGAATTGGGAAATAAGGGTTGGGGCGCCTCTGGCAGAATTCTTCGACATTGGCCAGAATCGAAGTTCTCTCAGCGAAGCCTCACTTCCACCTCTTTTCGATGCCGGTTACAGAAGTCGAAACCGTCAAATTCGCAAGCCAGAGGCCTCCCTGTAGTAGAACTTGTCTACATCGCGAGAACGGGTGCACTCACCGCAACCAGACCAACCGCACAAACGGCTTCTCCCTGAATCCTCTCTCCTTCGGAAACTCCTTGATGCCCTTACCATCACAACAACTCAGCATCCAGTCAAGAATCTCCTTGAAGGCCTCCGGATCCCCACCGATGCAAGTCACAGTGGTGTTGGACATCTTGCGCAATTGCTCGAGCGAGGCGAGAGCCACAACGGGCTTGAATTGGGCTCGCCACTTGCCTGAGAAGGTGGTGGCCACGGCCTTCGGGAAGCGCGGGTAGAGCAGGATGGACTGGGCGGGTTCGGCCTCGAGGGTGGGCTGCCAAGCGAATGTCGAGTTGAGTGTTGGGCTTGTTGGGCTGGATGCGTGCGAGGGCGGCGAGAGCGCTCGGGGACAGGGTGCTTAGAGAGGTTGACATTGTTGGGGACTTGCTTGTGTAGAATGGCGTCGGGCGGGCTCTGAGTCGTGCTAGCAGAGTTCAAATAACAAAGGATGAAGTCGAGGAGCGGTCTTGGACGTGTCGAAGGTTCGAAGATGGATCAGGAAGTGTAAGTTAAAGCAGGCAACGATGTTGTGGAAGAACATGGAAGCATTGTTCACCGCGGTGACCAGTATCTATACGCTCAAGGCTTAACGAGCACTGTATACAAGCAACTGCATTACGGTGAAGCAGATCTGAGAAGCATGAATGCAGTGTGAATCACAGTGATGGCATGCCTCCTCTGACCAATTCCCTGTGATGTACAATACTATACATCCTGAAAAGAACCTCCTATCACCGTCAAGCCAGCAAGCAGGCTGGCTCTGCAGTATGAAATCGCTTGCTCCGCAAAAACTTCGCATATGTCTCTCACCTCATTCCGATGCCACTGACGGCTTCTTTGCAGCTCCATTGACACCCAGCTTCGCCGGCGTTTTGCTGACTGGCGCCGGCGGCTTCGTCGTGGCTGGTGTCGCCGTCTTCGTCGCAGGGGTAGGTCTGCTGGATGGTGCTGTCTTCGCCGGGGCTTTGATGGTACCACCGTTGACGACCTTCGGTTTTGGCGCCAGCTTCTGCCCAGTATTTGCTATCGAAGGTGTCTTAGGCTGTGTCTTGACTGTAGCTTGACCGTAGTTGGCTTAGCCGGAGACTGCTTGTTGACTGGAAGCATTGGCTTTGTGTTGTCATTCTTGGCCTTAGAGGATTTAGTTGTAGGTTGACTGTTCAGAGGAAACATAGGTTTGGAGTTGTTGGGTTTCGTGGCGGCGGGCTTGGCTGCTGCGCTTGTCGTTGACAGAGGCTTCTTCGTGCTAGAGACAGCTGAATTTGGTTTTAGCTTGGGTGTTGCTGTGCCAGGGGTGCTCGATCCCGTCTTTGGCTGAATCGGTAGCTTCTTGGGTGCCGTAGACGCGACTGAAGTGGCGGTGGACGGAGCCTTTGGTAGCGGTGGCCTAGCTGGCGTCTTGGCTGGAGGTTTCGAGGTGCCGTTGAGCTGTGATGGTCTTCTCGGTGTCGCCGTGCCGTTGAGCTGTGACGGTCTCCTTGGGGTAGTCGCACCACTGGCAGCTATCGACGGCGCTCGGCTTGTCCAAGCTGGCGTCGAGGGCAATGTTTTGACGGTGCCCCTGGGAGTGCTCGTGCCGCTCGATATCGTTCGTACAGTGCCGGAACGCGTATTCTCCTCGGTTTTCATCTTGTCCCAGAAAGTTCCACGAGCGTCGTACCCAAGCCCCCGTGCCTTCTTCTGCTCGGCAGCCTGGAGCTTGTCGTAGAATGTTCCAGTCGGTTTGCCGGAGGGTGGTACCGACGACACCACAGAGCCATGCCGGCTATTGTCGAGCCGGTCGAGGTCCTTCCAGAAAGTGCCCTTCTGGACACCGACGTTTTGTGCGGAATTTGGTAGATTCAGTCTCTGCCGCTTTAGCTCTTCCTCCTTGATCGAATGCATGAAGTCCTTCCGTTGGCCTTTCAATGTGTCCTTCACGGCGCTTTCCGGATCCTGCACGAATTGACTCACGAAGTCGACTTTGTTCATCATCGATTGCGCTTGTGGTGTTCCCAGCCAACTCTGAACCGCAAGCGCCCCTTTCTTAAAAGAATCCTCTTGTTTGTCCTTGTCGAAAAAGTCGTCCAGAGTCAGACCGCTCGCCGCTTTCGCAGCCGTCCCAACTTGTGTGCCTGCTTGCTGACCAGCCTTCTTGATCTCTTGAGTGTTCGACTTCAGTGCCTGTTTGTTGAAGCTCTTCCAGAAGCTTTCTGGAAGAGCACCATAGAAGACCGCGAGAATCATGGCAAGGACACCCATTGGTGCGAATATTTGTAAGAACTCGTACCAGTGGCTAGAACGAATCTGAACTTCTGAGTGGCCTGTGCCCTTGACCACTCGCCCAGTTGTGTACTTCGTTGTGCCTTTGTCCGCTGGAAAGCGGCCTGTACGAAGGTAGTTCTCCATAAGCAGGTCCTTCTCACGCCATCGTGCGATGAGCCACAAGTCGAATGTCTTCTCGTTCTGAAACGGAATGTCCTTGATGGCGAACCTTCGCCAGTACATGTGCACACTTTTCGGGGGCCGGCCCTCAAGGTAGCCAGCCTTTAAAGTGAATATGTCCTGCGCGTACTGACCACGAGGAACACCTTCGTAAGCGACCGTGCAATCATAAAGGTATTCGGTGGTCCCGTGTAGCTCCTGAAGGCAGAACTGGAGTCCAGTGCTTCGCGGTATCAAGGTGTGGAACATGTCCTTCATGCCCTGCTTCTTCGCCCATGCAGCACTTTTTTCCCTCGTGCTCGGCGCCAGATTGGTGCCTTCGGGGAACAGCATCAACCACATCGGCTCACTCGGCTTGTTGAGCTTCGCGAGCGCGTCTGCCATATGAGGCTTGTCCTTCTCCCAGTTGCGCTTCAGAAAGATGAATTGACTCATCTGCATCCCCCATCCAAGCACGGGAATCTTCTTCAAAGACTCCTTGAGGATGATGTACAGCCGTCCGTGCATGCCATTACAGTAAGCGATCCACCATAGATACAGCCAGTCGGTATAGATTTGGTGATTGGCTATCAAGACGAGGCGATTCGGAAAGTCCAGAACCAGGTTTCCGTCTGCTGAGACCCGCATCTGCCCTCGCACAGACGCATCGCCAGAAACAATGACTTTCGTAGGCGCAAATGCCTGCGTCAAGGTCATGGTCAGCAGCCCGAAGGACTGCTTGGTGAAGGCGATCCATGCATTGTACCAGTCCTGGTTGACCAAGTACAATGGCGTGCCGAGGAATTGGGAGATGTTGACAGCAAGTGCACCGCTCAAGAAGTACGTCGACAGTGCCAAAGCTCTTGATGCGATGGAGTATTCGCCTTTGTTCTGCGGCACGCGATCAGGCCGCTCCGTCATAGAATCGAGCTGGAGGCCCGCGTCTGGCCGGTCCGAAACCAAAGACATCGTTGCTGCGAGGTTGTGACAAGTTTGCGGTCCATGCCTTGCCCTCGCTCCTGCTCAATCGACCTCAAGCTATCGACATTGACAGTGCTACAACTCACAGCTTCAGCAATCAACGCCACAGATATTCTGTAGGCACTCCACCGTCATGGTCCAGATTGTGGCCGTATTTCACTAAATGTGGCAAGTGCCGGCATCAGGACGGGTTTGATATCCTGTGCCACATATTCAGCGACATTTCCAGCCCTGATCGCCTGGAGCGGGCACTGGACATCGTGTCGGCTTTGTGAATCGTGGAATTCGGGCATGACTGACAGGGATGAAGGAGGGGAATTTGGTGCAAAACATGGCATAACCCATGTCGACGAGGCCCCTGCACACGTCCCCTCACTCCATCGAACATGTTCCTATGGCACCGCCACATCCCATATGACGTCCAACTTCTTACAGTGTTTTGCAACTTCCATTTCATGAGCATCGGATTGTCACTGAAACCTATCTCCTGAACAGCTTTAATTACAGCCACATCACCCAGCTTTGTAGTCTTCAGCCAGTGCTGCAAGACTCTCTACAGTACCAATGCCTAACATCTCCTTCGACATCTTCTTCGATCAGGACTTCATCAACGTTACTGCTACTCGAGGCAAGACTGCCCCTAGAGCGAAGCCTGAGTGGAAGGTCCGCACAGCTCCCAAGCTACCACCCAAGGAGCAGCCAGCCGACCACAGCGGGGCTCCTCATCCTCCTGGTCGACCGAAGATCAACGAGGGCAGGACTCCCATCGGCAAGCCCGCCAAGTCAGCCGAAGCCCCAGTCTCAGACGCCGCCTCGCAGACGGGAGAGCGTCGTAAGCCTCCGAAGCTAGGTCCCAGCAAGAAGAACTCGGTGTCCAAGTAAACTACCACCATGGCGACTCAATGGGTTCTGGACAAGGTCTCGGATGCCATCAAACCAACCATCAATGGTGCAGTGTCGAGTGCTGGAGGCTTTGCAGGAGGAGCTGTTAATGCTGTTGGCAACAGTATCAATGGCGTTGGTGCGAGTATCAACAGAACAATCTCAGGATATGGTAACGGTGTCATGGATTATGGAAACAATGTGATGGACTGGACCTCGGCGACAGGCTCCAGAGCTGCAACGGCTTACAACCCTCTTGGCTTGTCCGGGACCACATCCTCTGGCAAGCGTGGCACGACGAGTCCGTCGATCTACTCTCCCCCTGCCCAGACGAAGAAGTCGACCAACGCCACGACGAAGAAGGCACTGCCCGCTACAACTTCGACACAGAAGGCAGTACCCAAAACAAATGGTGCCAAAGCACCCGTTGCGAAGTCGACGACAGCGAAGCCCACGCCGGTGAAGACTGGTGCTAACCCGGGAGCATTGAAGAAGCCCGCTGGCGGAGCCAAACCCGCCGCTGTAGGTGGGGCAAAGAAGACCATTTCGCCAGCATCGAAGCCAGCTGCGAAGAAGCCCGCTGCGGTGCCAGCAAAGAAGCCGACCTACGCAGCCTCTTCGAAGGCCGCCAGCAATCCCATTGGCATCACCTGGTAATGGATGAGGCATGTGAAGATGTTGGTGGAATCTGTATGAGCAGAAGGAATAGCTCGCTCGTTAACGGCGTCCTTTTTCATAGTTAGCAGACCTTGTACCAAAATGCCATGCACTTAACAGATTCTGCTCGACATCAAGGTCGACGATTGCTCCAGGAGGAGCCAACGCTGAAGCCCTGTTGTAGCTGGAGGCCTAGACACATACCAGGGTCCAACTCCACAACATGCTGCCAAGCCATGCCGTTGGCAAGCCTGGCCGCGGTGTCGTCTGGAATCCATACAGGCAGTGCATTGGCCTTTTATGCGTGTACGACGACAAGTTGAGGGCACTCTTGCTTCCAATGCTGACTATCAATGGTGCTACAGACGTTGCTCGAAGCTATACGCCATCGGCGCTGAACGCGTTGATGCTCGGCGCCGTGACGCAATGAGTTGCGTGATGCCTCGGATGTGACAAATGTGGGCGTATTTGTAGCTTCTATATTGACCCTTCGACCAAAGGCACCTCTCTCTGTTGTTCAGCATGCATGATCATGTCGGACATCAAGCCATTCACAATATCGGTCCCAGACCAGGCTCTTGACGACCTGAAGAAACGACTATCTCTTGCAAAATTTCCCCACGATGAGCTTGATGGCGCCGGCTGGGACTATGGCGCTCCTCTGGACGATGTGAAGAGACTGACAGCGTACTGGCGTGATGCGTATGACTGGCGCAAAGCGGAAGCAGCACTCAACCAGCATCCTCATTTTACCACATCCATCCAGTGTGTGGGTTTCGAAGCGCTTCAGATCCACTTTATTCACCAGCGAAGCCATGTTGCAGACGCAATACCACTTCTCTTCGTGCACGGCTGGCCAGGCAGCTTTCTCGAGGCATTGAAGATCTACAAGCCGCTGACAGATCCCGGACCGAACAGCTCGGCACCTGCATTCCATTTTGTCGCCCTGTCTTTGCCCAATTATGCTTTCAGCTCAGGCTCAAAGAAGAAAGGCTTCGCACTGGCGCAATACGCAGAGACGTGCAACAGACTCATGCTCAAGCTTGGATACAATGAATACGTGACGCAAGGCGGAGATTGGGTAAGATGAGCCTCAGGGCGGACCCTGCGTTGATACTGACTCGCAGCAGGGATACTTCATCACACGAACAATGTCGCTCCTGTTCCCTGAAAACGTCAAGGCAACTCACGTCAATATGGACCACGGCGAACGGCCGAGCTTTCTGAGCAACCCGATCTTGGCCGCCAAACACAACCTCAGGCCATATACATCACGCGAACGCGAGGGCTTCGCTCGAGGTGCGTGGTTCCAAAAGGACGGCAGCGGCTACCGCTCAGAGCAATCTACGAAGCCACAGACATTAGGATATGCTTTTGCGGACTCACCTGTCGCTCTACTGGCCTGGATCTACGAGAAATTGCATGACTGGACAGATAGTTACCCGTGGACACCCGACGAGATCTGTACGTGGATGTCTATCTACTGGTTTAGTCAGGCGGGCCCTGCCGCCAATATTCGAATTTACTACGAAGCCATCCACAAATGGGATGACCCGAAGACCAGGGTGACGAGGGATCGTACAAGAAGGTATATCGGAGGCGGTGTCAAACTTGGGCTTAGCCACAGCCCGAAAGAACTCAGTGTCCTCCCGAGCAGCTGGACGCGCACGCAAGGGAATGTCGTGTATGAGAAGACTTGGAATGAGGGCGGTCACTTCTTCGCGTGGGAGAAACCTGACCATCTGGTTCACGACGTGAGGACCATGTTTGGGAAAGGCGGTGGTGCGTACAATGTGATAAAGGGCAAGAGCGGCTATCCCGGAGCCAGATTATGAAGAGGTTGAACGATAACATAGTCATACCTGCTTCTTGCTAAAATCTGTAGACTTCCATTGCCACAATTCGTCAAAGATCCCAAACCGAGCCATCCATAACCTGGCTCACCTACATTCAGTCAAAGCATGTAGCGAGACACTATTCCAAAACATGGTCATCACAAACTCGAGCCCTACAACCTCGCCCGTGGCGCAATGTCCACGCCAGTCTTTCCATCCCACCCAGCCTGTCGCGCCACGATCTCAGCGCCCCTCTCCGCTAGACTCAGCACCGTAACCATAGGGTTGATGCTCGGCATGGTCGGGAACAGACCAGCATCGCAAATCCTCAGCCCCTTCAAGCCCCTGACATTCATGTCCGGATCGCACACGGCCATCTCGTCCTTGCTCAAATCGCCCATCTTCGTGGTTCCAGCTGATGGTAGACAGTATGGGCCACTCTTCTCGCATACTCGCTCAATTCTTCATCGGTGTTGACATTCGGGCCTGGAGCGACTTCGCGTTTGATCCAGTCTTTGAAAGGTGCTTGCTCCGCAATCTTGCGCGCCGCTCGCATGCCAAAGACAAGGGTTGCGGCATCGTAGCCGCCCTCGTCGGTGAAGTATTGGAAGTCAAGTGCAGGCTTCACGGAGGGGTCGCTGGAGGTCAGGTACACGCGGCCTCGGGAGCGAGGGCGCGGGATGTTGGGCGTCATGCAGAACGCGTAACCATCGGGAGGCGAGTCGTATCCCAAACGGGTGGTGTTGAGTGTGAAAGGAATCTGGTAGCAATGCATCATGCAGTCGGCGATGTTACCGTCTGGCAGGTTCTGGGGATTGAAAGGTGATTGAGGAGACGCCACGGCTGCAGCGTTGGGAGCCTCCCGTCGCAAGAATATGCCGGCGTCTGAGTCCATGGTGGTCTGGTTGGGCGGGACTGGCTTTGAGAGCTCCCACATGATGATAGACTCGGGATGATCTTGCAGGTTGTAGCCCACACCCGGAATGTCCTTGACGACGGGAATTGAGAGCTCTTTGAGATCGGAAGCAGAGCCGATACCAGAGAGCAGCATCAGTCTGGGTGTATCGACGGCGCCAGCGCACAGGATGGTCTCCGCCTTAGCAGTAAGAGTGTGGCTTTGACCGTTCTGCAGCTTAATGTCAATGCCGGTGCTTTGCCGCCCGAGACATTGATCTTGCTGACCCAAGCATTGGTCAGGATTGTCAGATTCGGCTTCTCCTCATCGCCACGAAGCAGAGGATGAATATAAGCCACCGAAGCGGACGATCGGTGACCGGTGTCTGGATTGTAGGAAACGGAGAAGAAACCGCAACCTTCAGTCAGAGAGCCTGTCTTCGTGATGTGGCGGTTGAAGTCTGGGATGACAGGAATGTCCATAGCATTGGAGCACGAATCCAGCCAGTCCAAGCACAATTGGTTTCGATGGCGCTTGTGAACAGGCTGAATGGTATTCCTAAGCCTGCGAAGAACACGGGTCATCTCCTCGAAGGTCCAGCCTTTCGCGCCAAGTGACTCCCAGATTTGCATGTCGTATTCAAATGCGCGGAAGGAGATCAAAGTGTTGTGCGAAGAGCAACCTCCAAGCACTTTCGCGCGAGAATGTCGAATATGGGAATTGCCTGTTCAGCATCAGAAACCTTTGTTCATCACTGGGGACCCCGAAATATGCTTACCCATCGGCTGTTCAGTCGTGCCATAGTCATAGTCGAGCTCACCTCCTAGTAGATTTAACCATTGTTTCAGATCAAGAACACGATTGTCGAGGAAGTCGCTCGGGCCAGCTTCAATCAGAAGAATGCGCTTATTGGGCAGATATTCGGCCAGGCGGGATGCCATGACACAGCCGGCGGTTCCACCGCCAACGACGAGGTAGTCATAGCTGTTGATGTCGCTTGCGGGCAAGTTGTTGGTAGTCATGATCGTAAAATCGAGGTGGTCTTTCCTCGAGGCACAAAGTGTAGATGCACTGGTGAGGTAGAAAGTCGATTATACACCCACGTGCTCGTTCCCAGAGCTTCCCGCTTATTTAAGGCTGATTCGGATCCGGAGAGGACGTTATCAAAGAAAATTTTTGGAAGCTGGAAAAACAGTTTTCAAGGGTACTCTTGCGCAGTAAGATAGCTCTGGGAGACTCGAAGATGATATCGTGCTCGTATCAACAGAGGTGGAGCGTTGAAAATCTAGCTTCTGCACCAGATCCGTGGCCTCAGTGAGATATGGGAACAATAATCGAGCGGTGAAAAGTCTATGACTGATGAGCAGATCCTGGTCATGGATCCAAAGACCACGAGCTGTCCTATCACACCATCTTTCAAGTCTTCTCAGGGCTGCAGCTCGGGCATGACTGTCCACACATGAAGGGGCGGATGCGTTGGATCGCCCCTCCTTAGGAACGCGGCCACGAGGTGGTGATGCTAGGCGAACTGCTTGACTTATCGATGGACACCCATCAAGCTAAGAGAGGAGCTCTTTCCCCAGATTCATGCGCAAAAAGCTCGCGGTTGCTCAAACCACGGGCAGGGTTCTTATCGTGACTAAGCCTGGAGTGGCAGTCACAGCCCATCAGAAAGGGCCGTTAAAAATTCTTGATGGAGGGGTCAAAGGCGCCGAAGGCGCTAGTGCCAGTGACTACGGACCTTGCCATCGTCTGACATTTCATGCCCTGGAAAGTTCTGTCGTAGACTGTTAGAAAGGCCTGCTTGCACATTGAAGCACATCTCATGACCAGAGAGAGCAAAACCGCGCCTTACAACTAGAATCTGTGCAACGCAGGACGTGCTCGGGTCCAATCAATAAGCAAGCCAAAATCCGGGGTCCCTTACACGAAAGTAGTTGTGGGTTCCAGTCAAGACTTTAGCTACACGACCTTCTCCTTGACCGAGCTACGGTATCAGAGTTTTCGTGGATCTCAATCGCTAGAAGGAAGCAGTGCTCACGACACGACCAGTGATACGAGACTCCGCCGGAAAACCCATTGACGTAGAGAGGAGTAACGACATCTGACTTCAACGGTCTCACTATCACTGCAGCGTGTCTACATTTGCGACCATCGACACGATCGAGAGCCCGAGTACGTTCCACAACATGCCTTCAGTATCAGACAGGTACACGTTCTATTCCGGCAAGTCCCAGACTTCAGCATCATCGTCAGGCACATTTAAATCCATCGATCCGTCGACGGGTCGGCCGTCTTGTAGTATTCACACCTCTTCAACACAGGACGTCGATAGCGCCATATCATCAGCAAGCTCGGCTTTCCGGTCATGGTCCAGTACCCCACCGATTGAAAGGTCGCGCGTGCTGCTGAAAGCTGTTACTTTACTGCGAGCCCGCAACGATGAATTAGCCGCTATTGAGACTCTCGACACAGGAAAGCCATTTTCGGAAACGTCGACCGTCGATGTTGTGACTGGTGCCGATGTCCTGGAATACTATGCAAACTTGATCGCGTCAGGTGGCCTCAACGGAGAGAGCTTCCGACTGCGGGACAGTGCTTGGGTTTATACAACCAAAGAATCTCTGGGTGTTTGCGCTGGCATAGGAGCTTGGAACTATCCGATCCAAATTGCTCTATGGAAATCTGCGCCATGTCTAGCGGCAGGGAACACCATGGTCTATAAGCCGTCCGAGGTGACCCCGTTACACGCTCAACTCCTAGCCGAGATATATCGCGAGGCTGGCGTCCCTGATGGCGTCTTCAATGTGGTTTACGGCGCTGGCGAAGTCGGCGGTTACTTGACGAAGCACCCTCAAATCCAGAAAGTCAGCTTCACGGGCCAAGTCAGCACAGGCAAGAAGGTTGCTGGCAGTGCTGCTGGAGAGATGAAGTATGTCACGATGGAGTTGGGTGGCAAGTCGCCGCTCATTGTCCTCGACGACTGCGACGTGAACATCGCTGTTGATGGAGCCATGATGGCCAACTTCTTTTCCACTGGTCAGGTCTGCACAAACGGCACGCGGGTCTTTGTACCGAAAGCCATGAAGTCTCGCTTCGAAAACCTACTCCTCGAGAAAATCTCATATATCCGGGCCGGCGATCTTCAGAACCCAGACACCAATTTCGGACCTCTTGTGAGCAAGCCACACTACGATAAGGTCATCAGCTACATCAACCACGGCATCAACAATGACCGGGCTAAGCTTTTGACTGGAGGCAGCGGCAAGCCAAAGAATCTGCCTTCTACGTATCAGAACGGCTACTGGCTTACTCCCACCGTCTTCACTGACTGTACCGACAGCATGAAGATAACGCAAGAGGAGATCTTTGGGCCGGTGATGACGATCTTGTACTATGCAGACCTAGATGAGGCTGTTCGGCGCGCCAACGACACGGAGCTGGGCCTCGCGGCTGGCGTCTTTGGCAAGAACATCACTCGCTGCCATGATGTGATCTGGCAGTTACAGGCTGGAATCACTTGGGTGAATACTTGGGGCGAGTCGCCCGCAGAAATGGCGGTAGGCGGATGGAAGTCAAGTGGTGTAGGCGTCGAGAATGGAAGGAAGGGGCTCGAGAACTGGGTGCAGAACAAGAGCACACTGGTCGAGATGGGTGGGGAAGTGCCGACGGTGTTTACGAAGCTTGAAACGAAAGCAAAATTGTAGGGCTCGTGGAACGATCTGATGAGATAATATATTTGCAGCTTGAGCATTTTTATGGCAATTCGTTCAATGGTACCTGGTAGCCGTTCTTGTCCTATGGTGTTTGGGACGTCACGCACCCTGACTATGAGTATCTGGTGACAAGCAACATGAGAAGGACCAAAATGTATTGCTACAAGGGTATCACAGCTAAGTCTATGCCAGATGCTACAGATTTACCCAGCAGGCTGCTACGAAAGCCAGCTCCGGAACTCCACTCCCCGATATTTGTATCAGATACGCCAATGGAACATATTTAGGCCACGCTGCTTACTCTCCTATGCATGCTTCCGAAATCCAAGCCGTCAATGGTGCTTTTCCTGATAGGAGGCAGCTTGCTCGGCGGAGACATGCTCACAGCCGAGTCCAAGGCTGCAACACGGGCAGACATCGAGTCAGGGGTCAGCTCCAAATCGTCGTCATCCACATCGGCAGATTTCTTGGTGTCAATCCGAAGCTCCTTGAGCGCTCCACGCCATCCCGCTGTCTTGGCAGATGAGGGTGGGGGCGTGAGTGGAAGAGGTGAGGTGGTATGCGGATACGCAGTGTGAGCAGCGACGGTCTCAATGGACTTGAAGTACTGTCGAATGATTAGTAGTCTGGCTGAGCGTGTATGGACAGTATCAATCACCTTGACCGTCTTCACCTGCATTTCGTCTGTGGCGCCTTCATCGCAGACAATCATAGCATTCGGGTGCATCTGCAGACAGCTTGCCGTCCACATCTGCGATACACCACCCTCTATTGTCTTGACCAATGCCAGAGCTTTGGTAGCTCCGAGCACGATCAGCACAACTTCTCTCGCATCCATCACAGTGCCCACTCCTACGGTTAGCGCCTGTTTCGGTACTTGGTGGAGATCATTGTTGAAGAATCGAGAGTTGGCCCTAATTGTCTCCTCCGCTAAGGTCTTGATGCGGGTTCGAGACGCAAGACTGCTGCCGGGCTCGTTGAATGCGATATGTCCGTCCGGACCAATGCCTCCCAGGAAGAGATCAATGCCACCCGCTGCGAGTATCTTCTTCTCGTAGTTTGCGCATTCTGCAACCAGATCTGGCGCATTGCCGTTGAGGATGTTCACGTTGGATGGATCGATATCGATGTGCGCGAAGAAATGCTTATACATAAAACTGTGGTATGATTCTGGGTGATCTTCTGGCAGACCAACGTATTCGTCCATATTGAAAGTAATGACATTTGCGAAAGAAACGTGGCCAGCACGGTGGGCGCTGACCAGTGCAGCGTAGATCTTCTCCGGCGAGGAGCCCGTCGGCAGACCAAGGACATATTTGGGATGGGATTCGGAGGACTCGAAAGTGTTGATCTGGTGGATGATATGACCAGCGATGTAGTCGGAAGCGGCTGTGGCAGTATCGCGTATTATGACCTTCATCGTGGCGGCAGTGGTTCACTGGGAGCTGCTCTTTGCAATTTGGGGAAACTCGATGTAGGAAGGCCTCGGGTTATTGACACGGAAGGCACTGAACGGAATAGAAAAGGAAGCAACAGGGCTCGGGAGCGGCGGCAGAACTTACATAGCTGGTAGCAGAACGGTCATCAGCGATGCCTGGTGACATCGATAGGGTCCTCCAGGCACAGGAAACCTTGGTCATCGTCACAGCAGGCGTTTGCCAATGGTAGAGGAGGGCTACACATGGCTCGCCCGCTGTGGAGGGGCACAAATCGCTTTGTGAGGACGAAGAGTGGTCAGCGTGCAACGTTACGGGAAGGCTGCGGTGCCTTATCGAGAGAAAAGCGCATGCGACCTCTGTGGCTGTCGTTATTGGATAAGCAGACTCAGAGGAGGGACGCCGTTGGAGGATTGGTCGTAGGCTCGTAGCTGAAGTGAGAGAAGGGAAAGCAGCGCAGCTCAAAGCGGAATGGCGGACCAGCTCTGCCCGCTTTTTGCCCACGTTCGAGTTCTCGATCGTTTTTCGGGGACGACACTGTTACATCCAGGCACTTGGTTATCGTTGCAGCCACTTTCTGTAACAGCATCGCCGCTTTCGCTCCCGCCTTTGCATTCGCTGTAACGGTAGTAGTGACGCGATACACCAAAAGTATGTCCGTTCGTTTCCTCCGGCCGAGCCATTCGCGCACGGGTTGGAGTTGAGAGCTCCTCTGCCCGAGATCCACCCCCTCATTCACGTGAGATACGGAGACGAAGCCTTGTCCATACCTCTCCTGGGGCCTCAATGGCCGCCACGAATGGTGATGGGCCGGCAGTATGGGACGAAGCAAGGTAAGCCTTCGTCTGGCATTAGTCTGATGCACAGCTGACCTCCGGGATCGCATAGACAGCTGGGACAGCTGTTTATGATGGGCTTTGAGGGTACCGAGATCTCGGATCAAGTCCGGACCCTCATCGAACAATACCATGTTGGCTCAATTCTTTTGACCGCCAAAAACCTCAAATGTCGGTGTCTTGATGAACGTCACTGACCAGCGTGCTAACATGCAGCTGCAGCCGCGGCGCAGACTACTCAGCTGGTCCTGGACCTGCAGCAGATTGCTCACGATGCTGGTCATCCGGTGCCGTTGCTCATTGCTATTGACCAAGAAAACGGCGGTGTCAACAGCCTCTACGATGAGATTTATATTCGCCAATTTCCTAGTGCCATGGGCATGGCTGCCGCCGGCTCGAAGAAGCTCGCAAAAGACATCGCCCGAGCGACGGCACAGGAGTTGGGGTCTTGCGGTATCAATTACATCCTGGGGCCTGTACTCGACGTCTTGACAAATGCCAGGAACCAGCCGCTGGGCGTGCGCTCGATCGGCGACGATCCCCTTGAGGTTTCGGCGTATGGTGTTGCCATGATGGCAGGTTATCAGGAAGCCGGCTTGGCAACATGCGGCAAGCACTTTCCTTCCTATGGTAACCTTGAATTTTTCGGCCCTCCCACAGATGTGCCTACCATAACAGAGTCACTGGAGAGTCTGAGCCAGAGCGCTCTTGTGCCCTTTCGAAATGCTATTGCGGGTGGCATAGACAGTATGATGGTTGGAGGCGTTGCGATGTCATCCTCAGGCGTCAATGTCATGCATGCCTGCCTGTCAGAGCAAATTGTCCGAGATCTTCTGCGCAATGAGATGCGGTTCGAAGGCGTGGTAATATCAGAATGTCTCGAAATGGAAGCTTTGAGTCGCAACATAGGCATAAGCGGCGGGACTGTTATGGCTTTCCAGGCAGGCTGCGATCTCATACTAACGTGCCGATCACTTTCGGTGCAGGAAGAGGCCATCAATGGCCTCAAAGCCGGACTCGACAACGGAAACATCGAGCGATTCCGAATTCAGGAATCCCTGAACAGGATCCTTACCATGAAGAATTGTACTTCATGGGAAAGAGCATTCGCGCCTCTTGGTGTCGAAAACCTCACAAGACTGCAGCCATTACACACCAACCTCTCCACGGCTGCTTATAACAAGTCTATCACTATCGTAAGGGATCAAAAACGATATCTGCCCCTGTCTCGAACCATACAACCAGAGGAAGAATTGTTACTACTCACACCATTGGTCAAACCACTTCCGGCTTCTGCCAATGCACGTCTGCACCAAGACTCGGCTGAGTTGTCAGTCTCAGATCCAGGTTTCTCATGGGACCCGAACGCATCCGTCATGAGTGGAGAGAGGGTGTTTAGAGAATTTGGGAGAGCTTTCGCCAGACAAAGGAACGGCAAAGTATCGCATACATCATATACCGCGAATGGCTTGAGACCGCTTCACGAGACGCTACTGAACAGGGCCGCTGCTGTGATCGTTGTGACAGCGGATTCCGGCCGCAACAAGTATCAGAACGGCTTCGCAAAGCATGTATCGATGATGTGCAAGCTATCACTTGGCTCCATCGGACAAATGAAAGAGAAGCCTTGCATCGTCATCGCAGTCTCGTCGCCCTTCGACTTCGCAGCAGACACGAGTATCGGGACATATGTATGCACCTATGACTTTACAGAAACGGCGCTACAAGCCGCGGTCAAAGTGGTCTACGGTGAAATATCAGCGACGGGCATGCTGCCCGGCTCCCTGGGTCACAAGCACCAGTCCAAGCCAACTCGGCAGCAGTGGCTCGTGGAGAATTTCAAAGAGGAGCGGGACGCAGTCGCACTTGACACTTTGCTGAGAGAATCTGCTAGAGATAAGGGCAGATCGGCACAGCTACTCCAGAATGCCACTTCAAACACGTTCCTGTTGCGAAATCCATCTGTCGACGAAGCGCATTTTGTTGTTCGAAACAGCACCACGAAGCAGCTGTTTGGTTTCTGCGCCACTTATTACTCTCGAGCAAGCAAGACTGGACACATCGCTGCAATCGTGGTAGATCCTGGACGTCGGAGACTGTCCATTGGTCATTCACTGCATGACAGAGCTATTCGTGCCCTTCTCCAGAACGAGGGCATTGAGAAGTTCCAGCTGGGCACGAATTTACCAAACGTCTTCCTCGGCATCCCCAAAGGAGACGTCGCTGAGTACAAAGTCCTGCGACAGTGGTTTGCAAAGCTTGGCTGGAACGTGTCACTGTCTACAACAGTCTGCTCGATGAGTATTGATGATTTGGCGACATGGGCACCCCCTGAAGGACTTGGCAAAGCCCTGTCGAGTGCTGACACTAAGTTCGACCAGGTCTCCGGCGCAGAATACGCAGGTCCCATCAGTGACCTCTTGAAACGCAGTCGACATTCTGATCTGGTCGACATGTACAAGATGGCCTTGGACAACAAGGAGTCCAGTAGCATCATTCGCGCGAAGCGTGCGAGCGATGGGTCTGTGGTGGGCACGCTCCTGATGTTGAAATACGACTCCAGAATTACGAGATATGTGCCGAGCATGGAGAGTGGAATCAGAGGTTGCATATCGGCTCCTGTAATTTCAGCACATGATCGGCACTCCCTATTGCAAGGCCTGGTATTACTTGGTGTTCGCCAATTGAAGCGACAAGGCGCTTCTGCTGTCGTCTTCGACAAGGTAAGATACTCATACTGCACGCTGATGGTCCAAGCATTTGCTAAGAAATCGTACAGGTGAACGAAGATGGGGCACTCAAGTATTTGTATGAGCTCGGATTCCAGGTCGTACACACCTTTGATGAATTGAATGCTGATCCCCAGCACTGGACTGGGTGATCCCAGGAGCGATGGACGAAAGCAACATACCTTTCTTGACCCATCTGTGGGTTGGCTACATGCCAGCAGCTATGCTCATGACCCCAGAGTGTTTCACCTGAGCAGTCGATCATACTAGCACGGGCCGCAAACCACGCACTCGAATGCCGACCGAGGAGGTCTGGTGAACGAAACACGAGGTTGTGGAGTCAAGAGTTTTGTGCGACCCCAGACATCTGCGGGAGCAAGAGCAATTCGGCAAATGAAGGACCATGGCCACCATTTCGGCTCGAATGCAGTGTCCGTTTAAAGATAACCCTTGTCCTCGTGGTGGAATCCGCTCGGGAAGCAGTCTCAGAGCGTTGAGCATGTGACGTTGAGCAGACCTGACTCCCTCACCGTGGTCAATCCCCTTGCCCGATCAGTTGAGCGGTACGCTCGAGTCATGATAGCACTACGATGGTGGCCATCAGACTGTTCTGCCGGTTAGCTACCGATGGCGTACCTAAGTCCGGAGCTCGTGCTTACCCGAGTGCATGCCAGGGCGAAGTCTGATGGCAATCAGTGCAGCACGGGGAATTCGGGCATTCGAATGGTCAACGGGTCTGGAGTGAGACGGCTCGGTTGATCTATGGACCGGAAATTCATCTGACGCACGAGGCCAATATCCGTGTGCGCCATATGCTAAAGTCGCTGATGTTAGACCACAGCCAGACCTCAGGGGCCGGATATTGGACGCGGCGTGCCGCGCTACCTCGCGTCAAATATAGACCTCTGGCGAGCGAATTTGCATTGCAGGCGAAGTGAAATGTCTGAAGAAGTGGCGCTCGAACCAACGAAAGTGCACAGCATGGGCAACAAGGCCCCGAATTTTCCAAAACAGTATATTGCCCCGTGGAAAAGAGGGTCCCGCGCCCCGTCATCCCCGTCAAGCCTCGGGAACTACAGGATACAATAATGGTGCCTGGGCACAACACTTACCGCGTAGCTCGCTCGTAAAGAATTGCGTGCGTGCGTTGCGTTCGAACCACGACAAGCACCCCGTCTCATGTTTGAGCAGTGCTGTCGATCAGTGCAGGGTGGTGCCTGGCTAGATAACAACGTCGTGGCTTGACAGTAGCAACGACGAGTGGTACGTACCATTGAATCCGGATAGCTACAGTGTTGAGTCGAATCGCTTATGATGGCCTGGTGGAGATTCGATCTCCGTGCGGTTAGAGTACGAAGCGCGAAGGTCTTCGAGAAGACTTGTCATATGCATGGAAGCTCCTGGTATGCATGCGAAGAAGCCGCTTAGAGGATCCCCCGCAGAAGTGGCAGTGGACGAGAGGTCAGCGGCGCATCCAAAGCGGTTACGCGCAGACCGCCATGGCTTGAGCAATGGGGGTGGATGACTTAGGCCGCAGGTTTAGCGTAACGGATGATTTTCGCAGGCCAACATTTGGAAGAGATCAATTGTGGTCCTGATAAGTGTGCTCACACCGCTACCTGCCTAGGCTCTCCGCCGCAATGATGGCATCTGTTTCGACGCCTCTAAGCTCTAAAGTCCGCACACAATCAGCTGTATAATATCAGCATTGGGAGTTTTAGCATTCGGGAAAGTGACCAGCGACGTGCCTCGGCGATCATTGAGTTGGCTCGGGATGCCCTGAGCGAAAATGCTTGTTGCTTTTTGTGCAAGCCGTTGCGCAGACACCGACTACCAGATTCAACACAGCGGTTTGCGATTGCTGCTGATCTGATCGTGAAACTTGCGCCAGTGTGCGATTTGGCGCTGAGTTTGCACTGGTTTGGCTGGCGGCTCGACATGCCCAAGAGGGTAACGATGGACCTGCATTCAAGAGAAATGATGCCTAAGAAAGCTGTCTTTCAAACCACGTACTTCTTTCGCCCCCAGAGGCAAGACGTCATTTTGCCGCCTGTCGGATATGTCGAGGGATCATCTTGCGATTCCTAGCACCCTCAGATCACAGTTCCGATCTGGATCGAGCATGCAACACCAAGAACTCGTTGCAGCAGCCATTTATCTTGCCTGGAGCTCGCCAGTAAGTGCTGTGCAGAGTGCGAAATCATTGCAAACCTGCACCACAACCGTGCTCCGTGCTCTCATGACTCGATACGCAACAGACCGCCATCAGTGAGATCAGATCGTGACGAGAACTGAACACTGGGCTTCTGAACCGCGGCTTGTTGGGAGCATCCAAGCGTAGTCCAAGAACTGAGCCTTTGCCGGGGGGCAACTGGCAAGGACCACCGGCCAACAAGGTCGGGGATGTCATTGGAGCTGCCGTCGGAGTGGCTGGAGCTCTACATTCTAGCAGTCTTCTAGAAGAAAATCTGCCTAAACTTAGGAGGGACTAGGCTATCTCGCGCGGCCGTAGGCGATGCCCCTCCTGGAATCCTTGTCGAAGCCTGCAGTGAAATGGAACTTCCTTACCCAGCTTAGTCGGTCACTGGCCACTCAGCAATAGTCTTGTTTTATTCCTGTTGCTGTTATTCACGAAGTATAGCAGTAGTCTTGTCGGCCATCACTCTTCCTCTCCTCCGTTCTTCACTCTCCTACACCTCTCCTCGGTGTCAAGCTCAATCCTCGACCTGTCACTATACTTTCGGCGCCTTACGTACAGCAGTCCTGCACAGCATATACTTTGTTGTGTTTCTTCGGTGTCGCCGGTAGATCCACCAGATCAAGTGGCCCCGCGTTCAGCCTGGGTTCCCCTGCCATCTGACTGGCTCGCATCTAGCACCAGTCAACTTGCTTTGTGTTCCTGGGACTTTTGAGCACGTTCTATACTGCGCAACACTGTCTCATATTCTCCTGCCTATACTTGGGCGGCGGTGTAGACGCGTGCTATCGCCTCGACTGCTGGAGATAGTGCGTATGCTTACTCGGGACATGGCCTCCGGTTGAGAGCTGGACACGTCCTATACTTCTCCGCACTCGTCCAAACCTCGAGTTCCAGTTCCGTGGCGCAACAACCGCCGACGTCCACCGCAATCCAAACTCCCGCTGCTCCTGCTCCACGTGGATGGCTCTCGTCATGGAAGGTTACGACCCGTTAGCGATGCCTTATGGCAACAGTCCCATGCCGTTCCCGGCAGGTGGGATGCAAAATCTAGACTACATGAGTGTGCCATCTGCGATGGATCCCATGCAAGATCAATACTCGAACTTCGACTCGGAGCCGTATATGAGGTAGGTCACCGGCGCAGCAGTCGCATGGCGTTTTCTGACATACTTGTAGTGATGATATGGGGTTTGGGCCCTCCTCAAGTCTTCAGCCGTCGCAAATGATGAAGCAGCGTTTCAACAGCTTCGAAGATCCGTTCGCAGACGGCACGTTATCGCAATTTGAACCCACGGCAGGAGAAGAAGGAGCTGGCATCGATCGTGACAGCAAGTACCTCAGCTTTTCAATGCCACAATACCATTTCACACTGCTGGACGATTCGTTTCGAAGGTCGTCTATCAACATCAACGCGCAATTGCATGGCATGTTCTTCCTCGCCGAGTCACAATGGCCTGCCACTCCAGATGCGCCCCCGCCTCCACCAGAGCTGACTTGCTACCGGAGAAATTTATTCCAAATAACTGGATCAATTACTCTCCCACGAAATCTGCGGTACGTCTTCACGGATGACGGATCTCGGATACCCATATACGAGCTCGAACTCGTGGTGTCGGCCACTGAGTCCGTCGAGGGCAATCAGGTGAAGATAATCTCGGTTCCATGGAAGACTCCGACCGGCGGTGAGACTTCGAAACCCGAGGATAAAGTCGAGCGAGAGCCTCCTGGAATTCCCCTTGATAAAATGACCGGTCAAGATCTCGATACTGATTTCACGACCTTCCCTATCGGATGGAAACGGTTGCAGTTCCGTATAGCGACTGCGAATAATGGGAGGAGAAAGGAACTGCAGCAGCACTTTGTTTTGCATCTGAAGATTATGGCATCATTATCGACTGGCGGCAAAATACCAATCGCCGAGTCCCACTCTGGCGCCATCATCGTTCGAGGCAGAAGCCCTCGCAATTTTGCTGCACGCAAAGACCTGCCTTTGAGTAGCAGTTCCACATCTCGGAAACATATTACTTCTGGGCCACGAAACTCGTCTACATCAGTTCCGCCAGGCACGTCGGCCTCCAAGGTTAAAGCACCACCCGAAGAAGTACCACAGATGGCGTTGAAGTACGATAGCAGGATGTCACAGTCGTCGAGCCGCTGCATACACCAAGTTTCACAACGGCCATGAATCCGCCTGGAATACCATCATCGCTGAGTCCCGACGGAACGACGCCGAACCCCTATGCCTTCACCTTCACCGCCGGCATGGGATCGAATGGGCCGGAAAGCTTGCATTTCAGCAGTGACGACGAAGGGGGCAGCCCATACGTACAGCAGCCACAACCACAATCGCGGTCAAGACAGTCCTCTGCCAAGCCACCCACCTCAAACCCGCTACCGTCTCCTGATATCCTGCATTCCGTCAAGCCAAGAGCTCACACTCTGGCGAACGTGAGCCCAACGAGTGTTCCACCCGAGATGCCTACGCAGCGACCTCGACTTCATTCACACCATACATCTATGACGGTGGCATCGGTCTCGTCCAATCCTCATCGACCGGACTTACTGCACCGGAAATCAGGTCCATTACCTAGTCCCGGCGGCGAGAGCGTCGATCAGCTTTACGAGTATTTCCCGCTTCCCTTGGACGACTGGCAGCCGAGTGTCGACGCGGTTTTCAGGCCTCATGTTGTTCATCATGAGCTCCCATATCCACCTGATTCTCGTTCTCCCGTGCAAGGTCGTGGCAGCACCAGCAAGCGATACTTTTCAGAAGTTGCATAGCGAAGCATCAAAAGTTTTATATACAATGACTCTCCAGGCCGAGCTGTGTTCCAGCAGTGGCCCACGTATATTGGAGGCATGTCCACGCACAGAGGAGCCAGCGCTCTATTGTATACAGATACCCCACGCACGATTGACTCCCAAACTTTTGGCTAGTGATACAGCTCTCGCGCAACGCAATGGTTGAGCTCAGGATTATCAGTCCGGTAAATTGTGAACTTTGCGAGGTTTAGAGGATCCGTGACATGAATCGCGAATAGAGCAAGCGACCGTATCGAGGTGCAAACTGGGCTGCGCGATTGGCAGAAGGTCATTTGAGCATGTCTGCTCCGTGCTTTTCGAGGCAAGTCCAGCCTCGTCTTTATATCCCAGTTCTGCGACGCTCGTGGCCGTGTTTTTGTTAGGACCATGGAGCTATCGTACCCGACATCCCTGAAGCGGTTCCTGCTTCCCCGCTCGATGCGAGGCTGACAGTCAACTTATGTGCTTGTCCATGATCGCGTCATTCTACGAAGCAGCGACGTCAGAGCCGGCAGTATGTGAATCGCCGATTGGCAGCAAAATGACAAATTGACCATGAGCTGGGCGTTATCTTCTGAAAACATGGTACTTTTGGAGCTACCCGCTGCTCGGCACACGCACGCCGAAAGACTCTTATCTCGTCCACGCACCAACGGTCCGCCTCCGCCGGAACTTGACCTAAAGGCTATCGATTTGACAATAGCCCGAAATATCCGCGATTGAGCGGTCGGAGGGCGCCGAAAGCTAATCGACGAATCATTTCCCTGGTAGCTGCATGTGATCTCAAAATCATGCCGCTCGACATCATCAATTGTGGTGATCCATTCGAAGACAGAGGCACTGGGCAGTACTTTATGCTGGGGATTTTGCTTCCTCTTTATATTCCGCTTGTCAGACCGCTAATGTGTCGGCGTAGCCGTACTATTTACAGTCACGAAGTCTAACAAATGCTACAGGTCATGGCGGTCAAGCCAGACGCCGAGGTTTCGCTACCCAGAGCTTGCATTCGAAGACATCAGCCAATACCTCAAGATAATTGCAACAATTGACAGTGGGAAGTCATCCGAGTGGTTGCCTTGTTTCTACCTCCGCCCTTGAACATGAACTCAAAACCACGTTCGCAGCTCCAAGGTACCGGAACCGGTTGAGCCTGGACCTGTAGGCCCCACCGTCACGCGGATGTCGACGGTTGGTATTGATCAGCAATAGCATGTAGCAAAGATGAGGGACTGTCCGGGTACCTGAAGAGTGTGAACACGGGCAACATCCTCTCATCCGGCATATATGCGTGGTGTCGCGGTCTGCTCCTGATCCTTAATTGACCATTACATCTCTCTGATCTTTCCATACCTTGTATCACCACTTAATTCTTTGAGCACAGCAGCGCGAGCGCCAGGAAGTATTCATAACGTACATAAGAGGTACACGATTGGGAAGTCAACCAAAAGTACGACCCTCAACGCCACAGCTTCGCCACCGAATGAACCTTCGCAAACTTCAGCACTCGCTAGCTTACTTCGCGGCCATAGATGCCTCCCAAATCCGGGTCCAGCCGTACGGGTTCGGCAGCAAAGAAGAACAGCAGCACTGTATTTGAGGATTATAGTATCGATCTGGAGTCTGCTTGTGGCTGCTGCTGCGCATTTGACTGCGAACGCCGATGTGGCTGTCACCAACCAGGCACACTCGCGTCCGAACAAGCCATGGGAACAGCGCCTCGAAATATTGGCCAGCTAGTCACCAACTTAGCTCACACCGCGTCATACGGCTGCGATGGGCTCGCAGTAGGTGGCAATAGCTACGAAGCAAAGAGCTTTGCCGATTTGACGCAGGCCAACCTGATTCAGCATAACTCATTGTCTCCTCCCGCGCTCACCTGGTTTGAGAAATTTCGCCAGTTCGACAAGCAGCCATCAAGCGCTCATGAGGAGGAGTTCGGACTCGATGTGGACGCTGTTGCGCCCATCGAAGAGGACTTCATCCCGGGGCTCGAATCCGGTGAAGGTCTTTTGGAAGACTCTGTTCAAGTCGTGCCTGACATTACGAGCGACCGCAAGTCAAGCATCAACAACTGGGACCACTCTTTCAATCGGTCTAGTCCAAGCGCGAGCGTCCTCTTGAGAGAGGTCGGCACGAGTCTGAATCATCATCACTTCACACGCGGGCCATTGCCTCTGCTACCGCTTCGCACTCCCCATCACTGCTTGTGTGACGATCGCACGCACGATTGATTAACGACATCTTTACAACAGTCTCCTGTTGTCATGCGATGGCACCTTTCCAGCGTCCTTACAGCACGAACTCCGACAGCAGCGTTTCGCACATGTACAACCATTCATTCATTTTGACGCAAGCGATCTCCAGCAATTATATCCTACGTGATTTTGGGTCTGGATGTCTGAACATTTATATTTCGAGCATTTCGTAGGCAGAGATACTAGCCTAGACTCCAGGATTGGGGGAGGATGTCTCTCTTTCAGAAGTCCGACAGCAATGAATCAATTTGGATACTCTTCGCATTCTGGTGACCTGTCTTGTCAGCCGGTCTAGAAAGCAGCCCTGAAGATGCCGCTGATCTCCAACCCCTAAGGTGACACCCCACCTTACCCCACGATTCCGGCGAACATTGCAGAACACATCTTGACATGTTGCTCTCAAACGTATGTTGGGTAAACTAATCCTCCCTATCTGATCGTCATTCCTCTTTTCTTGCTGGCCCTGCTGTTTTGAGAACAGAGGATTGCCTGCTCCGGGCGAACCGTTGTCGCCGAAATTGCTCAATATCCAACGCCGTCCGAACATCCTAATTCTGACATTTCCGCGTGGCATCTTTGCTCGTATTCGAGCGTGTCTAGTGGAACTGGTCCCGCGTAGTCCTCTCCCCTATCGTTGCACGTCCTCACAATGCCACCGCCGACGATAATAGCACCTTCAATCCTCTCCGCCGACTTTGCAGCACTCGGTCCGGAATGCGCCCGTACGATCAAAGAGTACAATGCCGACTGGCTACACGTCGACATCATGGACGGTCACTTCGTACCAAACATCACATTCGGCGCACCCGTCTCTCAGCCATCCGCAAGCACGTTGAGCGACCTTCACAGCCCGCGCGGAAAGGCGATAGACTGAAACACGGTGCATTCGACTGCCATATGATGATCAGCGAACCACATCGCTGGGCAAAGACATTCAGGGACGCCGGCTGCGATCTATACTGCTTCCACTGGGAGGCGGCGCAGGGGAGTGCGGCGGATGAGCCGGGTGAAGAGACAGGCAAGAAGACCAGTCCGAAGGAGTTGGTGCGGTATGTGCACGAGCTTGGTATGCAGTGTGGTGTAGCGATAAAACCTAAGACGAAGGCGGACGTGCTGTGGGATTTGTTGGATGCTCAGGACGAGAAGGAGAGGCCAGACGTGAGGCTGTGAATGCTGTGCTTGAGTGCGGTTGCTGACAATGCTACAGATGGTCCTCGTGATGACAGTCGAGCCGGGCTTCGGCGGGCAAAAGTTCATGGCGGACATGATGCCCAAGGTACAAGAGATAAGGAAACGATATCCAGATCTGAACATCGAGGTCGACGGAGGGCTGAGCACAAGCACGATAGGTACAGCAGCAGAGGCTGGCGCAAATGTCATTGTTGCCGGCAGTGCTGTCTTCGGGGCAAAAGATCCAAAAGAGGTGGTCAGTGTACTGAGGGAAACGGTAGAGAAGGCCGGGTTTGTGCAGGGTCGATTATGAGTTACGACGAAGACCGCCCTCGCTGAGATGATGTGTAACGACGACTTTACAGGAATGAGGCACTTATCCCAGCTCGCTGGATGTGGTACATCAACCCTGGGGCGCTCTACATAGGCAGATCACTGCCCTCCTAGCTCACGACAACTCAACACGCCTTCTTCAAGCCGATCTGCTTCATGTCTGAGTCCACCGCTTACAGACACGAAGGAGCTCTGTTGCCCTCAGCTAGTCAACGACAAGCGTTGAGCGTACCTTCCTTTCAAGGCGGAAGGCATGTGCGATGTTGTAGGGAACAATGTTCCTTCCGTATGGTGAGACGCCGCGGCTGCCATCCACTCTGATCATATTCCAGGCAACGTGGTTCCTTCCAAGTCAACGCCTGCACCTTGCTTTTCTTTTTGCTTCTCGAGCAACTCATCATTCCGCAAGCTTTTACCTCCTACACGCATGACACCCAGTTCCTCAAGCTCTCATGTTCATGACAGTGCTTTAGTCACGACTATGGCTATGGTTCGATCACCATTGATTCTCTTGCCCTTTCCTCAAAACGCAGTGTATCGCTGAGGTCGGCACAATCTTGCTTTTCACTCTCCTACAAAGCGGCCAAACACGGTGGCTTTTCCAACGCACCGTTTCCGGTCACTCCTAGACTTCGAGAAGTCCTTCCTTCGATAAGACCAACGACGACTGCCAAACGGGCCATGGCCCACCGGATAAGAGAAGCATTCAACAAGCCAGAGCGGAAATCCAGGTCAAGAATACTGCCAGACAAAAGGTACGGTCCATCCCAAGCCCACAAGAACATCTCGAAGACTCCCTACCTCATCCATGGGATCTGGTAGCACTATACTGCACCCAACACACAACCACCCAACGATCCAGTTGTCCTTGCGACCGGGAGTACACCATGGAACCCAAGTCATTCTTGCCCGTCGCCCGCTGCACTGGACCTGATGATGCCTCTCCGCCCACGGCAAGGATCAGGCTGAATGGGAAGGCGCCGCAGAACAGACCTCTGCCTCAACAAACACTCCGCTGCTCGTTCTGAACACAGGGGGCATGAGTGGCTTGTTGTGGATCACAGAAAGTTGTATGACATACCTCTGCTCTGACAATCACTCGGAAGATGGGTGCTCTTGTTGGGATCGCTGAGAGGTGTCGCTGCTAGAGCCGGTGTGTAGGCCGCCAGCCTCGGTAACTCGAATTGTATGAGGAGTGAAGTGTGTGTGCTCGCCAACTGCCACTTCTGCGTATTGTTCCCCGATACCTCTCGCAACGGCACCTATGAGATGGCCCCGAACTCTCCGACCTCCATACTTTTGCGGACAGCTGACTGCTTGAGCATACCCCTAGCGCGTCCGTCGACCCTCGAGGCAAAATGCATCTGACTTCAGCGATAAGTTGTCACGACATCTTGACATGGAACATGGACGCCTCCTCCAGATAATTGCTGCGGCACCGCCTCATCGCAAGGTCCTTTGATACCTTGTGAGTCCGAATTGGTATGTCATAACGCAAGGCCCACCGGTTCTGCTTGGTCACGAATCCGTCGGAATCTGAAAGCAGTTTACCATTTCTTGCGAGCCGGAGCGCTGTAGGTTGTGGTAGAAGCAAAGCAGAAGACTGCTCTCGGGAGCCGTCACGCTGCTCAGACCATCGTGTCATCGAGACCACTTACGTCTTGTGGGGCTGCCCCAGGCTTTGGGCCAAGCCTCGGTCTCACGACTCATCGATATTTCGTGCACGGTAGGCTTGGAAGTCGCATCCATGCTGGAGAAGTTCAGCAAGACGATAATGCTGACTTCAGGTCATTCGTGTCGATCCACGTTGTAGAAGCTGCAGACGCAGGGACGTCTGAGCTCACACCACCCCTCGACTCAGAGACCAGTGTGATCGCCCTGCAACGAAGCAGACCAGAACCTTGACTTGCTTGGAAGCTGCAAGCGGTTTTACAAAGAAAGGTAATGCAAAGTGCAACAGAAGTTCTTCAAAAGTTCAGACTAGGTATATGCTAAACATAGGCTAGCCAACGTTGAAGAATAGGCTAGGCAATTGCTAGCCAGCGTTGAACATTAGGCTAGATACAGGCTAGCTAACGTTGAGTTGAGTACCAAAGGGACAGGCTTCACATTGCAGGAGCTTCCCAACCTGTACTTAATTAGACAGTGATGGGTGCACTCAGAGCAGACAAGCGGCTGCTCTCATTGCTGTGTCATCAGCTAATATGGCCAGGACACTACTGGCATTCCTGAGGAACTGGCAGACTGATACAAGTGGTACTGAAAAGGAAGTGCCAGATCGCATCCTGCTACAGTAGCACCAGGCAGATCATGCCGACAACGACCGCTGTACTTGCAGATGCTGTCCTTAATGCCACTCCGAGAGATTCTGCTGTAGAATTCCCCTGCGCCTCGCCAGTGCTGGTGGGACTGCTGGTCGGCTCGATCGGCGTGCACGAGACAGACGGCACCGCCCTTGCAGAAGTCGAGGCCCTCTTGCGTAGCATGTCCAAGGCATTCCGCTTCGCTTCCATGAGCATGGGAGGGTAGTCTACAGCCTCGACCCTCCGGTGAAATCTCTGACTCGCCGCCTCCAGCACTGCAATCTCTTCGAGTTCCTCAGGAGAACGCTTCGCCAGGGATCCAGACCCCGGCGATCTCAAGTCCTCAAAGGGCAGGATATTTGGCTGCGCAATAGTAGAGACATCAGGCAGCTCGCCCGTCTGAAAGTAAGACTTGACTTTGGCGTTGACTTCGAGCGAGGGGTCTGCGCTCGAGCAATGCCCGGTCCCAGTATGCTGGAGCACGGCGCTGCCCAAGAATCCGTGGCTGCTGTTCTGTGCGGAGACAAGGGGCGTGACGGGATCATAGGGTCCGTTGACGAAGAGGATTGGCGTACGTGTCTCAATGTTCTCAAACGGACCTTTGTACTGTTCTTTGGCGGCGACTTGCCAGGTTGCGCAGGCTTGAATGATACCCAGCAGGGACTCGTAGCCGTATTTGCTGTACTGCTGATACAACTCCTGGTAGGAGCGAAAGGTATCGCCATCCACGGTGCCGAAGTCAAGGGACGCGTCGCCACACGTGATGGCTGAGAGCACGGCTGATTTCGGATCATCTGCTAACGTAGGGTCGAAAGGCGCTGGGCTGGGCGTCTGACGTTTCTCGGCGTTCGACAGCAATGGAGCCTGGCTGTTGTAAAGAGCCGCAAGCCCTGCTGCCGACTCCGCCCATACGCTGCGGCCAGATTTGGTGATGTCGCCCAGGACGGCGCCGATGTCCTGGTAGGTCAGCACACTCTCGGAATCCGTGGCATTGAGTGTTATGCCCTGGTCTCGGATCGTGTTGTAGAAGCCGAGGATCTGGTCTAACAGGTCTTGGCCGCTTTTTCCTTCCTCTGCCAGCGCGCAGATCTCTGGGCCAGCCTCCGCGCAAGATATGAAGAAGTATTCGATGGCCGCGTCGAAGTTGGCAACTGCTTCCGCTCCCAGACCGATGTAGTAGTCTGTAGGATTGATATTGCCGTCCAGCACGATGCGGTCGACCTTCTCGGGAAACATGAAAGCAATTGTTGAACCGAGGAGCGTGCCGTAGCTAAAGCCCCAATAGCGGATCAGGCCATCCTCGCCCAGAGCTTCGGCTATCGCATTGACATCTCGTGCTACGAAAGCAGTACCAATGAGTTCTCCAAGCTGTTCGTACGTGCCGCTCGCACAACTCTTGCCGGTGGCTAAGTTATTTTCGTACTGAGCCTCGAACCATTCGTCTGTGTCTGGGATGATCGATATTGGTGGGATGTAGGAAGGTGCAACGAAGTCCGATTCAGAGGGATCTGTTGAGTTTTGGCCGACATCTGCGTTCGTGGTCAGTCTTAGAGTGGTGGTTCAGGTCAGAGGAAAGAGCGTATGCGTTCGCTGCGATTGGAGGCTGTCCGTTTGGAGATGTGTTCAACTTGTCAAAGTTCAAAGAAACAAAACTTACCAGGACATAGATAAGGAATATTCAGGCCAACTCCACGTGGGTCAAAAGAAACATAATGGAAGTCATGTCCAGTGTCGCTTTTCGAAGCGTCAGCAACATTTGTGTCCGCAATATGGCACAACTTACTTCGCCAGCCCTCCACCACCACCTTTTACGAATTGGGCAATGCCGCTCGATCCAGGGCCACCCGGATTGAATATGATAGACCTGTTTCGTGGATTGGGATCTGATGCTGGCAAACGAACGAGTGGTAGTGGTAATGTGCCAGCATTCGGATCAGTCCAGTCGAGAGGAACATCCAGCAATGCACATTCGAGTCGCGGCTCGTCCTCTGTCCCGCAGGCCTCCCATGTGATAGCCTTTTCGGACGGCGGCGGTGAGCCTGATGCTGGAGCGTAACCTGAAGGACATATTTGCGCGCCTGCGAAGGATAGGAAAAGGACAAGCGAGAGTCCAGAAAGCGTGTGAATAGTCATATCACCTGAGCGGAACGGCAGTTTGAATATAGTGGTGCTGTAATAGATGTCAAAGTCGCTTGGGCTTCGTCATTGCAATGAACGCTCCCGGAGTAGCCCTCAACATAAGTACGGCCGTCGTTGCCGCCACTTCGGCGACCGATGCTGCCAAGACGAACTATTTCCTTCAGGTCAACTTACCTCCTGTAGCTTCCTGCTCAAAGGCGCACCAGCATACACTGGCAAGCGAGGATCGTTGGAAGGAACAAATAAGTCCTCCGTAGCGGAGACTCCTGCGGCCGGGACCTCGATGTGCCGCCATCATGGCTATCTCCGCCCGCGCAGTTGTTTGTATATATAACCAGGAGGAAATGATGGTCTCCCATTCAGTTACTGTGATAGGTCTCGAGTGAACTGCTAGCTACCTCAGCTTGATTGAAGCCCCATGCCAAGGAATCCTTCCGGGGGCAAATTTGCTTTTCTGGCGGAACCTTTTTCGGGCGAGGCCCGTCCTGGCCCCCAGGGCATGACTTGTGGGATGGACGAAGACTGAAGTCCCCCTGACAGTACGACACTATCGGCGCTCTCGGCCGGAACCAGTATGTCTGCCACCATGGACGAAGTATTCTTCCGGACTTCGCCGTCTGAGGAAACTTGAGGCTTCCAGATTTATTGGTACGTTGGTTCCATAGTCAATTCTCGCACCACAACGGCGACAACAATTTTCCGCGCCTCGCACAACTGTGCCTTCGGAACGGACTCGAAGATGGCAGTACGATAGCTATAAGGTGTGTGTAAGAGGCCGGCGAAGAACACGAGTCACATCGTCAGCAGCAGAAGCACGAACAGCAAAAGCCTTTGGGGGAGTTTATTATTTTCTATTGTTTTTGGTAAGTTTATGGATGTTTTCCGAAAAATCATGCGCGAAGTCCTCCTTGGTCCTATCCGTCCCGATCTGCAAGCTCATAGCATGAGAGCGATCTTGGTTGCTTCCGTCCATGATGGAGCTTGCATAGCCGAGATATCGCGCCATCAAGACCTTGAAATATGCCAAATTCTCGGTCGAGACGTCGCAATTGGTATGTGACCAAAAGGAAGACCCCACTGGGAACTTCTGATGCGATGTCGTCTGCACCAGGTCGAAGCTCGTGGCCTCAAGTCTGGGGATAAGAATAAGATTGCTATTGTGTCGTGTGCGCCAGGTTGAAGCGCAAAAAGGCCTCAACGCTGGGGATAAGAATAAGATTGTGACTGTGTCGTGTGCGCCAGGTCGAAGCGCAAAAAGGCCTCAACGCTGGGGATAAGAATAAGATCGATATCAGCTCTGCGCCAACTCTAGTCCACCATGAACGCCAGACTCCAGAGCATGACTACTGTTGGTGGTCATGGGGTCCACGAGGATACTCGTTGTAAGGAGGATAGCGTGGGGGAGGTGGAGGAGGACCGCCGTACTGAGCAGCACCAGTGTAACCGGGATCAGCGTAACCACCTTCGCCTTGACGGATATCTCCGGGCGGAGCGTGTACTGGACCACCCTGATAGCCGTGATAGTAGCCGCCGCCGTATTGCGAGACGGGACCTTCGAAGTGGGGACGATACGCATCAGGACTGCCATGATGATAGCCCGGACCATAGTCGAAGGGGTCGTAGCGAGGTGGACTCATCATCATAGGAGGCGTGGGGTCGTGGGTGCTTGGAGCAGTGACAGAGTTGTTGTGATGATTGTTATCGGCCAAGCGCTCTTGAAGTGCAGCACTAGCAGCTGGAGAGATCTGGAATTTCGGACGAGGTGGAGGAGACTGGAAGTTGTCATCGCCACGTCGCCAGCCAGGAGATTGATAGTTGTCGTCACCACGACGCCAGCCAGGAGAGTGAACATTGGTCTCTCGACGCCATCCACCGCTACCAATGCGACGCTGGGAAGGAGGCGTGGTCGGAAAGCGGTTGCCAGGAGGGCTCTCGAAAGCCATGCGCTGGTTGCGACGAGCAGTGTATTCCTTGGGCTCAATACGAAGCTTATTGTTTTTGATCCACATCTCCGTCTGGTAAGCGGTGTCTGCATCAGCAGGAGAGGAGAACTCGACAAAAGCGAAGCAGTTGAGAGCGCCACCGGGATAGGTCTTGCGGACCAGGTTGATGTTCTCGACAACTCCGAAACGCGCGAAAGCAGTATGGACATCGGTGTCGGTGCAATCCTCGGGAAGGTTGCCGACGTAGATACTCTTTGAGTCGGTGTTGTTCCGAGCTGGACCAAGGCTGGTGTAGATCTCCGAGCCAGCACCACCAATGCGTCTCTTTGGCTCAAGACCCGCAGCGAGCTGAATGCGATAGTTGGGACTGAACTCGTGGAGACGACGCAGAGCATCGCGGCAGTCCAAGAAGAAAGCGAATCGGACATACTGACCCCGAGGAAGAGAAGTCGGACGGCCTGGGATCATATCGGTAGACATGATGGTCTCGATCTCGCCGAAGCGGGACAGGACATCGCGGGCTTCGTGTTCGGAGACGTTGCCACCATTATCCATGAGTGTGATGATAACGGCTCGATCGCCCTTAGACTGCTCCAATCTGATCTGACGACCATCGATCATTGTGTAGTTGCCAGTGCGAAGAGCGTCTCTTGCAGCAGCGGGGTCCTCGTACTGAATGACAGCATAGGGATTCTGATGTTTGTCGTACTTGACCGAGACATAGCATTTGCCATAGGTATCGAAAGCGCGGTGAACGTGTTGAGCAAGCTGATCGGGAGGGAGGTGATTGGATAGGCTGCAGAGAAAGAAGTCGTTAGTCAGAGATTATCAGCTGAGCAGTCGCCAGCACTTACTTCGCACAAAAGATTGCAGCTTCCGGAGGCAGTTGACCTTGAGCGTTGTATTCGTTGATCTCATTGCCACGATCAGCGCGAGGGTGGAAGTGCTGGACGTTGCCGGTGGTGTCGATGGACTGATCGCCTTGAAGGACCACGGCGTTGGACTGGCTCGGCTCAGCATTGGATGTTGCGGCGTTTGTGAAGACGTCATCGTTCAACATTGCACCCGAACGCAAGGTATCGGCGCTCTTGCTCTTAGACATGCTGGTTAGCTTTGGACCTGGACGGATGGTCTCGGAGGAGTCGTCAGAGTCGCTGAAGTATTCAGTCTCGTCTGCGATGTAGAGAGTTAGCTTTTGATGACGAATGACAGTATGAAGAGCATGAGTATGGTTGTGGAGGATAGGACTGAGAGCGTGGCAGATCGATGATAGATATAGCCATCAATGTGCGGCTAGTGACTCATCCGGGCATGACGCAAGACTTCATTGTCGAAGTGAAGTTGAGATGAGACTCGTGAAACGCCACCTCGCGCTATTCAACTGAAGTTGAATACAATCGCGCAGTGTAGGCGGATAGTGCAGTGTTTGAAAGACTCGAAGTCGAACCTCTTCTGCCATTGACGCGAGGAGAAATCGTGTTGCTTACCTTCCTGATGAATTGGCGCTCCCTGTCGATCACGGTCTTCAGAGATCGAGAGACCGCCGACGGCGTCTGCGACGTCGTTAGCTTCCATTCTGTCGGGCCGTTGCTCGCTTGAGTCTGTCTTGTTTGCGCAAGAGAGGAGTGATGGGTTGGGGCAGATGAAGGAAGAGAAGTGTAGGATGAGATAGGATGGAAGGAAAGAAGAAATGTGAAATGGGGCAGATCAACTTATATAGTTGACCAACGAAAGTGAATAAATGGCGTCCCAGCAACAGTCATTCAAGCTTCTGTGCAACTTACCTGTGAATGGCTAGGCTTGGATCAAATTGAAGGCTGTTTGTAGACTGGGTCTTTGATCAGTCATCCAACGACTCATACCACACAGAGTACACTGCTTCTCATGCCTTCAAGGAGTTCTGTTAAAGTCCTTGGATGAATGCGCCAGAACACGTCGCATTAGTGAAGCAGCTCAGGCAATGACTCTTGCTGCACATCGAGTCTTGAGACCCGCGGACCAGGTCACACGAGGCCACCAAAAGGTTTCGGCGGGCGATCATATTGTGCCATTGCCAGCATTGAGCTCCATAAGGGGTGTTCAGAAGCCAACGCGGACCGACACATGCGCATCATCCAGCCGTCTTCCAACACTAAGCTGCCATGACTGTGAGAAGCTCCATCGAAGCGTTGTGAGCATCAGACAAGTCCTCGCTGAGACACCTCCAAGCCTGGAGCTAGTGCGAATGTGTTGTCGCCTCGCACAGGAACGATGAGGCGGAGGGACTGTTTCGACATAGACGCATCGTCTTCGAGTACAGCTGAGGATCCGACAGAACGAAACACTGGCACTCACCGACAAAAGGTTGCTGTATACACGCGAGAGAGGCTCGGGCTCTTCTAAAACACGTCGATGCGCAAGACGAGTGTTATCGGTTGTCTTTTGATCGGAGTGCTGGACGCGGGCTTGCGCGGTCGCCTCTGTCAGCTCTCTGCCGTGTTCTGGGCGGCAGCTAGAGTGACCCAGGTCGGCGGGAGTTGTCATTTGGCGCGTCTGCTACCGAGAAGTCAGTTGTGCTTGCGACGGATGAATTCGGGCGTCGCCATGAGCGTCACGCCTCGACGTTGCGGCAAGCTCGAAGCATGATCTCGTGGCTTTGCTGAATGTCCGACGCAGTGCACATACCTGAATTGCTGTGTCTTTCAACAAGATGTTCAAGTGGTTCTTATTGAAGGTCATATGGGAAATTGCAGGCTATTTGAAGTTGTTGCTTCAACTTCTACCACGCTAACGCCATTAGGAAAGGACTGGGTGAGGCAACGTTGCCTGAGCAGTGACATCTTAGCAGTGACGTAAGGTGACAAACAGACCAAGCAAGCATGTGTTTGTGTGATGCTGCTGTAGGTGAGAACAGCAGAGGATCTCTGGCTTTGCAAGGGCATGGTACTGTGGTCCACATTGACCCCTGAGTCGACGAGAAAATCCTCGAGGACGATAGCCGCTGGCTCCCAAGAGTGGTCATGGTCGACATTACCAGCTGCTCCATGAGTTCATCGCATATCAGCTCTGGCGGGCTTCATACATGTGTCAAACCATGCTTGAGACTCGGAAGCTTCCCATCCATTCAGAATGACCACGAGAATGGATCATGGGACATCGTCGCTGGCGTATTGAGCATACTTGAGTGCCAGAGGCGATACACATTGGCCGGTTAACGATACATCCTATAAGAATACTGCGAGAGCCCAAGGCTCGCCATCATCACTGGTCTGTGGCGGGTACAAGTACTGGAGATAGTCGTTGGCAGCGAAGGACTTGGGCGGGCATTGTTGAGGCTCCTTGATGGACTAAGCGGTGGACATCTACTCAGGGCGGGTTGGGCGTCTCAGTATGATAACAATAGTCAGGTAGAGGTACATGTACGAGCATGCACAGGCTATGCACTGGGAAAGAGAAGGAGAGTGGGAAAGATGCAAAGCCCAGGCGTTGATATAAGCTCATAGCATACATTATACTAGCGCCGGAGCTGCTCCGCCGAGGGGACTTAAATATGGGTCTAATGCCGAAGACGTCAAGAGCGCAAGCATCACAAGCAACAGTCGTAGACAGGGAGATGGGATTATTGTTACCGCTGCTCGCCGTTGCAAAGGTCCTCATGCACTTCCCGAGCTTCTTGTCTTAGATCCGCGGAGGAGAAGAGTGCTTCGATATCCACTCGCCGTCATGTTCACGCCCACGCTGCGCCGTTGCGCGGCTCCTGGGTTCTGGAAGAAGACTGCGGACCGTATCGCGCAACAAACCCAGTTTGGTGAGTGTCAACCGTCTTTGTTAGTTTCTGATGCTCATATGTGACCAGCGATAAACCTCGAAGGCCTGTCGCTGCCAATCAAGCCTCTACCAATCCTCGACTTCGCAGATCCGGAAACTTCGACGTGGATGAAGACCATGACAGACAAGCAAGTAGGCGGCATCTCGACAGCGAATGTGAAGCATGTGCCGGCGGATGTGTCTAGCAATCCGAACACACCAGCACATATGCTGTTCGAGGGTAACATATCCACGAAGCTGCCCGCTGATCGGCCTGATGTTCTGAAGACAGGCTTTGCAGCGTGGCGGAACCAGGACTTGGGAAATACGCTCTTCGGTGAGCTGTTCTGGAATGTGGACTCATACATGTACATGGCGTTAAGAGTGAAAAGTGACGGGCGGAACTACTTCGTGAACATTCAGACGGATTCCATAGTTGACACAGACATCCACCAACATCGACTCTACACAAGAGAGCACCAGGCTCGAACGGGCCTGGAGATCCTGGACGCTGGGAGACTGTGCTTATCAAATGGCATGAGTTCGTGCGGACGAACCTGGGCGTTATCACAGAGCCACAGTCCGAGATGTTGCGCCAGAAAATTAAGAGTGTGGGAATCGGAATGACAGATCGGTCACCTGGTCCATATAAGCTCGCCATTGCTGGTATCTGGGCCACGAACCTCAATGAGCGAGGGCAAGTAGATGGACGCACAGGGTGGCAGCACTGTGACACCGGCAGCGCACGTCTACACGAGGTGACCGAGGAGAGGCTGACTCAGAAACTAGAAGAACGGGCCAAACTTCCAAAGGAGCGCCTGACTTTCCGGGACCGCATCCCACCAGCCTTCGGCAATGCAGGCACGAGGGTGTCACGCGCGAAGCGTGCAGACGACAAAGACACAGAATGAGCCAATGTAATAATGGATCGCCTGAAAGGTGCCGTTTTCGATCGAAGCCTCTGCCTCTTCAAAGCTGGCATCCTACGATGTGCGCAAAGCCTCCTCCAGCGACTTGCCTGTGAGCATCTTGAATGCCTCCTGGTACTTCTCCGAGGTCCGCTGCACGACATCCTCAGGCATCGAAACGCCATCTTTGCCCTTCAGACCTTCCTTGGTCAACCAGTCTCGCAAGAATTGCTTGTCAAAGCTATCTTGGCCTTTTCCGACCACGTACGACGCCGCTGGCCAGAACCTGGAACTGTCAGGCGTCAACACTTCGTCGATCAGCACGACCTCGTCAGTCTCCTCGTCCAAGCCGAACTCGAACTTGGTATCTGCAATGATAATGCCCTTCGTCTTGGCATAGTCTCGAGCTACCTGGTATATCTGAATGGCTAGATCCTCGATTCGCTTGGCGTACTTTTGGCCGACAATTCCAGCTGCCTGTTCGATCGAGATGTTCTCGTCGTGCTGACCAATTCAGCCTTGGTGCTCGGGGTATATAGAGGTTCAGGGAATTGGTCGGACTCCTGCAAGCCTTGTGGCAAGTTCTTGCCGTTGACTTCGCCTGTCTTTTGATAGGAGGACCAGGCTGAGCCGGTAATATAACCTCGAACGATGGCCTCGATTGGGAAGACCTTGAGCTTTCTGACCACCATCGACCTGGGAGCGATCTGAGCAGCCACGTCACCTGGAATGCCGGATGGTATTGGTGTGGACAGCAGATGTGTTCTGAGGGATGGGATCTGCGACGTGAGATAGCTGAACCAGAACTTGCTGATGGACGTCAGAATGGCGCCCTTCTGTGGCACGCCCTGCAGGAAAGTCAGTCTACGGCAGGACCTCAACACGACCACGCCTTGACTCACGTTGCTCATGATCACATCATAAGCTGATATGCGATCTGTTGCTACAAATAGAAGGCTGTTCGCATCAATCTCGTATAGTTCGCGGACCTTGCCAGAAGCGATCAGCGGCAAGTAGCCTTTCAGATCGAAGTTGGTCTGCGCCATGGTGGATTTCGCTAGAGAAGTATGAATTGCATCTCGTGTGCACATGAAGATATATGGGATGTTGAGTAATAAAAGTTCGAAGCATAGCCAGTGAGGCAATTGCGCTGCACGGGCAGCCCTAGTCATTCTCCGGCGGCCTATTTTACGTGAAGGCGACACGTCAACCGGCTGTCACGTCGACTCGGGCTCACGCGCTTGAAATGTGACATGTGAGACTGACAGTATCAATCGAGCGTATGTCGACCCCTAGCGACGCGTAGTCCGCAGAAAGCTGTCGATTGACAATTTCACCGTGCTCAAATGGCTCGGCTCGACACGCAATGGCGCGTTACCTGACTCCATCAAAGGTAGGACTACTAGTCCTGGTCGTCTTGTACGCCAGCGAAGAAGTGCCAACATCGGAAAGCATTGCAGTCCTCGACTTCATCATCACATACATCTCTCCTAAAGCTCGTTCGGCGAAGCGCGGAAGTGATGACAATCTTCAGTATGCCTTGCCCATTTCGGCATTCGAGAAGGCGCTGGCCCCACTCGCAGCGATCATGCCCGGGCGGTCGATGTACGATCGATTCCTGAAGCGTCTTTGGGCGATCGACTGCGCACATTCGCTCGACGGTCTTATGGAGGCGCTACCAACATTGCTGCGCAAATCGAGAGCCAGATTGTGCACGAGAGGGAGGTGGGCATAGCAGCAGAGGAGCAAACGGCGCGAATCATTCGGACTTCACCATTAGGAGCCTTCATCAGGAGATGCCATCTCGAGTACACTAGGATGCAATTTCAGGATGCGACGGCCCTGTGGCAACAACTCATCGTTTACCGTGCTCAAAGTCGGCAGCAGTACGAGCGAAGGAACCCGCCAAGCCAGTCTCACCCGCTCGACAGCAACCTCACTGCATTTGGCATCGATGCCTCCCACGACTTGGTCCGAATAATGTACGGTCAAACATTGAGCAGTACAGGCAAGGCTGAACTGTACAGTCTGTACGATGTGAAAGCGTTGCTCGAATTCCAGGTATCAGAAATGCAATCGAGCGGGTCGCGTATGCCGGAGGATATGCGGCAGAAACTGACGGAAATGTCAGAGGACGGTTCTACGTTGCCGTTGACGCACTACCTCACTTTCCTTGACTCCTGGCGCGCGGGTGACTACACGTCCGCCTTCGACAATCTGCATCGCTACTTTGACTACACCATGCAAAGTCGAGATCGGTCTTTCTATCAGTATGCGTTGTTGAACCTGGCGATCTTGCAAGCCGACTTCGGCTGCGCGTCAGAAGCAATACCTGCTATGCAGGAAGCCATCGCGACTGCTCGAGAGAACAAGGATACGACTTGCTTAAACTTTTGCATGAGCTGGCTGTATCATTTCGGTCGCACTTTCCCGTCCGACATGAAAGTCATTCAGGACAGCGGAATCCTCGGCAATGAAACCGAGGGCCTGGCTTTCCTCAAATCCAGGGCGAAGGATGCCGAAATGTGGAGCTTGCTCAGCACTTCTCTACTGTCTGAAGCCAAGCTGGGCCTGCAGCATGGTGAGAGTCTTGCTGGCGTCTTCGAGAACATCACCAAAGCAGCCACATCAGTGTTACTAAGACCACGATCAACGTTGCAGGTTCGACGCTACTCATTCGTGCATCTGCGTTCTCCCGCCTCGGTCTCGGCAGTCTCGCCTGGTCGAACAGCGAAACGTTCCTCAGCTGCTGTGCTCCACACGCACCAGTCGAAGACGTGCTGAAATGCATCTGCCGTGTCGCTGGCTTTCTCGCGCAGCGAGGCCGGTATAGCGCTGTTACAGAAACATTACAGAGTGTGCCGAAAGCAACGCTCCGCATACTCAAGTATCAGAACTATCTGCAATTCTACTCAAGTCTACTCAAGCTGCGCCTTCTCATCCGACACAACGACCTCGACACTGCTCGTCGCATTGCGACGCAGCTGCAAGGTCAAGACCCACCTGATATCGAGAACTCCTTCTTCCTCGCCTTCAGCCAAATCGAGCTTTCGATGGCGGAAGGCAACCTCAGCAAAGCGCTTGAAATCGTTGAGGAGACCGCTCAGCGTGCAGTTTCAAACAACAACGACATCATCGTCTACACCCGGCTGCTCAACCTCAAGGCTCGCATCCTTGCGGCGTCGAACAACGCGCTATCTTTATTCTCCATCGTCGTCCGTGCAGCACAGCTTGCTTACCGCTCGCTCTGTCTTCCAGCGCTGTGGGAAGCTATTGGCCTGCTAGCGAATCTTCTCAATGTGCTTGGCGAGCACAATGCGGCCCTCGAGTTGCTCAATGCTATTGTACCGAGAGTGCTCGAGTGTCACGATTGCGAGCTGGCAGCCATCACGTATAGATATCTGGTGGACGCAGAAATTGGACTGGCAGGATTGGAGAAGAGCAACAAAACAAGGCGGAAGGAGTGGGTTAATCGCGCAGTTGATCACCTTGACTCGGCGGGCAAGATGTATGGCTTCGCTGAGGACATGAAGGGGCAGCTGGAGGTTCTGTATCGCAAGTCCATGATTATGAAGTGGCAGGGCGACCTGGTGTTGGCAAACGACGTGGCGAGCAAGTATCTCGAAGTCAAGAAGAAGTTTGGCGAAATGCGTGTATGAATGTCCCATAGAGGAGGCCCAATGCCAGCAAAAGCTTGACGACAGCGTCACGACGTAAGCAATGTTTTTTGATACTGCTACTGCTCCGGTTCCCCGACCGCTTTCTTCATTTACGCATTGCAAGTGCGCTGCTCCATTCCATGACGATAAACCCCACTCACTCCAGCCCGGTCACGAAAGCAATCTATGTCTGCTTGTCCTTGTTGTGATAGTTGACCTTGTCATTCCAGAACATTGTCTTGTCGCCGTCTCCCCAGAAGAAGTTCTTTGTTCGAATGTTTTGGTAGGGATATTCAACTCGCTCTTCCAGTGGGGGCATGTGCTCCCAGTGCTCCCAATGCTCGTTCCATAGATTCCATGCGTTGATGCTGCCGAGGATCAGACATGGGACGACGACGCTGTGGCTGTGTTAGAAATCGTGCTCGTGATAATGTAAATCAGAAGATCGTACTAGATTGAGAGTTTCCGCCAGAGGCCTGTTGAATCATGTTAGCGCCAATTGCCTTCCTAAGCTCCTGAACGCAGGACTAACCACTGGTAGCAGCAGCGTGAGCCTTCACAGCTGCCCTCTCGCGGTTGAAAGCATTATCTGCGGCTCCTTCGAGCTTGTCACCGGGTCTGGGGAGCTTGGGGTTGGCGACGGCGGTCGACTCAAAGCGGCGCGCAATTTGTGCTCGAAGGACGGGCGATCGGGTCTGTTGCTGCGCCAGGCGCAGACCAAGGCGCTGGAACGACATCGTGAGGAGTGTGTGCAAGGAGAGGGGAGTCGTAGCTATCAAGAGTGTGGTCTGAGGTCTTGAGCGACGTCCAGGAACCGCAGGTGGAGTCTGATTCGGGAGGACTTGGCATAGTCGACCGGCTTGGGGAAAGAACCGATGAGGTCACTGGACTGCGTGTCGATTTCGCGTTACTCGATCTGGTGGCACCTTCCTAAGAGAGTGCTTGCTCGTGAGAGGAGCAGCTTTGTTCTCATCGGCAGCCTAGAGGCGGCGCATTAGGGCTCTTTGCCTCGCACAATGAGGCATCTGGTCTCTTCACCGTCGCCATGGCCTTCAGAATCACTTCATGGAATGTGAATGGCATTCGCAATCCATTTGGGTATCAGCCATGGCGGGACAAGAGGACGTTCGAGGGCATGTTCGACATTCTCGAAGCTGACATTGTGGTCTTCCAAGAGACGAAGATCCAGCGCAAGGATCTCAAGGATGACATGGTGCTCGTGCCTGGTTGGGACAACTACTGGAGCCTTCCTAAGCACAAGAAAGGTAGTGGCGAGCCCAAGTGGATTGCACCTTGCTGACCGTTGCAGGTTACTCTGGAGTCGTGATCTACACTCGGAATGCAACATGCGCGCCCATCAGAGCCGAGGAAGGCATCACGGGTATCCTCACGCCTCCAAACAGCAGCACGAGCTTTCGAGATCTACCCGAGGACGAACATATTGGCGGCTACCCGACGATCAGCCAGCTCTCCCAATCGGACATCGATGCTACAACTCTGGACTCGGAGGGAAGATGTGTCATTCTCGAGTTCCCAGCCTTTGTGCTGATCGGTACCTACTGTCCTGCTGAAAGAGACGAGACCAGAACCGAGTTCAGGACAGGGTTTCTAAATGTGCTCGATTCCCGAATTCGCAACCTAGTCAAGATGGGCAAGCGGGTCATCTGGACTGGAGACCTGAACATCTCTCGCGAAGAGATTGATACTGCTATGGCGGAGGAGATGATGAGGAAGAATGGTGTGGATCCTGTGGGGTGGATATCTACGCCAGCACGAAGGCTTTTCAACCAGATGCTCGTTGGCGGGAAAGTCCATGGCGAAAGAGACGAGGGTAGAGAAGATGCTATCATGTGGGATGTGTGTCGCGCGTTCAACGAGGGCAGGAAAGGTATGTACACCTGTTGGGAGACCAAAGTCAACGCCAGACCAGGCAATTACGGGGCGAGGATCGACTACGTTGTTAGCAGCCATGACATGAAGGATTGGTGGTCAGAAGCGAACATACAGGAGGGACTCATGGGCTCTGATCACTGTCCCGTCTACGGCGCCTTCCACGATACAATACAGCTCAATGGAGTCCAGAAGCACATCCTTGACCTAGTCAACCCGCCAGGCATGTTCGAAGGCGGCATCCGGGTGCAACAGTGGTCTACCAAGTGTCTTTTACCCATGTCAGGCAAGCTTATCACGGAATTCGACCGCCGGCGTAACATTCGAGACATGTTTTCGAGAACACCCTCGATGCCAAAGAGTGCCAGCGTGGCAGACATCCCAGCTGCACCCTCAACAATGACTACCACCGCCTCACAGCAAAGTCCTTCAAGACCCTCGCCAACAACAAGGCCCACGAACGGCAAACGGCCATCCCAATCCGATATACAAGTGCCGCCGTCGAAGAAGTCCAAGGCTAGCGCGTCGACAACGTCAAACGGCGTGTCCAAAGGCCAGCAAAGCTTGAAGGGCTTCTTCAGCAGTCGTGCTGCACCTCCGCCAGCAGCGCCCGTGGAGCCCGAGAAGAGAGACTCGCCCAAATTATCCGACCACGAAGATGATTCGACACTCGCCGAGACCATGGACGGCACGATCGATGAGGTCGACCACTCCCCAGCCAAGTCGATGACTACCGTCACCGAAGAAGATATTGAGGCAGCTGAAGCAGCCAACTTCGCCTCCAAGCAGAGCTGGGGCAAGCTCTTTTCGAAGCCCATCGCACCGAAATGCGAACACGACGAGCCATGCAAGACGATGTTGACAAAGAAGCCCGGCGCAAATCGAGGTCGATCCTTCTGGATGTGCAACCGACCCTTGGGCCCCAAAGGTCAGAAAGAGAGCGGAACACAATGGCGTTGCGGTACATTCATCTGGTGTAGCGACTGGGATACGCATACTGGTTGACTGCCATCGTCTCTGCTGCCGTGCACTTACTCGGCCTTGACGCTGGCGTACAGCCGGTCCCGTATGATGACCACACGGAGCAGCATAGGGGCGGACACGCAGCGATTGCCTTGCTTTCATCTACTTATCTAGCATCTTGTGCGGCGCATGGATTATGTGGAGGTCATCAAGCGTCTTCATTTCTACGAGCGATGAACTATCAAGCAGATACCCAGTAGCAAGTCCAATGCGGAAGCATGATTCCCACCTGCACAGATATTGAACCAAAGCGTAAAGATATCCGAGACGTACCTATGTAGCCTTCGCATCCGTCCTATGACCCGGCTCCCTCTGCTCGCTCTGCCTCCTCGCAGCAGTACCGAGAACCATCGACTCCGCATTTCCCTCCTCCGAGACTCTCCGCCCGTATGGAGGCACGACTGCACAGCCACACCTCTCCTGACACTGACCCAACCTTCCGATTTCGCCGATCGAGTCATGCAGCAGTTTCCGCTCCGCCACAGCCCCAACCTCCCTCCCTCGCTCTGCTGCCTAGCATTGTGGACCTCCCGCCCAACCTCCCTCCCAGCCTTTCGATTTTCTGGTGTATTGAATGAAATCGCCCACTTTTGGCCGCTCCCGCGGAATGGCGAAAAATGGTCCAAGGGCGGAAGTTTGGAGAAGGGGACTTGGGAATTTTGGCGAGCGGGAAAGCTTGGTGCTGCAGGAAAGCTTAGGACGACCTCCCTTCTCCTCCTCCTTTGCGCAGAGTAGCAGCAAGCAGAGAACAACGACTTTGGTGGATTTTTTTTTTATCATTTTCTATGTGTTTTTGGTGGCAGCTAGGCTACCTTGATTGCGCAAAACAATGCAGCTATCTGTGTGTGTGTGGAAGCAACAAGCTCCTCAGTTCCCTTGATCCTGCGTGTGCTGGTTGGGTATCTCGTTCGTAGTACTGCAAGTACTTTTCAAAAATCAGTAAACAACAGCTGTGCCATGCCATGTGTGTTCGATCCAAAACCTGTTTCCTTCAAGGCGGACTGATGTCGTTGGTGGCGTGGCTACAGCGGTGATGGTGCTCTTGCCGTGCGGGTGGACTGGTGCTTGAGGGGTTGATTGGTCGATGGCGGCGTTGGTTGGGGCATCTCTCTATCGGATGTCTCCTTGCGTTGGAAATCAGATGGTGCGTCGAGGATTGGTCAGCGAGGGTTGGTTTGGCTTTTTGCTGGTGGTATGGGTGGTGGGTTCTGGTGATGGTGTGGGGGGTTGAGTTGCTGGGGTGGTTGATGGATTACTTGATGCCGTTGCGTTGATTGCTGGCGTACCTGCTGTGGTCGAGCTCTTACATCATCTCAGAGACACGCTGAAGTTCGGCAGCAAACTCAGCATCAGTCATGCCGTTGTAAGTCATGAATTGGTCGGCAGTCTCCGTCTGAGCCAGTGCATCGCTTTCGATAAGAATGGACCCGAAGACGAGCTGAGCATCGGATTGAATGCCAGTCCAGTCGATGATGCCGTCGATGAAGGTTTGCTGGTTGGTGTTCTGAGTGGTAGCGTCGTTGGACAGCTGATTTGGTTGAAGATCTTCGTTGAAAGGGACAAGAGTGGTGGAAGTAGTGGCAGTTTGCTGCGCAAGTTGCTCACTCAGAGACACAGCTGGAGCAGGCATGTCGAGGAACATTTGGCCATCAATGGAAGTGTTGAAGAATGAATCATCGAAGCCGAAGTCGAGTGCATCTGGTGTTGATTGAGTCGAATTAGAGGTATGACTGAGAGGAGACGCCTCTTCGGCAGCAGACTTGAGCTTTGCAGCTTTCTTGGTAGTCATGCGTCGCTTCTTCTCAGATGGCTTCCGTGGGGCGTACTGGTAGCCAGGGTTGTCGATAGCGTGCTGCTTCTTGATCTTTTGTGCACGTATTCGATACTCAGCCTTGACATTCTCTGGCTCAGCATTCCACTGCTTTCCAAGCATGACAGAGATGTCGTTGTTGTGAAGGTCAGGGTTCTCAGCCTTGACAGAGGGGTGGTAGTGCTTGCGGTAGAGGATGAAGGCATTGGGAGGACGGGCAACCTTGGACTTCTTGTCCGAGTTTTCAGGTGTGTCTGAGGGAGAGTTGATTGTTGCTGGCGAGCTGTCGGGTGATGTGGCAGAGAGGCGCTGACCTTGACGGCTTGCGGTGAACGGAATGGGACCATCGTAGTCAGACAGACGACAGATGTGCAAGGTTTGAGTTGGCACATCTGGATAGGCGATGGTCTCAGCATGAAGATATTGACTGCGCATAATTAGTTTTGGGATACCCTCAATTGTGACTTGGCTTACGCTAGACGGAGCTTCAAAGTGTTGACGCCTTCGTCACCGATCGCTTGCGCCATGAACATGGGAACGACCACATGATACTTGTTGGAGGTGAGAGAAGCGAAGCCCATGGACCAGATCGTTTCGACTTGAGTGGAGTCCGGGAGGCTCTGTCCGCCAGCGACAGGGTTGTTGAAGCTCGCCATATTGAAAGCGATATGAAGATGGATGGAGAAGACTATGACAATGCGATTGAGAAAAGAGGTTGTCGGGGAGAAAAGGTTGAGGAGGGCGCCGAGGAAATTTGTATTCGAAAAATAATTCAGCGTTGATGTGGCTGGGAAGAAGCAAACGAGCATCTGAATAATTGAATAAGACTTCACTGTTGTCGCGAAGGCGGCGGGAGATGTGGCGAAGCTCCCTATCTCCACCTTGCCACCTCTGACTTCACTACAACGAGTCTTCGAGAAAGTCTGCAGAGGCCAGAGGCAGCCGAACTTGAGCTGGCGGACCTGATAGTCAGACTCGTTCCTTTCTTGGTGGCCCTTCAGTGCGATCGCTGTCCTGGCTTCAAGGTTGTCGTCCTTCGACGTCTGCTAGGCCTGATTTGAGGATGAAGAAAGCGTCATAATCGTTTGTGGAAGAGCTCGATATCTTAGAATGTATTGCTGAAGCACGCCTCAACTCAATAGAGCTCGCTGTTGGTAGTCCTTTCCAAGAGACTCTCTGTACTATCCAAGGTCCCCCAAGCCAAAGGTCCCAGTTGAGCCACAGGCACTGTGCAATATAGAGATGCCACACGACGCCGCGCGCGAATCCTGAGCTTACTGCTCTGCAAATAGCAGGAAAAGGAGCCTAAGAGCCTGCCACTGGAGCGCGAAGCGCTCCACCAGTATACCGCGCTTTGGAACGAGAGCAGCTTGGTGAATCTGAATTCCCGACTCGCTGGACTGTTCCTGCCAAGAAGCTTTCGCTGGAATCGGCATCAGCAGCACTATCGTACGTAATTTGCAAGAACTATTGTGTATCCAAGAATGCAAAGGCGCGCTGCAACACTGCTTCGAGGAGGGCGTCGTTGGCGCGCCTTGTAAAGCCACCTCTGTGGAGGTGGACAGGTACACGGCTTCCGGTGAGCGAGCCTTCACGCGCTCCGAGCAGTCCGCGCTCGCGCGTGAGGCTCTTGTGCCGAGTCAGTGAGATTTGATTGGTATCGCCAGACGTCTTCATTTCATACTTGATGGTCGGACGTCGTCTGCTCGCACTGTCCAAAAGACACGAGAAATCGGAGCACTCGGACAGATAAACGCTGTGCTGTGGTTGAAGAAGGGGATGAGGATATCACATCGCTTGCAGCGGCGTGGCGCCCCAGAATCCTGTCCAGGAGGTCTCTGTTCCAGGATGCAGTATGCTCAGGTTCGCGAGCTGCGTCTCAACTGCTTAGAGGGAAATCATTCGCACGCGCGAAGAAGTGAGTCATAAGATTGCTACTGAGCCTCTGTCGGAAACAAGATCACACCCAGGTGTGCCAGACTTACCGTTCCGAGACAGTAGGGGCCTCGAACATAGCGCACAGATCCTCATCAGACCCGTGTGGCACAAAGAGAAGTCTGCAAGCATTCGATTTGCAACACAGTCAGAGGACTTCTGGGCGCATCAATTAGCACCCTCCGCTTTAAATCTATCGTGTATGCGTGGGTCCATAGCGCAATCTTGAGAAGCAAGACGGCTTCCGACTGCAAATACGATGTCACCTCCATTAACATATTGCGGAAGCGTTTGATGAAGTCGTGTGAGTACAGCCAGAGTTCACGTTGGAAGCTTCGAAGTCCGCGATCGAGATTGGCTCCAGGCGGGCACTGGTCGGCAATTAATGGAATGATGAATTATATACACAATCACAATCGCCCATTCAGATATCCTACTTCCACTGAATGTTACCGATGCTTGGAAATGGACCCAGTGCAATAGCTCTACTTGCTCCTCCGTACTACCTAGTGACTAAGCTTGATCGCTTCGCACGCCGTAATTGACAGACGCGAGTAAGCCGCATCATAGCACGTAGGCGCAGCAATTGTCTGATCCACTGCTTGTATTCGTAGCGTTACGAATCTTCGAGATCTGGCATTCCTTCTGCCTAGTCAAAAGCATTTTGATGTGGAAACGCCGCGGTTCGTCTCATTGATTACTGTAATCCACTCCCACCACACTGGCGTTCTACATTCCTCCTGGGCGCGAGACGACAGGTCGGCGGAGGTCGTCGGGAGCAGCGTATAGTGGTTACGGTCGCACTGAACATCCCATGTCATATCCGGCCATGGCTTCGGGGACTGGTCGAAATATCGACGCCTCCAGAACGGAGTCGGATCTTGCCATCAACATCCGGAAAGCCACAAGCATCGAAGAGACTGCCCCCAAGAGAAAGCACGTTCGATCATGCATCGTCTACACCTGGGACAACAAGAGCTCTCTGTCCTTCTGGGCGGGCATGAAGGTCCAGCCTGTCATGGCTGATGAGATCCAGACCTTCAAAGCGCTCATCACTGTCCATAAGATCCTGCAAGAAGGTCATCCGGTAACCGTGAAAGAGGCGCAACAAAATGTCAACTGGATCGAGTCACTTGCACGGGGCGTGATGGGGGAAGGCCTGCGAGGCTACGGTCCGCTGATCCGCGAATACGTTTTCTTTCTGCTCGCCAAACTCACCTTCCACCGTCAGCATCCTGAGTTCAACGGTCTTTTCGAATACGAAGAATATATCAGTCTTAAGTCCATCAACGATCCCAATGAAGGGTACGAGACCATCTCCGATCTGATGACCCTGCAAGACCAGATTGACACATTTCAAAAGTTGATCTTCTCACATTTCCGTGGTGGAAACAACAATGAATGTCGGATTGCGGCCCTTGTACCACTGGTCCAGGAAAGTTATGGCATCTACAAGTTCATCACGAGTATGCTCCGAGCCATGCACACCACTACTGGCGATGACGAGGCACTAGAGCCACTAAGAAGTCGTTACGACGGTCAGCATTACCGCCTGGTGAAATTCTATTACGAATGCTCGAATTTGCGCTATCTCACAAGTCTGATCACTGTCCCGAAGCTACCGCAAGACCCACCGAATCTCCTCGCTGAAGACGAGGATAAACCTGCCTTGCCGCGCCGACCAGCCAAGGAAATAGAGGCAGCACCGTCACCAGCCCCGCGTACAGAGACTAACGACCCGAAAGACATGGAAGACTTCTGGTCAAGAGAAGCACAAAGGCAACAGGACGAATATGAGGCCGAGCAAAGAAGGCTTCAGCAACAGTGGGAAGATCAGCAGCGGCAGCAAATGATGGCTCAGCAGCAAGCTCAGCGCGATTTCGAGGATCAACAACGGCAGCAAGCTGAGCAGCAAAGGCTGGCGCAAGAACAGCTCATGCGCGATCAGATGGCAGCACAGACGCAAGGCAGGATGGCTGAGCTGGAGAGAGAAAATCTGAATGCTCGTGCGCAATATGAGCGAGACCAGTTGATGCTCCAACAGTACGATCAGAGGATGAAAGCGCTGGAAGAACAGTTGAACCAGCTTAATCACAACTTCCAGATGCAAAACCAATCAAAGGACGACCAGCTTTCGGCACTACAGGAGCAGGTCAATACTTGGCGCTCCAAGTACGAAGCGCTCGCTAAGCTGTACTCTCAACTCCGGCAAGAGCATCTCGATTTACTTCAGACCACCAAATCTCTGAAGCTCAAGGCGGCATCGGCTCAGGAGGCCATCGATAGACGCGAACGTTTGGAAAGAGAGATGAAGACGAAGAACCTGGAACTCGCTGATATGATCCGAGAACGCGATCGAGCTTTGCACGAAAAGGACCGTTTCTCTGGCACGCATCGCGAAGAGCTTGAGAAGTTGAAGCGAGAATTACGCTTCGCAATCGAGCGGGCTGAAGATGCTGAACGTGCCAAAGGTTCTGAGCTGTCCTCGATGCTGTCCAAGTACAATCGTGAAATGGCAGACCTCGAGGAATCTCTTCGGAGCAAGACACGACAGCTTGAGGCCATCAAATCAACACACAGCGAGCGCAATGGTGACCACGAAGCCACACTGCGTGAGAAGGATGATGAAATTGAGATTTACAAGTCTGGCATGGAGCAGGCTCTTGAGGAACTGGAAGAATTGAAATTAGGCAACGGCGAGACCGATGGTGCACTCGACGGCGCGATTGACGAGGTCATTAAGTCCAACGTCAACAAAATCCAGGACATCATCGACTCCGTGCTTCAAAGCGGTGTTCAACGTGTGGACGATGCTATGTATGAGCTCGATTCACCAATGCAGGCTGGAAATCAAAATGCTACAGCACCGTACGTTTTGTCGCAAGTCGAGAAAGCGTCCTCAAGTGCAACCGAATTCTCCACTGCCTTCAACAACTTTATCGCTGACGGGCCAAACAGCCCACATGCCGACATAATTCGGACCGTCTCCGTTTTCGCGGCCTCGATCGCGGATGTCTTATCCAATACAAAGGGCCTCACACGATTTGCAACAGAAGAGAAAAAGGGAGACCAGTTAACCGATGCAGCTCGACAATCTGCACTTTCGACAATCAACTTCTTCCGCAGCTTGCAGTCCTTTCGTCTCGAAGGATTGGAACCCATGCAAAAGAGCGATGTCGTCATCAACAGCAACCATGATGTTCTCATGAAACTGCAGAGGCTCTCTAAGCTTGCAGATGCCTTTGCTCCTAAGGGAACGAAGCTGAGCACGACCGGAGATCTTGGAGATTTGGTGGACTCTGAACTGACGAAGGCTGCGAATGCGATCGAGGCGGCAGCTCAGCGACTTGCCAAAATGAAAAGCAAGCCACGGGACGGCTTTTCGACTTTCGAGCTTCGCATCAACGATGCGATTCTGGACGCCGCAGTGGCCGTGACAAACGCCATCGCCCAATTGATCAAAGCGGCGACTGAATCACAAACCGAGATCGTCCGAGAGGGTCGTGGCTCGTCATCAAGGACTGCCTTCTATAAGAAGAACAATCGCTGGACTGAAGGCCTAATCTCAGCGGCCAAAGCGGTTGCGACCTCAACGAATACCTTGATTGAGACTGCCGATGGAGTTATTTCGGGGCGTAACAGCCCGGAGCAGCTGATAGTAGCTTCCAATGACGTTGCTGCTAGCACTGCTCAGTTGGTAGCGGCAAGCCGTGTCAAAGCCACGTTCATGTCCAAGACGCAGGATCGCCTGGAGCAAGCCAGCCGAGCAGTAGGAACGGCCTGTCGGGCACTTGTGAGGCAGGTTCAAGATATCATCAAGCAAAAGCAGCGTGACGACGGTGAGAGTGTCGACTATACTTCACTCAGTGGTCATGAATTCAAGGTCAGGGAAATGGAGCAACAGGTCAGTAGATTCAGCCTCGTGATCATTCTTAAAGTATGCTGACATTGCGTAGGTCGAGATCTTACAGCTGCGTAACGCTCTGGAAGCGGCAACGGCACGGTTGGGCGAAATGAGGAAGATCTCATACCGGGAGGACTAGCATCCACTCTGACGAGAAGACTTCCGACACACGCGTGCGCACTCGCCAACGTGCGAGCCATCGGCACGAGTATGAAACGAAGGTGGAACGATGGCGTCAAACCCAGGCAATCCATGGACCCTTGTTGTTCCCAGGCACAGTCACGCTGGAAATACACCAGGGGCGGCCCATATTGTTCATGCATACATATCTACAGCCATATGTACATCGAATCTCTAAGTGCCTAGGCCCACTGGGCCACCCGTGCCTAGTTTGAAGCATTTGAAGCCCTGGGGGGTCCCATAATCGATATTGATCCGGTAGAATTCACACATCTTGTTGTCCATGTAATTCTCGATGCCGGGCCAAGTGACTCTCGGCACATAACCAACAGGCAAGCCCCTCATTAAGGCCATCTGTGTGGCGTTCATCAGGTAGTCTTCCTTCATTTTCTTGTCGGTATAGTAATCACCGCGGGCGGTGCAATCATTGTATCTCCACAGCTGGCAGGTGATGTCGCGATCGGGAACAAAGGTTTTCAACGCCCCACTCCAATGGAATGGATAGCATTTTCCGTTCTCGATCTTGACTCGTCTGCATACATTGTTGTATTCACCACCCTCCGAAACTCCCCATTCTGTAGAAACCGTTAGTTGTCATACGCATAGCAGATAGTAAGGAAAGATCAACATACGTCTATTGGGACATTCCCACACTTGACCGCCGTATCCTGTGACCGGCGGATTCTGCTTCGGATACCTCCCACCTCCAGGAGTCGTTTGTCCCGTTAGGTCTTTGGCGGGGGGATCCGTCCCAAGCTGACGCTTCTCAAGGAACTCTCTAAGTGCGGGTCCGGGGCTTGGATGTTGGCCGTATTCGCTGAAATCAGGCTCCCAAACATCTGGAGCGACTTGTGCGTCGCTCGGCGTGTCCACATCTGTCGCCAGGGCAAAGCTACTGCAGAGCAGAGCCCAGCAAGTAAGCATTGCGCACATCACTCTTTGTGCCCGCATGTTTGATTGTCGAGAAGACAGTATACGCATTCGTTTCGTAGATGCGCCTGGAGATGACAACTACAAGAGTCGCTCTGGCAGAGCAGTGATCGATTATAAGATGTCCATCGGACGCATTGTATTGTCGTCAACAAAGGAATGCATTATGTAGCGTAACCATCGAATGCGTCCAGAATGGTCCCAGCTGTGAACACATCCGCATCCGGCCGACGGATAACAAAGCCACTCTGAACGGCTGTGAGGAACTGTAGAGCTGCGAACACTCACAACATTTGTCTGCTGACGTTAGCTGTAGGCCGGTTCAGATCGGCCTTGTGTGCAAGGTCAACTACCTAGACAGGCCGGGAGATCACAGTGACACGAAGGTTCGTGCTTCGCGAGGTTCCCAAGTCCGCCTAGCTGCCAACGTCACCGTATGCGAGACAGCGGTACGCATCGATTGCTAGCGAGCGACTGGTGTGAATCACTAGTACCGCGTGACCAGCGCGCTCAAGACCCGGTGCCGCAGGATACTTTGACGGTGCGATTCGATCCGAAGCTCAACACTCACCAGACTGTCCGACTATTCGGGAATTCAGCTTGCTTGCCTGGGTTCGTGTGAATGTCTAGCTGAATTTCGCGAGGCTTCCTGACGACGAGTGGCTTGATCCATCCTGCGAAGGATTCAGACAGCGCAGGGTGTGATCTTGGGAAGGGGGTCGCCCTAGGACCTGACCAGGCGTTCAACCATCTACGCACACATTGACACTTTTGTCCACGGTGCAAGGTCCATGGGTTCTCTTCCATTGATATTATGATACCGAGTAGCCTGACCCTTCGTCTCCATCATATTCCCAACTCTACCATATTCGCAGCCCGCGTACCGAACCATCACTATCACCCAGCATCAGGCGTAGCACTCCTAGCCCCCAAGCTCAGATTACTCGACTTCTTGTTCAGCCCCAGCGCCTTCCTGCCTTTACTCGTCGCCGACCGACTCGGACTGGGGCTCGGAATTCTCGAAAGCCGAGGTGAGTCACCACTCGTATCCGATCCCGTTCGAGCCGGTGGTGGTGGTCGCGGGAGCTGCATCTCATCTTCGACGGCTGCCGGCGCTACAGCACGAGGTGGCAGTGCAGGCGCAGCCGGCCGCTGGCTTAGCGCGACCTCCTTGTCTGAGAGGTCAGGTGTGCTGCTTTCGGAAGGGGCGTTCTTTGTAGAGGAAGGATCATGTGACGCTTGGGCCATGTCTTGGCGCCGCGCATTGCTGACACGCTGAGGTGGAGGCGAGTCGGCACGGTCCAGGCCATAGCCGCTTCCCGAGTAGTCTGGCGGTAGGTCATCCGCATGCTCGCCATGGCCGAAGAAGCTGTCGCGATTTATGTTGCGTTCTACCTGGGGACTGTTTGGGGCTGATTCGGTTGGGGCTTCAACTACAAGGAGATCGTCGCCGCCATCGCTCTGGTCGAGACTGTGCTTTGTGCTTCTTCTGCGTCGCCGGTGGGGAAGAGGGGGTGGCTGTGATGGTTTGAGTTGAGGTGACGGCTTCGGTGAGACGCTCGTTGCTGCGTTCGTGTCGGACCTCTTTGGCAACGTGGGCTTCTTTGATGCCATGAAAGGAATATTAGACATAAGATTGTTCGGCTTGTTCGGTCGAGGGAGAGGCTGACCAGGAGGCGGTAATGGCTGTCCACGACCCATGGGTGCAGTAGGAGTCGGAGGCTCGTTATTTCTTGATGCCTGATCTGTTCCAGCTGCCTCTTTTTTGTTCTTCAAGACACCCCAGCCCAGCGACGAGCCCCATTTTTGCGCCGCTGCGGTCGCAGAGGCAAGAGCCTGCTTTCGATCGGCTGCAGTCATGGATCTTGCTTGCTGTACAAGCGTCTTGTTTGGCTTCGATTCATCATATGTTGAGGAGCGTTTCGACTCCCGACTTGGATCAGCCGGCGTTGCCGGTCTGGAGGAAGAATTCGAATCAATGCCACGCATAGTCTTAGGCAGCTCGATGGTCGAGTCTCGAGGCGCTGCCGTCGTGCTGTCGACTGATGCTTTCGAGGCACTACTACCAGAGCGACCTTTCGACAGCGCCTCTGCCATTGCTGACTCTTTCGGAGGAGAGCCTTCGTGGGATTCTGGTGGACTCCTGGCTGACAGATCCTTCAGAAACGCAGCTGCTTCGCGTTTCGGTGTAGCCTCCGATGAGCCATCTGACTTCGTGTAGTCGCTGTCGGCGTGATTGGCCGTCACTTTAGGATCCGCGACATTCCCAAACGAGGGCGTGCGAAGTATCCTCGGCACTTTCGCGGGAGGGGTCTTCTCTTCTTCAGCAGTTGTGCCATCCGCACCAGGCAAGGATGCGATTGACCTCCTGTCTCCAGGTCTGGCGCTTTGATCACCACTGCCACCCGCCAATGCAGGCATACTCCAGTTTCGGTCGTCCTGCTTGATAGCCTTCATATCCTCGGCGGTCCCCGCGGCTGTCTCCCCTTCATCTTCGGGTGTCTCGTCTGGAATCTCAACGTCATTGTCCTTCTTCTCTCGCTTCCAAATACCACCACGGTGCTTCTGTCCAGTGGTGTCAAGGAACGGAATGTCGTCCCAGAATGGCAACACAAGAGATTCTGCAAAGACCTCCCGAATCCTGCTCTCCATAGCGCTCAGAATGATCCCGTAGGTGATCTTACGTGACGACACAATTGGCTCGAGCGCGAGATCCATCTGCGGCATCTTTTCGAAGGTGAACCAGAGTCGATTGCTGGGCGGTGGCTTGAGACGAAGGAGCATGTGGCCCTGAACCCGCTTCAGCGTGACTGCCAAGAGCATGTCGACTTCTCTTGCACCAAAGCGCTTACCCAGATCGATCCGGCAGTTGCGCCGATCTCGATGCGGAAGCCACCCGTGTACTCAACGTCCATCTCCGCTACACAGTCACCATTGACGGTAAGATCCTTCAGTCGGGGATTGGTCAGGAAAGGAGCACCGCTACCAGTATCAATCTTGTGGAGTGATATGCGGGTAACGAATGTTGGCTTTTTGACTCGGGAGATCTTCTTGGTGAGCTTAGCACGTATGAAGTCTTCCATTTCGGGCGTCTTGTATGTTGCTAGGAACAGTCTGCCCACAAACGCATTGAGCCATCGTGTCTGAAGCTGTTCTTCCGATGAGTGTAGTTTCTGGACCAGCGAGACGATGAACGATGTGTCGAAGTCCTCGGCCACGGGTGCATCTGGCACTGAACGCTCTTGGTTCTTGAGCAGCGCATGATAGAAGTCTTCTTTCTCTGACAGGTTCTCGCTAAACAAGAAGAATGGTAGCGATGGTTTCTCTGTAAAGCCCTTAGACGCCTTCCTCGTCATCCGAATAGCATGTCTCTTGACCCACAGCTCGCCCTCGGGAAGCGGCTCTTCACTTCCTCCGTAGATGTCAACATCATGGTAGTCGAGCGAGATCACGTATCTCACTTCCAACTGCTGTATGTCATCGTATAGCATCAGATGACCGTGTCTCAGGACGACGTAGAATATGTTGTTCGCCCGTTTCGTACTCTTGCCGGCGCCATCCTTCTGCGGTTCGATGGTCGGTTTTTGGGAGCGGTCGAACAGGCTGCGGTACATCGTCTGGTATACACTGGGTGATTCTTTCGATATCTCCTCGCCCGCGGGAGTCAGCCGATCTGGAGGCTTCCCGTTTACACCGCCCGGTATCCATTCTCGACACACAGCGAAGTAGCCGGCCGCGACATCTGAATCATGCTTCCGGTGGAACTTCTCTGCTAGGTCATCCGTTGCGGTCTTGAAGACCAGCTTCTCGTCGCCAGAACGTGTGAGCTGGCCTGGATCGTTCGCCTTTGCCTTCGCAGCATTCGGCTCTTCAACTGGAAGCGTACGCCAGCCAATGTAGAGCGCTACAGCGAGCAGCAGCGGAACAAATGTTAGCCCGCCGAGGACGTAAACGAACAGAAACCATTGGAAAGGACCCATGGTCTCCAGCACGGAATGCTATAACATGCTGAGATATGAATGAGTATCTCAATGACAGCCTACGCCAGTCAAACGCCCGTTGAAGTCAATGCTAGAGAATGTCATATGCAACAGAGTCGGGTCTCGTACGTGGACGTGTTTAGATGCAATTGATGGAAGTCGAGGCCTCCCCGCATGACATAATGCCTGCGGCTAAAACCTGCACAACATCAGGTGAAATCTCGGGACGTTCGAGACTGGTACAGATGAGGCTGTGAGGGCAACGCAGTAGGCGTCGAGGACGATGAGGTCAGCGCAAAGAATGGCAGTCGAGGCAGAGAGGTGACTCGCTGTTCAAACAGCACCAGATGATCGTTGTCAACCGGTCTGCCTTGAGCCAGAAAATATATTTATTACCTGGATGTAGACACATTTTTTTCACACACCAGAAGACACACATGTTGATTACATGACACGTACTCTGGGTACGCTATTCGCTGCTGAATTATCACCAGTCCTGTTATGCCTTGTCCGGGGTATCATATGTCCTATAACGCCTATAAAGATGCCTGGATGCCAATGCATCACCAGTCGATACTCTCGTTCTGCTTTTCCTCCAGCAGACTCACGATAGGCCCAAAGACAGCCTCATCATTCGTCAATGCTGCCCTGGTCCTCGTCCGAGTGTAGAACACCGGACAGTCCTTGCTGTCACACCTCACAGACTCATTCCAGCTCAAACCCGAGCACGAGCGGCAGACTTTCAGCAGCCCTGCAGACCTCTGTTGTGCTCGTGCCAGCTTCGCCTTGAGGAGTAGAAGACTGTGAGGAGCCTGGTCAAGGCAGCTGCTACAAATGGGACTGCCAGTGTCCAACGAGTCCTTACACACAAGGCACGTCGAGCTCTTCATGTAAGCCTCCAATGTCTTCTTCGCTGCGTTGACTTCTCGTCCGTCGCTTGCAACTCCTGCTTCAATCCGCCGTATACGCTGGTACTTTGGCATCTCATCGTACCACTGCATGACATTGGCACCGACCAGATTGAATATGCGCTCGAGAGGCGGAATCAGATTCTTCGTGATGTAGTAGTCCGCGTCGAGCTCAGACTGTGCATCGTGGAGAAGCACATCCAAATCCACGCACCGATCAATGAGTCTGGCTCCTGGGCCACCTGTGACAACTACGTATGGGACACGCTCACCGTATTGTGGCTCTAGACGTGCATCTTCGACCATCCGTCGAGCGCTGATCAGAGCTCCCGGAGGCGGAGGACCTTTGTCACTGTAGGTGCCCAGCTTGACTTCCTTGGCGAAAACGAAATCCTGGATGGACACCTTCCCGCGCATGATCTTAGCGCACTGTGCTTGGAAGAATGATTTCACCTTGCTCAAATCAGCCGTCCGGAATAGCACTTTCAAAGCCATCTCCTCGATCTTCTGCTGCGCTGGGGTGCCGTCTCTGCGGACAGTCTCAATGCCTTTGGCGTCAAAGTCAGGCTCGGTCTGTGATCGACTCTCGTACTTGAAACCGACGTAGCGCTTCTTCGCCAGTAGAACACAGGGATGATAGACTTTCTCGAACTTAAGCTTGACAGGCCGTGGATTGAGCTTGGTGATGGTGTCAGCAATGTCTTCACCAATATCGAAGGCTTGTGCACGCGTTCGACCTTTGAGGTAGACGAAGAGACTGTCAGTGTCACCGTAGACGACTTCCGCTCCCCATTTCTCCGTGTTGTGGATGAGAGCGATTGCCTTCTCCAATGTCTCTCTACCCGTCTGAACTATGCTATCAGCGATTTCGCTGCAAGGCATTCGACCGGAGAAACTGGCTGAGGTGTAGCCGTACGTGACGTTGGCAATCAGTTTGAGCGCCAGCTGCCGATTGTTGAGCAGCCGCTGCAAAGTCTTGTCGTCTTTATCCACCTTCATGCCACTTTTGACCATCACTCGTGTTTCCAGAAGCTCTGACAGCATTTTGGCGAGCAAACTCTTGCGGATCTCTTTTTTGACGTACATGATGCCGTTGGGTGCAATGTTGACATAGTCCTTGAGAAGTCCAAGAAGCCCTTCTTGTCGCTGATAGTTGCTGAACCCCATCTTGTTTGTGCCACGCCAGCTCACGACTCGACCTAGGAATGTGGAATAGCAATAGTTGTAGGCAATCATGCAGCTGGGGTACAGGCTCTGGAAGTCTAGCACGAGCAGCGGACTCGTGTAGAAGTCACTCATTGGCTCCATCACGAGTGGCAGGCACTCCAAGGCATTTTGCCCTCCGACCTGGCGTCTGCTCGGGCTGGGTAGGAGCAGATTCTCCGGCTTTGCAATGCGGAACATTATATTCTCGACCTTGAACTGACTGCCTCGACTGATGACAGAATACCAGTCGACGCCGATCAGGCGGGCTTGCTCACTGGTCCGTGCGACGAGTTCATTCGCGTCGAGAATCTCAAGGTCGATCCGCACTCGTTCACAGAAGTATTCGAGGACCCGAGCTCGCTCTCGGGGGACTTTCGACCTGTACCATGATGTCAAATCCTTGAAGTGGTAATGTGGCACTCTCTTCTGAAGCAGATGAAAGGTTACATTCTCCAATGTGTACTGAAGAAGGTTGAGCTCTCCTTTCATCGCGCGCCAAACGTTGATGGTGTGGCGCCCAGTCACTCGGATGGTGCTGGCGTGATTGAAGCCCCACCTGTCTTCGTCCTTGCCAAATCGACCGTGACTCTGTGACTTCATCCTAGAGATCTCGTCGCATAAGTTCATGTCGTACTTCACCCGCGCCCTCTCGATGAGATAGCCCCAGGATGAATTATGGACTTCGTACCCAGTAAGAATGTCTGGATCATATGCCCTGACGATGTCTACCAGTCTAGTGAACATGTCCAGCTCGGTGTCTTCTGTATCGACATCAACTTCACCAAGTGACGTGGCTGATCGTCTGAATTGTGCCGCACCGCGCTCGTCCTCAGCTAGTGCCAGTAGACCCATGCGCAGGTTTGCTTTGTCCAAAACATTGGACTCGAAATCTTCGGCGTCGTCATTCTGAACGCACCAAAATATGCACGCGACCTCGTCATGCTCCGGGCTTGGTGCAAGCTTGCCACGTGTGTTGACATGCACTTCTAGTGCCATTGTTGACATGTATTGTGTGGCATGCTGGACAGAGCTTGATGCTTGCTTCCCGGAATACTTGAAGCCGTGCTTGTTCTTCGGTGTAGGTGCTTCGATCTGTGAGCGTACAGCTCGTGGAGAATTTGATTGGCCTGCCTTTGTTTCTTGTAGTAATGTATCACGTGCCGTTGCTTGGGCATCCAGCCAAACAAGGACCCCGGCTGGTCTTGGTGGTGGATCAGCTATAGCCCAAGACGTATGAGTACATCGTTTTCGTCGCTGATTATCGGCGATGTCCTCTGCAACGCGATCGACGACTATTGCAGGCTTCTCGCCCTTGGTCGCAGCTGACATACCGGTTGGATCAAACTCTGGAAGATAGGGAATGGTGCCGCTCTCAAGCTTGAATTCTCGCCCGGCATACTCGCGAGCTTGGTCAGGCACGTCCGCTTCGTCGCTATAGAATGCTTCTTGGTAGATCTGATCGGGAAGGCCAGTGCTACTTATTGTCGTAGCTACCACCTGAGACGTTGGTGGCCGTGTCTGCAAGACCAGAACCGTGCTTTGGCTTCCATGTGCCTGAAGTCCTGGCAGACGCACCCGTTGCAATGATGATGGAGCGGAACTTTTGCCAGAGGCGGGGGATGTGAGTGTCTTCGTAGCCATGGAGGGTGAGGATACCGCCATAGCCTTGCTGTAGGCAGACGGCTGATCATCCGTCTTCACCAGCGACTTCTGCGTCGATGGTTGCGATCGACCGCTGGCCTGGCTAAGGCGTGAGATGGTATCAGGATTTTGAGGGTCTTTTACAACTGGAAACTTCAACGTAGAATTCTGAGACGGACGCGGGATGTCTTGACGGACTGCAGACGAAGCAGCTGGACGCTGGGTTTGCTTGAGGAGAATGTCAGATAAAGTGTCGCCAGCGTCTGCCTTCTCCTCGTGATCAGCTGGTTCGTCCTCGATGCCGCTGTCGTTGAAATTGTCACTGTCCTCTGCCGGGAGATCAGAGAGAGCTTCAATTTCATCAGTCAGCAACTTTCGTCGCTTTCGTGACCTCCTGGCAGGCGCGAAGCGGATGCGCTTCGTCGTGCCTTTGCGAGAGTCCGGTGCAAACTCATCCGGAATTTCAAAATCGTCTGCTGTCGGGTCGAAATCGGCACCAGCTCGATGTACACCATACTTCTCGTACTCGGATGAGCTTATGAGTACTTCCGTCCCATTATTCGCGTTGTCATGTTCGCTCGAATGTGCGGATTGCTCATCAGCACGCTCATCTGGTGGTCGCTCCTCTTCGCTGGAGCGTTGATGCCCATTGACTCCATGAATAAGCTGTTCGTCCACGACGACTTCACCGATGCTGTCCCTCGTCTGCAATGTCGCGACGTCGTTGTGTCTCTTCATATTATGCGAGTAAAGGTCTTCGACACTGTCGAGGGCAGTTTGGACCTGGGCTTCCAGTGCTACAGGCTTGACATAGCTTTCAAACTTGAGGTCAGCGTTCTCGCTTTTGCTGCGCTCATCTGCAGCCAGCTGGTCAATCTTTTGCCGAAGCTCCTGCTCATGAATCCATCCACCAGAAGACACGTTCCTTGGATCAGCTGACATCGTGACGAGTACTTCTGGAGGGAAGGGAGTGCTGTTAGGATCTTTCAGACCCATTCTTGCCTTTCTACGCCGCGTCTCATCTTGCCAAAGCCCCTTCATACTCTGAACGAGCTTCGCATCCAGAGGAATAGGCTTCAGCCGCTCAATGAAGTCGTAATGTAACGGCCGGTGTTCAACGTCGTGGCGGTTCAGGATATCCTCGACGCGAAGGTCCACTTCTAGTGCACAGTGGCTCTGCTTAGGCAGCACAGTCTCGTCGGAAATGTTCTCTGGTAGAATAGATTGATTGTGCCATTGGTGCAGATCACCGTCGATCTCGTGGTAGTTGGGCACAGGAGAACGAAATTTGACCTTCCCACAATCGATATAGCCACAGCCGTATAGATTGTAGTCGCACATCCACTGGGCTATGTATTGCATATGGCTCTCGTATGGCTGAAGCACGCGCTTCATGATGGCACCTTCCCGCATCAAGTCCGCCATTCTGTTCATGTGGAGGGGATTGAGCAGATAGATCTTCAAGTAGAACTTGTAGCCCACGTGGTAGCCGTAGAATGGGACACCCTTGACCAGCGAGATGTGGGCAACATAGCGATGGGTGCCCTCGTATATGTTCTTTCTGTAGCTGACTGCGAGGGCATGGTCGATGGACAGGTGCAGGTTTTGGATGGCGACGTCGACATCGTGTGGAAGAAGGCTACCAGCATACTCGAGGTAGGTGTACTGGAAAGCGCCATGTATATGCATGAGCACGCGCTGGCCGGTCTCGGTGGCCCCAAACACTCGTAAAACTGACACCCTGGGCCGCTCCTTCTTGCTGAGAGCAGCTGCTGCCAACGGAACTGGCGGATCGAATTCATCGTGAGGGACAGCCTGGTAGTGATCAATGCAGTTCAGTCGAACGCGGAAGCCATCCATGTTGTTGTTATGGAGGGGTATGAAGAGGCGAGAAGGAGCCGGTCCATATCAGCATCTTTGCGACGACGAGGCCAGCTTCGTCGATTTCTGGACGCGTCTACGGGAGGGTCTGGTCTGTAAGACTCGTGACAGGATCGATATGTCAGGGTCTGCACGCGTCGGTGTGATGTTCAAGAGGATATGTCATTTACTGCTTGGAATGAGGTTCTTCTCAAGCGGCAAGTGACGACACTTTGAGGACCTAATTCAGGCCGGTTGACACGCCAAACTCGCAAATAATCGTCCAGCGTCTCCAACTCAAGCCAACAGTAGCACTTGCCTGCCTTGCCTCTGCAACACGGTGCATTGCTCTCATCCCACTGTCCTCGGATCATTCTCAGAGACTGTTAGACATAAAGAGATTCCCTTCGAGGCCCTCGAGCCGGCCAGCACTCCAATGCCGCCAACCAATCCGCCTCCGGCGCAAGACACCTCCCGCAACGAATACATCCCATCCTTCATCTCCCAGAAACCCTTCTACGTCACAGACGACATCCAAGGCGATGCCGACTACCTCGAACATCAGCGTCTCCACGCCGCGCCCAAGGACACCCTCGACAAGGCAAAATGGTACGATCGCGGCAAGAAGCTGGGCCCCGCCGCCACCAAATTCCGCAAAGGCGCCTGCGAGAACTGTGGTGCCATGACACATAAGACGAAAGAGTGTCTGAGTCGGCCAAGGAAGACGGGCGCGAAGTATACTGGGAAGGACATACAAGCGGACGAGGCAGTGGACAGCGTGAAGTTGGGATGGGATGCGAAGCGAGATCGGTGGAATGGGTACGACCCCAAAGAGTACGATGCGGTGGTGAAGGAGTACGAGGATCTTGAGGCGATCAAGAAGGCCACGAGCAGTCAGAAAGCGCCCGAAGATGGCGATATCGCCGACTCAGACGTCCGCTATGGCGAAGAGACAGACATGGGCCGGTCACAACCCACATCTACCCGACAATTACGACTGAGAGAGGACACGGCAGGGTATCTGAAAAACCTCGACCTCGACTCCGCCAGGTACGACCCCAAGACACGCAGTATGGACACAGAAACAAAGCAAGACACTGGCGGCGATCTAGCAGACCAAGGATTCATGCGGCCTTCGGAGTCCGAGGCATTTGAGCGTGCTCAGAAATATGCTTGGGAGTCACAGGAGTCGAATTTGCCGAACGCATCGAAGCTGCATCTCCAAGCCAATCCCACGGAAGGCGCCTTACTGATCAAGAAACTGGAAGCAGAGGCCACTGCAAAAAAGGACGCACAGCGACAGTACCTTCTTAGCAAGTACGGTGCCGGCGACGGCATCCCTCAGATCACAGCATCCGATGCTGGAGCAACCAAAAGCATAACACAACCCGCAACAACCGCAAAACGGAAAGCCATCACCGCAACATCAGCCTACACAGAATATACGTCAACCGGCCTACCAATAAATTCCTCAACCAAGACCGCGCCCGTCGCCAGAAGCAAATACCCCGAAGACGTACATCCCAACAACCACACCTCGATCTTCGGCAGCTGGTGGACGAACTTCACATGGGGCTATGCGTGCTGCCACTCGACTGTACGAAACAGCTACTGCACCGGCGAGGAAGGAAAAGTGGCGTTTGCCGAGGCCGAAGGGCGGCGGAAGGGGATCGATCTTTTGCAGGTCGAGAATGGCTCGGAGAAGGCAAATGCGGAGGTTGCAGACGCAGAATCAAACACGGCAGCGGATGCGCCGAGTGCCGCGGTCGTGAATAGATCAGAGAAGCAGCAAAAAGAGCAAGATGAGCGCGACAGTGGCAGGACGAAGAAACGCACCATCTTCGAGCTTCAGTCAGGGATATCGGAGGAGGAGATGGAAGCGTACAAGAGAAGCAAGCTATCGGCTCAAGATCCTATGGCTGCCATGTTGGGTCGCGACGAGCTCGTCGAAGGCTGAGAGGCCTCCATGGCGTGGGTCCACGGGAAGCATCCTCATGAAACAAGAATAGCATAATGATGACATCTTCATTTGCAAGTCGACTGTAATGATACCGCCACACTTGCCACAGTGGCCTCCCCGTAGAGTTAAAGCTTTATGGAACGAATGTGTCCTCGTCCACACTCCCAGCCGGCTTGCAGCAGAGCCAGCCGTAGCACCACGAACATATGCCTCCCTGCTTCGATTCCTCACTGCTGTCTTGTCTCGTCTCGGAAACAGGCTGGTCAACAGACGGATCTGCAATCGTAGCCAAGCGTGGACCGATCGTGGGAGCTCTTCGAACAGTCGATCCCAGCTCTGGAACGCCGCTGATTGAGCTTCTGATTCCCGTGAAGCTGAGGCAGTCTGCTTAGATTCGAGACGACGTGCCAGTGGGTGATTAGCAAGCGTTCGATTTCCGACTCCATGCTGGCTCATCCTGCCACGGAATCTGCCGTACACGTATGTCCCGTCGTCAGCCGTAGCTAAAGGGCCAGGACCATCTGCAACAACTACGCCCCTCGGGAGGCCGGCAGGACTATTGTACTTCGATTTCCGCTGGGGGATCGAGTTAGAGTCTTCCCGGCCGAGGAGCCGCCCTGTCAAATCCATAGGAATCATACCGTTTGGCTGATCGGGTGACGCCGGGCGGGCTTCATCGGACCCGCTCCTCATGCTGTGAAATTCGGTGCCATGGGTGGTATGGTCTCTGCTCAGCACAGCGCGCAGCCGACGTCTAAAGGCCCCTCCTGGCTGCAATCTGAGCTCCTGGGCCTCCTTGGACCCGAACGAAGGCAGGCCATCTGGCGTGGGACTCCGCTCAGGAGGTGGCTGGCGCGGCTGCAATGGCTCGGCAGGGTTGAGCGGGATGTTCTTGAGGATCTGCGACTCGGTGGAAGAGGATGGCGAGCGATACCTCGCAGCCGGTGTGCCTTCCTTTGCTGAGATATCAAAGCCACGATTCTGGTCGCTTTGTGCGCCCTCTGAGAAGGACTTCAGTCGCTAGCGCGGTCGTGAGGGCTGCGTTGGCGCGAGGTTCTCGGCTGAGGCCCACCTGGCATCGTAGAGATGGGAGCGAGCGGACGACAGACTCATTTTGCGAGCTGGAAGTGTGGTGCTTGGTAATGCAGGCCTAAACGAATGTGATAGTCTTTGCGTTACAACACGTAAAAGCTGCAGCTCGATGGAGTGAGAAGAGCATTCAGTACGTGCGTTCCGCGTTTTCGAATATCGTTCTTACCCAACATCAGATCTTCGATCGTCCCTGCTCTTGCTTCACTTTTAGCTGCGTTGACACCGTAGACCTGACCCACTGCCCTGATCTCTTGACCCGCTTCCTCTTGTTGTGATGTACATGCTTCAAGTTCTTGATAAAAAGTAAACAATATATTTTCCTGAATCCTGTGGGAGCTCCAGACCCATCTGACCATCCAAGGTATGCAATGCTGCCAATCGACTTGTCTGCAGTCGTGCTCAGATCCATCCATTACGCCAGAACATGCTAGGCCAATGTTGTACACCCAACGCAAGATCATCTTTCTGTTACGAGAGGGTCAAGCCTCCGGTCATTATCATCAATGTCCATCCAAGGTCCTGCTATTCGCCTGTCTGCAGAACCGCTGGCGACAGCATCTTCTTTGGCGTGGCCTGTCCGTTTTCTTTGCGTAGCTGCCGTAAAATGCCTTCCAAACGACGTCTTTCTTCTTGTTCGGCCTGGACATAGTTAGTACATATCTGACGCCGGAGGGGTTGCAAGCCTACCTTGTACGCCCTCGTCTGCTCGGCTCTGGTGTCGCGCATCATCTTCTTAAATTCATTCTTCAACACCATAGCCGACGTCGAGTCATTCGGCGCTCCTGTCTTCACGCCCATCCATTTGACTTTCTCCTCGTTCAGTTGAGTCTCGAGGGTCTCACACTTATGCTCGAGATTATCGATCCTTTCCTCATATTTGTCTCGTTCCTTCTCAGCCTCTATGCTTTGTTTAGTCATGACTTCATAGTCTTCGATAGTTTCTCGAAGCTCCCGTTTCAGGTCCTCTATTTCCTTCTGCACAGCGGGGTTGGAGGACACATCGGCGGCTCGTTGTGCTCGAGATCCGTACGCACTGTCAAGCTCTGCTCGTGCCATAGTCAGCTCTGTAGTCATTCTGACAATCTCGGACTCAAGTCTCTGCATCTCCCCATGTGATTTGTCGAGTTCTTGTGTTCTTGACTGCAAGTCTGACTGGGACTTCTCGAGCTCTTGTTGTTGCTGCCGCTGTTGCTCTTCTAATGCGGACCTATCGTCCTGCCGCTGGCTCAGAAGCACGCTTTCCTGTTTTGCCTGGTCAAGCTGCTCCATCATTGCGTTGAGCTGCTCCCGCAGCTGCTGGCTTTCTTGATCGCTATTTGAAAGCTGTCGTTTCGTGGTCTCGAGCTGGCCATCGAGCTCATGAATTCGAGCATCACGCTGTGCGTCCGATTTGCTGTTGAGATCTCGTTGCTGCTGTATCTGTCTCGTCAAGATGTCCTTCTGCTCAACTAATGAGTCTATCCGCTTGTTTAAGCGGTCCAATGCATCACTCGAGAAAGCGAGCTGTGCCTGGAGGTCCCTATCCTGTGGCGCGTGAGTCTCCTCCACTGGACTTCGACTCACTGAGTTAGTCCGAGCTAGCATACTGCCAAGTCGAGCGTTTACTTCGTGGAGCTGCTCGCCGGTGTCTTGATCCGACTGAACACTGCTGAGGAGTCGTTCATGCGCGCCTTCCATAACATCAAGGCCTTGTTCCAGATAGCCAAGTTGATTCTGCAAGGAATTCGCTCGATCTGGCTGTTGCTCTGGAGGTGGCTCAAAATGCTCTTGCGATCCGGTTTGCTTAATCATGGCATGCATCCGAGCTGCAAGCTGATCGAGTCGCCCAGCCATCTCATCCAGTGCACGAACATCAGGGCCCGCAGCATTTAGAGGCGGCAAGCCAGATATGTGAGCCTCCCGAACGTAATCAGGTACTTGGTATAGGCTCCGCTCGTCGAAGTCGTTCATTGTGTCCATATAGTACGTGTTGCGGTTCTGACTCGACATGCTCTCGGGGCTGTGCGGTAGCTGGGTTTTTCGGACATTCTTCTTCAGACCACGGTGTGTCATCTGTAGGATACCTGCCGTGTGCTGCAATAGTCGCCTGTCGCAGGTTTCCAATCGTTTTTCCAAGTCTGACAATTCCTGGCTAACAACCTCCACCCGCTTCGCACTTGCAATATATTCATCGTCTGCCCTAGAGGACGCTTCATTGATACTGCCTTTGCTACCAAGGAAATTCCGCTTGCGCTGTTTTGGGGGCGAGTGGCCGTTCGCATCTCCGCTGAAATCGATACTAGGTGTGCGGCCCTTAGGGGTGTATAGTCTGTTCAGGGACTGCGCAGCATCTCGAACTTTTATTTCGAGGGCCAATTTCCGCCGTGTTGACTCGACTCTGTTGTCCAAAAACTTCTTCTCTTTCTTCAACTGCTCCAACTCTTCATACGAGAGGACCTCGTAGTCCTTGCTATCTACCATTGCCGTTTCGGCCAGGAGATGCATCGCTACCGGATCGTGAACGTTCAAGTACGCCGAAGCTCGGGGTCGGTCTCCGTTTCGATCTCCATTGTGCGTGTCCGGTCGAGGGGTGTCTTGGAACGGGCCGCCCACCGGCATAGGAGTGAATTGGACAGCGGTGCTGGGTGCTCTAGACTGCCCTCCACCGCTGTAGATAGAGCTGGGCACATAGCGGCTCGCTGCGTCGTCCATGCCATCCGCCGCAGACTGTCGAGACGCAAAGTTGAAGGACTGCATCGTCCCAGACTAGACCAAGAGCAACTCCATCCAAGATGTGTTAAGTATGCTTGACCAATGAACACCAAACAGAATCGAGGTCTCTTCAGTGCATGTCCATCATGGGTCGCGGCTTCGGGCCAGCGTGCGGTACGGAAGAGAGCGCCCCGGGTAGTTCTTGCTGATGCGGAAGGAGCGTGTCACAGTAAATGCACTGTCGTGCCTGCGATCTGATGCTGTAATTCAACGCCCTGAGTTGCTCTGTGCTCTGTTTCCTCCAAGCGAAAGCGCAGCAAAATAATTCGAACGGGTACAAGGATGGTCACAGTACAGGAGAGCAGCGCGGTAAAGCAGTCAATTACTACAGGTCGATCTCATCGGTAGGTGGAATCAATGGCAATAGCGCGCTCTTGATGAGTGGTGGTTGTCCCTGAACGCAGCCGCCAAAGACTGGGGTTGTGCTTGGGGCCAATCTCAACACGTAATTCGCGCGTGCCAGGCCTGCTGCTGCCGCTGCCGCTCCTGAGCCAGGTCTGGAATGTGCGCCGGAAATGGGCATTGCCAGGGCTGCCATTAGGTGCATTTGGGCGTGTCACGGATCAAGCCGAGCAAGCTTGACAGCGATTCGACAAGTGCTTGGCCTTCGAGTGCTTCTCCTACAGCGGACATTGTGCAGGATAGTGAACCATATGAATGCCGCTTGACCACCTCGAGACCTCAGCGAAGTTGACACGCCTGTATACGCGTATTTTGCCGGTCATAAGAACTAGCACTTAGCTGCTCCTCCAGCACAGGTCATCGAGATCTGCTGCTCGAGTCTCGAGGCCACCACTGCTGAGGTAAGGAAGTGCCGGTTGCTCCCGGTACTAGTAGACGAGAATCCCGCGCCGCCATCCTTGGAAGCACCGTTACATTACTCGATCTCCTGTCGCAACTTACCCTCATGCACGTCTCAAGCTTAGCGAGCTTCGGTAACCAGGAGATAGACCGCGCGCCATCATGGCCTTGATAAGAACACATGTATAACAAGTCAAGCAGAGAACCTCGGCTCGCCGTTCGCTATCAACAACTTCCACAGGATACTCCTGATATCGACGCAGTATGTGACGCGACGGACGATTTCGCCATGTTCTCAAAGACTCCCAAAGTCAACGAGCGCGAGAGTGCGACGAGCAGCAGTTCTCATGCTGCAGTTGACCGCAATGGAGCTTCCCCGCCAGCGCAAAGGGAGTCACACGACCGACTACCACCACTTGATCGCACACTATCGCGATTAACCACTGCTTCGACCGTTGAGTACCGCGTCTACAAACGTCGCTGGCTTGGACTGGTTCAACTCGCTCTGCTCAACATCGTCATTTCATGGGACTGGATTACCTTTGCGGCAGTGTCGTCCTCCGCAGCGACGTACTTTAGCACCAGCGAAACCAACATCAATTGGGCTTCTACTGCATTCTTGTTCGCTTTCGTGGTCGCGACACCGTTCACATCCTGGACGCTTCATCGACATGGCCCGAAATTGTCTATTATGGCCGCGGCAGTCCTCACCCTTGTCGGCAACGGCATCAAATATGGTGGCACAGCCTCCCACCAACTCGGCGTTATGATGCTGGGGCAAATGGTGATCGGTGTTGCGCAGCCCTTCGCCCTTTCCTCAGCCACATCGTACTCCAACCTCTGGTTCACTCCATCCGGACGTACCGCAGCTACGGCCCTCGTCTCGCTCGCCAACCCCTTCGGCGCAGCCATCGGCCAACTCATCTCACCCTTCTGGTAGAACAACCCCACCACATCTCCCGCCTAGTCGGCTTCGTCGCCATCATCTCCGCCTCCGTTTCCGCGTTCTCACTCTTCGTGCCCGGCCAACCACCAACACCACCCTCCGCCGCCTCCGCCTCCACCTCGCACATCACAGGCCCCTACCCGAACGAGGACAGCAACGGCAATCCACTTAACTCAAAGTCTTCGTTACTCAAAGACCTCCACACCCTAACCCACTCCCTCGAATTCTACCTCATCTTCCTCCCCTTCACGGTCTACGTCGGCTTTTTCAATGCCTTCTCCTCGCTCATCAACCAGATCCTCGAACCCTACTCCTTCTCCGAAGACAACGCCGGCATCGCGGGCGCGATCCTCATCGTTGTCGGCCTGCTCACTGCTGCCGTCTCTTCGCCCATCATCGACCGTACACACGCTTACCTCACAATGATCCGCATTTGCGTGCCGTTGATTGCGATTGCGTACGTGGTGCTCATCTTCGCGCCGCCGACGAAGAGTCTAGCGTTTGTGTTCGTGGTGTGCGCTGCGCTTGGAGCAGCGAGCTTTGGGCTGGTGCCTGTGGCGCTGGAGTTCTTGGTGGAGATGCACTACCCGTTGGGACCGGAGTTGGGGAGTAGTCTGTGTTGGTGTGGCGGGCAATTGTTGGGTGGCATTTTCATTGTCATTATGGATAAATTAAAGGGTGGCATAGGGGGGCCAGAGGACAACATGCAGCGGGCATTGATCTTTCAGGCTGTGATTGCTGTGGCAGTGGCGCCGTTGCCGGTATGTCTGGGCTTGTTTGGGCGCGGGGACAAGGTCAGGAGAAGGAGGTGGGAAGTTGATCGCGAAGGGGCGGGTAGTGGTGAGGTGCGGGTCGAGGATGGAGAGGAGGATCAGGAGAGGTTGAGAGGGAGTGGGAGTTTGAGGATCTGATCAGAGGTGTCGTGGGTGGTCATAGGTGTGGCTAGCTGACCGCGCCTCCCGTGTAGCATTGCGCCGGCGATTGCCACCCGTCATTGGTTGCGATCTCAATACGAGCTCGCGAAGAAGCTGAATCTACGCGAATTGGAAACTTGATGACGTCGCTTTCTTTCATTGCTGTACAGATAGTGCATGCGAGCGCTCAGCCGGACCTGGAAGCTGTCTAGCTGCGCCCATCTTCAAAGCACCGATGTGCAGAGCAGGCTGATTCTCCTCGACGAGAACTGGTTCTCTGGTTGCTCATTCCTTCGACGGAGGGCGAGGTTTTCGGTATACCGCTTCTCGTCTATGCGAGTCTCTCGACGCTTATGTCGTTCGCCTTGCATGGCTTCGATGGTTGTGTAGTCTCTACTTGAGGAGCTTGAAGAGCTTCGGTGCCGCACATTGGCTTGCGCAGTGCGTGAGATGGAAAACTGATGACACTGGTTAGCGCTAGACTCGCAATCTACTGATGGTCTTGACATACATTCTTCGACACAGTCCTCATCTGCCTTCTCGCCACTGTCTATCTTGCCGGTGACGCGCTCGACACACTCGTCGTAGTGGTGCTTATAGCCGATGCACTGCGCTGACTTCGCGCATTCTTCTTCTAGCTTAGGTTTGATGTCCTCGACTTCTCTGTAGACATGTTTGTCAGCGGGTGTGCGCTTGGAGCTCGAGCTCGGTCTCTTGAGGCGGCTTGTAATTAGAAGCCGGCTGGCCCTGCAGCCGCAGACCTCGAGGGCCAGTTTCATGGTCTGCTCATGGGGCCACGGCATGCTCCACAGACTTTGCAGCCTCTGCAAGCTCCCACACATCACGAGGAAAGGCAGTGTGACTTACTCTTCCTCTTCCTCTTCTTCCTCCTCTTCCTCTTCCTCACCACCAGCGTCGTCGCCCTCGCCCTCTTCTTTGTCACCCGAATCCTCAGACTCCTCCTTGTCGCCCTCTTCCTTGTCCTCGCTGTCGTCCTCTCCCTTATCGCCCTCCTCGCTGTCACCGTCCTCTTGCGGCGCCTCGGCGTGCGCTTCCGTCGTGAAAGCGTCTACTACCGAGTCGTAGAGCTCGGAGAAGTAGTCTGTGATGCCCATCGTGTCGGATGTGATGGGGAAAGGGAAGGGTGAGAGGTGGTCCGGGAAGCTCCTGCGAGATGTGACGTAGGGCGCAGGAACAACGCAGAAGCGAGAGGAGGTTGTCACGAGGTGTGAATGCAAGAATGATCAAGAGCCTGGGGGATGAAATGCTGCACTTTGCGGATCATAAAATCGAGCTTCATTTGAGACGGCTACGATTGGTCGAAACGTTTGGTGGAGTAGCTCGACTGTGATGGTGCAAAACATACCCAATACATCTTTGTGTGATCCGACGTGCTCGTTCTGGCCGTTCCTGAATTGTATTCTATTGGGATCTTGACGGAATCAGAATATTGTATCCATTAAATCATGCGGCATATCTGTAGAGTGCGCTGTACTTATAACGATCTCCTTACTCCATTCCGCGGTCACGAACTCGGATGATCCGCAAGTCTCCGGTTGACCTCATCCACTAGACTCTGCTGCTGCGCTTCCTCGTACCCTGGTGGACCATCACTCGTGGTCGCCGCCACAGGACGTGGTTCTGGTTGTGACGAAATTGTTTCGGACGGTCGTGCTTGCTCAGCCCAACGAGCCTCGGCGGCAGCAGTCTCGGCGGCCGCCTCTTCAGCACTCACAGCGTTAACAGGTGCCATCTGGTCGTTGCCTGAGTTCTCGTAGGATGGTAGCTCATCGAGATGTACAGCGTCCATATTCACACCGCTAAGTCCATCTTGTCGTCCTGACGTCAAATTCGACTCCCTTGCACTCTCCACCGCTTGCTGCAGACGTTCCTTGATGCGCTCGAAGCTGCTGTGATAGTCCGGCGCGCCACCCTCCTTGAACGTAAGTTTGAGCTCGATATGATGCGACTGGGGAATGTTGCCGCCGGGTACTGGTTCGACGAGTGCCATCCACATGTTTGGACCGAACCAAGGGAACGAGATGTGGGTGTCATGAAGGTTGAGCAGTGATGCCGAGAATGATCTGAACTCAGGACTAGGCTTTTCAGGGATGTAGACTATTCGCTGATTTGTGAGATGAATCGATCCTGTGCTAGATTGAATGTTTAGAGGGTTCTGTGCGGGATACGCCCTTGGTGTAGTGAGTGAGAATCCGATACGTTGAGCAGTTGATACTGGTCTCTCATTCGGAAGCTTAACGAAGTCCCCTGTTGGATTTAACATGACCCAATTTATCGACATCGTGATCAACTGCGCCGCCTGGCGGACTCAGGATCGTGTGCGATTGACGATGCGGGCGGACCGACAATCAACACCTTTTCTATCTGTGCAATAGTGATGGCTGCCTTCGTAGGAATCAATCTTGCGATGGGTATGCACCGTTCGGATGACCGATGATTAGATGGTCTGGGAAGGCGCCCGGAACGTTTGTCGATATTGCCAAGAGCGGGCGTCGATCAGAAGGCAACCTCGTTTTCTCTCTTAACAGTTTCTCGATGTCTCAGGAGCCTAAGGATGATTTTGTGATTCAACAGGTCTGTGAACAAGCATGACCTAATGTTGCGAAAGGTTTAACGTCCACGGATGGTAAGGTGTAACAGCTGTCCTTAACGCGCCCACCAATAGGGCTGCTGCGCCCCCCAAAGCACTGCATATGCGCCATTATTCGCGGTTGCCTGGGATCCCTGGCATCGATATCATGCCGGCCTGTTTCACACTACCACGAAATTCATCATATAGGACTTGTGCCCGAACGCGTCTCAGTGTCCTCGATTGATTGCGAAGAAAATGCATGCTTTGCTACCTCACGTTGCCTGGAGCCATGGAGTGACACGTATACCATTCTAGTCTTGGCAGAGTAGGCTTAACGCGATGCGCACTACGGTGACAGACACAGCGGCGTCTCAGCAGCCGAGCGTAACAAGCGAGACGACAAGAGTTGCGGACACCGCCAGGAATGCTGGAAACACCGGTCCGCTATCCCATGAAGTACCACAATTCATCCGGGACCTCGCCAACTCGCGACTGAACAGAGTCAACCGGCATAGCAGAGCCTCGTCGCTTGTATCTGTGTCAACCAAGTTCACAAACAGCACCTTCAACGAAGATAGCAGAAGTATCGATCTTGTTATCGGAGGTCAATTCTTTCGGATTGCTCGTGACGGCTCCAGGGTCACGGACTCGGCCCCTCCACCATACTCGACGATCTATGCCATTGAGTCACAATCAACGACTTCGCCATTACTGCCGGCTGTGTCCCCGTCTGCCAGCGTGTTCTCGGTCCAGACTGGGTCAGGTGAATCCCTAGATGCGGCATTTGTATTATCCGGAGATGAGGACGATGATTCTGGATCCGGTGTTGGAGGCTTCACCACGCCGCGACAACAGTCGCCGTCTAGAAGTCCTGACACAGCTATACGCACCACCAGAGCTTTCTTTGAGCTCGCCACCCCAACGCTCGAATTCGATCAATCGCGTCCTCAGACCGCACTTGCAGTCGATGATGAAGTCCCAGATAGACATCCTTCATACAAGTCGGGCATCGAAGTCCTGAACGTGGTTCCCAGGAGCACGAGAGTCTCGCGTGCAGACGACTTTGCTCGCTCGCCTCCCTTACGACGGCGCAACGGGGTTCGGTTGCCGTCGCTTGACACGTCCGGGCGTCATTCACTGGGAGCGCCTCCAGGGCGGCACCGATCGCAGTCTGCTGGGCCTATACTAGAGCCCAGCCTTCTTGCAGATAAATCCGATGAGCCACGCGACTCGCGACCGGTAGGCCGCCGAGCGTTCACTGCCTTCCCACCATTAATGCTGAGTCGATCTGCCGTCCAGCTTGATTCCCACGACGATGATGACAGTGAAGAGGACTCAAGGCCACCGCAAATGGATACCGAAAACGACATCTCGCTTCATTACTCTGGGATGATGCGAAGACTCGATAGAGAGCACCGAAAAGACTCTCAGACCAAAGACCGTGAGATCTCCGTACTGAAACAGCAACTCGACGAGAAAGACCATGTATACAGACAGCAATTCAGAGAGATGCGCTTCACAATAGAAGATCTGCAGCAACAGCTTGAGCATATGAAGGACCAGCTTGAGGAAAACGAGAGAACAGTAGAAGCCAGAATCGAAAGGGCGATCTTCAAGACGGAAGACACCTGGGAGCAGCGATGGCGAGACCAAGAGACACTTTATCGAAAGAGGCTGAAGCAGATGGAGGAGGAGGCGCAGAAGCAAGCGGACACTCTGCATCGCGGGGTGGAGCAACCGTCAGGGAACAGTCCCGATGTTGAAGCAGGGCACGAGGAGGAGCTTACAGGGTCGCCGAAAACTGACACAACTACTGACCAGCACCGCAGCCGCTGGCCTCCGAGCATTATGAGCCGTGAACGCAGATTCATCTGAGAGAGAATACTGGATGATATGTGGTGTAGTATAATAATAATCCTAGAGCCTTGTGTAAACACGGTCTTTCTCGAGGGTCGTTCAGTTCTCTAACCAAGGAGTATCGATGCTCACTTGAACAGAGTCCCTCAATGGCGTCCACTCACTTTGTCCACCCCACTTCTTCAGGATAGCAAGTGCATCTGACTGGTCGACCGAAACTCGAATCTCAGTTCGCTCGGGATAATCGTCCACGAATTTCCTCTCGGGGCGAAATTCGCGCAGTAGAGCCAAGATATCGTTCCAATGTGTACTGAGGCCCCAGCTCTGCAGTCTTGCGTTTTTGATCTCGGGATCGAGGACGGCCGCGACGTGAATCAAGGCAATGTCTTTGACATCAGCGTAGTATGCTATCGAGAGTCAGCCAGTGTCCCGGTCTCAGCGCAGGCAGGAAGTTAGGAACGGGTATCCTTACATGCAGGCAGAGGATCCATCCTCATCTTATTACCTCTGTAAGCGTGGACGATCCAGTTGGCCTGGCCCTCTATGTGCTTCTTGTCAAGCGGCTCTCCAATCATCCCCGCAGGAGACACAACATTGATGCTGAACGGTAGAGTGTTCTCTTTAGCAAGCTTCCAAGCTTCCTTTTCCTCAGCAACCTTGCTGGCGGGATAGTTGGCCATGGCATGCGAGATACCGTAGGGAGGCGGTGCCCAAGCTGCGTCGAGAGCAGCATCGTTCCAGGAGTCCCTGCCTATGACTCCATTGTCGACGTCTGGCTTCAAAGGAGAAGTGACGATCGCGCTACTAGTGAAGACCACTTTTTGGACCAATGGCTCCTTTCTTGCGGCTCCCATGATTGATCGTACGCTCGCCACCAATGGAGTGATGACCTTATTGGGGTCTGGTACGATATTGGTGATATAGGCGGTGTGTAAGACAGCTGCAACGCCTCTTACGGCTGCATCGAATGCATCGTCAGCGCCCATGTCGGGCACAGATACTAGTTCGAGATTGCCATCAGTTGCATAGGTCTTGAAACGACCTTCGAGGAGCCAGGAAGCTTGGTCGATGTTCCGAACTGTGCCTCGGACTCGATACCCGCGCTCAAGGAACTGCAGGACGATGTGAGAGGCCAGGAAACCACTGGCACCTGTCACTAGTATCCAAGAGCCAGGTTTGATTGTGTTAGCCATGTTTGTTGTGGTCTGTTAGAGCAACCCACGGTTTGTAGACGTCTGAACGTGAACGAAGCACTGATGAGGGTGGGGATCTGAGCCCGGTCCTGGTGGCAGCCTTCCTTTTGTATTGAGCCCTGAGCTTGACGCATGCTTTGCTTTGAAATCAGTCCGATGGATCAGTGTACAGCGTCCTGTAACCAACGGCCCGGCCAGGTGGAATGCGAAGCCTCGGTGATAGAAAGATCCATCGCTTGCTTGTCTTGCCCGATTGGGAAGGTATATGGCTTGGCGTGGAGTCGGAAGACGCCTTGTGCGGTGCATACATCCACGTCTGCCTCCGTTGAGAGACCCAATGAGGTTGCAAATCTGTCATACATACGGCGCAGAAGCCAGTCAGACCGATATTGTGGGCGCCACCACTGGCCCGGACCATGGCGATCACGCCGTGCAGGTGCTGTCGGGCTGGACCGTTTGTGCAGTTGTCGGCCTAGGCCAGACACCATTAGCTATTCGTCTATAACGCACGGAAGTCTCACCTCATCGATTGCCAGTGCTATGGCTTTTGCAACAGTACTTTGTTTGACCACTGAAGCCCGCCCGCCGACCTCGAGGCGGAGAGATCGGAGGCAAGTACTTTTGTATTGCAAAGCCAGGCGGGTCACCACCAAATGTCCTGGCCGCTGTAGCAGAATCCAGCGACAGGTGCTCAAGAAGACGGCAGCAGCCATTAAAGCATCATCCGTGATCGCAAGGCTGACCCATTCTCGCATGATTGTCGCCTTATGATCTCCTGGATGCTCGAAAAGAGCACAGTGGCCGATCTGAGCCGGCACGACAAATTGGATGTCTGTGAGCATGTTAGATCTACAGGCCTGGCGCTCGAGCTTGTTCCCTGCATGAGACAGACCCTGGTTCGGGACGAAGGAGGTGGTATCACTCATCGAGACACATACAGTGATGAAGCAGAAAGTATTCTCCGGACGACAACGGCCTGGCGAAGGCCGAGAAAGGGTCTCTGGACCCAGCGATGACACTGCTTGGACCCGAAAGATATGACCTTAGCAGCTCTAAGTCCTGCACTGCCATCTCCCGCTTCGTTTTTCTCTGGTGTTCCTGCATCTGCAGGCGTCGCCTATCCGCGTGTACCTGACGCATGATGTGTGACTGAATCGACCCGCGCGATCCACTCGACCCGTGTTCCGCAGGCTTTGAGACCGCGATGAACTTGAGTCGACGTGCCATGGTGTCTGCCGACAGGTCTTTGGATGTGCTGCTGCATCCGGATAGACAGAATCATCCCATGATCCAGTAGTGCATGTTAGGTAGTTCGTGGACCCCAGGCCATAGCCTACCAGATTTGTAATACAGCTCTTTGCCAAGGATTATGTGCTCCCGATCAGGAAGGCATGCTCCACACCGCGAGGAGCGTAGTACGCCAGCAATTTGAATCCTTCGTGGACGGAGCGGAAGCCTCGGTGGGAATAGCGTTCAGCCGCCGTCACTCACGGTGGATTCGCTGCTGTAGTACGGTTGCCAGGAAGCAGAAGCAAAGATTTGTCCAGCGAACTTTGGAAAGCTGAGCGGCTCCTCCTTGGCCCAGGACGAGGAAGGATGAACCCGAAGTCAGGAGCAGCGAAGCCCAGGCCATGGCAAGAACGCCCTGCGCAGTAGCCACTCATTCGACATCACCTTGTTGTGGGCTGTCGTGACCGGAGCTCTTCTATTCTCTTCAGCAACAAACGTTCATGCCTTAAGCTCAGTAGCTCCGTGGCGTCAGCAACAACTTCTTATCGTTGTAGCCCACCATGTCTGCTAGGATCAGTGAAAATGACAGCCCCGACGACAAGAACAATCTCGACAAGAAAAATCTTCCCAGGACTGGCGAATACCTCTAGCAGCCTGCCATCAAGTCTTGCGTCACGTCGCCTTGCTAGTGCGTTCCTCCCTTCCAGAACCACCACTGGTAACTCATCATCGACGCATCAGGAGAATCTTATATCGCGACTGACCAAGCTTGCGTACATGTCGCTCTTCGAGCAGGATGCGGACCAGATATGTTCAGGATCGAGGACGATGGAGAGCTCTCTCGCTTCGTCTTGCCCAAGGCCTGAGACGCAAGTCTTACCGAGCCCACGCCAAGCCCCTGGAGAGCGGAGAGAACCACTGCACGACCTCTCATCGTCGGCTCAAAGGCTTGTCTATCAGAATGCCACGGCAAGCTTGTGCTTAAGAGGCAGGTAAAGATAGTGGCCCAAGAACCGTTCCGCGTGCCATGGCTCACTATCGTCGTTCCCTCCGAGCCACGGCCTATACTATGACGATGATCACTTAGCCGTGTTGCAACGAACGGCGGAATGCCGAACAAGCCGCCCAAGTATATCAGACATGGCGCCTCCTATGCTGGCATTGTCGAGGAAGCACAAACTCTGCACCAGCTGCAGAGACTGCATTGGATCTTCTACGTAAGCTATGGCGCTACTGCTTCGTGCTTTACTGCTCGTGAGCCTGACGTCGGTTGAGGCTGTCAAATACGGGAATAACCATGTTCCTGTGAGAAGGGACACTGCAGTGATTGCGTCGGCGTTTCCAGATCCCAATGTGATGCTCCTGGCTCCAGCTTTTCAGAAGCCCGAGTCCATACCGGAGAGATTTGCGAATGGGAGCTCTGGACCAACAGATCAGTATGAGCTGGGTGAGTTGCAGTGAAAATTTCCAGGACGATTGCTGACTTTGTCCAGAGTACTATCTGCAAAGTCTGGCTTCGAGGAACGAATGGATGAGTTTTGCTTATGCAGACTTCCAGTCAGAAGAAGGCCACTCGTTCCCGTACGTGTACCTCTCTGAATCCAACACGCAATCAACAACAGCCATCAACGGCTCTAGTAAGGTCAGAGTGTATCTGCAAGGAGCCGTGCATGGCAACGAGCCCGCAGGCGACCAGTCTCTGTTAGCTCTCCTGGGTAAGATGGACGCAAATCAAACCTGGACGGCCTCTCTGCTGGAAAAGGTCGACATCATGATTCTGCCACGCTACAACCCAGATGGTGTGGCATACTTCCAGCGAACGCTGGCAACGAATTTTGATCCAAACCGAGACCACATCAAGCTGGCGAGGCAGCAGACGAGGGATCTGAAGCAACTTTTGAACAGCTTCGCGCCTCACGTGGCCGTAGATATGCACGAATATGGTGCCAGTTCAACTTACGGTGGCAACTACAATCACGCCAGCGATGGGCTTTTCAGCGCTGCGAAGAATCTGAATATCCACCCAGATATTCGTCGTATGTCAGAAGAGGTCTTTGCCACGAACATCGCCTCTGCCATGGAAGGTAATGATCTGAGGTGGGAGCCATACGTGACTGGAAACACCAACTCCACACCTGGTTCCCCGATTCTCTTCGACGAGGCGGGAAGCGATGGCAAGATCGGTCGCAACGCCATGGGCCTGACGCAATGCATCACGTTCTTGTGCGAGATGCGCGGCATCGGCATCGCCGACCAAGAATTTGCCCGCCGCACATATGCCGGGCTGACTATGGCTGAAGCCATCATTCAGACGGCAGCCGACCAAGCGGAGCAAGTATTCGACACTATAGAAAGCGGCATCGAAGACTTCATTTCCAGTCAGGATGAGATCGTTATTACTGACTACAGCGACAAGATCGAGCGGGAGTACTCGTTCGTGGACAAATCGAATGGCAGTGTGGTGCAAGTTCCTATCAACTTCACTGTGACCACACCGGTCAACGCAAACTTGACCAGGGCACGGCCGGAGGCGTACTTGATCCCCAAAGCTTGGCCAGATGTCGCAGAGCGTCTTCGAGTGTATGGACTGGAGGTACAGACTTTGACCAATACATTCCGAGGCGAGGTCGAGGCTCTGAACATCACCTCTGCCGAATTCGATTCCGGATACTATGAGGGTACGGTGTTGTTGACTGTGACGACGGAGACTGTCAACAAGGAAGTTGAGCTTCCGGCAGGCAGCTTTATGGTTAGCACGAGACAGAAGAATGCTGCGCTGGCGTTCATTGCGCTGGAGCCGGAGAATATCGACAGCTTAGTGGCGTTCAACCTTGTGCCCGTGGAGGAGGGAGACGAATACCCAATCTATCGCGTGATGGCCGTGTAGAGCCAGCCCAGGTACCATAACGCTACCCGACCGGGAGATTCTCTATGATGCATACTGGACGCTTCTATGATTTCACGAATATGAATACCCTTCCACAATGGCACACCTTCTCGAGATTTTGCACCGCCTTATCCTGGCTCAGGTACGCTGACAACTGTCGCGTGGTCTTCGCATCGCCAGACCATCTCTCCATAATGTCGCTCTACTGACCTGGCACGCGTCCGTGTCTCTGGCCGACCTGGCCAATCAAGAGCTTTGAGGTCTACGTGGCGGTCTGGTCGGCAACGGATGCGTTGCGATCACGACCGATGTCTCGGGGACTTGCATGAGATGTGCTGTCTGAGAGTCTCAATCCTTTCCAGAGTCGCAGAAACGTCATCTCAGTAGCCGTATTTGTGTCCTACTGTCGGCACCTACTCTTGTGTCCTCAGTCTACACGACTACAGATCCCTCACACAAATGATGCTCAAACCAACAGATCCAGCCGCTATCGCCGAACTGCAATTCAAGAATGCCTCCACCAAAGACCTTCCAGCCGCCAGACGCGCGCTCATAGCCGCGCACAAACTCACCGTAAAGGCCCTCGACCGCAATAACCCCAACTCCAATATCCCAGATGAGTCCTGGACCGCCGAAGAAGTCGAAGCCGCCAACCAGATCCTCCGCAACAGAAACCTTGGCACCATCATCAAAGAAGACACCGCCATGTGGGACCTGCTCACACACACCAGCCAGAAGATCATGGTGTTCTACGCTACACCGGCTTGTCACTGGATTCCCGCGATCGTGAAGGCGGCGGCGCTAAGGACTAAGGGTATCGAGGAGAAGCTGGGGAAAGGCGGAGGCGAGGAAGCTGTTCGCGCCGCCGTTTGTGGTGACAGTCATTGGGCATTCGGGGATTACGTTCATGATGGTGCCGGTGTTGGTGAGGGATTTGCAGCCGGGTGGGTTGGTGTTGGGGCCCGAGTTGGAGGAGGCGAAGGGGTTGGTTCCTGTTAAGACGCCGGGGCCGCTGATGACGGGTTGATCGGTGACTGTTGTCGGAAGCATTTCAGCAGCCGAGTGTTGGTGACTTTGTGTTGGTTGAAAAGCTTGATGGTGGTGTTGTGCTGAAGAAATTCGTAGGACTACAAATTCAAATGATCCTTCTCAGCTATCGAGTCTACCGAACGAGCAGGAGTCCCTAGTTGCCTCAAGGTGCACTTGATATCCTAGGTACGAGTCCCGCTCTTCGTAGTCAGCTCCTCCAACGCACCATCTCTCCTCGTCAACGCAACTGTGAATTTCGCTCCACCCTCTTCCTTGCCCTTCAACCCAGCATCCAGACCCTTCTCAGCGCGCTCGTACGCCTTGTCGCTCCTATCCGTCAAGATCGCCAGCTCCTTCTCTGTCAGTAGCTTTCCCCCAGCCTTGTCATCTGCGATGTCATACTTCTCCCATTCCTGCCCGCCGTCAGTATTCAGCAGGCCCTTCAGAGCGTCCGCTTCCGTGGCTGAAAGTTTCTTGCTTGCGCCATCGACTCCATCGAACAAGCTTTTGAACTTGCCTTTCTGGATGACGAGTTTCTCGAGGCGCCGCTTGCCATCTGCTTTTAGCAATAGACTCTCTTCTACTGTGCCACGTGTAGCGAGGCGGTAAACAATCACAGGCCGAGTCTGCCCGATCCGGTGAGCGCGGTCCATGGCTTGTAAGTCTTGCTGTGGGTTCCAGTCTGAGTCGAACAGGACCACAGTGTCTGCGGCTGTCAGATTGATGCCCTGTCCGCCAGCGCGAGTGCTCAAGAGGAAGAGCTGGTAGGACTTGTCCGTGTTGAATGCCGTGATCTGCTCGTACCGCTCGTCCTGTGCGATGGACCCATCGATACGACACGTTTTCCAGCCTCGGAGATCTGAGGCATAAGCGGAGAGGATGTCGAGGGTGGTCTTAAACTGCGAGAAGATGAGGACCTTGTGGCCGAGTTTGAAGAGGCGTGGGAGTAAGGTATCGAGGAGGAGCATCTTGCCGGATGCGGTGATGAGAGACTCGTCGACTTCGGTGTAGTTGTCCTCATACATGTCTTCCTGGTCGTCCTCGCCAGCCGCGAGTTGGGGGCCGAAGGGCCAGTAGAAGTTGTGCGGGCTGTTGCAGGCCAGGCGGGCTTGCATTATCGGGTTCTGGAGCTTTTTGGAGGAGATTTCTTTCTTTGCCAGTTTCAATGTGTGGGCACGCTGCTGTTCGTATTCTTCGGACGAAGATAGCTGTGGAGTTTCGTCGTCGCTGGCATTATTGATGTCGATCTCCTCATCATCATTCGCCTTCTCCAGAGCACGAAGCTTCTTGTTAAATTCGCCATCGGTGATTTCGCGATACGTGCTGTTTCGATTCGACTTCCTGCCTCGCCTTACGGATCCCACCGAGGCTTCAGACATAGGCGTTGAGTGTCTCGTCGACTTCAGAGACTTTGCTGGCGTGGTCCTTCCAGATCCATTGGCCTTCCTCTTCAGGCTTGCAGGCCTGGAGGCCTGGCGTGATTCGATCCTCTCTACGGCCTTCTCCTCGAGATACGCTCTTGACGTTCCTGCCAGAATCTCCCTATACAGATCTTTCTGCTCCGCCGTCAATGGCGCGTACAGAATGTACTCTCTCTTCTTTGGCAAGCTGGACTCAACGTCCGTCTTGACTCTTCTCAGCAAGAACGGTTTCAAAATGGCATGCATAGTCGACACGAGACTGGTCTTCCGCTTACTTCCTTTGCCGCCGTCTTCTCCTTCCTTATCCTCCAAAACCTCGGTGAAGTCAAACCACCGCTCGAAACTATCCAAATCATTGAACACCTCCGGCAGCAAGAAGTGAAGCAAACTCCACAGTTCCGCAATGTTGTTTTGCAGCGGAGTGCCAGTCAACAACAGCCGATTTGCCGAATTATAGCTCATCAACTCCTTGATCAGCCGACAACTCATGTTCTTCAACCTGTGTCCTTCATCCACAATGATGTACCGCCACTGATAGTTCGCCAGAAACTTCTTGTCGTTCATCACTATCTCGTAGCTCGTCACCACGACGGGAAACTCAAACTTGGACTGCTCATTCATCTTCATCTGCTTCCGCCGGATCTTCTCCCGCTCGTCCTTGCTGCCGTGATATAGCACTGTCTTGATGCCCGGCGCCCAGAACTTAAACTCCTCGATCCAATTCCTGACGGTGCTGAGTGGCGCTGCGATCAGGAATGGGCCGGAGATGTTGTTGTCTTTGAAGAACGCGATCATGGACAGAGCCTGCAGCGTTTTGCCCAGGCCCATCTCGTCTGCCAGGATGCCACAGAGACCATTCATCCACAGGGACTTCAGCCACTCAAGACCTTCCAGCTGGTAGTGCTTCATCTTCCCACCAGTGATGAGAGCTGGCTGTTCTGTGGCGACGAGGTCGGTTTGTGCGCCCAGGCCTTCGCCTTCGTACTTGTCGGCCTCGTCTGCTAGCGCTTCCTGTACGGATGGGCCCTCTTCTGTGTTGATGTCCTCGTTCTTCATGTAGTCCATGATGTTCTTCTTCTTGTCCTGCGCCTTATTGGCTGCCGGTCGCCCTCGACCTCGAGTCGGCATCTTCTTCTTCTTCCCCTCGCCGTTCTCCTTCTCATCATCTGCTGCCTCCTCGGCACCAACACGCGCAGACTTGCGGACAGGTCCCTTCTCCTTGTCCGCCTGCTCCTCGTCTCGTTTCCTTTTCGCAGCAGCCCGCTTCGCATCTTCGGCGCTTTTCTTCTGCTGCTCCTTCATTTTGTCTGCCATGATGGCTACGAAGACGGAGCTGGTCTTGAGAAGGTTGGTCAGGGCGCGGGATTTGTGGTCCATCTCGTCGTCGTCCTCGATGTCCACAGCCATTTTGTTTTCTTCTTTGACGACGCCATCTTTAGGTTCATCTTTGTAGTCGCCGTCGTCGTTCTGGTCGTCTGCTGGTGGCGAGGATGGTGGTGTTGAGACTGCTGAGGCGGGCTCTGTGGTAGTAGTGGTTGTTGCAGTTTGCGGCGACATTTCGGGCGAGGACATGTTCGTTTACGAACACAGCAATGAATTACTACACGTTCACCAGATGCGCAACCACAGAAATTATGTGGCCGACAGCGCCCACGTACTAGCTCAGCGACGGTACGCAACAATTTCCAGAGAACAGGTGCAAGCCGGCACGAGGACTCGAGGCCAGTGCTCGCGGTACCTGAATTTGGCGGTTGATGACGTCTATTCGTTGGCGCGTATTCGAGAAAATCGCGTGAAGGGGCGCGACGCGTTCAGATCGATCGGCTGGACAGGGGGCGCCCGGGGGCTACGAAGATAAGCGAGGGGACCTCGATCGATCGCCCCGATGCCGAATGGCCATGAATAAGACGACAATCATTGTCGGGCGATATGGTCTAAGACATGAAGCCATAATGAAGTGCGACTCCTGGCACACAGCGCATGATGTACAGAAACGCCTGGTAGCTAAATGGTCCGCTAAGGTATCCCTCCTCGTCAAATGCATGGACTCCGTGGCACATCATCTATTCAGATTTCAACATCAAGCAGACACTGTGCCGACAGTATTTGCTGCAGGTGCAGCGCGACGTTGCTGAGACTTCTCTGGTCGTTTCAGAGTGTATCTGAACATAGTCAGTAATCCGTTGTTAGAGGCAACTCAAGGGGTATCTTACTTAGCGAAAGCTCGTGCGAGCGCCTTCTTCGCACTGACCTTCTGGCTGCCCACGAATGAGTCTACAGTGACAGCAATCGCCCGGTCAATGTCATGGCCTGAGCAGAAATCAGACAGTCGCATCTTCGCGAACGACTCTGCAATCCGCAGTATGGCCTCGAGATGACGGACAGTGATGGGGTATGCTCCAGTGGCAAGAGATTCTCTTCTCATGTCGGAGAACAAGCGGGCCACTTTGTCTTGGTCGACTTGGTACAGCTTCGGACGACACTTCTCGCGTGCGAACAGGATGTATTTCCGAAGTAGCTCCTGAGGAATGGCGCCTTCCTTCTTGGGCTCACCATTGTTGACTGTGTTCTCTTCGCCTTCGAGGGCGGCAGTGTCGCCTCCATCGACGCTCAGCTTATTGGGGTGCGCTCTGCCGTGGCTGTTGACAACAAAGTTTGCCAGACGCTCGTCTTCGTTGGGGTCTACTGTATCTCGCACCACACACAGGATGTCGAAACGAGACAAGATAGGTTCGGTAAGCTCGACGTTTTGACTGAACGGGATTGTGCTGTTGTAACGACCGCCGATCGGGTTTGCAGCAGCAACGACAGCACATCGAGCCTGAAGAGTTGTCACGATGCCGGCTTTGCTGATTGAGATCGTCTGCTGCTCCATGGCTTCGTGAATAGATGTACGGTCCTGGTCGTTCATCTTATCGAATTCATCAATGAGGCAGGTGCTTGATCTGCCAGCACAAGGGCACCACCCTCCAGAGTCCATTCTGATGTGAGAGGATCTCTTCGTACAGAAGCCGTCAGACCGACAGCGCTGGCACCCTGGCCTGTAGCGAAGACTGCGCGATGTGCCGTCTTCTCCACATACTTCAGCACCTGAGATTTCGCCGTTCCAGGATCACCAAGTAGGAGGACATTGATGTCGCCACGGATGTTCATCTTGCCTTGCGCCACTTTGCTGACGCCGCCAAAGAGCGAGAGAGCAACTGCCGTCTTGATGTCCTTGTGACCGTAGATTGATGGCGCTATTGAGTCGACGATTTTCTCAATGACCCCAGGATCTCTTGACAGGGCCCGAATTTGCCGCTCATCCTCCTCTGTCAACCTGAAACCAGCCAGCTGGTCGTGGGTCTTGATAATGTTGTTTGCCTCAAGCATCGTTGCAAACACTGGAAAGCCATTCTTGTTGTTGAGCTGTCCGCTGTAATTATTGCGGTATATAGCAGTGATTTCGACTTCTTCGCCTGGTTTTGCTGCATCAATGAGATCTGCTAGAAGCACAACTTCGCGATGACGCGGCAGTCGACCAGCCGGCACCGTTCCCGGGGATTCTTGCAGGGTCAATTTCTGATAGTTCCGATACACAGTCTGCTCAGTATTGACCTTGAACGGGCCACGAGATTGGCAGTTCGAGCAAAATGTGAGCTTGACCTCCGTCGAGGTAGAATCCTGAGCATACGGTCCGAGGGTGATGTTGCACTTCTCACAGGTGAAGCGGACCATTTGCAGTTGTGGGAATACTCCTGTTCTCCTCGTCACTACACCAGATACGCGCACCAAACAATTGAGATGCGACTGTCGCAGCTGGCGCAGAGTGTAGTGTACAGGCAGCTCCGCAATGCGTACGTGTACCTCCGGATGAATCTGGTCATAATTTGGATAGTGAAGCTTGACGATCTCGAACGCAGCCTGATCAAAGATCTTGAGGACTTCGGTAGGCGCGTTGGCCACAAAGTAGGCCAGAATTGCTTTTGTGGAGGACAAATGCTCGTATGACACCTCGAGAGATTCCGAGTTCACCTCACCCAAAGTTCGAATGCGCGTGCCGTAGACTGACATGCCTTGGGCATCGATGTACTCGGTGAGAAAGGCCTTGAATTCGCGATTGATCGTGCGAGACACTGGAGGCAATGTCACCCACTCGGTGATGTTTGTTGCTTTAACATCCTGCAGTGTCTCGAGAGAAAGCTCTTCTTCCATGATATTGTCATCCAGATCCATATCGTCCTGGTCTTCATCATAGGCGTGCCTCCGGCGGCGCGGTTGTTTGGTGAGATCAATGCCTGCATCCTCATCTTCATCCTGCAGGAAAGCAGCCGGCATTCGTCGTCTTTGGGCAAGTTCTCGATCGCGCTTATTCATGCGAGCTTCTAGTTGGCGACGATCAGCTTCGTTGATCTCTTCATATTCGCCATCATCGTCAATCATTCGTCCTTGATACGTGTTGTCTTGATCTGGTCTGTAATCACGCATGAAGTTGTCGCCGAACAGATCAATGCCGTCTTCATCCTCAGCCATCTCATCTGCATCATCGATGTCGCCAATCAAGTCGTCTTCCGCGTCGAGATCGTCGTCATCATTCTCGTTGGTTGGAAGAAGCGGCGGCGACGAGGGGAGGGCTGTACATGGTCAGTATTTGCCCCCAATGACGGATCTCGCTATACTGACCAGGCGATGAAGATAGCATATCGTCGTCGTCGTCAGCGCGCACACGCTTGCGATGCGACGTATTGCTGGTGCCGCGGTTGCCAGCGGACATGCTGGGTCTTAGGGGAGAACTGCACAGGACGTTTAGCTGAGGGACTTCGGGCATCACATATTCGCCCAAACTCACCTCATATTCTCAGATCAGAGTTCAATCACTGATGGATGTGTGCTAACAGCAGTGATGGAGGGCATAAGCCAGGTTTGAGCGGCTCGAGGGGTCAAAAACGCGTCGAATTTCGGCACGCGTCGCGTGGTCCGAAAGCGGTCAAAGTGGTTTCTTTCGGGAAGGTTCGCCGACAAGAAATTTGTAGGAGCAAGAGCAAGAGCCGGACGTTTCCTGCAATTTGCAGCATAATCTGCAGTTGTCAATGGTTCTACAGTGCCCTCCCTGGCTAAGAGTTCTCGCTATATTTCGCTCATTACTCAACGCTCAAGTGAGGCTCATCTGAGCCCATCGACTTGACCAGCGACAGAATGTCAGCTGCCAGCGCCCTCCCAAACCTAGAAAGCTACGATGAGCAGCATCCAGGCCTGGTCTCCTTTAGATGAGTTGCAAAACACCCAGTACTTGTGTCCACGGATCACTGTGATCCGCGCACTAAAGACACCAAGGTCTTTCAAGCACCGATCTCATCACCGAGGTAAGTCTCGCGCTTGCCATGCTGAGGAGTGCATTCCTGGCACCCGTTGGACTCGTATGCGGCAGGAACGTGAAGTCGTCACTGCTGTGCGAACATGCGCACCAACAAAAGAGTATCTCTTGAAGTATCTGTACAACAACCAATATGCGACCTATGTATCCCTGGGTATCTATCCTATGCACGCTTGCCAATCAAGATCATTATTTCGTTACACGAGACTGTTTCCTCCCCTCGATGACTTCGAGCTCTTGGACACTTTCGACACCCTTGAAGTCCTCGAGCCTCTCTTCCAAGATCGCGAAGGCAGTGGTTTCGAAGTGTCCTCAATATCCTCTGGTATGATCACCAACGCTCCTGGATGAGCACTGCCTCTATTGTTCGTTGTAACGCTGGCCATAGAGGGAGCATCCGAAGCCGCTGACTTGGCTGAATCGGCTGTAGAATGAGCACTGGGCCGTCTCGATAATGCCGTCGGTGGTCTCAATTCTGTAGGCGGATGGGGAGACTCTCGTCCAGGAATCTTCAACCAAGCCCGATGGTGACTGACTCTTCTGCCAGGTGCCGATGACCAACTCGCCAGACACCCGGGGAAGAATCGATCGAGCAATGCACCCAGAGACGGTAAGCTTGCACACCAGATGATCACATTCAGCTGAGTGTCTATGCCGAACCACAGCGCAGTGTTGTCGCTGATCGGCGACATCGGATCACCTTCGTCCGAACGCCACAATCGAATGACGCTCATCACGATCGCAACGAAACCCAGCGTGTAGAGTCCCGTGAAGGCGAGCTTCTCGCCCCTAGGCTGAGCCCATCTCACCACCGCCATCATCGGTAAAGCTAAGATGGCAATATTTGTGAACAGGTCCCAAGCTGACGTTATCAGCGCGAAGGCTCGAACATTGATGCACTGGTCCTGTTCCGGCATGGACAGAACGACTGGACCGGAACACAAGTCAAAATTGACACCACAACCGCTGCTGTACCGTATGAAGCGACGCCAGCCAGCAAGATTCGTGATGCAGACTGGTGCTTGGGCCAGATGAAGAAGTCAAGATAGGTGAGCAGGATCGCAATCTTCGCGATGGGAAGCCCAAGGTTTGCTACAAGATTGGCGATCCATACAATCCGCAACCCTGAGACATCAAGGCCGTCTGTGTTCGTCTTGTCCCTCGAAAACTCTACGGTTTGTCAGCACGAGCACAACGCCGTGCAAGAATGTCCGTACCAACGATGAACAATGCCGCATGTGTTATCGCACAACACAGCGCAAGTACAACGAATCCGTCAACCACTCCATACTCTTTCCTGATGCCCCACCGGGCCGCACATCGCGCCGCAACGAAGACGAGACTGAAGGACGCTAGAAATACTGATAGAACGACGAGGGCGACATCACCGCCGCTCATGCCGGCTTGAGGAAATACGGTCACAGCGGTTGTGTCGCAAAGTCAATGACATGTAGAGAGCCTGCACTGAGCAGATCGTGGTGGTAGAAAGAAGGAAAGACCGCAAGTCAATCCGAACCGGGGTAAACCATCCACTGCATATGGCACCAAATGGTCTGAGCGCAACGTTTCGATCGCCCTGAACTCACACAGGCTACGCGACGGCACGGCCCCGGCGCAGAATACTTGCGTCAAATTATCGGACGCTATTCCCACCTCCTGCAGTCCTTCTGCAGCTCCAGCCCACACTCTTCCGACATGTTGAAGGAGCACAGCCAGCAAAGTTCCAAAAGAGGCAGCAATGGAGTTCTATCAGGGGGCGCCGCCTTGCGGGATATGGTTCCGAACATGATAGTAGGAATAGCCTCTGCTGGGCGCTGTAAGCGAGAGATCAATTCTCGTATCTGGTTCGTCCCGCTGATGGCGCCACAGACCCCCTGAAACCATGGCCGTCAGGGATCAGCATTTTGAGTTTCTCGGATTCAGAAGACATCGCATTTCTTCGAAACGAAAATGCTGGATATATGATACGGTGTCTGCTTGAAGCCCGGTGCTGAGCTTTTGAGGCTTTGCCTGTGTCTATGAGGCGTCGCGAATGGTGTTCGAGTGCAACAACGGATTTACCAGCACGTGCTGAAGAAGGACCAAGTTCTGCGAAAGCCCGGCGCCGACCGCCGACCGAGGAGGAACTATTCAACCCCAATCATCCGAAAGCCATTGATGCCCAACGTCCGCACAAACAGAAGACCATGGCTTTCCGAGATTCATCCCAGTGGGAAACAAGTGAGGCGCACCGAAACACAGACAATCTTGCTTCTCTCCCACTTCGCCACACGAAACACACTGTAGTGCCAAGATGCTCGTGCGAGATCCTGGATGCGTTTCACACTTGCTTCAGGTGCCTCATTGGCTGTCTTGACATCAATCGCCGACCTCGTGCACGATCTGATCTGTATTGCGATTTTGATCATTCTGGACTGCTCAATCAAAGAAAGAACGAGGCTTGCGGGTTTCTAGAAGGACTTCGACTACTTAGATGCTTGCCTCGAAGTTGCATCTTAGTGACACCTGAAGTACCTATGCTTGAGGTGCCGTCTAGCATCCGCTGTGCCTTCCCAGAACTCGCCCGCTACTCCTAGCCACGGCAGGACCCAAAATCCTGTAAGCTTAGTCACCAATGCACATTCAGATGAAGTTCACACGCTGCTCAACAACTGACGCTAATTCATGCCGAAAGCAGTGAATACTCGAGGCAGTGAAGTGCTCGTTTCGGTTTGCTGCGGACCTTCACTCTCTCGGAAAGATATAAGTACTCGTCCTGCCCTCGACTTCAGCGTCTGCCTCTTGCATCACCCACAAGACCAGAGACGTGCATTGTCATACTATGGTAGTACCTGCTACTGCGTGGTGGGACGAGCGACTTCGCAGTGCGGTCAAGTGGCCCTTCGAGGCCGCCTTGACAGAGTAATCATTCTATGAGGACTTAGTCCTGCCATACAACAATTGCCACACTGATACAACAGCTGTACAGAAAGCGATCACACTTCAGATCGGAGCGACTCTAGTGCATTACGGGCTGCCGCCAAGCAACGACTGAGTCATAGTTTCCTTCTACATGTCGTACGTATTCTCAGAGTGAGAATTGAGGTATGCGATCCACTATCCAAGCGCTTCCCAGGCGACGAGACGCAGGCGATTCTGAATTCGAGACCGACCACATACCCAAGGTCTTCAGGTATATCTCACTACGCTCTGGTTTCTACGCGGCTTAGTCTCAAAATTGCGCCGTGCCCGATTCCAGCCCTCGCCCAACCTCCATACACACATGTGACCCTCCTTCAGGTGACGGCAGAGACTCTCCAAGCCAGGGGAAAGATCATTCCAAGTATGCCCGCAACTAAGCCCCATTCCCCCGTATCCGCTTACTCTCCCTTGTCTTCTCATACACCTTATGCTCCCACTTCTTCCTCGGCTTCGTCGTCTCCGTCGCAATCGGCTGCCCAACAGAGGCCTCAGACTCCGTGTCTGAGCTCTCGCTGCTGCTGATGAGAATTGCTTCGTTCTGGTCCTCCTCGATCAGCGCCTGAACGCGAAGTGGCGTGATGGAGCGTGTAACGGGCCGGTGACCGACGGTCGTGGGCTCGGAGACGGCACGCTTTGCGGAGGCGGCGGCTGTGGTGTCGTTGAGTGGGACCAGGGTCGTTGTGGTTTTCGAGGCCAGGATGGACTGTGCGTCTGTTTGGGAGTCGGGGGCATCACCTACGGATGGCGCTGGAGTTGGCGAGCGTGGTTGAGCGGAGACCTGTTGAGAGGACGTGGCGGCCTCTTGCCTAGCTCCATCTTCGTCATCAGTGGTATCACCGATATCGACCTGCAGCTCTGCCGCTGAGGTTTGAGAACGAGTTCGTGGACGGTGAATGCTCTTTGTGGTAGGCACATTTGCGACTTGGTCAACCTCGTTCTCGTCCTGTTGTCCTTGTTGGCTTTGATCCTTGTCACCTGGATCCTCATCGGCTTGATCCTCTTCTGCTGGATCCTTTCGCTCGACGACCGGCGTCTGAGAACGAGTTGATGGACGATGATGGACATGATTTTTGACGGGCATAGCGCCAGCGTCGACCTCAACATCTTCCAGTGGCTCGGTGGCTTGCGATTGAGAACGCGTACGAGGACGGCGCGCGGCTCTCTCTTGCAGCTTGGATGGTGTCGTTTCTTGGTTGATGTCGTTCGCAGGGAGTTCTTCAGCCGTCATGACAGCTACCGAACCCTTCTCGGCCACAGCGTTCTTCTTGGTCTTGGTTTCGGGCTTGCCCCTGGCCGCAATCGCCGCAGCCTTTGCTTTTGACGTTGCAGAACGCTTCGCAGGGAGCGGCTTTCCAGGCTTCGACGAAGCATTCGCTTCGCTTCTGGTGTTAGCAGCGGGAGTCTTCGATCGTGCTCGAGTCTTCGCGGGACTCGTCGTGGTGGTGGTTCTCTTCGCTACACTCTTGGTCGTCGCCACAGGCATTGCTGTTCGTGAGTCCCGAGGTTCGTCTGGAGAGGCTTTCAGTGGACTTTCCAGGTCTACAGCAAAACCATTCTCCATCGGAGCCGTACCATCGGTATGGGTGTTAGCGAAGTCATCGTCACCGACCATGTAGCTTGCTTCGTCGTCAACGTCCCTCGTGGTGCCCGCAGCAGTTTGAGACCCAGCTTGATATCATCTCGAGCTTCCTTGTGACCAACGGCCCCTGTTGATCCATCTTGTGCCGATTCAATGTCATCTACGGCCTCGTCATTGACCGTTTCGGTGGGAATAGAGAAACGGTCGCGACCTGTGATCACAGTCTGTTGCCGTGGAAGCTTTTGTGAGTCGGCGACTGGTGTAGTCGCGTCGGGCACTGGATTTTGAAGCCGATTGCTCCGTCTCGGTAGCAGAGGCACGAAGTTTCCATTGCCTTCGCTCGTGGTAGAACTGCTCGGGCCAGCTGCAGCGATTTCGGACGCTTCAGACAAGCCCGCTGGCGCTTCTACCTCCTGTATTGCTGCGCTGGCTGGAATGATGGGGTCTGCGCCGTTGGTGTCTGCGTACGTGGCATCATTCACCTGAAGCAATTCTGAATCACCCAAAAGAAATGCTGCTGTGTCATCGCCGATTGTCGGCAGCGTCTCATCAGCTCGGAGGTGTCCCTCGACGCGAGAAGCGTCTTCGGCGTAGGCAATTTCTGCTGTGCGTGGATGTTCATCGATATGAAAAGCTTCTCCAGCATGAGGAGGTTCTTCATCTTCGGCAGCTTCCTCAACTTGAGCAGCTTCTTCAACTTGGGCAGCTGCTTCGACTTGGGCAGCTTCTTGGCTTTCAGCAGCTGCTTCAGCTTGGTGAGCAGCTTCAGCATGAGAAATCTCTGCAATCTGGGAAGCTCCTTGACCTTGGGGAGCTTGTTCGACTCGGGGACGTTCTTCGACTTGTTCACCCCGAGAGACCTCCTCAGCTGGAAGGGCTTTTTCACTTTGTGGAAGTTCTTCGACACTCGGCAAGACCGTAACGCCACCCCCAATATCAGCGTCTGGCTCCGGCATCTCAATCTGCTTTACCACATTTGCCTCGCCAACCTGACTGCGTGCACTTGCTTCTGTCGTCGAGTTGCTAGCTGGTACGTCTGCATCAATGCCAATATTCTCCGGAACACCCTGCGGTGTCTCACTCTTTCTCGGCCTGCCTCGCTTCCTCGTCCCTGGTGTAGCAGTCGTCGCAGCCTTCTTAGATGCAGCCGTCGTGGCCTTCTTGGGCGCAGTCATCGTAGCCTTCTTGGTTGCAGCCGACTTCTTTGGCTTCTTCGTGGGCGACACTTCGGGCAGCTCGTTCACAGTCTGCGGGACCTGCTTCTTCTTGGTCTTCGGTGTAGTCGCCTTCTTCTTCTGCTTCTTTTTTGCAGGTCGGTCTTCGCCGTAAGAAGAGTCCCCGTCGTCACCTGGGTTGGTGAACATGACTGGTGCGGTACGCGATGCCGAAGCTGGTACTGGCTCAGCGTTCAGAATTGCGTCGGGGACTTTAACCTTCAGTGTAGCTACTAAGGATGGTCTAGCGGCGTATTCGTTGACTGGCGTTGACAATGCTCGTTCTGGCGGTGTCGAGGGTGCTGGCACACCACGATCTTCCTCATCGTCATCAACTACGGTGATCGGAGAGACACAGGTCGGTCGTTCAGGGCTGCGGCGACCGCTCTCGACGGTACCCGGGTTCTGCGCAGTGGACTTGGCAACAGCGAGAATGCGAAGCAACTCGTGAAGAGCATCACCGGCGTCCGGCTCAGGGGGTATAGCATGCTCGACATGGTCTTCGATCGATGGAAGGACATCATCTTCTGCAGAGCCCAGCGGAGGCGCATCCACCATTTGAGTGTCCATATGAGGCCGTCTTCGCCCAGCAAGAGGACTATTCTGGTGCGCGACATCTTGATCTTGCTCAGCTTGAGGTTCGTCCGCGTCCTTCGTATTCCGACGGACGAGAGGAGTCGCAGCCGACGTCTGCGGAGTGGAGAACGTGTCCCCTTCTTCGTCCTGCACACCATGATCACTGCCATCTTCGAAGTACTCAGAGGCCCGCTGAGGTGTATGCTGGAATTGCTGGGTATGCTTCTTGAAGGCTGCTGATGGTTGAGGAGGGGACGAAGTGAGCTCGACTCCCTCTGAATCAACAGCTAAAAATGAGGGAGTGGCCGGTCTCGATGTGTTTGACTGTACTGCCGAGACTGGCTGCACCAATGATTCGGGTCCTGTGGTGTTCCGAGGATACTCGTTATCCAAGTCAACTGCTCTACTTGGGCTAGACGACTCAACGTACGCGGTGCCTCTCTTATCGTACTTCAACACTACGACCTTCTTCGGCTTCTCGCCTTCGGTGGATACAGACGTACTAGTGCCCGATCGCTTGCGGCCTGTGGTATCTGTCGACAGACCAGGCTTATGGGACGATCCCCAGAACTGCATATCTCTTCTCAGATCCGCCATCGCAGCAGTCTCCTTCAATTCGCCTCGATTGCGCAGACTCATAGATCCGGCACTTCGCTGACCAGTGGAGGCGCCTGACGACGGAGACGATGCTGGGGTGTTCAGCTGATGTTCGCGGAACTTCTGCGTCTGGGCGATGTCCGTGGCTCGCTTTTGTGCGACTGATGTAGCTACCCGATTCGCTTGATCTTCTTCTTCGGCATAGTCAGTGTCGTCAGGATCGGTGGTGTGAGCACTAATACAACGAGCCGTGTTTGCTCGAGGCTTTTTCGGGACCGAGACAGGCGGCGAGCCCATGTCTTGTTCAGTCGCCGGTATCGGTGGCGGCAAGGATCTCTTATGAGACCGTCGATCTGTGATGGACCGCGGCTTCGCCTTGCTGATGGTGCCAGCTGCCTTGCGATCTTTCTGGTTACGTGCGATCCTGGCGTCGAGGCCTGGTAGAGTTGCTCCCCTTGGTGGAAGTTCTTTCGACCGCCTGTCTTCCATTACCTGTACTTGCTCGACACTCATATGCACCATAGGGTACAGCGCAACGAGGGACGAGGCTTGAACCAATTGTCCGCTACCCAGCGGATCAGCAACCCATGTGCCCAGCAGCTCCACTGGCAGATTGCGCTGTATCAGGAACTGAGTCGCTTTTGCGAGCTGTTGCGGTGACCCCAGTTCATAATGGCTAATCCGTACCATGTAGTCGAGGTGCTCTACCATGAACTCTGGCTCGAAACAGTCAGTCTCTCGTGGGCGGGAATCGTGGATCTGTTGCAGGGTAAGAGGGTTCCGCTTGCGCCAGTCGTGAGCGTCGAGCATTGTATTGAACTCTTCCGGCAGCAGTCCGAGCCACAGCCCAGCTTTGTGAGCGCCTTGGAGATGGCTTATTGTGCAGAAGATGCGATAGCGATAAGCTAGCTCCAGGCCTCTCCATTGGATGAGCTTCCCATGTCGACGAGAGGGAGACTGTCGGCGACCGAGCTGCTTGGAGTTGTGTGACTCTTTGGCCTTGTCAACAGGCTCGTGAACTTCTTCACTAGTATCGCGCGACACCACATCTGACTCAATTTCTTCAGCGACCTCGTTCGCGTCGACCTCGTATTCGGTTCTCTCCTCGGCAGCCGGAATATCGCCAGTCAAAGGCAGTGACGGGAACGCAGCAGGTCGATGACAGGGATTGAATGGTACGGTCTGCGCAGCAAGCAACTCGGGATACTCAGGCTTCGTGCCGTTTCTTTTCAGGTAAGGCTTTCGATAGTTGATATCTTCAACCTCATCTTCGTATCTCAAAGGCTGCTGGATCTTGCGTCGGAGGCGCGTACCCGATGAGGTAGTCTTCTTCATAGCGGCGGGACTGGCATGTTCGATGTCTCGAGAAAAAGTTGGCGAAATCAGGATAGAGGTAAATCGTTGCGAGTGCAATTGTAGACGAGATATGGATGTGTGCGTGAAAGACGAATTTCATTGTCTGATTGTCACTAGTGTGTCTGCTTTGAAGTCGTGCGTTGTTTGTTCGCCCAGGCAACGGCACTTGAGAGGTGATGCGCCCGTCACTTATTGCTATCATCAACTGAGGGTCAAAGTACTCCGTGACATGGTGACTTACGACTTGACCGCCTCACAGCACGACTTGACCTGACCATCATCCTCAACTTCCATGTTTGTGACACGCCAGAGCGCGGAGCCGATCACGACCGAGCCCCCTTTTCGAAGCGCTGTTGTCGCTGGCGATCATCTGCCTCCCGAGGTGGACTCTGTGACGCTTTCGGGCATCTTGGTCACAAAATAGAACTGTCTTGACTTGCACAGAGCGACCCTCGCGGTCGAATGCATGAAGTGATATCGACATCATGATGTCTGTTCAATCCGATACGTCCATGAATGGCGCAGTCCCTGGTCGATCAAGTGTCTGAGGCGCATCTTCCATTGATTCATCACCTTCCTCCTCCATGGTGGACATCGTCCGCTTCAGACGCAGCGGCATGCCGACAGTTCCCATAGCACCAACCTGCATCTCTGCTTGGAGAATCGTCTCAAACGTAGACAGCATCTGCTTCATGCTCTCGTTCAGACCGATAGAGAAGCGTCTGGATTGGATGAGCTGGATCGCTGTGTATGACTCTAGGCCGTAGAGGACCATGAGGAGTGCGGCGACGAAGACCGCAGATCTTTCGTTGCCGTTCTCGCAGTACACCAAGATTCTAGCCGATATGTCTTGGACGCCATTGATGATCCCTCCTTGGCAGCTGGCTTCCATATGGTCTACCACCATCTTGATGACTGGTCTCACGTTGCGAATGAACTCCCAAGGACTGTCGATGTCGAGGATTGCAATCTGTCGTCCGGAACTAGTCGGCATTGATGCCGGATGTAGTAGACTTGGCTTCTTCCGAACCATCTGCGCACTGCGGACTGCAACCATGCAGCTAATCTGATTGTCGTCGATGAATTGTGCGTCCCTGGCGGCGAAACCAGGACCCAGGAAGATGAACGGGATGATGTCTTGGGCCTTCGAGCGTTCGTCGTAGTTCCAGGTCAGCATCCGATGCCTGAAGTGGCCCAGCTTATCTACCGACGCAAGTTTATGGATGAATGCTGGGTTGCCGTAGCTGTCCGTCGCGTACAAAGGAGGCGATTTGGGTTTGATCTGTATGTGGGGATGACCATTCGTGAAGACGAGATCTGCTGGAGGTACCTGATGACGAGCTGATGCGCTCAGCTGCTGATTTCGGTCCATGTAGGGCATTGTCGGGATGTACGTTGGCGCTACATCGGCAGTGGCATTGGCGACGACTTCGCTGGACATTGAGGCGTCCATATTGGCAACGTTCTGGCGAGAAGACGATTGTTGTGGCGATTCAGAATCGTGTGTGATGAAGAGGATGCGCAAGCAACTTATGACTGTGCATAGAGCATCGTCTTAAATCGATGTTGGTCAGGCTGTTTCGAGTGGTACTTTGTCTGTGCAAGAGGGCGGGCAGGTAAGGCAGGTTGGTGCTCCAAGGCAACACCTCTAGATCAGTCACTTTGTGAATATTGCTGCTTTGTCTTCACTCGTTCACGAGATCGTGTCCAGAATACCTGCACTTTCTTCGACTGGCCTCCATCCGATAAATCATCCATCATTGCCCTTGTCTACGGTGTCGTCGCAACGCAACTCAACGGTGAGTTCAGCATGCATCAGGTAAATAGCGCGCAGAAAGCCTTTTAGAGACTTTTCTCTCCGCCTTACGCTCCTAAATCGAGCACCGGGAGTCTCGACGTGTACATGTGGTCACATCTGGAAGGGTCGATATGGAGCGGAGGTTCAAGATCCGTGGCCAAGAAAAGCGGCCGGTCCATGCGAAACATACTTTCAGTTGTATACGTTGGGGACGCCGCCATTTCGAGTAATCAGTGCCATGCTGTCTAATAGGTTCGAGATATGGAGCTGTGTCGGCATGTCTATGGACATCAAATATCTAATCTACACAAGGAGCCAGCTGTCGCTCCTTTCCACATGTATGATACAAGTCCATGCTGGGAATACCCAAGACCACCAAGCAACGTTATCGCTTCTCCTGATTCAAGGAGTCTTGGCTTTGGCTCTTGCGCTGAGCTTCATTAACTTGCCAAACAGCGCGCTCGACCTCATTGCTGAGCTCAGGCACCTCCAGCCCACTAGCGACCTTGTTGTGACAGTCAGCCGGTAGGATAACCTTCTCATCCGGCACAGTCTTATCTTCCAACTGTGCTGCGGTCACGAAGTTGAAATCCGGGGAATCTGGCGCTAGGTTTTCGTATAAATCCTCGATCTGTTTTGTCGAGATTGGCCTGATTAGTCGATTTTCCAGGATGAACTCAAGGTGATCGGAGCCTTTGAGAGCTCTCCAATGTGACCAGCAACGATAGGCGGCGTAGAAGAAGGGAATGTTGGGTACACAGGTACCAGAGCAAACGGCGCAGTCAACGGCATGACGAACATGCTGCCGATGAAGCGATTCCAATGCAGTGTCTTCCGCTCCCTTGCCAGTCGGTAAAGCACCTTGGGCACGTCTGCCTCATGTACGATATTCCCGGGATAGACCACATCATACCTCTTGCCTTCAGTCAAGGTGTTCGCCTCCTGCTTTGGCGTGCCCGGCGGAAAGCTCTTAAGCCCCCATTCCTGATATGGAATGCGCTTGAGGCCGGCGTTGCCATACTTGATCACCGTCTTGCGCCATCCCTTGTCATAGGTTTCCCACTGCGCCCATGTTTTGGCAGCATACTGTGTAGCACGGTCTGCGTAGCTGTTGGGCTTGGTTGTCGCTTGCTGAACAGGTTTCTGGCAGTATACAAGAGCTTGACGGGTCGTCAATGGTAGGAGGAAGATGCGCATCGAAGAGAGTGCCGGGTCCTGGACGGCCGTTGGCAGATGGAGGGACTGGCAGGGACTATCTCATGGTTGCAGGCGTAGAAGGGCGTGTTTTGTGGAAGAGCTCAACAACTCTTCGAAAGTCGAAGTACGGGAAGGGAAACGAGCGATAGTGCCTCGAGATTCAAGGGCGTGTTTCGTCGCAACGAGCTGTTAGGTTCAAGCAATATTTTGGCGTAGAATCACAACGTCACTGCGGATATCGAGTCCTGCAGTGATGCACCGCCACAGGCCTGAGGCGCCCGGGGGAGATCTGCCCTGTTTCTCGCTCGCTTAAAACAACATTTGATCTCCACTCATCATCTGCTACTACCAACCACATCCGTCAGCAGCGAGCCTGCACAGTCATCCGCTACATTCGCATCTGTATAATAGCAGTGTTCCCTGCACGCCTGAGGGTGTCGAGAGAAAAGTCACCCGCGAAGGCCTCGCTACCATCGTCCACCGGTCCGGCGGCACCATGAGCAGGTAAACACCACATTATTACTAGCCACTTGTCTGTTGCTTCTTCGATGTCAACAGCCGGCTTTCCCTGGCAGGCCGAATCCCATGTCCGCGAGCCCACATACCTCGACGAGAAGGCGCCAGTCCCTGCTGTGCCAGAAAACAAACATCCGGAACCTCCGGTCGCCAGAAAGAACACGGTAGCCACTGTTTCGCCGCAGGTCAATGGCAATGGCAAGCACTGCTCTTTTAAGGACTCTCACCCAGGAAAGCAACGAGCGAATTCGGGGAAGGCACAGAATTTGAACAGATCAGCTTCGAGTCACTACCATCCACAACGACACAAGGCTGGACCTGTCCAGCCACCTGTTCGAACTCTACCGGCCTGGATCCAGGATGCGACAGAGAGCGACCTCGACGACATCGATCCCGCTTACCTGGATGCGCCGGACATCGCATTTCTCGCACAGCACAACCACAGTCCGTCCACACCCAGGAGAGCACAGAATGGTGTACAAGAACACAGATCAAATCCAACATCCTCCGGTGACTGGCGGCCGGACAAGACGTCACGATGGATCAGCTTCGGTCGAGCCAGTGTATACCCACGAGAGAACTTCGACAACGAGCAGTTCAGCCCGGAATACTTGAACAAGGAGTTCGGCGACTATTCCAAGCCATGGCTGGCTGACCGTGAAGACGAAGATGGCGAAGATACCAGCAGATATCAGGCTTACAAGAAGAAGCGACGGGCATGGTACAAGCGCATTCAATTCACGATATTGCGGAACCCGTTCATTCCACTGGCGTTCAGGTTGACGGTGATGATCTTTGCATTGACCGCCATCGGGCTTGGGGTTACCATATATCGCGAGACAGGCAGAATAAGCGATTGCCTGAAAGAACCGGCTGGAAGCAGGAGTGATGCTTGTAGGAGGGTTCTCAACGATCCACAAAATGGGCAATATGAGGAGGTGAATTACTATCGGGATCCCTCTGCTCTCATGGCCATCATTGTCGACGTCGTCTCGGTGGTGTACACATCCTACATCACCTACGACGAATACTTCTCCAAACCTCTGGGGCTACGGCCGGCGCGTGCGAAGGTACGACTGGTGTTGCTGGATTTGTTTTTTATTGTCTTCCAGGCGGCCAATCTTAGCTTGAGCTTCGAGTCCCTGACGGTGGATGACGGGGCGTGTGCGGTGGGGACTGCTGACACTGGAACTCAGTATCGTTTTGGGAGAGTGTGCAGCCGCCAGGAAGCGCTCAGTGCTGTGCTCTTGGTGTCGTTGGTGGCTTGGTTGATGACCTTTTCTGTGAGCGTCCTAAGGTATGTGCATCACCTAGCGCGTTGTGTTATGGGCACCGACTAACCATTGCCAGGCTCGTCGAACGGATAATGTAGTACAGACCTCCTGATAGCTGATCTTGTACACTCACACATGCAATGTTGGCCCGTCATCTCCATACACAGGATCCCGCGTGAACCATGCTAGCTTCGCTATGCCCTCGACCTTCTTCTCTTCGCCCTTCCTGCCATAACACATGTCCCAGCTGTGCCTTTGCGGGTAGGAACCAATCATCTGGAAGGCTCCGTGATCTTCTAACAGGCGATGACCTACTCCAGCTGGTATTACGACGACATCGCCCTTTTGCAGCACCGGCTCTACACGGCCTGAGTTCTCCTCGCCACCGAAACAGCACTTGGCTGAGCCAGAAGATATTACGAGCACTTCGTGGGTGGTTGAGTGGAAATGGGTATCACTGTACATCGTGTATCGCCATTGCGGTGTGACGACACCCGTGTCTGTTAGATGTTTCTCAATCTGAGATGCGCTTGCTGTGGGGAAGGCGCCATGGAAAATCATCAATGGCTTGTTTGAGATTGAAGTGTTCGGGAGGCCTTTGAAGGCAGGGATTTGGTGTGTTGACACCTTCAGGGACTGTAGGGCGGCGGCCATTTCTAACGTGGTAGGTTCTGAAAAGTGGCCGAACAAATCCTCTTGGTTCGATGGTGATGTTGTATTTAAAGCCGGGCTCTTTACAGACACCCGCTCGGCCCCAGCATTTCCTTTGAAGTCAACAGTGACAAAGTGCAATCGAAGTTGACGTCACTAACAAGAGGGCACTTGCCTTATGTAACGCGTCCAAGTTAGGCAGGTCAGCCGAAGTTGGGGTTGAGATCCGTGACTGACTTCGGTGAGCCGCAAACAAGTGGCACTGGCAGTACTTCTTACTTGCATTATTCAGACTCGGAAGAAAATCACGGTCTGTCCATCATTAATTGCACTCTTCCTCTCTCGATCTCTTCCGTCTCGCCGCCGTCAACGAGACCGCCAGCAAGACAGTTCACGTCGCCAGATCAGACAAAGGTGGCATCTGACTCAACAGGCGTCTTCCTCCGCCACTAGGCATCAAGGCGACTTGACTGAGTCTTTCACCTGAAAGCATCGACAGGTCGCCTGGTTGAACTGCCTCGCGCTATGCTATTTCATCTTCACTGAATATTTCAATCTTCCTTCATCAAACACACGTCTCTCTAGAGTACGCCGCAGAGATATAGGACAACCACTCACAGCCGAGACGTCCTCGATCGTTGCCCTCGTCCGCCGCTCGCATCGCACTGCTTCGCTTTAGCAAGGGTGCAACACCTCCCAGATATTCCCAAGACCACTACGGCTGAGCCGAAGCAGCAGAAGATGGCGCCCAGCACATCAACCGCTGCCACTCCATCCCAGCGGGCTCGCAGTGAAGTCAATGAAACGTACGTCTTTTCAGTCCCCGCCGACAGACCGTAGCTAACTGTATGTGTAGATGGGCGTACCTCGAGAAGAACGTCGACAATGTCATGAACAAGTTGCAGGAGGGTTTGGACATGAAGACCTATATGTAAGTTCCAAACCTGTCTGTGAGTACCAATCTGACACTTCGTAGGGGAGTCTATACAGCCGTCCACAACTTTTGCACGTCACAAAAAGCCACCGTGGCACCTCCTGCTTCAAGTCCTGGAAATCTTCAGAGCACGCACCGTGGCGCGCACCTGCTTGGCGAGGAGCTGTATAGTCTACTAGGCGAATATCTCAGCCAGCATCTGAAGTTGGTCCTCGACAACTCAGCATCCCACGTCGATGAAGCCCTCCTCACATACTACATTCGAGAATGGAAGAGATACACGGATGCCGCCAAGTATAACAACCACCTGTTCCGATACCTGAACCGTCACTGGGTGAAGCGGGAAATGGACGAAGGCAAGAAGAACGTGTATGATGTTTACACTCTACACCTCGTCAAATGGCGGGATGACTTTTTCGGCAAGGTCCACGAGAAGGTCATGGCCGCAGTCCTGAAGCTTGTCGAGAAGCAGCGGAACGGCGAGACCATTGATCAGCTGCAGGTCAAGGCCATCGTCGAATCCTTCGTCTCGCTCGGCCTGGACGAGCACGACTCCACCAAATCCACTCTCGATGTCTACAGACTCAACTTCGAGCGGCCATTCCTCAATGCCACCAAAGACTATTACGATCAAGAATCGCAACGCTTCGTGGCCGACAATAGCGTGGTCGAGTACATGAAGAAGGCCGAAACTCGGCTGGACGAGGAGAAAGAGCGTGTTGGTCTCTACCTGCACCCCGATATCATGAAGAAGCTGATGGACACCTGCAACGAATCTCTCATCACCGCTCACACCCTCCTCCTTCGCGATGAATTTCAAGTGCTCCTCGACAGCGAGCGTACAGACGATCTCGCTCGGATGTACAAGCTGCTTGCCAGAATTAAGGATGGTCTTGAGCCTCTCCGAGCTCGTTTCGAGCTCCACGTTCGAAAGGCTGGCTTGGCAGCGATCGATAAGGTGGCAGCGCAGGGCGAAAACTTTGAGCCTAAGGTCTACGTCGATGCTCTTCTTCAAGTCCATGGCAAGTACCAGCAGCTGGTCAATGTCGCTTTCACTGGCGAGTCTGAATTTGTCCGGTCTCTGGATAACGCCTGCAAAGAATTCGTCAACCGCAACCAGATCTGTAAATCGAGCTCAACCAAGTCACCCGAATTACTGGCCAAATACACCGATCAGCTGCTCAAGAAAGGAGCCAAGGCAGCCGATGAGTCTGAACTGGAAGAGCTTCTCGTGCAGATCATGGTTGTCTTCAAATACATTGACGACAAGGATGTGTTCCAGAAGTTCTACTCACGCATGTTGGCCAAACGTCTGGTGCACACCAATTCCGTCAGTGACGACGCAGAAACTAGCATGATCTCAAAGCTGAAGGAAGCATGCGGATTTGAGTACACCAACAAGCTGCAGCGAATGTTCCAAGATGTACAGATCTCCAAAGACCTGAACCAGTCGTACAAGGAGCACGAAGATCTTCTGCTGGGCGATAGCAACTCCAAACGCAACCTGGATTCAACATATCAGATTCTAGGCACAGGCTTTTGGCCTCTGAATGCGCCTAATACTCCATTTGCTCCCCCAGCGGAGATCAACAAGGCCATCGAGTCGTTCGGTAAATTTTACGACAACAAGCACAACGGCCGCAAGTTGACATGGCTGTGGCAGTTGTGCAAGGGCGAGCTTAAGGCCAACTATGTCAAGATGGGCAAGGTACCGTACACCTTTCAGGTCTCAACATACCAGATGGCGATGCTCCTGCTGTTCAACGACTCGGAAAAGATTGAATACTCCGAAATGGCACAGCTCACTAATCTGAATGATGAGACACTTGAGCCCGCTCTCATGATTCTCATCAAGGCTCGCGTCCTCAACGCGTCCGACCCCAAGCCCGGTCCGGGCGTCAGTTACACGCTCAACGAAGGCTTCAAGAACAAGAAGTTAAAGGTCAACCTGAATATCACTGTCAAGTCGGAACAGAAGGTAGAGGCGGACGAGACTCACAAGACGATTGAGGAGGATCGTAAGCTTCTGCTACAGGTACGTCTCAATGCGCTCGTTGTCCTTCTTTCAAACTAATTGTATTGCAGGCTGTAATCGTCCGCATCATGAAAGGTCGCAAGAAGCTCAAGCACGTCCAGCTCGTGGAAGAAGTCATTAACCAGGTCAAGTCGCGATTCCCTCCAAAGATTCCCGACATTAAGAAGAACATCGACGCTCTAATGGAGAAGGACTACATTGAGCGGCTCGATAACGATGAGCTGGCTTACATCGCCTAGGCGCAAGCCACGACGTGGGAGGAGTGACGGCGGCAACGAAAATTTAGTTCACAAACTTCGTGAGCGTTCATCCGATATCACATGGCGCGGTGTAGGGTCACGCATTGAACATTTTACCGGCGTTCTCAGATGGTCGCATTGGGTGGGCAGGGGCCCATGGAGGTCAACGTTCACGCAGTACTGACGTCGCACGAATCAAAGTCGAGAGGACTCCAGGGAGAGCATGTGTCCAGAGGGCGTCTCGACTCAAGTTTGCAGACATATTCGTCATCGTAGCCGTAGTCCTATCATGACGCTACGTGTACATGAATGAAACAAAGATCAGATTCACATCTGACAATTCTCAAATCATGGTACATCCGCTGTGGTACATGCAATTATCGCGACCCTCTACGGAAGTATACTTACGAGTTGGGTGTGAGGCAGCGGTCGCAGCCGTCCAAGTTCCCGAATGGCGCAGCTCTAGAGCGCTTCACACATGCTACAGGACCGGCGTACCTGATGTTCTCGAGATAGGCAGTCAAGGCCCGCGCGGAGCCGCCAGCCGATGCCAAGAGCTTCCACCGCTATGGCCAAGACGCGCGCCAGCAAATACCTGACAACGTGTCAATCTCCGTGTACCCTTCTCAAACAGAAACGTATAACTCGCAGCACACCCGACGACAACACTAACGACTGATACTGTCTGTGCTCGATCACAGTCTGCTACCTGCACCCACCGACGAGCAGTTCGAGACCCCAGGTTCTCCTCTGCCCTGCTTCGGCCCTTTTCCATTCCCGTACCAGCCTCGCAACGGGACATGCCGTCGCTTTCCATGCAGGCACTGGCACGATGACCACATTCAACCCTGAAGTCTGCGTAGTAGACTTCAACCATGCCCGAGGCCCAGAAATTGAGTTCTGGGTGACGCCCCAAGGACAAGCGCTGTATGATAACAATGATTGGTCTTTACTCCCTTTCATGGCGCTGAGCGATGGGGTGCATGCTCTTGTCGAGGACTTCTCTTATTTCACACTCCTTCGGCAGCCTGAGTCCGGCGAGAAGAGTGGTACTGGCGGAGCGGGAGGAGCGGTGAAGGGAAAGGAAAGCGAGCCTGCTGCGCCAAGGAAGGGGGCTTCAACGCTGTTTGGGATTGCGTGCACAAGGCAGATCAGGTCAGATCGATTGAGAGTGCGTTCGAAGTCAGTGACGCGATCGAGTGTGCAGAAGAGTGTGGTGTTGGTCGTTGACACCGTTGCGGGCATGGGCGAGCTGAGGACGAGGCTGGGAATGGTCACTGAGATGTGGTTCGGTATGTTCACCCTGCCAAGGAAGTGTCTTTATACTAACACTTGCCAGCTCAGGAGGACTTCAGTGATACGACCATTCTCAAAGGCTTCCAGGAAAGCCTAGTCCGGACATCGACCAGCAGTCCTGCCGAGCAGTTCTCAGGGCTATCCCTTCGTGAGGTCATACACGAGTTTCGCCATCAAACACTCGTTCTCGTCAAATGTCTCCTTTTGCAACGAAAAATGCTCTTCTTCTCGACCAAATGTGAACGCATGTGTATGCTGCAATTCGCCCTTCTCTCCCTATTGCCTGGCCTATCATCACACCTGGAGACTGCCTCACATCCTGAGTTGGATCAGGTCGCAAAGCCAGATGCAGCCACGGTCAAGCAGTCGGCGCGAGCCGAGCTGCTCTCGTCCTTCGGCCAGCCGCTGCCCATCTTCTCGAAAGGATCATTTTTCTCACCTTACACGCCACTACAGCACCTAGACATGCTTGGCTCGTATTCCACGCGAAGCTACGTCGTCGGCTCCACAAACGCCCTCCTCCTACAACAACAAAGTCGATATGCTGACATCATGGTCAACCTCGACACCGAGCCGTACAGTATCTCTATCTTCTCGCCGTCCCTGAAGCAGGCCTCTACCTATCAGCAGCAGACCGACGGTGGATCGATAACCTCACACAGCAAGTGCTTGACACGTGGGATCCAGACAACCCCTCTAGACCGAAGAACATGGGTTACGCGGGCAGCGAAGAGATGATTCGTCTACAATTCGAAGAATATATCCTGAGCCTCTGCAGTAGCATGGCGTACCAAGTCTACCGCGAGCGTACAGATGGCTCGGTGAAAGACGTCTTCTGGAAAGGAGACCAAGGGCAAGAGACCGGCGTCGTCAGCACGCAGAATGAAGCTGATGCGCCGGAGCTACAAGAGAAGCAGACTACCGACGACGAAAAGCCTCCACCAAAGGCCCCTCGACCAAGTGCAGAACAGCAACAACCACAGCCACAGCACAACAGCAGAGCACATCAGCGCACGTCGTCCCTTGACGCCCACCTCCTCCCTAGCGTCGATCTCGGTGCCAACGCCCTGGACTTCAACCCAGAATTCCTTGCCGCCTGGCGGGACACGCGCAACTTCGAACTCTTCATCGCGTCGTTGCCCGAGAATGTCACGCACCCTTTCTCGCCTACTTCTACTGTGATGGACACATCGAGAAAACCCCGAATATTCGACCTTATTCCCCCACAACATCCTACAGGCGGCGGCCTGAATATTGACGATGTGCAGAGGCGGGTAGTACAGGGCATAGGTCAACTGCGGACGAACTATAAGGTGGACGAGCGGGTGGCCGAGACCAGGGAGAATGTAGGGAAGGCGCTAGAGGCTGGAAAAGAGAGGTTCGGGAAGCTGTGGGAGTCAATTGAGGAGCGAAGACGAAGAGGTGGAGGAGGACAGGACGAGAATAGTAGGCCGACTTCTGCGGATGGTCGCGAGGTAAAGGCCGCGGGGATCGGTCCGACTGCTCAGGCTGATACAACAGCTGGCAGTGGCGGTACAGCAGCGTGGACAGCCGCAATCCAAGAACGCGCCGCCAAAGTGCAGAAGCCCGACACTACACAATTACAGCATGCAGCGAAAGAGAATGCCGCCAAGGCAGGCGCATACCTCAGTAGCTGGGGAAGTTGGGCCAAGGAGAAGAGCCGCGACTGGCAACAACAGCAGCAGGCACAGAAGAACAAGGGCATGACTGGGAGTAGTCAAGTCCTTGGTGGTGGGTCGAGTGCGCCAGCGAGTACAATGGCAACAGCCACCGGTACTACAAATGCGACTGCCTCTGCTACTGCTACACCAGGAGACAGCACTGCAACGACCGCAAGTGCAGGGAGCGACACCCTCGCGACGTCCACGTCGAAGCCGCAAAGGATGAGCGCTGGGAAGTTCAAAGAGGACATAGACTAGTGCCTTCATCGATAACGGCAGTGACGGCCTCTACATTAGCTAGCAAGCGAATCTACAATGTTAACCACTTCTACACCCGAAGACCACATGACACGCTAGATGTCGCATCTCTCAACGATGCGCTCGGTCCTTCGCTCGGTTTGATGCCCTCTGACACGTCCTCCCTAGTCCGCTTTTCTGGGAGTTGTTAGCTAAAGCAGTGCCCAGAAAGACCATGCTCACCTGAGAAGTCTGACACGACATCATACAGCGGTAGCAACAAGAACACTAGAGGCAAAAGCTGCCCGAAGCCCCAATAATGCAACAGATCATTCTGTCGCAGGTTCACAACCATCGTCCCAAAGCCGAACAGCCACAGCAGCATGACTAGAGCTAGAGTCCAGTACCATGGCCAGAGCACTTCGGCCAGTAGAGAACATGCTTCTAGCTGGAACTTCCTGTTCGTGGCAGATGCCCGCTTGGCGATGCTGATGTACTTGCGGCAGAATTGCTTTGCTGACCATTTGATGAATAACCGAACTCGGCCATAGGGTGAGTGGTGGTGTGTTAAGAGGCCGATAGGTGATGGTCTGCGGCGTTTGTCGTTGATCCAGAGCTCGATGGCGCTGAGGTCTTTCGGTTCGCAGGAGATTTTGGCGATGATCTCTCTGACTGTTGCTGCTTCTTCGGTTATGACGATGGGAAAGATCGTTATAAGGTACATATACCTGCAGCCATGAGCCCCAGCAGACACAATTCCCGTATAGACTTACGCTATGCAGAAGATCTCAAGCCAAGTCGCTACTCGCCAGAACTGGGCAAGAGTTCTGTGCAATTTGTGCGACTCTGGGTTCTTCTTTGGGGTCAGTATCCCCGCCGCAACAACAAGCCAGAGCCCATAGGTGCTCCACATGAGCACGACCCTGAACATTGCGAGTTTGTGGTGAATCCGAAAGTATGGTCGCAAAGTTATCAGTGTGATGGCATGCGTGACACTTGAGAACTAGCACTAGTCATATCTCTGCGGGAGCAAGGCACCACACGCCAGGTATACTAACCATGACGATGTCTCCGGCAGTCCACAGGTTGTTATGACCTAGATTGACACTGCTGTGATAGTACTTGGCCAAGCCGATTACCATCAGCAGCAGGCCGGTGATGAGCTGTTGGTCAGATAGCGCGCGAACAAAGTTGTTGAGTATTGGGTTCCATTGCGCTGCTTGCAAGCCCAACAATCGCTTCTTCGGCCAACGTCTGAGCCATAGTGTTGTCGTGGCGGCCGTCAGGGTTAGGAAGTTCGATAGGATGAACCCGATTATGACACCGGGCCCGGCAATGTCAGCGTCAAGCTCGTCTGAAGCACTTCCACGAGTAATGAGAAAGGTCATTGTGGCTGAGGCAGCCAAACCACTGCTGCTGTTTGCGCGTCATGATTGTTCTTTCCTGTCTTCCTCACCTTCGGGGCGTACGCGATGACTTATAGTTATCTTGCACAACGCTAAACTTACGGTGACACGAGGCAGACAAGGCAACGGGATCATGTCAGGGAACTAGATGGGGGCTGTGCTAAGCCATAGCTTCCAAGCGAACCAATATGAGATGCCACTTCGATAACGCGCGATCAAGTGCGAATACGTCGTAGGGATGCTCGGATGTTGAAGCGACATTGAGCGATAAGTGATGGGAGGTAGAATACAATCTGATGATCAAGATGCTTAGAGTTGCAAACAGTGGATCGCTCTTCGGGTCTAGAAAGAGTGATCACACGGGAAGGAGCAATCATGCCCAGGAGGTAAAATGATGGATGGCCAGTCATCCGGCATGCCAAATGCCTCTGCACATCTTACTTCGAATATGCAGTTCATACGATGACTCGGTCCACAAGTGACACAGTAAAAGGCATGTGGCTACAGATTGGAAGGTACGAAAGACCTGCATTGACAGAAGGTTGGTAAACACCTGTTCGTCGCCTGCCTCATAAGAATAATCTGGCTTCTACCCAATTCTGGCAATGGTCTCCAGTAGTTGATATCCATGTCCTTGTAGCGGCTATCTAGGGTCTACCGCTCACTTCTAGAAGTGTTCGACTTTTGTCTTCATCCCTCGTTCTGATCGCTGTGCGTTACTTCGTGGACCGCTCATGCTGAATCTTATGTCTCCAACCAGTGCGTGCTCTCACTGAAGTGTGGTCAGCAAAGGCTATGTCGAGGGTCACGAATCAAAACATACCTTCATCCTCTTCCTTGACCTGCAGAGGCTCGATGTTCCAAATTGTGTCAGCGTACTCATTGATGCATCTGTCACTTGTGAAGTAGCCCATGCGTGATACCTGTACTATGTTAGCAAACAGACCGTATCGTCTCGGATCCAACACGTACCACCTGGATGCTCTTCGTGACCCACGCATCCTGGTCCTTGTAGTCCTCATCAATGAGGTCCTGGGTCTTGCAGTATGAATCGAAGTCATCACCGACAAGGTAATAATCGCCGTGGTCGACAATGCCGTTGATGAGAGCCGAAAAGGCGGACTGGTCTCCAAAAGCTCCACTCTTGATGAAGTCAAATACTTTCTTGAGCTCGGGGTTGAAGTCAGTCTTGCTGTAGAAGTGCTTGTGCCGGAGGTCCTCGACGTCTTCGGACAGCGTGCCGAAGAGGTAAACGTTGTCTTCGCCCACCTCGCGCGTGATCTCGATATTGGCACCATCAAGCGTGCCAATGATCAGACCGCCGTTGAGCACAAATTTCATATTGCTGGTTCCGGATGCCTCTGTGCCAGCTGTTGAGATATGCTCGCTGATGTCAGAAGCAGGAACGATGATCTCCGCCTTGCTGACATTGTAGTCCTCCAGGAAGATAACCTTGAGCAGGTCACCAACATCTTTGTCGTTGTTGACAACCTCACCGACCTTGTTTACCAAGTGGATGATTGTTTTTGCCATCCAGTAGCCGGGAGCAGCTTTGCCTCCAAAGATTGAGACTCTCGGTGCAAGCTTCTTGCGTTCCTCTGGTGACATACCTTTGATGGCGAGGTATCGATGAATGAGACCGAAGATGTTCAGTTGCTGACGTTTATACTCGTGTATTCTCTTGACCTGAACGTCGAACAGAGCCTTGGGGTTGACGCTGACTCCAGTACTCTTCTGGATGTGCTGAGCCAGTCGAACCTTGTTGGCGTACTTGATTTCCGCCCATTCTTTCTTGAACTCCTTGTCGTCAGCAAAAGCCTCCAGCTTGTTGAGAAGGGTCAGATCCTTCAAGAACTCGTAGCTTCCGACCTTGGAGGCGATGAGTTCAGACAATCTGGGATTGGCTTGGTGCAACCAGCGACGTGGTGTGATGCCGTTCGTCACATTCCCGAACTTGTCCGGTCCGTAGATCCGCACAAAGTCCTTGAAAATTGTAGTCTTGATGAGATCGGAATGCAGCTCAGCCACTCCATTGACCTTGTGCGAGCCAACGATGGCCAAGTATGCCATGCGGACCATCTTAGGCTGGGACTCCTCGATGATCGACACTCGTGAGAGCAGCTCTCGGTCCTTGGGAAAGCGCTTCTCGACCTGTTGTAGGAAAAACAGGTTGATGTCGTAGATAATCTTTTCAAAGCATTTCATTAGCATATTTCTCTCATGGTATCAACAGCAGTAAACTAGGGGCATCTAGGAGACGACAGGTCAAAGAAGCTGAAGTTGAAGGTCAAGCAGCTCAGGTTCGATGAATTCTTGATGAAAGTGATGTGTTGAAAGTGAGAATGAGAGGTTGAACAAGCTGGAGTCCAGAGTTGTCGAAGTGCATCCAGTCACCGGAGGGAAGGCACGCGTGGTGAATTGACGCGTCAAGTGAACTTGTCGAATGGCAGGAGCCCCCCACCAAAAAATTTCATGTCGTCCAGAGTCCAGAGTCCAGGAAGCAGCTACGTCTTGAGAAAAGAAAAGGATTGCTCACCTGAAGATGGCGAGGCAACAAGTTCTGGATCAGGGGAACAGACCACTTCTCCAGGGCCTCAGGGAGGACGGTGTGGTTGGTATAGCCGAAAGTTCTCCCAACAATATCCCATGCAACATCCCATTCAAGGCCTTCCAGATCAGTCAAAATGCGCTGAAGCTCGACAATTGCGAGTGTTGGGTGAGTATCGTTGAGCTGAATGGCGACCTGATCGGGGAATTCTGACCACTTTCTCTTGGTCTTCTTAAAGCGTCTCACGATGTCGTAGAGAGATGCAGCACACCAGAAATACTGCTGCTTCAGGCGCAATTCCTTGCCTCTCTCCAGGTTGTCGTTGGGATAGAGCACGGCAGAGATGGTTTCGGCACGCTGCTGGTCGCCAACAGCACTTTCGTACTCGCCTGCATTGAATTTGGCAAAGTCAAACTCGCCGGAGGCAGCCTTGCTGGACCACAACCGAAGATTGTTCACTGTGGGCGTGCCGTACCCTGGGACAGGCACATCGTAGGCAGTTGCAACCACGACCTCGCCGTCCTGCCATGAAGTGACCTGCTTGCCGTTCTCGTCGGTGTACTTGTTGACCCATCCGTAGAATTGCACATCCACAGTCACATCATGGCGAGGAAACTCCCAGGGGTTGAAATCGAGCCAATAATCCGGAATCTCAACCTGGTAGCCGTTCTCGATCTCTTGCTTGAAGATGCCGTATCGGTATCTGAGACCGTAGCCCCACGCAGCGTAGTTGAGGGATGCCATGCTGTCGAGGAAACAAGCCGCCAACCGTCCGAGACCACCATTGCCGAGAGCTGCATCGTGTTCCTGGTTTACGACGTCTTCGATTCGGAAGCCCAGGTCGGCGAGACCGTCTTTGGCAACGTTCTTGAGACCGACATTGAGCATGGCATTGTCGAGCGCCCTTCCCATCAAAAACTCGAGGGAAAGGTCTGCGGTCAGTCAGTGATCGATGCTCGTGCTCCAGCATTCAGATCTTACAGTAGATTCGCTTCTGATCAGCGAAAGTCTGTCTCTGCTGCGTCTTGTCTGAGCTTCGTATTAGCCTCCCATCTCCTCCATCTTTCTGATCACTCACTCCAGTCAATAACCAGACGATCTCTGAATGCAAGAGCCGTTCCGGAGTATGCCGCGCTTCAGGATCGTCAGTCGCAGGGCGTATATACATGCAGGAATACGTACAGCTCATCGCAGTTGAACAGAGAGCGAGCGAGAGTCGTCTCGATGTGTTTGACAACCTCTTTCTGAGCACTCTTGTCAGCACCAGCATCTCGTCCCCAAGAGAATGTCCTACCTCGAACTCATCTGTGGTCTTGAAGCCAGAAGCAGACTGTATAAAGACTCAGCTGTCGTTCTGCTCGCTCATGGCTACCAACGTACGAATTTGCGCCATGCTTCTCTCATATGCTCTGGAATACTGCTCTCGACAGACTTGATCTCGCTGGGGCCCAGACCGGTGACTGTTTGTATGAGCGACCTGCGTTCTGCTGGGGTATGCATTCGTACCTGTTCTCTTGTGCTTTGGTCTTGAGAAGCCAGGCCCGACTGGACCTTGCAGAGTGCTGACCGGAGCATGCGTGCTCAGCGTTCGCTCTCGAGGAGCTTTGTCGACTGCTGCGGCAGCCATGGTGGGGGAGTGTGGTGGGATGTGAAGCGACGACTACCCTGAGACCCTCACTAACGACAGCAAACTACACCCGGCAGAGAGAACGGAGTCTCACAGAAGATAGCTGCCAGAGGTGCTGAGCTGAGGGAGAGCAGCAGTATACTCCAGAAATATTCTGGCAGCAGCAACGTCCGGGGGAAAGCTTTTTGAGTGTGAGGAATTGACTTTAAAGCAGTGGCTTCACTTCAAAGCTGCAGGAACTCCAGCAATAGTATATCCTGGCAGTGGCACCCGTCGAGCAAACGACTGGATGATTAAGGAGCTACTGCAGTATAGAAGCCACAATCTGGACTACATAATAGATGGAAAGCACCCCTTCGCGAATAGAAAGTGCTGCTGTAGCTACACCCGCCGCATTCCAGGCCACATGCAAGTATCCACACTGATATGAGCATGGGCGCTGATCGTCGATTCTCTATAAGCCCAAGCTCGTTTGGGTGAGTCTTAGGTATTAGTATGCGATGAATTGTTTGCGCCATGGCCGTGGCGGTGAGCGTGCTATCATTGATATGTGTTCCATATGTGGGTGCTGAGTGTTCAAGTAGCAGTCGAGCTCTGCTTTGTCACGTTCACGCGTTTTAGGCATGCTCAGCGGCCTCAAGCGGCAGTCTGCGCCCGTGTCATGTACCTGAGGGCATGCGACTCATGAGCACGGTTCGCCGCACAGCGAGAGTATTATAGTGGCCTGTGACACCGTGTACTTCTTGAATGCAATTGTCTCAGAATTTCGCCGATTATTAGTTGAGGCGGGGCAGAGTGTTGAGCGAGGGGCAAATGAGCTGAGCCGGGGAGTTCGTCCGTGGCTGTGGGGGAAATCTCCAAGTGCCAGGAGTGCTTGATGCTGGGGGAGGAACTGGTGTGGGGGTTGTCAAGAATGCTCAGAGGCCCGTTGAACACGACCAGAAGGGACGACACTTCATGTCAATAAAATGATCTGCACTTTCCTCATCATTGGGTGGCATTACATCCTTCTTACCTTTCGACAGATCAGATCCTCGACCCTTGCTGGTATTGTAGTCAATACACATGGCTAGCATGTCCGCGTCCTCTTGTCTCCTCCCTTCTCCAGTGGCTCTACCACACGTGAATGGTGTATCATTCCGCATAAGTGCACGATCCTGGGACTGTCTCCGGCCTCTTCTCTTCTCCTCCTTGTCCAAGGTCATGTTCTCACTGCCACCAACCTCTCATTTCTTCTTTCCAAACAAGACGCTGCAGTTCGCGCAAATTATCAAAACACTCCAGGAGGACCGGCACCCTATGCGTGCGATCTGCCCAGCTTTCCAAAGAAGTTTTCCAAGTCGTGATGCGGGCATGCCCCATATCTGCGCCGTGATGAGCATGCTATCGCACTGTCTCGCATGGAATGGCTGTAGACGCCTGGAGCCCGCCCGGAGCCTGCAAGTGGGGTGGTGAGAGGCCTTCCTCGTATAGGCCTGTTTCACCAGTGCTGTCCGGTCACGCCAGGTCCGATTTCCGATATACCCAAGTCGTCGATGTCGGTCGTTTCGTTGTGATCATAAAATGCCTGAATCCTTGAGCGCGTTTTGTAGAATAGTTTCCTTTACGGCTGCAAACACGAGTCGAATATTTGTTGTATCGGTGGCTTGTGTGAGACTATCGACGTCAGCAGGAATTGATCAGAGCTTCCTAAACACTTACTGAGGATAGAGATTCAACTGTGCGCGGTTCACCTGGTTGAACCGCCATAGAAGGTATTTGGCGGCTCTGTTGACGTCGTTGCCGCCCGAATAGTCTGGGAAATAGTTGCCAAGTGGCGATCGCCCCAGCTTCTCCTTGAAGAGATCGACTTTGTTGAGGAAGAGAATGATACTCGTCCGCATGAACCACCTCGAGTTTACGACTGAGTCAAATAACACCAGGGATTCCATCATTCGGTTCTGGCAAAGTCAGCTAACGTGATCGAAGCGACTCGGATGTCACCTACTTGATTGGCCTCCTCCAAGAGAACTTGGTCGTATTCTGACAGCGCCACACAGAAAATGATTGAAGTGACATTTTCAAAGCAGTGAATCCACTTTTTCCGCTCACTTCTTTGTCCGCCAACGTCGAACATGCTGCTAAGAGTCAGTCCCGCTCCCTATGATGGCATGATCCGGGGCTTACTGTATGCTGAGCTGACCCATCGTGAATCTCGTTTCGTAGATACCTGTGGTCTTGGTACGCGCTCTCAATACATCTGCCTCATCGGGCACGTAGTCTGGAGCGGCCAGCCGTTGCACCTGGTCGAAGAAACTATACCGATCGTCAGTACGTCCGTCGCGCAACACCGACATTGCGGTAGTAACTTACTATGATGCTGAGTCCATCAGATAGAACTCGCTCTGCCGCTCCATCGTTTTAGCCGAAGCGGGATCTTTCCATATTCGTTCGACTGCCTCGGCGGCTTTGGGCTCGAGTGTGCTGTCAGGGTCTGGGTCCACATTATAGCTTTCGATATACACTATTGCTTCCTTGACTTTTTCGTTGTCGGTATCGATTTCGAACTGCTGCATGGCGCCTATGAGGGCCTTCATGCAGTCAATCAGGTTCTTGTATACGGTGAGACGATATAGCGCTCGTTCTTCTTGTGAATAACCATTTTGATGGATGATCTTCATCTGCTTCACGATCGTTGACTTTCCGCTCTCGCCGGAACCTGGTCGCAAGTTAGATCGACTACAGTCACGCTGATCAGTGAGCGACCTACCAAGCAGTAAAATCTTGCATTCTCGTCGTAATCTGCGCGAGTCTTCCTCGAGCTTACGATCGATAGCTTGACTTCTCTTCTTTTGTTCGGTATCTTCGCCTCCCGCTTCTGTGCTTCCGCAAGCACCCATTGTGATGTAGCTTGTAGCTAGGGCGACTACGCGCGACTATCGACGAGCCGCGCTGCGACGTGCGCACAGCGTGTCGTCTCCAGCTTCTGCCGAGCTTGGGCGATCCTTAGGTGGATTCGACTCCAGACCAGCCCGACTCGGTCAGCTGCGCCACAAGTTGGTTCGAACTGCAGCGACGGCGACTCTCCACGTGCGAGAGCTAAAACGCGACGGGGTAGATTAAGTGAGGTTTGTTGTAGCGATTTGAACGTCCGATCGGGGAACAGGTGGTGTCAAATGTTGCAAAATGGGTGGAGAGCTGAAGTTGAGGGGAGGTACCAGGAAGCCTGGTCGAGGTCGCAGACGAGCCCTTGATCTGTGTCGAGCGAAGCTCAATTTTCGGGATGTATAGTCGTTCTGAATAGATTGTAGTGAGATGGGCGTCAAAGGTGAAGCGAGGAGTCGTGACAGCACCGGGTTAAAGCTCTTGGAGGGAAAGACGGGACGAGGGAGGAGCAAGATGATAGACCTGGGCCCCGGCCCTTCCTGAACGAACACTCGAAGCGGAGTGAACTTTGAGTGGAAAATGGGAGGAGAAGAAAGCGAGCCAGACGATCTTGGCCTATGCTCCTAAGCGCGACCACGCGGGCTGAAGCCTACGAATAGGGAGTTCAGTGTGGTTAAGCCCTTGACTCCAGACCCGTTCATGCCTAATTAGCTAAGTCACCACTCCTAGCAGGCAATATAAAAGCCACCGAAATCTCAAATTATTCTCAGCTACCCTGGAAATGAACATCTGGGGAGACAGTATCACCGTCCCGAGTGCCTAATTTCTTGTGACAAAATGCAGCAAGAGTGCACTGTCGTCATGCTGAAGTGCGTGCGTGCCCTCTTCGCGCAGCGGTCAACACGTACGGGTAGATCCATCTAATTGCAAAGGAGCCTCAAACAGATACCAGGCAGACTCTCACGGCGCTCTCCGCCCGCAAAGTACGGTCCTTCATACCATCATGGGCAATCTGGATGCTTCCTGCATTGGTAGGCTGACACACGAAAATCCCGAGACAGTGTGCTTGAAGGCACTCACCAGCAGAGGCTCTGTTGTGAAAGGCTCAGGTAGTAACAGGATTGGATCTCGAATATCCCCAGATTCCGTGATGAGTGCACTCTCGCATGTTTCGGAACCAAGGCATATCTACTAGTCTGCCACGAGTCGCCTAATTCACCCCTCATGCTGGATCTCAGGTGCTTTTGCTCAGAGTCGGTACTGGGGTCGAATTATAGGTTAAGATCAGCAGATGCTACCCGACGGGCAATCGGTGCCCACGCTTCTTAATCACTTCACGTCCCGCCCATAATAGTTGGGTTCCCTCAACTTCATGTATGCCTTCCCGCTGGATTGACTTCTCTATTAATCGCAGAGGACGCTCCCGGACGAACAATTCCTTGCAACAAGAAGCCGCCGCCGGTGTGACCGCCTCTGGTATCCAAGCAGTGATGCATTACGCGGCTTCTTGAACATGTACCGTCCAAGTCAGGCGTGGGCGTGACACCATGGCCTGGCAACACCAGCAATGACGAAGTATGGAGTGTTATTCGTTTCGCTCGACCAGTCTTCATGACTGTCGCTCGTCCTCAGATACCGATAGCCCGGGTTGCTGCAGCTATCGATCAGCCTTACTGTCGCGAAGGGCGGCTTCGTTTGTCGACGAAGCAGCTGGGACTGGCTCATCACCAAATGGCGATAACTTGTCTTATTGGCCAGCTTTGGAGACAAGAACTTGATATCTGGCTGAATCATCGAACATGTGGCGATGCTCTCCGAACTTTCTGATATTGCCACAGAAGCTGTCAGACCTTACGATAGACAGCCAGCATTGGTGGGTATTGTTTTACAGCACATGAACCAGTTCCAGCGTAGCTCACACACCATTATACCCAACACCCTGACTTCCCGTCACTCGGGCTTCAGCCTCAGGGCATGTGTAGATCCCAGTCAGGAACCCCGGAAACAAAAGCCGATTTGCCGGATTGGTGGAATTGGCCACAAGCTGTGGCTGGTGTGCTGGGTGTCAATTCCTGCTTCCCTTTTACGATCGCAACCAGCGTTTCTGATCTGCAAGAGATCTCGTATGGTGGACACCCGGAGCCTCAGGGTGTATCAAACAAACAACGGCGCCCGCCTCAAGAAACAAGACCTGCCGAATCTACACATGACTCGACCCTGGCGGGTGCGTGCAGCTGGCTATAAGCAGCTCAAAGTAGATCTCGAAGCTGCGACGTTGAAGCTCATCTGTCAAACATAACGAATTCCGCCTCTCGACGTGCAGCTGGGTGATCGCCGCTGAAAAGGCTGTTGTTGTTTTCGCCGTCGCTAGTCCAAGACCTTCGCTACTATTCTGTATACCTTTTTGCATTCACCGCTCCTAGATCATCTTGCTTGACAACGAGAGTGCAGTCAATCAGTGTTCCGAGTCAAGTGTCGTTCGACGTTGTCACAACCCTCATCAGTCACAGCGCCTAGCATCCTTAGTCACCCCACCGTTACAGATATAGCCCCTCCGGCCTGCCGCATCAAACCCGGCATACACATCGACAGCATCTCGCATCTGCCACCACAACATACCTGAACACACCAGATCACTGCGCATTTTCATTCAAGATGGCGGAATTCGTGCGCGCCCAAATCTTTGGGACTACTTTCGAGATCACAAGCCGGTAGGCTCTTCGGCGCCAACACTGCAACGCCTAAGACTGACCGGAAATAGATACACAGATCTTCAGCCCGTCGGCATGGGAGCATTCGGTCTGGTCTGGTAAGTCCAGATTACGTTCAAGCACCTTAGCAGTGAAGCTGACCCTTCTAAGCTCCGCCAAAGATCAATTGACGCAGCAGCCAGTGGCGGTCAAGAAGATCATGAAGCCTTTCTCGACGCCCGTCCTCTCTAAGCGCACCTACCGAGAGCTGAAGCTCTTGAAGCACCTCCGACACGAGAACGTAAGAAAACGCCACGAGCAGGCAGAAAATACGGTACTGAAAGATCTCTAGGTTATCTCCCTGAGCGATATCTTCATTTCGCCTCTTGAGGATATCTATTTCGTGACAGAGCTATTGGGCACGGATCTGCATCGACTGCTGACTTCGCGGCCACTGGAGAAGCAGTTCATCCAATACTTCCTGTACCAAATTCTGGTGGGTTCACACCTCAGATACAGCAGGGAATCATACTGATCCACGCAGCGCGGTCTCAAATATGTTCACTCGGCTGGTGTCGTTCACCGAGATCTCAAGCCCAGCAACATTCTCGTCAACGAGAATTGCGACCTCAAGATCTGCGATTTTGGCCTCGCACGTATCCAGGACCCACAGATGACGGGCTATGTGTCGACACGGTACTATCGCGCGCCCGAGATCATGCTCACGTGGCAAAAGTACGACATCGAAGTGGATATTTGGTCAGCTGGCTGCATATTCGCTGAGATGCTCGAGGGCAAACCTCTATTCCCCGGCAAGGACCACGTCAACCAATTCTCTATCATCACAGAGCTATTGGGCACACCTCCGCAAGATGTGATTGAGACCATCTGCAGCGAGAACACGCTTCGATTCGTCCAGTCCCTGCCCAAGCGAGAACGGCAACCACTCAGCAGCAAATTCAAGAATGCGGACCCTTCTGCGATCGATCTGCTCGAACGTATGCTGGTCTTTGACCCTCGAAAGCGTGTTTCAGCTGGTCAGGGCCTTACACACGAATATCTTGCGCCATATCACGATCCTACGGACGAGCCAGTCGCAGAGGAGAAGTTTGATTGGTCTTTCAACGATGCTGATCTGCCCGTGGACACGTGGAAGATCATGATGTATTCCGAGATCTTGGATTACCACAATGTCGATCAGTCGCAAGACGAGCTGGCGGGCCAGGGTGGTCTGACTATCGAACAAGCACAGGCTGCGAACGCTGCACAGAACGGCCAAGAGATCAGCTCGTGATTCATTCGACACGCCCAGCCAAAGCTCCCGCTGGTACGCAGCTGTGGGCTTGTCGAGAATCGGTGATACACAAGTCGCGGACTTCAGATATTTGGGACAACGATGAGCACGACAGTACCCACGTATCGCAGAGACATTAACTGTTGGAGCGTCACAGTGGCTATGCAGGATACGTGTGATGGCGAGCCGGGATTACGAGACCCGGGCGTAGCGAATTGGTGATAGAATGAGCCTTTCATGATCATAGTTTCTTCATATCTTGATAGTTGTATGATCCGTACCTTCCGCGCCATGCACGCCTGGGCAACTTGTTGATACGCACTTGCCTCGGTAACCGTGTATGACCTGACTGACACAAGGTCTATTCAGTCAATGCTAGTGCTTCGATGGGTTGACCTTCAATGCAGCTACCACATACCACAACCCTAGACTCGGCGAGACTGGTCGTGCCAGACATTGAACACCGAAATGATTCAGGATTCCGCGCAAGCTGTATGAATAATGAGATGGCGCCCCGACATGCCTGTCGTGTGTTTTGCAGTGCGGTGAGAAGGAGCGCTAGCCAAACCTTCCAGGAATGGCTTCGTCATCCCAGCCACAGCCAGATCCGACTTGGACAAAACCTTCTTGACATCGGATCTGGTCTGGAGGCACGCGTGTTGCGTGGACACGCACGATCATATCTGATCGTTCCCGCCGCTCGGCGATCTAAGCGGTTCTCACTCACCATGCCTTCAACGTCAATCAGCAAGCCCTGACAGCTTCGCGGAGGGCTGCTAGATGTACCACTCCTCGCGCATACTGCTTGCTTCACCCTCTATGATACTACAGCTACGAAACAGTCCCTCAACTATAGATCATGTTCGGAGCGACGCAGAAAGCGTACCGCCGACCAGGGCAAACGTTTGGGGATCCCACATTACTTGAAAAGCTCGATCTCGTTCCTGGACTATCTTCTCTGGGTAGATCCGATTCCGATACTCGTCATGAAGGCCTTAGACTGACGGACTCATGTAGCATTCACGATAATCGCGGGTCTATTGACCGCAGGCTTTCGAGGAGAGCGGGGAGCTGTCAGCTATCGGCATCATGTCTCACATGCCGTAGTCCGCAAGGCAAGCAGGCCAAACAGCATGGCCACAAGCAATCTAACACACACCTGTAGGTAGGCGTTCGGCTGTCAACTGCCCAGTTGCAATACATCAGTCCGCCCTTTCGAGATCTGTACAGGAAGTACTGCAAAAAGCACGGAATAGTGCCTCAAGTTCTCAACCTCAAATTTGGCACCGAAGCATTTTGGATTGGATCACCTTCGGCCAAGAACATCGTGATCTACTTTCATGGTAAGCAGATCAGAACCTCTTTCGAGACCAACATTGACGTATTGCTCAGGTGGCGGCTTCAGCTTGGATGGAGAGGACGACCACATACGATTCTGGGCGGACGATGTCGCAAGTGATGTCAATGCCGGGAGTCGAAAGAATGTCGCCTTCCTCTTCTTGGCATACACTTTGGTGCCCTTCGCAACCTATCCAACCCAGATATACGAAGCAGCAGAGTGCTTGAAGCACGTTCTATCAGAGCTGGGTCGGTCGCCGTCCGACGTGACCATAGCTGGCGACTCCGCTGGAGCCAACATTTGCCTGGCATTGCTATCACTGATGCTGCACCCAAGCAACGACTTGCCCGAAGTCCAAGTCGACAAGCCGCTGAAGGCGATGGTCCTGTTAGGGCCTTGGCTCTCGTTTCAGTACGATTATCCTTCCATGACGGTGAACGCACAGAAGGACATATGTGCCGTTCCGTCCGAAGCCATGTGGGCTCGCGACTACCTCGCCGGGAAACCATCGACTCCTTATGCCGAGCCGCTCGATGCTGATGCAGAATGGTGGAAGGGCGCCGAGCTCAAAGTGTCCCATTGTTTTGCATCGTCAGGCAGTCACGAGATCTTGCTCGACCATACAATCGCATGGGCCGCCAAGTACAGATCAGTCACGCCGGAAGACCACTTTGAGCTGGTCATTGGCAACGGGGAATGCCACATCGCGCCCATAATCGAGCCATTACTATGCGACTCGTCTCCCACGGAACAGGGCGATGCGATTAAGACATTCTTCAAGACTCACTTTACATCATGATGAAGGCGGAACCGCACCAATCGAATGCCGCACGAAGTTCCTGAGCCGCGCACCTGGATCTGGAGAAGTCTGGTGATGTTAAAGTTTGTGTTCGCACAGCTGTTCCCTTTACGACCAGGACGCCGTATATTCATAATTGAAAACCGGATAAGCCAAGAGAATGTTGCCAGACGAAAATCCAACGTGTGAAGCCACCGTGGCTCTTCGGTCATATGTAGCGCATCTGGAGTCGTTGCGGATTTCTTCTGACCACTTCTTGCTGGACTAGCTCAGTACATATACGCCTTCATCCTTTGCGTCAGCGCGGAACAACGCCCGTCGCCTTCGTTCACAGAATCATTCAGAATGACTGCCATCACACGGTCTATCACTTCTCAAGGCGGTGTAGCAAAGACGAGTGAGGTCAATTTTTCATGGCCGATCGCTTCTCCTACTGCTGGACGGACACGGGCAGTGCAATGTGAAAGGAGAGATGCGATCACATCTAGGACAAACTCTGGAGAGCGCTCAGTATCGACTCGTGCTGGCAACGATATACGTTCTACCAGGAATAGCGGCATTCAAAGATGCAAACAGAAACGCGACCATTCACGCTCAACAGCGCATACCAACGGAATCGAGTCATTGAAGCAGTCAGGACATAGGAGGATCTCGTCACATCCGCAAACGAACCACCGTCATAATAGTATTGGCTTGTGGTGTATTCCTCCCTCAGCAATCAGACCTCGCACTCGGATGAATGTCGCCAGAAGGCTTACGAGGCAACGTCCCAAGACCCAAGCATCCAGACCGCCATTCGAGCGGACATATCGGGAGACACCGCAGCAGATGGTCGAGACTTCTAGTCGCTCTGCAAGTGTGCGTCCTAGCGGGTCCCATGTAAACATCGCGAACGTCTACAGCGAATTCTATATGGCAGACCTCCCACCGCATCCTCATAGTTATGCTACCCAGGCCATTTCAATGACAGCAACGTCCGGTCAGTCTTCTGCCAACACTCCTGTACTTCATCCGGCCCCGCCGTTTGTCACAACGTCGTCAAAGTCTGCGCTACCGAGATTTGTTAATAAAGGTCTGCATCGAATAACCGCCTTAAAGCCATCTACGAAACCGCTGCAGATCTCCTGGCCTATGCAGCGTGAACAAAACCATGGCTTGTCCAGCGCACAGCCCTACGAAGACACAGAGCCTGTGTTCGCGCCGCCACGTCCCGAGACCCAGCCTTCAAAGTCAGTCGTTGATGCGATCCGCGCAGGGACTGTGGTAGGTCAGCCCAAGGCCTACAGTGGGTTGAGTCGAAAAGCTCTTGGCAGTGCTTTCAAAAGGATTGGATCGATAGCCATCAAGAATGGCAAGTCAGGTACAGGCTCCTCCGAACGCTATCTAGACCTGCCATCGGACCACCAACCACTCCTAGATGTGACTCAGTTTTGGCCGAGCCAGGACACAGATGACACAGATGACACCAACCCATCTCCTCTGCGAGAAGTGGCAAGCCCGTGGCTGCCTCCCTCAATCAAGAGATCTGTACATCGGATGTCGATAGAGTCCACTATTTCTAGCGATGCGCCTCTCGACGAGACAGAGCAAGCACGAACAGCTCGGCATCGTCAACGAACGTATCAAGTATTGGATGGCGTGCTGCTGACGCCGTCTCACAACACATCGTCGTCAGACTCAAGCATGGATGGCACATTCATTCATGCCGCTCAATTGGGAGCCTCAGATCAACGTACAGCATCTGTCAGGAGACTTGCAACAACTTTCTCGTCGAGACACAAGCCCATACAGGCACTGCGGAATTTGAGTTCAACCAGTACAGAAGATAGCCCTTCCACAGAATCACATTCAGCCCAGCACAGAGTTGCCCACCCGAAGGATGGTGTGTCGAGCATGCTTAGCAGTGGAACAGCACGGAACAGTGATCCCTCGGCTTCGGCCACGTCTACAACGTCAACGCCTCAAACATCGAGTGACCGTGTCAGCAGAGGCACACAGACTCATGTTGCCGTTGCCGCGCGCAGGCCGATCCTAACCGATGTGCCGTCGAAGAGCATACCCCGCAACACGCATAGCAAGCCGCCTCAGGTCAATGGCAGCCTCCTGGATAGCCCCACAATACCTCCAGTCACATTCAAGCCCACGAACATGGATACTGAACCTCGCGAAACACCCGGATCTATGCCAGAGAAGAAGTCTGAGACCTCTTCCAGCGACTCGTCTCTCGAAGCCAAGGCGTCGGTTCTGCGCCACGGCAAGCAGCTCAAGGTGTTGAATGAATTCGAGATAGCCCACGCGGTTGAGAGTGCTCCTTCCGAAGCACTCAGTCAACTCTCCCTCGGGCTATCAGCCGCGCAGAAGCAGGCACTCAAGCCCGTCCCGCTTCACCCACATGCACGCAGACGTCCTGTCGCAGGGAAGTCAGCACCTGCGCATGCACTCGAAGACTACGAAGTAACGCCGTCAGCACTTGCCATGGATACTCCAAGCGGGCAGCAGCTCCCCGAGCGCACGTCACTGACAGGCCAGCATCGTCCCGATCAAATTCTATATGTCGCCATGGATCAACCGCCGCCAATCCCGCCGCGAAGTGTTCTCCGCCCGAGAGCCTACAAGGATGGTCTGTTGGAGCTCGTACTAGACCCCACGGACAGCATATGTGCGAACGAGACCATGTCTCGAGTTCCCTCCCTGGCTGGACAAAGCCTAGAGACCGCCTCGCCGAGACACCAGCCCGTGTCCTGGTATGACCAGGAGGTCGACATATTTGCCGCATATGGCCAAGTGGAAGATGACGCGGCAGCGAATCACCCTCTGCCACCGTCGCAAGAAGACGTCTTGAACAACGCAGGTGCTCTCTTTCCCGGCTCCAACTCTGGGTCCGAGTACAACAGACCCGCCGACGGTCACAAGGTTGGGGCAGACCTCCCCATCTTCAGAACCATCATCGCCCCAAGGACCGAAACCAGTAGCTCCTCCACCTCCTCATTCTCCTCGACGTCCAGCAAAAAGAACAGCGCAGCAGAGCGCATGAAACTCGAGTTGCGCCGACGAAACAAACTTGCGCAAATCCGGGGAGAAGACGTTGGTGATGTGGAAAGACTCGAGTTGTGCAGACGCAGCAAAATCGCGCAGATCCTGGGCCCGGAAGCCGCCGAAGCCGACCAGCTGCGCGCCCATGCACTACGGGAGGCAAGGAACGGGAAGAAGCGGACGGAGCATATACAGAGGGTGGTGAGGGGGGCGAAGGAGGAGTTTTTGAAAAAGGAATTGCAGGAGCGGAGGCTGGAAAGGCGGGTGGAGATCGAGCAGGAGAGCACTGAGCAGGAGATCAGGAAGGCAGAGGAGTGGTCTGATGACGAGTTCGATGGGCTGAGGTAGGCGAAACGGCTCGAGACTGTCGGCATAGCAGCTGGATCTGATGTGCGCGAGGAAGCCGAGGATGACATCGACGAGGAAGCGGCAAGGATGGCAAGGGTACAGAATATTAGGGCGATGTTGAGGAGTGAGTCGTCCTTGTTGTGATGATGAGTAGTCATGGAGGAGGGCTGTCAAAGGTACATCCATCCATGGTTTTCAGTCGCTTGTGGACTCGGTGCCATCTTATAGTCCCTGTTGCAAGATGGGGTCCTGCGATCCACGCACATACCTTTACTGGCTACAACACTCAGTCGGCACAGCATCGCTACCAAGTGGTGTGAGCTCGAACACATCTACAGAGGTATCATGTACGCCAGAGCGACAGTCCGAAGCCCCCAGTGCAGAAGGAGAGAAGCCTTCCTGCCATGAATGTCGAAGACAGACAGACGGGTGGCTTGCACAAGGCCATCCGGTCTCACGAAAGACTGAGTAACGCCGGTTGACAAACGGCTTTGTACCAGACCGGGTGACTACCTGAATAGCAGGACTTATCTAGCGCCGGGTGACAGATAATGCTATTCAAGACCGGACGACTATCTAGCACTTTGTTGGTATGACTGTAGCATGTTGTGCCTTGCTGCGATGTCGATACCATTGTACTGAGCAGCGTCTCGTATGTTGACGGCTGAAAGCGGCGGACGCTTCGTGCTTCACGGCCTGCAAGTAACGGAGGAATTTTAAGCGAATATAAATGTGCGTCTGGATCCGTCTGAAGCAGCCGTTCCGCAATGCGGGAAGACTGACCGTGGGGAGTAGGAAGCTGAATGAGGAACTTCGACTTGAATATGGCTCTCATTGCTATCTTCAATGTCTTGCTATCTTGATTCACACCAAAATTCGTGCCGTAGTAGCTTGTGGTTGGGTATCTCTTCGTCCTTCACTGATCTCGATCCATCTTTCAAATACCGTTCAACCCATCTTCCATGTTCATCTTGTGCTCGATGCTGCTAAGATCCTTCAAACAAGCTGTTGCCGCTCCATTTCAGTCCTCCTCTCCTCCGAACAATATCGCAGCATAATTAGTGCAGTCGGAATCGACCTACGCAATACTTGGTCGGACTGCTGCACAGTAACAACCAGAGTCAGACTCGCAACTTCGGCCGGGCGGACTCCGTGGCTCGAATCCATCTCAAACCAAGTTGACTTCATCAGAGCTGGCAGTCCGGACACTACCCGACTTATGCTGGCGTTCCTCGAGTGCGGTCTGGACCTTCTTCTGCTTGCGAGCCTTGAAGCGTTGCATCGTGGAGGTCCAGATACCACTCAGAGCACGAGACATGCCATCAACGCGCTTCTTAAGCTCGCCGTGTTCCATGTTGCTGGCGTAGCCGGCGTTGACGAACTTCGGCCAAGTGTTGGTCAGAACAAGCTCTCGGATGCTAGCCTCAGCATTACTGAACGACGCAGGACCGAATGCAGCCGGAATGATGACATCGTCGGGCAAATGATCAACGCCCTTAAGGTTGAGCCCTTGCACTTGGTTGTAATGAGCCGACTCTGGAGCTGGCATAAGGTTGTCTGAGAATCCAGTCTCACCAACGCTAATTTGAGGGTGTTTCTCGAGGTCGAAGTCAGCGAAGGGCGAGCACAGACTTCCAGCAGAGGCTGGGGCCATCTTGGCAGCCGCATCGGCGAAGAGGATGTCTAGCTCTTTCAAGTGTGCCGAGGAGATGTTGATGGGAAAGTCTGAGTATTGGAGGCTGACAAAGGACGAATAGATTCGCACAGCAAGGTTGAACTGTTGACGATACAACTTGTCGCTCATGCGATAGTTCTCAGATCCATTCTTCCGGAGGACGTTCGCCTTTGTTGGTGTCAGTGAAGCCCAATTGGCTCTCCACTCTTGGACGTGAGTCAAGAAGCTGATGTTTTCGCCAGAAAAATCTTTTAATGCAGCAAACAGTAGCAACGGCTTGGGATTGAGTTGCAGACACTTCTCAAGATGACCAAGCGTGTACAACTCCGGATTGTTCAGGTGGCGGATGCTGCTCGCGGACGACTTCGAGGACAGCTTGGAGGTTCGTGGGTCGGAGCCGTACACGCTACCGTGCTTCTTGCGATTCTCCCACTCAGATATTATCTGGCGAGTATCGTCCTCAAGACGACGGTTCTTGAAGACCTGGTAGCACGGGACGAAGATGACAAAGCCTTGCATCAAGATGATGGAGGGAGCGAACCTGATGGAGGTGAGTCAAAGCACCAGTAAGTGGAAGGATACTCACCATAAAGGAGCCACCCATCTACGATCAATCTCTTGCATCTGAGGAAGATACAGTGCAAGCAACCACATTGGCGAAGCAGGAAGACTATGAGGTCAGTAATACGATAGGCAGAGGCGAGGCATTCAACTTACCCAGCAAGACAGCACACAATTGTCTGCATACGCCATCCATGAGTGTCATAGATGTTTCGGACCTTGTACAGCAAGAATGGAGCGTACAGCCACGACCATGCGAACTGCCACGCAATTGAAGGCCACCACTCCCAGCCACGACGGCACTGAGAGGCCGCAGTCAAGTCATTGGCCGGACGACTGGACCATTTGACAAGACCGAAGCCAGCATGGAATTTCTTCGAGAGAGTGAAAACAATCACAGCGAACAAGAACTGCCAGGGTCAGCATGGATCGAGGAGCGCATTGACAATCTTACCTGAACGGCCATGCCAATACCAATAAGAGTCATTGCACGCTTTGTAGGACCCCATGACCGCAGCTTGTTGACGGCTCTCACCCACACAGGTGGTCTGACCTTCTGACCGGTCTCGCTTTCGGTGAGTGAAATGCGGGCGAACTTCTTCTGCAGCATAGCAACATGGAGAAGTTGCGTGTTGGAGGCATGAAAGAGTGCGATGCCCAACGGCAGGTATATGCTCATGATCCAGAACTCCGTCGCACAAGGGAAGTGGCCATTGAGGACATATGCGAGGAAACAGAGGACGAGGTAGACATGGAGTGTTGCCACACTGCCAATGCTGAGAGGCAGGTTTCGAATGCGGAGGTAATGGAAGTCGCGGTGTTTGATGAGGAAGAGGGAGCCGATGGTCAATATCAGAGTCCACACGGCGGCGATGACAATGTAGGCGACTCCGAGACTGTCGACATTGTATCGCTTGCTCATGTCATAGCCATTGGAGAGGAACATTGTGGACGACGGAAATCGAGCCGACTTAGTTGTGCTTTGCGACGTTGTTCAGCCTAGAGGCTGGTGGTGAGGCCGAGGATCGAAGGAATTTGTAATGTGCAAAGTGCCGATACCTGCAGGTAGGTTGCTTATGGTTGAGGTAGAACGTGGCCTTGACGGCGGCCAGCGGCAGCAGCAGTCCAAGTCGATTGTTGAACAGTCGGGCCAGGTGCGTGGCCGTTGTTGCGTGGGCAGTGTAGAGAGAGGCGCACGTGGTGTTGAATCGTTTGTTGTGAACCAGGCCGCTGCCTGAGAGGCGTTGGCGGGGCACAGCAGACGTCTTTGTGTGCAGGATGAAGAGGGGTTGTCGAGGCGATAGAAGGATTTTCAGTGCGGATGGCGAGATGCAATAGTCGTCCTGAGAAGGCGCAAGGTGGATGTCGAGAAGTTGCAACGGCGATTGAATCGTTGTTTCCACACGTCGAAGTGGTCGGTTCCTTCCTTTGATTCTCTTCCCAGCCACCTAATCCGAGGCAGTGTTGTCTTCACCTATCGCTATGGCCGTCGAAAGATGTTCGTGAGATGCCGTCAGTTGTCAATTGATGAGTGCTATGATGATCATGTCGAATTCTGGCCTGCCAGATTTACGATCGCGCCTTCCAACGTTTCCCCCTCGCACAGTGCCGCTGTCAGCGACCTTATGTCCTGCAGCCACCACTATGGCTAACGCGTCCACGTTTCAGGAGCCTCAACTTCGGCCTATGCATGTTCAGTATGTCGGCCAGCCGCTGTCATTCTCGAAGCCTGATCCTTGTCCAGCCCGTCTTCTCGCTTCTTGGGAGAGCTTCTCAGCACATCGAAATGCATCGACATACAATCACATGCGCAGTCTAGCTTCCTTCCATAGATCTCGCTAGCATCGTACTGACCCCCGCTGAAGCCCTACATGGGTGCTCTGTCACACGAACGAGGCACTTCCCCAGACTATTGCTCGCCCCTTACATTGTTCCGATGCACAAGACTAATTCCCCTGCAGGAAACCCTACGTCAGCCACGACGCACTCTTGTTGCATGATGCAGTAGCAGCGGTGTACCCTGCTAGCCGTGAGTTGTGCAGCTGCGTGCTTCCGCTGCCGTGGCACACGCAAGGTGGTCAACAACAAAGACTTATCGAACGTGTCGCGCTGCGGCAGCAAGCGACGGATAACCCGAGATTCCGAGATCTGTTACGGCAGGCGAAATTAACATGACCTTGCTCGACAGCAGAATCATGATCGGTTCCCTTTGCTTCATCGCGAAGAGGCAGCCAGTGCTGGTGAAGAAGCAGGAAGCCATCAAGCGACATCGATTCCAAGATGCTGGACCCTACGGCTCTAACCTGATTGGTTGAAAACCTCCTACACCACTCGGTTCTCAATACAGGAGGTGCCGCAACGAGACACTCACTAGCAACGACTGGATACAAATACATCCCGGAGCCTTGAAGGCACTACACATTTCGAGAGAACGCACGGTCGTCCTGCCGGTCGTCCTAGGACTTGCTGACAACGTCTACAGCACGAAATGTCGCAGTATGGGGCGCAGATAATCCTCTAGCCCTGGGCTGCGAGAGTGAACGGAGCCTCATCGTTACTGTTGGTCCTGCTGGCACCCAGGGTCGTCCAAACTCCGCGCGCGACAAGGCAATTGCACGAACGATAAACGATGTTTGTGTCGCACGAGTCACTAGCCACGCGTGAGTTCGAAGTTGGTGCAACTCGGACACAGGAACAGGAGGGGTAGTCAACATCGTCGTGTGTCGCATCGAGAATGGTCCTTCAGGATTGTCTGTACCGAGCTTGTCAGTCACATGGCCTCGAAGTGCGTAGAACAATACGGAAACAGCATGTGTGCCTCAGAGATCTTGGTGATAAAAGTTCGTTCATGAGGGCAAGCCCTTCATATACTATCTAGTGCATAAGGTTTTCCTCATAGGCGAAGCAGTGGGGGAGAGCGAAAGGTTGGACTTACTACTGACTTGATACCGGGGTCGATTGCTCAGGATAGTGCTGTGAACGCCTCATCCCCAGAAAGTATTGATGCTTCGGGACAAGTCTTCAAGTTCGACCCCGTGGCGCACTATTTTGAGAGTCAGCGCGCTTTCTCGACCACGACTTGACGACTGCAGCATGATGATGGTAGAGATGGATTCGTTGGGTGTTCAGCATATGTAAGAATTGAATATCATATCTCCAAACCCGTTAAGAAGCTCTGGCGTGAACCTCCGGTGAATGGTTAAATATCAATCGCAAATTATATCATCAGATGGAGAGTTGGTGGTATGGACGAGGGAGAATGGAGACGTACCGATAGAGCCGCGTCTGAGTACTGGCATCTGTGAATTAGCCAGCTTAGATGTTACGACCAAAGATCTCAGTTAAGTGTTCGTCATTCTTGAATCGCAAAGCTTCGACGTTCATTTGCTGGGCCAGCAGCACTTCGTTGCATTAGGACACCGCAGCCGACATGCAGTGTAGCTGCTGTAGACCGCGTCGCATACTGAGAGGGCACATCGCGTCGAATCTCCTTGGATCGATCAGCCGGTAGTATGATCATCGAGACAATCAGAAAACATTTACAAAATTCGAGACCAGAAATCCAGAATGCTTGGCTCAGGCTAAACCTCGGCTCTGACGCGTCTTCCGGCTTTGCGAACGCGCTGCTCGTCTCTCCAGCACGAGATCTTGAACGACAAATTTCCGTAACCAGGCTGGATGATCGCAGCAACCCTCTAGATCCTCCACCCTTCTCAACCGTCAAACATGCCCTCCACAACCTCGTCACCCTCAATATCCTCCCAAAAACTCGCTTTCCTCAACCAGCAAACCCGCCTCCTCCAGACGCCCCTCACTACCACCCAACTCCCAGACCCAACCCAACTGCCCCCCAAAGTCCTCGACAAGGCTATCAAAGACACCAACGCCAAACTCGCTACCCACAACCGGACCCACTTCAGCGCACAAGCCCAACAACATGTAGCGGAGCAGATCGAGACGCTATATTGGAATCGTGTTCATGAGGAGCGGGACCTCTTGCTACAACAGCAGGGCGCTGACGGAGAGGGAGCGCTGGGTGCTGAGACAGCTATACGGCGGGACATCAGTCTTCTTGTGGAGGATGTGGAGGACGTGCAAAGGCTGCTACCACAACGGTGGAAAGATGTCGTGCTACGAGATGCTGGGGACAGCGAGGAGGAAATCGAGCAGCAAGACGATGGAGATGAAGACGCTGCAGCGTTCGAGAAGCTACGCGCACAACTCCTTACCCTAACACAACAACGACGGGATGCACAGCAGAGATTGAAGCGATACAAGCACCTACAAGACCTGCTTCGACCGTATGAGGACGCACAGGAGCACATCCAGCCGAATCTCGTGACCAGAGATGGGGAGCTGGCGAGGGAGATGGAGAAGCTGCGGTCTCTGCTTGTTAGGGTTGGTGCGAGGATGGGGCAGCACGGTGGAGCGACCGGTCACCGGGAGAGGCCGGAAGAGGAGGAGCAGCCGCAGGCATTGTCGTTTGATCGGCGGCTTGATGTGCTGATGGGCGGAGACTAAAACAGAAGAGCGCTTGCAGACAGAGCAGTTGCGAGAGATACCGTAGATGATCCAATGAAGATACCCAATGAGCGTTTATTACCACAGCGATTCTGCATGGAATGCATGCTATGGATGTCCTCCTCAAAGTGTGCGTCGTTGAAAAGTGTTGTCGCATATGCCATGAAGCTGGATCCAACTTCAGGTCACTCATTCGTCCTCTACCTCCTCCACTGTAGCTTGTCGCCTCGCAACAGCACCACCGGGCGTAGGTGTAGCCTGAGCTCCGGAACTCAAAGCCGTCTTGTTCGCAGTCCCGTTGGTTGTAAGCGTGGCACCATTGGTCGCAGGAGTAGTACCATTCGTGGTAGGCGCAGCGCTATCTGTTGCCGTCGGAGCAGCAGTACCAGCATCAGCACCTTTCTCGCCCGCCGCAGCCTTCTCAGCCCTCGCCTTCTTCCTATTCTTTTTCTTCAACTTCTCCTGCTCTTTCAACTCGTCGCCCCACGCATACAGCGGCTTGAAACTCTCAATGACACCAACATCCTCGAACAGATTCGGGAAGATCCACAGTCCAGGCGGCAGCGGCAATACCGTCAACAGGAATAGTATCAGTCTGACGATACCCAGCCCGAAGAACGCGATCAACAGCCCCATCGCCGCCATACTCACATACCACACCCCTTGCCTCATCATCAGCGGCCACAGCGGGAACATGACCACAGCAATCAGACCCGTGAGCAACAAGGCAGCATACATCTTGGTCTTCCAATTTGAGCCCTCGTATACCCACATGTAGTACATATTATCCTCAAACATCTGTTGGTGCACAACTTCGACATCCCACTGGCCCTTGACGCGCTTGGGGTCTTTCTTGGCGGGTTTGGCGTGGTTATGGCCTTTGTGTGGATCAGTCTTGTCGACGCGGAGGGCGAGCATGGATAGAGGGAGGAGTTGGAGGGCTTTGAGGGCGTCGTCGCGGTTGGAGACGGTAGGGAGGAGGGCGTCTTTCTTTTGCGCTTTTGTGTAGCGTCGGACTGGAGGGCTCGAACTGCTCGTTTCACTGTGAGAGAGCATTAGTCAGACGTGAACATATAGGGTGGCAGCAGTCTTACCCTTGAACATATCCTTGCGCTGGCCCTTGAAGAGGACAACTCTCGTCTTAAGGTCCTGCTTCCTAAGGAATCGCGCCACAGCAAGGGCATCAGGCTTCGCTTCGACTTGACCTGTAATGTCGACTTGTTGTGTCTGCTGCTTTGGCTGTCCACCCTGTTGCTGCTGCGCCTGCTGCTGCTGTTGCCGCTGCATTTGTTCCTGGTGTTCTCTCTGCTTTCTCTGGATGAACTCCTGCGGCGTAATGCCGAGTTTCTGTGCCTCTTGCATGATCATGTTTCTTTGCTCTTCTTGGAATTGTTGAAACGTCATGCCGCGTCGTGCGGCTTCGGCTTTGGCGGCTTCTATTTGCGCTTGCATTTGCGCTTTGATGTGGGGAGGGGGTTCATTGGCAGCCATGGCGGCGGCTTTGAAGTCGTGAGGCGGCAGTGTTGTTTACCGAGATCGATGTTGAGAACGTGTTTTACAGAAGGCAAGGAAGGAGCGGATGACGATGAATTGCAAATCAACTACAAGTGCAAAGAAGATGACAAGTGGTCTTGGACATGGTGACAACTTTCCGCCCTGGAATCTTTAAATAAAGGCGACCGACGTACTCCACTCTCCACCCTCAGCCTCAAGCCTTGGCCTTAGACCTCCCATCCATGGATGCATTTCCGTCACCATCACTACATCGGCTTCCATAATTAACAGCTTCCCGGGCCACAAGCTATTAGGAAATGGGCACTTACAATTGGACATAGCGTGAACGACCTGCATTGATGAAGATATAGGCATGGCTAAGCGACGACCTATGCGTGATGTCCTATACGTACCAGCCAAGTGATGGCGCGTCGCCGGACGACTTCTGGGGCCCAAAGTTCCTCTCCAATAGAGACATCACTGGCCAGGCTCCCATCGACAAAGCGGTCTTCCCCGGCATATATCTCACCAAGGCCTGCTTCTCGGATGGCACCTACAATGGAGACTCGTTCCAGACATGCTTCTCGAATCTACTGGCAATAGGCTTCAGAAGATTCGTAATTGATCTGTACTGGAGCGTTGGGAGTCAACAATTCCAGTTATGTCCGGCTTCGATACCTCAGGTCGCAAACGACACGAGTGAGGATGCTGTCACGAATTCCTCTCAGCGCTCTCCACAGCTGCTGCGGAGGTTCGAGTTGGGTCTGGACCGCCGGCAAACTGAAACGATCAGTGACAACTCGACTTCGGCATCGACTGCATCCGAGGATGTCTCGACCTCCGATATCCCGACCTCAACTTCATCTACCGAGTCTGCGCAGCCGACTGTCAGTGAAGACGACGACGGCATGGTGGTGCTAGGTCCCTATCGATGCACCGATGGTCTTACGGTGGAAGCTATTGTGGACGTGATGCATCAATACATCGACGACAGCTCCGACCCGCAAGCCGCCACGTTGCAGATCTTGGAATTCAACCTGAACAGCGCTTCTTCCGCTAGCGATCCGGGTGGCCCACCACAGAATGTAACATCTGAAGAATTGCCAGGAGACACAGCATCTGTCGGCTACACGTTCTGGAAAGATCTTGGTTCTCAGATCTACCGTCCTGGAGACCTCATCTCTGACCGCTCGAACCTCAATCTGTCGTGGTATCAGGTGAAGAGCGCTGATCGTCTGCCCATGACAGGCTACTACAACATCGAGAAGGCTGCAGACGGAGTTGTGTCGACAGATGATGGCTGGCCAAGCGAATTGTACCTGCTTTTGAACTCTCTTCAACGTGTCCTACTAGTTTGGGGTACAATAGGGTCCGAGATGGATGCCTACGATCTCGAGGGTGATGCATCCTATGTGTTTCCCCAAGGTTCCCTCTCAGCTCCTCGAAAGATAAAACAATCCGACACTGGAGAAATCACGTCAGGTTGCTTCTACAGTGACGATACCACAAGTGTGTCGCGGGTCAACAATACCTGGGCGATGGCAACAATAGATCAGAGCAGTACGGCCCTCCAGTCGGCCTTTCCACGTAATATGACTTCGTGCGGAATTGAACCTATTCTCAACACGACCTTGGACGACACCAGCGCAGAAGACGATTATAATCCGTACAGAGCATTCACTGAGTCGATTGTCCTCGGTTGGGCGCCCGGTGAGCCAGTGAATACGTCCTCCCCAGGCGTTAGTGATGACGAAGACAATGATCAATTTCGATGCGTTGTCATGGACTCCTCCGACGCCTACCGCGGGTCGTGGAAGGTGGTCAACTGCCAAGGCAACTACCGTGCAGCATGCCGTGTAGACGGAGAACCCTTCAGATGGCGCCTCTCGAACGATGAGATAATATACAGCGGTGCTCCAGAAGCTTGTCCCGAAGGCAGCAGCTTCGACGTCCCTGTGACGCAACTGGAAAACAGGTTTCTACACGAGCATGTTCTGAATGAGACTTCCAGGCGGCGAATCTCAGACATTATCTGGATCAACCTGAACTCTTTATCATCCGATAATTGCTGGGTCACGACTGGACCAAATGGTGATTGCAGATATCAAGCCACCGCAGATGAGGAGCGCAATAGAAACGTCTTGATTCCGACAATTGGGGCTCTGATCATTCTTATACTTACTGTGCTGACCATTTTGGTCAAGTGCAATGTCAATCGGCGCAACAACCGCAAGCATCGCATTGGACCCGGTGGATGGGAATACGAAGGTGTCCCGTCGTGAGCTTCCCGGTCGAAGGTCTCTGCTGACAAGAGCAACTGGGCTACATCCGTCGCCATGAAAAACGCGGCAGCAAAGCAGCAGGATTGCATTTGTCGTTGTTGGCACCGATCGAGGAATACTGCCGCGCATATGATATCGCTGATCATAAATGTACTGGAAATTTCCGGCCCGGCTCAAATACAGCCCGTGCTCGGAGACTTCAATTATGCAGCATTTTGCCTGTTCCATCACCAAAAGGCTCCCCACATGCCCCACTTCGATCCCCCAACGACACCACTCTGCCGATGCAGCACGGAATTGGGAAGCACACACTGGTCGTCGTCGTGCACGGGGATCGGATGGGCGTTTGGGCTGTGCATATTGGTAAGAGGGTTTGCGGCCGGCGCAATAGCACGCCATAATTTGGTGCAAACACGACTGGGAGGAACGAACTCAAAATTCTACACTTGTATTAAGTATTAATGTATAGTTATAACCCAGCACTTACGGCCGTGCCTCTATCCATAAGCAAGCCTCCAGCAAGATATATCTAACAGACGACAACCTATCCAGCTTCAGAAACTTACCTACCACCCATTGGCTTCCATACCAACACTATGTCCTCGAAACCAGTAAAAGTAGCAGTCGCCGGCGCCGGCCAACTCGGCCTGCCCATCGTCAAGGCCCTGCTCGCCGCCAACCACCCCGTCCTCGTCCTCAGCCGCTCCACACCCAAAGACCTCCCCAAGTCCGACCTGCTCTCCGTCGCCCAGGTCGACTACACGTCCAAGACCTCCATCGAACCCCACCTAAAGGACGTCCACACCCTAGTCAGCACCCTCGGCTCCCTCGCCATCGATGCCCAAGGCCCACTAATCGACGCCGCCTACGCCGCCGGCGTCTCCCGCGTCATCCCCTCCGAGTTCGGCTGCGACACCCACCACCACCTCGCCGCCACATTGCCCGTCTACGCCGGCAAAGTCGCCGTGCAGAAGCAGGTCGAGGCGCTGGCAGCGAAGTCAGAGGGAAAGTTCAGCTGGACGATCATCCACAACAACGCCTTCCTGGACTCGGGCTTGACGAATGGATTTATTGCAAATGTGCCCGAGAAGAAATTGGTAAGGTATGATGGCGGGGACGTGCCGTTTGCTGCGACGCGGCTGGGTGTAATTGCGGATGCGATTGTTGGCGTGCTGAGTAACCTTGGGGCGACGAAGAACAAGAGTTTGAAGATCCAGGATGTAAGGACTACCCAGAACGAAATCCTTGAGATTCTGGGCGGGAAGGACGGGTGGGAGATCGAGGAGTTCGATACCAAGAAGGATCGCGAGGACGGGTTCAAGGAGTTACAGGAGAAAGGGAAGGATGCGAATTTTGGGAAGATTATGCTCGGACAGATTAGGGGGGCGGCGTTTGCGGAGGGGTGGGGGGCGGACTTTGGGGAGCGGGCACCGGACAATGAGTTGGTGGGGATTAAGGAGATGGGGAAGGGGGAGTGGGAGGAGTATGTGAGGAGTTTCGCGAAGTAGGCGAGACGTAGGTCTGGCTAGGTTGGGAGAGATTATAGTGAATACACAGAACTTTGGCTTTGACTGGGCGGAATTAGTATAGTGCGAGCTAACAGAGGTACACGGAGACCAGACGGCAAGGTAGAAAGACAAGTTGACACCTCCTACCGTATCGCCTTAATTCAGCATGAATCATGCGAATTCCCACGAGGTGTGGCATGAAGTCGGATCAAGCTCTGTAATCATCTCGCAGCAATCAAGTGAGCTGGAATGACGACCACTCTTTTTCTCGATTCTATTCATTCTCAAGTGTTCTATCTGCCTATTGCTTTTGCGGTCGTTTTCTTGAGGTTGACAGCATGTCTAGAACAGCCACAACACACTTCGTTATCGACGTCGTATCATATCGTTCTCTCCTTCACCCGTTCCTCCTTTGATATGCAATGCTAGGGAATCTGCCGAAAGATAATTTTCAGAAAGGAGAAGAGAACTGATCGTGGCTCAAGAGAGGGTCGTCAAGCGGTCAGACATGTATTCATCTCAGCCGGACTTCGACCTAGAAGCACGCCATTCCTCCTCGCCGTCCACATCAGACCATGCACAGGATCGTCGACACAGACGACATAGACATTCTGCCCTTCGTCCTTTGCATATTTTGATTGATTTGAGCTCTGAGCGTCTCTACAACTTGTCGTAGTAGTTCTCGTATCCCGGCACAACCTCCTTGAGACCCTTGCGGATACGCATCTTGGTGACGACCTGGCCAGGCAAGCTGTCGGCCTTGAGCGGGCTGCCACCAGGCAGGATTTGCCAGTGATCGAACACCATCTGTGGGAAAGCTTGACCAGACGTAGCGGCACGTAGATCAGCGTTGAAGCCGAACGACTCCATGACTGGCAGGTAAGCCTTGACAGTGAACAATGGCGTACCAATCTCTGCTCCTCAGAGAAGACGTGGCCACGACGGCGAGTGAGCACACCGTAGATACCACCCATCGCCTGCTCAGGCACCTGAATCTCGCAAAGGAAGACAGGCTCCATCAAGCCGGGGTCGGCAAGAAGGGTTGAGGCGTACAGGACACGTCGTGCCGTTGGGATGATCTGACCTCCACCACGGTGAATGGCATCGGCGTGTAGTGTAACATCCATGACGTTGAAGCGAATACCACGCATTGGCTCCTCACCGACGGGACCTTCGCGAGTGGCCCACTGGAAGCCGGAGAGGAAGGAATCCTTGATTTCGTTCAGGTATTGCACGGCCTTGGTCTGGTCAACGAGCAAGTTGGGACCGGTCGTATCTGGACCGAAGCCCCAGATCTTGCGAGCATCGGTAACATCCCATTCGTAGTCGTCAGCCAAAACGCGGGCACGAGTCTTGAAGTCGTCACGCGGGTTGATTTTGCCAGCCTCGATAGCGTTGGCGACCTCTTCACCGAGAGGCTCAGCGATAACGTAGAGACGGTTGTGCTTGTTGGGTGACTTCGACAGAGCAGTCATGCTGGATTTCTCGCTCACCGTCTCACGGTACGAGACGACGGGGTCGGAGATCTTGAGTGGCACACCGGCGTGGTCTTCCTCCAGATCCTTCAGGCAGATTTCCAAGTGCAGCTCACCGGCTCCAGCAACAATGTGGTCACCAGATTCGTTGATGCTGCAGACGACGCAGGGGTCGGATTTTGAAAGACGCTTGAGACCTTCGACCAGCTTGGGCAGATCGTTGGCGTTCTTGACTTCGACTGATCGCTGCACGACAGGTGAGACGGAGAACTTCATGACCTTCAGGTTGTGGGCGGTTTCGGAGGTGGTAAGAGTACCAGACTTGAGCAGGAACTGGTCGATACCGACGAGACCGACGATGTTTCCGGCAGGCATGTCCTCGATTGGCTCGACGGTCTTGCCCATCATGAGAACGGTACGCTGGATAGCCTTGATGAACAAGTCTTCCTTCTTTCCGGGAACGTAGTTGGGGCCCTGAATGCGGACCTTCAGACCAGAGCGGACAGTGCCAGCGAAGACACGACCGAAAGCGTAGAATCGACCCTTATCGGAGGTCGGCACCATCTTGGAAACGTAAAGCATGAGATCGGCTTTGGGGTCGCAGTCGCGGATACCAATGCAAGCCGCGTCATCGGCAGGACCCTCGTACAGAGTCTCGGCACGATACTTCTGAGCAGTGACTGGAGATGGCAGATGGATAACCATCATCTCCATCAGAGCATCAGCGGCAGGCAAGAACTTGCGCATGACAGTCTTGAGCAGGCCCTTGCCAGGCTGCTCCTTCTCCTCGGAGGTGATCTTGATGTCGAGCTTACCGGCCAAGGTCACAACATCGTCCACCTTCCCCTTCATGAACGCATCGAAGATCTTGAAAATGGGATCCAGAATGAACTGATTGAAGGCACGTTCCGAGCCTTCAGCGGTCTTGGTCCACTTCTTGGTCTTTGGGTTGAAGAAGTTGTCGCCCCACAGACGCTCCATCATCTTGCTCTTGTCAACACCAAACTTCTTGGCATATCGGACGGCAAATTGACGGATGGTGAAAGCCCAGCCGTGTAGACCAGAGCCGAAAGCAACGGTACCCTTCTCAGGGTAGACTGAGACATCACCGAGAGCCTTGTCGAAGTAAGTGGCGACGATGACGTTTACAGACTCGATCGTTCTTGAGAAAGATTGGTAGAGATCTTCCTTCTCGACCTGGAGTTCCAGGAGAGCGCGATCGACCTTGTTAATAATGACAACAGGCTTGATACGCTCACCGAGCGCCTGTCGGAGGACAGTCTCGGTCTGGACGCAGACACCTTCGATGGTGTCCACAACCACTAGGGCACCGTCAGTGACACGGAGGGCGGCAGTGACTTCTGACGAGAAATCGACGTGACCTGGTGAATCGATCAAGTTGATCAAAAAGTCATTGCTCTCGGTTTTCTGGAATTTGTCAGCTTAGAATCTCACGATAAGTGGTGTGCCGTCGCACCTGTGGGATATCCTTGATATCTTCTGGATCTGGGAGATGGGCGTACAGGGAGATGGCAGTTGACTTGATAGTGATGCCACGCTCCTGCTCGTCCTTTCTCGTGTCGGTGAAGCGGCTACTACTGTCAGTATGTGTCTCTTTCTCTCCTTCTTCGCCACTTACGCTTCACCGGCTTTAGCTGCGGAGATAATACCAGCTCTCTGAACGAGGGAATCGGTGAGTGTAGATTTGCCGTGGTCGACGTGTGCGATGACGGACATGTTTCGGATCTGTCATTTGTCAGTGACGCTGTCGCGCTGACGGTCGAGGACCTCGCTGCCGTCGACTCGAGATCAATTGACGTGGATGTGAAACAATGGCTTCGACTTCTCGAGCGTCGGCTGAGGGTTTCTCTTGGGTGTTACTCACGTTGGTGGGTTTCTGTTGACATGTTAGTGCACCATTGAGGCCTTAGAGACGGTTTTACTTACGTTCATGAGTTCGCGGATCTCCTCCACGGTAAAGCTGTCGCCATCGATTAGTATCAGATCACTACTTGTCGCCGGAGGACATGGAGGGGCACGCACTTGACCATGATTGCGGTATTGAGTAGCGAACCGACTTAAAATTGAAAGGGCGCTCTCTTGAGCTGTTTGCGTACGTGCAGCGACGTAAAGCTGCGATGCGGAACGAATGCAAGATGAAAAATAGCAGTGGCTTGGACTTTACTGAAGGAGGGGTGGTAGATTTTCTGTGGATATCAACGAGCCTTGGCGCCATCCATCGGTGTTGCCCCACGAAGGATTCACGAGCCAGTCGCTTCACCGCTACACCACGAGTGACTCAAATTATTGCTAGCGTTGAGTCATGATCCATATAAGAACAGCCCAGAGCCTTCCTCACTTGATTGAAACACACTGCTAGCAACCCAAAATCGGCGGCGACACACTCGATGATGCTGACCAACACGGCATGACTCTTCGCCTCATTCCGTGCAGCGTAGGGTATGAGCACCGTGTCTCAAGCAGCTGAGCCCATGAGTCGCAGTGCGACTGCCATAATTAACGTGGCTCTCGTGCCTCAGAAGTGTGAATATGCAAGTACTACCAAGGCTCAATACCAACTTCGTCGACACTATTTGTCCGAAGCTACTTAGTATCTACTGCTCGTACATCTAATTCCAGGCTTGCCAACATCACAATCTAGCTTTGGCTGGCTCCTCTAACAATTGCAGTCCAGTCTTCTCTTCTAGCTGCTTGACAGCGTCCTTCGTCTTGCCCAGGAAGACTCGTATCGTCTGGAAGCCAACCTTCTTCCCTGTTTTCAGGTTCTCGCCGATGTCATCCACAAACACAATGTCCTCAGGCTGGATATCGCTGCCCCACCGGTCTCGAATCTGACCCAGCGTATAGTCATATATGTCACGATTCGGTTTCCGCATCCCAATGTGTGCACTGCTCACAAAGATCTCAAACACATCTCTCACATCGTCGTCTCCTGTGCGATTATTGAACTCGTGGCCGTCCGGAAAGACAGTGGTGTTGGACATCGCCGCAAGGTGGAATTGACCAGATGCCTTCAGCTTCTTCAGCGCTGGATACATGTAAGGATCATTGACTCGGGCGGTGCTCATCATCGTCCAGTACAGCTTTTCTGTGTCAATGTTGGGAATCTCCTTAGGCTCGCTCGTCGTGTTGAGCCTCTCCTTGTGAAACTTTGCCCAGATGTCCCTCCTCTCAAGATCTGCCTTCCACGCCTTCATGAAGTGCTCATCGTTCTTGATCTCACCACGCTCGAGCTTGTGCCACGATCCATGTGGTGTTAGCTCTCTGATGCCGAAGTTGATGTAGCCGACTGGTATGTTCTGCTCCTTCTCGTAGTCTAAGATAGCCTGGAACGGTGATACAACGCACACCCCACCGATATCGAACAGCAGCACTCTCGGCCGCTGGCTGGGCATGTTCGTGGCGACTAGGTAGCAAACAACGCACTAGATTATATTTCTGTGCGTCCTACAATTCCAAAAGTTGGACAGGGTATCAGTCCAAGATGTAAATTATCGATTCTCAATTGCTCTTGATCCGCGAAGGAGCCTCGGTAGTCGGAATCCCAGGGCCGCCTCGTCGCTGCAAGTTGAGGTCGTTTGTGATTGGTCAGCTGGCCACTGCACTCTGCGATCTCCAATGCCAAGCGCACGCAACTTTTTAGCCCGAGTCCGCTTCGACCACACACTTCTAAGTTGCGACGAACATTATCGACGACCACACCAAAACGCCGTTCCGACACAGTCGCCATGTCTTCGATCGAAATCGGCGAGGCCAGCTGGCTCTACGTTCAACAAGGACGTGTTCTCGTCATCCGTCAAGGCCCCTCAGCCACGAAATGGGCTTCAATCGTCGAAATCGTCGACCAACATAGAGTACGGCTTCCAGACGAACCTGAGACCATTCGCAGGACTGACAATGTTGTTCTAGGTACTCGTCGATGGTCCCTCCTCCAACAAAGAATACGCCGCACCCCGACAAGTCCTCCCCATCTCCGCAGTCACCCTCACCAAGATCGTCATCGACAAGCAGCCACGGTCCGTTGGCACTGGTGCGCTTCGCAAGCTCTGGGAGGCCCAAAACATCGACGAGAAGATCGCCGATAACACACATGCCAAGAAGCGCGTTCAACAACAAAAGCGATCAAACCTGTCGGATTTCGAGCGATTCAAGGTCATGCGGTTGAAGAAGCAGGCGAGATTCGAGGTAAAGAAGGCGGCTGCTAAGATCAAGGCTTCGGCATAGATGCGCTCGATGTGTTTTGCAGCGGATGAGGCGGTCGACTGGCCATCATCGACATGATGTGCGCAGGTTGACAGATCATGGGCTGGCGTTCGTACCATGCACAGCTGAGGTCCACAACGTGCTTGAGGTTTAGGGCACACTACTAGACCGGTACTGCAGCAATTTTCCAGAAATGAACAACAAATTCAAAAGGAATCCTTGAATCTGACACATTGACCACTGCTGCCGGCTTGGAACTTTAGGAGGTCACATCGTGTCTGAGGGCATGCTGAAGTCCACCCGCCTTGAAGTGACCCTAGCGTCAATGCGCGACCGGTTCAGCAATTGACACGCTGAGGTCTGCGTTGTTCACGGGGTCTACCTAGGGCTATATCAGTCCACCGCTTCGTACGAAACACAGATGTTGAACGAATCCTGTTTCTCTGCCACGATTCAGCCGTCCCCGTTGACTTGCAGGTCCGTTGTTGGGAAGCAAAGCATGAGGTAAGAACGAAGATGACCTGGAGCGGAGCCAGCACCACGAGGCTGGAACCTGCACATTTCACGCATACTAGTATATGTTGAGTCCGCAGCAGGCTCGGACCAGCTCTACTGATGTGGCCACAGGTGCCCGACGCTCCTTAGCAAGACTCACCAGATCTCGTACACCTCGTTGGCGATCTCCTGTAATCTCTAAGGAAGGCAAAGTTCCTGCCACCTTCCAAGAAAGGCCGCATGAGAGACCTCAATTAATGCCGCCTCACGGCGTCCCACGCATGAGTTGACGTCTTGAGAGCTGACGCTGCGGCACGTCAGGAAATCAGTCACAATCTAAAAGTTGCATCGTCAATACCGCATAATCTCCACCTTACAATACACCCTCGATCGATTGACGGTCACCAACAACGCATTGGCAGTAGCGGTCAGATCCCAAAGCGTGCCATGCTACTCGTTTCACACCAGACTTGGCCTCAAGGACTCGAGCAGTGGCTCAGGCACAATCTTCCCCGAGGCAGAGTAGCCAAGTGAACAACGATGGAGCCCGTCGAACGTACAGCTTGGGTGTAGTTGGGATGAACACTGCGCCTCAATCTCGAACACTGCTCGAACGATCACAAGCAAGCAACAATCATGCCCATCCAATTGGCAATGCCTTCATCTCGCGTGGTGACGTCCCACGAAAGTGAATCCAAGATTGAACGAGGAATCATGACAATCAAAAGCCGGTAGCTTGCTGTGGCGTCTCGACCTCCCAGCATTGTGGCTCAGAGGTCAGCCACGCCTGGAGTCCCCACAATTCGGCTTACGAAATCGAGATCACTACCCTACCACTACTGCTAATCGCGTCTCTTCATCACTGCTGAACATGCAAATCAACTAAGGTGATGGCACTGAGCTCATTGCTCTCAGTTCACAGGATCATTACCCCCGCGAAGGCTATGTCGATGATAGTAAGCACGAATCCGGCACACCAACAGCCGTGCCTCACAGTTGCCAGGCTTCGCCAAATCAAACGCCTCTCAAGTCTTCGCCCCTGGCATCCCTGTCGTTATTGGTGTCACTCAAAGAACTTGCGACGATCTCTTCCAAGCCCCAGGCAGTGGGCAGGAAAAATGATGCCATAGGTTGTTTCCTCGTGACAAGCCCCCAACGCGCGTTCCTACCATGCTTGACGGTGAGCCACTGTGAGTTTGACAACGAGCCACATGATCAAATTATCTTGGATGACTCTTGCCAATTTCTTGTCTCGTCTTTGTTGGACTTCGCAGGAATCGCGTTTGCAATCCGTCACCTTGCACAAGAGCTATCGCCTTCTCGACGCCTTGCCCTACTGATCATCAGCGCAACGCGTTTGCTGTGCCAGAGGCTTTCCCAAGGTTGCAAACGTCGCGAAACCCGCCATAGCCTCAAGAAGAAAAAACCGAAAGCTCGGCCGACACTCTGAACAACCTCAACCATGCCTTTCCCCGACCTAGCACTCATCCCCCTCTACGGCCTCGCCCTCCTCTTCTCCATCATCGAGCTCGGCATCAGCGCCTATGCAGTTTCTCTATGGGACGACAACCGCTTCACGCGCAACCACACCCCCTCCGAGTACTCCTTTCTCCTTTTCGCCTCCATCTGGACGATTTTGGCCCTCGTAGTCGTAGGCCTGCTGGATTTCCTCCGCCATGGCCGGTATAGCTGGCTGGGCTGGGCGGTCTTGGGGCTCAACTTTGTAACGTGGATCTTCTGGTTGAGCGGGTTTGCGGCGCTGGCAGCGTTCTTTGGTGGGACGGCGACGGGCACAGCAGGGGCGTTGCTGGCTTTTGCGGTTATGCTTTGGTACGTCATTATCTGGCGCTCTGCTCATAGAGCCCGCCCTGGTCCTGTCACCTATGTGGAAGATTCGAATTTGACGCTGACACATTTGACCCCTAACAGGCTCATCTTCACGGCGATTCTCATACTAAACGCCTTGACCGCCTTCAGCGTGCTCAGAAGCGAGCGCCATAGCCACAGGCCGCTGTTCTCGAGGGAAGGGAGGAAAGTCAACTCTGGACCTTCGATGAGCACTGCTTAGCCGCCCTACTGCCAGTAAATCGGACAGCGCGTCTCTGACTCTTGGATCGGGGCGGGCTTTTGAGAAGGGATTGACCCAAGGATGGTTAGTGAGACGGAAACCCGAATCAACGAATTTGTACGACGACTCGGCGTCTATGGTTCTCAGTCTGGAATGCCAAAGAAGACAGCCAGCATAGGCGTGAGCTACTTTTGTTATGTCCAGCGTTATATTCGAGGTTATGGAGTCTTCTGAATTGGCCTGAGCCACGGACGTTATGATACCCCTGTTTGTTTAGTCGACTGTTCGTAGCTACAGCTCAGTGATAGCGTAATTGTTTGATGTATATCATCCTTTGTGCTTTCGTGTCTTCTCATGTAATCCTAGTAGCTTGCACTGACTCCCCGACGGCGCCTTCATCTCGGGTTGCAAATTGTACATACACAACCACCTCACGATAGGTACTCTCATATCCATTTCACAAATGATCCACCATCTCGCCCTTCATCAGTCCTTGGTATGCTCGATCTCCTTGGACTCCTCCTTACCCTCATGCAGCATATGCATCACACCATCATCCTTGGCGAACAGCCTGTCGACGTCTTCTAGCGCAAGCCCCTTCGTCTCTGGGAAGAACAAGTAGATCACGGGCAAGAAGACAAAGTTCAGCACCGCAAAGATAATGTAGAACCTCCACCCGATATTCTGGATACCTGGTGGCGTGATCTGCACCACGACGTAGTTGATAATCCTGCACAGTTGTTAGAGGCGACATGTAGTGGGGGAGATTGGGCCCAGGAGGTGCGGTCCACAAGACTACTTGAACTTACCAGTTCGTTGCAGTCGAGACCGAGCTGCCCATCTGCCGCATCCTCAACGGTAGGATCTCACTCGGATAGACCCACACGGTGGCTTGAAAACCAACAGTGAAAGCACCCAGGTACACAAACAACATGCTGGCGGCAGCGATGCCGCAGCTGTGTTGGATCGGGGTGTTATTCTGGACCTGATAGATGAGAGCGGCTTGGACGGTGAAGACAGCGGCCATGACAAAGATCATGGACAGGAGCAGAGGCTTGCGGCCGAGACGGTCGATTAGGAGCCAGGGAATGAAGGAGGCGACGAAGAACCAGGTGTTCAGGAAGCCGGCCATGAGGCCGGAGAAGTGTTGACTGAAGCCGATGGATTTTTGGAAGAGAGTTCCGGAGTACTGTGGGGTTTGTTAGTCGTGACGGCGTCAGAGAAAAGGCAGGAACCATGACTCACGTAGACGATAGCGTTGATACCACCCGCTTGCTGCATGAACTGGATGCCGCATGCAATGAAGAACCGACGGCGACTAGAGATATTGTCGCTCTTGAGGATCGTGGCCCAAGATCCGGTCTTGATGCTGTTTTGTACTCTGACCACATTCACGATGTCGTCGAACTGTGCTCGGGTCTCTTCTTCAGTATGTCTGTTGTAGTTGACTCTCTGTAGAACTTCCCATGCCTCATCCGAGCGGTCATGAGCGACGAGCCATCGAGGAGTTTCGTCGACTAGGAGAGCTAATCCAAGCATGACGATGAGGAAGACCAGCTGTAGTGCTGTTGGGACCCTCCATGCAAAGCTTTCATCATGGTACGAGAATGCGTAGTCGATCCAGTAGATCAACTATTGCACGTGTTAGAATGGGCCTCTACCGGAGGGGACAGAAGCAGGAGAAAGATGTCTCGCCCAACTCATGTTCAAGAGGACACGTACCATGATGCCGAAGTTCAGCGTGCTCAACTGCATGCACACGTACAAGCCTCGACTAGCCTTTGGCGAGAATTCGGCCTGAAACACAGGGACCGTAGAGTTGTTGATGCCTATAGCGCCTGTTAGAGTGACCATGTACTGGCAGGATCAGAACCAAGAGGCTGCTCCCTGGCTCAAGTTAGGTTTTCAGGGCACGCACCCAGTCCAATGCCAGCAATGACTCTGGCAACGATGATCTGTGCTCGAGAATATGATGTGGCTTGTAGGATAGAACCGATGGCCATGATGACTACTCCAAGGAGAATGCTCTTCCGTCGTCCAAGCTTTTCCCCGACGAAGGCCGTGAAGATGCTGCCAAAGAATGCGCCAACCTCAAGGATGCTGACGATTGTGCCGACCAGGGTCGCATCAGGGTTGTCGAAAGTGTCATTCCACGGTTTGCCGTTGATCAAGTTGCCCATCAATCCATTGTCGTAGCCTGCGATGGGCGTCAGTCATGTATTGCTGAGACGAAAACCAGGAGCGTACCGATCTGCATGAACCCCAAAGCCGTCAGGGCCGTAACGGCTCCGAAGAGCGTGTTTCCTCGAAGCTTGCCCATGTCGCCGCGTGGTCTGCTGCAAATTTGTTGGACGAGACGAGGTACTGTACGATGTCGCTCACACCTATTTGACCTTGGAACGAGGTCCTATCACTCGGAAGTGGAAGTCGTTATATCTACTCAAGTCAACGTGTTCGTCGGTCTTTGGACAAACTTTTATGTCGGCAATTGCTGGTACTAGGAAGGCGATCTGGATTATTGATCGAACATGATCAGCTGGGGCCCGTCTGGGGCCGCTCCGGGGTACAGTGCTGTGTAAAGGATAACGTGGTGGAACTCAAAATTGTGATTGCGTGTCAACCCAAACTTTCCAGGTGGTGCCGACCCCGATTCCAGCTGACCGTGATCCGGCACGCATTATACAGACCTTGAGCCATGATGTCGGCCGCAATGCAGCAATCGCGTCTGGTCGCGGCGAGCTGCGTTAATGTAGCACGGCGTTTGTAGGGAGTAGATCCAATGCCGACGCTAGCAGAGAAGGGATCGATAGCTCTACCAGCCTTGCGCCTTCATTGCTACACCGGGTACTAGGAGACTTGAGCAGTTGCGCCTCATATGATGCGAGCAGCGACAAGGTTGCTGGGAGTCCGAGCAGCTTGGTATCGTCCATCCATGGACATGTCTCAACATTGATACCAAACCTTTGGGGAAAGAAATAAGTCGTGGCTATAGGCGCAAATTATTCAGTGAGTGTTGCCAAATCGTCAAGTCGGCAGATGTCACTAGCGTCGTGTTGCGCACGTGTGATCATTCAGCTCACGAACGGCGCTTTCGCCGACATTGAAGAGATTTGCAAGCTGAAGGAGCCTGCATGTCTCGTGACGTCCGACGAGACTCGATTGGGGTGAGTAGTCGTTCGAGGTCGAATCGATGCTAGAGACTGGGACCGGAATGTCACTATACTTCTTGTGGACTAGTGGAATACGCCCCTGCTACAACGACCTGGACCTCCAGAGCATTGGCCACTATCGACCAGCTTCTTTCGAGTCAAACTTAAAGGTGGCGCACATAGCCATAATCAGACACCGGCTTTAGAAAATCTCATTGCCGATGAGAAGGTACTTCGATAAGCAATTGCCGATGTGCGACCTGGCCTCTGTTGCAGTCAAAGCCCGAGAATAATACTCAAATCATCAGTCGTTGCTGTGTTCTAGACGTAAAAAGCCTCCATAGGCGTGTCCAACAGGTGAGTCTCACGTCCGGACGGCTAGTGGAAAGCTCCTGAGATCGATCGTGGCGCTATACCCCATAATCTCACTCAGACGGAACGATGGCAACGACCAACGCACAGTCGGTCACGTTTACCAAATATCACAATGATTTCGACCGCATCACAGGACCTGAAGCTGCTGGCCAGCTCCTCTGCGAGAGTGGCGATGGCGAGCAGCTCTTTCACGAAGCATGCATATACCACCAAGCCACGAGGAGTGTAATCGTCACGTCAAATCAACTGCCCAACAACACCGCCGGCTACGAAGCCACATCTCATAAGCATATCAAGCTGTATCGAATATTCGATGATAATGATGATGAGGCAGAGCCTGGAAGGTCCCGCTACCAAGAGCTTCTGTTCCCTGGTGTACACTATGCTATGTCTAACGGCGGCGTGAACTACAAACAAGACTCGATTCTGCTCTGCGCTCAAGGCTCACAGAGTGCTGACGATGTCAACGGTATCGTGGCTGTGTCACTGCCCACGCCGCCCTCTGCCGAAGCTCCTGCTCCTGAGGTGATCGTTTCGGACTTCCACGGCATCCCTTTTAACTCCGTGAACGACGTTATTGTCCACCCACACGACCAGTCCATCTGGTTCACCGACCCCTGCTACGGCCACGGTCAAGGCATACGCCCGAAGCCAAGTCTGCCGAACCAGGTCTACCGCTTTTGCACCAAGACCAAAACAATACGCGCCATAGCAGATGGCTTCACAAGACCAAACGGCTTGTGCTTCTCACCTGATCTCAAAGTCCTCTACGTCACGGACACAGGTGCAATTCACGGTTCCAAGGATGTCCCTTTCGACCACGCAGGCCCGTCTCACATCTATGCCTTTGACATCGTTCCGGCAGGCCCCGGCTCCGGCGAGCCAATGCTTGCGAACAAGCGGCTCTTCGCATTCGCACCTGGACGCGTACCAGACGGTATCAAGTGTGACACCATGGGCAATGTGTACTCCGGCTGCCTTGACGGCGTAGAAGTATGGAACCCGGAGGGCGTGCCACTTGGAGTGATCGCAATTGAGGGCGGAGTTGCAAATTTCTGCTTCGGGGAGCAAGGCGTGCTGTATGCTTGCAACGAGACCAGGTTCTGGAAGGTGCAACTCAACAAGGACAAAGTTAGAGGTGCGCTGTTAGGACTGTGAGGGAATACGAAGGTGCTGCTTCAATGCTGAGTTCAAGCTGGCTGGAACGGACAGGCGACGTGTCATCACTGACAGCAGCTCAGTGCTCGCATAGAGCAGAGGTCCAATTAACATCGAGTCAAGAGACTATTTTCACTGCATGGCTTCCCTTGCCTGACAATTGCGCTTTCCCAGTTCGGCCCAGCACAATGTCATTCCCTCCAACATTACGACCATGACTACCATTTCATTACCTGGACAACCATGAGAATGCTTAAGGCAGCTCTCGTGTACAATCGAGAGTGCTTCACATCTGCATGGCAGCAGCATCCTCATCGACAGCAACGACAGTCTTGTCCTCGTTGAGTGCAAGCTTGTGGGTGGCGATTGAGAACTTGACCGGGTTCGGAGCGTTGTAAATGTCGTTAAGTTCCTCAAGCTGCAGCACATATGAATCAGCATACTTGTTGGGCAGACAGAGGGAGAGGGCGATGACTTACGGTGCGTCTGCGTGTCTCAGGGAAGCAGAAGTACGCAACAACACCTTGAGCAGCACACCAGACGATGAAGATGATATATGTCTTCCACGCAATCTGCTTCAAGCAATAGGCCAGGCATAGGTGTTGATGAGGCCAGCAGCATTGACGAAGAAGGACTGGAATGCCATACCCTTCGCACGGATCTCGAAGGACAGGTTCTCGACTGGGTACAGCGACTGCAAAGGTGTGATGTTGAACGAGTACACGATCCCGAATATGAAGATGAAGCCAAGTACAGCGTTCGCAGCGGAGTCGTTGTCATAAACGGCGTCACCGTCCTTGGCGCTTCCTGACACGAGGTGGCTGTTGAGGCTGCCAGCGGCGCCAGTCATGCATATCCAAATGATGCTAGTCCCTGTTCGCTGATTAGCGTGCCTGCACTAGAATCGACTTTTGACGGAACGTACCGAAGAAGCCAGCAAGCATAAGCTTGCGACGACCGAATTTCTCGACGAAGAACGAGCCTACAGTGGCAGCTGCGAACTGAACGCAATTATAGCCCAGGCCGACATTGGTCTTGCCAACCTCAGTGTTGATACCAATGGTATCGAGGACAGCTGCCATGAAGTAGGAAAGAGGACCATCTATAGCATTGATCAGTAAAGGTACTTAGAGCGCGCTCCAGTGCCGGTAGAACGCCCTCTGAACCAGGGTCGAACGCGTTGTGAAGAAAGGGCAACTTACTACCACACCATTGAGAGAAAGCACTGAACCAGCAAGCAACCATGAGTCGGTAGATGCTGGCACGGGTGTTGAACAGTCCACGGTAGTCCCACCAGCGCTTGTCGTAGCTGTCACGCTCAATGCTGGACTCGTACTCAGCGAGCTGGAGCTTGACCCACGCCGAATCGCGATTGCCATTGCCGTGCCACTTGGCCAACATCTTGACAGCAGACTCCTGCTTGCCATGGGCGTAGTACCATCGTGGGGACTCAGGGATGAAGAAAGCAAAACTGAGAATCAAACCCGGGAAGAAGAGCTGGAGCCAGAGCGGCAGGATCCAGGATTGATTGCCCTCGAGTTCAATGCCGCCGCGGGTTGCGCCAGATGCGAGGATCGCGCCGACAAGCCAGGTGCAGTTGCACAACCCAGTGATAACACCACGGAAACGAGGATGCGCAGTCTCGACCACCCAAATCGGTCCTGTTAACTGTCAGCAAGCTTCCATCAGGTCAACGGAAAATGAACTTACCTGCAGCTGCAGCAATGCTGACGCCCCATCCAACGAAGAAACGGCCACCCATGAATTGGCCCTCGGAGGCATTGGTCGAGGTCAATGCCATGATCACAGTTCCAAGAACGATGGCAACGCTACCAATGACCATACCTGTCGATTGTGAGAACATGATGCATGACTTGAATGCAGACTCACCAACACGACGGCCGAAGGTATCAATAGCTGGACCAACGAAAGGAAGCGCGGAGACACCACCAATCTGAAACATGCTGGAGATCAAGCCCGCCCAGATTCCCTTGTTCTCGCCGTTGAAGTGCTTGAGGAAGCGTTTGTTGGCTAGGATACCACCCAGCAGCATAGAGTCGAAGCCGTTCATGGTCTGGCAAAAGAAGCCGACCAGGAGACAAGCGAACAGGATAAGCTGCCGGCCTTCTGTCCACTTTACAGGCTCTTTCAGGAGGGCCTCATTGTAGGCTTCGGAGCCTTTGACCACTTTGACCTCGACGACCTTTCATTCGAAGTCAGAAGTGCACGAGAAAGACTGTTGTATAAGACTTACATTCTTCGCGCGGTCGATGGAATTGACTCGCTCCACATCAGTATCGGGAATCTTCTCAATGGAAGTCATGTTGATGGCAGGGGAGGATAGTAGGACGAAGAATGTGATGAACCCCAGTTGAACTCAAGCAGGCGAGAGGGTATAATATAGACCAGGAGCTGATATCAGTGCATTTCCCACTGCCACAGCCGTCCTGGGCCCGACGTGCTGCCGGGGACCTACAGTGTGTCCTTGCACTCTTAAGCGAGACTATCGAGCAGAGACCTTGGAACTCTGGAGTAGTCGATATATTCACTACACCAGGCGCTCCCATCTGGAGTCCGGGGACATGTGGTATTGAGGAGAGTTGGGGGACGTCCGAAGAGCCTAATTCGGTATGCGGCCTCCAGGCGTTGTGTTGATTGGCCTCAGGTTGAGCCGAAGTGAACCCTGGGTGCCGAACCAAGCGAGTGCCAATGCTTAGATCTTTCGCTTAGTGTATTAGGTTGATCTGGATCGCAGGTGCTAGAAAATGATCCCGCACCACAGGAAGGTATGGTCGCTAAAGTGTGGTCAATAGCGCATGATGGCTTGGCCGCAGGAATTTTCCTCAAGAACTTCGGAAGTCTCCCGGATCGCTACAACTTCGTATTATTGCAGGAGCCAAGGTCCGAGAGGTCTCAATGTGCACCAGTGTTGTAGCGCCACCGAACGGGCTCGAGGTCGAAGAAAAAAGCTTGAGGCGTTGATGCCACCTCCTAGATAGCACTGTGATTGGTAGGAGAGTTCGATTCGGTACTTAGGTAGTCTTGGATTCATCTGTGGCAGCTTCCCGTGGTTGAGCCGCCGTTACCAAGATTCCCGTTTCTGGCTTATGATCGCGCCATGCATCAGAATTGGCTCTCGAGGTCGACAATAGTCCCTTTCCGAGCTTTTACCATGCCTTCAGAGACTCTGCCGTTGCGACTTGATGGTCCGCAAATGTCAAGCCACGAAGCTGTGCCTGCGCTCGTGGCTTGGGTAGCCTCAGACCTCGCCTCTTGATCATGTCGCAGTCTCTTGCCGCTTTCAACCGCCTCGCTCTCTCCGACGGGTGCTTGTCGGTATTTTCCTGGTGTGTTCCCGGAGCTCTGAACGGCCAGTATGCAGACAGCGACGCCGCCCGCTGGCTGGTGGAACAGGTTCGCAGCATGTGCTTCTGTTGATTACCGCTGGTCGGCACAGCTGGTCGTCTGGAGGCAGCCGAGCAATTCCGCGATCAACTGCGCTACTCTTGGTGTACAATAGACCGTCTCCTCGATTGAGGGAACACGTGCCTCGCTCTAGAATCGGGCCAACGAATCGGTCTGGCGAGACGTCGGCACTCCAGAGTCTTGAGACGCTGGGGCAAATGATGAAATAACCATCACGCAAGCTGTTTCAATTCACGTGGATCTGGAGCCGCCATGTGCTGGGCATTTCGGCAATCGCATCGTCAATCCTGCTGAGGTTGTTGCTGAGAGGGGACAGGTCTCCTCCGCCGAGTCTAAACAGGAGATCATGAGCATGATAACGCGCAGGTCCCAGTAGAACCAGATACTGCCGGTCGTCCCGAATTCTGGGTCCATTACTTTGTCGAGGTCCTGGTGGACAAGACTTGGCCAAAACTTCTTGTTCTGACACTCGAGAACGGCCATCGCTTCGATGTCTGCATCTCAGTCCACTCAGGCTTGGGAGAGCACTGAGGCACGCGATGATGGGCTGCTTATAACCCTGCCGAGGACTTGGACCAAATGTTGATCCATGTCCGCGATAACTTGCGTGTGAGTGTAGCTAGGCAGTCATAGCACCCCCATTGCATTGCAGTTGTACTGGGAAGAGGAGTATGCTTGTACATATCAATAACCGCTCCACAAAGTAAAGCACACTTCTTCATACCCTCTTCCAGGACCAGATCAATCCCACCATCAGTCTAAAACCTAGTGAGTGCCATAGGCCTTGTCAAGTAGTACATGTACACGCCTTCTCCCATCTGAGCCCACGAGAGCTTCTTCTGGCACTTGAGATAGCTCATAGTCTGCAACGTGAAAAGTTCTCTTGCTGAACTTACCTCTATCGCCACGCATTGTTGACCTGGCAGTGATCGCTTCACGTGCATGTGATGCAAATTGCGCAGTCACGGTTAAGGGGTTTCTTGCGCAGTTACCCACTGCGGCCCACCTCTGGTAGCCGCTGGCAGGAGCGCTCAGCATGTCGGAACTGGAAGTAATTACACTCGAAGGCTTCTGGCAGACACAGGAAGGTCAAGCGCAAACAAGCGTTGCTTCCGTCGCAGTGTCGGCCACCGCCAAAGATAAGAAGGAAGCTGGGTAGATTCGTTCCTTGGGAAACCTCCACTGAGTACTTAGTACTTGCTAACGTCAATGCTTGGCACATCCAACGTCATGATTCGATGATGGGTCCTTCCTTCCCATCTTGCCGCCGTTTAGGTGAGTTTGAAATGATGGCGTTCTTTACTCCCATTCTTTTGCCCGACCATGGATGTCTTCAAGTCCATCTGGGAACAGGCATTGACGACCGAGCCACGGCCTGGTCTGCATCCCATACCCGGCTCAAGACCACTCACGATTGAGGCAGCGATATGTCCTCCTCTAATCTACTACATCGCACTACTATTCCTGGCACCACCGCCACCTAAATCGAGCGACAGCACAGCTATCAAACTGCTGCGGAATGTCCTTGCCTTGGTCGCGGGCACATTGTTCATACGGCTGCCACTTGTCTATCATGTGCCCCAAAGCATTGGCCTGACATACCAGCTCGGCCTCGTAGGCATCTACGGAGGGTGTCGGGTTCTGGATGCGTTCTTCATCAGCCCGTATCTATTCAACCACATTCCTCGGCGCGTCCACTATAAGCATGTTGAGAGACCTAGCAATCCTAGATCTCCTTCGTTCCAGTTGACCAAGCAGTGGAGCAACGGAGGACTGAAGGACGCCTTCCTTGGTGTGAGCGAGACCAATGGCCACGTTAATGGTCATACAAGCTCTCCGTCGACCAAGTCGTCGACGTCGGACAATTCGACTACACCTGCTGCGAACAAGACACCACGCAAACCGTCTTTTGCTGCTCAAGCTACCTCCGCACTCTCCGCGACTTTCGCCGGCCCAACGCCTACGCCAGTCTACGAGACCGCCCACACCGAAGAGCACTATCCACAGACTTTCCTCGCTCGCGCGTCCTGGGCACTAGAGCTCGAACTCTCAATGCGCGGCATCGGCTTCACCTGGACAACCGCCGATGTCCGGCACACCCGCAAGACATGGATCCCCACACTGGGCAATCGCCTTCACAGCCTAGGCTTCAGCGCTGGCCCAGTTCTTCTCGTCAGCTGGGCATTCATCCGACGCACATACGTGACCTATCTCCAACAGTACGAAGACCTCCCATGGACCGACCGCTACGGTCTCTTCGATACCCTGCCCATGAACACCCAACTTCTCCTGACGGCAGCCCTTGGCGCCTTCCTCATGGCGGCGTTCAGTGCCGGGCACTCTATGTTCGCCATCATGTGTCACCCGCTCTCACCATCGCCGTTGAGCTTCTTTCCACCTCTGTACACGACGCGTGTGTGGGAGATTACATCGGTTCGAGCGTTCTGGAGCTATGGCTGGCACCGCTTGTTTGCCCGGCTGTTCCTCGTGTACGGTGTATGGCCTGGCGAATGGGTTGAGAGGAAGCTGTTGGGCAAGGGCGAGGATCAGTCAGCTGATATCGGCAAGGTGATCGGGGCGTTCGCGAGCAGTGCGTTTGTGCACGCTTTCAGCGTGCGCGGGGTCCTGAACGGGGAGTGGAGATTGGCGGCTGGAGAAGCACGGTTCTTTGGGTTGAATGGTATTGCAATTGTGGTCGAAGGAGTTGCGATAGCGTTGGTACGAAAGATCAGGAGGCGGCATGGCATCGAGAAGGGGATGTGGTATGATGCGTGGATTGGACGGGTTTGGTGGATTGGGGTGCTGCTGTGGACGGGGAGGAACTTCGCCCGGGGATGGGTTGCAGCTGGGCTGACGCGTGAGATGGCATTCATGTAGGCCTGAGCATGTTCTACACAATCTCTGTGCTCCAAAGAGGGCTAACTACCCTGCCATGCTATACGAAAATACTCACATCAACGACCGCCTCACTGCCCAAACTACAAATTCGCCTGCTTGAGCGGCTTCAGATCCAATCCCTCCAGCTTATTTTCCTTTCGCCAATTCCTCATGAGCTCCAAGAACTTGACAGCGCCCGCCCCATAACTCGCATTTTGCGCCCCGATTGGATTCGGCGTACCCTCATTGTTATAGTATCCTGTGAGATTCGTTAGCCTTGTCTCGGGAGGGCAATGTGTGCTCGAAGGAACGGTATGGAGTTCAACGGGTCCACTTCTTCATCCTCGGGCAGAGTTGATAGTACAACCCATTCTGAACACGGGTTGAGCAGGGAAAGGGTGCAACTTACCCGGCGTACACTCCTCCAGAAACGGCCTCCGCAACTCCCCCAGTGTCACAATCGTCCTTACCCACTCCTCCTCCGCCTCCGCCGTGGGCTCAACAGTTGCAAACCCCCGCTTCTTCATCTCTGCGATCACGTACGCCATGTGCTCCGCTTGCTCGCCCGTGACATGCAGGAAGTTTGGCGATAAGGCTGCCTGGACCACCTGCAGCCAGAAGCAATTGGGGAAGTTGCGCGTCGTCCAGCCGTGGAGGGTGCGGCAGCCTTGTTTCCAGCAGTCGGTGATGGACTGGCCGTTGCGGCCGTAGATCTCCATTCCTGTCTTGTGAGACCATTCGGTCGCAAGCTCGAAGCCGGTAGCGTAGACGATGCAGTCGAGTTCGTATTCCTTGCCGTTGGCGATGATGCCTTTGGGAGTGATGGCGTCGATACCGCGGCCATCGGTGTGGATGAGGTGGACAGAAGGTAAATTGAAGGTTTGGAGGTATTGGTCGTGGAAGCAAGGCCGTTTGCAGAGCTGGTTGTACCAAGGTTTGAGGTTGTGGGCGGTCTGTGGGTCTTTAACCAAAGCGTCGCAGCGTGCGCGGACTTCGTTCATCTTCTCAAAGTCGGCGAGTTGGCGCTCCGCTTCAATGGTCGCCCAGTCCATATCGGGTGTCATGCGGGCGAGGAGCTTTTGGAGGATGTCGGTCCAGCCGTCGGAGACGAGGTCTTCGGAGAGGATCTCGCCGTGGACGATGGCGTTGAAGTTATCCATGCGGTGTTTTTGCCAGCCGGGTTTGAGAGACGCCGCCCATTCCGGGTCGGTGGGTCGATTGCCGCGAACGTCGATTGAGGAGGGTGTGCGTTGGAATACATAGAGTTCTTTGGCGTTCTTTCCGACGTGCGGAACTATCTGCACAGCTGTCGCGCCGGTCCCGATGATGCCTATGCGTTTGTCTTTGAGTTTGTCGAGGCTGCCGAGGTTGCCGCCACCGGAGTAGTTGTAGTCCCATCGGGAGGAGTGCATTGTGTGGCCTTTGAATGTGGTGATTCCGGGAGTGCCTGGGAGCTTTGGTCGATGCAGTGGGCCGGCCGCGGGCACGAGGTAGTGGCACTTGATTGTGTCACCACGGTCGGTCTTGACTGTCCAGAGGTTGGCCTTTTCGTCCCATCTGCACTCGTATACTTCTGTCTGGAACAGAGCACGATCATAGAGGTTCCAGTGTTTGCCAATCCGGTCGGCGTGCTCGAGAAGCTCTTTGGCGTGGGCATACTTCTCTGTTGGAACGTAGTTGAGCTCTTCGAGGAGGGGCATGTATATGTAAGACTGACAAGATTAGCATGACAGCGGTGAAAGATAGGGAACGGCGTACCTCGATATCACATTGTGCTCCAGGGTATCGATTCCAGTACCAAGTCCCTCCAAAGCCACCGGCCTTTTCTATCATGCGTAGATTCGTGATTCCAGACTCAATCATCTTCACAGCGACTAGCTGAGCACCATAGCCACCACCAATGACCACGACGTCCACTGTCTCTGTGATGGAGTCCCTCTTGAATCCTGGCTCAATCCAAGGATCCCGGAGCATGTGTGCGAACTGTCCCTCGACATACTTGTACTGATCGATGCCTGATAAGCTGGCGTTCAGCCGCTTGTCCCTCTCCGACTTGTATCTTTCCTTGAGTGCTACTGGGTCAAAGTCGAGTTTCTGTGGATCAGCAGCCTTGTCAATTTTGGCATCGAGGTTGACCTTCTGGGGCTGTGGCCCGAGATAGTCTGACGGCACGGGCACCTTCTTGTCTGACATGGTTGCTTGGAGGACAGTAGATCACGATCTCATGTGGTGCTCATTGAATATGTACTCACCTCGAGTCAGCACATTTATGGTTACTCGACCATGGCTCTGGCCGAGTGTATCGCGACATACCGAGCATTCGTCCCGCACCCAATCACTTACGCGTGTTTGGATGACTCGCGAGATGAAGCCACTACTGTGTAATGCAGATGGGCTGCAAATATCCACCACTCCCCGCATTCTGGCTGTTGCCGAAAGCGCTGGGGGAGGGGGTAGCGACCGAGGTCTGTCGTCCCATCATGGTCGGCGGTGTTTGCCGGGTGAGTTTCAGTTGGCGGACTTATGTTTGCTGGGATTCTAGAGCATCGTGCATAACTCGCGATGGGCGTTGTAGAAGCGCCACTGAGAGTAACGCAAAAGTTGGTCGACCTCGGAACAGCGAAATATTGCTTAGATAGCGAGACTGATATGGTTTAGACGGCCTGATTCACGAATAGCGACCATCGAAGCAAGCTGTGCCGCAGTAGTGCCACCGAGGATCACATATGAGAAGTCAGGACATATCGAGTTACATACACAAGTACATAGATGGATATTTCGAAGTCAAATCGCTGAAGTACATATGAACGCTCACATCTCAACACTGGCTATAAACAATCTCATGCTATACATCGTTCGGGCCTGACACGCCGGGTGCTGTCACCTGCCGTCTCGATAGCTGCTGGGTGGATATGCAGCTCCTGCGCCGTCCCTCACCCCAAGACTTCGATAGTACTCCTCATCAGGATTCGCATAGCTCATGCTCTGCCCTCTTGACCTCGTTTCACCGCCGCCAACGTGTTCGCGTTCACGGTCTCTGGGATCATATGCTGACATTCTCGCGGCATCGAATCGATCACCGGCCAGCCGCTCAGGCCGTTCCCAGTCTCGGTACCGCTTGTCGCGGTCGTCAAAAGGGCCCGCACTGGCTGCACTGGTGCTGTAGTGAGCGTAGTCAGGCGGGTAATCGGCATGGTTGCCCCGCGAAGGAGAACGCGCGCGTCGCGGAACTGCTGTGTTCGGGGGGTTGTCGCGATAGTAGGCACTTTGACGATGTCGACGAGTTTCCGGTATTTCTAGCGGAGCGGAACCAGCGGCCTGACTTGTCGCTTGTGTTTGATGAACGGCAATCGGTGGTGGCCGTGGTCGTAACGGGTCATCTAGTCTTGACGGCCGACCATCGCGATTAGAAAGCGACCTCTGTAGCGGAGCAGATTCGGCAGACGTAGAAAGTGATGCCCTATGCGTCATGGGGTCGTTCGTGCTCTCGACTGTTGATTTGCCTCCTCCCGGCAGTGCAACGTATGGTTTCCTTTCACGCTCGATTGGCTGAGGAGTGGGAGTATCTTCTCCATCTGACACGACCGCAGCGGCCGAATGAACGCTGGAGAACGACTGTGGTCGATCTGTGGCTGGATTTTCGGTGGCGATCCCATTCGTCGGCACGCTTGTTGCGAAAGCGCGAGTGTCTTCGACTGGTCGGGGGTCCTGAACCGTGCTATTGTGGCGACTTTTGATGTTCAAGTTGCAGTGCTTTGACATATGTTTGATTAACGTCGCCTCGATCGCCTCATCACTGCGACCGGGAAATAGCCTTCGAGACAATTCTTTCGGGAAACGTTCTTTCTTATCGTCGGGATTATTGATTGGCATGGACAGGGCCGTTTTGGCCAGTCGTTCGAACTCTTGGTCGGGATGAGCTTGAATGGTAAAGATAAACCACTTTTCGAAGCCTTCCGGTGTTAATCCGGGAACGTCGGGACGATCACTAAGTTTGGCCTGAACAAGGTGATGCGAGATCTCCAGTTCTCTCAACATTCGTGATATGGACGAAGTACGATCGTCAAAGATATCCTTCCACGGTAACAGTTCGTTGTCGAGCTTTGTCTCCTCGTAGTACCGCTGCATCTTGCTCGGTGTGACAACCAGTGAGCCTTTGGGCTCGTAGTCCTCTATAAGGTGCATGGCTATACCGCGAAGAAACTGCCCCAGCCGAGGAGTGGGATCCCCCTGTTCGTTGAATAATGTTCCCCAGATCTTCTCAACGACGGTCATGTCACCGCTAGTAGATATCCGTTGAGGTCCTCTAGGCCTTGAAGTGGGATCTTCTTCCGCATTGCTGGCTTGACTGAGGGGCGGAGATGCGTGTGAGACCGTTGGAGGCACGGTGGCACCAGACATATCGACTCCCAGACCTGACGTTTTGCCGGGCGAAGGTGGTGTGTACACACTGCCTCGATCGGGGGGTGGAGATCCTGCAGCAGATGATCTGGCGTCTGGCGCTATGGACGGTGAAACGCCGGGACCTGAAATGTTGGAGGCCTTCAGCTGTTGAATGACATTGGCAGTGATTTGTGACGTGAGCTGGGCCAGAATGTCGGGGGCGATTGCACTGGCAGTCGCGGTCGAGTTCGTGAAGGCAGAATTCACAGCTTCATTTATGGGTTTGGTCGCCCGTGAATATCTGCTTGAATCGGATGTGTAACCATCTTGCGCAACTGAATCACGGGATCGTACTCGTGACAGATCAGGCACATTTGAAAGATGCTGAGGCTGCGAGTTCAGGTAGCGAGGATCAGAGGGATGACCCGGCGGCGGAGGGTATGAGTCCTGGTATGCCATGTTGCGACAGATCTTAGGATGTCAGTCGCATCGTATGCTTCTCGAAATATTGCTTCTGAGGCCAGCTATGGTGGAATTCGAGGCCGGGCAGCCGCCTGGATATGCGGAAAGCCGATGACCAAGATCTTGTGCAGCCCAGCAGGTTGGTTCGGATCAAGACTCGTCGTAGTGACACGTTTTGGTCATGTTGTGAATTTGAGATTCGCGAGCAGGCAGCGAAGTTGCTTCGGTGTCGCAAGTGAGGTTGACGCTGTGAGAGTACGACGATAAGATCTCGACAAGAGGCGCAGGCAATCCGGACTTTGGGACTTGGGGGCCTACCAAGCGTTAGATAGCAGCGCCCGACCACAGTGTACTGTAGTAATCGCTAGAGGTCGTGACCGAGAACGAGCTGGGCAGGATATGCTGGTAACACTGGCGAGACTTGCCTCTCGCGATGCACCAGTAGAAGCTTCGGGATGAAGTCAGTCAGGCCGAGCAATGGGGGCGATTGGACAGCCAGTCGAACGGGAGGCAGAGCCCGTGCGCTGGTTACACGCGACGCTGGATCTTATCAAGAACTGGCTGTCGTTGCGTCATCGGTGAACTGCTAAAGACCAGGTTTGCCCTTGAAGGCGTAGCCTGGCGTTGGGGGTGAATACATACCAACGACACGATGCTTGACTCTTTGTCCAATGTTGTTCGACCGTGGTCCCACGATTTTGTGTGCCTGCTCAGCGCTGGAATCGCATGCATAATGCATAATGTGTTTCTCATGAGCCTGGAGTTCTCATGGTTTGTCCACTATGCATAGTTGGAGAGCCCAGCAGGATGGAGCGCAGGCTCGCTTATCCGGCTGTCGTTTTAAGTTGTTCTTCAGACTTGCAAAGCCTAAAATCCGGGTCTCGAAACAAGAAACGTGGTCCGCGCTAGACGCCACTGCATGACGTGAACTCTCTGCACCTCCAGTGTTCTTCGATTCAGTCAGGGCCTGCAAGGTGCGTTCGCTGAGCAGCGACGAGAGTCAGATGGGGAGTAGTCACGGTTGTGTCAACACAGTGTCAACGATGTTAAGACTGAGGAGGGCCAGGAAAGCCCGTGATGTTCATTTTCATGCGCTCGGTGACCTGGCGCAGTTATTGGACTCAACTTACGCCACCAGTGGACGTCCATGTCGCTGAGAGCCAAGCTGATCAATGTCATTTTTGCCTGAACTTGCGTTGTGTGCCGTTCTTCGCCTCACATTCCGCGCCAAAGCCCCCGGAGGTCTCCCTGAGAAGGCTCGCTACTGGGCAGCCCGTAAAGCACAGTGTGATTCCACCCATCATCAGCAGCACCTTAGTACCGATGTTCCTCCGAGCAACGCTCGACGCTCCTAATGTTCGCATTTGCCATGGGACTGAGCCAACAACACTCTCAGAGCACGAAAGACTCTCCGCTGTCGGAGTCCGATTGGTCTGGGGCCTCTTCCTCCTCCTCCGCCTCCCGTTCACGCTTCTTCTCGTCGCGGTCGAAACGTTCCTTGGCGCGTTGCTCAGCAGTCTTTTTGACTGCGCCCTGTTTGTGCCAGCCGGGCGCTCCACTGGTGTTTGAGGCGGATCGCTTTCCCTGGGAGGGCCATCTTCTCTCGATCGCTTGGGTATCATCGAAGCCAGCAGATGTGCCCGAGACTTGTGATCCAGCTTTGCCGTAGCCGTTTTGGGTGGACGTAACATCATCACTATCGTTGTCGCTGTCTTGGAGCAGGTGTGTAGAGCGAGTAGTGGCAGAGTGCACATCACTAGCTCCCCCAACCCAGACACCGGTGCCGATACGAGATGTGCGTGCAGAGACATGCCAGTGGACATGCCAGACGGAAGTGTGGATCTGGAGCCGGCTGTTGAGTACGCGGAATTGTGACCTTTCTGGAACCACTGATTAGCATCTAGCAGACGCTGTCACCTATGCGACTCACCGTCTCCATTTTCTCATCGAAGATCTCCTGTTCATGGATAGCATCCTTAATGTCGGGTTCTCGATCAACTCGTTCCTGCGAGCAGTCGAGGCACAACTGCCAGTGTTAGCGAGCCGAGGTCGAAAAAGCAGAAGTTGACTCACGCGCCCATCCTTGTTTTTGCGCTGGGACTTGCTGAACCTCTCGATGGACAAGGTCTTCTCACAACCATAGCATTCGAGAGTTGTGGCTGGCTCTCCTTTGCATTCGCGACACATGGGCAACTCGACTCCGTTGCGGTCCTTGAATCCCGGACCCTTGCTGAATTTGCCGCCGTGATTGCTTCTATGAGTTTGTCGACTTCGGTAGTCCTTGATAGAAACCTTCGAAAACTGCATTTCGTTCAAGGTCTTTCCACAATTGCCGCATTTGAATCTGCAAAGGTTAGTGATGGTTTTGAGTAGGATAAGCTGGCTTACTCGGGCATGACGCCGGGGAGGACTCTGTCTCCTCAGTAAGAATCGGTGAGTATCTTACACTGCTAAAGTGTTAAATGACGTTTGAAAGATATTCAGCGGCGAAGAGTGATGATAGTTGAAAGGTATTCGATGCCGAGAACCTTCCAGAAGCAGGCGGCAGCAAGTGAATGATGGACTCGAATGTGTGAGGCAAGAGTAATGCTGAAAATGAGAAGGCACGTACATACATGAGTGTGCAGTGGTTGGACCGTGGTCGCTCGTGCGAACGAGAGACAGTGTAGAGAAAGAAGTGTCGAAATGTTCGAGACCCTCAGACATGTATCAATTGTTCATATCGATAAAGAACTGTCAGCATGTCAAGTGCCCTGGAAAGATCTTTCTCTCTCTCGTTGCCAGAGGCAATAAGGCAATGCAATGCAAACGCGCCGATGCAGCAAGCACGAAGGTCTTGGCACTTCGAGTGCAGCAAGATCGCTCATGTCAGATTTATGTGTCCATCAACGATGTTCCTCAAGCTGTTGGTTCTGGTAAAGCATAGCAGGGTCCCATCGGCAGAGCGAAACGTGTGGGTCTTACCTGAATCCTCAGCGACCTCGCGAATGTTGAACATGTTCAGAATAGCTTGAGTATCAAGAGTGAGGTTCTGAGGTCAGGCTCAGGTTTCCGGTATCGTGCGTGCGGACTCGGGTCTCTACTGGTCCACAAAGATCATCCAGCCAGCCAGGTTCGTTCTACACGATTTTGCAGCAAACATGATCTATTCTGCCGTCCGACCTGAGCATCTCCTGGTACCGCGATGTGCAAAATCACAGCCATCTCTCAGCAGGACAGATCTGACACCTCCGCAGAAGTTGACACGCGCCTAAGATCCTGGCCAGTTGCAAGATCCTCGGCGAATTACTGTGGCAGCTTTCACGGCCGTCTCGCGGCTGGCCAAGAAGAATTATACCCAGAGACGTGGCACAAGGTGACGAAGAGGGCAACCGAAATATCACGCCAATCGTGAGCAGCTCCTAAATTGGATCGTCACCGTTGACTGCCCGCTTCGAAAACCCTCCAGGGAGAGCTCCACAATACCATCATTTCAAGGAAAGATCCAGGAACAATTATGCCTAAAGCCCGCCGTCGGACTCACACCATGCTCGTTGGGGAATGGTGCCGTCATCATTAAGGGTTGAGCCAGGCACCACGTTGGCTCATACAAGTCCATTCGCAAAGCGACCTCGTCAAGGCCCAGGCTCGGGACCCGAATCAACATACAAATCATATTTCGTCACTGGGGCGATTCTGGGAAGAGCAACAAATCGCAGTGAGCCACCTGGTCGCAAAGAGGCCAGAACTGTGTGATATGCTTACGTCGCGTGTCTCCCGGTCTTCTTGATCAACGGAAAAGCGAATGAATTTATCTCGGATGGATGTTGTGGGAGGCATCAAGCTCAATTAATATCCACGACGGTCCGTCACTAGTTTGGTCTGGCTAATCCCAGAGCTGCGGAACGGCTGAGGCAGTTTGTAAGGCGATCAACGTGGGTGCTGCCACGGTGCCTCCATGCCTGTGTTTTGACTTCTCACCACGGGACTCCGGCGCTGCCCTCCCGTCGAGCTCGTGGTGATAGTCTCAAAGTCATGCCCCAAAACCATTCGTAGACCCCAAGCAGCAGTGAAATTGCAGATTGGAATCGCCCGAATTCGATCATCATCATTCTCATATTTCTCGCGCAGCAGATGGCGGTGACCACACCGAAAGTCAAGGAGCTGTATGGTGCAGCTCGCAGGTTTCGGTCAATGTGAAATGGTACGTCCCGTGGAGCCAGGAACATCCGTGTTGTTTCGTTGATGCTTCAGCGGGAGCCAGGGCCGCCCGGTACTAGACATTCTCTAGTACTAGCCTAACTTCACTTCGCCGGCACCTGGGCACCAGCCAGGACTTCCACTTCTCAATTTCCCTCCGGCTTCTCGTTTGATGAGCGCGATCCTCATCTCACCGTGTCGTTGGTCCTTTCTTTTCGATGTATCTGCACTCAAGGTCGTCAAAGCCATCACCCTCTTTTCTGAAAACCACGTGTATACATCAGGCTGGGTGATCCCAGCCCAGTTCTACAGCCCGAGCTCATTCCTCACTCAACTCTAAGAGGTACCACTGTACAACATATCGCGCCTCAATCCATCAACACGGTCCCCATTCATCCCTTGGTCAGATCACCCAGGCTACTGGACCACTTTCGCTAAACATCAGAATTCCGCCCACCTAATCAGTCGCCCTTACGTGTGGTATCCTAAATCCCTAGAACCGACGTAATATCCCTCTAGAAGAACGTCAAACAATACCAAGATACAAGAAAGGGGGTCGCACCTTCCTTGCAGCCCACTTTCCGAGTGCCCCTGCGGCCCCATTGCACTCCGCTATACCATCGGCAGCACGTTAGCAGCTTCTCGAGCTGCTCATTTTCCTTCCACGGGTCCAACCTATACTACTACGACCAGTCCACCGCCGCATCGGGCCTTCACCGACCTATTACAGTCACCGTCAGATCGTCAAGCTCTCGCTCTCTTTCCCTGAACATCGCTCTGCCAACTTCTCTGCCAAACCAAACCGCGTCCGAGCTCTTAACAACCGACATCTCAAGGGTCTGACGACTTGGTCAATCCTGACATACCTCTGTCCAGTATGTTAGCGAGTCGGTAGACGAACTCATACAACAACAAGAATACTCAAAGGAGACGAAAGCAGATTGCCGTCAAGCGTGCTGGAACATCAGACTTCAGCATGACGGTAGCTACGGAATTCAGCTCGCGACCGGGCTCACACTCGCATACGCTGAGTGCATTGGAAGATCGTTTCGAAGTGATCAAGGAGATCGGGGATGGCAGCTTTGGCAGTGTTCACCTGGCGAGAGTACGCACAGCCGGCGCAAATGTTGCTCGAAGGAACTCGATGGTAGTACTCCCGCCGATGTGAAGTGATACATTGAACTGACTTGCGATACAGGTCGCCATCAAGACCATGAAGAAGACCTTCGAGTCCTTCTCACCTTGCCTTGAACTCCGCGAAGTGGTATTCCTGCGCACTCTACCCAATCACGCTCATCTCGTCCCTGCACTGGACATCTTCCTCGACCCATTCAGCAAGAAACTACACATCTGCATGGAGTACATGGATGGCAATCTGTATCAACTCATGAAGGCCAGGGACCACAAAGTCATGGATCCAAGAAGTGTCAAAAGTATCCTGTACCAGATCTTGTCTGGCCTTGATCACATCCACGCACATCACTTCTTTCACAGAGACATCAAACCAGAAAACATTCTTGTCTCGACTTCTGCCCCGTCGGATTCGCATTCCACCTTCAGCAGGTACTCTGCCCTCGTCACACCACCTTCAACACCACCTACCTACTCAATAAAAATTGCCGATTTTGGCCTCGCCCGAGAAACGCACTCAAAGCTTCCATACACCACGTATGTCTCCACACGATGGTACAGAGCGCCCGAGGTTCTGCTCCGCGCTGGTGAGTATTCAGCTCCTGTGGACATCTGGGCTATTGGTGCGATGGCCGTCGAAATCGCCACCTTGAAGCCTCTTTTCCCAGGCGGCAACGAAGTCGACCAAGTCTGGCGCGTTTGTGAGATTATGGGCAGTCCAGGAAACTGGTACACCAAAGCTGGCGTTCGCGTTGGTGGCGGCGAATGGAGAGAAGGCACCAAGCTGGCTCAGAAGCTAGGCTTTTCCTTTCCGAAGGTAATTTGACTTTTCCATGCCCGCGTACCTGCATTAACTAACATTTCCGACTAGATGGCTCCCCACGCTATTGAGTCGATACTGCAACCACCACAGTGGCCGCTTGGACTGAGCAACTTCGTGACATGGTGCTTAATGTGGGATCCCAAAAACAGGCCAACGTCAAGGCAAGCCATGGACCATGAGTTCTTCGCTGATGCTGTCGACCCCCTCCGGCCTAAATCGTCCTCTCGGCTCCTCGGCAGGAAACATTCTGACCTCAGCTTCCGATCCAAGGAGGGTGTCGATTCACCCCTCCAAACGAAACCATCGTGGTTCAGACGATCTCTTATCGCACGAGACAGTGCTCCAGCAGTTCCTCAACACACCGAAGACGCACTGCTTGCAAAGCAATCAAGACCTCCCGCTAATAAACGAGCAACTTGGACTCATGGCGCAAATCCTGCCACCATTGCGCCGATGCCCATATTGCCATCGATCAAACCCATTTCTCCGCTACCAAATGCTGTCAACGCACAGGGTACACAGGCAAATGCTGCCCCACTGCCACTACCACCTCAGGTCCCCACACATCAGAAGCAACTGAAACCGAAACCTGCAGAAGTTGAGCAACAGACGACTCAGCAACAGACAGACGACAAGCATAGAAAGATTGGTCGCCAGCTGTCTGTCAACTCTCACGGCAATCATTACGCAGAAGCACACCGACTGGAGGCAGAACGTGCTCTTAACGGCAATGGATCAACCAGTGGTCTAGTATCTCCGCCATATCAGAAGGAGAGCTTCTTTTCACACCTAAGGAAACGAGCACGACGCTTCTCTGGCCGCCACGGTCTGGCTTCCCCAGGTGGTGATGATGTGGAAGCCAATGCTGCAGCCGTACCTTGGTCAAATCGATCATCTATCATGGTTGACAGCGTGATTCCAGAGCACCAGAATGATTTCTCCGACCTCGACAACCTGCTGCAAAGCGTCCGCTACAGTCTGGACAAGTCTGCCGGGGATCAGCAAGGTAAAGATGGATCGCGCTCTAATCAGTCGACTCTTAAAAGGACGCATTCTGTTCCGCGATCTAGCCAGTCCAGGGAAAATGTTGCAGCCGTCCCAGCACAGCCTGCTGCAAGAAATCGAAAGTCCATCCCGCAAAACTTCTACGACACCCCCGAAGAGGAAGACGAGTTGCTCGACGAGGCCCTTCGCTCCGCCAATCGCGCTGTCCGTCGACTCAACCAGGGCAAACCCACTGATGCACAAAAGGCCCCCCAACGACAGCCCCTGACGCACGTCTCGAGCAACGCTGGTGTACAAGCTGCGTGCTTGACCCCATCGCCATCAGCCAAGCGTAACGGAGTGAACTTCGACCCTAACGCTGTCACTCCAACGCAACCACTCAATATTCAACAACGTAAGCAGCAAGAATATGCTCCTCCACACTGGCCCACACCTCCGTACGAAGAGAATGAATGGGCTTCTGCTGCTGCAGCGAGCATCTACGCTGCAGGCAGGGTGTACCCCTGAATGAACCATCACATCAACCGACCTCTGTTCGCTCTCTCACAAAAGTTCCAAGACATGCACCACGCACAATACATTCTTAGCGCACTCAATATCCTGTACGAACAGAGACTGGTCACATTTTCACGACACTATTAACGATTCAGCGACTTGATACTTTTGGGATAGGAAACCCTTATAGAGGAATTGGATGTTTGGGCCCAAATCATCACATGCACTTCGCTTGACGAAGGTCTCCTATGTTTGGTCAAAGACGTGCCACCATACGGCTGGGCACTGCAAACACTTTCGGCGAAAAGCAGGCTTTGTCAAGCATAAGGTTTTATTTGTTGAAGACTGTACAGGTAGAGGCACTATACCGCAAGAAACATTGCCATCTGGAGTATAATAGCATAGTATTGGGAGGAAGAAGAAGAGAAGGAACGCGAGTTTGCTCTACGGGAGCGGATAGCCAGAAGAATAATGTACAGTTAAATGAAAAGGCTCAATGTCGTCTTCGCGCGTTGGATTCTTGCACTCAGTGCCGCCCACCCATTACCTCGTTCTGCAGCCTCAACTGCGACATTGTAGTACATGTCAATGTGTATCTCTTCCTAGTCAGGTGGGCTTTGACGTCGCATCGCAAAGTACTATCCCTACTGAATAGCTACTATCTGCCAGTTGATTAGGATTCATGCCAAGCCTTTCCCGCATGTCCAGCGATGACCTCCGCTCTCTGGTCCGCAAGCTGCTCTTGACTACGAATGAGACATGGACCGCACTCTGATAGCCCGGCGGGCCACCAGGCTCGCCGCGAACTGCAGCAGAGCATACTCTACCCGACAGAGAGCAAGTCCACTTACATTCTCGCTTTCACACACCTCACAGCGCCGCTATGCGTCAACGAATGATCCATCCAAACCAATCGTGCTCGAGCAGCCAGACCAATTCCGCCCACCATCACACGGAGCACGATTAGCTAAATCGCGAAGTAGGGGCTCTACCCTCCATGGCGCCTACAATCAGTCCTCAACGAACACCGAGCGTGAGGCGCAAAAGAAGAAAAGCTACCCACACATGTTTCCAGAGAAAGGCACTTTCATGAACTGGTTCCTGACGAACAAGGTCATACATATATTCATAGCGTTTGTCTGTCTCGCCCTCCTCTTTAACTCTCCCTTTGTATACGTTGACTGACTCTCGTCCGGCTTACAGTGGATTCTGATCGTCCTCTCAATCACGACCTGGCTGCAGACCTTCGCCGCAACCTCACCCTTCGGCCACCTCCTCCCCGCCTGGAGCACGCTCCCCTTCCATCCACTCCGATTCTTCTCCGACTTCTGGACCGTCTACATCATGCACATGGACTACAACACCGAACAAGTTGAGTTCGCGCGCGCCCGAAACGTGCTAGACGCGCAGAAACGCCGCATCTACCGCCGCGCGCATGGTATGGAGGATCTCGATCGGGATGAAGACCAGGGTGTTGATGTCCGCGGGATCGTGCCTTGGGATGATGGGCTGACGAAGAAGGAGCGTGCGGCGGGTGGCATTGGCGCGAATCGGATCAAGATGGCGAGTGTGATTGATTTGGGTCCGGGCGTGGATAAGGACGTGGTGTACCAGGCGGCGGCCGCGAGGAGGCAGAGTCATCAGAGTGAGAGTGATTTCAAGAAGGAGGTGTTCATTAGGCGGAGGCAGCAGGAGCTAGGTTTGACGATGGAGGATGACCCGGCAATTGAGGCGTTGAGGAGAAGGAACAGGGATGCGGATGAGTTGGGGCCGTGGACGCCGACGCAGAGGATGCTTGCGAGTATGGAAGCCTTAGAGGGTGAGGCGGATAAGAGTGTCAGAGAGGCGGAGGCCGGGGTGGTGATGAAGGGCGAGGATGGGGAAGTAGCGAAAGAGAAGAGGAAGGGGAAGGAGGAGGTTAAGAAGAAGCTGTGGCTTGGGATCTGGTAGGAGAGGGGGTTTCGTCGACAATGTCGACTGTACAGCACGCAACGATTTTAAGGAGATGCAGTCAGCCTAAATCTGGACCTTCTCGACTTCTGTAAATGAAAGGGTTTGGAGTTGTGTTTCGAAGATGTCTTTGTATCTGCTGATCCAGGCAGCACGGTCGACACCCGTCTGGTAAGCCAAGGAGGAGATGTTCGCGTGCAGCTGGTTCACGAAGTACAAACACCAGAAGGTCACCATAGATGGCATCAGAGTGACAAGCAGTTTAGCCGGGAACAGCGCAATTGAGATGTCTGGTTACTCGGCTAGCTATGGACATCTGCTTTACTTCACTGGAGAGGCAAAGTATAGTCACTCACAAGTTTGTCACTTCTGTGTTGCTATTAACAACTATTTATTTCCTCCACCGCGTCGACCTTCTTCCTCGAAATCTCTTACCCCCTGCAACCACACTTCTGTCATTCCTTCTGACAATCTACACCTTCCCAGTCCTCTTACTCAGTCACTCCTTCAACCATTCCCCATCCCTTACACCTATCATCCTAAATATCATCATACCGCGAAGATGAACAGCGAGCTCCCTAACGGGCTCGTCATCACAGACTCGAGCAAGGTCACGGTTACAGCTGAACCCAAGCATGGCTACGACATCGAGACCTTCGCTCAGCCATCCGGTTCCTTCTTCAGCAAGTTCGGTCGACTCGTGGCTGCCACACAGCTTGCCAGTCTTGTTCGATACCTATACCTCCTGAAGAAGGCCGCGGAAGGAGGTTCACTTGCTGCGAAATTGCTGCTGGTCCAGCAACTCATCGAACATGGTCAGTCACCATAGTCAGTACATGCGCCATCCGCAATGCTAACACACAACTAGTGACGACCGTTGCAGACCTCACTGTCTCTATCACAGGCCAAGCTCTCTGCAAACAACCTTCAAGACCAAAACGCCGCATTCATGGTGACAATGTCCCAGGCGTCGACGTCATTATCACGGTGTGCAAAGAAGATGTCGACATTATCATGGACACTGTTCGTGCAGCTGCGACCTTGGACTGGCCGACTCGCAAGCTTCGTGTCCTCGTCTCCGATGACCGTCGACACCGATCTTAAGGCTGCTGTCGAGGGATTCGCAAAGTCATACCCGCATGTCCATTACTACAGCCGACCAAAGGTTCCCGGCAGACATCACGGATTCAAAGCTGGCAATATGAACCAGGCTATACGATATCTGGCAGACAATGCCTTCGAGGGTCCAAAGCACGATTGGGTCGCTTGTCTCGACGCTGACATGATCCCGGACGATAAGTGGCTTCGCGCTCTCGTTCCTCACGTCCTGCTTGACTCAGATATCGGAATGATCGCAACTCCACAGGTAAGTAGTCCAGCGTTGGGACCCATCCAATTTGCTCATGTATGAACAGGACTTCTATAACATTCCGGTCAACGATCCTCTACATGACAACCTACATCTTCAGCACGAGGCCGAACAAAATTTGCGCGACAGATTGGGAGCTGCTTGGTGTGTCGGCAGCGGCTTCCTGTTCTACCGTCCTGCTTGGGAGAAGATCGGCGGGTTTTCGGAGACCTCGATGTGCGACGACGTCCTCTTCGGCTGGACACTCAATGGGCACGGCTACAAGACTGCGGCTATCAGTGAGCGTCTCCAGCAGGGTATGCAGCCGAGCAGCTTCATCGAGCACATGAAGCAACGCCGTCGCTGGTTCATCGGAGGCATCCAAAATGCTCGCCAGATCAAGTTTGGTTTCGATCGCAGCATCTATGGAGACAGCTCTGCTTGGCAGAAACTCGCAGCCCTCAACCAGATTCCCAAGCCCTTCCTCGGCACCATCGGCAAGCTGCTCTCATGGGTGCTGGTCTTTGGGTGCATCTGCATGAACACAAACCTGGTCGTTGCCGAGCCTAGCGATCTTGCAAGCATCCTCAAATGGTATGCTGCGTACACCATCGCCACACGTGTCTCCGAATACGTGCTGGCTAGTAGCGGCTTTGGTATCCAGAACATCCGTCGTCGGCAGATCGTCAGCACTTGGCAAGGCGTACATCTGTCCAAGGCCAGTCTGCAGGAGGTCGTGCCCGCTTGGCTTGGAGGCGTTGCACTGAAGTTTGCTGTCACTGGTCAGAAGGCCGATGTGGCAGTCAGTCTCGAAGAACGCGATTTGGCTCAACGTCCTGGTCTACTTGAGCGTGTCCGCCGACTCCACCAGGTCGAGTCGGTCCTGGTTCACCTCCACATCTTCTTCTTCATCGTCAGCGCTATCATTGCCTGCGCCGTCTCCCTGCACTTCAAGACCGATGGAAACGGCAACGCCCTCCTACACGCTCTTATCGTCTCGAGTCTCTTCCCTGGCCTCAAAATCGAGAATCTGGCTCACTTCCTCAGCCCGATCTGGTACATCATGTTCCCTCCAGTCGAGCGCGAGCGCACAACCTATCTCACCGAAGTCCCAAACACTGGCTTCCGCCGCCCTCTGCTCTGGGAATGCGGTGCCCGGTTCACTCGTGGTATGTACGTCTGGGAGCTTGGCAGCTAGCTGCTACCGCCTGGGCTGTCTATGCTTGGTGGTTTGTTGCGATGGAGGCTGGCAAGATCTGAGCGATGTCACAAATGTGGCTGCCGGGAACGGACGAGATGGTGGACGGGCAGGGAAAGGTGTTTCTTAGCTGACGACAATCTGACAATGGCATCGGGGGGACTTCATGGAGGGTGTCCGAAACATACGCTCTGAGCTGTCACTATTGCTGCACGAGTCGCTTTGACGCTCGCTAGATCCTCATGATTCATGAAGATTAGCTGACGGACAAATGCTTGCAAATGTGTGTAGATAGCTACACATTCAGAAAATCCAACAATTCTACAGATGTCGCCTCAACTTTACGCCTCACACACTCACAACTTCGCCTTCGCCCGAAGCCACAACCCTTCCGCCTCAGCATGCACCACTCCATCCGGCCCCTCCACGCTGCCCGCCGCCCAAATCTTCCGCCCGTCCAGCGAGATCTTGGTGATCCAGCTGCGTACCATCACACCGCCAGGCGTACGCACAGGCGCGCGGTACCGCACGTTCAGCTGAACAGTATATGTCGGGAGACCTTGTTGTTCCTCCAATCTGGGGTTTTGAGTGTTGGTGTTGCTGAGGCCTTCGCCGTCGACGCCGAGACCTCCTTTTCTGCTGCTAGTCGATGACCGTGACCGTGATCGTGGCCGCAGCGCCATACCCACTGCTCCACCTAACCCGCTGTCTAGGATACAGCTTACTACGCCGCCGTGCAGGAGGTCCGGATGAGCGTTGAGGTCGTGGCCGAAGACGTAGAAGCGGCGGACTTCGAGGCGTTTCTCCTCATCAAGCTCCACTTCGACGTCGTCTGAGCCAGCCCTGCCCCGGTCTGCATCTGCCATCACCGTCGCATCCCAGTCCCCATCCCCGCCTGCATATTCTGGAGATGAGGAGCCGGCGGCGTCTCGATAGAAGCTGACAAGCACGGGAATGGTGGAGGGTGTGTTCCAGGTCCGGCCCATGAGGGTGTGGCCCGCGTCGGAGTGCGTGACGGTGCGAGACATGCTGACTGGGCGGAAGGCGGGGTCTCTGAAGGTTGACGTGGCCAGTGAACGAAGGTTAGGCGGGAGGATGTCGAGGGAAGGGCGGGAGGACGGGGTGCTGGGGTTAGACAGGGACATCTTGGCTGGGTGTGTTGGGAGTGAGCGGTGAGATTAGGAGGCGAAGGGCGGGCCCCTGTCGTCCTGGTGCCAGAATCCAGGCGGTGGCCTCTAGCGGTACTGCTGATGTGGTAGGTAGTGGTGATGGCAGGCTATTCGGCTGGGATGGACAAGATATGTCATCTGCTCTCCGGACGCTGGTACTGTATATGTACTGAATGGACCGACGACTGACGAGGGCGTTGGTGGTGTTGTAATCCTTCGAGAGTCGTGGCCCGCAAGCCTGGTGATTGTCGCAAGAGGTTTAAGAACCTCCACTTATTCGCTCTGAAGACCAATTGATAGTTGGAGCTTCCTAGTATATGGTCAAGGTACTAGTAACGTGTGGTGTAGTGGTGGTTTGATACAGGACGATCTAGTCGATCCTGCCGAGGTACTTTCGGCAAATTCGTCACCAGAAGAAAAGGGGAATATAAATGCTCCAAGGAAACGGAGGACGAAGTCATGGAGATCCCAAAGGTGCAGAGCTGTGGCCAAGTGGCATGCAGAGCACGCGAATGCCGGGCGTCCGTCTCAGACGTTGGCTAGTAGATCAGTCGTAGCAGTCAAGAACGACTGTGTCAGCCGGTCTGGCTGGAATCTGTCGCAAAATCTCTCATTAACCGGTTTGAGTAAAGCCTCCAGAACTGCTCTTGCTTTTGTCATCCGGCTTGCTACTATCCTTCTCCGCTTGCCTGAACGAGATATACAACGGAAATGATTGACGGAATGCACATATCACATATGCGAATTTGCCTCAGATCTTCAGCATAACAGGTAGGCACGATAGCCATTTACAAAGGTGTAATGTGATGTCTTTCTTGTGTCTGCTGGTTGGAGCTGAGACGCCCAAAACCTGCGCTTGCTCCAAAGGTGGTAAGGGCAGGTTCAATGCCTGCCCACATCGAACATCATGAAAGATTGAGCTAGGGTCACATAATCACCGAGCGCGTCAGCAACAATAACGAAGGAGCCGTGCACGCTGACTTTAGGTAAGCTATTGCATCGCCAAGATCCCGTGGCCGGATTACACAATCCCGCTACGTGGTTCGAAAATGCGCACTACGTCGTGCTCGTTTGAGGTACCAGATAGGACTACCAGAACCGAGACTGACGTCGTTGCGACGAAACTGCCCTTGTGAGAAGGGAGCTGGTCGGTCGAAACCCGCCTCGTTTCCATTCGCAACGGCCCCAACCTTCCAGGATACTGTGCGTAAGGCGTCGAGCCGATCTCGTCAGACGCCTATCGTCGATCAGGCCGAGCGTGCATCCAAGCGAGCCCGAGAAAAGCCAACGCATCAGTATGCGTATTTCGCACAGGACATCTTTCCTCGCTGCAAAAGATCTCCAGTAACGACAATAGCAATGCGGCCTTAGACCTTACTCGTCCTCCTACCACCTGCCCGGACGAAGTCCCTCAGGCTAGCCAGACTACCACGTCTTGACGCGCCTTGCTCCGAAACGAGTGTGCTGGCTTGACTAGATTTCCTGCTGCGCGCAGCAGCGATGTTTGCCAAACTCTGCCGGCGGAAGTGTTCGTTGTTGTGGGCCGCTTCTTCGTCCTCGGCGCTGGAGGGGATGTAGCGATTTGCAAAACCGCCTGTGCAATGTTGAAAGGCAAAGTCAGCTCGTTGGTCTAGATAGTTTCCAGGAAAAGATGGTGTCGGCAGTGAAGCATCCTCAGCTTAGATAAGATCGAGTTGGACGTACCTATGCCAATACTATGACCACCCTTGACGAGCACGATCCCTGGCGCCGAATGGTCATGATATGCTTTGTGATCATCGTCGTCGTCGTAGTTTTGCTGGCTTGTGGCGTCTTGAGATTGCTTGGCTGCTGATGTGCGCCTTGCAGAGGTCATGTTGCCCAAGCCGCCCACGCCCGTCGAAAAGCGACGACCTTGCTGGTCGGCGACGGAAGTTTGGGCGGCTGTGCGCTGGACGTGACTTGGCCTGCTGGCTTCATCATCATGTTGCCTATCGCACGAGATCAGACATATACATAGGAGACCTTCCGTGGCGAAAGTCATACCTGCACCACCCCTGCCGAAATGGACGTATTGTCTTTTGGTCGATGTGGCGGCCATCTTCGTCCCAGGTCAAGGCTAGCCTTGGTTTTTGTAGTGGCTGGGTCGGGTGGAAAGCGGAAATGTTTCGAGTATATGCGATATACGCTTCGTAACGCAATTGAAGTCTAGATTGGATACTGAGGACTTTCTGTTCTCGCAAGATCAAGGTAGAACACAAGCATGACAAAGTAAGTGAACGACTTGTTACGGGACAGGAAGCATATTATAGTCGCAAGCCATGCTTGTATGGCGCGGTGTGTCAGATCAGATCCTACGGCTTCCTCATGCATATGGCGGGCGCAAACACGACATCTTGCACGCCTCTCTGCTGTTGATCAGGCATGTCAAGCCCGGCTGAAGTCAGGAATAGATCGGCGGCGTCGAGGAAGATAAGTCAGGCATGTATGAGGTCTGTGAGTGGCTCCAGCAACGAGAAAGATAAGAGAAGCCCGAGTGAACGATTGAAGGAAGTTGTGCCGCGCTCAGCTAGCCAATGGTTTCAGGTTGCCGTATTCTGGTATTCAGGGCGCAGACGGGAAGCCCGAAGGCTGATACTGTAATGATCACCAGCCAGCCCTGGCGGCCTCAGCTCTGGGCATACCTCATCTGACCTGACTCATCTTCGACTTGGCAGGGCAGTGCTGTCTTGCGAAGTCGACCATCACAGTGACTGCAGCGTAGGATCCTCTGCCGGGTCGCTCAGAGCAGCTTTGTCGGCAGCGGGTGTCAGAGTGAGTGCCATCGCAAGTCGCAACTACCCCAGATTCCTTCGAGTGAGGTGACCCCGCCTTGAGAGATAAGCTCCAGAGCTAAGATTCGTCAAGACAGCTAAGCTTCACTTAGCTGCAGGCAAGGATTCGCAAGACGCGTACGAAGTATGGTGGTTGATCATACACCAGCAGCAGCTCTCGTCCTAATCTTCGCCGCCTTCTTCTCGCCTTTCATAGGCATGCGAGGCCGTATCGGCTTATTTCTCTCTTTGGTCAATGTGCCCTCTCTGAAGAGCGTCCACGCATTCATCGGACGTCTCGAGCTGATGTGAGCACCGTTCGGACTGAAGACTTCTACTTGGGGAAAGTCGAATTGTGGGATCGTGTTTTGGGGCGACCATGCTGATTCCGAGGGCGGCATTGCCGAGTCGGACGTCTCCGCGAGTGCGGAGGACCCTGAGTCAGCATTTGCAGTGGTAGTTTCAGGCTCCGTCGTGTCCCCTCGCCGGCGGCGTACTTGACAGGTCACTTCGACCCAGCCGACACCTTGAATCAGTATATCCTTTCCATACACTCGGAAGGGGAGTCGATCGACGTTGGCTCCCGCCCTCAGAACTGACCCAGCATGATACTTGGTTACATCGACATCTAGTGTGATGATTCCTGCTGATCGAAACTTTCCACCAACCTCAGGTGCGAGAATGGATTCGATGCCACTTTCTCGCGACTGCTCTTGGGCTCCAATCGCCTTGTCGGTCGCCGTGATATGCGCGTCGAGCGGCACAAAGGGATATGCCAGCATAGTCGTGGATTTGTCGCCGCTCAGCAAAGGGGTGATGCGCACTACACCTCCTCCAAGCAACAACGACTGTCCAGGTTTGATGCTGTACTGCGTGATCTTCGGGCGATTTTCCATGACTAAGTCGAGTCTGTGCTCGGCCGCAACAAAATGGTCTAGATCACCGCGCTCCAGGCCGGGCATGTCGATCAGCTCGCCCTTTTTGTTACCAAACGGTAGCCGAATAGGCGATGCTGTTGTGCCTGGCAGGCTTGAGACCAGGGGCAGGGTAGGGAATGGCACTTCTGGCTGTGCGGGTGGGAGTAGCTGCGACTCTGGCAGGTAAGCAGGAATCTGATCTAACGAATCGCTCTTGCTTTGTTCCTGGACGAGTTGCTTGTAAACAGGCGCCCTTTCGCCTGAGCCTTTTGGGAAGATGACCTCGAATAAATTGGACTTCCCAACATTGAATTTGCCGACGAGCCAATTTCCCCCGCCTCGCTGCCAGATCTCGTCCTTGAGCTCCTTCGTCCACCAGCCACGCTTTGCAGATACGAGATGAAGATTGCCTAGCCTCATATCCTTGTTGACGTGCGTCAACGTGCTTCGCAGGATCTCGCGGAAATATGGCAATAGCCTGTCGACCTTGGCTTTGGTCGGAGCCAGGAGATCAGAGCGAGTGATGACGAAGGACATAGTCGGACGAGACGAATAATTGTGCTGTGAGCGCCGATTGCGACTCCGTGGTTTGGCGAGCTCCAGTGCACGGTGTATTGCTGGGACAAGGGACATTGGAAAGTCGGCAGCGTCCAGAACATGGTAGACATGATTCTGTCGATATGGCGATTCCGCTATCGAGTCGGCAATATCCTCTATAGATGGATGGGCTATGGATGTGCCCTTGTTACTGTTGACGAGGTCATGACAGCGGTCGCATAAGGGGACTTTGATATTGCTGGGCGCAGTTGATGCCACAGCTTTCTTAGCATCGGGCGGCGACGACGTATCTTCTGATGCGTGTCCATTCGCCGATGATGTATTTCCCTTCAGCCAGTCTCGCACCGTTCTCCGCGTCCGTGTATAATGCCCGGGGGCCTGTTTCTCCGTCTGCTGCGACAGTGCACCACATCCTGGACATGAGAATGGAATTGCACGCTGAGCCGCCGGCGCCGCGACTTCTATCGATGCTCCATCTGTCTGATGTACGATGCCCTGCAGAGGCGCTGGGGAAACGGACTCGGTCGGTATAGCATGCGCGATATCCTGTCGAGGATCGACGGTCACTGAAAGTTGACGGCGCAGGATGTATGGAGTCTGCCGTTGTGATAGGACGAGAGACAGTCGGATGCACCGCGAGGCGTATGGCACCGTTCGCTCGCACAGTCGACGTGCTACGATCTGCATATGAATAACCTGGTTGCACCATACAAGTTCAGAAGAGCCGCATCGAATTTCTGAATTGCAGGTGGACATCACCGCTAAGGTCGCCTGGTGTAGCGGCTAGTGGTTAGGTAGGTCGCTTAGCTAAGGCAACCCAGGAACAAGATTCAGGCAACATCTCGCGACATTCAGCACCTTAACAATTTCGATCACCTTCACAGCAGATCTTGGACATCGGAGTCTAGTCCTACTTGGCATTACAGCACGGTTCCATCGAACATCGTAGGCGCTGACCTGACGTGGGCAGGTGTGGACTAAATCTGTCGCCCGATTATGACACCGACAGGCAGGTCTCATTGGTATTCATCTCTGGTCAGCAGTTTGCATACTCGTGCGCGATGAGCTGAGTGCCCAGAAATGGACAATGCAATACTCTCGACATGCATCCACCGAGTGACAGACGACGTATAGCTCGAAAAGGTAGGTGAGGGTTGCCGAAGAGAGTCCTCGTACAATTGACCATTTGTACGATCATGCTTCGGACGTCCATCCTAGTGCAGCAGAATGGTCCACATTTGCATGGCGCCGGCCTTGGCACCGCAGTTGTCTCACGAAGCAAGTGCTTATAAGACTGACAGTGGCGCGCCACGCTGAATTGTGGTCGGTCGCTACTTCACCTTTGCTTCTTACTGCCAGCTTTGCATGCCATGGCGCAAGATCGATGGGACTTCGCCATTGTCGGTGCAGGGCCCGCCGGCTGTATTCTCGCGAGTAGATTGTCGCGTCTCCAGCTCGTCCGACCGTGTTGGTTATCGAGGCTGGCGGTGACAATGCTGATATTGACGGTCGAGTTGACGGATTCAAGTATGTCCAGCAAGCTAACCCCGACAAGAACTGGCAGGATACAACTGTTCCTCAGAAGCACTTGAATGGCCGGACGCTGTCACTTGCTCGAGGCAGGGGATTAGGTGGTGGTTCTGCAATTAATTTCTCGAGTTGGGTCATTGGACCCAGAGACGACTATGACCACATCGCGAAGCTTGTGCAGGATGATGGGTGGAAATGGGACAAGGTCAAAACCAGGTACAAACAGCTGGAGAAATATCACCCGACGGGGATCTACAAGCACCGGTTGAAAGCTCGATGCGAAGACCATGGCTACGAGGGCGATCTGCAGGTTGGCTTTCCGGAGACAGTCGAGGCAGAACTCTATGATCTTGTCGACGCCGCTGTCGACGCTGGCATCCCAATATGTGCTGATCAGAATTCGGGCGAACCAATTGGCATTGCGATATCAGCTTCTACTGCGCGCAAAGGCCGCCGTGTCATGGCCAGCGATCTATTAGAGCCAAAGCCGGAGAACCTGACGATCTGGACCAAGACCACGGTGTCGCAGATCATATTCGACGGATCCAGGGCGAATGGCGTCCTCCTGTCAGACGGACGAGAGATATTCGTCAGGAAAGAGGTGATACTCTGCGCAGGCCCGCTGGCTGACCCAAAGATACTGATGCATTCCGGCATTGGACCAAAAGAGACGATGCAACGATTTCAAATCCCTGTTGTTCAGTTGAATGAAAACGTCGGCCAGCACCTCAACGATCATCAATTGGCCGTCTTCAGCTGGGCACGATCCGATACCTCCTCGGAACGTCTAGCATGGTTCAGAGACTCCCAGCGGCGAGCGGCAGCCCGCAAGCAGTGGGAGGAAGAGGATGGGACTGGACCGCTCGCACACGTTGGGACTAGCATTGCATTGGCATATCCCAAACTCGACCGCATCATAGAATCAGACGAGTTCGCAGCTCTCGACAAGGAGACGCAAGCGTTGCTAAAGCTGGAGACAGTACCACACTGGGAGTTTGCCCTAGGAGTGCCTTCTCTGGAATACCACTTCGACCCGGCCAATGCGTCGACGATGCTCTCAATCTTCACCTTTCTCTTGAACGAACAATCCAAAGGAAGCGTCACAATCAGATCAGCCGATCCCAATGACGCGGTAGTCGTGGACTGCAACTTCTTCTCCCATCCATTCGATCGGAGAATGGCGATCGAGGTCACTAGGGACCTCCTGGGTCTTGTGCGTAGTCCAGGCTTCGCTAAAGACACGGTCGGCGACATAGCGGTGCCGAGATCCGAAAGCGATGAGGATGTCCTGGATTTCTGGAGGAGCCATTCTTTCTCTGGGTCACATATGATGGGCACGTGCACGATGGGTATTGCTGAGAAGAGCGCGGTCGTCGACAAGGACTTCCGTGTATTTGGTGTCGAGAAGTTAAGGGTATGCTCGACAAGTGTACTGCCGCTCCTTCCGAATTGCCATCTACAATCGACGTCATACCTGGTGGGACTGATGCTGAGCGACAAGCTGATTTCACACCATAGCTTGGGACAAGCGTAGATACCAGGCGTTACACGTACTGCCAAATCTGGGAGTAACAAGTTTGGTCCATATAAGGAGACCTCCGTGGGTGGCATTCATTGTTGACGTTGTGCTGTATCACCTGTGTCTCTCGCCTGGAGGACGCTGTTGCGAATGCAGTAGTCGCATGTACCTCGGGTTTGGACTCGGCTTACATACTAGTGCAGTAGAAAGAAGAATATGGGTCGACAGTAGCCGCAGGTACTCGTTCTTGTACCTTGATATAGACACAGTAGACTCTGGTAGTGGTCGGAACATAGATGCGTTAAGCTCCATCTGTCTAGACTTTCAGGCTTGGTTTCAGATGTTGCAGGTGGGGGTCCAGGGTCATGCCTGTCAACCAGTCGCTCTGCACCCACTCTGCTGGTACAGCCAGCCAAAGAATATCCGATTTCATTGTCACTCTGCGTGCACGATTCGTGATATTGGTGTCACAAGCAGGAACGCCGCCTGTTTCGAGGTTGTTGTCCTTCGCACCTACTTCGAGAGCACAACATGCTCTTCGAGTACTGCGCTTCATACAGTGACTACGTGCCTGACGACTAGGTCACGATCAATCCGCCAGGCCCTCCATTGAGAGACCATAATAGCAAGTGAGAAGATCGTGACACTGACGACACGCGAATGGTGGATTCGCGTGTGAGAGTCGGTTCGTTGGAGGAGCCGTCGAGAAGCGCCTGAAACGTATCACGGCCTCAGATGCCCTCGTTGCACCATGCCCACGAGGCGCAACAGGCAGAGAGGGCGCCCGCTCGTCCGCTGCCGGCACAGCGCTCGCCTGTCCATGCGCGACCGCCACCAGACTACAACCGCCCGCTCCCACCGCCGCCGAACTACACTGTAGACAACTACGACGTTCCCACGCTCCGCAGGAAGCCAGTCCCTTCCGAAACGCCATCACCACAAGCCCATACCCGCTCCTTCAGTCACCCATTTCCATCACTTTTCGGCTGGGGCAAGGGCGACAAGAGATCAAGAGGAGACAGCAAAGATCAGAGCACAGACGAGCAGGCAACTCCGCGTAATGGAGCAGTCGTCAAAGAGCAGCCAGTGGCAGCATCGGCGAGTGGCAAGCAGGAGCCCATTACCGGAAAGTGCATGACATGTGACGCCACCGTACGCTGGCCTCAGGGCCTCAAGGTCTTCCGCTGTACCACATGCCTGACGATCAATGACTTGGAGCCCTACATCGAACCTGGCTCGACTTCCAGTGGTCCTCCAATCCGGCGGTCGCTGCCTATATCAATTGCCCGGACGCGAAGCCTGCTTGACGGGTGTCTTGACCACTACTTCGAACGCAGACTTCGCGGTGGAGGCGTGTCTCGCAGCAAACCGACAGCTGCGGCAGATCAGACCGTGGTCGATCATGCCACCGTCCCACAAGAGGTCGACGGCAATGGCCTTTTCACCGCCTTCTTCAACGATGATGAATCTCCACCCTCCACCCCACGACCGCTGCTGAAGATCCGCAGCACTTCTGACCCTGCCATGACGCCTATAAGGCCACGCCGAAGATGATCGTCCGATAGCGTCACCCCAGAGGAGAGCTGTTGTGACTGAATGCGATGATCCACGAGCGAAGACGTCGCCACCTCAGCCATTGGATGAGCCGCCTGCTCGAGTGCCCATCTTCAAGGCGGTCGAGAACTATATTGCTGATGCCTTGACTGGCTGCTCGGCCATGAACTCATCGTTCTTTACCGTCAAGCCCCATAAGGACCGCCCTGCAGCTGCAAAATCGCATACAGAATCCTCGGCCAAGAAGAAGCAGCCGGAACCTCTCGAAACGCCCGCATTCGAGCCGGAAGTATTCCTGTCCGATCTTGATGCCAAAACATTGCTCGTCGGAGACATTGCCGAAAATGGATCTTGGTGGACTGGTAATAGTAGATCAGAAAATCTAGAGAGAACGCCTTCACAGCCTCGAACACAGTCACCTGAGCGTTGGAAAGGTATTGTCACAGCTCGGACGCCTCGGATCAACTGGTTTGAATTGGCCGAGTGGTATCATCTCATCACGACGGCTGGGGATTTATGGCGAAAGAAGTGGACCGACCTGCGGAAAAGCTTAGACGAGGATATGCAGACGATCTGGGACAGTGTTCCTCTGGACACGATCGAGCGCGAGATCATGGAGTCGCAAACACATCTGCACAGAAGTCTGCTCAAGTCGACAGAGAATCTACTCAAGAGACCACGGCGACCGCTTAAGCATCCAGAGGATTGCAGATTTTTGCTCATGATACTGTTCAACCCATTGATCTACCCTCCGGACATGCAGATTCACAGATCGACCGGGCCAGAGGCTGGATCGCATGAGTCGGGATCTGTTACATCTTCGCAAGTTCAAAGCATGTCCAGGAGAAGAGGGACTGGCACCGTGCGGAACGAGCGAAATCTTGGTCACCACTCTGGCATCATTAAGCGTGTGCTTGGGCTTCTGGCTAATGTTTCTGGCGACATTCATCAACTTTTGATATCTTGGGTCTCACGATTTTCTGCCCATCATTTCCAACGCACGGTCGAGCTCGTCGGCAGCTTTGTGACCTACCGTCTTTCACGGCAGTCGAGGCGCCAAGCCCCAGAGCCTAACGATCCCACAGCAGGCTTGGTACCCAGCTTCTCTAACAGAGATAACAGTCATCCCTCCCAGCTTCATGCGCAGCTGGACGCCCGTGCCTCGACTACGTCAACGAAGGCGTCCGATGGTAGGCCACAGCTGTCAGTATACGGTGAAGACTGGCAGGTTCGTGCGGCTTCACGAGTAATGGCGCTTTTGTTTCAGGCGAATCTAGGTTACACGCCGCGAAAAAGGGACAGTTCCACGAGAAACGAGCAAGTACTGCAAACCGCTCACGCTCATGGACAGATTCTACCCGTCAGCGTCTTCTACAATTCTGTACTCGACTTCGCTGATCTTGTTGCTGATTTCGAGGCCTGGGAATCGACCAAGAGCAAATTCACGTTTTGTCAATACCCATTCTTCCTCAGCATTTATGCCAAAATTCATATTCTGGAGCATGATGCGCGCAGACAGATGGAAGTCAAAGCTCGAGAAGCATTCTTCGACACCATACTCAGCTCGCGAGCCATTAGTCAATGGCTCGTGTTGAAGGTGCGCCGTGAGTGCCTTGTTGAGGACAGTCTACGAGGAGTCAGCGAAGTTGTTGGATCAGGAGGCAGCGATATTAAGAAGGGTCTGAAGATCGACTTCGTCGGCGAGGAAGGTATCGACGCAGGTGGCCTGCGGAAAGAATGGTTTCTGCTGCTCGTGCGCGAGATCTTCGACCCCAATCACGGGCTGTTTGTTTGGGATGAGGATTCGCAGCACTGCTACTTCAACCCGCACTGTTTCGAATCATCCGAGCAGTTCTTCCTGGTCGGCGTTCTGTTCGGTCTGGCCATATACAACTCGACCATCCTTGACGTGGCGTTCCCCCCGTTCGTTTTCAAGAAGTTGCTGGCATCTGCGCCATCGACTGGCGACAAACTTACATCTACCCCAAAGGTGTCGCATGGCTACACCCTGGAAGACCTTGCGCAGTTCCGACCAGCCTTAGCGCAAGGTCTGCGACAGCTCCTGGATTTTGAAGGCAACGTCGAGGAGACCTTCTGCCGCGATTTTGTGGTCGAAACCGATCGATATGGCGTCAAGGCTGAGATGCCCCTCTGCACTGGCGGCGAGAAACGGGCAGTCACCAATTCGAACCGAAGAGAATTCGTCGACCTCTACATCCACTACCTCCTCGACACCGCTGTCGCGCGCCAGTACGAGCCCTTCAAACGAGGCTTCTTTACCGTTTGCGGTGGCAATGCGCTCTCCCTCTTCCGGCCTGAAGAAATCGAACTCCTCGTCCGCGGATCGGACGAGCCTCTCGACATCGCCAGCCTCCGAGCGGTGGCGATCTACGAGAACTGGCCCACTGGTCGACAGCATCCACCTCCAGAACACCAGCCTCAAGTGATGTGGTTCTGGGAATTCTTCGCGCGTGTGACGCCGGCTGATCAGCGCAAGATATTAAGCTTCATTACGGGCAGTGACCGGATACCGGCGTTAGGGACGACGCATTTGGTGATTAAAGTGCAGAGGCTGCTCGAAGAGGTGCCGCAGCATCTTCCTGATAGTAAGCTGGTGTTGGGGGAAAGGTTCCCAACGGCGAGGACGTGCTTCAACAGTATTGGGCTGTATCAGTATCGGACGAGGCAGAAGCTGGAGGAAAAGCTTTGGATGGCTGTCGTTGGGAGTGAAGGGTTTGGGCTGAAATGACGGAGGTACAATGATAGGACAGCGGAGGCGCCCTGGACTGCATCATTAGCTACCATATCAAAGGCAATCAGAGATTGTTGCTTCCTGTTCAGGTCTCGAATCACGTCTGTGCTGCCCAGGGCTCTTGATTACGCCTCCGCAATGCTGTCGACTTGCCATCGCTGAAGGTCAGCCGTTGCTCTCACCTTCGAGCTGCTGCCAGCGACTGGGGGCAGACAGTAGTGGATATATTTGCTTGAGCAGGGAATGCAACTCGAGACCGGATGACAGCAAGAGCAAGTAGAGGCATATCTCAAACCGGATGATGTTGATGACGCTTTCCTGTCGATGGCTCTTGCCATACCGCACTTTCAACCGGCTGTCACAGTGGCAAGGCACCATTTAGCGGGTTGGAAGGCACAATTGACGAGCGGGAAGGCACGCGTGAGCAAATGAGAAGGCACGATTCAGCGAGAGGGAAGGAGCGTTCGAGTGAGCTGTAAGGCACGACTGGCGGGTGGGAAGGCACGACCGAGCGCCGCGAGGAAACGAACGACTGAGGGGATTGGAAGGGACGACTGACCGTCACAATGGGAAGTGACGACCGGGTTCTTCCAGTAGTCAAGGGCATGAACAAGACCGGTTGACATCAGCTTTCTTGGTTGCTGCCGGCATTGCTTCGCAGGTGTCAGTCATCAGGGGACAGGTGTTGAAAAGTGACCGAACGGAGACAGCAGACCTGCAGGCCACGCCGAACAGGACAAAGGAGACGAGAAAAGCGGCTTGGTGAGAACGAGCGATCATTATTGCTCCGAGGCCTTGCCTTCATAGATGTCATGGAAAATTGTCTGATGCCCATCCTAGCTCGCTGTGTCCCGCGGAAAGGGGCAGATTCCCTAGATGATGGTCAGTGTCTCACAGGTCCTGTGCTCGTTAGGCAAGTCCAAGGCTCTCTGCAAGACAGAAATAGTTGTATCAACGGGCAGCGCCCTGGTCATATTGGATGCTGGTACCTAGCGACTAACCTTCAACGGCAACCGCTCCTGCATCACCAACAATCACCGGCGGACTCAAGGTCACCCCTCTCCCGTCTCTCACGACTTCGTCGCCACCATTCTCCGCCGCCGTAGCCTGCAAGCTCTCCAACAGCTCGTCCGCCATTGCGTCCAGATCATCTTCTTTGATTCCCGTCGCCATAGCCACCAATTTACGGTGCTTGTTGATCCTCTCGCCGCTGTTGGCGTCGCCGTGCAGAGCTGCGATGTCCCGGACGAGTTGGCGTCGGCGGGACTGTTGGTGCGAGAGCTCGATCGCCCAGGGGAGGGAGTCTTGTGTTTCTTGTGGTGTGGGGAGGTCGCTGGTGAGGTTTGGCGTGGCGCCATTGGAGGGAGGGTTAGTGTTGCCGTTCACGGCGGCGCGGAAGAGATGGGCAGGTCTGCGCTCGTCTTCAGCACGGACTTCAGCTTGTAATTTGGCGTGCTCGGAGCGCTCGAGCAGGGATTCCGTCTCCCGACGGACGGTCTCGTACTCGGCGCGGAGGGCTTGGATGTGTGGAGGGTCTTCGGCGGATTCGTTGATGGTGGGATCGGCGAGGATGGCGTAGGTCTCTTGTCGGATTTTGTGGCGTTGGGATTCGAATTCGGCGAGGGCGGTCTTTGCTTCGATGAGGGTGGACTCTTTCTCTTTAGCTTCGGCATCGTAGAGGTCGGCTAGGCGGTCGCGTTGGGATTCGAAGATTGAGTTGGCGGAGTCGTACATCGAGGAGGCAGCGCGGGAGACAGGTTGTTTTGTTGGTGGGTGACCAGATTTGCGGCGATTTTTGCGATGAATGCCGTTCCCGAGGGGTGGTGAGGAGCCGGGCTGTTCGAGGGATTCGCGCTTCTCGCGCAGTGCTCGTAAGTGGTCGTTGGCTGTTTCGCCTTTGAGATTCTGGATGTCGCCGGCTTCGGGGCAGTGGTTGAGGAGGAAGGTAGCGACTTTGACGCACCCGTTGCGGATTGCGCAAAGAGCTGCTGTGTCGTGGTTCGCGTCGACTGAGGTGAGCAAGGCGTGGATGTAGCTAGGACCCATGTCTTGCATCTTGTTGATCAAGACTTCGCTGTAATAGCGAGCACAGCTCCATTTGCCTCGTGAGCGGCCAGTCTCGGCAATGTGATGGAAGACAGTGGCACCATATGCATCGCGCTCGACGATCGTATGTGCTAGAAGATCGACAATCTTGGGGAAGGTCCTCTTGTCGTAATTGTTGGTGAAGAGCACAGCACGAATCAGGGGCGTTTCGGCTGAGCCGTGATTCTGCGCTGCAGGGTTGGCGCCTCGACCGAGCAGATCTCGGGTGACTTGAACATCGCCCATAGCGCATGCCCAATGCAGAGCGTTGTTGCCTTGCTGGTCGATTGGTCGGTTTACGTCAAAATTGGTGGGTGGTTTGGGCGCGAGTAGATTCGATTGAGCATCGTCTCCAGCGGCAACGAAGTAGTCCAGCAGCTCATCGCCATAGATGGTATGCTCGATGTCGGAAGGAGGCTCGGGCTCGAGGTCGCGCTTTCGTTTTCGCGAAGCTGCGGAGTTCTGAGACATGTTCAAATACGGGTCGTCCTGCATGAATGAGTCCGGCGTGGCATCGCGGCTGATCTCTCGATATGCGTCGGCTTCCGGATGGTAGGCATCGACAGCTGGTCGATAGTGGCTCACGTTTTGTTGAGGAACGGGCACTTTTCGCTGAGTAGCTTTGACTGGCTTTGGTTTGTTGGAAGCTGCCGTTGTATGCTTGGGAGCAGGCGGAGGGCTCTTATCCCCAGGCACATAGTCAAAGATCTTGCTGATGCGGGCGAGTATGCCATGCTTCTCTGCTAATGAGCGGCCTTCTGAAAGTGGAATCCAGGTCCCTGTACCAGTGTCAGATCTGATAGCAGCGGAAGACTATCTCAGCACATACCCTGATATTTGCCATAGCCACCTTGTATCTTTTCGTGCACGCCATTTTGCACATCTTTCTCCAGACAGCGTGTTCTCGCAGGCTTATCAAGTCCAGCAATTTTCAGGATATGAGTTGCGTTGATCCAGTCATCTGATCTTCTTCGCATGACATGATCGGCACCAATCTTAAGCTCGTACACCGGGACCTGCGCCGATTAGTAGGGCGCAATTACGCAGAGGGGTGGTGCTGCGCACATTACTGTAGGTCGCGGAGTAGATGTCCCCACTTGAAGCCATTTTGTGGTGGTCGAATGTCAGGTCCACGACTAGATTAGTGTGTGAGACACACAAATATGTTTGAACGATCTGATGAGGCAAACATGGACCAAAAGTTGAGCAGAGAGTGATAGTTGTCGTCGCTTCAAGTGCCAGCACCCCAGCGCCCTTGAAGTGGGGATCTCGAGACGCGTCCAATCGACGCGTTCTCGGAACTAATTTATTGGCTTGGCGTTGCGGCTGCCTCAAGGCTGAAAATCAGCCTTGTTTGACGACAACGCAGCTCAACGACGTAGATCCCAAGAGCTTGACGTCTCCCCAGTCTCCGGCCAGACAGTCACTAAGATCCGCATCGCTTGCCGTCAGAGGCCGCCCTGCGACAATGACGGTGACAGAGACCATTAAAGATGCTGTGGGCCTGGGCGGAGGCGAGTCATACCGCTTTGTGCAACGAGTACGAGATCGAGCTAACTAGGTGCACAGGTCCTCGGCTTGCTACGAGAGAGGAAATGTCAGAAGCGAAACTCCCACTTGCATATCGAGACAGCTGTGCGCATCTGCTCATACCCCTCAACAAGTGCAGGCATAAGACGTGGTATGCGCCGTGGAAGTGTGTGGTGGGTTACGAGCGTGCAAGCATTCTAGACCAGATACTGATGAACGACAGGACGAAAGACATGGCTACGAAAAGTGTCAATACGAGGAGTTCATGGAGCGGGTTGCAAAAATGGACAAAATAAGGCAGATAAAGCCGCTGCGAATGCGAATTAAACACAATCAAGCATTACTTCTTACAACGGGAGCAACCACATACACACAATCGTCGGTTCGAGTCAATGGCAGTTGGGAATTGTCTGTCTGTATACTCGACCAGGGCTCAGTCGTTGTACACTGCTTACAACAGTTTCACTGTACGACAGTAATCATTGATTCGGCGGAAACGTTCAAGGACACTTTCGAGACCCCGATAGCTGCTGTCCCCAGGCCATGTTGCGAATTTCCGATGATGTCCAGCTGCGAAACATCGTGCAATAGAGCGACAGGGTCGAGTGGACTACCGACGGACTCAGTCACTCGGGCGATCTGGTCACAGTTTGCAGGACCAGATCACGTGATCAATGAAGTGATCGTTCGTCCAATGGCGTGTTCAATACATGGCGACTTACAGCAGTCAAGCCACCTTGTACTGCTTCGCACATAATTGGCGATTGTCCATATTGCTTTTCGAATACTTTGACAAGACTTGTCGCTGTACGCCGTTGGCATACGCTGGCTAGAGTTGCGTCCCCACGTTCTTCCGATCGCTGATGACTAATAGGCTTTGCAAAACTTGTGGTCGGCAACTGCTACCGCCAGCGCTGTCGGATAATGATGCGTACGGAAGTCCAGCCTCCCAAGTCGCTCTCGTTGTTAGCCTACACTGCAACGCTTCCCTATAAAACATGGAGTCAAGCTGACCGGCACGATGTTCACTGCACAACGCTAGCATTCAATGCCCCACTTGCAGTCCATTGGTACCTCCAGTCGTTAACGAACCACGCTTTTGTCACTCATTTGGAAAATGCAGGTATCCTTACCATAGGTTTAACCAGAACGACGGTGCATCCGTAGGCTCATTTAAGCGGACTGCCGACTTCTTGTTCGAACCTCCCGGTGTGCTGCTCACATACCATGGGTTTACTGTGAGTGGGGCTGACTCGGTTTTGCTTCGTACTTTCTCATGCGAATGTAGACAGCTTGGTACACCACTTGAATGGCCGGAAGCTAAGAAGGCAGCTTCGCAAGTCAGAGAATGGGGCATAGAGGTACGTCACTTAGTCAAACAACGAGAGGTCCCGATGGACTAATCTGTATAGCAATTGTTGCACATTTGGAATCAGGCGAAAGGAAAGGAGCGTAATGCATTACTCTGGGGCGATGAAGTGCGTGTCTTCAAGGGGGTTGAAGAGCCGTGACTGACGCCAGACAGATAGAATATCTCGTCGTCAGTCTCGACGATGAGCAGAAGAAGGCTAGGTTGTCCCTCTGCCAGGCTGAGGTCCTGAAGTCCTTGGCATCAGACGAAGCATTGGCGAAGGCAAATGCTGTCAAGTCGCATCCCCCAGACGATCCAATCGGCAATGATTCAACATTGCCGACCTTTCATCCAGAATTTGGCCGGTTCATGCTGGAAGCAACACCGGGGAAACCATGGGGTATCGGCTTCAACGATCTGCTCAAGGTCGAGAACGATATGAAGAACCGGCGCGTCATCGCGAAAGCTCACATGGACAAAAATCAGTTGCCCATAACGCTGACTACCTTCCCCAGACTCGGTACAAAGGACGACTTCATTGATCCGTACTACCCTCCTTCAGGCCCTGCTCTGCGATCACAATTTGTTCCGGACGAGATCGCGAACCCTCATATTAGATTTCCCACTCTTGCCGCAAACATTCGATCACGTCGAGGAAGGAAGGTAGAGCTCAATGTACCTGTCTTCAAGGACAGCAAGACACCGTCACCGTTCAAAGACCCGACCGTAAATTACGATCTCCACAATTGGCCAGAGGATGACGATGTGCGAAATGGCGCGGCGAAGGATGATCATGTCTATATGGATGCGATGGCCTTTGGTATGGGCAGCTGCTGTCTGCAAATAACGTTCCAGGCGAAGAACATCAGAGAAGGCCGAACCATGTACGATCAACTGTCTCCACTTGGACCCATATTCTTGGCCTTGACTGCTGCAACACCAATCTACAAAGGCTTCCTGGTTGACACGGACGTTCGATGGAACCAGATCTCGAGAGCCGTTGACGACCGAACGAAAGAAGAGCTAGGTGAGGCACCACTGAAGAACGATCGCTGGCGGATACCAAAGTCTCGGTATGCATCAAACAGCACTTACATCGCAGAGGATCCAAGGTTGCGGCCTGAGTACCTCGATCCAGATCTGGTCGTTGATGAAAAGCTGAAGCGGAGGTTACTCGATGGCGGTATGGACGAGCGACTAGCAACACATTTCGCTCACCTCTTCATCCGCGACCCGATTGTGGTGTTCAACGAGGACCTCAAAGAGCTCGACGTGAAGGGTTCGAACCACTTTGAGAACCTTCAATCAACGAACTGGCAACATATGCGATTTAAGCCACCGCCAACCGATGCTGATATCGGCTGGCGCGTGGAATTCCGCTCCATGGAAATCCTTATGACTGATTTCGAGAATGCCGCCTTCTCGATATTCATGGTCCTCATCACGCGTGCTATCCTTTCGTTCGACCTCAACTTCTACATCCCCATACCCTGCACCACAGAGAACATGGAGACCGCTCATCAGAGGAATGCTGTCATGGACTCGAAGTTTTGGTTCCGCAAGGATCCGTTCCCGCGTCGCAGCGGTCGGTCGCCATTGTTCGATGGCGAGAACGGCAGTGCCTCGGCATCTGGCACGAGCACACCAGCGAATCAGAGCCGGCCTCAAACACCAGCAGAGCCGGCTCCAGTGACAGATGAGTACACTCTAATGACAGTCGACGAGATCATCAACGGCTCCTCGAACCCAGACTGCGGCTTTCCTGGCCTCGTGCCAATCGTCGAGTCTTACCTCAACAACATGAATGTGCCAGTGGTGACGCGTTGCGAGCTAGCTCGTTACCTTGATCTCATTAGGCAACGCGCCAACGGCACACTGTGGACTGGAGCGAAATGGATTCGAGAGTTTGTGCGAAAACATCCGGACTACAAGCAGGATTCTGTGGTGAGCGAGACTATCACATACGACCTTATCAAAGCCGCCGATCAGATCACGAGATGTGAAGGACGAGACGGTTCATTGGGTTGGGAGATGATGAGTGCTCAGACGCGTGCGAAGGGTCTGGATCACTGAAGTTGTGCTTGATTCAGCATTGCGGTGTGCATATTGGTATTGGCTTTCGCTTCTGCTTATGGCTACGACTCAGGCATCTACCTAAGCAGCAATTGCATATCATTATTCAAGAGCATTACATCAAGTATTTTGTGTCACTGCCATGATGTGATACGACGTCATGATGATCGATCTTCAAGCTCGGTGATCAATGGAACCATGCACCATGAAGCATTTCTTCCCCGCTACAGTTATGTGACCATCGTGCAGAGGAAAGAACAACAAGCGTATCAGATATATATGTGGAACGAAGCCTGTTTTTGACGAAGCCAGAAGGTCATCAACATCTATTTTAATGCACTCCTAGCCTCTTCGGAGTCGTTCCCTCAAATGTTCATGGTGTAACTCGACGTTTCCGAAAAGGAGTGCCTCGTCGATCGCTGTCATCCAAACGCACCTAGAGACTAAACTGCGTAGTCTTCAGTTCTGACTCAAGGGACTCCCCAAAGTCTCCTTCGTAACCATTCTCGATCAGGTATGCGCGGAATCGCGCATCCTCACTCTCCAGGTCTCGTTCGCGGTCAGGGATCAGAGTCCACGCAACGATACCCCCAATCAGAGCGAATGCGGCGCCAATGAAGAAGACCGCCCGGATGCCTGCTTGAGCGTCGCCGAAGGAATCCTGGATAGGCGTGAATACTTCTGTGCCAATCGCAGCACCAGCTTTGCCCACCGCTGCTGCCAATCCCAAAAAGTGTCCGCGGAGAGGGGTCGGGAACGATTCGGCGCCACAGAGGAAGGTGGCGACGCCTGGACCCATTTCACCAAGTGCGTTGAAGATACCGTACAAGACAACGAAGAGCGGAAAGACACTCTGAATGGGGTTGAGCGCTCCAGCGATGATGAAGCCGAGCACTGACCAGAGGAAGAATCCCAGTGTCATGGTTTGCTTCCGCCCAATCTTGTCCATGAGGAAGCCTCCTACGATGCAGCCCGGAAGGTAGAAGCAGTTGACGACCGTTCCGTATCCAATGTTCTGCACCAAGGAGTCGGACGGATTAAGCTGAGATATGATTGTCGAGGAGAAAATGCCGAAAGGGTATGTGACGAAATCGTAGAAGAACCAAGCCAACGAGGTTCCCAGCATAGGCTTCCAGTAGCGTTTGATGACGAGAAGGTACGGGATCTTGCGCTTAATGACATGCTTGCGGTACTGTGTTGAGTTGATGATGCGCAGTCGAAAGAAGAGCAATCCAGCCGGGAGGACGAAGCCAAGGCCAAAGCACACGCGCCAGACGCCGACTGAAACGTTCTCATGGTATGCAGCCAGCACGATCAGTGCAATGATGCCGGCCACCACGAAGCCGAGATCGATGGAGAAATCGGTGGCCACGGCAACTAGCATGCCTCTCCTTTTGCGTACGTAAGGTGTCTCGTCGCTGGCTTCCGCTGAGCCAGTCCCACATGTCGGATACTCGCCTCCAGCACCCACGCCAGCGATACCTCGACCGACAATCATCATCCAGAACATCCCAGAGGTCGAAGTACCATGAGCGGCGGTAGCAAGTATCACACCAAGGATGAGAAGAAGTGTTGCCCAGAACACTCCTGTGCGTCGGCCAAGACGGTCGATGAGAAAGCCGAAGCCCAGCATACCGAAAATCTCTCCAATGAGATACGAATTGCTAAGTCTAGTCTTGAACTCGGCACTGAAAGTGTCCGGATATAGTTCTTTGAACAATGGGTTCATATACCCAATGATCTGGGCATTGTACCCTACTCAGCATTAGCTTGATGTATCCTTTTCATCAATCATTTGGCTCACCATCTGAGAACAACGCCAGCCCGGAGACCAAGACCATCATGATCGACGAGATCCTGGTGATTTTGCCCACCGAAGCCTGCCTCTCGTGGTCGGATTGGACAGTGGCATCGGAGCCCTTGAAATCATCACTGAATTGCTTTTCGAGAGACATTGCGATTCGCGTCGTACCGACTGAGGTCGTGCTTTCGAGAGGCGTATCTTCTTGACGACTCTGATGCTTGATGCAGTGGCGGATGATGTGCCTTCGTCCAGAGCAGTTGCCTCTTTAATACTGTACTTTCATCTGGCCGCTCGCCAGCTTGACGCGCGCCCGTCGGCCCAACACCGTAACAATTCATCTTTTGTGGGCGGCCCTTTCGCGTTCCAGATGTGACAAGTCCCTCGAGATGCATATTCGAGATCGAATGACGATCCTATGTTGATAGCACGTGGTCGAAATACACCTGGTATAGTGTTCATCAGAAGTCGGCACGAAGGCCATTAATTCGCGGAGGACCTCCGTGATCTCAGATCACGAAAGTTCTGGGGCGCTCTGGCTATCGGCCAACGACCGGGAGTAGATCAACTAGCATTTCTGTATTCCGGCAAGGCCTAGCGGGAACCATAGCTCAAGGTGTCGGCTAAGACGATTGTAAATGCGTACGGTCATGCTTGTGTGACAATCAAGCTGTTCATTCTTCGGCAGCGTTGATGAGCGCCAGACCTACGGTTGGCCAATCAGGCCCCGCACGTGCTTGGCTACAACCATGAGGGTACTGTAACTCAGATAGTTTTGCTACCGGCGCTGATCTCATTCGGTTCGTTATTGATACCCGAGATGTCGAAAGACATGCCGCGGGCTATCTGCTCGCACCCCATACGGCAGACGTGCTGCTCAACGAACAAAGGATGACAACATGTCGAAACCCCGGCCATCGTCGTCAGCAATGGCGCTACGAGAGGCTTTCGGAGATCGCAATCCTGCAGTAGACATCTCTCGCAAGATAACGGCATGCGTGGCATGCCGGAAACTAAAGATTCGATGCAATATGGAAGGCGGCCAGGCGCCTTGTTCGCGCTGTAGAAAGCGTGGACTCTCCTGCACTGTCAACAAAAGTCTCCAAATGCTGCTCGAAAACGACGCGTCATGGAAGGATCGAGTTGAGCATAAGATGTCTGGACTCGAGGCCGCCATCACGAAGGTAGCCGAGAAAATCTCTTGTCCCGAATTGTTGGACTTGCTACGATTGGAAGAGTTCAATGAAAGTCACACCAGTCTCCCGGAGCCGGAAGGAGCTACAGATCAGGCAGACCCGAGCCTTCCGATACAAGATACACATGAAGCAACCGCCCAGGCCTGGCAGGTTGTCAATGATCCCAAGTCTGGTCCTGCTGTCATCCCATCGACAGTGGTATCGGAAGTAGCAACGCACCAAACGGCACCTTCTGCGGACCCCCGAAAAGACCTCATTTGCTTGGGCTTAATCCCAGCAGGGGCAGCAGAAGCATGCTTCGCTACGTACTCGCATCGACTCGACCACTTTGTGTACAGGATACTTGACACCCCTCAGTCTCTGTCCGAGATTCGGCAGCGCTCTCCCCTCCTCACAGCAGCTGTTTGTGCAGTAGGTGCACTACACGTTGATTCAGATCATTTCGCAGTCTGTTACCGGGAATTCACTCAACTAGCTTCGTCACAAATGTTCTCAAAGAAGCATTCGCTGGACGACATCCGAGCTCTGATCGTGGGAGCTTTCTGGCTGCACGATATCTCCTGGACTCTCATCGGTGCTGCCGTGCGCATTGCGACGGAGATGCGGCTACATCGCTGTGTGGTCAAGCCACAAGTCTCTAGTCGAGATTGGTACTTGCAAACCAGGTTGTTCTGTTTGCTGTTCGTCTGCGATCATCACTTTTCTGTTGCTTACGGCCGACCTCCACTTACACCGCGCGACTTCGACTATCCCACCGTGGCCGACGCATTTTCGCGGTGTGCTTTCGCAACGGAGGATGACTCGAGGCTTCTCAGTCAGGTCGAGATCTGGTCTCTGAGCACAAAGATATACTACATGGTCGGAATCGATACGGACGAGTCTTTGCCAAAGTCCTCGCTCCCGCAATTACAGAGATTGAGTATTGCTATTGACTCTTGGAGAGCTGACTGGTCTGGCCGCTTCCTTACCAGTGAACGCATTGGCAATTATCCTAACCAAGGCGTAAAACTGCACTACCATTTCACGAAGCTCTACCTTTGTTCGCATGCTTTTCGGGGAGCACATGATCCCGCATCAGACTCATACAACATTTCAGAGGAGTTGGAGGATTTTGCCAACTTAGCCGTGCACTCAGCGACATCGATTCTTCGTCATGTAGTCGAAGATGTCGAATTCCAGAGTTTCCTTAATGGACTCCCAGCATACTATGACACAATGATTCCCTTCGCGGTGGTCTTCCTCCTCAAGGTCCTGGCAAAAGATTCTCCAGCTGTGAGGGTCGATCGCGCTGGGACATACAGTCTCATGGAGCGCCTCTCATTCACACTCGAGAGCATTACTGCACAGATGCCCAAGCAACACCTCCTGTCTAGCGTCGCTAGTAGCTTGAGAAATGTCGTTGATAGCGGACGCCAATCCGACAAACACACTCCACAGCTCACAGCCATGCCTGGATCCGCGCAGAGTCTCGAAAATCTGAACGACATCCATGACTTCCAGCCGATGTACGATGCCAACTTCATTACCAACTTTGATTTCTTCGGCCCTCAGCTGGGCAGTCTTGACTCGACCTTTATGGAATACTCAAATGGCTGATGCGTCAGAGTGGAAGATCTCTAGCATCATTGCCACTGGCGAAACAATGTCGATCAGTTCGAGAAATCGACAGTCGAACGGACAGCGGGGAGTCGCACGACATACTCATCCATGAGGTGTGCGCATGAGGCTGTTGACAGCCATGTCTTCGTAGTAGCTGAGAGGCAACGTGACAGCGTCAGGGTCTTTAGCTAGGTCATCCCATCGGCGGACCATAAGCTTATCTTGCAGGTAAGGATCCTTTTCCGCTTCACGCTTCTGTGCGTCGTTGAAGATACCACCCTGAAACGAGTCAGCTCCCATGCCACCAGCCTGCCACACTGTCACTTACTTGGTACCTGAGCGTTGCCTTGCTGGACTTACTGAGACTGTTGTAATAGTCTTGATCAGTGGCCAGGTATCTCTTGGCCATAACATGCGCCTCGACCAGCTGGCAGACTTTGTCGTTGAAGCCAAGCTGCTTCAAATATTGAGCCCCAATGATTTCATGGCTGGCTCGACCCACGAAGGTTCCATCTGCAGCAATCTGCGCCGGCATTTTCTCCGAGGCTGGTATGCTGAGGTTTCATCAGCATTGCATCAGGAAGAAGGCATGTCAACCAATTGCCCGATGACAACAGGCAATGTACGAGAGCTGAGGAGACTTACAAGCGTCCGATATCATGGAGTAGCGCGCCCAAAACAGTATCGTCGTCTGCATGGGAATCTACCGCGTACTGCGCCGCCTGCAAAGAGTGCTGGAGCTGTGACACTGCTTCGCCGATATAATCGGCCTGGCCCTGCTTTTCTATGAAGTCGAAGAGTTCTCTCACTCTCTCCTGGACATCCTGCTTGTTCGTGGAGGCCGCCATTCTACCTGTCAAGTTATGTCGTGCTGTTCGTCTGATGAGAAGAAGATCCTGCGACTGATAAGAAGGCATCTTTAGGACACAACCACCACTGCACACTCGGCACAGCATGTCATCGGAGCATGGCCGATAGGGGAACGACGATCAGGCGAAACACTAAATCGCGGCACGAAGTGCCCGAACATGGTTCAAATTGGATGGCCCAAAAATCGCGGCACGAAGTCCGCGCCTCCCTATCATTCGACTAAACGCAGCTTTGTATATATCATTGCTGGACGAGCATGATTCAACTAGGCGGTACGCGTCAAGAGACCCATCATCAGACATATCAGGATCACCATGCCTTACACACTGAGTGCCGAGGAGATCGCACAATACCACGAGGAAGGCTACCTCATACTACGCGCCACACAGCACGGTCTTGTCTCACCTTCAGCTCTGCAAGAATGGTCAGCAGAAGTAAAATCCTGGCCCAAGGAAAAGGGCAAGTGGATGCACTACGAGGAGATCAACAGCCAAGGGCAACGACAACTCCTACGCACGGAGAACTTCGTCGACTACCACCCACAGCTCGTCGCTTTCCTTTGCGGCGATGACCTCACTAATCTCCTTGCCCAGCTCTCCGGCGACGACATGCTCCTCTTCAAAGACAAGATCAACTACAAGTCTCCCAAGGGCAACGGCTTCGGAGCTCACCTCGACGCGCCGGCCTACGACCATATCGGCAAGATCGACCACGTAACAGCCAATCTAGCCGTTGACGACGCCACACTCGAGAATGGCTGTCTCGAGGTTGTGCCTGGATCACACAAACAACACGTTCCCTTCATAACGGGCGGTCACATCACTCGCGAATGGGAAGAATCCCATACCTGGCTTCCCGTGCCACTAGCTCCAGGGGATATGCTTATCTTCGGTAGCCACCTGGCCCATCGGAGCGGACCTAATAATTCGACCAGGGAGAGGGCTATGATCTATGCCACGTATAGTGCGAAGCGCGATGGTACGGATCTGAGGCAAAGGTACTATGCGGATCGGAGAGAGAACTTTCCGCCTGAGCATGAGAGGGTTGAGGGGAAGGACTACAGTAAAGGGTGGGAGAGGTATGCTTTTGCCGCGCCGTTCTCGATGCAGGGCATCAAAGACCAGGAGACGCCCGCGCCGGCCGCAGTAGCGGTGGGAAAGGTGCACTAGATAAGAGGGACCATGCTAATGCCGAACAACCTCGCTCGCAATCAACGAATGCAAAGCGTGCTTCAGGAATCGATATTGATATTGATACTTGCTAAGATATGTTGGGGCTAATGCATACTAGATTTGGCGTCTGGCAAGGCCTATGACCGAGCTCAGTACATGGTGGTGGTGTGGCCGGCTTCGTCGGTGACGAGGAAGCTGGTCGGTGTTGGCGGGTCGTGGTGCTACAAAGAGGTCAGTCATCCGCATTCATTCTCGCAGGAACTGAGGACTCACATCTGGCATCATTGTGAAAGTAGGATCGAAGTCCTCCTGCCACGATTGGTCAGCTGCCGATATCAGTTCTAGGATTGACAACACTCACCATATCAACATCAGCCAGTACGCCTGCCAGAGAGGAATATTCCGCCAGACAGTCGTTGGACCGGCACACGAGCAGGCCAAAGTCCCGGAACAGCTCTTCATCCGTTCTTTCACGTTCGACACCGTCATCTTCGATATATTGAACGTCCCTCGGAAGAGAGAGATCGTTGTGGACGCCGAGCCCTTCCGGTTGCGGAGGGTTAATCCATTCATATTCCGCATCATCGGGATTGGGATTACCGCAATCGTCGTAGTCCTCATCGGCCACGCCGGCTTGTCTCTTCCATTGGCAGTTGGGGATCTTGGTCCGTACGGACTGCCTGTTCTGCGTCACAGCTGCTGAAGGAGGGTTACCATACAGCTTCCGTCGCTTGTCAGCGTTTTCGCCATGCAACAACGCCGGCAAATACCATGGGTCATCTACACGAAGCGCATAGCCAGGATCCAGCCAGATTGCCGTTGGCCGACATGGATTGTCACTCAGACCGTCGTCTTTCAAGTTTGGCATGTTGATGAACTGCATCGTCATTGCTCTGAGCGACGCGTGTATCTCCCGCTGAACTGTCCAGCACAAGTCAGCTTCCGAGCAAAGGTCACACAGTCAACTTACTTGTGCAAACACCGTCTTTGTCCGGTGGACTCGTAATTGTCTCCGTGCTGACGGCGCTTCTGTCGCAGAAACCTTTCCACAAATTCCCGGCTCCACGGTTCTCGTACGCGGGGAGATATCGTATCCAGACGCTCGTTGTTTTCGAGTTGGCTCTGGTGTTTGCGGAGCCGTTGGCGCCCTGCATGAAATGTGCGGGGGGGTACTCGTCCCGATCGCATAGCGCCTTTGGTTTCGTCTTTCTGCCCGCTCTCGGCGTCGTGGGCCAATAGGGGATCCACGATTGCCATGCCTCATTATGATCTCGAGAGTAAGACTCGACTTCAGGCCGCGGAACTTGAGTCTCCTTCGCGTATCTTGGATAGGGGCAGCTCAGAATCGATGCATCGCCAGTGGGTCGGCGTTGAACAGAGCTATAATGTAAGCATGCCTGTGGGTAAATGTCTCCATCGCAAGTCACGGTATCAGTCGCTGTCCAAGTTCGGCTCGTGGGAGTTGTGCCAACCGGTGAGAGGGATTTGCACTTGAATGAAGTCGCGTCAGGTTTGTTGGTGGTGGCCGTTGGTGGCGGTACGGTGGTTTGAGGTGGATCTGGTGGTCCAGGTGGAGGGGGAGGAGGAGGAGGAGGCGGAGGTGGGGGTGGTGCTGGAGGAAGTAGTGGAACCGGAACAGGTACTATAACAGGTCCGGAGCCAGCTGTTTCAGAAGGTGGCGAAGGAGGTGGCGGAGGAGACGATGAAGTTTGGGGTAGAGGAGAAGCCGGAGGACAGACCTGACCTGCTGGACAACACGCCGGTGTGCCTTGTCGATCGGCCCCTGTGTCTCAATGTTAGCACCCGGTGCTGCAGATGAGAGCTCAAGAGAGACTTACAGTAGCAGAGATTCGGAGCTGGGCAACAGAGCTCCTCAAACTTGGGATTGCCGGCACAGGATGGGTTCTTATCGGTGTGGCATGGCTTAGGCTGTGACACACCTCACCTGCTGGACAACAGGCCGGTGTGCCTTGCCGATTCGGCCCCTGTATCTCAATGTTAGCACCCGGTGCTGCAGATAAGAGCTCATGACAAACATACAGTAGCAGAGACTCGGAGCCGGGCAACAAAGCGCCTCGAATTGGGGAACGCCGGCACAAGAGGGATTCTGATCGGTGTTGCATGGCGCATCGACTCTAGACCTATTCGCAAAGGGAACAGAGGAGTGATTCAGAGACCGCCCCGGAGATGATAGACCGGCCACATCGGCGTCGACAGTATGCCCAGGAGGACTCTCCGGGATGCTGAGCGGCGCAGAACTATTGGTTCCTTCTGCTTGAAGAGACGGTATGAGGAGACTCCAGTGGAGTAGGACGATGATCCAGCTTGCGGAAGTCATACCGAGGATGATCATGGCGTGTATGGACGCAACATGCTTGGCCGGTCTGACGGAGCATGGCAGGTGCGACACGGGCAAGCGACGTACTTATGGCTCGGTGCGTGCCAGCCATACACGCGTCCTCAATCGAGCTGCATACCTCACTGCGCTTTCAACAGATGGAAACAACAGTCACATCCCCGTCCGGCGTCAGTCACGAGGCGATCCACGAGCATGACTTTGACCCAAGTCAAAGTGATGTACGCCCGACGGCATTGAGCTGTCAGATATCTGCATATCGCTCTGATGCACTGCGGCGGACACTGCGTTCGCATTCAAACACACAGCCGTATCTGTCCATACGATGAGCTTCCCACGAGCCGGCTGATGCATTCTAGCCCGTCATCACCAGGATAGCAGATAGACGAATCGCAACGGTCGCAGATGGACTTTCGCCGGTCGGCCTGATGGCGCAGACATGTCGCAAGAGCGAAAGCCGTCCGTCGTGGCCAGCCTGTAAGGTCTGGATTGACCTCAAAGCTGGGCGAGAACGAAAGCTGGCGGCTTGGTGTGACGAATGCCCGGAAAATGCGGTCACTTCTCGAGCACCGAAGTCGCCAGGACACTGGAGAAGCAATGGTGCAAGCAGCCGTAAGACAGACCACGAAGGCGTCCTGGGAGACTCAAGAGGACACGCTGGAGTTGTGACTGAGCAGGCTCTGGTCTTTCACTCGAAGTCATCAGGGAGTGATGTAACACGACACTTACACCGGGTTGGTGCATGAGGTGGAGTCGTCTTAATTGCCTTATTCCGTTGCCTCGTCGTTTTCATTTCACTTCACACGCCGGACTGAAACCTTTGCGCTGCGCCATGAACCTGCTCCGCAATCACGCCTCCTAGTAATAAGTCTGCAACAAATGCAACGATGTCCGATCACCAAGAGTTATGCGTCGTTCTCACCGAACTCTACAGTCTCCTGGTCGACTTTGGATACATCGATTCGGTCGATATTAGTTGGCCTCCACACACGGAAAACCCATTACCTGTCGATGAATTCCAGAAATGGGGCTACAGTCCGGCTGTGGTCGAGTTGCTTCAAGCGATACCACGGCCCCGCATAGCATTCGCGTTGAATGGTGACACAGAGACCATCAACTATCACGATGAAGAGAACATCAAATACACTCGCGTTGCGCCATTCTACGACGAGGAGCCCGACCTGGAAGACAGCGAATACCCGACTCTGCCAGCACACCAAGTCGCAATCACGGCAAGCAATAATATCAATGTTGGTACCATCATTCTGGACACACATAACGGTACGACCATGAGAGCAACCTTGCCACGAGTATGACTGACGATGAAACAGGGCAGGCGGTGCGCTGGGTCCTTGTGAACGGGGACCTGGACGACTGGGACGAATGGGGCGCAAAGGATGCGAAAGACCTCTTCAAAGAGTTCATCGAAAAATACAAATCGCTCGAAGAGATTCCTCTCCGTGGCCGAGGCATCATCACCGAGATCCACAGTGAGCCCCGATGTCTTTGCAAAGCCGAAGTATGCAGCTAACTAGTCTCCCAGCTGATCTCTATCACAATACCAAGAAGTTGCTTCTCGACTATGGATGGCCCGACAAGTTCAGAAAGGAAGAATTTCTCGCGGGTTTCGACGACAACATTCGAAGATTGGAGGAAGATGCTCGTCCGAAGGGACCGGTCGAGGACCCTGCTGTCGTTGCCGCGGAGGAGGAGGCCATGCTCATGCGCTACCTTCCGCAAGACCTGAAAGAACAATACTTACGCGATAAGGCCGAGAAACAGGCACAGAAAGCAAATGTTCACGACCATGACGTCGAGATGGGTGGACAGGTCCCAAAGCCCGGAAACCATGGAGCAGTCAGCGACGCGGCACAGGACGAGATCCCAGAGCCTGCCCCAGATACGGTTCCGGCACACCATTTCGATCGAGTCTTGCAAATGCTCAGTACCGATCCTGTCAAGATCGCAGAACAAGAGGATTTCTTCATGCCAGGCCTGTCACTGGAGCAAAAACTGCGATACGTCCGTATCAAGGCCGAGATTCAGGCAATGGGAGCAGGCGAAGACGCGGCCACAGCAGCGATAGATGAGAACCTTCTCATGCGCTATCTAAGTCGGGAGCAGGAGGAGCAATACTTACGCGACAAGTCCGAGAAAGAAGCACAGGATGCCGTCGAAAAGGCCGCTAGAGATGAAGCCAAGAAGCTCAAGGTGTCTGACTGAAAGCTGGTACGACTGTTGTCACATATGCTCACCGACGACCCTACTGCTGCTACTGGCATCGGCGGGACGAAAGGGAACCTCCTCTTCCAGCTTGCGCTGGAGCCGCAGGAGTGATTTTTGCGCAGCAAAGTCAGCATGACGGAACAAGGAAATGCCGAGGAAGCAGCAATGAAGAGGAATTTTCTCTTGCAACACCTTGAAGCAGAGCAGAAAGCATGACACCTCCGCAACAAGGCTGAGATGCAGGCACAGGAAGCAGCAGAGAAGGTAGCGAAGAACGAGCCCAGTAGGCTCTAGGAGCCTTCGATTACGGCTGTCTGAGCCGCGGCTGCTGGCTGAGATCCTGTACGCGAGCGCGTGAGTACTGGAGAGGTTTTCGAGGCAACAGTCAAACGCAATCAAATCAATACTCCCCACTGGAATTGACTCCTGTCTGCTTTTCTTCTAGGAAATTCGTTCGTTGATTAAAAAATTGATGAGTGCCGAGCTGATTATATGCACAGGATAAGGTGTGCAGCGCGCACATCGGCTACGCTAGCTGACCATACAGCGTGGCCACACGCCAACGAACGACGCCTAGTCTTTCACACTCTCCGTAGCCGCTTCCGAGTCCTTCGCATCGCCCTTCTGTGGCTCTACCAGCTTCTCCTCGTCCTCGACAGTCTTCGACGCAGTCTCAGGTACTTCCGTCGATGACCCTTTGGGAGTTTCAGATGGCTTTGACACGGAGGTTTCTGTGGAGTCTTCTACGCCGGATTTGGCCTCCTCCTCAGGACGCTCATCTATCTTGATGGACTGCTCGACTTCTTTGACCTTGCTCTTATCTGCTTCCACGATTGACGAGTCCCGTATATGCTCTTCTGGGTTTGATCCCAGGTCGCTCGACGGTGCATTGAGTGACGCAGCTGCTGGAGCATGGGCATCGACTTCCGCGGCTTTAGAGGCCGGCTGATCGGAGCTGGCTTGATCGGTAGGCTCTGCGGTTTGAGCTGACGAAGTTTGTCTCCCTCCGTCTGGTGTTGCATCGGTGTTGGCTTCCGCAACAGGTGGCTCGACATCACTGTCGATTTTGGGGTCTTCGTCTGTCTTAGGTATAGCATCAGACGCAGGGGTTTCGTTCTCGGTTGGTTCACCTTCAGGAGCTGCACTGACGGACTCTGCAAGCTTGGATGGCACAGCAGTCTGCGTACTCTGCCTCCGCAGATTGAGGAGCTGCTCTTCAGTACTTGCTGTGCCGGGACTTGTTGGTCCGGAGTCTTTCCTGGCGTCTGAATCGATTGATGTGGATGTTGTTGTATTGCCTGTTGATGCGCTTGCCGCCTCGATCTTGTCCACGCTGGTCCTCTTCACTCCCTCGGCGGCCAATTGCGCTGGAGCCTTTGCTGCAGTCACTTCCGGGGCTTGACTTGGATCACTTGCCTCCCGCTCCTTCGCGTCTGTAGTGGCTGCAGGCGGAGAAAGAGGTATGTCTGACTTGGCTGATGGGCTGCTGACAGGGACGGACTTTGGTATTGCTCCAGAAGTCTTTCTGTCTTTGGCTCTTGCAGCAGCTTCTGCCCCTAGTTGACGCATAGTCATAGTCATGGGATTCTCTGAAGGGGTTGCTATTGGACTCCGTCCTTCTCGTTCTAGGGCTGTTGGCTCTGTTATCGAAATGTGTCGAGTCTCCGACGAGGCCAGAGATGAGGTTGCTGATGTAGCTTTTGGATCTTTTTTAATACCGCCAGGGGCTGGCTGAATGGGTGTCAATTGATTTGCGACTCCAGGAGCAGGCTCTGGTCGCAGAGAGATTGCGTTGGGATTGACTGGTGCGGCTGAGCCGTCGAGGAAGTCGTCCGCAGACTCGATCTGCTCGTGTAGCTCGCCGAATTCGTTCCATTCTTCGATCTGATCCAGGTCCTACGCTGGTCAGTGGAGGGCTCCTGGTTCGCCTTCTAACAGTACCTACGCCTATGACTTGCCCGAACTTGACCAGACCCGGTAGTTTCCTACCTCGTGATCTTCTTCCCCAAAGACTCCGCGCTTTATCGTCAGTAGCGACGTCTAAGGCCCGGAAAGGGATCTTGTTGGCCTTCAGGATGGTTTCAAGTCGGGACGTAGCCGTTATGATATGTGACGAGCCTGCCGTAAGCGAAGTGTATAGGTATAGCGTCGGGTCTGCCATGATTGCGGGCTCACGGTCAGAAGCTCAACACTTTGATGTGTCCGGACGTCAGGTTTGAGATAGTGGGATGGCTGTTCGCAGTGGCAACCACTGAAACAATCGCCGCAAGACGCGGTCAAGCACACAGGAAACTGTGACGGCTGAAGGCACGTCCGGCGCCACGAAGTCTTCTGGTTTGGAAGTCTCGCATTGACCGACGTTGATACGATCTACGCTACGTCATCCAGGTTCTTGGCACCTTGTAGAGAACAAAATACATTGAACAAACTGATACGTGGAAGTTCTGTCCAGCACCTGTAAAAGGACGAGTCAATCATGTGCCGTCTCGCGGTCAAATTGACGATTGCAGTGTCCTCCTGAGCAGCAGGATGTGCATCACAGACCGCGTCTAGCTCCCCTCAACGCTCTACCTGGCGCCTCCTTGAGCATGACACAAAAGTTGCACCCAAAGCCAAGTACAGCTCTGCACCAGGCCCACATGCGTTCACACTGAGCAGCGCTTTGATCAGAGCCGCTTATGCTGAATTCATTCATCGGTAGTGTTAGTTGGGACGCGGCAGAGGATGAGCGCTGGGATGATGAGCAGGCATCGTATGCGAGACACTCTGCAACGAATTCAACTTGATAACCTAGCGACTCGCATGCACGCGGCAGCTGTGCTCTGCGCCGTCGCGAAGAGCGCTACGGCAAGCTTGCTCAGATCCTACCAAGCGCTCTCAGGTCCGGCGTTGTTCCGGACGGTGGCCATGGAGATGATATCTGATACATGACCTCTGGCCATTCTCGCTCTATTTGTAAAGATCTGGGTGCTCGTCCGCGGAGCTGTAAGAGGCTTCCTGGATCGCACGGCTTTCGATGCTCGCTTAGATACCTACAAGATCTGTTGACCATTCGATCGCCATGATCAACCAGTTCAGCTGTTCCGGGCTGCTACCATGCAAGGTACCTGGACCTAAGTGTCCATAGCCTTCCAGAGACGTTCGATCCGAGTTCGTTGGATTGCCCGAACTGGAGCAGGACAGGGACGATCGTTGCGTCACGCTGATATTTACCGAATTTTAGCGAGTGCGAGCCCTTAATGTTGTAACACACCCATCAGGCGCAGGGACTTTTTCTGTAACCACATGGCTGTGTGGTTACTCCCGACGAACACGCGACGCAGGCTTCAGACGGCTTCTGAACTTCCGCGGAGCATCCTCACAGCTGCGACAATCGCGTCACGTTCACCGTGGTCCTGGCAGGTATTCTGCATGGAACCTTCAACGGGCGCACAGGCTGTGACACCGCCGAGAGGCTGACGGAACGCCTGCAGAGTCCGCAGTCGACCTGACTCGCATCGACCACATAAGGAAGAGCCGCGCAGAATCCGGGACTGCCGTCGAACGAAAAGGGCAGACACGTTTTCATATTTGTTATTTGTGCAGTAATTCGTGAGAAAAGTGAGGCAACGAATCGGGTGAGCTCACAGAACACCATGCTGTGCAATCCCACGCTGCCTCAAAACAAGGCAGCCTATCAAGAAACGGTTACAAAGTGGTCAGTATTAAACTTGTACCTTTAGGGACGTGCCGACGCCCAGGGAAAGTATCCGTAGCGGGCCACTCGCCTGGGCGTTCCCCTGGCCCAACTGCGACTGATCCTCGTGATCGCGACACCGCACCGCTCCGGCAGATCTTGACCACTTATCACCACGTTTCGATCCCACGTTTGCGACGTACTTTCTGCTTCCCTGTAAGCTCTTTCCCCTCCGCGGTCAGACCTTGCTCCCATGACACTTCGACCATCTGGGATCTGAAGGATAATAAGCTCTCTCCCGCGTTCCCACACTACTTTCTACTCGTCTACCATTTTGCTTCACTTTCTACGAACTTCAGTGCAAGCAAGCCATTTTTTACGCATCACTATAACTGACTTCATTCTCCTTCGACGATCAACCTCACTACCAGCTGTAAGCTTCATTTTGGCTGTCAAACTTTTGTTAAGGCTAACCATCTAGCACCCCTAAGCTTGAGCGAGACGGCCTGGAACTCATCATGGAGACTGGTCACGCAAAAGGACTGATTCAGGCTATTCAGGCTTTTCGAAATGTCTACGACCATGAGCACCAACATCTATCACCTAGCGAGCGAGAAACGGGCTGGCAACAGTACTGGACATCGATCAGCGCTCAGGCAATAAGCGGTTCTGGAGCACCTGTCGTCCCCTCAAAACGCAGTGCGTCGCATTCATTTGGTGAGGAGCCGTCTTCCAAGCGACCTGGCCTCGTAGGTGTTCCAATGCTTGTTTGTTCTACACTGGATTGACTCTCAAAGGACAATTTGGTTACGGACACGCCTACCCATCCTCTTCAGCGACAAATCTCAGCGCCAGCCTTTCTCAGGTCAACGACACGGGACATCTCAACGACTGTTCCCATCCGACGCCCTGCGGCATCATTGGCAACACAATCAGAAACGCTCTACTCGTTCACTCGGACCGGCCTCGGCAACATCGAAGAGGTTCAGGATCTCTCACCAGCCGAATATCTTGAGCAGAGCCAGAACGTTTACGCTACGCCTCACTCCCTAACGCCATCGCCGGCTGTTGAACGTGGTGAGTTCAACGATCAGACCACCTCCAACCTCACTTACCACCAAGCGTACGAGCCATCAGCTCCGCAACCGCCGATGACAGTCATCAGCGACTCAAGTTTGGTCTCGAGATCAGCAGTTCTTAGTGAGCCGATGACTCGCAGTAACACTGATGACGTGCTCTGCAAAGGCTTCGACATGTTCCGCATGAACTCATTGTCGAAGCCCAATGAGTCCATCGAGCTCGGTAAGGCTGAGGATCTCGACGACCAAACACTCCCTTTCTCAACCATGGTACCTCAACAATACCATGACATTTCTTATTCTGGGAACCCCCTCCCCTTTCCTTATTGTTCGGAAGAGATGGCAGCATCACTTTCGCAGGAAAGTGATGTGTCATCATCTCCTTTTACTTCAGTTCACTCTTCGCCTCGGATGCAAGAGTCGCCCACCGCGAGTGTGCGGCTACTTGCACCGAAGCAAGAGTCGGACAAGTCATCGTCGCCAACCGGGAATCCTCGGTTTGTGGATGTAAAAGGTGCAGACGGCACCGTCAAGCGTAAAGCAGAGATCACACGCGCTGCTCGACGAGAGCCAGATCGTAAGACTTTGAAGTGTCCGTACTGTGATGACAACCCGAGCGGCTTTCATGGCGTTCATGAGCTGGATAGCATATCGGTCGCCACCACAAGCTTCGACGCAAGGTATGGATTTGCAAAGAGAAAGATGTCGATGGCAAATTTCTCGCCAACTGCAAAGCCTGCCGAAACAAGGTAAGTAGTAAGAAGAAGATCATGGATAGTAGTGGCTGATGTCCGCAGAAAACTTATGGTGCGAACTACAATGCCGCCGCTCACCTTCGTCGTGCCCACTTCAACCCACCCAAGAACAAAAGAGGTGGCCGTGGCAAGAAAAGTGAAGGTCGCGGAGGTATGGGTGGTGGCAACAAGCCTGCGATGGATGAGCTCAAGCATTGGATGTATGAAGTCTGGGAGGAAAACACCAGCACCAGCAAAGTCCTCGCCCACGAGCTTGCTGTCGACCTCGACTCATTTGAGGCGTACCAGCAACAGCATAGCTATCCTGGCGAGTACGATGAGCTCACCTACAGCCATGATGTCCTGTTGGCCATGCACCATCAGCATCAGCAGCAGCAACAACAACAGCATGAGCAATTCATGTACGGCATTCCAGCCACGACTATGGCTGGTCACCATCCTGTGCCGCCCAGTTATCAACCACAATGGCTCCGGCTGTTTATTGACAACGACAGTCCACGGCAGACCTTGACGACAGTACCAAGAAGCAGACGACAGAACCTTGATGCCGCGCGATATTTCTTGCACGCTTTGTTGCATTGTACATTCAGAGAACTTGACCAGAGGCTCACGTGAAATTAGACGATAGGGCAGGCGTACGGGGGCTAGCAAGCTGAATGGAGTGGCTTTTAACGTTCACAATTCTCGCACATTCAAGGCTGTGTGAATACTTCGCGGTCTTAGTAGTATGCACAATGATCAAAGCTCGTGTGGAATCACCAACTGCATACACAAGTTTCTTGATTCACCATATCCAAGATTCTCTGCGTGACCAAGCGTAAATGGCCAGATCGCCTAATCTGCGGCAGTTAGAAACCCCGGGACGAGCCCTGGGAAAGATACACTCGCGATTGCTAGGCTTGTTCCTTGAGGCCGCGCGTCCCTTCTTGTCATCGTAAACACCATTCCCAATGCGTAGATCGACACCTGAGGGCTGCTCGCACTGCCTCTCACTCGCAAGCAGCTGTGGCGCATGCACACTGCATGTAACAATTCGAGGTTGGGATAGCCACATCACCATTCAGAAGCCGAGAGCTGTCTCCGAACGGGTCTGAGGCAGAGCAGGAAGCAGTGACAACTGCTTGGGCTCAGCCGAGAGCTTACACATGCCAGTGCCTGCAGGTGCCCCAAATGTCTGGGGCTGAAAATAGAGGCGCAACACCACCCACAAGCTCGGGCGCGATTGCCTTACTGATACTCCCTAACTTCTCGGGCGCCCTCTGATTGCTGTGATGACACCTGCAACACATGCAACAAGCTCCAGGGCTCAGTCAACGTAGCATCGTCACTTACCACGCGTAACACTGTCTCGAGCTCGGAATATATCGACCATTGTCCCAAGCACTCGCATATGCGTTCTGCCGAACCCTTCTCGAAGCAAACGCCACACTCCAGTCTGAAGGCTTAGTCGTCTCAAGCTTTCGTCACTTGGGGCCCAAGTACGAATTAAAAGAAGCTGCCCGCCGCCACCTGGACGCTCTCCTCATCGATCTGCATCCAGACCACAGCCCGATTTCTCAAACGTCCTACTTCTTCCTGTATTCTTTTCATATCTCGTCGCAAGACGCTCGCTATTGCGGAAAATTGCCCTGTTCGCGCACACGGCATCCGACTGTCTTTTTGACTGTGCAGCTCACCAAACAACCGATTCGGTCGCATAATCTTCTCTGAACCTCCAAAATGAGCGCGAATCAATACTACCAACAGCAGGGTGGCTACCAGCAGGGTGGCTATCAGCAGGGACCGCCTCAAGGCTATCCTCAATATCCCCAACAGAGGTATGAAGACACTCTTATAGTATCACATTGCGCATGCAATTGCGACAGCGACAGCGCAACCCATGCTGACATCTATCACCCAGCTATGGCGGCCCACCGCAGCAAGGCTACTACCAAGGCCCACCTCAAGGTGGCATGCAATATCAACAAGGACCTCCTCAGCAAGTCGTAGTCAAGCAGAAGAAGGATCGCGGCTGTCTCGGCGCTTGGTATGACCCCGGTCGTGCCGTTGATGTGCAATACGATTCAACTAACACTGTGATATAGTCTGGCCACGCTCTGCTGTTGTTTCCTCTGCGAAGAGAGCTGCGAATGCTGCTTCGACTGCCTCGAGTGTTGTGCCGACTGCTAGTGTTAAGCGGTTGACTCACTATACTTAACGACTCTTCATTGACGTTCGAGCGGCTGTGTTTGGTATGGACGGTGGCCTGTGAGCGATATTCCGGAAACGGACCGGGAGGGCTTTGCGAAGGTATACTCAGGAGGCGTAGAACCACTACAATCAGCGATTTGGGCAAGACCCTAAGCAATGCTCAAACGGATGCATTGCTGCCCGAGCCGACTGCATCCTGGGATCTCCGATTCCTTTCTCTAGCTCTATGGCTACAATCTGATGCACTCTAAATATGATTTGCCAAACCATGCCTGTTCCTCGACACTGATCTTACTCTTACAGAACAGCCACCATCCCAGCAATAACGACGGCACTAAGACCAGCGACAACATGGTCTGCACCACTTGAGCCGGTCTGCTCAGCCGGCGTCACGCTCGAGACAGTGCTTGAAGTCTGAGCTGCAGCGTCTCCTGCCGTCGACGTCGTGGATGCTGGACCATCACAGTGCCAGTGGTCGCCATGTCTGCGGGTTTGAACGAACAGGTCAGCTTGTTTCGCTCTCCGTGTAAGTACGGGTGAAAGCCATGCTTGTCCATCGACAGAGCACCCAAGATCACGCCCGGACGGACCTTAGGGGGACCCGGAGACTTACGGCTCACATCCTACACTCGCGACCGGGCTCGGTGGCAGCGATCCAGTGCCTGCGGCATCAGTGTGCTCATCTTCGTCGTGTTCGTGATCATGCTCGTCATCGTCGTTCGTTGTTGTGGCATTTGTAGCAGCGCCCGTTTCGGCAGGGCCGTCGCAGTGCCAGTGGTCGCCGTGACTGTGTTAATTGTCAACAGCAAAGATCTGGAGTGAGCGAGGATTGGAAAAGAGTTGCGTACGGTTCACAGCCGATGCTCTCTGTCGGACTTGGTTCAAGGGCCGCTGTTGAGGTGGTGGTGCTGTCTGTGGTTTGCGCAGCAGCCAGGTTCAAGAGTCCGACGAGGATGAATGTGGTGAGGCAGGATTTCATCTTTGCGGAAGTCACACAATGAGTGCAGAATGTCTTTTCTCGTCCCAAGCAGCCACTGCAACGGCGCATTGTTCACGAGCGAATCCTGAGCACATATACCCACCGCCAAAAAAAATTGTCTGCCCAGTCTTCCCATCAGACCCGGCCACCCAACGGAGCAACGACTCCATCGCCAGAGCAGGGCCTCATGGACCATCAGCACAATATCGAATCAGCGAGTGGCCTGCGTTCTGCATATGTCGGCCATGCTCTCCTCGAACTCTTGGAAAGCTCCGCTCCCTCCACCCGATGCGGCAACGTTTGGTCCTCAATTTTGGCTGGGCGAAGGCTTGGCTCATGGCGGAGCAGGAGGTGCTGTTCAATTTGAACGGCATCATGTAATAGCTCAGCACATGTGAGAGACGATGACGGAACGTGGAATGCTTGCGAAGCATTTTCATTTTCGGCCAGCGGAATGGTTATGTCCTATTCTACACGCAGGCCGCCCCGCGCATCGAGTGTATGCGATCAATTTGACACTCAAGCAAGCGAAAACCGAAGGGAGTCGAGGGCGCCTTGAATCTGGGCGTGAAGCTTGTCACAGCGGCAAACGAGGGGACATCAAGGCGCCTTGAAGGGCTGTGATTGTCAACGATGAAGTACAATATGTTCATGATATGCTATGCTAATTAAGATATTTTTACCTACCCTTATCATCTTTTTCTTGTTGATGCAAATAGCCATTGCTCCTTGACACGAGCTCAGCTGACATACTTCGCGCTAGGGCCGTTCGTGTGCCCATTCGTCAACGCAGCCCCGTGCTCAGAACCACAGCTTTCCGTTCTATGCAGACCATTTGGACGATCATGCTTCTGCTCGGACGCATTGCCGTTCGTTGTGGCATCAGAGGACTTGCCGTTCACGGTGGGCTCCGAAGCCTGGTTGTCATAAGCTTGGTCGATCAAATGCTGGAATTTTAGGTAGATCTGTGGTCTGATGATGTTGAACTTCCCAGTCTGAGGCAGTGACGTCCGCTTGATGTCCACGAACACAATCATGTTCTTGTCGATCGGCGTTGGAAGCTTGCCATTGACTTCGCTCTGGACTGTATGCCAGATCCGCTTCTCGGCTTCAGCTCTCTTGTGCGAGCCAACGGGGAGGTCTTCAGCGAACACTAGAGCGCCAAGACTCCCGCGACCTTGACCGAAGAGCACGACCTCATCGACAACGTCTTTGTTGCCGCGGTGGATCGTCTGTTCGTACACGATAGCGTTGATGATCGACTGCCTGTCCTTCTGATAGATCTTGATATGGTCATCCTGCCGACCCACACACTTCCAGCGATTCTCCTTGGTGGGGTGCTTCAGGAAGAGATCCCCGGTGCAGAAGGCACCGTCCTTATCCTTGACAGTGGGGAGCACTTCGGGGCATCCAGGCTTACACCACAATTGCCAGAGCTCTTCGCTGCCGTCAAGTGGTCGCATCTCAATATGTTGCTTCTTCGGCGGAATGATAGACAACCACTGCCATTCGTCATCTCCTTCAGGTCTCGAAGACGATCCAGCCATGGCACTTGACTCCGTAGTAGCGTAGAGCGATGCCAACTTAACGCCTTCCGCAACGAGCTTGTCGCCAAGCTCGTCGGAACATACAGCACCAAACATCTCGACCCGTCTGGCGTGGCGCAGACCTTCGATGCCCTTCGGGACAGTTGCAAGCATGCCAAGCGTCCATGGCGTGATGCCGATCTTGTCTGGCCTTGCCTCTTGGACAAACTTCACTGCTCCCTCCACTGTGAATTGTACGCGATCGTTCTCGAAGAACACTGGGACTGATTTGGACACTGCCAAGCTTATTTGGATCAGTCCTACCGCGTTGTACATTGCCGAAGCGCACCAGGAGCGCTCGTCTGGGAGGATGATCTGCTCGCAGTGTCGCATGCGAGCGAGCCATTCGCGGTGGCTGACTGGGAAGAGTTTGGGGAGGGATGTACTGCCGGACGAGTGTGCGTAGTAGACGTCGTCTTCGGGGTCGATGGCTGTTGTGTAGTCACAGTAGACCTCTGAGTCTGACTTCTCTGCGAGTGCTTCAAGCTTCTGTTCTGTAGGCATGTCGACTTTGTGGACATTTGTCAAATTGCTGGGCATTGTGACTGGCCGATCGTGGAGGAGAACATCTGCGTTGCTCTTGGCGAGGAGGCCCTGGACGTATTCCTCTGAAAGGCGTGAGCTCAGAGACACGGCGGTATGGCCCATCTGTACGATGGCGTAGAAGCATGCAGCCCATTCGATGGTGCCATAGGCGAAGATTGTGATCTTGAGGGGCTTGTCGCCGCTCTTCCTGACTGGGACCCCATTTGAAAGGAGGAATGCTGCCGCTTTGCGTGACAGTCGGTTCAGATCTGCTGGCGAATAGTACTTGAAACCTGATTGTGCTTCCAGCCCATCTGGAAAGGCGAGGATAGGGTGGATTGCTGAGCCGAAACAGTCATGGACTGTTTCTGCAAAGTTTCGTTTCTGATATGCGTCGGTGATGGCCATGGTGCTTGTCGTCTGTCGATGTGAATGCGGCTCTGAAATTCTGGGTGGCAGGACGTCAACACTATATAATGCACCTACCTGTCAGGGAGACGGTGTCAGACGTCGGGGCGCCTTGAAAAGCATCCTCGCCCTTGGTGGCAACCATGAATGAGCACCATTGTAGCATACTTCGTACGCTTGCTAGTGCCAAGTGAAGACACTGCACGTACGAGTGTGACAATGATGATTGGCTGTCTCAAACGAGGCTCTGCTAGCAACACCGTCTGAGCTCAGCATGAACGTACTCTCCAGCCTGGTACGTCGACTAATCCATACGTGTAGAATGTGGATGAAGCCTAAATGGGAAGTTGCCGGATGAACGATATACTTCGTATGTGGAAAAAGGCGTTCACCGTGCTCCGATTCCCATATGCAACACGGCGGCGACTGACCGCTTGAACCTTGCTGAAGACATGTCAAGTCGGTGAGCGGGTTCCATCTTTGACGATTCCACCGTCACTGCTGCTCACCTCGCACGGAAATCCGTACATAGTGGCCATAGCCACTTGCTACCCGTGTTGGGATGTAGAGCTTGCGAGGCTGGTTCTGTGGCTATGTCGAGGGCCGCCCTGAGCCCGAGTCGATCGGCAGACACCCAGTTTATTCTGGTGGCCCGACTTTCGAAGATTGATTGCCTGCGAACGGTCGGCGGAGGTTTATTGACGTAAGTCGCCTTAGGTAAGAGGTGTGACCCTGATGCCAAAATAAATTGGGGAGGCGAGGTCGAGTGTGGGGTTCTAGTGCGCACTCGGATTTAAGTTTCCGCGTCACCAACAACGTTTTGAAATGCTGTCTTCTATGCTTGCCTACTAGCGGTCGTCCAAAGTACCCGAATCCGTGAGCTAGACACCTTGACACAGTCAGCATGGCCACTGCAGCAACGTTAATTTTGTGCGAGTGCTGTCAGGTGGCATACCTCCCGTGCACAAAAGGACAGAGGAAAATTGCGCAACGTCCAGGAAGGGTGTGAGGGCGCCTGAATGAAAATGGCGTCTGGTCCACGTCGTCACCACTACTAGCACTCTCCCGGTGAGACGATCGCTCTACGCAATGGCCGTCCCTGCATATGGATCGTATGTGACACAAGGTTCGATTACCGACCTGCCTGATCAGAAATGCGAATTAGAGACTGTGATGGACGACGGTGGTATATACTCATCACCTTCAGCGCAGCCGACGGCGGTGAATGCATGAATAATCAAGCATCTAAACTTGTGTCAGTGCCTTTGTTGATGAGTATTTTCCTTCTTGCTTGCACAGAAGGAACATCGTGTTGTCCAGATCAGAATAAGCCCGCCCCCAGCAAGAGCCTTGCTTCTCGGACCGACACCGTCACCTGAAGCCCGAGCTTTCAGGTATGAGCAAACTGTTGTTGGCCGGAAAGGAAAACGCGCGCGTGCGTTGCATCGGCATGATCGTGTCGAAAGCCCATGAGGCGGTCGAAGTACGTGGCGTCTTCGGATCCACAGAGTGAATGTCCATGAAGTAGTCTACGCAACACAAGATGTAGGCAAGGCCAGAGGTCGCGAGTGACATCCACAGAGTCAGCGGTTCACAGCCTCCGGTTCCCGAATAACGCAGTGCCATGGTCACGACCTGAGGTACCGGCCGCTGAGCGCTAGCAGATGCTTTCGCACGCTCCAAGACTGATCAAGGCATTCATTGCACGAGATGTCCTTGCAAGCGAGTGCCGGTCAGTGTGTGTTTGGTCTTACAGTGCTTCGGAGACAAGTCAGTAATGACCATCTGGCAAACGTTATGTTGTCGGCCTGGATCTGAGTGTCTGGCAGTCCCAACTATGTAAATCATGGACTGATACGACAATGACCGATTCTCTGTTGGATAGTCTTCGCCGCGGATTGACCGAAACAGGTCTGCAGCGACCGCGGCATCCCTGTATGCTGAGTCTACAGATCCGTTGGTCCGTTAGTCAAGCCAGTAATGAAGTCGGGCGACCATGTTGGAAAAGGCGAACATTTGCCAATGCTGAGGAGAATTCATCGCGACGTCAAGTTGCAAGCACCTCAGAGGCTTTCCTATGTCGTTGAAAAGGCTCGGCGTACTAGCAAGACTAGTAAGTTTGTCCCCCACATGATGCCAAGGGCTGTCCAATCTCTCGGTGTCACTCTCGGAAGTGTGTCTGTAATAAGGCTGAAATTTCCTTCTCCTTTTCCTCGAATCCGAACTTCCAGAAAATCGGTGGTGGGCAGCGCAATTTCCGTTTCACGCGAGGTTGTTCCTCCCACCGTCAGCTTGTGTTCTCGGCGCCCGTCAAACATGGCGAAGATGCGGTCACGAGATCATCGCTGGCGCCTGCCGCTTGCCCCGGGTCTTGATATGGGCTTGAAATAGGCGATCCCTTACGTATTATTGTCTTCGGGACATGGAGGGACTAACGTCGTAGGATTTCTTGGACGCGTGCTGGCTGTCTTCCTCCGTTGTGCTTCGTAACGACTGACAACACTCTTTCAACAACGATTCAAGTCTGCGCGCTCAGAAATCTTCTCTGGGACAACGACACTCGCTCAACCGTGTCCGCTGTCTGATCAATTGCTGTTCAAGATCATCAACGGCTGACGGCGACTCAAAGGGCCACGGCAGAGAAATTTATCTTCGAGAATCTCTCACGATCGATTCCTGTGCCATAACGTTGACTACTTAGCGTCAACATGGCCCGAACACTTCCCTTCCTCGCCCTCCTGACATTCACCTCCGCCCTTACGATCACCTGCCCCAAGCCCGGCGACTTCATCAACCCCGGCCTGCCACTGACGATCACTTGGACCACCACTGCCGAAGACCCTGCAAGTATCGACCTGGTGGCCATCCATCCTTCGCCAGACACACCCGACGAGTTCGCCGCGCGGACCCAACTGGGGTCCAGCGTCGCTTCAAGCGCGCAGAAGCTCGACCTCCCTGCTTGGTCGATTCTGGATTGGGGTGTGGGATACACCGTGCAGGTCTCGGCGGCAGGAAACCCGAATGCGGTCCTTGCATCGGTGGCAGATCTGAGCTTGGGTGGCGCGGTGGGTCAGGCGAGCACGGACGCAGCGGGCAGTGTAGTGGGATTTATCACTAGTGCGGCTGGTCCTGCCCAGGAAAGTAGCTTGACGGGAGCGGGTAATCCAGCTAGTGCGACAGCAGCGCCGACAGGGACAGTCAGTAGTGTGCCAATTCCCGCTGCCGCGACCGCGATTGCGACAGATTTGGCTTCGACGACGGAGAGCGTTGCATCGGAGACGGAGACAAGCAGCAGCAGCAGCACGGCTATGAGCTCATCTACTTCGAGGGAAAGCACGAGCAGTACTGCATCGGCGAGTGCAAGTGCGACTGAAGCGTCATCCGCTGCTGTTGCGCCTGTGAAGGCAGTAGGCTCTATCGCGGCAGCTGGGTGGCTTGGACTGGTGCTTGCTGCCGTGCTGGCTTGATGGAGGAAGACTGTAGCTTTACTGGGAGGTCTCATAGAGCCGAATGGATCAAAAAATTCGAAGAAAAGGAGATTCGGGGATTGTAGTAGTACTGCACATTTCCTGGCAGAACGAAGGCAGTGCAGCAGGTAAGTTGCCTGGGTGACTGAATTTGACCCAAAAGGAAGTCCTCCTGCCTGTTTCAGATGTCCCACTTCCATCTGTCCAGCACAAATCGAGCTACCTGATGTTGGCTGGCAGAGATGTGAAGTGAAACTGGGCTGGTCACTGAAACTCTACCAAAGGAAGCTGTCTTCCCGGCATTCAAGCCCTCCTCGCCTCCTCCAGAACCCTCTCCCGCCAGACCCCTTCCTCGAACTCATCCATCCCCTCACTCGCATCCCGCACCCTCCTCTCCTTCTCCCTCTTCGGCCTCAGCCCCAACTCGCTCTGCTGATCCCAGATCGCATCGTGCCGTTTCGCCCACGCCTCGCGCCGCCTCTGTACGTCCGCCGGGCTTGCTTGAGTGAGCCATTTCGATTTCAATATTCGCCGGATCGCCTCGGGCGAGACCTTGAACTGGTCTGCTAAGACAGGCGTGGTGTACATCGTAGGGTTGGAGGCGTGTAGCTGCTTGATGCCAAGCATGGCATCCGGAGAGAGCTTCTTGCGCGGAGCCCAGCCTCGGGGAATTTCTGCTTGAGGGCGTCGCGGCGGACGGCCCAGTCGGGTCGTCGGTTGTTGGATGTGTCTGGATCTGCGTCGTCGTCGGCCGTATTGAGGTCATAGGATTGTAAGGTACGTAATTTGCCGGTCTTGTCAAGTTTCGAAGTCATCATATCCCGTAGGCTGCCCTCCTTCAGTGCTGCGCGCGCCTCTCTTGCTTGTTGTCGCTGAAGGAACTTCTCGTGGTCGGCGGCTATCGCTGCGGCTTTCTTCGCCGCCTTCTTCTGCCTGCCTCTCTCCCTCCGCTGCTCTTCCGGGGTGAGTTCCCACTTGAGCCGCCATTTCTCTTGCACCTTACTATCGCGCCCAGGCGTGTAAGCCGCGTCAAGTGGCTTCTCGACATCGATAGGGCTTTCTGATGGTGCGCTCTCGGATGCAGCGTCGAGACCTGGGACTTCTTCCGCCGCATGCTGCTCGGGTACTTCTTCAGGTGTATGCTGCTTTGGGACTTTCTGTCGCACATGTTGTGACTCTGCGAGTCTCAAAGCTTCCAACTCGGCCCTGGCGGCTTGGATTGCCGCTGCATCGATTTCTGCATCCTTGACGGCGAAATTGTTGTGGTCGGACGGTGATAGCTTCTTGCTCGTAGCTTGCGCCGAATGCTAGCTTGGGACTGGGCGCGACGTTGGACTATAGGCAGACAGCGAGGAGTCGTGAGGATGAAGGGCGCATAGAGAAATGAGTATACAAGAGGATTCCGCGCTACAGCTGCGCTCGACATTGTCAGTGCAAGTTGACTGGCAATATCGCAATGCTGCGGGTGAACGTTGTCTGGAAGAAGTCCAGATTAGATTAGATCAGTACGAGTCAGCCACCTCCACAGCCATGACTCGCTCTCCCGATCTGGCTATGACTACATCTGTCTGGCATGTGGCAAGGATGGACATGATACCTCCCATGTGCCGACGGGCGATTGGGTTTTCTATGAGATCTGGTCCCATGATACTCCTCGATATACCTCCTGTCACATAACAGCAGCATGGCGTGGCCAAACCCTTTTGCCCGCCGAGATGAGTACACACGTACAGCATGGGGCTACACCTTCCAATTGACTCCCGGCCACCTCACGCTCGAGAAGTCTCATCCTCTCAAGCACTCATACGACACCCTAGGAGAGGAATGCCTCACCATCCTCAACCAGATCTCCCCACCAGAAACTCCCGGACTTAGACCCACCTCCTCCCCAGCAACTATCACCACAGATCTTAAGCCAGACCCATCCCTCCCACCCACATCACATCCCCCGCCACCCAAGTCCACCAGTAAACCCAAACGCGACCTCTATGCCCATCTCCTTCAACACAAGTCCAACCACCCCGCCCTGGAGCACCTCTACACCACAGCATGCACGCCTCCCTTCCCTGTGGACTGGGACCAGATGGTGCGCGGCCAAGACGTCTTCTATCGCTACGCCGGTCCCTCCCTCACCGGTCTTGCCTACCAATCCCTCCTCGGCGGCATGGGTGCCGCTCGCGTCGTCGAGACGCTCGCCCGGACCGGCGGCTTTAACACCAAAGTCGCCCGCCACCGCCTCTTCGAGACAACCCAATTCATCCTGGAGTGCACGCGTGACCTAGAGAGCATTCGGCCCGGCGGCGACGGGTTCGCGAGTGCTCTGCGAGTCCGGTTGCTGCATGCCGCGGTGCGGAAGCGGATTCTGGGGCTGGAGGAGAAGTATCCGGGCTATTATAGCGTGGAGGAGAATGGGGTGCCGATCAATGATCTGGATTGTATTGCGACGATAGGGACGTTCAGCGCTACGCTGTTGTATTTAAGTTTACCAAGGCAGGGGATCTGGGTCACGCGGCAGGAGGAGGTGGACTATATTGCGCTGTGGAGGCTGATTGCTTGGTACACGGGGACGCCGACAGAGTGGTTTGAGACGCCCGAGAGGGCGAAAATGGTGATGGAGAGTTTGCTGCTGAACGAGATCCGGCCGAGTAAGACGTCTGGCGTGTTGGCAAATAACATTATTCGAGCCTTGGAGAATACACCGCCGGCGTACGCGAGTAGGAGCTTTCTGCTGGCGAATACGAGGTGGTTGAATGGGCACGAGTTGTGTGATGCTTTGGAGTTGGGGAGGCCCGGGATGGTGTATTATGCGTTGACCGTGGGGCAGTGTTTGTTCTTTATGGGGGTGTGTTATTTCTACAGGCAATTTGAGGGATTGGATCGGTGGAAGGTGCAGGCGGCGAGAAAGGTGTTTTGGGAGTTCATTGTGGAGAACAAGTATGGATTGGGTGGGGAGAAGGCGGTATTTGAGATGAAATACGTGCCAGACTTGGGCGTGGGGACGGAAAAGGATGGCGGGAGCGAGGTCAAGAGTGGCATTATGGGAGTCGAGGGAAGGAGTGCGAGGGCGTTGGTTGTGGGGGTGTTGGGGTTGGGAGGTGTTGTTTGGGGGTTGGTGAAGGTCGTCGCCGGTGTTTGGACGATGGGTAGATGGGCAGTGGAAGCTGCATTGAGCATGCGATGAGATCGTCGGCGAATTAGGTATGTGACATCTTGCATGAAATCAATTTAGCGAGACGGTTTGAATGGCGTTGATTGATCATACTGTAAGATATGTCGAGACGTATAGACAACGAGAGCGGTTCCAAGCAGGTCAAGCGTCGGATTCATAGACATGGGATCCCGTATAAGGAGGTCGAAGGTTTATCTGATTTTCCCGTGCGCGTCACATTCTATCACGTGTTGTCGAAAGTCTGGTGCACCACTGCAGACTTTAGAACTTGAACCTTGGGCTGTGTACCACGCCACAAAAATCAGATAGAACTTGTGTGTTCCTGAACGGGAAGGCAAACTTCCCGACTCGGTCAGTTGCAGTTCAACTTGCTGTCACGGTACGGTACTTCTGTCAGCCCGTATCAGAGTCATGAGGTATACCTTGCGGTACGGAGGCGTGCTCCCAAGGATCAGTGGCTGGGGATGGTTGATGGGGGAACTGAAGATAGTCTTGGAAGGGACTTGACGTGCTGGAACATTTGGGACTCTCGAACGCGTTCTTACTTGAAAGGACCGGCTGGGTGTGTGAATTTGCAAATGGCTGCCTCAATATCAGAGTTCAATTGGGACCGTTATATTCGCCCTTCTGTTAGCTCTGTGGTGTTCGTAATTCGCAGAGTGTCATCAATTCTTCGAATCCACGCTGGTTCGACATCGGGTCAAGTGCTTCGGTCTATGTACCACTGTGCTGCACCTCAACGCGCCTGAAATTCGGGCATGGTCAAATTCGGAAAACCCAGAATCCCTCTTTGCAACGCAGTCCACATTCGGGGTTCCTGCTCTGAGTACTTCGATTCTCTCAGCAAGTCTGCTCCAGGAGACCGCACTCCAGCACCTGAACTCCGTTATGTGGCAGCACCAGTCGTGTGCCCAATGGGTATAGTGCAGGTAGTATTAACGAGATGTCTCGAAGATGATGTAGTCGTAAGTTCCTGGTGTGGCCGACAATCGGTGTGCCTCCAGGTAGGCAGTGTAACGCCAGATTATCCCAAAGTCAACTTGCTGAGCCTCCGGCCAAGCGATAATTTGTCAAAAGTACGTCGAACGCCGAAAAAGCAGACAGCATCAGTCAGCGTCTACTGACGGCTACCACCAGTATTTGTAGGCGATGATCGGCCCTGCCCATCGCTATCGCCGCTCTCGTCGGTTTCTGAGAATGTTTCTTGCATGGGCGACCTTTGGCTCGCCCACATCTGGCTTCGTCGTCGGTGCTTTGTCTCTGCTTCCCTGAGTCGCTGCTCTGTTGCCCGAAGTTGAGCCTCGAGCGCATCTAATTGGTATTTCTTGGTGTCGACTTCGTCTTTCCTGCTCAGCAACGAAGTCAGCCTTTACGTCCTAGCTCGTATGCTTTGGGCAGACGGGAGAAGTCGTACTTCTGATTGAGAGACAACTCAAGAGCGCCAATGCCATCGAGTTTGAACATCTCGTCTAGGGCGGCGGAGAAGTTCTGGGCCATGGTTCTGTTGGGCGGTCAGAATTGCGACTGTGAGTCTGCAATACGGTAGCATACGACTGAGGTCTGGCCTTCTTTGGTCTCCATTCACTGTTGGTGGAAGACATTCTGGAGTCTTGTATAATGTGTTGGGGGATTCGGCGGTGAAGGGGTTTGTTGTAAGGGCGCGGTATATAGGGATCGTGGGCAGCAAGCGGTATATAAATGAGCAGGGTGACTCTCTCGAAGTACAAGGTTACAGGACTTTGTGTTTGAGGTCAAGGATGAGGGCATAAGGACGCAAGGCAGCAGTACTTCAAGATGGTCAGAAGGTCAAGGTCAAGGGACTTTCAATGTTGGTTGCTGTCGTCCCTTCTCGAGCATGCTCCACGTCCCTCGTCTGGAGATTGAGTTGCAGGCGCGTGCTTTTAGTGCCTGGCTTAGGGCAGATTGGGCGTCATTCCTGCCGATTCAACAAAGCCCCCTATCAAAATAAATTGACGAGCCACTTCTCCACTGGATTGTGGTGGACAAGTCTTCGGACAATGAAATCTTCGCAGGAGGAGCGGGCATCGATTCGTGATGAAGTACCAATGGGCTGGCAGTATGAGTGAAGCCTCAGTACTATCCCAAAGAGAGGCCGGGTGAGGCAGTCATGCAGCACAACGCATCATCGGTGCATGGTGTAGCCCACACTGGCAGCTGTTCTATTTGGGCACCCCTGTCGACCGTGACCCCGTTCGTCGCTGCCGGACTGGGTGCAGATCATTTCGAAGTTTAGCAGCTAAAATCCGGCCATAATTCTTTCCACCCTCCAAGTACGCGTGCGCATTCGACATTTACACATTAAAGAATCATCAAAGTACGACAGGTGTCATCAACGTACGACGTGTCTGGACTCCGTGTATCGTTATACGCAACGCTGGACCGTTGCTCGTTCCAAGGCGCCAGTCTCGAGACGGCATCACCGGCGGAGGACTTTTCGACTCGAGAATTTCAGAGACTAGTAGCGGTATCAAGAATGGGATGCCGTCGCAAGGCTCTTACACCCCATACGAGACTTTGAGGCTCTGCCAGCTGATATGCCAATATGGAGATGATCAGGAGGCCTTCGACACCATATCGAAGGAGCTCGGCGAGAGTGACCTGGTCCGCGAATGCGACACCTACGATGCTGAACGACTGACCGTGGATGCGCTGCAAGAATTGTACACTAATCTTACACGTCTAGAGAAAGGCGCCTCACCAAGAGTCAATGGTGATGCCGCGTCCGACGCGCCTGCTTCTAGAAAGCGAAAGGCTTCCACTTCGCCTCAGCCGAACGGAGTGGACTCCGAAGGCCAGCTCCAGGCTCTTGTTGACAAGCTATATGCGAAATTTAGGGAGCAGATAATCAGCGAAATCAGAAGAGATGAAGAGGAATATCAGCGACTGCAACAGGAGATCGCAGAGCTGGAGAAGGCGGAGTCTGTGGATAATGGGTCACCTGCGCCTGTAACAGCTCAGCAGCAGGCTCCTCATGGCCAATCCAGCACCGGGCAGTCGTCTATCAATCCTGAGAGGCAGCCGGCGGTCGCTCCGACCCCAGGCCCTCTGTCAGCCCAGCCTACACCACCACCTGGCTTCGCACCTCATCCGCCTACCATGACTTCTCACACCCAACAGCAGCAAATAGGTGCTCCATATGGAATGCATGCACCTTCGCCAGTGCCTGGTAGACCAAGTGGGCCTCCGCCGCCAGCTCATGCCCAGGTCGGATATCCGCCAGTACCAACGGGTCATCCTAGACCGCCATACGAGCAGAGAATGCCCCCGCCGATGGACTATGGCGGAAGGAAAGGATCATCTGCAAGCTCCACGCCCGCTCGAGGGTCACCCGTCCCGCAGCCGCAGCCGCAGTATCCTCCGTACCAGCATTACCAGCCTCCGCAGCAATGGCCACAGCAGTATCCTCCACAGCAGCAATATCCTCAGCATGTAAATTACCCCGGTCAAGGCTACTATGGACAGCCACCCATGGACAGACAGCAGTCGCCATATCAGCAACCCTATCCGCCGTACCCACAGACTGCTCCGATCCAGTACCAGCCTCTGCCTCAGGGCTGGCAGTCTCCGGCACACTCGCCTTATCCACAGCCTCATTCGGCATTCTCAACCCCTGGTCAATTTGTAGCACGGGGATCGATACAGAGAACACCTGGCTCTTCGACACCGTGGAAACGTCGATCAGTACCACCTCCTAACAGTCAGCGCCCGCCTAGTCCCGTCCGGCCAGAACGATCAATCAGTCCTGTGAGTGACACAGAATCGAGTGATAAGCCACGGCGAGCTTCAACAAAGCCTGCGCAAAAGGCGGCGACGCCAAAACGAGAAGGCCCGCCTCCTCGGAGAGGTCGCCCACCAGGTACTGCGGCGTCTAGGAGATCCCAATCGGTCGCATCTCAAGTCTCCGAGGCGCCTGTGGGCGATGTTGAGCGGAAGGCTATCCCGGTCAAGATCGAGGCACCGAACACGCCTCAGCCTAGCAACATCGAAGTCGAACAGCGCTCCTCGGGGCGTAGAGGCAATCTGCGGAACAGCGTCTCGTTGACGGCAGCGCAGTCTGAATCATTACGGCCTGCCACCAACAAGCGAAAGCGGTCCGCGACAGTGCAAGAATCTGAAAGTCCGCCTACAGATAGGCAAGCCCACAAAGCCGCCTCGTATTCCGATGACCCCTCGCTCGTGCTTGTATCGAAGAGTTTCGCAAAGACTGCTCAATTGGTACTCAACGAAATAAATTCGCACAAGCTTGGAGGAGTCTTCGCCAAGCCACTCACCGAACGCGACGCGCCCGGGTATAAAGATCTGATCCTGCGCCCACAAGACCTCAAAAGCATCAAGACAGCCGTCAGCAAAGGTTCGCGCGCCGCTGTCGCGGCCATTGAAGCACTCGACCTGCCTGAAGATGAAAACAACGATAACATCACCGATAGCAGAGACGCTGAAGGTCAACGCGCAGTAGACAACGGGTTCTACCTGATCAAAAAGTCCGATGATCTCGAACCACCAAAAGGCATTGTCAACGCCGCGCAGCTCGAGATGGAGTTGATGCGTATGTTTGCCAATGCGATCATGTTCAATCCCCTTCCGCGCACCGAGCGCGGTTTTGGTTACAACCTGCGGCTGCGCAAACGCGGCGGCGATATTTCCCACCGCGACCGTGATCGCGACCACATCCCAGAATCCCAGCTTGCCGGCGGGAAGGCAGAAGAAGACGAGGATGACCCCGATCAAGAAGACTCCGAGCCTAGCGAAGATCTCGATGCCGCCGAATACACCGGCATCATCGCCGACGCGCGCGAGATGTTCGAAGACGTGCGGAAGCAGGTCGAGGCTTGGCGCGAGCTAGAGAATGAGCGGCGTGGAGTCGAGCATAACTCTGCGACTGGCGGAGGCGGGAGCTTCAAACAAGATCATCTTAGGCAGGGCAGCGTTAGTAGCATCCCAGGTGGTGGTGATGAACATTCTGGGGTGGGCACCAGCAGTAGCACGCCGGTCGCTTCGAAAGAGAAGGAGGTGCCAACGCCAGTGGAAGAGGGCAGGGGCACGCTACGGAAGCGAAGAAAATTGGCCGCAAATGCTGGTGACTAAGTCTTCCGAACCGACACCGATCTCACCGTGCGAGACGAATCCCAGAAAAAGTGTTCCCCATAACAGAAATAGCTGTCCGGGAGTGTTAGCTGTGCTTGTGCTACGAGCGGTAGGCTGCCTCGAAACAGAGATCGGGCGCTGCTGTGGTCTTTGGAATACGGAGATGAAGGGCATTTCGTCCTCAGTGCACGGGGACTTGATGCCAGCCAGAAACAAGAGTGCAGCTGTGCGTAAAACCAAACGCTTTGATCCGAGTACAAGCCTACCACTGCGTGAGCTGAGTTGCCTTCCATCAAACGGATTCGAAGAGTCTGCGTCAAGCTCTAATGCTGGAAGGCTCAGGCCGGTCCACATTAGAAGACCAGCTAGACACAATGACTCCATGTGCGGGCAGTCGCGATGGACCACGTGGAGCAAGATGCTGAATTTTGCCACAAACAACATCCACCTTGTGCTGACCGGGCAGATTATTATTGCCAAGGACAAAGTAAATCTGAGGCTTCAAAACTTGCAGCGGTCCATTGCACGTCTGGCGAACGAGTAGAACGTTGCGAGAGCGCGGACTGCGGTCGTCGCAACATATGTACCACCACCCAGGGAGTGCCTCCCAGCCTGAATCCCATGCGTCTGCTGACTATTGCGAAGGTCTGCTCGACTTCCCATGCTGAGAATCAAGTTGACGATGATGTATCCGCAAGCGATTTTCTCCACCCCCACCCACCATCCGTCCTCCCGTCCAATGCACCGAAAATGCGGTTCAGCGCCGCCCAATCAAGATCCCCAACTAGTAAGTTTCAACGTCGTCACTGCTCAGAATCTCTGTGCCCATCGTGATCGGCTTCGCCCTCTCCTAGCCCAGCGATAGAGCTCATCGCCATGCAGCTAAAGCTCTGAGTCGCTGTAAGAGGTATGCAGTAGGTGACGACCTAGAGGCGAAACCACAACCAAGCCATGAACATGTGCGTAGAAAGAGTTTGCGCACATCCCCACACCGCAGATCGACAACCGATCCCTTTGGCAGCTATGCTTTTATAATATGACGCCCATGTGCGTGTCTCCCGTTCTCTGCCAGTGTACTCGTTCCCCAGTCACCATGAGTCCATCGCCAGAAGCTGACCAGGCCTCTCCCGGTCGCTCGACTCTGCGCCGGAGGACGTCGTCCATGCATTCACAACGCAAGCCCTGGGAGACTCGGCGGCCCAGTTTCCGTACTTCCAATTCTCGCAGCAGACCAGATCCGGAAGAGATACAACCAATGTCTCGGCAGGACACGAGAACTTCTACCAAGTCAAAGCGCCGGCAGCCCAAATGGTGGAAGATTCGACTCTTCAAAGGTATGATCGACGACGTGAGAAGGAGAGCACCCTACTATTGGAGTGACTGGCGAGATGCCTGGGACTATCGAGTCATTCCAGCGACGACATATATGTACTTCGCCAACATTCTCCCAGCACTGGCTTTCTCGCTAGACATGTTCGTCAAGACCGATAACTCCTACGGCGTCAACGAAGTATTGCTGGCTAGTGTGCTCGGTTGTGTGGTCTTCTCACTATTTGCAGCGCAACCACTGGTCATCGTGGGCGTGACAGGTCCGATCACCGTCTTCAGCTATACAGTCTATGATATTGTAGTGCCCATGGGCTACGACTATTTCGGCTTCATGGCCTGGATCGGTATCTGGTCTCTGATCTTGCATTGGATCTTGGCGATCACGAACTCATGCAATGCCCTAACATATGTCACCCGATTCTCTTGCGACACCTTCGGCTTCTACGTCGCATTTGTCTACCTTCAGAAAGGTATCCAGGTACTTACTCGGCAATGGGGCGAGGCCAATGCAACATCAGCATACCTTGGCATCATGATCAGTCTGCTTGTCCTTGCCGTCGCGTATCTCTGCGGCATCATAGGCGAGTCCAAACTCTTTCACCGCCACGTCCGCAAGTTCATTGAGGACTATGGCACACCTCTAACGATCATCTTCTTCACCGGCTTCGTCCACATCGGGCACATGAAAGACGTCGATCTCACCGTCCTTCCCGTCTCCAAAGCCTTCTTCCCCACCGCCCAACGCAGCTGGGCCGTGAACTTCTGGGACAGCTCCGCCGCAGAAGTCTTCACCGCGCTGCCCTTCGCTGTCCTTCTCACAATCCTCTTCTGGTTTGACCACAACGTTTCCTCCCTCATCGCCCAGGGCTCCGAATTCCCCCTCCGCAAACCACCCGGCTTCCACTGGGACATCTTCCTCCTCGGCCTCACAACCGGTATAGCCGGCATCCTCGGGATCCCTCTTCCCAATGGCTGATCCCGCAAGCGCCCTTCCATACGCAGGCGCTTTGCGTCACAGAGAGCGTCCTGGTTTCCGATCCTCAGAAACAATCGAACGGAGCTGACACGACCCGCTACGAACGCAAGACAACGCACGTCGTCGAACAACGCGTGTCCAACCTAGCGCAAGGACTCCTCTTCCTCGTCACCATGACCGGCCCTCTCCTCGTCGTGCTGCACCTCATCCCGCAAGCTGTCCTTGCAGGCTTGTTCTTCGTCATGGGCGTCCAGGCACTCATCGGTAACGGCATCACGCTAAAACTCGTCTATCTTTTCTCGGATCGAGAACTCGTTGATTCCAAAAACGAACCACTTGCGCGCATCGACAGGCGCACAGCGATCTGGGGGTTTGTCGCCATCGAATTGTTGATCTTTGGGGGCACGTTCGCGATCACGCAGACCATTGCGGCGATTGGGTTTCCGGTGATTATTATCATTAGTATTCCGTTCAGGACGTTTGTTATGCCGAGGTGGTTTCGGGAGGAGGAGTTGAAGGTGTTGGATGCGCCGACTGCAGGAAGCTTCGTGATGGAGAGTGTTGGTGGGCTTATGGCGCCAACGAAGACGGGTCGGACAACGAAGATCACGAGAATCGTGGATCTGGCGCGGAAACGCCGCCACCAGATGCACGGAACGGGGACAGAGCATACCACAAAGATGACGAAAATGCGATCATAGACGACACGCTCGAGCGTGGGGAGAGCTATGAATTGTCCGAGCGGCAGAAGGTCGCAGAGGGGACCGGGTGCGGGTGTCAGGCGGGCAACAGGGAGTGAAGACCGCGGAGGTAGCAGGCCGGATTTGGCGGGGATGAGGCGAAGGAGTTCTAGGGGCAGGGTTGGAAATGCAGATGGAAAATGACCTGAGGTGAAATCTGTTGAAGGCAGAGGTTGTCGGCGGCAAGGCACGGGTGGTGCATAGACGCATTGTTGTCCTCAAGAGTCCTTTGGTCGGATCGAGGCATGTTAGATCGAAGACATGCATGGCTAGCATTGGCACTCAACGACAGTCAGATAGAGCAAGGAGAATTGATGCAGTGTAGCGACCTTTTCTAAACGTGCAATCCAGTAGCACTCTTCAACCTCAACCTCCAGTGAAGAATGGTGGTCAGTCTGAGGCAAGTTTGATCAGGCCATAGTCCCTGTCAAGCCAGCTCGACTCACCCAGGCCAACCGTGCTGGACAGATAGAAGTTCGATTTGCCTCAAACAGGCATGCCACCTTCCTCTCGGGATATTCAGTCACCAAGGCAACTTCACTTCACCTGCAAATAATATGCACCTTAAACTTGTCTGGGTGAGAAGGCAGTCTAGCAAGTGCCCCTGTGTTGCTGGATAGATAGAAGTGCTCAAACAGCAAGGCAGGTTTCCTTTCTTGACTGCTTCCTACTTACTCTCCTTGACGATCGAAGCGATTGCTTCTGCGAATCTGATTAGCCTTGTCTCGGGAATAGGGCGTATGCTCAAAGGTAGGATCGTAAGATTAATGAGAGCAGCGTCTCTGTCAAATCGAAACATATGCTCGAGCAGTACTTCAATGCAACGCTCGTTTCCGATTGCAAATTTGACCATGGGACTTACTCTCGTACTCTTCCACGTCTCGGGCTCCCACCAAGGTGATGTCTCTTCGCTTGCCCTCGAAGATGATGTAGGGTACAGAATCGACCCCATTGCCGGCTTGCTCACGCATTGAATTCTTGAGATCCATGAGGCCTTCGTCGTGATCGGCGATGTATGCTTTCGCTTCGGCCTCAGGGACGCCAGCATCGGTGGCCGCTTTCTATCGACTGTCAGTAAACACGGCACGCACGACCATATGAGGACCTCCGATAATGCTGTTGTCTACGAGCAATGGAATTGCAACATACCAACAACGTCTCGTCAGCCGATGGATGCTTCTCGTTCTCGAAATACTGAGCATACAGCGCTGCTCAACGTCAGCAACGCAGCCTCTTACCATTCCAGAAATCATCTCATACAATTTATCATCTTATCCGCGGTCTCTGGCCCTTTTTCCTCCTGGAAATGCTGTATCACGCGATGCGCATCCATGGTGTTTGCGATCGTGCCACCAAACTTGTACTTGATGCCCGCACTGTTACCGTATGCCGTCATAATCGCCTCGTATGTCTTCATCTTCAGCTGTGTGTCTCCATAGCGACTCTTCTTGAACCATTCCTGTTTCGGCTGGCCCTCTTTGGGCGCATCCGGATATAGTTGGTAGGGCTTGTACTGGACGGTGAATGAGACGGCGCTGGCGTCAGGGCCCTCTCGGTGTCGTCGAAGCGCTTGGCGAGTTAGCAGCAGATTGCAGATGCATATGTATGTCTTGCCCACCTTCGTCTAGTCTGCGGGCAGTGGCACGCCGTCAGACTGCCTGTTGTGTCATGGAACACAAGCGCAACTGCCATTAGAGACCTACCTCTTCTTTCCCAGGTATGTCCAAGGACAAATAGTATCCTGACACGTCAAATTTCGGCCTGAGAGCCTCAGATCGGTAGACCTACGAGAGTGAACGAAATAGTTGAATCGTACGTCATGTCTGCCGGTCGCACCTGCAATGCAGTGTGCCGCCTTCAAAATCCAGCTGGGACCGTTTATGCGTGAATTGGGAGCACGAAATCCAGGAAGTTGCAGTATCAGATGATTCTGCAATGTTGTGGCAGATGTTTCCCAGGGCGAGGTAAGAGCAACATCTTTCGTCTCGGACAACAGGCAAGCAACCCCTCACCTTCAACGTCACTCGTCCGGACACGATGTCTGCTTCTGACCGTCAGCGCGTCTGCCTTGTTTCCAGCGACATTGGCAATCAAAGGCCAGGACCTTGACAGCGTTTTGCCTTAAAAATCATGGCTGCCTCGTCGACGAGCAGGCCACTTCCTCGGGTGGCTCATCGTCATCATCGAGGAACAACAAGGCAGAAGATTTGTCCTCATTGGGCATGTCTGGGATTGCCGGCTCTCCTGATCTGCGAGCCGACGTTTCGCTTTGCACTGCCAGGTTTGGGAGTGCTCCAAACACACCGCACCGTCCGCGCTGCAGTGCCAGACCGATCTGGCCTGGACCTTGCACAGTTTTGTCAACATTGAGCGTTATTCGTGCTTGGCCGAGTTTCATGGTGACTACCCCAAGATCCCTCATTGGCGGGTGACCGTGACCTCCACAACACAAGTCTCCGCCTCCTTGCTCAGGGGTACATCCTTCCTTCGACGTCCGAAAACCTCACACAACGGTTGATGCTTGTTCCTGCGCAGAGCACATCACGGCGGATGCAGCATGTAACCTCTCGTACGGCCAGCTGGTCGGTGTCCACCAACATGCAGAAAGTACCTTTGCTCTCGCTGCACTCCTTTGTTAGTGGGCCACCCCTGGTCTACAACCGGTTCCGAGTACAGCCAGTCATGGCAAACAGCAAGCCGCCAACAATTACGTGCCGTTGTTTCTCGCAAGTCACAAATATATGAGGGCAGCCTCCTGAGGTTTGTAGCTTTCCCTCTCCCATCCAGAACTTCACTGTTCCTGTCAATCGTTCACAGCAGTCTCTCGTTTCATACTGCTTCAATCTCCTTCGACTATCTAATCAAGATGCACGCCAAGTATCTTCTTGCTCTTGCCGCCGTCGTCGTTGCGTCGCCAACAGGATGGACTGACTCGAGCTCGGGCGGCGGCGGTGGTGGTCCACCTTCAGTTGGAGGTGGCTATGGTGGTGGCCCGAAGGGCAATGGCGGCGGTCACGGTGGCGCCGGCGGTCCCCCAGGTGGCGGCTCAGGAGGTCCTAAGGGACCATGGGGCGGCAAAGACCAGACTCCTGGCGGAGGTCAAGGTGGTGGTAGTGGCTGGGGCGACCATAGTGGCCCATCGTCGCCTCCTGGAGGTGGCCAGGGCCCTCCTTCTGGACCCAAGCCTCCCACTGGCGGCGAGCAACCTCCTTCTCCATCTTCACCACCCGTTGGCGGTGGTTCAGGATGGGGCGATGCATCGCCACCCTCGACACCCTCTTCGCCTCCTTCTCCACCATCTCCTCCCTCTCCTCCAGTTGGTGGCGAAACTCCACCGGCTCCGCCATCCCCACCAAAGCCACCCGTTGGCGGAGGTCAAGGCTGGGGCGACCAGAGCTCCATCTCGATCTCGACTACCTGCACTGAGACCACACCAACGCCTGCACCCGCGACAGAGACCAAGTGGGGCGACGTTCCCAGCGTTCCCGTTGCGCCTCCTGCACCGTCAACACCAGTCACCGGCGGATGGCAAGACGTTACGCCTCCACCACCGCCGCCTCCAGCAGTGACACCTCCTCCTGCGCCTCCTGCGCCTCCTGCAACAACACCGCCGCCGGCGCCGCCTGCCCAGACGACGCCTCCTGCGCCTTCTGTGGCGAAGCCATCTACGCCTGTGCCGGTCGTCTCAACGTTCACCGGCGGCGCAGCCATGCCTACTGCCGCCGCGCAGAATGTGCTCGGTGCCGGACTGGCTCTTGTGGCTGTTGCCCTCTTCTAGAGTCCCCTACCCTGGGAGCTCAGGATGTATCCCACCTCAAAGTGATACATTCTTTTCAATTCACCTATTCAGCATTTTCCTTCCTGTTGTCAGGCACTCCGAAGAGAGTGAAAAAGAGAAAAGGGCTAATGTCTTTATGTGACACATGAACTTGTACATTGTCTAGGAGGAAGAGGGAAGCATGCCCCTGTTTAGGGTGTCGTTGCATTAACGCATAGGAAAATTGGGAATTACTCGGTCCATAGGCATCAACATAGAATACACAGACGTGCACTACAGTCCTCTGCAGTCCACGCTTTAAGTACATTCAGCAGAGTGAACATCGCTTCGTCAAACCATGATTGGTGGTTTCCCACGGCTGCAATATGCTCATGCTATTATTGCTGCTCCCACATTGCAAGTATGATGATCGCGAAATCGATCATGCCTACCACAATTCCTGTTCCGTAAAGCCTTTCCAAGATCCTTACCTGGTCTTTCCGATTTCACAACAAACACCAGAAATCCCAACAGTCATTCACCTCCCCGATCAGTGCAACGCCAACCGCCCTTGCGCCATCCTCGGCAACCGTTGACTGCACATTCGGATCCTGAAACCACGCTCATGCAGGAACAGTCCCTTAGCGGCGATCGTGGGTGGAGATTCCGAGGAGGAGACGAGAGCTTAAATTTTTGTGCCTGAATTCTGCATGAACCCCTTTTCTTTGCCTACGGTTTTCACGCTGGTGTACGACGTAGCTTTCGCACGAACGTCTTTGTATATCGGAGAACTGCTGCAGTCATGCCGGCTCCATGACCTTCTCGCTGACGGGCCGCAAGATCGGGCGGGGAGGGAGAATCTAGTCTAGAGCAAGGCCTGCATCGCGCGGACGGAAATGGCGTTGCGCAGTGCTGCTCCGAGGGCCTGCGTAGGCCACATCATGGAACGGCATCGCAAAGTCTGCCTCATCGACGATGCGATCGTAGCATCATGATTATAGGACCGAAGTAGGCTGAATATTTTGCTTCTCAGCCCGGGCGGCTGGTTATTCCGTTCAGGCCAATTGTCCGGCTCTTGGGTAAGCGGCGAAGAGTTCACGCTGCGAATTGGGCGCGTCGTCGATGCTGTGACAGCAGCCTCCGTATTCTACAGACGGTGGCACCTCAAGCTCAGCAATTGATATGATATGGTGGGGATAGCCTCAACTAGTGCTCCTCCGGGCCTCGTTGGTCTCTTATTCACCGCCCATATACCTACATGGTCAGTCCCGATGGTTTGTCGTCACCATGCCTGCCCGCCAACGAGGGTGTTCCGCCATGCAAGAATGATTGTCCGAGTCTTCTGTGCTTTCTACCAAGCTTCTGGGCATGCGACGAAAGATTTTCGTCATTCGGCGTCTTGATACTGTTCAAAACGACGCCGGCTAGCGCTCTATCTGTTTGTCTGCCTTCCTCTTTCTCCTGGCAACTCTCATTCTCTGCGCGGGCCATGGGTGCCAATACTGGCCCTTGTGGCAATGCGGCGTTGTCTCGGGCCCGCGTCACTATCTATCGACCGTTAATTGTGGCCGTGCCAAGGGGTGCGGCGATGCACCATTTTTTTAGAGTTGCCCGCGCGGCCAAGTGGTGAGATCCGCGCTGGGATACTCTGCCGCTTGCGCGCCTTGGGAGCATGGCCAGTAGGTACTCAGAAGATGCACTATAGACTTCTGTGGGACGAGTGCCTGAACGACGAATGGCCTAGTCTTCGCCGCAAAGCCAGTGCGAGGGAGTAACAGAACTCACGCCCCACCACTTCGTTGTACGCGGAAGAAGCACATTGTCCTCCCACATAGATCATTGTAGGTAGCAAGCGTTCCTATCGTCGACATTTAGCTGCATCACCGAAGACCAAGCCATGCGTCCTCTCCCGCCAGGCATATACACACCCTTGCCGACATTCTTCGACGACCAGGAGGAGCTTGATCTTGCAAGCTTCCGAAAACATGTCGCATTCATTGCGGAGGCAGGGACTGTGCCCGTCATTGCAGGGTCCATGGGTGAAGCATGTCATCTAGAAGCTTGGGAGCGAGACGTGCTTGTCAGATCAGCGCGGGAAGTGCTAGATCAGAATCCTGCCACAAGTGATGTCCCGATTGTTGTTGGTGTGGGAAGTCCATCGACTCGTGAGACGGTGAAACTCGCAATAGGAGCCGCCGCAGCTGGAGCCGACTTCGTCATGGTTATACCACCTGGTTACTATGGCAGTGTTCTGAGGCAGGATAACATGCTTGCAGTTAAGAGGTACATGGTCGATGTTAGCAATGCATCGCCCTCACCTGTTATTGTCTATAACTTCCCGGCGTTGGCTGGTGGTATCGACATCACGTCAGAATTGGTCGTCGAGATGGTGAAAGATGGGCCAAACATCTGTGGCATTAAGCTGACCTGTGCCGATGTGGCGAAGCTGTCACGCATCGACGCTGTCATGCGCGATGCAGACTTCCAGCAAGATTATCCTCGCCGCTTCCACGGGACAGCAGAGGGGCGTGAAGCGATACCATACTTCAGCGCCATTGACGGCTTTATCGACATACTCCTTCCCAGCGTCAGTGTTGGGGCTGTTGGAGCTATCAGTGGTCTGCCCAATATAGCTCCGAGAGTATGTGTGAAGTTGTGGAACTTGTGCGAGGAGTCTAAAATGTCGAGCGGTAAGCGAGAAGAGGCTCGGAGGCTGCAAGACGTTATTAACGCTGCCGATTACGTTGTGAAGCCAGTTGGAGTCTCTGGTATGAAGTATCTCTTATCGAAGCAATTCGGGTACGGCGCGTCACCGAGGAGACCGTTGTTGCCTTACGACGTGCCATCGGCGCAGCGAGCAGAACGGCTGCTGAAAGATCCTGGCCTGGCGAAGGTTCTGGAGCTTGAACGGCGTTTATGTAGTAGCATCGAAGATGCTAAGCTGTAGCGTGCCCTACGCACCATGACGAGATTGACATTGGAGTCGGTCTTTTTATCGCGTCATTTGAAATCGCGTGTAACTCAGCCCGTGCCTACTGAATACGAACTTCCGTGCAACTATCGTCATGAAGGATGAGGTAGATACGCCGCTCTCACCTGGTAGGGCTTACAAGTCGCGAAAGAAAAGACCTTGCGATGGCTGCCGTCGGCGGAAGGTGGCCTGTGAGATGCCAAATGGGCCACCGTGCTCCCGCTGCCATCAACTCGGTCGCGCGTGCGAATTTAACGAAAAGCCTTCTCAAAGAAAGCGTCGTGTCGCAGGGTCTCCTCAACAACCTACGTCCTGGCGGTCACCTAGCTTGACGGACTTCATGGGACCATTCATGGGCTCGCATGAGATTGATGATCAAGTCGAAGAACCTCGGTGGTCAGACTTGTGGCCAACTGAAAATGAGATCAGTATACTGCCTGGTAGCGACTACGAGAATCTACGCCTTGTCCATCCCGAGACGGACTTCGATCCAACTCGAACGTCGCCGGGGCCAATAGATCACACTATTCAGCCATATGTGACCCGTTCCGAATCTGGCCAAATTTTTTCGCAGGTTCAAGAAGATCCTTCCACTACCAGTCTGGAGAATTTGTCAAACGCGTTCTCTTTCTACATCGGTCCGACAGGTCCATCGGATGTGTCTCTTCTGAGTCAGCACGCGCATCTTGGACGGCTAGCCCCTGGCTTGTCCTTTCGCAAGGTCTCCGACGATCGCAAGGCCAAAAGCACCATATTCGGTATCACTGAGTACGAACTCATCGACACAGTAGAACCAAGTCCCGGTAAGAATGAAATCGAGACCGCCTGGAGGGAGCTTTGGAGCATAGTGGATCGCAGAACTGCTCTACAGCTGTACCGACTCTATTTCAGGTTCATCAATCCCTACTTCCCAGTCCTCGATTTGGTCGAGTCCACAGATGTATTGGACGGACTGAGTCTTGCCCTCATCGCCGGGATCTGCGCATCATCTGTTCCCTTCATGCTGTATGACGAGGAATTGTACGATGTTCTTCCTCGCCCTCCATCTCGCCCGCAGCTCTATCGGTTGTGCTGGCTGGGAATTACACAAGAGCTTCACGCACCGACCTTGGCCACGGTGCAGGCGTGCCTGATGCTCCAGCACCACTTGCCGGCCAACCCAGTGCTTTCCGATACAGCTTTCAAGTGGTCTCTGAACAGTATCACAGTGTCTGTCGCGCAAACCGTTGGACTACACCGCGACCCCTCGCAATGGACGCTCGTGCCACTCCAGGAGCGCCTTCTTCGCCAGCGGCTATGGTGGGCTGTGTGGACCATGGACCAGTGGCTTGCTTTGTCGCGGGGTATGCCTGCGCTGATCAACGATGAAGACGCAGATGTACCACATCTTCCCGTTCGGACAGGTTGCGAGCTGTCTGGAGCCGACTTAACAATCAACCATTTTGAGCGTCTCACACATCTGACTTTGATTCTCAACGACATTCGCACTACCTACTACACAGTGAGAGGCGAGTCAAGGACAGCAGAAGACTTGAGCATCTCCTTGGACGCGGCCAGAACGCTGCGGACAAGACTTCGCACTTGGCAAGAAACTCTCCCCGACAATCTCCGATCCTGGTCAAGATCATCTGGACGGGTGACTGGAGGAGATCGAGAGGCAGATCATCATCGACGATTGGACGGGAATGCTTCATTACATCTGTCGTACATTGTGGTCCACATGCTCTTATTCCGCGCCCTATTCAGACCTATAAAGCATTTGAGATCCTCCGGGCGTCCTCCCGGTATGTCTGATGATCGTGTCATGCGCGAGGGAGTCTCGGCGATCACCACAGGCTCGATATTCTGTGCCAGAGAGCTGGTGGACTTCCTCGAGAACTTAGACAGCCTCGTATGGAATGCCTTCTGGCACTGCTGGTCGCGACCTAACTTCGCGATGGCGGGCTTGTTCATGGTGGATCTATTGCTGGTACTCTCTCAACTTGGCAACTCTGACAGCTGTCAAATCACGGAATCAAGTGATAGCAATATTCACGCCGATGCTGCCTCCGAGGACGGGCTCAAGGAGCTCAAGCGACTGATAGAACGATGGCGATGGATCAATCGCGTATCGGCTAATGGTGCAGCCGGCGTAAAAGGCCTCACCACCCTTGGCCTGTTCAAGGTCGAGACGATTCTTGCCGAGCTAAGGCGATCTCAAACAGTGTGAGGAAATCACAGCAGTCGACCTTTCAGTCCACGATGACGGACACTATCTGATGTTCAAACAATGGCAGGGATGGACAGTGAAAGTATAGTCTCGAAGGCCATTGTGGGACTACGGCAGCCACACCAAATTCCTCGCACTGGCTAACAAAGATTCAACATCATTCTTCCCTCGTCTTTTTGGCATTCACCATCATCCTCCTCCACTTTGCTTGGTATAGGCACATTTGCCAGAGGCGTCAGCCTGAAGGCGTGGCGCCTTTGTCCGGGACTATAGTCCAGAGTCTGAGAATGCTGAGTACACCGCTGATCCCATACAACAATGGTGCCCGGCTCATATCGCACTCTGCAGGAGAAATCGGCCCCACGATTCACATGGTCGAAAAGAAACTTCAGCAAGTAGTCGGATTCTTCCTCATCCCACCCGACAATACTCTGTGTGTACGACGAGTTCACGAACAGACACTTTCTCTTGGTGACAGGATGTAGGGTGACCACAGGATGCACCGACTTTGTGATCGGCCGTCTGAGAACAGCTTGGTTCCCGTTGTCGCGAATCTCTCGCATGATGGGATTTGCGGTTGTGTGTATAGCCTTGAGGCCCTCCAGTCGCCCTCGGAATGATGGTGACAGACGATCGAAGGCTCGGCCCATCTGGATGCATTAGTACAGCTCTCTCGAATGCAACGGCAGTACTTACGTGCGAAATGATCGTGTCACCTCCCGGTCCAGGCGGTGACTCGAGCATGCAGAAGAATGTCAACCCGGGAGGCTGGGTTTCCGGCGACTGGTCGACGTGGAATTGAATCGGACTCTTCCTGGCCCAAGACTTGCGGATTCTCAGGTCATCCTCGGAGTCATACACGATGACAAACTCGACGGGACCATTCTTTGGATGCGGCATCCAACCGTGTCGGTGGAGAGGCCCGAAGTGCGAGGCTATCTTGCTTTGTTTCTCGAAACCAATGTCATTGAATTTCTGGTTTCGCAATACTACGCATCCGCGTTCTGCAGTAAACAAGGCCAATTCGTCGAGGCCAGCAGGCGAGAGCTCTGAGATCTGGACACCGTGAAGCTCTGTCCCACAATGTGGACTCAGGTCGAACTTGTTGGTCGCATCATGAAGCAGGTTGGGAAGTTCTGCATCAGCTCGGAATCCAGGATCATCGTGTTCGAAGGACCCTACGCCCTCGACTTTCTCGTCGGGGTCATAATGTGCTGAGAAGGTATTAGTAAGTTGAAGACAACAAGATCGAGTACTTACGGAGGTAGTCGGGGTACAGTGGCTCAACCCTGGGCTTAGTCTCTATGGGTGCAATCATGGTGTACGGTCAGATGGTGCTTGCTTCCTTCAGTGCGCTGTTTTTCTTGACCTTCAATTGAATTTATAGGTAGGTATACAGCGTGCGCGAAAATATGCGACAGGCCCACAGCCTGGCCGCACCATATTCGCGAGGCGAGGTGTGTTCCGTACAGCGCGAGCCTCTATGCTGCCCTCCATGTCGGCTAACGGAATCAACCCGAGCGACAGAGCGGCCAAGCAGAAAGAATGATACAGCCCGGCGCACACTCGGCGTGTGTGAAGCATTGACTTTGGCTATCTTAGATAACTGCGGTTGCCCGCTGTGGAGCGCGGCCAACCTCCACAACCCACAGCGGCATCCCACTCGCCACTTACAGACTGCGGAAAATCCATGGCCAAGGTAGGCACAAGCGAATCGGCTATCTTGGAGGTGTCCGCTCTACAGTATCCTACGAGTAGCAAGCGTATCTTTTTGCTATCAGAGTTATGATAAGTTGATAGTCGGTAACAGCGACTGCCCGCAAGCGTGCCAGCTTCGGACGACATGGTATGTAAGACGTCTTGATTCCTGCACATTGTCTTCCTACAACGGCTTCACCGCACCAAGACGTAAACCGTGAAGCACTCTATCTCTTCTCTGTCGCCAAGTCCTTAGAAGGGATCAAGTTCTGAGCGGAGGACAAGCATGGCCAAAGACGAGATCGACATTAATCAGCAGGCAGTCTCAACAGACCAAATCTCGCCGGTTGACCTGACGGCTGAAAACGCAGTTCAAGCGGTAAAGGCAGGACGTGCACAGGATGTCGACATCGCAGCGAAGTTCATTGCCGAGCACGGCCATGAGCTTCACGGGAACGACTACACCAAGGAGGAGGAAAAGCGAATGATCAAGAAAGTCGATTGGAGACTGGTTCCTATCGTGAGTCGCGACCCACTAAACATCGGAAGCATGTCTGACGGCAGCTGCAAAGCTCTTCGTGTGTGCAACTCTTTCAGGTCTTGACAAGACGGCCATATCAGCAGCAGCGATATATGACTTGAGGGAGGATCTGAACCTCACCGGTCAGCAGTATTCGTGGTGTGGATCCGCGCCTTTCTTTGGCGGGCTCTTGTTCATCGGCCCTGCCTCTTATTGTCTTCAAAGGTATGTACGCCTTCCATAACTACTGCCGCATCTGGTGGCATGCTCGTGGATCCGTTGTTGACAGAGGCAAAAGGTTTCCCGTCGTCGACTTCTTCGCGCTCAACGTCCTTTGCTGGGGTATCGCCGAGATATGCATGGCAGCATGTCATAATTTCGCAACGCTATTCATATGTCGCTTATTCTTAGGCGGCTTTGAAGCCTTGGTCATTCCGGCTGTGACCCTCCTTGTGTCTATGCATTACCGTCCCGAGGAGCAGCCACAGAGAAACGCCATCATTCTGAACGTCATGTGAGTGGCGATCTCCCGAACTCTGAGGGCCCGACACTAACGATGCTTACAGCGCACCAATCTGCAACGGGTTCATTGCTTGGCTGATATCTTATTATGATGGACCATTCCAGCCCTGGAAGATTATCTTCTTGACCTTGGGCTCCTTCACCATTATATGGGCATTTGTCGTTTATTTCTACCTTCCTAATAACCCTTTTCAGGCCAAGTGGCTGACGCCCCGCGAGAAGCTCATCCTCGTGCAGCGCAAAGCGTCCGATAATACTGGAATGGAGAACAAGGAATTCAAGCTGTCCCACATTCGCGAAGCAGCCCTTGACATCAAAACCTGGCTCATCTGGTTTACCATCATCGCACTGCAGGTGCCTAACGGTGGCCTCTCGACGTTCAACACGCTCATCATACAGGGATTGGGGTTCTCCAAACTTGAGACCTCCCTACTGGCGATGCTCCTGGCGCCATGAGCACGCTTTCTGGAATCGCATTGTCGTACCTCGCATCCAGAACACGACGCTACCGGACTATCATGATCTCCGTGGCTGTACTGCTGCCTCTGCTTGGCGCGGTCCTTTGCTATACGTTACCGAGGTCGAACCTTGCTGGACAGCTCGTCGGCCTCTACATTCTTTATACGTATTGGGCACCTTATGTTACATTGATATCAGTGTACCAAGCCAACATCGCGGGACATAGCAAGAAAACGTCACTGTATGGCTTCAATTTTGTGGCATGGACAACGGGAAACATAATCGGTCCGCAAACATTCCGCCAAAGTCAGGCCCCGGCATATGTTGGGGGAATTACGGCGATGATGGTCTGCTATGTTGCAGCGATGGCGCTGATTCTGACATATATGGTCGTTTGTCGTCTAGAAAACAGGAAGAGAGATCAAGAGGCCAATGCTCGTCGTCTCCCTGGAGGAGAACAGCCTCAGGGCGATAGTGAGGCTGGATCTGGAGGACCTGGCTCGGACAACGACTGGTTGGATCTCACAGACAAAGAGAACCGTAATTTCAGGTACACGACGTAAATGGGGGAGGTCGAATCTGGCATTGTGAGGGCATATAGCGTCACAGCTACACGGTCAAGTAGATACAGAAATGGGCAGTATAGTCACGTAAGAGGGCGCTGTCTGGAGTACTGTAGAGCGCATACTGAGAAAAATTTTGCGTCCGTCACTGGAAACATCGAGCCAGCAGTCCCGTCCTAGATGGTCGCAGAACGAGATGCGCTAGTCCACTGCACTCATCCATCTCCCGCGATTCTCTATGCAGACGCAGCGAGGGCTAAACTCGGGCATGGCATCGGCGTCGGAGCTCGTTGATGGCGGTATAAAGCTCAGCGATCCTTTGTAGTCCAGTGATACTCTGAAATTCAACAAGGAGTGACACTTGATAGAAGCGAAAAAATCAAAAACAATCAACAAACGGGATTCGCTAATGGTCACCCACTTAACTACTAACCGTTCGGCGTGTGGCTTGAATTGCCTGAGCGGACGGGAAGGCTTATTTTCCACACCCTGTGGTCGATTGCGAAATACAGGGAACACATATCAACATATATACCATACTACTAATCAGCGGGTAGGTAAAAGGGAACAATTTTTGTTGGTGCTCGAGGCCCAGGCTTGGCAGGTACACCGTGCCCATGCCTGGGTAAGGTCATTGGACGGAAACGACTGTTGGCAATTGGTCACCGCTCCTCGGCCACCATCGTGACTTCCGTCCCATGAATTCCGACTGCTGACCTCCTCGCCTTCCACTTATGTCTCCTTCGTTGTTCTACTCCATCTGACACAAATCTTTGCCAGCTATGACGCAGGACCATGGCCCGCTTCTGCACAGGCAGAAGTGGAAACAAGTGGATTTCTGGCATTTATGATTAGCCTGACCCATGGGCATGGGTCTATCGCAAGCGAAATTAGCCTGGAGTCGATCTGACCCTTTCTTCACCGCAAATGCGCATGTCTCCTCGAGGGCCGTCGCAGAATCATTGGACATCGACCGCGCCTTGCCACGGCAGACGGCAAAGCGCCACACGTTCGTGCCCGGGCTGTTGATTTGAACACGAACACGTTTACTGCATGGATGCTGTAGAAATCCCCGAACAACCCGGCATCCATGGTTTAGTCGAATTTCTTCTCACGACCACAGGCCCGAGTCATTGACAGTACCCCAAAGGTGAGCTTGTTGGCCAGAAGCAGCAGAAACAGGCATCTTCACTTCGCGTACGACTGTTGGCCTTTCCATGTTCATCCTTATGAGTTTTCTAGCTTCTGGCTCATCCCCACAATCCAACGGGACTGACAGGATCGACGAGGCCGGTACTAACAAAGTCGGTCTAGTCTCACGCTAAGCTCCCCAATACCCATGCCACTGGGTCGCCGGAGCATGGGTAAGAGAACCACGCGATTGTCGTGGGTCCTCAATCGAGTCGGCTCGATGTGGCTTGGTTGGGCCTGTGAAGGATAGACGCGCTGTCCGAGTGAAGTCAGAGACTTGTCTTCTTCCTGACGTGCTGTTGAGCTCACCCAAAATCAGCTATTGACATGTCTAGATCCAACAAGAGGGCAGGCCAACGTCTCATGCAAGACGATCCGCAGAGGCCTCCAGCTTCTCCGTCCACATCCTTCAGATCATTGGGACCATATCTCTCACGGAAGCTCAGCCGAAACAAGTTGAATAGTGACGCCTGTGAAGCAGGCGCACCGAGTCCTCAACGTTGCACAACGATCAAAGGAGAAGGAGAGAACATCCGCACGGTACTCCGGAGGGCTAGAAGCACAACGTGGTCCAACGATGCCTTGTCGAGACCGGGCCCAGCAACACCAAAGATCGATCGTGCCCCAAGAAAGCCGCCGCCTTACGCTGAAGCATACCGGCATGCTATTCTCCACGAAAAATTAGAGATTGCCTTGCCCACCCGCGAACTGAAGAGAACTGGCAGCTTTCTAGCGAGATACTCAAGAGCCATCTCACCTCCTACGGGCTCAGCGCTGTCCGAACCTGGCAGCCAGCAGCGCCGTCCCTCCTTGTCTGTTACAGTCGCAACAAAGATCATGATGCTGAGTGATGATGGATATATACTACAGTACAATACCGAAGGGCCGTCAAATCGCACGCCAGAAAGAATCCTGAAGCTTGGAGAAGAGTCGATTGCTGTGGCTAGTGATGAACTGCCAGGCAGACACTGGGTATTGAACGTGGTCAGCGACAGTCGCAACATCGATCTCGGCGTTGACAACTTGGTGTTATCACCTAATCTCTCCTCTTTATCGGTTCGGAACGGACAGAAACGGCCTCAACATGTGTCCGGTTGCCTGATCGCCTTCGCAGACGACAGCACATTCAACGAGTGGCTGGTGGCAGTACGTACTGAGATTGAGCGTCTAGGTGGATTGGAGTACGATCCCGATGCTCTCGCGGCCAGTTCGAAGCCAGTGCCATTCTCGGATCTGTACTCACCTGTGTTCCCTTCCGCGCCCTTTGTCCGGCCCTTTGATGCAGCTCGGCGATCGCCATTGCAGATGTCCCAGGTTGAGGACCCGCTGCTCTCGCGGTCAACAAGACGCTCGTCTCTGTACACCGATTCCGATACTGAACATCCGCCTCGTTCACCGGCCTATGACAGGGCTTCCACACCAAGTCGGAGCCACTCAAGCTCTGCAACCTCCGTCAGACGCGAAGACTACGCTGAATGGGACGAGACCGCCTCCACTCCAACAAAAGTGGGGTTCATGCCGCAAACAAAACGCTCCAGAAGACCAGAGCTCACGCCCATCATCGTTGAGCCTCTAGCTACGCAAGGTCTAGCATCCGATCGGTCCAGTCGGACATCGCTGATGCTCAGGACGCCAACGCTTGCGTCGGATGCCGTGCATCAGATGGCGGGTGCTTTTGAGAAACCACAAACTCCGTCAACTCCAGGAGCATCTTTCGGTCCGAATTTGGCGCCATTTGCATTGACATATATGCTGGAGCAGACAGTCGATGCCCCCCTCTCGCATGAGATCGTCCGTGCATCCACTCAAACGCCAAGCCCTCCGCCTCCACCGTACACACTCGCACCGCAGAGAAGGTCTAGTCAGAAGAGAGCGAAGGAAGCCATGGTCGAAGATGGAGCAGGTTTGGGTATCTCAGAGCTGACACAATCACCTAGTGGTCATCCGAGCCCTATATCGCCAGCAGCAGAGACGTCGATGCTGCAGCAAAACCGTCCCACAATACCGACTAGGCTCAGAAGGAAAGATGATGACGGCAGTATCTGGGTTCCTCCCGCCGCTCCGCTGCGGCGCGTCGCATCGACGACCAGGGCTGGCAGCAAATTCTTCCCAGTGATTCCAACGGACGACGGATATGGTCACGCAGAGCAAGGCACCCAGGATATGATCCCTGCACAAGCTCCCCGATCGGGTCCTATGCTGCAGTCTCCTTTCCGCGAGCCTGGAATTCTTCGCCAGCCGCGGAGCATGCCGCTTTTGACAGCGGCTAGCACGCCTTTCGCTCCTCCGCCAAACTGCCCGCTTCCAGCCGTGCCACCCACACCGCCCTCCAGCAGGCTTAACGATACTTGGCCGCTGATGCCCGCAGACCCTCTGCTGCCGTCGCTGCCTAACACTAAGCTGACAGACAGTTCGACAAGTGGGCATCGGACCCGGTCAACGACGAACAGAAGCCGCAGCAAACCGGAGCTGCCCACTTTGGACACTACTCGAGCAGCTCGCACTCGCGAATGGGTGTCGCCGCTCAGCTCGAACCCGCTGAGTCCAGCAGAGGTGAAGTTCGCGCGTCGGCTGAGCACTGTGAATGGATTTCCTGTTGTCAACACTGAGATCCTACCAGTCGATTGATAGATACGTTGATAGGAGATGAACGAATATCCTGCCAGGCGGGCTTCGTTGCAGTCAGGTGTCGAACACAGTGTGAAAATCGTGTAAGATGGGAACACTTTCTTCATTTGATTGATAAATCTCAATCCTTCAGATCGTGACCATAGAAGGCCCCCCGAATCTGGTAGAACGCCTTACGCCATGCTTTCGTGAATTTGAGGCTTCCTCGGATAGAGCCCGCCCCGTACCCGTTTTCGCGTTGTCCGCCGCTATGCAATACAATTTTCCGCATTCGCTCTTGAAGCCCGCCCTGGCTGTCGCTTGGGTCATCGCCAACCTAAGGAATTGGACCAGTGTCATCCAGCGGCAAATCCTTCAAATACGGCCATCCGCCTCCTCCTCGGGCTCCTGCTTCTCCCATCCCAGCAGCCGGCGCATGCACCGCACCTCGCCCTGCAAGCCAGCCACGACGGTATATTCCTCACACCACTCGTCTGTTCTCAGGCGATTGGCCGTCCTAATCATCTCTCTCACTTCCCAGTACTTAGCAGCCCACTCGTCCTTCTCCAGTCTTGACTGCAGATGATCGTCCTTTTCGGCCTGGAGGAGGTCATTGTAGCGGCGACGTTGGTCAAGGAAGCGTGACTCAACGGAATTGGCGTAGTTGCGGACGAGCTCAGTGGTGTTGCCCATGGCGTCTTCGTAGAGGGCGATGAGGGCGGTGTTCTCGGACTGTTCGTGGGCGTAGACGGAGTTAAGGGTTTGGGCTTTTGCGAGCTCGCGCTCGAGATGGAGGATTCTGGCTTCTGTTCAGTGGTTGCATCAGCTGATTGCCCTTTCATTTATGATCTCAGGGCGGGCACCAGACGGAAAGCTTACTGTCGGACTGCGTGCTTGCCTCAGTAGCCTCGACGGGATTGTGGTTTCCGTTAGTTGTGGTGGAGGTGCCGTTCTGGCGCATTGTCTCCGCAACCCTACTCAACTCTGCAGTTCGCACCCGATTCGCCTGCAACATCTTGCTCAGCTCCTGAATCTGCTCGTACAAGTAGTTCAAATCCTGCTGGTGACCGGCCGGTAGTGGGCTCGCGTAACTCGCTGCTCCTGCGCCATTGTTCATTGCGGCCGCGCTACCATTCGTGTACGAGCCTGCACCACCAGAGACAGAGGAGCTCTGAGACACGCTACCGGTGGACGAAGAGGAGGAAGGACGATTGCCGCCCGTGATAGGCAGTTCCATGTTGTTCGAGGAGGCAGAGGAAGTGGCCGACATGGCGCGGGGAGAGACAGTCGCGTTGTATGAGTTGTACGTGTTGGCGATGCCAAGCGGATCGTAGATTACGGTGACCGCGTCGTCCTCGTCCTCGTCTTCTTCGCAAATGTCGTAGAGGACGCGCAACGCCTCGTCGTTGTCGTCGGGAGTGCTCTGTAGTAGAGTAGAGTTGGGGTCAGTTCACAGGTTCAATGATCTGGGTTAGTACGGTGGAGGCTAAGCATGCAGATGCAGCTTCGGACCGATCCGTCTTTAGCGCCTTGGCTATACATAGAAGTAACATACTGTTCTCATGGTGAATCGTTCACTTTCAAAATCTACACTCACCTCCATGCTGCACTTGCATGCGTGCAGGATGGGAATTAAGGTGAGGTGTTGAATTTGGTCGGTATTGTGAGAAAATGACTTTCAAGTCATGCAGAATCAATTCCATCGAACTCGGGTAACTTGCTCGATTGAAGCGCTTCAGTCACGGCCACCATTGCTCGACGTTTTTCCAATGCTGCCTTCAAGGTCATTCGTGCTGTATAGGCACTCCTCTGTGCATATTGACTAACGATAGTGACGAGTCGATTCCATCCAGAGTCCGCCTCATGGTGATCATAACGCTCGGAACGCATACCAAATAAGACACACCGTCCCATCCTGGTTCCCATCTCTTACCCAGTTTCGCTCTGCCGCCGTCCACTATTAATCTGCGCGGCCATCTGGGCATCTCTGAAAATCTCAAATCCTTCCGGATCTTCCTTCTGCAAGAGCAGAAGCTCTCTTGCATTCAGACCCAAGCTCTTGAGTACCGAATCTGGTCCCTCTTCCCTGACCCTGTTCCTGATTTCTTCACCCTTGAAATCATCAAATCTCTTTCGCACATCATCCAGGTGCCGCTCGTCTAGCTCATCCGCATCTTCGGCTTCGAGCTCGCTCTGTCGAAGTACTTCACGGCGAACGCCCTGACCGAAACGGTGCATTCGGCCCTCTTCGTCTGTGTATGCTTTAGCAGCGAGTGATGTGTTGGAGTTGGTACGGGCCAGGTTGAAGGAATCGTCGCCGCGGGCGTCCTGGTCTTGATCGCCCGCCAGGTACTCTTCTCCAGAGGCTATCTGCTCTAGAGTGTTTGAGCCTACGCTGGCGGAGATGACGGCATCGTCGGCCAGTTGTGTTGCGTTAGCAGCTTCTCCGCCAGTCCTGTGATATTCGTTGATTGATGAAGATGGTATAGCAGGTACCTTAGTTTCGGGATACTCGTCCTCGAAGCGTTGTATGATGCGTTGTAACGTTTGGTCCAGGAAGAAAAGGCGACCTATTTCAGCTGTTAGCCATAAATCTCCATGGTCAGCAAAAGGGATGACCTACGAAATTTCTCGTCGTTGCCCGCTTTATCCTCCTTGATCAAGGCCGGCCGTAACCTCATCCTGATCTTTCTAGCACTCTCGCAGAGCTCAAGTGTGACGTTCCTAGGTTTCTTCGGAGTGACAGGCCTTTGAGAGATCTGTCGAGGTGTGCTTGTGCCGCTAGCCGACGGCGTAATGTTTCTCGATTGTGATCGACTCCCATCTCCGGTACCCAAACAAACACCAAGAGCCTTGACAATACCAGTGGAGGCAATGACATAATCCTCATCCGGTGCTGGGTCATCGGCATCGTGATTGCCTTCGACCCCGTCCATATGGCCAACAAGATGGAGCAGTACCTCGGGAGCGTCCTTGTTTGGAAGTGCCGGGTTCCTACCACCAATCTCGTCCAGTGCACTACGCTCCATGTTGCGCAGACTGTACGCAACGACTTGAGACGCCAATGCTTTGACAACTTCACTGCTATCCGAGCTTGGCACTTCCACCTCGATTGCCACAATCGTATGCGAGACGCGCACCGCGGTCATCAACGAAGCAAAGAAGGCACATGCCTCTTCTTGTGAGGATCCGTCCTTAGAGTTCATAGCGTGGACCAGGGCCTCGTTATCGAGAAGTGAAACGTGACACAGCGCCGGACAATCTGGTAGGACCTCCGCTAACGCAATGACATGATCTGGTGTTAGTCCCGCATTCGCTAGGTGGATGCGTTTCAGCGATGTCAATCGAGGAAGCATCTTCCTAAAGATGGGTATGGCATTGTTCTTCGCGGTGAAGAGCCCCTTGTTGCCAGACAGATCAATGAATTTGAGGTTTTTGAGACGAGCTGATGAGGCGAGTATGAGCTCAAGGTCCTTCGAGTCGAGGTTACAGGCCGCAAAGCTGATCGCGAAGAGCGGATTTTCTGCATCCAGCGCATCGGCGATATCAGGAATGTGACCATGTAGGTTGTTGCCGCCCAAGTCGAGTCCCTCGCAAATGTCTGAAACAACGTATTTCACAACGTGCTTTACACTTTCATCACTGCCAAGGCCATTGCCTGCCAGTCCCAAGCGTCGAATCTTACACTTGATCGAAGCGTCGACAATTTCGCCGACATTCGTGGATGAAAGCCCACAGTCGCTCAGGATTAGTTCCTCCAGTCGGTCACCAAGTCGATCCGAGATTGCTCTGGCGATGATAGCACAATAGTCCGGCCTTTTGCTTTGTGTTGAACTTGCACTTCCGTCTGCACCACTGCTGAGAGTCGAGGAACGTGACAGGTCACCGTTGCTCCTGGGAAATGGTATGCCTGATAGGTCTATTGCTTTCAAGGACTTCGAGATGTGCAGGAACAATGCAATGTACTTCCACCCAATGACCGTGATCTCTGGGTTGTGCTTCAGCGACAGCTTCTCGATGATTCCTAGTTGTTCCCGACCCGCTTTGCCAGTGACCCTGCTGTGAAGTCTTCGATTTATGCGTGCTTGCTCTGGTGATTTGCATCCTGCCAGGCCTGAAAGTATTATCCTGATTGCTTCGTCGTTTAAGTTGCAGTTGTCGAGCACGAGTTTTCGCACAGGAACAATGGCTAACCAGTCGCCAAAGGTCTGAATATCTGGCAGTTGCATCTCCGTCCCAGTCAGATCGATCACGGCTACCGTTCCGGGGGCCTCGGCAAGCGTAGCGGCAGGTTTCGAGATCTGTTCCTTGATGCGACTCATCACTGTCGTTTCCCGTAATTGGCAACACCTTTTGTAGATTCTCAGAGGATCCGTGGTCGGCGATGCACCGGTCTGCGGCGTAGCTATGCCTGGCGTACTCAGACCGGAATCAGTATCATCATCCTTAATGAGTTCCAAAGGCACAAGTCCGTTCGCTTCAGCGTGTTTTCGCTTGCGTTCACGGCGCTCTTTCCTTTCTGCTTCCGATCTTTTCTTTTTCTCCTTTTTTCGAGTTGTCCCAGGTTGTGATTCTGGTGATAATGACTCGCTCCCGAGTTCTGCTGACTTTTTCGATTCGCCTGAATTCGACCTTTTGATGTCGATGGGTGTCGTCGAATCTGATTTGTTGCCGGATTGCGTGCCGTTCGGCTCCTGGCTCTCATCCGGAGCGGTAGGTCCGTTTTTCAAGGCAGCTCCTTCGCCCTTCTCTTTATACTTTGCTTCGCTGGTATCCTTCTTTTCCGATGTAGCATTCTGTGATGCTTGCTTGTTTGATACTGGCAGCTTCGACCCACCCGCCGAGGACTCCTCTTCATCAGCCTGAGCCGCTCGTCCAGCTATCTCCACGTCAACACAGAATGCAACCCTTTTGAGCTTGTTCTGATCAAGCTCCGGTATCCTGATGCGCTCACGATTCTGATCGACGTTCATGACCTTCCGAGGGCAGATCGCTCCTGACGCCCCGCCTTTGCCCATAGTAGCATTGCTAGAGGAAGATAGACGACGAAGCGCACTTGACAGGAAGCCAGGCTGCTCGAGCTTCGTTTCCTTTCCCGCAGCGACGAGCACCGACTGGCGTCGCCCAGTGCTTTGCGGGACCACCACCTTTGGCTCTTCTTTAGCGTAGGGGTTGTTCTCCTTTCTGTCGAATGGATTTCCGGAAAAGGTGGGCTTGGGCGAGGGCTGAGGAGACGGTGTGACAGGTGGCTTCTGATTGTCGACTGACGACCCTCGTGAAGGTGTTGCATTTGACGAGCCAAACTTCGAGCTCAGACTGTTGATCCATGATGGCCTCCTGCCACTGCTCTCTTTCTTTAGACTACTCGTAAGCGACTTGTGGCCCTTCGTATCATCCGTACCGGGCGACTTCGCAAGGACAGGCCTCTGCTGAGTAGGCGTGCTCGTGCCATTGGCCTGCTTCGGTGGTTCTGGTTTCGTCTGTGCTGGTTTGGGTGCAGGTTGATCAGGTGCGATGTGTATCTCTGGTAACTTATTGTCCGGCTTATGGGTAGTCTCTACGGGTGACTGTGGTGGTGTGGGTTCTGTGTGGTTCACTGATGGTAAGGTGGGCGGAGATCGAGTACTTGTGTCGTCGCGCTCGTCAGTCTTCCCGTTCTGCTGCGACTGTGCATAATTGGCCTCTGCTCGGTGTTAGTCACGAGTCGCTGAGTCTTTTCATTGAAGGCTCTCTCACCCTTCTTGTGCAGTAGCCAGTCCACGTCCAGACCCGAGGTGCTGTTTCCGACAGCCGACGACATTGTCACAAGGTCGTCCTTGAGTCGCTGTCCTCGAAACGCCTGCCTGAGAGCACGTCCGCGTCGCAAATACTACAAGCGATCGCTGACAATAGCAGTCAAGCGGCAGTGAGGAGAAGTGGCGGGGTGGCTCCTCAATCGAGGTCTAGATGGTCATGCCGAACAGCTGCAGGCCAAATTTCGCGAAACGGCGGCGGACGGGCGAGTCGAACGCCTATGATGTAGGTCTTGGGGAAGGTCTTCCAATCACAGTGGGCTGCTCTTGCCGCGATCATATGGCCTCGGCGTGTTCGAGGGCCGCAGAGGATGGAGAGAAAGAAGTGTTCGAGCTCAACAGATCTACAAGCAGGACATGGTTCAAAATTGCAACACTCGGTGGCCGTCAGACACCCTTCTGCTGACACCTGCTGGATATTCATCGACTGACTTCTAGGGATGTGTCTAGGCCATTCATTGGGACCTCGAAGTGGAACTCCACGCTGAGATTTAGGTGCCACACGGCTGTCTGGCTGTGTAAGCAACGCCCGAGGCGAATTCTACGGAGCTTATGTCAGAGCCTACTCCAACGATGGAGCTTTCTGCGCCGTGATGATTCAGGCTGCCCAGCGCGCTGAGCAGCCTCATTGCTCGCCTTGCAAAGCTTCTTCAGAGCGTCAAGCCACAGCGCTCCTGCCCTGAAGAGGTATCAGACGTCCATTCAATCGTACTCCATTGCAGTTCTCTGCCGCTCTGGATGACGGCACCCTAGGAGCAACGCTTGCTCGGCACAGAACAAGAACTGACACGCTCCACAGAAGATGGATGAAGCAACTATGAAGGCATAGGCATGGACCAGAAGATCGCTTAAGAGGCAAGCTCAGAGATCTTCTCCTTGATGCGGCTGTCCTTCTCCTCCTTGGTGAGCTTAGCCTTCTTGTACTTCTTGCCCTCGGCCTTCCAGTACTCCTTGTCCTTCTTCTCGCCCTCATCGTCGTCCTTCTTGAAGGGATCTTCCCGAATAGCCTTGTGGGCTTCGGTGTAGATGTCCTCGATGCCATCAGCTTCAATGTCGTTTTCAATGTAGCCAGCGAACTGAGTCTTGTAGCGCTCCTCGTCGTCGTCCTGCAGGGTTTCCATGTACTCAGCGACGTGACCACCGAAGATGTACTTGCGGAGAGTGTCGGCATCGAGCTCCTTGGATTCGGGGTCGTAGCCGGGGAAGCGCTTCTCGTTGTGGGGGATGTAAAGACCACCGTCAGAAGCACCCTTCATGACACCGAAGATGCGGGCACCGGTCGAGGTGCGGTGCAGACCGACATCGAGGAAGGCCTTGAATGGTCGGCGGGCCTCATCGTCTTCACCAGCAGCCTCAGTCAAGGTGAACTCTCCATCTGGCTCCTCGACACCAGCAAAGTCCTCATCGAGTTCGAACTTCTTCAGGACGCGACGAGCCAACAGCAGACCGACTGCGTAGCCAGCAGACCAGTTGGTGAGACCGTGCTCGATGCCATATCTCTTCAGCTCGTGCGCATATGCAGCAGACACAACTTTGTCGCCGGTAAGCTCAGCAGTGACCAGCTGGCAGATGATGTCGCGGTTGGTGAATCGAACGACGAGACGGTACTTGGGTGCGTTGTACTTGTTCTTGGCTTGGGAAATGAGGCGCTTGCGAGCGTAGTAGTCAGTCTGCGTAATGTTAGTGCTATGCCTCGATCGCTGCCCGTTTCGCGGAATATCTGACCTTGCCGGACCGTCTGCGCTTGTACTTGGTCTGGAAGCGGGAGAAGTAGGGCGAGTTCTTGACGCTATTGAAAGCATTAGTCGCATTGAGCTTTTCTTCGTGGAGTGTGGGCTTACAGCTTGGTGAAAGGCATGATTGCGACTCAACCAGACTTCAGTCTTGAATATTCTGTTCAACTGTACCCCGAATCAGCATACTGCAGACCAACTCCGCAGGATAATGCAAAGACTCTCTCATACATTTTCGTGGCGATCCAGACAGTGCGCTTCGTGGCAAGGACTGTCGTGTTATCGCGGAAGTGGATGAAGAGCGAATTCGAGTTCGCTGGCTGCGCGTGAAACTTGAGGGGCGTGCGATGGTGCGGCTGCAAGATCGAACTCTTGGCGGGTGGGCGACCAAAATTGTGGTTTCAAGAAATGCAGGTGGTCCCCGCACCTACGAAGGAAGGCGTTAGATAAGACCGGTTGACCCTGCACACAGCTGGAGACCGGATGACAGGATCTTGGTGTTGTTGAGACCGGACGACTTACTTGACGGCAACTTTGGCGACAGTGCCTTCCTTTCAATATCGAACATGGGTCTCTTTCAGAGATCACATCTCAGTCAACGCACCTGCCAGAATACCTCTAGTCTGCGCTCCATGCATGAACGCTGTTCAGCGAGTGCTACAGTAGGCTGGCCGTTAGCTGTAAGGACAAAGCAACATACCTGCAGAAATATATATGCTTCGTACACAACAGGTTCAAGGCATAGTCCGAAGCGCAGTAACATCTTCGGAGGCAGCGTAGATCGTAAACTTCCGTCGTTCATTCATAGTTCTCGTCTCTATATAGATTGCCAGTCGGGCTTTTTATATGGTCGTTAATGCTTCATTGATTCGTAGCCGTGGTCCCAAGGCACGCAAAAGTGCCAACATCTCATGCATAGCCAGTCTTGAAAGTCCCAGTCCTCTGGATCTTATCAGTCGTGCTCCGAAGCAATGTTGACAGAGCGTTTTTGCTGTCCCAATTCCTGATAGTCCAGGTCTCGACTTCATGACCGTCCGGTCCCTTGACGAATGTCTCCTTCATCGGCTCGCTCACAGCTGCTTCCTCGGCTTCATCCAGCCAGTCGTTCCATGCGGGTGTCCTTGGCGCCCAACCCGCTTCCTTCACCCAATTGCTTGTTCCAGTCACAGCGATCGCCTTCCAGAGTGCCTCGGTGTAGGTGGGTGGCACGTTGGCCACGACTGCCGTCCGTGGCGGAGCTCCACCCTTGACTTCGATCTGCGTGACCTCCAGCCTGGATAAATCCCAGTGGCTTGCCGGTGGCAGAGCAGCCACGATCCAATAGACGATGTTAATGGACATGTACGACGCAGCGAAAGCGGTCTGGAGCTGGATCTTGGCGTTGGCAAGGCAGATGACACCGCCCATCAGAAACAATGTCGAGATCAGTGAGAGCCCTCGGTAGATCGCAGTGCTCTTGACGTGGTAGATGCACCGCTCGCTCGGATTGAAGTAAAGATAGCGGGCCGTCCTTTCCTGGCACTTGACGACGATGAAGGCGCCTTGTGGGTACTTGATCACCACATCGCCTTCTGGGGAGTGCGGATCGGGCTTGGGGTCGTTCGGTGTAGGCGACCACTTGTTGGCGATGCCAGTGTTGGTGCTCAGAAGCGACAGTAGCAGCGTCGCAATGAGTGACATCCTGATGGGCAATTAGCACGTGATTCATGCCTTCATATTACCACAACTCACGAGTCACGAAACACCACAGACAGAACCAGTAGAGCGATGCTCAAAGTAAAGCCAAAGAACGCCAGCATGGCCAGCGGCCCAAATCTCTTGATAGATGGACGATCATTCTCGTTCTCCATCACCCGAACGCATAGGACACGGTTCGGCGGCAATTTGTCACCGCGATGGAGGGCATGTGCAATGTGGTGTATATCTTCTCCTGTGTTTCCCGAGTGCACTCCTATGACTTTGGCGTTAGATGTCGTCTCCAACTTCTCGGGTCGCGTGGGTCGGATGAAGATCTGAGGTGCCGGGAGTAATCGAGGTAGGTATGCAAGGTTGCTCAGTGTCACGACTTGTGCAATAGTCTCGACGGAGCCCTCTCCGAGGATGGCCAGGAAACCTTGAGAGTATGTCAGCCAGATGCTACCATCCTCAGTGGAAGGGACGGAACGTACCGACGATGTCCAACTGAAAGTCACCACTCGTCTCAAACGCAAGCCCGAAGCGCCAGACCATTGTGAATCGTTACCGCTGCCTCTGAGGGGCGGACTAGCCGTACCGCTGCCACGAGCCCAGCACAAGGGCCCTCACTGTAAGAAATACATGCCGCAAACAACAATACTGACAACGCTAGATAATCAAATGATCGTTCGTCTAAAGCTGAGCTGATGTGTGAACGGACGAGAACGAAAGGAAGACTCGGTCTGTCCCACCATAGCGATCTGCGGTGGCTGGTCAGACCGCCAATCGGCAGTGCAGGGCTAGTTCAGACCCTGACAAAAGTCCACAGTGTCCTCGAGCATTGGAAAGGCAAAGTGTAATGGAACCGACTGTATATAGTTGAGGTAGGTACTTAAGTAGGTTCAAAGACTTGTGCTCTTTAGTGCTGTAGCTATAGTATACAAAAATTGTCTGTCGCCAGACGAATGGTGAATTTCTATGGTAGTGGGTCGTCAGTCATCAATACATAGGGTATCTCTCAAATCTAGTTGTGCTATTCCAGTCCCCAAACCCGAGAACATGCAGTACAAAGGAAACGTTTCTCATTTCCTAGAAGTGCGTTCCTGGAACTCCTTTGCCTCCTCAAGCTGATGCTCTATGCTGCTCGAGCGTTCCCGCGTCCGATCACCTGAAAGGCCGCGAGCAATCGAGGTCAGAGGTTTGAAGAACGCCTGCCGTGCGCTCCTGTCCTGCGAGTCTTGCAGTGATGTCGATATAAGCTTGGGCTCGCTCCTAGCGATATGGCAGAACAGGGTAGAAAAGATGAACTCCTCGCCGTGTCCGTTATACAGTGGGAGATGACGGTAGCCTTTCTGAAGGGCTGAAAGTTTAGCAGTGAAGACAGCGATCTGCTTGCAATTCTTCCCATAGGGCTTCCCGTCCGGACTGTTGTGTACAATGAATCGGACAAATACCAGCTCCGGATATTTCGTCTGGAGGTTGAAGTTTAGGTCCAGGTTGAATTGCGGATTGTAGCCATTGCCAGGAACGATCTCGGTGCGCAAGCGCAATGGTGAACCGATGCCGTGGTAGTCGTTGGAAACTAGGCTCGCCGATCCACCAGTGCCTTGAGCAATACCTCGTGCTCGATCCTCAGCGGAGAACATCTGAACCTCGACGAAAGGATTCATCGGCTCGTTTTTACCGAGATTCTGGGGACGTGGGAGCTGCTGTGCCGAGATGACTCCGACAGAAAATTGGACTTCGAAACGGGGCAGCTTTCTCCTGGTCTCAAATGGTCCATCCTTAGAGCGAAGATTTCTCAGAGGTTCTGGTTTCAAGACGTAACCATATTCATCTGTGCCGGCCGCAAACATAGCTCGATGCATTTGCATGTGAGGATCGAAAGTCTGCCAATTCAGTGCGACAAACTGCACTCCACGTCGCCAGAACGTATTGGGATCGAAGTTCGACGATCCCACTCTAAGTGTCTTTGGATAAACGCGGCACATGTGGTTCACGTTGTGGTCCTCGAACAGAGCCTTCGTTTCTGGAGGTCGACATAAACCCATTGCAGTGTTCTCATTGATAGAGAAGATATGGTTGAATTGCCTGAAATGCAGATCGTTGGCACTGCGCAGAGTGTACCCTTGAATGTAAGCACCAAGCTGCGAGAGGTACGGAATGATCTTGCTCGTTTTGCGAGTCTTCGATGGAGTGTCACTTGGATCAGGTGATGCTAAGGGCGCATCGCTCTCCTCGCCGGCACTGCTTGCGCTGGTGGCCACAGTTGACCGGTCCGTAGGCGAGTGGATGCCGAAATCGGAAGCCGCAGTCATGGCTGGACTGGGCAAAGTTGGCATTGGTGGGATCGATGACATTGACGGAGGAGGAATGCCTTTGCGATAGGGTGAGCTGGCGCTCCGTTGCCGTGCAGACAGCGACTCGTCTTTACCGCCGAGATCAGCAAAAGCTTCGGTGGCCTTGACTTTGATCAGAATCTTGTACTTCAGCTCTTCTGGTGATGGAAGTTCGGTTGTGCGGTCTGGTAGAAGGTCGACCAGCATCTTGTGTTGGAACACCGCTTTCATCGTGTCCACCATCTTGCGCTGCTGTTCGGGGTTGCAATGCACCTCCAAAGACACGACCACTGGATATGGTGATACATCGAAAGCGGAGTTGTTGATTGCCCGGATGCAGTCAACGAACGGAATGGACGATGTCCCCGTGTGACCGTGGGTTACTCGTGGGTTGCCGTCAGGTCCATCCCAACAATCAATTTCAACACAGCGGCAGCCATGGCGGAGTGCTGTGACGTAGGTCTCTGCCGAAGAAGTGCCAGCTACTTGGCGTCCTGTCAGGTACGTGTTGTGTGAGCTCGAAACAAAGTAAGAGCTGAATGGCATGTCGAATTTCGGTGGCGTCGCCATTGCGGCTTTATAGACGTGGCAGTCGTGTGATGCCACGAATGAGGCAAAGGCTGGATAGTCAATGCGATCGGTCAAGACAGAACCATCTTCGACGTCGCGCGACCTATCGATCAAGTCTTGAATTTTAGTACTCCAGATCTCGTTGACAGCTTCATCATCAAGGTTGACACCCTGGTGATAGGTAAGAAAATGCACGAATCGAGCTCTGGTGATGTATGGCGAATGCTCGGAGAACGTCTGAAAGACTCTGTGAATGTCTTTCCTCACTCTCAGCGTGCGAACGAAGTGTTTGAACTGCTGATAATCCAAAGAACCCTTGTTTGAGGTGTCAGCGTCTTCGAATGCGTACTCCAGATCTTTCGCATGACAGTGTATATGTAAACGCTCACAGAGACTCTGAATGGCAGGTAGATCGAGTCTGTCCCATTTAGCGCTGTCGGATTTATGCAGTCTCTGCCGCAGCTCGCTGTCCCAGTGCTGTTTTGTGAGACCTTCACGTTCCATCGTGCCCATCATGGACGACATGAGCTGCTCACGGTGCTTGGCTAGAGCTTCTAGTGTGTCGATCCACAGATCGACCTCTTCACGGGATTTAGCCATAAGATGCAGACTCTTGACCCGCTTTGAGGAGTCAGAAGTGGTGTAGTTGACAGTGAAGCAGAGGTCGGGGTTGACCGCATCGCCGCGGAGTTCCTGTTGGTAGTTGGCAGCTTCTGCCCATTTGCGAATGCTTTTTATGTTGTCGACATGGAAGGCTTTCATGGAGAAGCTGCCTTTCCAATTGACACGCGATCCTGAGGAATCGAGAAAGAACGTTTTGTCCACTGGTTTGTTGTGCTGCGTCACTTTGACCAAAGTGCTTCCAGCAATCAGGCTCTCTGGCACGGCCGGCGCTTGGCCTTCCGGTGTATGATCACTGATCGCTGCTGGCTCAGCAGTGATGCTCATTGTCTCGAACAGGCCAAGGCCGGCGTTCGTGTCTGACTGGAGGTACTCGAACGAGCCAGAGTCCAGATTGCCATTGCCCACGGTCATGGTTTTACTGTCACTTCGTCGACGGGCGACTGGACCGGTGCTGTCATCGCGACGACGATAATTCGAGGATGAGGTTTTCCTGCGTAGTGCCTCCTTAGTCTGAGCTAATTGGCCTCTGGCGGCACCTGAGACCCTTCGTATCAGACCTGGTGCAGATTCTCTGCCCAGGGACGACGAAATTGGTGGAGCGTTGACTGGTTCGGGTAGGTCGAACGGGCCAGGACTCGCCGTACGCTGACTAGTGTTATAGTAGCTGATGCCGCTGATAGCCGGCGACGACTGTACAGAGCCAAGATGTGGCGAAACAGCTCGCGAGTTGTGCGAAGAGCTATGGGCTGATGCAGGGGTGTAGTACATTGAAGGATAGTTTGATGAATTGATTCTTTGTATGCTGGGCATCTTTTTGATGGCTCTCGGCTGCCGTCCAGCGGGAGACGAGTCTCGACCTTGATGGGTCACATTGACAGAAGAAGTTGAAGCAGCAGCCATAATGTACAGAGAGTGTGTATCGTGTGGTGTGGTATGAGTGAATCGTCAGTCTATGGCTGGTTTGTTGTACTCGTCAACATCAGAAGGACCTGTCGTTGTGAATGAGTCCAGCTCGGGATTTGCTTCATGTGCCTGCATGGCGACTTCAGTCTTGACTTTGGCGTTTTGGTGATCGCGTGCGACTAGTCAGCCATGATGCAAAAGTTGCGCAGCAGACAGATGGCTCGGGACGTATACTGGAGGCAGTGTGATTCCGTTAAGCTGTGGTTGCGCGCACCGTATCGCAGGGTCGCACCTTTTTCGAATCGTACGGCACAGTGCGGAAGAGGTCGGTGTTGAGTTGGCAGCCGAGTATTTGTTGTATGCGTTGTAGAAGGACCGTGCGGACGCCCAGGCGTTCAAATACCGAAGGAGTGAGTTGTGCGATGTTTGAAATTCCAGGCTGACAGATTGGCAGCAGATCAGAATAGAAGTAGTGGATGGTATGGAGCAACGTGGCGATGGAGACCGGCTTCCTCAAGTGTTGCAAAGAGGAACGTCAAGGACAAGGGACACGAGAAGTCGCATGAAAGGGCTCGTAAGGAGTCAGACACGTCCTTGATTGAAGTTGCTGTGGGCTGAGAATGGAAACGGCAAAATTTCCTGCGTTACGCCCCACGACTCCTCCACGGCATCTTCCCTGCCCCTTGTCTAGGCAGCTTTTGACAGCACAAAGCCGCGGATTTTTGCTGCTTTGCTCAGTTGTGACGACACCGTGGACCTCGCGTCAGGTCCACAGGCGTGAAGCCGTTGGTACTAGTAATTACGCGGCGTCTTTTTGTGGTCATGATATCGACTTCCAGTTTTGGCTTCACCGGACAGGCCTACCTAGGTATTCTATGCAGGCGTTGTGCAACATCGTTCAAACAGCATTAGTCTGCATCTCTACGACCTTGTGTCTGGGACAAGTTGCTGATAGGATTCTACGTCCTGTAGGCCGCCCTGAAGGTTGGACTGATCACCCACCTGGGCAGCCATGATCTCAGGAACCCAACTGCAGGTCTCTTGCCAAGTTGATGAACACGCACTCCGTTGTGTCCGAGTCAGCACCGCGTGTCTGCCTTACCATTGTACATCCCTTGACCACGTCGATGGGTGGTCGAAATTGCAATGTCCTGCAAGCTACATTCAAGGGATAGCGTGCCTTGCCAGCGCATGCTTCACCCCACGCTCTGCCTTAGCTGTTCAATCGCGCTCTCACCGCTCTCAGGTCACCTGCTCGATGAACGGTCCAATCACCACTGGAATGTCGGCGGCCTCCACGCTCGCCCTCGAGGGCGCGTCAATGTCAGACGAGACACAGCAGCGCTTGATCTGTGTCTCGTCATTACTTGGCGGCCTGCAGTCTTTGTTATGCACAGGAGTTCCGTATTGCCGGAGGGTTGTAATGCGCGACCTGCACATTACATGACCGCCCGGGAATTGGGATCTGGCTTTGTGCTACAGTAACTACCCGCCTGCCGCAGCAGGATTTCCACCTCGAATCCAGGAACCAAACTTGAAGTTCCCGTCTCTTCCGGCGCTGATCCGTCCGCACAGCGACCCTCCTCTATCATTTTGCTCTTCGCATCGCAAACCTTCGATAAGCTCATCGATAGCAGATTAGGAACACACTCACGTACGCCCGCACACCCATGCAACCCATTCATGCCATAGCAAACGCCTCCTGCATGGCTGCTCTACCAGCTGACAAGGGCTGGAGCAAGTGTACTGTGTACCCCCTTGCAACATTATTGGAAGTAGGGTTTTCGTCACCTGATACTCGCCAAAAATGGTTGCTGCCAATGAGGCGAGATACAGTACGGTAATATTCGTCGTCACTTCTGTGGATCTTTTGTATCTTCTATTTGTGTCACCATTCTTTCCGAGGCCACGAGCTCGGCCCCTTCGGCTAGCCAGTCAAGACCTAGATGACAGGCGGGTCCATCTTTTCTGGAGGCCTCCATGACCATTGCATGGTCACGCGATTCTAAAGCAATGCGCAAAGAGCTAGAGTTTGTCAAGTCGGATAGCTTGTGAGCTGGTGAAGTTGTGCCAGAAACATATAAACTCTGTTGCGACCGTTTCTGAGCATAAGCACCGGTCACTCGTATGTCACGGAGTCTGGGCCCAGCAAAGGAGCGAGCGAAGCAGTACCAGGTATGCGCCTGCTATCAAGTTTCGTGATACTGGCCTGGGCGGCCCTCGGCGCATTCGACTACACCCCCCACTTGCATGCATGTTACTCGTTGACCACGCATGGTTCAGCACGAGGATTCAAGACCAAGGGGCCTTGTTTGATTATGCACCCCTCTTCCAGCAACGAGTTCACCGCCATCACCACCAGACAACATCCGCACGCATTCAATGCAACAGCCACGGCGCCCACATGCCGCGATGACGGCTCGAGCTGATTCTCCCAGGTAATGATGGGAAAATAAATGCAATAATAGCACCCGACGGTCAGCCAAGGCAATAAATTCTGCGAATCCTGGGGGTGGATCGTGTCCGTTTGATAAGCGAGTGACAGCATCATCTGTGAGTGGAGAATGCCCCTTCGCATTTCATTGACGCAAGATGCTGAAACGTCGCCCGGGCACTTGGTGCTCAATCAGCGCAGAGAATCCATCGGGGTGGGCTCCCCCCCTTTTTGTTGTTGCTGTTACTTCAGCGATATTACCTGGTATCCCAGACCACCGTTAAATTCACTCATATACTCGAAAATGGACTCATTGGGGCTATCTGCTCGCTGACGATAACGCTGTGGGTCAGGTACGATCTCCATCGCGAGTCCTTTGTGAAATTCAAAACCGAACATGGAATCTTTTTTCACCGGTCTACGAGTCTACACATCAAGACCTTGAGAAGTAGATAGCCAAATCACGGCCACTCGCAGACATTCGCACTGGACTGTAAGCCACACCCATCCGGAAAGGCAACTGTTCGTCGTCATGGGTCAGCCTGGACATCGATGTACCCAAGGGACCGTACCGCTGCGCCAAGCAATGACTCGGGAAGTACAATGATGCACGAAGTTGATGGGATGCGCTTCATCAGCATATGCGTTGTGCCAAATGAATCATTCCTGGTTCTTGTCGTTGCGCTATCTGCACTGAACGTGTTGCTGCCGACCAAGATGCGCCCCCACGGTCGGCAAGTGCTCGAGCGTGCTCTCGCAGTAAGCTAATGCAGCTCGACATTATTGGTGGCAAGCGCGCATGCCACTGCCACTGCCAGGCTCGCGCTACACGCCAATTCCCTGAAAGCAATAAGGCAGGTGCTCTTCGCTGCTCACCAGGCCATTGTCAGGGCACTGTGTTCATCAAGCGAACTGCAATGACACATTCCACGAGTACGCGCGTTGTTTATGCACGGTATCTGCACTTCCTCTGATGCATTCAGCAGTGTACATGGGCCAATGCAAGCTAGGTAATCCCCCTTCGTATGCATAGAGTGCAATTATTTCTGCAGCACGATGCTAACGTGTATTGAGATCTATACGACAGCATGCTTTCAGACAGTATCAAACGACGCAACAGCGCAATGCAGCTAACAGGCCGCACGGAGTGAGGTGAAGTGCGAGTGCCCGAGCAGTGATGCCATCGCCGCCTACTTCCTGACACGCCCGACTGCAGTCACATCACGAGCAACACGCTCGTTCTCTCGTACCTGCTATCACATGAGTCTGCCGTCTAGTCGCAGGCTGCATGTTAACACGAATCTAGGGCAATTGGGTCACTCCTTCTTCAACTTGACGGGAACAACAGGGCGAGCTCCATGGCAGTCGCGATGGACGGGGGCCGTGAATCTTCTGCTGCAGCGCTATTACGCCCTGGTTATTGTGCCTTTCGACTTCAAAGCCTAAGTCTCAAGCTCGCTTGGGAAAGGATGGTGAACCTGCTGTGTAACCTCGAGAAACTGATCATTGGTTAACGCTGAGAAGACCTCCATTTTCGGCTTCCTCGCAATGGACTCGTCAACGGTGTCGATGAGACTAGAGTATATCCGCCTTCAGCCGTCCGATCAGCCGCACCTATGCATTGCGACATGACAGTCCAAGTAAAAGACCTGACACAAACGAGTGGGCAAAGGACTCCTCAATCGCACCAGAGGAGAAACAAGACCGGTCTGGGCCTCCACTGTCGTCTTCAATGTACTCCGTTTTCATCGAAAAGCGCGCTCGCGGTCCTGAGCAGAGGTTCATCCAGCCGTCAGGCGTTTGGCTTGGAGCACGTGCCCTTAATACGACGTAAGGGGCATACGCATCTCGATTTGAATTACGCAACAACCATGACAATACGAGGATGACTGTCAAATTTGATGCACATGCGGTGTAACAAGAGCCAGCCCTACGAGAAGAGTGCGAACTGCTGCAGGCAACCGATAAGGCAACGACTCCATCACGCTTGGTACGGGACTCACCGTCTTTCTATACCCGGACACGTTTCATTTCGTTCATAACAGATTCAAGGCCAGCGCTCCGAGCATCCCGGCAGGATCGGCCATAAGAAGCCGCAAATGGGCTCTGGTGCGGCGGCCGAGTGCAACGTGACACCTTGATGATGTGGCAAGCTGTGACAAAGCCAATCTCACGCTGTGTCCTCTAAGCGCGAGCGGACCATCATCCTCAAAAGATCGAATTCCGTGTATCTCGCGCGAGAGGTCGCTGCCTCGGCCAAGACCGTTTTACGTCAAGGTGAGCAAGTTCCTACTAGAACCTAGATTCCTAAGAGAGGCAGGTAGATAGGGCTGGACGTGGTTGCCTTGTCCTTTGCTTGGAGATACACTTCCTTTTGTGCAACTTCGGGATGTTCGGAGGCCAGCTATGACAACAAGTCAGTCAGAGGTCGCTCACTCCGTGTCAGCATACAATCCGTGCCCTTCGAATTGGCTTCAGGCTTGAAGACCCGTGTGCCTTCCTCATTCACAAGGTTCAAGTTCATGACTCTCGGATGGTACAGGAGAAGAGTTTCCAGCTATGAACACTGGAGCTCATGCTATGTTCGTTACTCTTCGCAGCGTTTCCCATGAACGTCTCCCCTAGGCCACCATTTTGCCGATCATCTGGGTGCTCTTGGACTGCGTCTGCCGCGTATTGGCTTCCTCTCGACGAGGAGTCCTCCAATTCGTGACAGACCGCGAACGAGTCGCCAGACCCTAGGGCCATCTAGCGTGTATGTGCTCGGTGCACATTGCTGTGTTGTACAATACCCTCTCCGCATCCAGGCCTCACCACCCACCTCTCATCCACAGAAACCCAGCAGTCGCCCATCCTACCACCCTTCCCAGCGTCAATGGAACACCAAACTTGAACCACGTCGTCGGCTCCCACAACCGACATGCAGGCCAGACCACCAATTCGGTCCGAACAGCGACCGCTGCAGTCTCCTTCGCATCATCTGTATCAACAGCAAAACCAAAGCTTCCCACCGCCTCCATCACCAACTCAGTCACCTCCCCCGGCCGACTCAAAAACGGACTATGACTGCTCCCGATCAATTCCACATGCCTCACCTTTGTAGGTCCCATGCCCCTCGCCACACCCACCCCAAACCTCTGCACCCATGCTGGGAGCCCCTTGTCTGCTTCTGTCCCGACATACCACGCCAGATCCAAATCCCGCCATCCCGCGTAGCTGTGCTCAGCGCCCTCAAAGAGAGCTTTCAGTGACTGTGGCGTGAGTTGGCTGGCCCAGTAGTCCTGCTCTTCGGAGGTGGCGAGGTCGTGGTAGAAGAGTGCCTGGGGCGACAGGGCGAGGTCGGCGAAGCCGGTTGACCAATTGGCCTTCCAAGCCGGCGGGGGACGGTTGAAGAGGGGCGCCATGAATGTCAGACCCGAGAGGGTGAAGCCCGAGGCGATGAGGATCAGACCGGTGATGTGGCCTGGTCCGGCTGGCGGTCCTGTAGCATTTGGTGACGCTGCTGGATATGCTTCTGCTGCTGCTGCAGGTGGACGGTGGTCTCGGCCATCTCTCTTAGCGAAGCCTTTTATGGCGCTGTTCGCGACCATCCCGCCGTATGAGTGGGCGATGAGGACGACATCCTTTCCCGCAGAAGTTTCGGCGGCGATGGCGACCCGTGTGGCATCGAGGTCGTCTTTGAAGGTCGCGCAGGGGTCGCCCTGGGTGGAAGGGAGCGTGATGGGGACACAGCGAAAGTTGTGCTTGGTAGACAGGAGATGGATGATGGGACCGTAGCAGGCGGGGAGGTGCCAGGCCCCGGGAATGAAGATGAGGGTTGGCAGGGAGGGAGTGGATGGCTCTGGGTGATGGGCTGGGTGGGTGGTCATGCTCGTGGTCGAGAGGGCCAAAGTAAGTCCAGTGGTAGGATGTGTGGATAAATGTGTGCTCGGGCTAGTTGCACGGAATGGCTCTGTACAGCAAAATCTCACTATGGCCTCGCGTTTTGCGTTGCATCTCCATGAGTCCAGACGACACTTACAGAGCTCTTGACATTTATACAAACCAATTTGGACACATATCGGCGTCCATCCAAGACATCACCTCATAGTCGGGCTCCTTTCGTGTCACATATAGGGATCGCGCGTTTTTCGTCCGTCGCGTGATCTCGCTAGCGTAGCTGGGCCGGCATTACCTTGATACGGGACAGATCGGAAGGCACTTGCCTGGTACATTTCAATCACCGAAGAGTAATGTCGCAGCTGCAGTGCCTGAGTTTGTCGGAAAGCGCGAGAAAATTGTGGCCAGCGCTGCATGACTTAGGATCCTTCTCTGCTTGAGCTGGGCGGACGGTGGAAGGAGTTGAAGAGACACGGTGCGGACGAGCTCACGGAGACCACGAGGCAAGGGACGAAATTGTTACGGACGTACCATACCGATGCTTCTTCACTCGTGGTTGGGCATATACTTCTGACGATGAGCGGAAGCTCGATAAGTCAAGCTGGCATGTCATCTACCCAGGCTAGATTCACTTAATAGTTGCGTGGAAAGGCAGAGCAGAGTGCCGGCGGCCAGGATTCTGGTCATCCGGTCTGCATGAGAGCCTCTTGTCGCCCGGCTGGAGTTTTGACGTCTTGTCATCCGGTCTCACACACTGTTCCATTCATGTTATGTGGCATCTGGCATGCATTGATGCTTATGCTCCCATGCGTGAGTCGAGGTGACCAACAAACCGATCTAGGTCCTCCCTATCAGGATATCGATTGCGTATTCGGATCCCTCAATCAAGTCGTTCGATGGAAGTGGTGAGCTGTCCACAAGGGACCGTTTCCCTACACTTATATTGCTGCTTTCTGCTCAGTCAATGGGTTGCACCATCTGGACACTGCCTCGCTACGTAAAACCCAATCATTGCTCATTAGTCTGTGCACGGTACACATGGATGAAATGCAGCGCTGCAACAAACGCATCGCTGCTTCGAGCCAATCGTGAGCAGGACTGTATCAAGACATGGTCATCCGGTCTCAGATAAGGCTTTCTGCTGGACCTACAACACCTTCTACCACGCTCAATTCCCATCGCACACAGCTGCCCCTAAGCCGAGACTCATTTTGAAGGCCAAGCTCTCGATCAAGTCCAAAACATGGATCGATTTCAGCAATACCACGGACCACCTTTCAGGTTCACGCAGGGACTGATTTCGTCAGCTTGCTCGCCCGGGTGTTCGACACGCGCCCCGAGGATGCTGATGGTATCAAAATGGTCCTGAGACCACTGAATTTTAATCCCGGAGGGTGTTGAGGTCGGGGATGCATGAGCACAAGAGTTTGCTTTTGGTGGTGTCAGTGACGGGAATGGTCACTCCAGTCATCCGGTCTCAGAAAAGCTTCTTGTCATCCGGCCACAGATAAGTCTGCCTGCTACTTTAGTCACCCGGTCTCGTGCAGAACCCAAGGTCAGCCGGCGACTACCTAGTCGGTCGATCCGCCACACAGGCGCCCTGATTGCGCGCCGTCAAGCAGTAGTGACCAAGAATATGCCCGTCAGCCGAGCTTTAGTGTCCAGAAGCGCCGTCGTCTATTCAGATCATTCAGCTAGGTGGTCATGTCAACACGGCCTTCGGCCGCCTCTAATTCTTAGTCTACATTATATGCATTGTACAGCAGACACGTCCTCCATTCCCTTCTCAAGCATGCTCCTAGTGCCTGTCAATCACCACACCATACTTCAAACCACTCACTACACGCACAGCATCGCCAAGCACCCCTTACCGCGATTTCCTCACCGACTTCTTCTTCTTTGGCTTGCCCAGGACTTCAGCCAACTCTTCGTGCGTCAAAGTGCCTGGCGGCACGCTCTCAGGCCCGAACGCACTCTGACTTGCCGAATGCAAGTTACCGAACTCGTCTTGAGGAGGCTCTCCCAAGTACCGATTCGTTGTGTCTGGCGCCAGGTCAGTGAAAGCTCCCGTACCGCCGAGACTGCTGCCAGCGTCCCAAAATGATGAATCCGATTGTTCTCTTGGAAAACTTCGAGGCTCCTCATCGCCGAATCCGTCTGAAACGTTCGATTCCTGCAGACGTTGAAGCATTGCATCTTTGGCAGCTTGGACACTGCGAGCTTGCTGGTCGAGAGTACGTTGATCATTGGATGGCAGCTCCCGACTTCTCGCAAACAGGGGCGACCAGGCTTGATGGCTATTTTCGGCAGGCCCCTGCGCCATAGCAAGTCGCTTCTGATACTCCCGATCACGTGCATCCTGCAACGAGATCTGCGCACGCTGTTCAGCCTGCTTCCTCTTAGCGGTATCGAGGTATGCCTTCCGTCTCAGAGGGGGCAAGAAGCGACGGGTGAGCGGCCAGCTGTACTTGATGGTCGCGTGCGGTGTTCCTGCCCGCCTGGTTCTTGCTGCTTTCTGGTCGTATTCAGTAATACTCTGCGTAGCGAGATCGCTGAGCCTTTTCACGTCGCTGAGGTCTACGCTTCCTGGTCTTGTGCGTATCCGGGGCTCTGATTCGGTGTCCTTCGCCTGTACTGACCCCTCATCCTGCTGTGGAACAACTTCTGAGGACTTGGCACCGATCCGATCGAGAGCTTGTTTCAGGAGCTTCTTAGTGTCCTCGACGCTATCCCAGTCCTGATGTGTCTTGAGAGTGATGTCGCCCGATTGCTTGCTCATGGTCATAGCGACACCCGGGTTTCTAATCATGTCGTCCGCTGCCTGGACGCGCCGTAGGTATTCTTGCTCTTGCGATGCTATCCGCAGTGACTGCTCTGCGGCCGTCTCCCAACGCACGTCAAGGTATTGTCGTTCCCGTGGAATTTCGCCGAGCACTTTCTCAGCGAAGGCAATATCCTCCGCTTCTTGACTACGATCCATGGTACGTCCCCTGGCACTTATAGCCTTGCCTCGTCGCTCGATTCGTTCGAATGTGAAATGGTCGAGTAACGGCTCCGGGCCGAGGACACCACTGTCTGTAACGACAGGGGTTTGCGGCGGCTTTGGCGTTCGAGAGTATGGCCGATATCTCAGCAGGAGCGCAAGCTGGATACGATCTGGAAGTTGGGGTAGCTGCAGGATCCGTCTGAACTGATCGGGGTACATGCCCTGGACGAACTTAATGTAATGATCATCGCCTTTTTGTGCCCTCTTCTCGAAGTCGAGCAGAGTGCGGGCAAGGTACACGACTGTCATGTAGGATGGCGGTGTAGCGTCCGGGTATACCCTAGTCAGCATGCGGAAGGACGTCGCAGGTAGAGTGTGCATTCGATGCCGAGGCGTCGCCTCGTAAGCTTCAGGCGCGATCCACCGGTTCTTGTCGAGCACACGGTATGATGGCATGAATGGGAACAACTTAGTCGCGAAGATGTCAAATGCTCTTAAGCGATCCTCTGGACTGTAAGAACGACACAGACACTGCACGTAGATGTTCCAGTTGCTGCCGGACAGTTGGAAGCCAGGTCTCTGAAACAACTGAACAACTTTCTGGATGTCAGCGTGGTGATTCTGCAAGTCGAGACTGCTCATGTAGCGTGTAAGCGGAACCGCAAGGGCAAAACGTTGAGCTGGCAGTACATTCGCCCCATTCGAGTCTACCACCGTCCTGATAAGCTCGTCCATAAGGACGACAGGCTTTGACGATTGGTCCACTATGCCGAGTGTAATATTTCGAGCCTGATGCAGCGGCAGACTAGCTTGTAGTCCTTTCCGAAAGATATGCATCCACACTTTATCGACTTCCTTCCAGAGATGCTGTTCGCGGAAGACAAGAAGGCGCGTGGTCAACATACGGATGCTTTCGGGTCTCTGACTACTTCCAGGTTCCCCCGCCAGGTCCAGCAGGTCTAAGACAGCCCTGGCTTGGGTAGCTGGCCAGAGGTCGCCAATGATTCTGCAACAGCGCTCGAGTAGATAGCCGGTACAGCATCCGCAGCAGGCTCTCGGACAAAACCTGGCTGTGGACCACTCGCGGCTCTTCCCGGCTGAGTCGTGGTGCTAGTTTGTCCGAGTTGCTCCAGGAGATTCAGTGCTTCCGTCAAGTTTGGCCGATGCATGCGGCCGGGTGTGGTCTCTCGGTCGTACCTTGCAGCTTCCTTGCTGAAGCCAGCTCTCACCTCCGCTTTCAACATTGCTAAGTTCGCGCTGGGAGTCATCCGTGGGAATCTGTCTTCCATCTCCTGGTAGAGGAGGCGTACCATGTCTCGATTACCCTCGCGTTCAAAGCCCACCAGGATCAGGGAATACAGAAACGGCGTCGCAACCACCTTAGAATCAAGATGAAGGTCCTGTAGCAGATTGCGGGCCGCTTCAGTGTTGCCCTTCCTGATGAAAGCAGCCATCAGACAACCGTAGCTATATTGGTCGAGCTCGACGCCAGCAGAAACCATACGCCGGTGAGTGGACTTAATAGCATCGACGTCAGCACGATACGCATAGTGCTTGAGCAGCTGGTTCCAGATGTTGACTGGTGACCCAATCATATCGAACGTGTGGACATTTGCCAACAATTTCTTAGCTGACTCCAAGTCGTCGTTCAAACAATACGCATGGACCAAGCTAGCGAGCATCGGGCGGATATCCTTGAGGTCGTGCTGCATCGCCTTCTGAAGAAGATCAAGCACATTCGTCACGTCGCCTTTCTTGGCGACAATGCTGATCAACGTGCTAAACGTGTAAGCATCAGGCTTGATGTTCTGCTTAGCCATATGATCGAAAACCGAGAATGCTTCGATGGGTTCTTCGGACCGAGCATGCGCAAGAATGAGCACGTTCCAGCAAGCTATATTTGGAGCGAACCCGTACTTGGTCTGAACAGAGTCGAACACCCTTTTCGTTGCCGCCACGTCACCAACCGTTGCATGAACGTACAGCGCGGGAATCAAATCGCCACAAGACCGCAGTGCACCGTGGTCTGTGATGAAATCTTCATAGAGGCTGCTGACCGCAGCCACGTTGCCTTGAAGAGACAGGGCGCGAAGAGCGCCATAGTAGGCTGCTCGGCCGGGAAGAGTTCGGCCTTCCAGCTTAGGCAGAGATCGCATCTCATCAAAGAGATACTGAAAGACCTCATATTTCTCCTCTGCTCTGTAGCACAGTCGTACCAGGCCATTCAAGACGTGGGCATTCACTCGCTCGTCAGGAAAGCGTAGGCGGCTGTTTCGGTAAATGGCTATTGCTAGGTCATGCCGAGCGCGAGGAACCCTGCCCTCCGAAGCCAATGTCGTGATAGCTGTTGCAAGCATCTTGTGTTCGAGCAGTTGAGCCGCAGCCAGATTGTCGAAGATGCGCCACAGTCCTTCTGGTGTGATAATCGACATGATTCGTCCACTTGCAATGACTCGCCAAGAAAGTTCTTGGGCCATGTACATGAGGCATCCACGTTCCTGTGCAGTCAGCCGGGTGTTTGTCGCTTTCAGCCGATTGAGTATCTTGTATATGAGCTCAGGTAGGTGTGAATCCTGATCCAACAGTCCTACCAAGTGGCTAGGAAGACTGTTTCTGCCTGACTCGGGGTGCAGATGCACATCTCCAAAGCACTCGTTCCAGACGCGGACGGCGGTCTTGAACAGGCCGAGCCCCAGGCTTTTGACCAGAGCAGTCTGCCTGCACATACCTGCCAGGCCTAGCTCGGAAGCTTCCTTGCACATCTGCACCGCTAGTGTAGCTCGCCTCATTTTGAACGCCGCCCGAACAACCATATCGTAGTCACGGTCCACACGATTCTCTAGCGGGATCATGTTGAATGCCGATGGCGCCCTCCTCCAGTCCGCCAGGATGGCCGAGGCAGCGAGATGGCTCAAGACCCTAGATGCGTAGGTCTCTTGTTCAGGTAACGCAATGAAAGCCTTCCAAATGGCGTCTGCATGCTCTCCGCTAGATTTGCGATTATGCGCTGCCCTTCGTGACGCGTCAAGAGTCAGCAGCGTTTCTAGCTCAATTTGGGCTGCTGATTTTGACTGCATGTCAGCCAAGTTGCGAACGCTTGCCGGATGTGAAGGATCTAGGGCCGCTTCTCTTGCTCCATCCATTCTCGACTCGTTCACTTCGACGTCCTCGTAGATGCCTTCGCTCGGATTATCATAGAGATGCTGGGTTTGGCGCATAATCTTGTCTTTCTGATCGCCGACCTGGTCCTCCTCGTCCTCAGCCTCATAGTGCTCATTGTGCTCTGCTTCTGCTCTATCTCCAACGACTTGGCCATTTGAGCCACGCTGTGGTGCAGTAGCAGTCCCCGCAGAGTATGTTCGAGATCCGATCGAGCTTCTGGTCGCCTTCGCAGAAGTAGTGCTTTGAACACATCGCGGTCGACTCCGCCTGCTATGTTTGGGCACTACTACCGCTTCTCGCTTGGTCTTGAGACATTGTTTAGACTGCCCATACGGCACCTGTCGAACGGTCTCAAGATACAGTGGCCACCACGGAGGTGTATCAACTGCGGCCGCTGCTCCATGTCTGAAGAAGCCGCGAGTGAGGAGTCGAGAAGATCTGAAAGGCACATCGCCGCGCTGTATGATCACCTGGGTAACAGGGTCGATATAGGCAGCGGCACGCTCAAGCATGCCACTCCTGTGGCCAATTGAGGATTGTCGCGCTCAAGAGAAATAAATTTTGAGATGCGGTTCAGTCTACTTGAATCCAGGTGGCGATCGGGACTTTGCTAGCAGGAGGGGGTATAGTGGCGCAGAGATGTAAAGTTGCTGGCGGCTTGTTCGAGAAGGAACGAACGAGTGAGTGACTGGAAGCATATGTACAAATGAATATGTAGAAGGAAGTAGTTTGATATGCATGCACTCCATCAAATCGTAGACGAATCTGTCGATTGCGCTTGCCTCGGCCGCCGGAGATATTCTGCTACGGCGTGCCCGAAATTCGGCAGGCGCAATCGTTACTACCCGGGAGGCTCACGAGACGCACTCACTCTACATCAATGCAGAAGACCGTGATGGGCGTCCACAGGCAGTCTCCGCAGGGAACGCAACACAGGTTCCCTTCTGATGATACAGCATGACCAACACGTACTGGCGGCCCAGCAGCCTGCTTGGCAACCGCAATGGCCCTGCTGCTGACCCAGCGTATGCAGTACTTGTCTTAAACCAACCGATAAATGAGAATGCATTCAAATCTACGGTTGAGGGAGCTTCTATGCTAGTCTGTGCAGATGCCGGTGCGGATAGGCTGAGGAACCTCAGGACTGACCAAAACTGGCGACGACCTGATGCCATTGTTGGGGATCTAGATTCAGTCACGCCAGAGACTATTACTTATTACAGAGGCAAAGGCGTCACTATCGTGAAGGAACCGGATCAATACTCAACAGATTTCACGAAGGCATTGAGATGGATCGAGCAGGAATGGATACAGCGAACTGAGCATCTGGACATACCGCCATTGGATGTGGTCGTCCTAGGTGGCCTCGGTGGACGTGTCGACCAAGGCTTCTCACAGATTCACCACTTGTATCTTGCCCATAACGACACTAGTCTCCTCTCAGGTCGGATCTATCTGCTCTCGGAGCAGAGCCTGACGTTCGTGCTCGGCGAAGGACCGAATACGATTGACATAGAGCCAGGCTACTTTGCCGAGAATGTTGGCATCATCCCCATACTTGGTCGCTGCCACCTGACCACGAGAGGCCTGGAGTGGGATGTGGAGAATTGGCCAACAGATTTTGGCGGCCAGATGAGTACCAGCAACCACATCCGTGCGTCCACCATAGAGATCTCCTTCACCGGTCCTAGGCCACTCTTCACACTAGAGCTTACAGCACTCCTGACTGCCACTGGTTCCTGATGACCTGCACCTCCCACTACCTCTGTACGCCATGGAGTCGTCGGCCGCGACGATCTCGACTAGATCCATGATGACTCGGGAGCATGCTATACCCACCATTCGGATGCCCTCTTCGCGAACGGATACGTCCGGATTAGCAAGGATCGCATGGCCCGAGACCCGCGAGGTGGGCTGGACTGTTGTAGTCTTGGATAGCTGTAACGATCCACGCGTAAGCTTATCGCATTCCACGGTTGACTTCGGCGGTTTGGGAAGATCGTCGTGGGCACTAAGATCATCGTCGGCTTCTGAAGTGATTGACCTCGAACGGTCGCGCCCGTGGTGTTGAGAGAAAGATACAGTACCAGACGAAATATCTCAAGTCCTATGCATGGGTACGCTCAATCAGCCTGGCTTCTTTGGGTCAAGTATTGCAAAATGGGGCCGACGAAAGAACACCGTAAATTATTTGACGGCAAACGCATACCAATCGACATCACTTAGTTTCAACCTTCTCGCTCGGGGCGCGTGACGTGCGGATCTCTCGGCGCGACTGAGAGACGAGTTGAGCGGATCGAGACCTGGTTGATAATCCTTTAGCATAGGAGGTCTTTAAGATAAGGGGTTGCTCAATAGGGCTAAGCAAATCTGTACCATCGTTCTGGTGTTCGTCATCATGCAAGTCGTAGTTCAAGACCAGGTTCTTGATACGCTGCTGCTCTTCGCGTTCGGCGTCTTGTCGGTTCTTCATCGTCACGGCAAAGTGGGAATCCGACGGAAGCTCGATAGTACGGGTCTGCTGATTGTCAGCACGATTGCTGGGCGTCAAGGCGGATAACTCACCTGTGGCCGATTGCCGCGCTTCGTCATCAGCGAGAACGCCATGGTGTTGCTAGGGAGCTTTTCGACGATCTCGGGCTCGTCGTCGTTCAATTCAGCGGCTGTACGTTGGACCTTTCGAATGGGCAGTGGGACATCGAATTGTCGATTCTTCTCTAACTTGCGTGAGTCAAGACTTTCGGCCATCATCCTCTCAAAGGCTTGATCGAATTCGGCTTCAGCTTCAGGGTCCACTCTCTCTTCCTCGCGGGTCACAATAATCTGTTCGTCTTCGCTGGACTCGGCGTCATCAGTATCGTCCCCTGCATCCTCGTCATTTGGAATCTGCAGGGAGTCAGCACGTCGGGCAGGATCGGACTCCTGAGGACGGACCTCGACTTCATCGCTCGAGTGGCCTGCTTCAGCCTCCAGACCTGCGTCGTCCTCGCCAATCTCCTCGTCGGAAGCCGTTTCTTCTGCATCATCAGCATGCTCTGGGACGTTGGCGCCTTGCTGATAGTTGGCTTTGATCGCCTCTGCCAGCAAAGACGAAGCTTCCGCGAGGTCAGAAGCGACCTTCCATTGTGGGCGAATCAATTTGTAGGTATCGTTGACCAGAAATTCAATTTCCATAGGGACTGCTTCCTTTGTCTGGATGTAGTACTGGAAGAACATCAAGAAGAAGTCAAGCTTTTTCTTCGAGCTGCCTCGATCGAAGCAATTGCCGCACGTGTCCAGTATGGTGCATACCAAGCGGATGCGGAAATAATCGTCAAGCAAATCCAGAGGAACGCCTTGTCCTGGCACTGGCTTGCCGCCTTCGTGGCCAAACGTAACCAGGCGGTACAGCGTATCGAAAATGACCGCCGAATCCACCATTTTGTAGTTGTACAGCTCTCCGAGATACTTTACTTCCGCAATGCGTCGCTGATTGAACTTGAAGTCATTATTTTCCAGACCAAGAACGATTCGTTCCAGAATGTTGTCGACAACAACTGATGTAAAATTTGGATGGTAGCGGTTCAGGGAACCGAGGAGGACAGCCAAAAGATGGATATTACTAAATTTGACCTTTCCTGGCTTGCTGAAGATCTTCTCAAGCATCGAAACGACTTCCTTCTCTTCCCAGTGTAGCTTTCGCAGAGCTTTGAGAACCTTGGGACAAGTCCGCTTAGTCATATCGAGATAGACCAGTTGACGAACGAACAGCTCTGTGGGTGTTCTCTCCTTCTGCTGGATTGCTGCACGCTCGGGAGGGTCGACATAGTACAGAGCGTTCTCGATGAGCATGCGTTCTTGCTGACCCAGATGTTGGTTACCTTTCTTGCGATTAAGAGTCTCCAGAAAAGATGTCATTCGTGGTGCCGTGTCTGGGTTGCGCAGAAGATATCGACCACAATTCTCAAGCAGGTTTGCGATGATCTCGATGTTCATTCGCGAAAGATCTTCGAGACTGACTTTGAGGCAATGGAATATGACATGCTCTGGAACAATGCCAAACTTTGTCAACTCAGCGAGGTAGCGGATATTTATCATGCGCACCTGTCCGAGGAAATCTTTGGTTTTCCGTCGCTGCAGACTCCGGAACTCGTCGTCGAGGTGGGACACGAGGCCTTGAACTACGTCGGGCATGTACTGTCCAAGTGTTGCTGCAAGACGCGCGTACAGCGACAGGAGGTCGGTGCGGCCCTTTGGAATTTCTTGTATGGCTTTGATGAGTCGATTTCTTGATGCTTTGGAGTTCAAAAAGCAGAAGTCTTCGGCCACCTGATCGACCATCTCTTTATTCTGAAGATCTGGTAAGCGCGCCAGGACAGCATCAACTTGTGCGCCGACGGTTCTGTTTGCAATGGCCGTGGATTGATCGTCCAAATCAGCTGTTTTCTTTGCCACTGCATCCGGTGTCTCTGTGGAGGACATCTTGTGTGTTGCGCCGGGCTCCTCTGGACCGTCAGTTTTCTGCTTTTTGGCATCTTCGAGCAGAATTGCTGGAACGCGTCCTTTCAGGTCCACAAGGTTCTCGTAGAAGCGCCGCTCGTCTTCATCCTCCCATATGCCAGCTCCTTCGCCCGTCCCACGGAGGTATTCCCCGGTCTTTACGATGCCAACGGAGCCTGCTGCAGGAGCGTCTGTGCCATCGACAGCAACCAAGCTGGGCATCTGCTGACCGAGTGCATCGCAAAGCACTTGTGCGTTGGCTATCAATTTCTCCTGGGCCTTAGTCTGCTTCTCGAAGTTGTTCTGTCTGTCTTCGAAGATCTCGCCGCTCTTGACGTAGGCTTCAGCATTTCTGCGGCTTTGGTTCGAGAGCTGCTTCTGATCGCGAAGCACATGCTGCTTGACGGTGTCCAGGTACTTCTCCAAGACATTGATAAATCGCTGACGTATGTTGAGTGGAATGATGGGGCCATCTTCATCGCCATCGAGACCGTGATCTTCGGGTGGGCCTCCGTCGACATCACCAGTCTTCTTACCCTCTTCGGATGATGCTTCAGGCCAAGTACGTCCCAGGAGAAGTTCTTCACGAACAAAACTGCTAGTGGCAGATTAACGTGATCAGGATCGTGGCCGAGCAGTTCCTTCAGCACCTCTAGTGGGAAAGGCTCATTGTCATAGCCGAATTCTGCCCGAATACCATTTGAGGTTGCAGTGCTCTTGGTGTCATGCCCGCGAGCGGCACTCGCTGCTGAATCCTTTGTCTTTGCCGACACCTCTTCTGGTCGTTCCACATCGTCCAGCCCGCGGAGGAGACCACAAATCCAAAACTCGGCCACGACTCGTAGCAGCACCCGTTGTCGCGCTAGACGATCCCGCTCTTCTCGCTCTCGAACGTCGGGTGTCCATGACTTTACCACCGATTTGTCAGGCAGACTCAGACCTTTTCCCAGTATCCAGGCCAATTGTTTCGTGAAGCTTGCAGGACCGAAGCGCTGATGGAGGGCACTGACGACTTCCACACCCGCCGCGATCTCAGTCGACGTCTTGAGCCTAGAGAGACCTTCTGCGACCGCAGTAATGATCTCTGACAAGTATTTCTCGAGCGACAGAGTGCGGATCTCGTTCACCAGGGTTGACTGGCTGGCTGCGTTGATTCCGGTGCGGAGGCGCTTGATAAAGGCAGTATTCTTCTTGAGAGATGAATCCAGTGAACTTCCCACGGAGAAGAGGTCTGAGATATGTTAGGAACACTCCCTGGTCTCACAATGGTTGCCACCTGCTCACCCTTAACACCTCCCCAGGATTTCAGATTCAGGTCCCGTAGTTCTCTCTTACGTTTGCGGTCCATGACGGGCCGCGATAAATGGATCGATCTGGCAGCATATCTTGGTCAACGGCCGCTCAAAAGCCAGCGAAGCCCAACAGACAAGTTGCAGGTCCTGAACACACTTCAATGATGAGGAGCAGAGTGTGTTCAGCATGTTGTTCAAAGACTGGCGGGACGTTTAAATGCAAGTGTTAGTGTCTGGGAAGTAGCGGGGTTAAGCGGGTAGTAGCGGCGCTAGTAATACTAAGAATGCTTTCAAAGGGAAAATTGGCATGCACATGATCTTCTATGTGCTACTAGGGCAAGCCAGCAGAGAGCCTGCTTGCAGACCTTCCATACCAGTCGCATCATAACCTCAGACCATCACAGCCTTTGTGGCTTCTGAGAACGCTTTTGCCTTTTCTGCCGACAACGATTGGCCTTCCACATCAGACAATCTAGCTCTCTTTCGCTGACCAGTCTGCGGTCCTTTCTTAGTATGCTGCGAACGCTTCCTCTTCTGCGACGCGTCTTGCAGCGAAGCCTGCTGTGCACCTTTGCCCTCCTCGTAAGCCCCCACAGCTTCCACATTGTCCTGGTCAGCCCATAACTCATCGGCAAGCCAGATTGGCAGTGCTGTTGACGTCGGAGACTTGACGTGGATGGACTTGACGTTCCGCCACCCCTTAGCAACGTGATTCTCAATTACGCGCTGGACCACGACATTGATGTTCTCGACAAGCTGCTCCGGCGTGAAAGATGCAAGGCCAACGCGGACAGCTGTGCTTGTGCCTGGCTTCAGATTCACAGGGACTGCGCTGATGGCACGACTGACCTCCTTCGCAATGATCTGTGGCGATGCAACGTTATTGGCCTGGATCTTCGAGTCGTTCTTGCCCTTGCTGGTTTTGACACGCTTGCCGTCCTGTCGATCGTGCACCGCAATATCGACGGGAATGGGTCGCTTCGATGTGCCTTTGTAGAAGACTTTGCCGAGCGCTTCCGGTAGCCGGCTAATGATGCGATCGTCTGCCAGGAAAATATCGTGCTCATCGCGCAGTGCTCGACGCTGCTCGAAAGACTTGTATCTTGACTTCAACTTCTCGAAGCCCACGATCCTAGTGATACGATCGGACACAGGTTTCGGGAAAGAGTCATCTGCCACAGCATTCTTGAGTGCTCGTTGCGGATCAGCAGATATTATGCAGATGGTGAGGTTGGGTGATGCGTTGAGAGAGTGTGGGACTGCGATCTTCGTCGGTCGCAGACGGTTCTTGTCGATGATGTGTTGTTTGGTGGTCAGCGTGAGCCATATTGGCGCTTGCTCGCTATCGGCGGCCTCGGATTCCGACTCTGAGTCGTCAGTCTTGAGTAATTCCCTCTTCGTAGTACTGGACTGTAACTTCTTCGTCTCAGTTCGGAGATGGGCGAGCAGTGCTTGAGATGCTTTCAATGTTTGTTCTGGGTCTAGCTGGTACGGCGTAGCAAACGCCACAGACTTCGCGACGTGCGTCGTCAATGCCATGTTGTGATGAGTTTTGCAATAGCGACAAGTCCAACAGACCATAAGATGCAGGATGCAGGCAAGCGGTCAATTTTTTTTGACTTTTGGATTGCAATGTTTCTCCAATTCGACAAGGTGGGGTTTAGAACTCTCAATGCTTCGCGATCAAATGTTGACTTCTTCATATCATGCAACTCATCATCGCCTGTTGAACTCACTAAAGAGCCCACCAGCGTTCATCATGTCCGCAATTACATTTCTGCAGCAGTAGAGCAGATGCGATCTCGATCGATGGATGCTCGGTCGCTGTCGTTGCAGAAATAGCGCTCGTAGAGTCAGAGCCTATACGAAGACGCGTCAAAGCGCGGTCCTGTTTTAGTAGACATCTCAGCGCGATCAGAAAGCTGTAGACTGCAGACCTTCATAGAAGATTCCCTCGCATTGCTCGCAATACTCCCTGTGCTCTGTTCTTAACATTTTTCGTGCTCGATCCAAGGTGACGTACCTTGCTAGCGCGTCGAGGTGGTGGAGCCAACCGTGCTTCGAGGCGCGCACCGCGATCTTCCCTCTACATACCTACCTACACCTTCCTCTCAACTTTAGACCAGACCGCTTTCCGACCGGATCTTGATCATGTACTGCGGGTCTGTCGTGCATTTGGCCTTTACTCGTAGCCATCCTGCTTGTGCATGATCAACTACTGCAGCATCCCACACAGCCGCTGTGGGCACGCGACTGGAGGCAACAAGCCGTCCACGGCCACCTCTATCATCCTACAAAATGTCTGCTCCTCTAGGAGCCCCGGAAGATGCACCAACACCGACACCAGTATCAGCTTCGCCCAACAAGAAACCGCCATCCACACTGCTTCCTGCATTTGAACCATTCTCATCACCTGCTCTACCTCGACCTCTGAAGCGGACCAGAGAGACATATGAAGACCACACGAAATATCCGACGCCAGTTCCCACCTCATCAACACATATTCTTACCTCTTCTCCATCACGCGGACACGTTCAACCATCGCCTGCTGTGAAAGTCATCTCGACACTTTCAGAACGGGCTCCGCTAGCGTCTCTGCCCTCCATTGATCTGCACAACAATGGTCAACCTATCCGCCTTGGTCGTTCGAGTGCGTCCTGCGAATACCAGCTGTCTTCAAATCGATTAGTGTCGAGGGTACACGTTGTGGCAACCTACAAACCAACCGTTAGTTCTCTTGACCGAGAGCGGATTGAGATTCAATGTACCGGTTGGAATGGCGTCAAAGTCCACTGTCAGTCAAAAGTATTCGAGGTCAAGAAGGGGGAGACATTCACCACCGATATGAGAGACTACGAAATTATGCTGGACGTGCATGGCACCCGTGTTATGGTCAACTGGCCAGAGAAGGTCCATCTGGGACCCACTTCTTCAGACGAGGAGGAAGATACACCATCACCATCCAAAAAGCAGAGAGCGCTTCTTCGACATTCCACTCCACCAAGCCCGAGTCCCGTGCAAACTCGACGCAAACCAATGTCACCAATCTCGCCCACTAGAGCACCCGCACCACATCTGCCATCATCACCGCCAGTCATTTCGATTCGTCACGAGACCCGCTCTGTCGAAATCTACGAAGACCCTATGCCACCAGAGGAGGTCGAGGAAGCTTCGCAGAATGGTCCCACACAAATCATGTCGCAGAACCTTGCTTCGTTCGCATCAATCCAATCTGTTGGGCCAATCGATGAGTTTGCTGACGATAATGACGAGGAAAACGATCCACTGGTGCACTCGATGGGCCCATTCGGCTCAAACCTGCAAGCCCGAATGGCATCTATCTCGGCTTCCGGAGTTGCTACTTCTAATACACCGAAGTCGTCTCCAGGCGCAAAGAGTGCTGTTGCTGCCTCTCCTGATCGATCGAAGCATCGACCCAAAGCTAGCGCGTTCGACGTCAAATCTCATGTCATCAATCAGCTGGCCTACTCACGCCTCTCGTCGACGCCTCTCTCGACCATACTTGGCAATCTTCCCGTCGAAGCTGGTATAATGACCAAAAGTGAACTTCGCAGCATCATTACTGAAACTGATTGCATTGGAGAGGTGGCTCGAGAGGGCAAAGACGCTTCTGGAAAGCCACTAGAGAGCGAATACTACTATGTCCCCGACCAGGACACCGACGAGTTCCGCCGTGAGGCCGTTGTGAACGATCTGCGGAAACCAGGTCTTCGAGCGTGTCGTAAGCAGCACAAGGTAGGTCCCAGTTCAACGGGCCATAGTTAACGCTGACATTCGTTTAGCAATACTATTGGCGTAAGCCGAAATGATCTTAACAGGGAAGAAGTTGTACATCGATAGCAAAGGAGTCCCCTTTCGTCAAATGGACTATCCAAGCGATTCTGTGGGGGGAACAAAATGTGGTGCATACACAGTGGTTCGGCGACATACGACATGGCCTGCGACCCCGACACAAAGGATTGTTGACAGGATATCTCTCCGTATGGCGGTTTGCAGGATATGGTGAGGCGAAATGTACAGGATTGAGGAGCATGGCGAACCATGCGAAGGATTCTCTCAGACCCGATCTGAGAACGAACGATGCAGCTGCGCAGGAGGAAGACTGCGCTCAGTCCGAAGAGCCGCCAGAAGGGTGGCCGGAACTCAGACGAACGATTGTCTATTTGTTCATCATACTTGAAGCCATTCCCAATGAGAGATGTTTGAGCAACACAAGTCACCTAGTGGTATGTCCGCTGTCTTGACAGACTAACTCCAAGGGGCACCGGCGCCTCACCTCCGCCAGGAGACCGGATGACCGAATGTCTTCTCGCCTCCTTTCTCTGCCAAAAATGCCCAAATACGTTGCTTCTGCCTTCTTGATCACTCGTCTACATCTGATGTAGATCAACGTGAAATTATAACTTGGTTTCTGTTGGTCTGATGGACAGGACTGGCCGCACTTGTCTTTACACGCCCAGGCAAAGTGACTGATCTGCATATCATTGCTGATCGCAGTCGTGCTGCCTCGGATTGCATGTCCGCACATGCGCATTGCGAACGATCTTCGTGCCTATCAGCACCAAACTCGATGATCGCGAAGGTACTCATACTGTCCTCGATAAATGCGGTCGCTTCCACAGCGCTTATGCATATGTCCACAACGGTCACCGAGTCCCCGTATGAGTGAACATCAGTCGAGTCAATGATCCTTTGGGTTCGTCGCATACAGACCGCCTACCGACGGCTGCAGGTCGCCCATGCACGAAGGCAACGTGCAGCCTTGTCAGGCCGGGTAGACGGTCACCAGTGCGCCTCTTGTTTTAAAGCTGTTTCAGCTTCCGGCACCAAAGCTGCACATTTTCGAGACCCACTCATCCTTGTCTTACGATATGGTCCGGAAGGCTGGCTGCCTCTTGATGGGACATGTCATGAAGAATGTACCAGTCGATTGGTCGCCGTCACACCGGGCGGGCACTGCAATCATGCAGAAACGATAGTCATCAACGAGAAAATTGCAACTACAGCTGACAGAGGCGGATCAGCAGCGAATAGTTTGTTGCCTCTTCGCTTAGAACCTGTAACGAATCCGATCTATAGGACGGGAACATCGTCAGCGCCCGAAGTGAACCTGGAGGCTTGGTGCCTTAGCCTGCGTATTTGTGGATCAGAGACTCAAAGCCCTACCTCACACCACCACACCGATATGCGCCTGTTCTTGCAGTACAGACCAAGATCTTAGCTGTCAATTCCCGTTCCCGAAGTTTGACGTTTTGGCGTGGCCCGTGCCTGCTCCTGTCGTCAAGGGAAGTTCACGTTGCACCAAGTTCGAAGATTTGTTTGAGACCTTCGCGGAGGCGACCTGGGTCCTCAACATTCGTTTGCCACAGCCGGGCCAAATGCTCTTCCGACAAATACGTCCATTGCGTGTAGTCAAAAGGAACCAGACGCACACGAATTTGTTCGCGCGCTCGATGCATCTCGTGCTGCCTAGAGGCTGTTTGGTCGAGTGATGCATTCAATCCTGGGAGTTCCACCGATTCCGCGACCAGCATTCAAGCCATACAGAAGCCACAACGGGCAGAAAAAGAACCTCTTATGCAGCCACAAGAAAATAAGCAAGAGCCAGCAGACCTGGAAACAGAGGAGAATTGGTGTTGATCGCAGCCCACACTTGAGGCTGATCCCTGTTCTTATGGGTCGTGCAGCCAGCTATTCTGGTCGTGCCTAGTCTCGATGTTGCACAAGCGGCATGGATGGCTTTGCTAGCTCACCACATCCCAAGCGATGGGACGGGGTTTGGTGTTCTCTGTGGGCCCCCGCTGGAGCCCATCATCCAACGCGGTCCGCCTAGGAATATTGATGTTCACTGGAACTTTCCCTCCGTCAACTCTTCCTTCGATATCGAACCTTCATCTGAAGTACTACACTTCTGCACTCTTGAGCACCTGCGAGCACTGTCTTCACATTCAGCGGATTCCTGTTACGTCGAGCGAGTCTTCATTTCAAGTGTTAGCGAGTGTCTTTCTACGGCCGTTTAGATACCCCTCTACAGCGTCATAGAAATTGTATTCTGTCACGTCTCACCATTTCGGTCCAGAACCTTCATCGAAGCAAGGACAACAAACAGTCCGCTTTACCGTGTACCAACCCCGCCAGCTTTCTACAAGGGGGTCAATTGTTCGCAGCATCCCTTGCATCTGTCAGCCTTGTTGCCGAGCACAGACCCAAAGATTGAGACGAGTGGAAATATAATTGCTGACCGACTTCTGCGCCGCGTCTTGAAGATCGACCCGCGAGGCGATATGATTACAAGACTATGAAAGAGCAGGGCAATTGCAAAGAGGGCATTGGCTAGCACAGCACAAACCCAACCACGAACCTGCACTACCCGGAAGCGTCCGCAGAAAGCGCAGGCCGGTGTTCGACATTGATGACAGGCTTCACACGCTACAACACCAATATTCTGCAGCGATGTTCGTAGACCCACGTCCTCAGGCATTGTCGACGGACTTCAAAACACACAATGGACGACCGCCGGACAGTATCACGCCTCGACAGTATGCCGTAGTACCCTCTGCAACACCGTTCTCGGGCGGCTGCTACAGAGCAGGATCGGACGGGTTGAGCTACGCGCAACACGAAGCGCTCAGACAACGAAAGACGCCACATGGAAATGTTTACGAGCAAGACTCTGGCGGATTTGATTCGAGTGTACAGATACCGGCATCGAAGCACGTCTTACTATCACTTTCGCCGCCGAGCGCTACACGTTTCCAGGATGCAAGCAGGCACGGTTCCACACCTCCGTTGCATGGCATGGGATCGTGGCCATTATTCAACACAAACGCGTCGAGAACACACACCAATCAACAGACCTATCCTCCGGCATGGGACTTCCCTGGTGCCCCAATTGATTCGATACTGAACCAATCGATGCCTACACAGCGATACTATCTGCAGCCCGGTTCGAGAGTTCCAACTGTTATGCCCGCGCAGCTACAGAATTACTTTGGTCCGACTGCATCAGCAGGACAGGAGTATTTCGGACCGTATTGGCCAGACGGACAATATGTTCCGTACCGTCCGGCTTCGATCAGAGATGATCGCTACTATGATCAGAGACCACAATCGTATGCACACTATGCCTCGCAAGACCCGTCGGCTGCTCCCGCTGTTCTTCGGCGACCAGGCAAATTTCCTGCCGACTTTCAACAGCACAATGCGCCTCCTACATGGCCGCAGATCCAGCATTCTGCTGCATCGACGGGATATGATACGTTTTCACGTCAATCGCATGTCGGCAATTATGCAACGTATTCCCCGGTACAGCAGACTCGAGGGTATCAGCCATCGCCGTACCCTGCCGAACTCGATCTGGACCAGTCTTTGTATCCGACTCCCGAGGCAGAGTCCCTGGCCTTTCGAGAGAAGAGTTTCAGCTGGGCCCATCGAATCTATGGTGACCTACTTGTTGTCCATCAGAAGTGCGCAATGGAAATGCATTCAGCAGGTTCAGCTAATGGTGCGAGAAAGGGCCCTCCCAAAGTGACTATGTTTCCCAAACCACCCAAGCCAAGGACTCCACATTCATCAGATATCGGCGTGGGTAGGTCTGCTTCGCAGTCGGCAGCACAGTCTCTGCATTATGCCAGTGACAATGTTTTGCATCAGACGCCATCGCGCCCACAAACAGCGATCTTTTCTCCGCATCGTCGGGCTTCAGAATCTGCAAACCCGTTGCCTCCAGCACTTGGCAACGACTCGTTCTCGTTCGGGCACATGCCGATCAAACGAGATATTCGTCGAATATCTGACTCGTCGATCAGCCACGCAGGCTCACTCGACCAAGCACACGTTATCCGTCAAACAGCTGCGTCTGCCCTACAGACGATGGAGTTGCTATGTGATCAAGCTGAAGTACAATGGGTTGACGGCATGCTTCTCGTTGGCTGTCTCGCATATGGGCTTGGGCAGTACGAAAAAGCTCTGAAATGGTACCAAGCAATATTGGCACAGGACCAGAAACACGTTGAAGCAATGTCGAACCTTGCTGCTACTTTGTTCGCCTTGAATCGTCGCGATGAGGCACTCAATTACTGGAACGCTGCGATACAGCTCCGGCCAAGCTACTTCGAGGCTGTTGAGCATCTGATAGGATTGCTTTGCTCTGCTCGCCGGGCGAAAGAAGCCATCGATCTTATCGAGTTTGTCGAAGCGAGGCTTAAGATCCCGAACGATCCATTTGAAGGTGGGCTCGGTAACGGAGATGACTCAGACGCGACCAGTAATACTTCGCTGGCAACAATGAGCACGATTACTTCTGTCGATTCCGCACAACATGACTATGACTCGGATCGCGCCGAATACAGGTCGAGCAATTCGCCGGGGTTCGGTAGTAGCGGATACAGCATTCCTGGATCGGAAAATGGCAGAATGCTCGCCCTCATCCACACCAAGGGCAACATGCTATACACCTTGGGAAAGAACAGCGAAGCTGCAGTCGCCTTCGAGAGCGCCGTACTTATTGCTACGGGTCACAGGAAATCGGGCATTCGTGGACTCATTCACCAGATTCTCTACGCCTGCCTCAAGAGTTTGGTCAATGAAGTCGATCTACAGGCCAAGATGCAGAGCAAAGATCCTGTGCTACTCGCCCCGTCACAGGCCGAGGCGACAGCGCGTAATCTATTTCCTCCGTCTGGACAGCTGCCAGGTCTTGCGTGGATCGTCCAGCAAAGAGCCATCATGGGTGGAGTATCGACCACGAGCAATTCTTTACTGTCGCTGGCCAAGATCTACCAGGACGCAATGTCAAACTCCACGGAAGTCGGATCCCTTCGAACAACCAGTACCAAAGACATCCTTGCACTTTACTATCTCTCGCTCTCGCTACAGCGCAGTCCGTCCACGGCTAACAATGTTGGGATTCTCTTGGCGGGTGTTCAGCACAGTGCATTCGTGCCAAGAATGCCAGACGATGCGAACCCTGGTCCAAGCTTTCCAGGTGTCAGCCCTGGCAGTGGCATCAGTCTTGCGTTGTCGTACTACAACTATGGGTTGAACCTCGACAAGAACCATGCTCATCTGTACACGAACCTTGGCAGCTTACTCAAGGATATTGGCCAACTAGGCGTCGCCATCAAGATGTACGAGCATGCTGTTGGCTGCGATCCGAAGTTCGACATTGCTCTGGCTAATCTAGCAAATGCAGTCAAGGACCAGGGACGCGTTGCGGATGCTATTGGATACTATAAACGGGCTGTCGCCTCAAACCCGAACTTCGCGGAAGCGGTATGTGGACTGGCAACGGCTCTGAACAGTGTATGCAATTGGCAAGGCAGAGGTGGTGTGTTCGCTGATGATGGTGCCCGAGACCGTGTGCACGTCGATGAGAATGGGCGTCCTTCTGATGCCACTCGGAGCTATGGCTGGATGAATCAAGTCGTTGAGATCGTGGAGAAGCAATTGAAGGAAGGTGGGAGCTGGGGAATGGGTACACTTTCGCCGACAGTCATCAACATCCTTTGTCAAGAGCTCACCACTCATCTCATGTCCAATGGAGCTCGCGGAAATCTAGATACTGCTCTTCGAGCATCGTTGCGGTCTTGGTCTGGCAAGCCGTGGGAAGGATCTAGGATTGTCAGGCTCGTCGAGCGAGCTATCCGTCGCATTGGCTGGCAGTGGTACCAGGACCGCTACAAGGAAGGCAAAGAATACCCGAAGCAGCGATACACAAGACCAACGCTACCATTGGCATTGTCTTCGCCCACAGCACCAACCGTCCTACCGTTCCACACCTTCACGACGCCTCTATCTGCCAAAGGTGTTCGACAAATTTCTCAGCGCAATGCGCAGCGAATATCGGTCTCTACTTTGCGATCAGCCTGGCTCCCGAAGACAGTTTACCCTCCGCCGCCACCTCCTCGACCTCACCTTAATGTCGGATACGTCTCCTCCGACTTCAACAACCATCCGCTGGCTCATCTCATGCAATCCATCTTTGGCTTCCACGACCAAAAGTCCGTTCGCGCCATATGCTATGCCACAACTCCATCAGACAATTCGGACTTCCGCGCCCAAATAGAACGTGAGGCTCCTGTCTTCCGCGATGTCTCTACGTGGTCCACCGAGCGCCTCGTCAAACAGATCGTCGACGACCACATCCACATCCTCGTCAACCTAAACGGCTACACCCGAGGCGCCCGCAACGAGGTCTTCGCAGCGCGACCTGCACCACTCCACATGAGCTTCATGGGCTTCGCCGGCACGCTCGGCGCCGAATGGTGCGACTACATCTTCGCCGACGAGATCTCCGTCCCCGCAAGCACTCTCTCTCGCTGGCGCCGCAATGTCGCTATCGAAGACAAGCTCCACCCGGATGCATTGGCCGAAGACGACGAAGACTGGGTCTACAACGAGAACATCATTTTCGCCCGTGAAACCTTTTTCTGTGTCGACCACAAGCAGAGCGCTCCCGACGCTGATTGTCGCCCAGCCAAGCACATTAGCCAGTCTCAGAAAGACGAGCTCTGGCGCCAAGAACTCAAGCGAAGATGGAAACTCCGCAAGGAAATCTTCCCGACTAACGTCAGCGACGACGCCGTCATCTTCGGCAACTTCAACCAGCTGTACAAGATCGATCCGGCCACGTTCCGCATGTACCTGCGCATTTTGAGTTTGGTGCCGAACTCCGTCCTCTGGCTTTTGAAATTCCCCGACCTTGGCGAGCAGCACCTTAAGGCTTACGCTGAACAATGGGCCGGCAGCGACGTGGCACGACGCGTCATATTTACGGATGTCGCTAGTAAAGGCATGCACATCACGCGTGCCTCCGTCGTGGACTTGTTTCTCGACACGCCTGAATGCAATGCGCACACGACGGCGGCAGACGTGGTTTGGTCTGGCACGCCGATCTTGACGTGGTCGAGATGGAGTCATAAGCTGTGCTCGAGGATGGCGGGGAGTATTCTGTCGAGTGCGCTGCCGGAGACTGAGGAGGGGAAGACTGCGCAGAAGGAGCTGACTGTGAATGTGCCGTGGAAGGGGGAGGTTATTGCAAGGGAGGTGGATAGGAAGTTGAGCGGGGAGGATGGGGAAAGGGAGTACATCGAGAAGGCGGTTCGGTTGGGGAAAGGGATGCAGTATTGGAACGCGGAGGCTCGTCAATTTGTGCCCGATGTGCACAAAAGCGGCGGTACAGCTTCCATGGTCAGCACCACCTCCCCTTCGAAGACCGACGCCAGACCAAGCAAGAGAATCCGTCTCTCCCCTGCAGCCACACTGACCGATAGAACCGCTGCCTCCAACTCAGAAGAAGAGACGCCCTTCACAGGTCTCGCAAGAGGCCGCCTAACAGAAATCCGTCGCATGCTCTGGGAGCATCGCTGGGAATCTAGACTGTTCGACACGAAGCGCTGGGTCCGGGATCTGGAGCGGGCGTACTGGGTTGCTTGGGAGAAGTGGGTTGCAGGGGAAGGGGGCGATATCTGGCTGTAACGACACACACGCTATTCGCGAGGGATGAGCTTTTGGCCGGATCAAGTGGTGGAAGGGTTTCAGCGAGTAGGAGTTCGGAAGGGGAGGATAAGACTAGGTGGATTGTGGGAGCAAGTGAAATCTATGGAGTGGCTGCGACGCACTCCAGTGACAATGCAACACAGGGCAAGAATCTTTTGAGCGTGGGTGTTCAGGGATTATTCGTGATGGGAGAACTTCAACGACGAAATGAATTGACATAGGCTAGGAATTTTCCCGAGAGGACTTCCTGCGAAGGATACCAGTATTAGTAGTGAGTATGTAGTCAGCGATACCCAAGAAGCAAAAGCAGAGACATGGTCAGGAAACAGACAAACAACCGCCGAATTTCCTGCCCTTTGCCGACCAGCCACTGTGTTCGACGCCGCCGCTCCCAACTACTTCAGCATTCGGGCAGTGACGCGCGAGCGTTACGACCAGCTGCGACCGGTTGACGACGCCATCTGTCAGACCGGTTGACAAAGAGCCGCCCAGACCGGTTGACGGCCATTTACCTCTCTCGCTCAACACTTACCTACAGCAAGGCAGGAGCGATTGGCTAAAGGCGTCTGCACCTGCCTCGTCAATACCTTCCGCAGCACCGGAATGGCAGGAGCGACCGGCCAGCTGCCTGCGCACCTGCCCTTTTGGCTCGTTGCTGCGGCGGGCGCGTCCAGCGACACTCGCGGTTGCCTTGCTGAATGCTCTCTGCGGCAGGCGCAGTCGTTCTTGAGGTCGCCGCTGCTAGGCGAATGCCCGACCGCTGTTATTAACGCTGCATCTGAGATGTGACCGGAACGCGAAGAGTCAGAGAGACAGGTGATAGGAGAGTCAGGACAGACAGCATTGTTGTAGAACGCGCTACAGCAGAACCGTTCCAGACCGGTTAGCCAAAACTTCGATAGGACTTATCGGTCGCCGGTTGACTGGAAGTTTTTTGGCTGAGACCGGCTGACGAGGCCTTAGGTAGAGACCGGTCGACTGGCATCTTTCGGCCTTGTGGGTGGTGATAGAAATGCTGCGAGAGCGACGGTGACGAGGTGTAAGGCAGCGGTATACGTCTGTGGAATACGTCCGTGGTGTGGGATGCCAGCGGACTGTGCATGCACGTATGATCAAATAGGGGAAGGTATCAAGAGTGTTCTTTCACCTCTATATTCTTGTTCCTGTTTTCGTCATCTGGATGCACTTTCGCCGAGGATCTGAAATATTGTGCTAATCGAAGGGTCAGCCTGGTGTTGGGCCTCACTTGAGAGCGACTTGAGTGTCATCATTTGAGTCAGTACGAACGATCAACATGAAAGATCGGGCTAGGGAGGTTGCTGTGTGAATTTTGACAGTGTTTTGTTTCCCTGATTTCATGACATTTCCGGCCAGGGAGGGCGCTGAAGGTCCGGATATCTGGCTGACCAGATCAGCAGGCTCGATATGAGCCTCGCTTGAGCGTCAGGTCGTTCGTTGAGACTCAATATGAAGATTGGGCCAGGGAGGCCGCTACAAGGGTTTTTGATACAACACTAGTTTTAATGACTTTCCTGGCCAACAAGGAGGCTGGAGGTCTGGAGGTCTGGAGGTCTGCGCGGATAACATCGGCAGGCTTGAGACGAGCGTTAGTTGAGCGTCACAAGTTCTCGTGAGAATCCGGCCAGAGAGACCTCTGCATGGATTTGACACAATAAAGGTACGAATGGTTGCATTTTCAATCTAGACTAATGATGGTCCAACAGCATACTCCCCGTATCGACCAGCCGCACAATCTAGTGGTCCACAGCTGGTTTCCGTTCCGTTTTCCGGCCACCTTACTCCTCTTCTTCCTCTTCCTCGACCCTCCCCGCTCCCATATGGTAGCTCAGTAGAGCCGCCGAACTGCCAATCGCGCCCCCAACAACGACCTCGTACCAATGGTGGTACCTTGTGAACACCATAGTCATCCCTACGTACGTAGCAAACAACAAGGGAGCCAGGACGACCGCAATTCGCTAGAAACCGGCATCGTGACGCGCGGGTCTGCAGTTTCTGCTCTTGTAGAAGAGGTACAAGCTCAAATAGCCCATACCAGCCACGCGATGTTGGCATGCCCAGAAGGAAAGCTCTCGAGAGCATTCGCCATCCTGGAGTCCTCCCTACCGGTACATATCTCGCTGACCGTGAAGAAAACGCGTTGAAAGCCAGTGCCATGTCGGAGAGCGAGAGCGGAAACATCTGGTTTGCAAACGTCGAGAAAATGGGGCCGGAAACCGTCGATGGTCTTCTTCAATACGACCTGATCAATTAGCATACCGTCGGAAGGCCTCTATCCGGCATTTTGACTTACTTGGAACAATGTGCTGACCACCGAAGCGTACGCCGCACCTAGGCAATGGTATGCATAGTCGTTGAACGATCGTACCCAAATTTGCGCCAGCAGGATGCACAGTGTCGGGAGGCCGCTGCATAGGAGACCGGCAATTAATGGACTGAAGATAAGTTTTTGGTACGGGAACGCGATTTCTGGCCATACGATATCGCCGGAGGTGCTGTACGTCACTGGGAAGACTCTGTTGTAAAGAACAGGGGAGTGAGCAAGCCCTATAGCGGCGGCGACAGCGCCGAGTATGAGGAGGAGCAACCAGTCATGCTAGGTCTGGGCGAAGAAACGGCGTGATTGACGTGCGAGGCGCGTGTAGTTGATCCGTGGGAAGGCCTCACGGACAGGCTCGCCGAGCAGCGCATTTGACTCCATGACTTCTATCATTTGTACCCTCAAAGACTGCCCGATGGGTACAAAATGGGTTCGGAGCAAATTACGTTGTTTTCCGGCCAGTGAAACGGAAGTGATACGAGTAATGTGAACGAAACGTGAGCGCAAAGTGGTTGTTTAGAAACAGACGGGATTTACGATGTAATGTCCGGGCGGGCTCTGCCTGCCTTTTGCCTTACGCGCCCGGAAAACATCTCCTAACCAGGTAGTCCTTCTTCATGCAAGGCATCCACTGACCTCACATACGAAGCATTTCGTCATGCCATGTTGATCATCGTCGGAATCTTTCCCCGTAGTTATTATCCAATAGAACTGTCAAACATCACGAGCGTAGAATTTTCTACGGAATTCGTCCCCGGATCACGAGCGCACATCGAAAGTATAAGTACGTAAAGTAAGTCAGGTGGTCTTTAAGTGACTCGTTCTCATCAACTACGCACGAAACAATCCAGGAGTCATCTCAGATTCAATCGAATAAAACTGTCCAATATGGCTACCAACGTTGGCCACGAAGTCACCTCCGAGGACGTCCGCAAAATCGAGGCCCAAGAAGCCAAATTCCATGGCGGCAAGCTCCCAGTCTCGAGGAAGGCGGCGAAGCAGCTGCTCTCAAGGTTCGTCTTCTCACCCTTTCTCAACACGATCCACGTATCCTAACAAGCAATCTTACAGCAAAAGCTCTCGGAACAAGAATCCAAAGCCGAGCAAATCGACCGCGTCAAGGCCAATCTCCCGCTCCCCGACCAGCCAGTAGGCGGTGCGAGCGCCGATCTTCAGTCTGCGGATCAGAGAACGGTCAATGTGGGCAGCGGCGGTGTCAACGTGAAGTTGGGAGCTAGTGAGAATGGACTGGGAGGAGGACCGGCGACCGCGGAGAGCAGTGCACGGGTTGATGGGGAGGAGTTGCGGAAGCCGACCCAACCGTAATTCGGTCGACTTCGTTCTTGAGCTCTGCTCAGAGGGCGCACAACACTCTCGCTGTTGAAGGTCGCTGATCTCGCGACACACCGGCGTACGTGATTCCATCGAGATCCCGCTACGCGGTACTCAATATTGATCAATGGTCGATACTTTTCATGCTCTTGCGAGTACCTGACATTTGACATGCCTAGCTCGAATTCGTGCATCGCCGAACAACAACTGGTGGCGTGAAGGGCGACAAAAAGAGGTGCCGCAACGTCAGATTCTCGTTGCCCTGCCACGGTTCACCACCAAACTCACCTCCGCATCGCTTTGCCCTGACTCCTTCGAGAGTCCCTCCTCACTTCATCCCCACTTATCACTTGTAGCCCTAGCAACAACGGTCTTGATATATTCGATCCCCCAAAGTTTGCGTTAAAAACGTAGAATTTGCGAGAGTACGTGCTCGCGGGGGCTCATGATCACCAAAAGGTCGTGAACTCCCCGATATTATTGCTTTTTGGCTCGCTAACAACGATGGAAAGTGCAGGTGGTGGCGTGGACGTGTAATGGAAATGATATTGACTACCAACATTTACGTGCTTCAAATCCGCTCGTAATTGGCATTGAAGTGGTCTGACAATTTTGATTGTGGGTGTTCACCTCCTTGCTAAAACTCGCGTTGTCGCGTTGTTGCCGAAGCCTTGCACGGTCGCACAGTCGGATCCGCGTCCAGGTAGCGAAACTGCCCACCGCACCAACCCAACGCTTCTCGTTGATAAGTGACATCTTCTCTGCAGACACGCGATGCGGCTCCTTTCATCAATCGTGTCCACACGTTGCCCATGTGCGGAGGTACCATATGGCAAGTATCTAAGCAACCGTCTCAATCGATTCGGATCAGACCAGGCAGGAAGGCTGGCTCGTCTACAACCGCACCGGCAGTCTTGTAGCGAGAAGATTTTGAACATGATCGTGAATTTCCCCCATGACGCAATGTTCGTTGCATTGTGATTTGACCTGCTCACCGTGTAGTCTGACGCCTGCCCAGATTCTGGTCCAGTACAAAAGACGACGCTGTCAGCCATCATTGCCATAGCTGTGTCTCGGTGACGCTGCAGCGACCATGTTCATCCTGAGATTGAACCTGCTCTTGCAGACTGAGAAGTGGTCGCGATGATTCCATCCTTTACGTGACACCTTCCTCATCCTGATGCCGCGCCACCAGCAGCCGCCCCACCCTCGTCCCCGTCCTTAGGCACTAAACCTCTCAAGCTCAGATCGTAGACCACATCTTCCACCTTCTTGACGCTGTACTTGACCCCATCACTTCTCCTCCGCAAATTGTCATTCTTCAGATTCAGCAACTGAAACCCCGCATGCACGTCCTTGATGAATCGACTGATCTGTAATGGACGAGCGTAGTCGCCCATTGTGACTGCATTCGGTGCCAGCCTGGCCAACTCTTCGATCGTGGACGTCAATGCGAGGAGGTATTCTTCGATGGTGATGTGGAAGGTGTCTTTCTCAGGGGGCTTGACGTTGACGGGGACGTTGAGAAACGTTCCCAAGTCTTCGAGAGTGAGCAACCGCGTAGAGGACAGCCATTCGTGGAGCTGCAGGGTGGACAGGATTGACTGAATCTGGTGGCTCCAGAGAGAGTTGTATTTGTAGAATGGATAGGCGGAGGCGGTCGACGCGAGGGCCTGCACTGTGAGGGATTGTTGTTGAAGGAGGGCAGCGCAGGGAGAGAGGATTTGGTCTGGGAGAAGTGGAGTGGGCGTGTTGTGGATGCGAGAGAGGTGAGAGGTGATTACGCGGGACTGTTTCGAGAGGTCATCGATTATGGCGCGCAGGGAGTCGCGAATGGCGGACTCTTCGTCGATCTTGGTTTGGAGGGTCGTGAAGATTGAGGGGTCGATGTTCGGAGTGGAAGTGGTCATTGTGGTGGTGAACTGTGATAAAGAGTGCTTTGCTATGCCGAGATGTCTCCAGTCAAGTCTAGAGGCCTTGGAGGGAGCGAGTGTAGGCTGAGAAGAGAGAGCGACTGCCAGGGAGAGCAAACGATTGTCTGGGGAAATTTTGTGAATACCGTGGTCGTGAATTTTAAGCTACGGCCATGCACTGTCGATCATTTTCGCGTAGGAAGACGTCATGCGGCAGCTCGTGTAGTTCAGGAATCAGCTATCTAACTCAGCCCTCGTGTTCCAATGTCTTTCTTCTGCTCCCTTGGATCTCTTCTGCTACCTTGGATCGATCGACAACTTGCAGTCTGTCTGGAGCCCGCCCACTTGTGGGACGACTACGCGTCTGACCATCATGTGCGTCAGAAGATACTGAGCATTGTACTTTACTCCGGTAGATACTCATTGAGGGTTGGCCACCGCATCAGTCAGAAGTACGACAGTGACATTGTTCGTTAATCAGATAGTCCTGTGAGATCATACCAAGTCCGCCTGTCCGTGTCACTAGCCTCCACGATCAGGAGGCCGCCCTCTGAACAAGAGATGGCTTGTCCGACGTCCATCATCTCGCTCAACTCAGACGGTCAAACTCATCGAAGCCTTAACAACCAAATCTCTTCCCCAGCATCTGCAGAGCAGAGCGACTGATGAAAAGGCGATGTCTTAGCATCACAAGGCGGCAGTGTAAGACCTCGGACACAATGCCAGAGTGTCATGCGCAAGCACAGAGGACGACTCCAGCGACAGTACAAAAAGAAGATAACAGTTGGGACATCCTGTCGGATATCTTCTAGCTGTTAAACTAGAAAGAACAGATACTACTATTCGGATGTCAGCAATGTTCCTCACGGACGATCTGGATGCTCTGGGTGGTGAGACGTACCACTTGATCTAAGCCAAAAGGCAAAGACTGCAGGTCGTGTTAGCGAAATCGAAATGTATGGGTAGGGAGAGTATTTCTTACGATGCTAAAGGTTGGTAAGAGGTTTGGACGACAGAGAGAAGTTCTTCTGTTTTTCGAAAAGGCGCTAAGCCGCTTTCGTCGGCGTGACGAAACTTGAACCGAGAAGGCCAGGCAACGACCGGCAAGACATCGGGAAGTCCAAGAACTTCACTCGACATGACTCGGCTCTACCAGGCTCTGGGAGCAAATGACTCGATATTGGCTGTAATTGAAGCGCTCAGCCCACTGTCAACCGTTCAGGGGCTCCCGAGGTCGGGCTGCAGCGGAAAATCTTGGCCGCCCGCAGCCGTTTCGATACTGTAATTGCAGCAACGAAGACAGGTCATTCAGACAGACAGCAACACCCTTGCATTCGACGATCGTGTTCAATTCACGTCGGGAACACTCGAATGGCGACAAATTGCTGGAAGTTCAGCGGCATCACTTGCTAATGACGACAGCTACACAGGCTAGCACACCATCCAAGTCTACACAATTTATTGACGAGACAGTAGATAAGCTTTCGCTCACAGCATACTGCACCAACAGACTTGCTCACCCCATGGGTGCTCTACGGACGACAGCGCGCACCTTCCAACTCGACCTGAAAGATCTCGACCGCTTCCTTGACCGTGAGTGTACCTGCCAAGAAACAAAACTTACGACACCTGAGCTGAAGGCAAGCCCCCATCCTACCCAGCGGGCGCTCGCGCTGAGCCTCCTAGCTCCTAAGCCCCCCAAAGCCAGGCACAGCATTCGCATACTTTATATTTTACTATTGCACACTTGGCGTTCAGAATCCGCACACGCAAAGACCCTTCCGACTCTGGCTAACACCCGGTTGCGTTGGAAGCGAAAGGCCTGCAACCCCTCCATTTACGCCCGGCCGGTTGTTCACTCGCCCTCCGGGGCACGATGAACAGCTTACGATCGAGTACGCGTGCGGACGTACGACCCCGACCCCCAAAAACTGGCCCTGCTCTTGTTCCCTGCCCGGGGGGGACTTGGTTTCCTGTCCGGGGGAAACAACTGCCGTGTGTTCTCGATGAAGCGCTTTGCGTGAGAGACGCCGACAGGGTAACATATTCACGCCCGTGGCGGCACCCCATGTAGGTTCTATATCCAGATAGGCCATGGGTTGCGCCCGGAAACGTTTTGCTCGGGGTCATGTTGTGAGATTGTGCATTTGTGATTGTACTTTTTGCTTTTTTGCAGGTCTCGAGATTGTTCCTTTTTTGCTTTTTTGCAAGTTTCGAGATCGTGCGCTGGGCCACTGCAAGCGCTACCTACTACCTACGGGCTATACCTATAGGCTATAATTCACCATAACGCCCTTTTCACACAACATAGGTGCTGTATACCGTTTTATCACACCTGCATACACTATAGCTTACAACACATCTGAGATCAGGACTCACATGCATCTAAGAGCTAGATCTGACCTGCCAGGCATGACTACAATTGCTGAGCGTTCTTGCCATGTAAGGCCTATGATTCCTTCCTGGGTCAAGGAGGGCATTGAAGGTCTGAAATCATTTCGCTGCTTAAGTAGGTAATTTGGTTAAGTGTTACTTAAGTGTTAATGTGTACAAAAAATTTGCCCTGGACTCTATGGCACAGAGGGCGCTGTCAGGATGAAGCGAGACAGGTGTGGAAAAGCTCACGACTTCTTGCCACAGTCTGCCTACTCTGCAAGTTGTACTAAGTGAACTTGATGTGATGTGCGAGACATCTGGTCTGCCGCATGTCGTCTGGCTCATGCAGTCATAGTTATTTTTGTTCTCTTCAATTTCTTGTCTTGGGCTCTCAATCAGTGACCGTTGACCTTCGCAGCAGCTTCCTCTCGCAAGCAGCGACTACAGCAACAATCTCCACCCAGCACTTCGCGCAGCCTGCTCCTCCTCACGCGATAGTCCTTCTCCCGCACATCGGTATAGTGGTTCCACACCTCCTCGTCTTTCTTCACCCCAATCCATTGCGCGTCCGTTGCCTCGTCCCCCGCCGCAACCACCTTCTCCTCCCTGACACGCAGCCTCCTGACACCACCGCCTTCCCAAGTCACTCCCGGCTCACAACTGTGATTCGCCAAGCACCACAAGGGGTACACGCTCGCGGTCTCCGGCTCTCCTGACCAAGTGGATAGTTTGGCATCAGCCACACCCCGAAACTTCGCATAGAGCGTCTGGATGACCCACCAGTCGTAGCACTGCAGCCACTTGCGGGAGTAGGGAGTGAAGGAATCTGGGCGGGAGAGCATGAGGAGCTCGAACCATTGTAATGGGAGACTCGTGTGGTGGGTCAGGCTGTACGGGAGTGTCTTTCTGAGCGCGGGACCTCGAGTCGGTGGTGAGTCGCTTGTGTCAAGATGTTTCGGGGCGTGGTCCTCATTGAAGTCGCCCCAGAGGTACTTGCACTCGAAGAGCTCAAGTGGGTGACGGTCTTGTGTCTCCGCCATCTGAAGGGCGCGGATAATCAGAAGGAAGTACAGATCCCACTCGGGTGTGGTAGAGCTTTCGGCGCGACCAAGATTGGCGGCGTCGGTCGTCTCGCTGTGGCTGCCGGAACAGAATGGGGATGAAGCGGGTGGGTAGCCATCATCGGTGGAAGCGTCATCGAGATTGGGCTTGTGGTATGATTCGGCGATGGAGAGACATTCGGGACTGCAGAAGGGGATGTCGCAGCCAGGACAGGATTCTGCTGAGGTCTTTGTGTTGTCGGAATTGAGGTCGCCGGCGCAGGCGTCGCAGAGGGAGGCGCCGTGAGGGCGAATTGCGGTCAGAGGAGACCGCTCGGTGAGGACTGTGGTGCCGGGCGGGAGATCTTTGACGGCGAAGAGGCCGAGTTGGGCCGTGGTGGTGATGTAATTGTTTGACGTGGATGTAGGTTCTAAAATGCGATCTGCTTTGCTGAGGGCAGCCGCGCCAGGGGCTGGGTCGCAGTTGCCAGGGTTTGCTGCTGCTGCTGCTGCGGCTGTCAAATCCGGTAGGAGCGACTTGCGAGCCTCGATCATTCCCTCACTTGCAAAATTCAGCTGTCCATTTATCTCTGCAAGTGCTTCATCGCTCATCCTATCTCCTTCAAAATCGTTCCAAGGGTATACTTCCCTCCGACATGCGCCCATTGAGAAGGCACCAGATCTATTTCCACACTCGACCGCGTCGTCGTCACACTCGAATAGCGAAAACGTTACGTCGCTATCGCTCTTGATCCACCTCCGTACATCGTCGTTGTCGTGCTCCTCACTCAAAGTTCGCACGGCACGCTCCCACAATCCGATCGCATTTGAGTCCGCGCTGAGCGCTTTCAAGCACCTGAGGATCACCAAAGCACACATGTACTGCGTCGCATCTCTGATGGACTCGCAGTCCCCTTCGTCGCAACGCTCATCGATGCCTGCCTCATCCAGGTCTCGTAGCCAGACAGCTTCAATGTCCCCACCACCATCCTTGTCGTACTCGCAAATCGTGAATGCAGTCAAAGCATCACCTAAAGCCAGCTCTGGATAAGTCAGTGCTTCATGGACCGTGCTCTCTGCAGCAGCAACTCTGGCGGAACTCCGTCGAAGTTCTCCAGAATCCTTGGTATCCTAACGGAAGTGAGGTGGTGGCGTAGTAGTAGAAGTTGAAAGTACTGTCTTGATCGACTCTTGAATCCTTTGATAGGTCGAAGTTCGAGGAGCTCAACATATTCGCCGCTTGGCCCTGTCTCTAGTATCCGATGAGTTTGGGGCCCGTATAAGCCGGTTGTCACGGTGCAGTGAATGAGGTCACGCAGGTAGCTGGGAAGAGCTGCCAGATTGTACAACCATGGACCAGCAGTCTTAAGATCTTGCTCGTTCAAAGTCATGGTGACAGACCGTACTATAGGTTTCGATGGCTATCGTCCCACATCAAAAGATGCTGCTCTATTTGCACAATGCTCTTGGCATGTGCCCGAAAGTGCACATACGGCGGGCTTTCGCAAACCTATCGCTGACCGGATCTTCTTACTGGTGACTTGTCTCTACAAGTGTGCATCAACGAATACTTGAGTGGCAGATTGCGCGTGTGGACAGAACTCAAGGGTTGAATGCCATCGTGATTCTAGGCAACACCGGAAAAGTACGATACCTGGGTCCTGGGCGTGTGTTGCTAGACTTGACGACTGGCTCCGCAGACTAATTCGAAAAAACACTTCCACGTACAGGACATAGCGAGGCACCAGCCTAGGTCAGGCGGGCACTGCAGACACCATTGGTCAATTCCCACTTCTACGTCGCCGTCATTGTCGGCTCACCACCGCCACACTCGCCATCATGGCGTCCCCCGCCAACGAACCAACCACAGCCCAATCGGACACTCGCCTCCCATGGCCCTTCTCTCTCCCCAATCAATCCCAACCACCAGTCCTTATAGCCCAAGGTGCAGAGGCCCTCCTCTACCGCACTACGTATCTCTGCCCTTCCACACTCGCAGCACTCAAAGTCCGGCCTTCGAAAAAGTACCGGCACAAGGTGTTGGACGAGAGGTTGACGAAGCAGCGGGTGTTAGCTGAGGCGCGGGTGTTGGTCAAGCTGGCTGGTGTGGCTGGTAGTTCTGGAGAGGATGCGTGGGGCGTTCCAGGGGTGTATGGTGTTGAGTGGGACGTCGGCCGTAAGGTTAAGGGGCTCAGGCACTTGAGGTCCGCTTTACGGCAGCAGGAAGCCGGAGCGGGGCGGGCAGAGCAAGATCAACCACCAACCGAGGCAGTATCAAGCAACAGTCCCACCCCGAGTGGCGGCGGCGCCTGGCTGCTAATGGAATGGATCGACGGCACGTCCGTCAAGCAACTCATCCGTGACTGGGACGCATGGTTGCGGCAGACCTCCGGCAATCCGACAACAGGCAATACAACATTATTACTCACAGACGAAGAGAAACAAGCAGGCGAAGAAGAGCTCAAAGGGCTACTGCGTCGAATTGGCCGCGCTGTGGCGGGCATGCACTCCAAGGGCAGCGTTATACATGGAGACCTAACCACCAGCAACCTGCTCGTGCGGAAGGTTGGGGGCCACGCTGCGTTGAAGGAAGTGCAGCCACAGCAGCAGGAGCCGCAGCAACCACCATCTCAAACGGCCTATACTCAAACGGCCAGCGATCCATCCACAAACGACCACGGTGGCCGTCTCCCAAGACCAGACCTCTCTGGGGAAATAGTCCTCATAGACTTCGGCCTCGCCACAACGTCAGTTCAAGATGAGGACCGGGCTGTTGACCTCTATGTTTTGGAACGGGCGTTTGGCTCAACCCATCCCAGACAGGAAGCGTTCTTTGATCAGGAGGTCCTGCAAAGTGCTGATGGGTATAGAGGTGCGTGGAAAGGCAGTGGTGTGGTACTGAAGAGGTTGGAGGACGTCAGGTTGAGGGGGAGGAAGAGGAGTATGCTGGGCTGACACGAACGACCTGAGCGACTAGGCCAGCGGTTGGTATGTATGGAGCAGCAGTGCTTTGCAGACAGGCGAGCGAGCGGCAAATAGAAACCGAGTTAACAGTATGTAGCAATGACTGGATGAGACATTCCTTCATATCCTCGTGACCAAGGAATCACAGGACTGGGCTCGAAATGCTCCTTGCTCAAGTACCTAGTAGCACGAGGGACAACGAGGCGGTGATATGTGATGAGCTGCAGCCATGACAATCATCCCACAGATGTCTCAGCTTCGTGGTGTTGATATATCGATACTCCCAAATTTTAGAACATCATTCCTCTCATTCTGCTACATTTTCACCAGCATAGTGTTAGCGGTTCAACACGCCTTAGGCCTGGCATTGAGAGCGACGCCCTCTCCCGTGCCGTGACTATAGGAGACCTCAGTTCGATCCTGGGTGCTGTTATCGGAAAACGTTCTTTTTTGCTTTTCCGTGAGCTGTTGTAGGTTAGACAAGACTCTCAATTCACTTTGCAATGCAACGAAGATCACGCCAGTGAAGTGCATGAAGGCTGTGAATGATATTCGATGAACCATAAGTTTGTCAGTACCCGCCTCAACACCGTCGCTAGAAATAGCAATCCTGAAGAACACCTCGCTCATCCTGATGGCGGGACGACCTCAGCCGCTGTCGACGTTGCCTTGTCCTCAATACACGAACCCAAATTCGCGACAGCAAAATAGCCCTTATTCTCAATCACTCCTCTATCCTTGACCACTGCAGTGTACTTGATCACCCACTGCGGCTCGACGTCGCCTCCCAGCAACCCTGTTGCGGCCTTTCCTTCCCCATCCTGTGTCGGCGGCGGCCACTGGGCCTCAATCACTCCCGCTCCACCCTTTCCCGGGCCCAACAGCTCCCTCGTCGTGCCTGGCGGAAGGATGTCCGTGCAGTCGTTGTGTGTCAGCAGCTCGATATTGTGCTCTTTCGCATACATGATGAGCGTTTTGGGAACGACGCAGCAGTCCTTTACGTTTATCTGGTCGACGGAGGGACGGATTTTCACTTCTGGTAGGAAGCGTGCAAGGCGAGCCGAAGAGAACTCTGACAGGCCAAGTTGGGAGATCGTTCCCTTGTCGTGTAAGGATTCCAGGACGGCCCAGGTTTTCAGCTGCGCGGAGAAATTCTCGGATTCGTGGTTGCTGTTGCTGTCGGAGCTTGAAGATCCGTCGATGGTTGACGAATCCTCCTGTCCGTCATCTTCTTCGCCGGACTCGTCGTCGGCGTCGAAGCTCACGCCCGGGTAGGAGACTATGAGGAGATCGATGCTGCTGACGCCGAGCTCGCGTAGGACTAGTTCGACGGCTTCTTTGGTGTGGGCGCAGCGGCGGGAGGCAGGGATGTGCGGGAGGTAGAAGAGTTTGGCTGTTATGTCGTAGGCTTCGCGGGGTTCGGTGAGGGGGGTTGGCCGCCAGGTGGGCACGTAGAGGGTATCTTCAGTGGATGTCTCTGGGGAGGTCGTGGTGCTGTGTTGGGGAGGGCTCTGAAAGGAAAAGTTGGCATGAAGGGAGTTGATCAATTCGACATTAGATTTGCTGAATGTCGGGCGGCGGAGGACGGCCTGGCCGGAGGACATGATATTGCTGGTAGAGAGTATCAACTTCATCTTGAAGTCGTGAGGGCCGTTCCGTTCATGTAGTTCTGCCTATTCACTCGGACGACGCCAGACGGGCTCTATTGATGCGGCTACACACAGCGACGGTCTTTCGCAGCAAATGTGTATGCAGCGCTGTGTTAGCGTTGTCATGGAACAAGAAAAGAAGCATCGAACTTCCATCTCGTATTGCAGTTGTAGTGGGGCAGTCCAGGTCGGATATTGTGTCCGAGTGTGTGCAATTTCTTTGATAATCGCCTGTTGCGCTTCTTCTCTTCCTCATACACCACCGCAGCCAGATCCGTGGCCAAGCAAAATGCCCATCAAGTATGACTTACATGATTTCTGTGAAGACTCTATAGACTAACGCACACCGACAGCTACCTCATCTTGCTCAGCCGGCAGGGCAAAGTGGTTAGCAGTCCCCTTCCGTGGTCACCCACCTTCGTACCAGTGCGAAATGCAGACCCAAGATACATAGGCTAATCATCAAATTCGTTCCTCTTCTTCAGAGACTTGCCAAATGGTTCATTACACTGTCTCCCAAGGACAAGGCGAAAATCGTTCGAGATGTCTCTCAACTCGTCCTGTCACGACGGACTCGAATGTGCAACTTTCTTGAATACAAAGGTGCCTCTTCCCAGGCGCAACCCTTCGTGAACTTGTGCTGACACTCTTCCCTACCCTTCAGACAGCAAAGTCGTCTATCGTCGCTATGCTTCTCTGTTCTTCATCGCCGGATGCGACTCCACAGACAATGAATTGATCACACTCGAGATCGTCCATCGATACGTCGAGCAGATGGACAAGTACTACGGCAACGTCTGCGAGCTCGACATCATATTCAACTTCCAAAAAGCATACTTCATTCTGGACGAGCTACTTCTCGCTGGCGAAATGCAGGAAAGCAGTAAGAAGAATGTGCTGCGATGCATAAGCCAGGAGGACAGCCTTGAAGATATGGAGGTAAGCCCTGACTTCTCGTGATACGCTGTCGTCGACCACCATCTATCCTTCCTTGTTGCTGTGTGTCTTATGAGCCGCAAAGACTAATAGCGGTCTCCGTCTATCGTGCAGGTTGAGGAGGAGGTCACCAAAATTATGTGATGGACCTGTTGCCAGCAACATGTCTGGTCTACCTGGCGCCCTCAAAGCCAGCATTGTTCCAACCCATCTTCTTGGTTCGAACATTTTTCGAGGATGCCATCTGTGGCAGCACGTTTCTGCGACCAGGATATTGACGATTTCGATTCCAGGAAGTTGCGAATAACCTCAAAGAGGTCGGCATAATTCAATAAGCCCGTCATCTGGTTCGGGAGGGCGCCGTGGACATACACGCACATTTGCACCGAACTCTGCATTTCATCGGCTTAAAGCATAGCAAGGCGTTGGCAGGATCATGGGAATTGGTAAGCAAGGGGACACTAGATCTGTGACTTTGCAAACAAAGTCAAGTACCATGATGCTCTCACGAGCCGTGGACAGTGTGCATAGAGTGATCCATGATTGTTGACACGCAGCATGGGCAAATGCAAGCACTCGATTCAACCTGAGCTACTCGCTCGATTGGCAGGTGACGCTCTCGACATCTGGAATGCTCTTTGGGCTGTCTCAGCAGCCACGTGCAGCTACCTGACTATCTAGTGTTGCGCGACGTCAACAGTCACATGCGTTGACCATCAGCAACACCATTCTGACTCTCCCACGCTGTCGCTGCGATCAACGGTCGAGTTGGCAGGCTGCCTGATCTTCATGCTCCGGATGGTACCGCTGATTGGCTGGACCTCGGCTGCTCCACCTTGGCCAGAACGACGCCCCCTCAGCGTACTCGACAACCTCACTTCATCCTACCCACTGCACTCCTATCGACATCGTTATGGACACGTCGCGTATCACCACTGCCTGCTAGACGGTCGCCCGTCTAGCTATTCGCACTACGGTAGAGCTGTCTCTGCAGCCAGCCTGGATCTCTCCTCCGATAGTCGTCTAGTTTGTCAGCGCAGACAAGCTCAACCATCGCCTGAACAAAGAACAACTCGTTTTCGTTTTCTCGGGCCATCACAAACGCGCCCGCCAACCCACAGGTCATAGCGTGCCGCGGAACACGATCCCAGGCATCGCGCGCGCATAGACTAGCACTGGACTCAAATGCGCATGCAGGCTGACGCAGCTTCTCAGTAATCAGTCAACATGAAGGTACGTACATTTTCTACCCTGCGCGGCCTCCCATCTGCACGTACTGACAGCACAAACTAGTTCATGCCCAATCGCGACCTCGACATCGTTACCTCGGCTCTCAATTTCTCGACGCCCGATTTGAGCGTCGTAGGAGGATGCGATCTCTACACTACCAAAGCCGCTGGTGGCGACAAAAAGCTGTACAAGACGATCGAGAATGGGCTCGAGGAACAGTACCAGGCGCGAGTCACCTTATCGCATTCACTTTCGCCGCCTGAAGCCCGATTGATGGCGCCAAGCCTGAATCTCAGCCGCAGCAGTCCGTTCGGCAGCATGGAGAAAATCAGCTCGCGGCGAACCTACGCGTATCTGATTGCGACGCTCAACGCAAGTCATCCCGATTACGACTTCTCTCACACCCTGAGACCGACAGACTTCAAGCGAGAGAAAAGCCTTAGAGCGGTAATCAACAACGTAGACACCACGCTTTACAACTTGAGGCCTAGACCGTTCAATTCGTACAAGCCTGTCTACCCACCTGGCTCTATGCTTCCGCCTCCTGGTCAGCCAAGCTGGGGTCCTGCCATGTGGGGATTGATCGATCAGCAAATGAGCCTCAAGGAATGCCACATTTACCGATATGCGCCCGACCTTGATCCGTTCGAGGAGGACGAAGAAGGCGGCACGATATGGTCGACCAACTACTTCTTCTTCAACAAGACTCGTAAGAGAGTCTGTTATCTGTACCTGCAAGGAATCAGCGTGCTGTCACAGTCTGCCAAGGATGGCGGACTGATGACACCGATCAAGTCCAAACGTCTAGCTGACGACGAGAGCGACGGATGGTTGACGCCTGATCTGGGCGCGCGAAAACGTGCACGGTACTGGTTGGGCGACCGAGATGGTATCGAAGTCGTCCCGCATGAAGACCCTGATGTTGAGGTCGTAGGATCACGAATTGTCATTACAGATGCGCCAACAGCGGGATTGGACGAACGAAGTAGCGACGAAGAAGGCTTTGGGCCGCCAAAGAGACCGGTGGTCGACGAACATCACAATTATCTTCTTAGTGACGAGGAGACGCGCAGCACCCGCAGTATGAGCAAGTCGACCGCCAGGGGTGTGAGTGAGGAGGTAGTCGGGCGGATGGAAGTCTGAGGCACGAAAACACAGGCCACTGGCGTCTAGGATTTGGATTCTTACGGAACTGAAATGTGTACAACTACTAATGATACCCACTTCGCCATGGCGACGGCGTTCAGGCAGGCCGGTGAGATGCGGCTCTGCATTGTGACGACGTGCGAAGCATCTGCATTGAGACGAGATGGCGTATTGGAGCATGTTTGGGAATTTGTTGTTAAGGAGGGGCTCAGTTGGCAAATGAGCACTCCTCGAGCTGTGGCCTTCGCTTTCCGAGGATATAGGGTTCTCCCGAGAATAACAATATCTTCTCACACGCACTGCTTCGTCCTTGACCCTGCTCTCTGTCTGCTGTGATAAGTCGTACAATGAGACCCTCACGATGGATCGCAAGCCAACCAAACTTGCACTCAGCAATACATATATGTCCTCAGTGTCTCCGAGCTCAGACACAGTCAACCGGCGTTCGCGTAGCACTTCCCCACACGCGTCACCCTTAACGTTCCACGACCCTATGTTTTGACACCACGAAGTCGGCTGGCTTGATCAATACACGAGTGAAGACGGACCTCACCATGGGCGAAAAGGAGGATAAGGAGAAAGCTGAGAAGCTGGCTGCGGCAAAAAAGAGGGTATGCGCCTACACCATCCTTGGGGCTACCACATTACGACCTCGTCAACTTCATCTGCACAACTCTGACTTGTTTGATAGGTTGCGGCGTTACAAAAGAAGAAGAAAGCAGGCGATAAGGCAGGCACCAAATCAAAAGAGAAGGTCGACAAAGATGAGCCCAAGGAGAAGGAAGTGGCCGATGCTGAGCCCGACGAGCAGGAGGAGCCCAAGGAGGATACCGTCCCTGCCGCGGAAGATGAAGTGAAGCCAACAACAGAAGATCCGGCGGATGCAGACGAAGCAGACTTCAACGCCGCCATCGCCGCCGCAGCAAACAACCAACACGATGAAGCACCCTCAAAATCACCAGACACAGACACATTCCCGGACCCCGACGTCGACGAGTCCCAACGACGAAAACATCCAGGCCGACAAGCCAGCATCTCCATTCAATCCAAGCTGCGAACCACCAGTTTCCGCGACACAGCTGCAGACCTCAAAAGTCCGGGCACTGGAGCACTACAACGAGTGTCGGAGTTGGAACGAGAAAATGAACGACTTTCAGAAGAGGCTGCAGAGCATGAAAGGAGTCGGCGGACAGTCGAAGAGCAGCTGGAAGAGCTACGAGAGTCCCAAGCCAGCACCGGCAGTTCAGAGACCGCAGCTCTGAAAGCAGAGATCGAGATTCTCAAACGCCAACAACGTACAACATCCACTCCCACACCCTCCACCACCGGCCGAGCTCCCGACGAGAAAGCGCCGCCAACACACTCGACGACAGTACCGCACCAATCCTGAAATCACTCGAATCCAAAGACGCCACCATCGCCGACATGCAACTCGAGATCTCTCGCCTACGCACCCAACTCACCTCCCAAACATCAGACACAACCACCCACTCAACCCAACTCTCCGCACTACAATCCTCCCTCGCCACCGCCGAAACCAAATTGAAGACAACCGAGAACGAACTAGCCGACACGAAAAAGGCTCTACACCGCGCCTCCGAGAAATCCGTTCAGGACGGCACGAACGCCACCTCCAAAGACACCAAGATCCGCACCTTGGAGCGAGACTTGGAAACCACAACCACGAAATACCACGAAGCCACGGCGAACGTGACCAAACTTGAAGCGAAAATCAACGCTATGAACAAACTCCACCGAGAAGCGGAAGCACGCACTGCGGCAAAACTCTCCTCCGCCGAATCGACAGCGCGAGAGATCCCCGTCTTGAGAACTAAGATCGCGACACTCGAAGCTGAGACGGCACGATTGCGGGAGAAGCACAAGCGTGCCATCTCCGGCAGCGGTGCGGACGTCGACGATGGATTGGACGAGCTGGAGGACGAAGGGCGGAAGAAACTCGAGCGCCGGATAAGGGAGCTCGAGGGGCAGGTCTTTGACTTGCAGAGGGGCGTGTGGCGGGATCAGCGGACGAATCTGCAACCCGAGTTGCATAACACGGATGGCGCCAGTAGTACTCTACCAGTTCGCTCGTCACTGGACCACCATGAAGAAGGGTTCGATGAGGTCGACCTCTCCGGCACTACCGGCCCTGGCAGTGCTCGTCGAGAATCATCCTTCTTTGGCAGCAACAACGCTGCCTCCCGAGCTGCGACCGCCTCTCCCGGCACAGCCAAGCACTCCAACTTCACGCAGTACCTATCCTCCGGCCTGAATGCATTCATGGCCCCAGCCTCACCATCTGTTACCGCCGCAGGCCCTACCCGGGACAGAGCGGACAGCTTACTGTTGGAGGATGACGACGAGATGGACGAAGCGGCCTTTGCTAGAGCGCAGAGGGAAGAGGAAATGAAGAAGATGGTGGCGCATGTAAGAGAAGTGAAGAGGGGGCTGACGAGTAAGTGGAAAGGTTGGCGATTGGATCTGGTAGAATCGCGGAAAGCTGGCGATGGTGGGTTGGGGGAGGTGTTCGAAGTCTGATGATATTGTACAAGCACGTACTATGCCGAGCTCGTAATCTAGAGAATTCCAGCCGTTGACCAATGGAGCCCGCCGCGAACAACCTTGGAAGCAAGTCAAGAGCTGGAGATCGTAATAGTGTAGCGTTACACCGATAAGTGCCCGTTGGATTCTCGTCACTCGTCGTTCACTTGAGTCTCATTCGTGTTTGAGTTCACTTGAGTCTCGTCCACATCTCAGAGATGACTTACTGCGTCAAGTCCTGGCTGGTGGGTGATCATGCTGGAGTGAATGGGGGCTAGTGGAGGTGTTGTGATGAAAGTGCTGTGTGAATTGTGTGCAGTCACTGGTTAGAGGTGAATGATGGTGGTAAATGAGTTGCAGCAGGTAAGAGATTGAATTGGTTTGACTGTTGATTCATTTTAAGAATCTGGTGTTTGGGAGGACGCCATTGTTGTGAAGCTGCATCAATGTCATGTCTGTTCAAGCATCTGTCTACCTCACAATGGCTCACACTTTTGTGGTGCCGTGTTCTAAAGCTTGCTCTGACCAAGTCTGCATGCTGAGATTCGCATCATACTACACAGTCGGCGTCCGCTCCTCGTCAATCAACCCAGCGAAGCTTTTACTTGCCACGCCGTAGCTCTGCGCAACAGCCTTCGAGCCATAAATCCTCATCTCGTCCTCATATTTCTTCGTTATTCCATCAGCGTAACCACCTGCTTCAGCGAGGAGACGGCCAAGGAGGGCGGAGTCTTGGACTGCTGTGTTGGCGCCGAGACCGCCCGCAGGCGTCATGCTGTGCACTGCGTCTCCAATGACTGTAACCCGAGGGTTGTTCTCCCACTGTGGGACACCGGAAGGGGAGGAGCATGTGCTGTATCGCGACCAAGTCAGCATTCTGCGAGTCCTCCCTTGCGAACTAGATGGCAAGAACACAAAGCCCAAACAAGAGGAAAGGAAAGCGCAAAGGGCCAGTAGAACTCACATTTTCCAAAACGCCGCTTCCTTTTCATCCATGTTATCGAACAATGGTTTGAACTTCGGATCCCAGTCTTTAGTCAACTTCTTCGCAATGTCCGCCGCCACTTTCCCTACGATGGTATAGTCATCGTTGGGCGCATGGATCACCCCCGGCTGACCGATCATAGTCCACCCGAATTGGATATCGTCTCTGTCCTTGTCGCCCGACCGCACGTTTGTGATGATGCTCAATTTGCCAGTAGAATTCTCGTCGTCGACGATGCGGAAGACGCCTTCGCCCAATCCCCGAAAGGCGCTGGTTGGGGCTTGACCGTGAATGCCGCGGGATGCTGTATCGAAAACCTTCAACTTTCCACCGCTCAACTGCTTCGCAATTTTCGAGTGAATCCCCTCGCCGCCGATCAGCATGCTTCCCTCCTCACTTTTGCTCCCGTCCCGAAAAATTGCAAAGACGCCCTCTCCGGACGGTGCCATCTCGTAGCCCGTAACGTCCTTGCTCCACTGGACATACTCTTCCGCGCCCTCCAAGAACACCTCCCTCATCTCTCCCCTCGCAATGCCCACAGTTTGGCCTCCACGACTCGTCAGCGCCTCCTTCGGGCCTCGGCCGAGCTGCTTTAGTGGTGTGTCGTGGGATTTCTTGCCCTCTTCCTGCTTGCTCTCCAGCTTTGTGACGGCATCGTTGGGGCGGCCCTCGTCTTGCTTCGTCCCCGCACCCGCACCATTCTCTCCTTTCCCATTTGGTGGCCCATCACTGTCCTCTAAGATCTCACCATTCCTCGCATCGAACGTGACTAATCCAGCGCCGCCTGTCTTCCCACAAGTCTCCCAGAATCGCTCCCACCCCTTCGGATTCAGACTCGTCTCAATCGCATCTAGACCCTCATTGCTCAGTCTGAGTCTGTAGCCTTGGCCGCGGAAGGCGAGTGATGCATCTCGCTCGAAGATGCGGAAGGGGATGTTGTTATTGAGCAGGACGCGGGCGAGGAGAAGGGAGGCGAGGCCTGCACCGGAGATCAGGATTGGTTTTTGCTTTTCGTTTCCCATCGTGCTGTAGGGAGACTTCTGCAGACAGAAGGTTGAGTGTTTGATAGTAGGATCTATATATCTGACTGTCGTGTTTGGACGTTGGTAGAAGAAGTGGCTGTGGACTGATCTCGTTGCCGTGAAGCTGCGAAATGGTAGGACAGTTGCTCTACGTGTGACAAGAGTCAAGAAAATGCCTGATGGTAGCATATACCAAGGGGCAATTGAGCCGCTCCAGTTGATATATCGTCCTTGTCCCCAAGCACGGCCAGGCCACCAGTAGGATCAGGGACGGGCCCGACACTATGCGTTTCGAGACCGATGGCGAGTATTCAGCCTTTAGAACCAATTGGGTGCGAATTACCTGGCAGAAGGCCTTGGTGAACGAATGCTAGATAGATATCACGACTGCTTGGTCATCCAATGCCGAAGAAGATCTTTATCACGAACAGAAGAAGTCGCTCCCCGTTTAGGGCAACTTTGGCAGATTAGTAAAGAAGGTGCGACTAGACTAGGTACGACTTGCAGTAAATCATTCATAGGTTACAGGCATTGCAATGTAATTCGGACTCGGGCACGCTTCCTGCCGATGTGCTTGTCAGCATGAACTTCAATATTCCGCACTGTATACGTCAACCACTACAGTGCAGTAAATGTGCGACAGGCCACAGTGGATATTGCCTTTCGGAATATTCATGGACGATGACGTGCTCCTGCATCTTGCCCTACTATCCGACATCCCTCATGCACAAGTCCAGAAGCGGTAGCCAGAAGTCACGCTGTTGCAAGACGGACAAATGCTTCAGAAAGTCGTGGCATCGATATGTTCCACGGCAACGAGATCGTCACTGATGTATCGGCACTGATGTATCGTCACTGATGTATCGTCACTGATGTAATGTTATACTATGAAGGTCTCCAGCTCTTGACTTGTCTCGCTGTCGATGCTAGCCCATCCTCATCGTTGCTATGCTGCCGTACATATGCTACAAAAGATACTGAATCTGTTCACTAAAAATGACCTGATCTATGCGCGGCGGAGCCAATCGCTGGGGTATGTTGCTTTTGTACAACGCCGTCATCTCACTCTCACTTCACCAGGCTAGCTTGAGCCGCAGCTGTCGCCAGGTCCGTCCTGCTGTTGGGCCCACGTCCAGTTTGTGCAATTGTCGCAACTCTCGGAAGCACGGGTTGCGAGCCTCTAGCACCAACTTGCGTATTCAAGGCGGCTGACTGGCGTCTATTAGCGATTGTGGTCTTGCTCGGTGACACAGTGGGCTCCTGACGCCCATTGACCACTTTCAGAGCTGACGACGGTGGCTGAGGCAAGGGCCGAGTACCGTTAGGTGCCGTGACCGAGTTGACGCGTTTGATAGGCGAAGCAGCGTTGCTGGCAAAGTTTCTACGGTTCGTGACCGACACCTTCACGCCTGTAATGAACTCGTGGCGAACGGCTTCGTCAGGCCGCATTCTGCGACTCGGATCCCAGCGCAAACATCGAGCAATGAAATCGAGAAAAGCCTCATCGTCACACTTCAATGCCTGCCGCAGGTCCTTCGAGCTTGGGCGTCGTCTGCGACCTTTGCTTGATACCGTCAGGCGTGGCTTTCCCATCGAGTCAAAGAAGAGCTTCTTCCGGCTGCTCTTCTCGATCAGGTGCTTCTCGGGTGGGCCGAACACCTCCATGATGCAAGCCAACTGCTCCTGTTCGTTCTCACCTGGGAAGATGGGATATCCAGTGAAGAGCTCAGCTAAGATGCAACCGATACTCCACATGTCGATCGGCATGCCGTAAGACATGCCCAGAATGACTTCCGGCGATCGATAGAACCGAGACTGGATGTATGTATAGACCTTCTCGTTCTCGAAGCAGCTGGATCCGAAATCGATGACCTTGATCTCGGAATGCACAGGATGTGCGAGAAGGATATTCTCAGGCTTGAGGTCGCAGTGGATAACCTTGTGCTTCTGCAGTAAAATCAGACTGTGTAGCATTTGCTTCGTGAATCGTCGAATCAGCTTGAGCGAGAAGCCACGGAAATCGTGAGCTTTGATGAACTCGTAGAGGTTCATGCCAAGGAGGTCGGTGGAAATACACAAGTGACCACGGAAGTAGAAACTTTGATCGAAGTTAACGACACTGTGCTTCTTCTGCGGGTCCTGTCAATCTGTTAGCAGGCTACAAAGCGCATCGAGAACATCCTCACCCATTCCTTGAGCTTCTGCAAGATGTTGACCTCAACGAGTGCTTGTTGATGGAAACGCTTCTTGTTACGGATGATCTTGACAGCAACCAAGATCCCAGTCTTGTGGTCAATACAGCGAACGACTTGGCCGAAGCTGCCCTTGCCGAGGAGATCGACGACCTCGTACCGGTAAGCTAAGTGGTCTCCTTCGACAATATTGTAGTCTCCACGGTCATCGTCGTAGCCGAAATTTGTGGCGGTGTTTCCAGGATCTCCGACAATTTTGCGCGCTCGCAGGCTACCACAGAAGTAGATATCGCCATAGTCAACAATCTCTCCTCTTTCGAAGATGTTGAGAGTGTGTAGCTGAGTTGCTGTAGCGGCTGTGATTCTACGCGCCGGGCAAGCTCTTGCCCTCAACGCATCAAGCTCCCTTGCTGCCGATTCGAAATCTCTTCGCTTCGAAGCAAGTCGTTTCATTTCCTCTTCCGCAACCATGTCATCTCGGTCCAGCACCTCCTCCTGGCGAGGAGGTTGTGCTTGCGGCGGAGCCGGGGCTCTTGGCGACGACTTCGCCTGAGCGGCTATACTTGAGATCGAACCAGATCGATTGGAGTGCTGCATGAAAGAGCGGACAGACTCCATTGACGGCCGTGATGTTGACACATGCGTAGCATTACTGTCAATGCTGTCCTGTCTCTGCGCGTTGAGGATGTTACTCGAGCCAGAGGTTTGGCGTCTGGACCTGAGATACGTTTGCGGCTTCTGCACAGGGCTCGCCGCACTGGAGAGATTGTTCGACCAGGTTGCAGACGCTGGCAGTTTGGGAGGAGGCATGTTGTCGTAGTTAGTGGCCACCGGCTGCTCCAAGGTCTTTTGCTCACTCTTCGGATCGGTCCGCTTCCTACTTAGTTTCCTTCGCAGACCACTGTAAGCAGAGTTGTCGCCCTCAGACCTTTCCACTGGGCTTGGTTCGGATCCAAGCTTCGGTGTCACTGAAAAGCTTGGAGCGCGTGGACCGTTTGGTTTAGCCTGGCCTGTCCGATTGAGCTCTGTGGTAAAGTTGGGTCGCATATAATTCGCAAAATCGTCAGTCTTTGGAAGCGAGGATGACACAAATGGCGAGATACCACGGTCTTGGAGTGAGCCAGGCTCAAATGTGAAAGGCGGTAGGCTGGGACTCTCGTTCGCGGGAGTGAGCATCGGATCTGGCCGAAGAGCATAATGAGACGTGCTACTCCGCATGACTGCCTCTTCCTGAGCCCTATGGCTCTTTGTGAAGAAGCTTGCTTTCGAAGCAGTCATGGGCGTACTGGGCGTCTTGGTACTACGGTATGGCGGAGGCGTGGATGGAGCGTCTGCAGCCTCAGCTCGAGCATCCTTGAATGCCTTGATCTTGGCCGCTGTCGGTGTACTGAGCGGAAGGAGATTGAGCGGAGGCAGGCGAAGACTGTGGTTGCTCTTTTTCGAGTTCTTGGGCTGAGGCTTCTGTCTAAGCTCCGGCTCAAGCGGGATGGTTTGCGAGACCTTTGAGGAGGCACTCGGTGCTCGAGGGGTCTCAAGCGTCTTCATGGCTGATTCAAAATTGGTGACTTGAGGGCTCGATGTTATTGGCGAGTCAATGGGTGGTAAGCTCGAAGACCTTGCAGAGAAGAAAGGCTGATCGAATTCGCTGCCAGGTGATTCGTATGCCTTCGGTATGGCGGGCACGGGTGGAACTCCTATATCCAGAGGGGCTATAGTTGATGTATCAATACGCGGCTTAGGCGTTGGCAAACGAGAGGAACTCAGATTTTGTGATAGTCTGGCACTCAAAGATGCCGAATTGCGGACAGAGGAAGCATAGCTCGTAGCAGATGACAGCGACTGACCTGAGCTGTAGGACTTCCGGTTTGGATCCGGAGTAGTCCTTGCAGATGATGGAGTGAGACTCTTCCTATTACCGACTGCTGGGGACTGAACGGTCGATCGAGGTCTCGTAGGCATCGGTTCGGTAGGTGTTGGTGGTGCTTGGGATATTCGACTGTGCGGGATCGGAGGTGCAGGAGGTACGATTGACATTCTCTTCATTCTTCGAGCGTCTGTAGGACTGATTGTCCTAGCACCCAAGCCTCCATGACCTGGCATCACCGACATACGTTTCCCAGCAGTTCCGGGAGTTGTCGTTCGACCAGGTGTCCCACTGCGTCTGTTCGGAGTACCTGGAACGTGAGATGAAGTCGGTCTGGTGGTCTCTGGACTCGAGGGTGCCAGCAAATCATTAGAGCTTTGACTCTTGGCCCCCATGAAGGACTTGGCTCGGATGGTCCTGGAAGCTTTGCCATCGCTCAAATCGCCCTTCTTGTTCGTCAAGCGCAGAGAGAGACCATTCTTGCTCTCTGTGCTTGGTCTCCTTCCTCCCACACTAGGCCGCCTCTTGACACCCTCAGCTTTCGTCGTATCGGGAGGCACGAATGTTCCAGGTCCGATGGATTTTCGAGGCGCTTTGGATGAGCTGGTGCTGCCCGCTGGGTTGTTGAAAGCATTGGGTGGAAAGTGACTTTGACGCCGCCCTTTCAGTATTGACTGTGTATTTGTGATCTGTGCGTGTACTGAGTCCGACTTGTTCGACATGCGTGATTGCGTAGAGGCTCCAGAAGCCTTCCGACTGAGAGGTGTGCTATAGTGCATAGAGCCCGAGGTCTTCCTTGCAGGTACAGGTATGGCAGGCTGGGACTGAGCAGCGGACTGCACGGGCTGGGAGGGCTGCTGGACTGGCAGATCAGGCCCAGAATCGTCGTTACTGCTCGGAGTCGGACGAGCAGCGCCGGGCAAGGGAAAGTCCCTCAGATTAGGTTCGGAAGTCGTGATGTGGTCATGGAAGTCGTCAAAATTAAAGGTAGGCTCTAAGAAGTTGTCGTACTCGGAGGAATCGCGTTCATCGCGTGGGTTGGCTGGGGCAATGGAAGCGAAACTGAAGCGGGAGATGTCGTTGATAGTCAACTCGTTTGTGTAAGGATCTTGAGAAGCGACGGCTGAGGCGCCGTGGATGCCATTGGAGTGCAAGACAGAGTTGCTCACGGATCTGGAGAAAGAAGGTGTCAGTGTCAGATTTCAATCAGACACGAGGCAGGTGCGATCTCTACATACCTCTTGCCAGCGGGAAAGTCCATTGCACGCGGGCCCATGGGCACCTTTGGGATTGAAGACTGCCTCCTCCGAGTGGTATTATGCTTATCATTTTGACCGTGGAAGGCAGAAGGAGGTCCACTGCGTTGACTGGCAGGATTGCCGTTGGCGGACGAAGTGCTGGAGGCAAAGTGACCTGCAGTTTCGCGATCAGCCATCGTCTTTCGGAGAGCTGCAGTCGCTGCTGAGGCCGAGACCGCAGGCATCGATCGTGGGGCTGTACCACCAGCATCTCCATCATTATTGACGGCGGCTCCTATCGTTCTGCCAGCGATGGCGGATGCGCTCTTGTTGTTGCCATTGTCTCCGTTGGCGGCTGCGTTCGGCCTGAAAGGCATGGCGCCGAAGTCTGGAGGAATATTCTAATTCGGGCGGAACGACGCTCACGCCATGTCCGAGAGGGGTGAATTTGGTACAAGGAGACAGTCAAGTCGCCGCGACCTAACGGTGAGGATGCTACCGATGCGGCATTGGACGTTCAGAAAGCACCAGCGCGTTGTCGAAGGGGGGGTTCTCGACGCTAAGACTTCACAAAGAATGAATCTGACCAACAATGTTGAGTGGGTTCGTTGTTGGTTTACACTGAGTTCAGTAGGACATGCTGCAGCGTACGATGTTTGTCTGGGGGTTGTTTTCTCCAGAAAAGAATGCGAGCATGCAGATGAACTGACTACAGCGATAATACGGTGAAGATGCAGGTGATGCTCATCTAGGGCTAGCTTGGACGTGGCCTGGTCTGTTTGTTCTTTCGTTCCTGAGCCAGCATCCAAATCATAAAACTGCCGGCTACCCTGTCCCGGGGGTAGCTCCCCCAATCATAGGCATTAGCGACGCCTAGAGGCCCAGATTCTAGTGGCCCCTAAATTCACCGGGCAACACGCGATCGACGCTGATCTTTCCACCCTTCATGTGGCGTCCTTTCCTCCGCGACCTCATTCTGCCAATCGATTATCCGGCAACCTAGAAATCTGATTCTCAAATTCACGTTACGGGGAGCACTTTGTGCACTCGGCACTGTTCAGTCCCGCAAGTGGCTAGACTCGGATGGTCGAACAAAGGAGAACACCAAGAGCCCTTACCGGGAATCTTATAGCCCCTATCCTATCCCTAAAATGCGGAACCCCTGGACAGTGCTTGAAGGCCAGCACTAGGCGATAGCTTGGTATATCTCCGCCACACCAACTTATGTCATCGATCGACCATGTACATTTTTATCACGTGTCAAACCAGACCTCATTACACTATGGCTCGACGACGATCCTAAATTTGTAGAGGCACTGTGTCGCAATAGGGGAAACCCTGGCGGTATGGACGAGTACACGGTCGACGCCTTCGCCAACCGCGATGAGGCGTTACCGCTGTTGGTCGTCCCAGGCAGCGACGATGAAATCTCGGTCTCAGATACAGACTCAGTGGCATCATCAGCGAGCCGAAGAGATCGGCTAAAGCAGAAAGCTTCACCGTCTCGACTGAAGGAGAAAGCCCAGGAACGACAGGCAGAACGCGCGGAAGAGGGCAAATCAGCATCACTACAAGACCGCCTTTTCGCCAAAATCATCAGCCAGGCCTTCCCAGCAGACATAATTGACGATGAGGACGATACACCCACCAAGGATCGTCGATCCTCCAAGTATGTTTCGCGGCCAGCGTTCTCGATGATGGTGATGGCGAATAATTTCCGCCGCTTCAACGCTCGTATCGGCATAGTGTTCGTCTTCGAGAACCAAATGATCCGTCTCTTCACCTGGCGACATCCTACGCACACCCTCTCCCTGCTGGCCACTTACACTTTCGTCTGCCTGAATCCATACCTTCTGGCAGTCCTCCCACTAGCAGTCGTCACCCTCTTCATCATGATCCCAGCATTCATGTCCCGGCACCCACCACCACCCGCACAAACCCACACCTCAGCAACCACCCCGTACTACGCGACCTACACCGGTCCTGCCATCGCCCCTGCACGAACCATCAAGCCAGCGTCCGAGACCTCCAAAGACTTCGTCCGCAACATGCGCGACCTGCAGAACTCCATGGCCGACTTCTCCAACGCGCACGACACCCTCGTCGCGCTCATCGCCCCGGCTACCAACTTCTCCGACGAGATCCTCTCCTCCACTATCTTCCTATACCTCTTCTTCCTTACCCTCGCACTGTTCATCGCCGCCCACCTCTTTCCCTGGCGCCTCATTATCCTCACTGCAGGTTACGCCCTCATCATCTCTGGCCACCCCTCGGCGCAAAGCTGGCTGCACAAACACCAGAAATCCTTCCTGCGAGGCAGCAGCAGCACCTCCATCAGAGAATCCATCAAATCCACGCAACAGAAACCCGCGGTCTTCGACGCCATGCTGAACGCTCTCCCAACACCACCGGCCTCTCTACACCCCCTAATAACCTCCCTAAACACCATGACCCTCTCCTCCCAACCCCCAACCGCACTCGTCGAGATCTTCGAACTCCAGCACCGTCCCCTCCTCCCCACCCTACACCACCTCCTCGTCCACAAGCGCACTAGAATGGCAGCCCCACCTCTTCACCCCAACCCCCTACGACCCTTTAAGTCCCTCTCGGATCGCAGGCGACCGCCCTCGCGGCACGCGCTTTTTCGAGGAAGTCCAACCCCCCAAAGGCTGGGAGTGGGGGAGTAAGAAATGGGAATTGGACCTTGAAGCAGGCGAGTGGGTGAACGAGAGACTGGTGGTGGGTGTTGAGTTTGGCGTCAGCGGCTCTGAGGAGGCCGGCGTCAACGACATTCCTGCCGGACGGAGTGAGGACGTCGCTGGTGGCGATGGGCTCGGACCGCTGCAAAGGAGGAGCTCAGGAGGCGCGTACAATGGCTGGGTCTGGGATCTCCCGCCTCCACCGGGCCAGGGCGGGAGGGAAGAGGAGGTGTGGCTGGCGTATGGGGAGTATGATGTTCCAAGGCGGAGCGGGAGAGGCTGAAAAAATTGGAGAAAGATAACAAGAAGGAGCGGAGCAGGGACTGGGAGGAAGCTGTGCATTATGGTGGGGTTGGCAGTAGTGCATTGAGGACCGGGGAGTGGCGCAGGCGGAGGTGGACTCGGGTTGTCATGAGGAAGGTGACGGGGGGAGAATGAGGGCTGAATGAGAAGTGATGCTTGCAGATCATTGCTCACTCAGCATCTACAAACGATCAATCTCCTCCAGCTCCCGATCAGCAAAGCCGATGCCGCTTCTAATGTTCTCCCGGGGCCCGCCCAATAAGCCGAGATTGTTATCGCTACCTGCACCATCATCTCGACAAGGCCGGCCACCACCATCAACAGCATCCCCAACGGTTTCCTCTATCCTTCGCCTTGGCGCGCGTCCGTCATCTCCCTCCCCGTCGAATAGCCCGCCAAACGGCAGCAACACCAGCACCGTAGGCACGACAAGCACATTCACCACATTCACCACACTCACGCTTAGATCTGTCTCCACTACCCCGTCCACTACCGTCGCGATTCTCACAAAGCTCAAGACCTCCAGTATCAATGGCGCTATCAAGGACTGAAGTAGGACCATGCTCAGAGTCGTCAGGGCGCGCTCGTACCTGCTCAGCAGGCGCCATCTCATCCAGTATGAGGACGAGTCTCCTGGTGTCGCTGCCGTGACTTTACGGCGGTTGCCCAGTGCGTAGACGATGTAAGCCAAAGAGATGGCGCAGAAGCTACAGATCGCGATGGCTGAGGCGAGGTACAGGCCGCGCGAGACGAGTCTCCTGTCGAGACCATTCATTGGGGTCGTGGAGTCCCCGGACAGGTTAATGGTATGGATCTGGATGACCACAAAGAGGATCTGGAAGATTAGTGTTGCCGTAGAGGCCAAGCAGAGGTATATGATGATGCTGATGAACAGCACTCGACGAGTCATGCGCAAGACCGAGAGGATACTTTTGGGCTGCAAGAGTAGTGTGATGGTGGTGGCAGCGGTCGAAGCGAGCCTGAAGATGGCGAGTGTGAGGGTATAGATGGTATAAGCCGTTGTGTAGCTGGAGATTGGATCTTGTGTGAGAGAGCGGTATGCTGGGAATCGACCGAATGTAAGAGAGCTGTCTTGAAGGACGATGAGGAGCCGATAGATCAGGTCAAGGAAGAGGGCGGAGAGGAGGCACTTGTGGAATGGAGTGCCGCGTTTCGAGGAAGGGGTTATGAAGCCGACGTATAAGAAGGAGACGAGTACCATGCCCAAAGTGATACCATCGACGCCGGATCGGCTTGCAGTGCGAGAGCCATAATTGTCGACCAAGGACCAAGTCAGTGGCTGGCTGACGGGATTGTTATCTGCGTCGTCGCGGTGGTAGGAGGGTGCGAAGAAGACTGTCTGGTGGAGAGAGCCGCGGAAACCGTTGATGGGTACCTCGGTAGCAATGGGGAAGACGGGCGCGTTGAAGGTGCAGCCATCGGCCATGGTTTCAGCACAGGAGATGCGATAATTGCTGATAAACAGACTACGATGCTCACAGAGTCTGCTTGAGTGGCTTCGGAACTCATCCAACGATGTGTATCCTCTTCATTGCGACCTATGTTGGTGTACTCGAACACCGGCAAAGTGAGACATCGAAGAACAATACTAAGCATCTTAGTATTGTCGCCGGAATCGATCATGCTGGACGATGAGACACCCAGAACGTATCGATAGGCACAATCATCATTGATCACATTCTGAGCTCGTCTCGATGCCTCAAAGGAGGAAGAAGTGAGTAGTTGTAGGAACGGGTGCACGTCCAGAGCGTCAATTCACAGGAGTGACAACAACACCATATTCACTGGTCTGCCTGCTCCTTCCTCTGGTGGAATCATGCACTGGCTTGCAGCTACATCTGCAGCAAGAAGGTGCCTGAGACCCTGATAGAAAGGGTGGCGAGGCAAGTGTGACTTAGGATTTCTGGGATATCAAATGACGTCGACCCGTGTCATTCAGCCGCACATAATACGCCAGCTCGCCTCATAATGGCGAAAAGAGTCCGTCTTTTGAATGCGTCTTGTTGCACGCCATCGAAGCCTGGCATGGTCGACCTTGACAACGCAGATGACTGAGGTCATTAAGCAGAGCTTTAAAGATGCCTGGCTTCTTTCTGGCTCTCCACGATCCTCTACAAGGACGACGGCTGGAAGCTCTCGAGCCTGACACATCATATGCTATTCGTGGCAGTGGTCATGGCTTCAAGGTAATTCATGATCAAGACCGCCACGCCGCCCTCAAAGCCCGCCTCGCCATACTAGGTCAGCACTGTGACCAGTTCTCCTGACCAATCTGACTGTCACTAGATGTCCTTCCTCACAGTGTGACGTTGACAACGTTCGAGGAGCAAGGAAGCACGATCCTAAGCCCGGGAGGGCGCCACTTCCATCTACGCTCGTCTTCGGCACAACACAGCTACAGTATCTTGCTTCGTGAGGATGATCAATTCTTAGCGGGTGGTGATCGTTGGGAGGTCCTCCTCGATGACGAGGCTGGAACCCTACATAACTCTATGCGTCCGCCGCCCATACCCCGACCTACACCGGAGACACAATCTCAAGACCTTCTGCCACTGACGCAGCTTCTGTCCGAGCACAATGACCTGCATGCCACTACACCACCAAAAAGTACCAACGACGAGGCCATGACGCAACCTTTATCTGAGCTCGACGATGTTCCGACCACCGTCCTACCCGGGAGCACTCCAGACGAGCCTCCGACCAATTCGCCAGAGCAAGGCTTTCAACAGTCCGACCACGACGACGCACCCGCCTTCGTACCTACACAGAGTACTCCAGATGACAGCCCAGACAAGCCGCCGAAGGAAGTAGTTCAATTGGGTCCTGAGAGCTCAGTAGCGACCACGACGCAAACCTTAATTACTGCTACGCCAACGACTCCTGCTACCGACTACGACCGCGAGACCCCCGATAATGAAGTGGACCTCGACGACAATGTCATCGTTGTCTCACCTAGCGACCAACCACAAGACCACGTCTGCAGCACTCTACCCGAGCCAAGTACTGTGCGCGAACGTACCCGAAAGTCGTCGTCCAAGAGGTCAAGCTCTAACACAGCCAGTACACGCGCGTCCAAACGTCAGAAGAGCATGTACAACGACCCATCAAGTGGATGCCCGACAAAAAACATCGCGTCGACTGAATCGTCAAGCGGATGGTCGACAAAAGGTGCTACTTCGCATCCGGTTGTCTATATGGCCAGCACGACGAACGTTGGCGAGGAGAGGAGGGTCATGCGCAAATTCGAAAAGATGGGCGGGCGAATCACAACGAACATCGTCGAAGCCGACGTTCTGTGTGTTGGTGATGGACCTCTGCTTCGGAGTGGGAGCCTCATGCTAGCAATCTGCAGTGGCAAGGACATCGTCACAGAGGCATGGCTGAGAGCTTCCGTGGACGACTCAACCTTCTTGCTACCAGACCGATATATTCCCAAGGATGAAGCGCACGAGAAGGCCTGGCAGTTCACTCTGGAAGGCGCCATCGATCGCGGACGCGCCGGCTTAAGCCATATCTTGGAAGGTCGCGTGGTGTATATCACAAAACGCCTACAGCAGAGCCTCAACGACAAGCTCGTATTGGAGCTGAAAAACGTCGCGACTGCATTGGGTGCCGAGGAGGTCAAGACATCCGCGCCAAGCAAGAAGGCAATGGCAGAATTCTCAGACTCGATGCTTGTGATCGGCCACAGCAGCACGGATCCGTACGCCAGTAAGGTTGTGGATGCAGGCATCGCATTGTACAGTAAGGACTTGATCAGCATGGCTGTTTTGAGGGGTCGGCTGGAGCTTGAGGAGTTTGTGTACGTTCCTGGTGTCAAGTCGGAGCCCGCCTGAGACGTGCATTCGCGGACCGAAGATAAATCAGGGAGCAGACCTTCGAGACGAGAGCAAAGCTACAAAGCTGCGTCGGGAGTACAACGTGACGCGATACGAAAAAGACATGACCTGTCCAAATGTCCATGATACCTAATTAAAGAAGAGAAGTATGAAGGCCGCCTCACCTCACCTGTCGCCATATTCACTTATCAAAACCACGACTGTAACTACCTCACTCAACTCGCAATCTTCCTTGCTTTCACTGCATGCCTCGCAACGTGCTCTTCGAACCTTTTCCGACTCTTCCCCTTCGTTACTCCATCATCACCGCCAGCCCGCTGCCAAATTGAAAGGACTCCATATCCCCCGCACATCTGCGACCCATCCCCGCTACACGCCATCTTGCAAGTCCCCGGCACGCCCTCAATCGGCATCGCCTCCTTCCGCACCTCATCCGCACAATAGCATTCCCGCGCATATTGCGTCCCGAAGTACTTGAACCCCTTCCCTTGCTTATTCGCTGCACCATCACTGCAGAAGCTCGCGCATTTGGCGTTAGTCATGTCGTCTGACGCAGATCGAGCGGCGGTCATGGCGCGCGCGGAGGTCGAGTCTGTGCCGCAGCCTACGTACTTCCAGCCATCTATACTCGGCTGGGATGCTGCGGTGCCGGTCTTGTTGCTCAGTGTTGTGGTAGCACCGCAGGTAGGCGGGCCTGAGGGTAGAGGTGCGCGGTCAGGGCCAGGTGTCACGTCGTTGCAGCCTGGTAGACGCGGGAGGACGCCGGTGACGACTTCATCGACATGGTTGTTTTCCAGGACGCACCCTTCAGCCTGCTTGTCCGGCCGCAACTTGAACTCCTTGCAATCCTCTACATTCCCCGAGTTGGACGTGCAAGTATCGATCGCGCGCTGCAGCAACGGTATATCCCATCCATTCAAGAAGTCGCCGTGTCCACCGTATCCTGTCGGGTCACCATGCGCGAACACAAACGGCTGGGGGTGGTTCTTGTCATCCGGGTTCCAGAAATCCTTGAATTTATCCGTCTGCCATAAGATCTCGATAAACACTGAAATCAGATTGACGGGGTGCGTATCAGGACATTTCCCGCCGTTGTAGCCGCCGACAGGGTACGCGACGTGCGATGTATGGTCCGGAGAGTCCTCGTTGACGCCATCCCAGCAGCTAGGGAAGAAGACTTGTTGGCGCAAACCATTTGGACAGTTACGGGTTGGGAAGGCGTGAGTTTCTGGCGTGCCAGGGGCATTGTAGTCGATGCACGCGTAGCTTATTGCGCTCTGCTCTGTGTCGTTCTGATCACTGCGCCGAAATGGATCGCCCGCTACCATCCTGAAGTTAGGCGGGAAGGCTTTCATGGACACGCCCTTTGGAGCGCGTTGGAGGTAGTATACCAACGCACCACCATTCTGCTTTACGCTCTCGAAGCTGCCGTTCTTGTGCTGGAAGTACAACGCCGGAACCCAGTAGTTGGAGTTGTCGCCGATGACGGTGCAGGATGAGCAGGTTGAGGCTTGAGTGGTGTTGTAGGTCATGTTGGATGCGAGGCCATTGCCGCCGAGGATGGTGTGCGCGTGGGCGGAGACTTTGCCAGGGGAGACGATCGGGTCGAGGCGCTCGATCGTAAGCGGAGCTGGACAAGGCAGGCGCCAGAAGGCGTGGGTGGGGGCTGCTAGGAGCAGGGCGAGAGGAAGGAGGTCACGCATCTTGGGCGGTGATGGGTGAGCGTCGCTGATAGAAAGACTAGCGCGATAGAGTCGCTGTATCGACTCAAGCGCTATCGTGGGCAAGCAAGAAGCAAATTGAGATATTGTCGAGTCGCAGCAACGACTTACCTACATGCTGCAACGCAGCAGCAACATTTCGCTTACCTGTGATGCCGGATGCGTCGACGATGTATACTGAACACAATGGTTGACAAGCCGGCCAATTTCACGCACGAAGGATGGAATAGCTCCTCTTGGTCTTCTTCTTTGTTCGGATGTCAAGAAGCAATTTTGGTGGGGAGTGGTGTCAGGTCGCGTCAAGCTGTGTCAAACAAAGCTTTCGTGCGACGAGCGTCAGTGCTCGAGCTCGGACTCCCTTCCCGGTTGAGAGACTCTGCTGTGCCGAGCTTCGACCACGCACAAGCCAGGTCGACACGATGTTGGTTGGTGCACTGAGCAAAAAGGCAACCACGGGAAAAAAGGGTCAGGTCCACCCCAGAAAAAGGCGACGAGATCAGATCTGCGATTCATGACGACATCTGATTCGACCCGTTACCTCATGCAGATCAATGACATTTGCGGATATGCATGTCGAAATAATTTGTGCCTGTTGCTGCTCTTCTCCACGCTCTAGATCCAAGCTTCTCGTAGTCTGAACCACGTACCTGCACCTCCAGTCACTACAGACATACGTGACTGCCGTTTCAAAACTCTTGTACTCCTTGATCCTGCAGACTGGATCTTCATCCTCACTCAAAACTTCAACAGACACTTGCAAGAACCAAGCATCCCAAATTAGAGGATCTCACACCGAGGACCTTTCCCCAGCCGCTTAGAGCTTCCTCAGTTACACCAAGTCCTCTGCCGCAGATCTGCTCCTCCGGAACGCAATCATGCCACGTCTCCCACCTCCATCAGCCACCCTCCTTGCACGCACAGCTCTCCTTCACCGAGCCCTTCCACGATCTTCGGCCTCATATACGCTGCGCTCCTTCGCCTCGACCGACGCCGCCGAAAAGGGCGCCCAGAACTCCCGCCCGGGCTGGTCTGGTCGACCTATCGACGACCATGCTGTTAAGAGGGACGGAACAGATTCACAAAGTACATCTCACTGCCATACGCGATCGCCTTCATCGGAGAACAGAAGGATAGTATGACTGACACATCCCACAGGCAAAGAGTCCCAGGAAGGAATGAAGCGCCACGAAGACGCCAAAGCAGGTCAACTTGACACAGGTCATGGCCAGGGCGTGAGTCGGAGAGATGAGGCAGGGAGTGCGCAGAAGACCAAGGAGGAATTCCCGGAGGCGCCGGATCCAGGGCTTGGGATGAACTCGGAGAGGGGCCGTGTAAGTCGCGCTTCCTTTCGCTATTGTTGATGAGTATGGCTGACAGGGATTGGCCTGCAGAAGGGAAATCAGTGAGGTTCCACGGGTGGGCTCCACGGAGGAGGGTGATTGCATACATGCCGGAGTAGCCTGCATAACGTGTGAGGGTTTGGGAGCCTCGTGCCAGTGCGTCGCTGAAGCCTCGACGTAGGCAAGTGCGTAGTGTATGGGGCGGGTGATCGTCTTCCCAAAAACCAGTAAACTTAGAAGCGCTTTCACCTCCCAACATGAACAGAAATGATATCGTTTACCCCAACCGCAACATGCTGATCTTCAGCGATTCGCCTGCCACCGTCGCCTTCGATGAATGCAATTGGTGCATCTCCCATGATCTTTCGTGCCACGTCGCCGACAGTGCTGCCCTTCTTGACAAGTACGCAGTCTCGAAACACAGCCGTGGAACCTGCCGAGCCTGATCCGTAGGTGTGTATGTTGCGTACAGGGAAGACTGGGACCAATCCAAGTACTTCCGCTGCTCGACTCAGTACCTGCACCACGCCGGTGCTGCCGAACCGATAGAGGACCATGTCCTTTAGATTCTCGATCCTTGTCTTCAGCTTCTCATCCATCTCTTTCAGTCCACCTCCCGTAGGATCACCCTGCTCAACCAAGTCTTCCCTCGTATCGAGGTACTCATCGCCCTCTCGATACCTGATATACCCCTGCTTCGCCAACCTCCTCAGAAACACCTCACTAATCGCCGAACACAGCACTATCCGCTCCGCGGCCACCGCTTTCGCAATTTTCGCCACGTTCCGATCCGCATCCGGGTGATCAATCTTGTTAAGAGCCAACACCGTCGGGAACTTCTCGTCCACAAATGCATTCACCATCCTCTCACACGTGGCATCGTCCCACTTCTCCAGCGGCTCTTTCACCCCCAACTTGTCCAAAGTTCTCTGTACAAGTTCTCGCGTCGAACCGTACCCCGAGAACTGCCCCTGCAGGGTATCCGCCGGATGCGCTTTGATAGCAACGTGCCGACGCACGATACTGCCCCACCGGTCCATCAGATTTCCCTGCACCCACCGCACAATCTCGCCCCGCAGCCACTCAATATCAACGCTGGGATCATACCCCCGCGTAACCTTACCCTCCGCATCCGTCGTCCCGCTTACATCGACGACATGGATCAGCGCATCCGCATGCCGTAAATCATCCAGGAATTTATTCCCCAAGCCTTTCCCCTCATGCGCACCCGGAACCAGGCCCGCAACATCCAACAGCTCGATCGGCACGGAGCGTTTCCCGTTAATGCAGGCGCCGTAGTTGGGTTTGCACCTCGATGTAAGGTTCTTCGACGGGTCGCGACCGCAGGCGCACTCGATTTGCAGGTAGCCGATCGCGCGCTGTGGGTCGATGGTCGTGAAGGGGAAGGCGCCTGTCTTGGACGAGGCGTCGGTCAGGCTGTTGAGAGTAGTGGATTTGCCGGAGGAGGGCTTGCCTACGAGGGCGATCAGGGGATCACGGGGCATGTTGCGGCCGAATGCAATGGTTGACGGCCGCTCTTCGTGCGGACCGTCAGGCGAATGCGCCTAGCCGATGCTATCGGTTCTTGTCGAACGAGCGGACAGCGCAGATCATCGCCAGGAAGGGTCTACTGCGCCGGGCAACGGGGTCGGTAGCATGCTTGCAGTAGCTGTAGCTGTAGTTGAGGTCGAGGGTGGTTTGAGTCCGATGATAATTTCATGTGCAGCAGCCAACACCTTATCGATAACGGGCTTTCAGCGGGGCGGAGCGGAATTGCGGCTATCGGCGTTCCGACTGCCGGGATTCAAGACTACGAGTCGATCACTGACGATTCTACGAGATGTCATCAGAATCCTGCTTCGTAGCGACGACGGTCTCAGGAGCAGAATCGACCATCTTGATCTCATCCCGATGACAAGAATGGGCGCATAATTCATGCTGACGTGTAGTAGACGCCATATATTGGTGACGACTCGTGGTCGATTGAAGTCGAATAGGATAGCAGGTGCTTGGTCCCTCCCTGCGTCGGTCGCGTTCCGTGACCGATACAACATTGCATGGATCCAGATGGGACGGTGGAATCACGACAGACAGAAGCTTACATGTGCTCAACAGAGTATTTTAGAAAACGTGCTCTAGCTGATTCAAGCTTGCACGACAAGAACGCGACCCGGCGCAACACATACTACGATGGCGAGTTTCTTGTCGCTCGGTATCATGCTCTGAGTTGAGCGGACAGAGACGAGGGCATGCAGCGGTCCAGAGCTGAATAAAGGACGACTGACTCCCGAGGTGCTGCTTTACTTCCCTCAAAGACCCCTACGGCAGCTTCCTTGTCGCGACGTGGCCAGATCCAAACTTTGCCCTTTCGCGGAAAGGACTCAGCAGGAGGACCAAGCTGGCGTTGGATGCCTCAGCAATTATCAGACCGTGTCACTATTCCACAGTCACAATGCTCGTGCCATGAGAGCCAGGCGAAGCCAGCCCATCTTAAGTAAGTCCCTCAGCCTGCCTTCCAGCGATCTTGAATTCTTCATCTTAACCCCAACTAATCAGTCCCAAGTCAAAGAACATACCACTAACAGCAACAGTCATGGGCAACGTTCTCTGCAGCTGGAAGAAGCTCGAATGCCGTAAGCGATCTCTTGCCGCAGAAATCAATCCGACCTTGAGCAAGCGCACGAAAGGATTCGGTGAGGCGCTCGTTAGCCAGCCGTCGCCCTCTGCAACATTTGGATTGGGCGGTCCCCCACAACCAAAAGACGCTCCTCAACAATCGAGCTTCGTCCAGTTCGGAAACAACAAGCTGCCCATGTCACTGGCCATAGTTGCTCTCGTGTGTTCGGTCCTGGTCTTATTTGCCTTAATCGGGGCTACAATCTACTGCTGCTGTGCAAGCCGACGCAAAATTCGGGCCCGCAAGGCGGCCAGAAAGGCTCGAGCTGATGCGAGAAACAACACGCCGTACTCGGATAACGTGGAGATGGGTAATTACAGCAAGCTGTCCCAGGTATGGTGTGAATTTCCTGACATCGACTGGCAATGCTAATAGTGGCAAATCTAGTGAGCTCAGATCGACCGCGCACCATTCTTCCATCGAAACCTCGACAAATTCGACGCAGCTGACGTAGAGCTTTGTACGGGAATCGGTGTACCACGCCAAGAGTAAGGACAGGGGCCCCCCAATAAAGTCGCTGACAAGCGTCGAGCACATTTCTTTGTGTTCATCAGATCCTGGGTTCACAAGGCACCTGTGAAGGAAATCTTATCGCCTGCTGCTGAGTCCAATGCTCGACGAGACTGGTTGTATCGGTCTGTGTACCGCATATACACTTTCTAGGTATCCATGGATGTAAACATATTACGGTTCAGCTGAACGTGACCTCCAAAGGCCGCTCCATTCGCACATAACATCTTTAACCATCAATCGCTGATCAACTTGATATATACAACTCGCATTTACTGTGTCGTTGAAATCTCTGAGCTAGTGTTCTGATCCTAACAGCCTTGATTGCCGAAATCGACTTCCACCAGAGTATACAACAGCAGCAGCAGTAGCCATGGGCAACAAATGCACAATCTCTGGATGCCTTGCATGCGACACTTGTGATGACAAAGGCCACCCGAAGCTAGACCGCCGTGTACTATCATTCGCCGAAGAGGTCATGTGGGATGCCGAGTACCATGCAGGAGCCACACATGTACTACCCTACCACAATAAGACCATCCGGGCCGTTGACAATGGTAATGATCTCACCACAAATGGCCACCACACCGGGCCGTCCGACTGGGTGGTCAATGGCGGCTGGGTGATCATCGGCGCGGGGGTTTGTCTCGTGCTTCTTGTTGCTTGCTGGGCGTTTCCGGGACGTGGAGCATCGAGGCGGACTCGTCGAGGCACGACTTGGCCTAGGGTGATTGGGAATGATCTTGAGAACTTGACGAGGCGGACTCCATCGAGGCGTCGTAGCAAGGCCACGATGAGTGGGGTTAGTGAGAGTAGCAGGAGCAGCAGCAGCGGCGGCAGCGGCAGCGGCCGCGGCAGCAACACGTGGGTAGCACCGCCAGCATATACCGCGGAGGATGGCTGGGAGAACATTGCTTTGAAGGGTATAGGCGATACTGTGACGAAGCCGGATCCGGTTGCGCCGAGATATATCTATGGAGGGAAGTATTTTGGCGGTCGGGCATGAGATTGCGTCTGCAGCAGCTTAACCCACAATAAGCCAGCCGCACCTTACCCGATATCATCATACACAGGAAGGTGTAAATCTGGACTGACGAGCGAAGAAAGTACCCTGGGGCGCATCAGTGACCTCGATACCAGCTCTATCATCCCCTTCGGTTATCAGCCTTGCACGCTCCATCCGCGCAGAGGACAACCGAGCTTCCATTTCCATTTTCGTCATGACTTAGCCGTACCGCCATCGTAGCTTTAGACCTCAACGTTCTCAAACAAGAACGCTGGACTTCCCGGCACAGCATTCTCCGAGATCTGCGGCAAGTCCTTCTCGCCCTCCTTGACGACCTTGATCACAACCTCCTTGCAACCCGTTGTCTTCATTAGACCACGCTTCATCTCGCCCAACAGCTCCTCTTCCTCGAACGGCAACTTCCGGTCACCGCTCAAGACGTCTCCTCCCTCAGCAAGGACCTGCGCCTTCAGCCCCTTCGCAAACGGCACCGCCTTCTTCATCTCCGGGCCCTTGCCCGCCATCTTCGCCACCGCTGCATTCAACTCCTTATCGCTCCCCGGTCCGTCCTCGATCTTGTGTTCTTCGAACATCTTCCGAATGAGGTCGACGTATTTTGATTGCCACGCAGGCCAGCTATCCGCGACAAACACCGTCAACTGCTTCGGCTTCTTGGGGTCGAAGGCGGTAGCCTTGCCCTTTGCCATCTTCTTCGAAGCTTGCGCTTCCGCGGAGGTGATGTTTGAGGTGGTTGTTTTGACGTACTCTCTCATCGCGGTCAGAGCGCGGTCTGCATCCGGCACCTTTGGCCAGCGGGCGAGCTGGATTGAGGTCGGCTTGTGCAGGACTTCGAGATACATGTACTCCGCCCAATGCGGCGCGATGGTGGAGATGATTAGGGCCTGCAGCTCGACGTACTTGAGGATTGTGGGCCGGGACATCGGTATGCCCGAGGACAGGCAGGCTTCGCGGTAGAAGTCGCGGGCGGATTGGAAGTCGTAGAGGGCCGACTTGAGTGCCAACTTGTAGTTCGTCGCAGCATAGTGCGCCTCCGCCTCGCGCACGAGGAGGTGCATCTCGTCTTCAAACAACTTATCCCACACCACACTCCCAGATTCACCCCGCAGCTCGGAATCCTTGAGGGTGCCCTCGATCCACTCTTTCAAAGTGTACAAGCGCATAATCGCCGCATTAGCGCCCTTCTCCTCGAAATTCGCGTCCTCCATGCCGTCGCCTGCGTCCGCGAGACTGATTCGGGTGGCGTCTGCGCCGAACTTCTTGGTTGCTTGGCCCAAGGTGAGGAAGTTTCCCGTCGATTTGGACATTTTCTCGCCATTGAGCAACAAGTGGCCGTTGGCGCGGACCGAAACGGGCCAGTACTCGCGGGGGAAGAGGGCGAGATGGATGTACAGGAAGAAGGTGAGGTGGTTGGGGATTAGATCTTTGCCGGAGGAGCGCATGTCGAGGGGGTACCAGTATTCGAAGGAGCGGCGCAGGCTGCGCAGCTTCTCTTCTGAGAGACCAGAGGTTTTGGAGACGGACGCAATGTCGCTTGTGCGCGTGTAGATGTAGTCCCATACCTCGTCGGTCATCTGCTCTGGCTTGATGTCAAGTGTCCCCGGGGTTTTACCGAAGCGATCGCTGTGTAGCATGTGCGCGATAGTGTAGTAGGACATGTAGACTGTGCTGTCGGAGAGGGACTCGACGAGGAACTTGGGGTCCCAGGGGAGTTTGCTGCCGAGGCCGTAGGTGCGGGCGCATGCCCATTGGTTGAGCCATTCGAGGTTGGCGACGAACTGGTTTTCGGTTTCTTGGGCGTAGGTCTCGAGGCCGGTGGCTGATTTGACGTATTCGAGGACGGTCTTCTGCCATTCAGGGTCATTGATGCCGTAGTTCAGAAACCATTGGGGGATGTTGGCGACTACGCACTCGTCGGCGGAGCGAGAGATGACTTCGCCGGAGGGATCGGCGAAGGGGAAGGCGTCGTTGGAGGAGATTAGGGCTGCTCGGACTTTGTCTTTGGCGTCAGTGACCTTTTCGCCTTTGAATTGCCCGACTAGCATGGTGCCGTTGTAGAAGCCTTCTTTGTAAGCGAGGTCTTTTGCCTCGGCTAGGGCGGCGGTGTCTTTGGGCGATTGAATTTTCATCTTTTCGACGAGGTGTTGTGCAGCAAGGTTGCCATAGGCGGGCGTGTCGATGATGGGGAGCATCTTGAGCTCAGCCCATTCTTTCTTGATGCCATAGAAGTCTGCTTTCTTCGCCAATTCGCGCATTGTTGCAAAGTCATCAGGACTGTCTGATGGCACTGAAGTGACCACACCTGTGCCCTTTGTTGCAGAGACAGATTCCATCGGCAGGATCCTGACACCATCTGTATGGACCGATAGCGGCGCATTGATCAGAGTGCCAACGAACGCCGAGCCCGGCAGCTCAACGACTGGCTGCAGCTCCTTCTGATCGCGTGGGAACTTTGACTCGTCGTCTGGGAAGAACTTGCCCTGGAAACACATGTTCCACGCTGCTCGCTTTGTGACGACATAGTACTCCATTTCGCTCGCCTTAAAGACTCCATACTTGATGTTCGGCCCCACAAAGCAACACACCTGACCGTACATCGTCTCCGGCCTCAACGTCGCTGGCACAAAGTACACATTCGCATCTTTCGGTATCGAGCTTCCAATGGCCTCCTGTGCCTTTGGAGCCCATTCTTTGACCTTCAACTTCAACGCCGTGTACTCAGTCGGTCCTACGCCCTCGCCCTTGGTCCGATCATGGTCCATACACGGCTGCCCATCCTTGGGCGAGTAGATAGTATATCGCTTGCCGTACAAGATCTTGTTGGCTTCATGCAAACGATTCATCTGCCACCGCACGAATGCATCGTAGTAAGGATTCGCATCCGTCGTCACAAACTGCCGCCGCCAGTCTATCCTCGCGCCGAAATCGATCAGGTCTTGCTTGGCCAAAGGCGGGAAGTACTCGAGCCAGTAGTTGGCGTCGGAGAACTTGTGGATTTCTTCTCGGGGGATACCCATGGTGAGCATCGTCTGGAATTGGTAGTTGGTCTTGACTGTCTTGGCTGCGGCTTTGCCCTTTTTGCTCTTGAACTTGGTGATGTCCTCTTTGACGTTGACGTCTTGTGTTGGGGCAACGGGAACGCCGTTCTCTGGTACATTCTCGCCTTCTTCGTCGTCGAAACGTTCAAAGTTCTGGCCGAAGCGGCGCACATCTTCTACGAGCTTGTCCGCGCAGGCTTTAATGGGCATGCCCGTGCAGTGGAAGCCGAGAGGAAACAGGACCCGCTTGCCCTGCAGACGGTTGAAACCGGCGGTGAACTCGACTTTGCTGACCGTGAAGGAGTGGCCGGCGTGCAAAGTGCCGTTCATGTATGGGTATGCAAACGTGCCGAAGTATTTGGGGTGTTTGGTTCGGATGTCGCTCGCTGATGCCGAACCGAATGGGATTTCTTCTGTTGTTGGCGCATCTGACTCAAAGACTTTGTCTTCCTGCCATTTCTTCTGGTACTTCTTCTCGATCTCAATCAGTACGTCGCGGTTGTGTGTGTTTTCGAGTTGCAGGGTTTTGGCTGAGTTGAGGGAGGGGTCGACGGGGATTGTGGTCGCCATATTGGCGGGAGCAGCTGTTGAGCGCTGCCAGTCGAGTCGTTGTCACGCAAATCGCTGCAAGTTTGTTGTGCTTTCGGAAACGAGAGATGTCGTGTGCAGAGTTATGAGTCGCATGCCAGACAGTCGAAATTATTTCCACGTCGAAATGACCATCTTCAAAATGACTCAAAAATCGACAGTGCGGGGCGGTGACTGACTCGGCCCAAGAATTACGATGTACCAATATACAAAGTAGTTCGTCAAGTGCCGCTATCATGGTGTTGGGAAGTCATCGAGGCCATCAGAACTTGAGAACGAGGAAACCAAGTTGCGTGGAAGGTCAAATTGCGCGAAACGGCGTCAATGTTGCGACAGTTACCAAGCACGACTTTCGCGAAACGAAGACTCCCTCAGGGCGGTGTTCATGGCGGGTCACACGATAGTGGAGCCACGAAAACCACAGTAGGTCAATGTTGAGATGAATGATTGATTGATGCAACAGCGCTGGCTGAAGATCACTGCACAAAGCTACTGTATCGCTCGAGCGTTAAGGCAAGGACAACATTGCTGGAGGGTTGATTTCGAACCTGGCCGCAAAGCCAGGGCTGAAGTCCGGATCGTTAAGTAGAAACGCGCCGTCTGCCCAGAGGCCGCCTGGGCTCTTATTTCGGCAAAGGTGAAATCACCAGGAATTGCAAGAAAGGGGGCGCTCCGGCTCATATGCTCGGAGCGATCCAGCTCTCTCTGTCCAGCTTCATCACCGCACTCTGTTTGTGTGGAAACGAGACCTCGCCCTGCTTGTAGAAGCCGGCTTCCTTGAGGTAGTTGATGAATCTGCGGAATAGTCAGTACCCTGCTTCAGATTCGAGCCCAGACATCGCGAGAGAAGATGAGCAGTCCCACTTACTTGGTATTGTCCACCCGTGGCTCCAGCATCACCTGCTCGGTCCGACTGTCGGCCAACCAAGCATAATGGACCAGGGAACTCAGCCATACTTTAACCCGATGCGGACCCCGAAACTCGTTCTCTCCCACGAGCACATGCAGCCCTCGACAGTGATTGTCCAGGCCTCCACCCAAGAGTCTGCCCAGCTTGTCTTCCTTCACCCAGTATACCTCAAAGTAGCCAAAAGGCTTGCCATCCCAACAGCCGAAAGCAGGAAAGGAATGCCGACTCGATAGACAGTCCTCAAGGAACTTCTTCTGCCGTTCTTTTGGTCCAGCCTCTCCCCACGCGCGGTTGACACGTGGGTCATTCATCCATTTATGCAGGAGATCGAGATCGGAAGAGCGCTCATTGAAAGACGAAAGCGTAGGCAGTGTTGCTACACTGATGGGCCGATCGCTAGTGGACGCTGCTGCTGCCGGGGCGGGCAGACCCATCGAGTTGCCATTCGTCGCAAAACTGACGTGCGGTACTGGTCGCGGGGATAGCGATGGGACTCTGAAAGACAACCATGATTCGAGACTTGGAATATAGCGCGTATAGAAGGTCTCGCCTTGTCGAGGGGGCCTCGGTCGGATTGGATGCCGGATGTGATTTGTGAAGGTGTACTGAGGCGGAGGAGGTGGATAGTATGTAGGCAGATGGCTGGCGGATTGAAATGGTCCACCAGGTGACGAGATGCCAGCAGAGAGTCCATCGGGCAAGATGCCCGTTGTTGTGATGTTGTCCACCGGCCTGGCAGCAGGACGACCATCCGCCGTTCCTCGCTCCGGAGACGACGGTCGCGAAGGATGTGGTGACTGCGCTGGATATGGTGAATGTGCCGAGGGTGCTAACGTGAACAGAAACAGCCGCGGATCGATCTGCCAGAAGGCTCGTTGGCTCACAAAAGCCTCACCCCAGCCGCCGGGGAGTCTGATGTCGGTGTCGGTGCCCACGCATGAGTCCTCACTTGCAATGAGACCCATTCTCTCCAGTTTTTGCATTACGTTCTTGCCCTTGAATATGCCTTCTCTTTTGATTTTTATCCTCCAATCCACCTTGGGCCTTCCGGCTTCAGGAGTGAGTGCGGAGTCCTCAGTGAGAATCGACATGTTGGGAGCCTCCTTGTGGAAGTACCACCATAACGTAGCCCATAACATCAGTGCTATATGTCGAGTGGGAGAAGTAGGCCCCTTGAAGTCGCTGTTGGCTGGCATAGATATACTAGATATGAAGACCGTGTCGCTCTGTACCGTTGTCCTAGCAAACCGGTGCGATATCGTTCGTTTCTGGTTGGGATCCTGGTCGTCTGAAGGTTCGCGAATGACAGAGATCCGGCTCTTACGCCGCTCCGTCTCGTTGATCTCGTCGACCTCATCCTCGGTCTGCAATTGTACCGTCCACCCTGGCGGCATAGCTGAGTGGTGCACATCGAGGTTAGCGGACTTGAACGAGTAGCCGCCAAATACAGGTGTGACTGTGTAGGTCTGCCCATTGGGCAAGTGTATGACCGTTGAGGGCATCTTTCCTCCACGGCGGATGATGTCCTTCGGTTCCGTTTCCTACAGGAAAGGCATTGAACGACTATCTCTGGCCGTGTGAGGAGGCCTCCCAAATGCTGGCGTGGGTTGTACGGGACACAGTTTTCGTATTCCAACTACGTCGCGGTTCGTGGTTCGTGGTTGGTTGTTTGCTATATAGTGTATAGCGTAGTAAAGCACGTGCGACAGAATGGATGGTGGTTCTGGAAAGACTGAAGTCTAGATCATGCGGTGAGAAAGAATGCGAATGTTGTGCTATGATACTAGGTATTGTACGGCCACATGGGAAGCTTGGATCAAACTCGGAGCAGCGTCTGAAGATAAACTCGGTTGCGGTGACCTAGTGAAGAGATCTGCCCGCCTGCAGGTGCGTTGCGCAACTCATTTTTTGGGTGGTGATGCGGGGCAGCCTCGGGTTCCGCCCACTGGCAGACTCAGGCAGTGAATTCAAATGACTTCACTCGTCGACTCCGAATAATGCCGCCTCCTTTCTCAATGCCACAATGCCGACCAACATTTCGTTCCTGGTAGCACTGCGCTGGCGCTCAGGCCACGCCACTCTCGCGAAGCCAGAGTTGCAAGGAGATGTGGACTTGCCAAAGATATCAACAACGCGTCCACCGGTGCTCCAGCTGGAGCCACCAAAGCTGTCCTTGGCAGGTACAGCTTGAGTCGGCCCGTTTGCTCTGCTTGCCATATCTCACCGGATCCAGATACTGAAATAACCTCCATCACATGTTTCACACCTCTGTTGGACTTTGAACTGGCTGCGCAACCACTGTCAAGCACGCATGCTGCCACTTCATTCACCGACTCACCTTAGTACCACCGAATCATAATGCGCGATTTCAGCGAGTAAGTTTTCTGCCCGAACCAGAGTTTCCCGCCGTGTCGATCTCAACAGAACTTCGTCACCTTGCGTGCAGCGTGTCTGCCGTTACCTGCTTCGGACAATGTTCAGGCGGAGAACTTACTTCTAGAAGAATTCTCAAAAGAGAACATGTCACTGTTTCGTTGACCCATGCAGCCGGCAGTGCGTGAAGATCAAGACCTCCTCGAGACTCAGCCTACGCCAAGTCCAAAATATTATCTCGATAATCAGGAATCGAGCCTCATTTCGTCCTCCGGGCACCACGCAGCATGCGTTGGACAAGCCGTCTTGTCTATCTGCATTGTATGAGAGGTGCTAGCTCGAGTCTGACTGCACACACCGGTCTACACGTGGCAGGCTTAGAGCGTCCGCATCCTGCGGCGACTTGCCACACCGACGAAAAATGGTATCTTACTCCTGGAATCCTAGAATCCTGTTCGAGCGTCACGAGCGACCGATGTCGCTGCTTAGTATGAGTGTACCCTACCACTCAGGCACGAGATTACTCTCGCGCCAATTGACCGCTGACGGCAACCACCGTCCGCCACAGCGCAGCAGACATCAAGCTGAAGTTGGCATAGAGAAATGTTCATGCACTCAGACCTATTCTCACTTAGAGACCCAGGTGATATTACCTGACTAGGAACGAACGAAAATGTCGGAGGCCGTGATGGGCAGGCTCTAAAAGGGTTTGAAGTTGCCCGGTCGTTGGCAGATCTGTGCTCGTGTGTCGAGCCGAGAGCTTGAGTGAAGTTCATTCGTGCCGAGGATCTCTGTCGAGTGAGTCAATGTTGTTCATTCTGCATTCACTGGGCCAACATCGACATGCCGTGCCAAGTGAGTACCCGAGTCTGAATGGTGCAGCGACGAGTCAATACGTCCTGACCCAGTCGGTAGAGTGATCACTGCTGTTAGTCTCGGTGTTCGCATTGTTGCTGAGGGTATAAGTAGCTGTCACTGGTCCTCGACTTGCTGTGTTTCTCTTCTCCCCATCGCCGGTGTGGAGGCCGCGTTACTTGCCATGCCAAACAGCATCCGCTGCTGCTCGATGGGGCGACTTTCTCAGAGACCGCCAGACAAGGTAGAGTACGGTCAGTGCCAGTGCTCGGATGTCATGCTGTGCAGATGACGGTAGAGTAGAGATACACAGCGGGGCAAGATCGAAGGTACTAATCACGACAAACTTCATGGCCTTAAGTAAGCATGCATGTTCAGGCGAAAATGACACGCCTATCGCATTATGGCCCAGGCCGAGTGTCAGCGATTGGATCATCTGCGAAAGGCTACACTGTAGCACCATTCTACACCCCTCTAGGCGGCCTTAGTGATGACTACTCATAAGAATCTACCACTCCACTTCTCAAGCATTTCTTTGCCATCGTCTTGACCGCGACTTATCCTTCCCAAAAATCCTCTTAGCCATCATATATCAATCCTGCACGTCTCGCTGTATAGTGACTCGAGGTCGTCTACCCTTGACAAGCACCGAGAATCATTGCGTCAGGAGATCACGAGCGAGACGTGCGACAGTACGCACTGCCTCGCATTCGCCTTCTGGTCGCCTCGCGACATAACCTTTGACACTCGTGGCATATCGACCCATGTTCTCGGAACAAGACCAGTGAGTGTCAAGTAGTCGTCGCAAGTCTCCGGACGACTACCAGAATGCCGTTCACCGTCCTGACCGACGACAATGTCCGGGAACTGCTTGACGGCCTCAGCAAAGAAGACGCCCTTTTACTCCAAAACAACCTAGGCGACGCCCTACATGGCTACTCCACAGGCGATACAAACTCACCATGCTGCTCATCCTACCAGCCCCAGCGAACAGTAATCCGCAAGAATGGCATCACATCACTATTCATGCCCGCGACAACAGGCGACTCAGTCGGCATCAAAGTCGTGAGCCTAGAAACGCCACCAGAGGAAATGCCCAACTACAAGAAAAAGTCCTCCATCTCGAGTATCTCAACAAAAGGCACTGGCGGCAGCAACCGCTCCATGACAGACTCCATGTCCAACATGACCCTCTCGCCCGCAAGCACAATGGGATCAGAAATCTCCGCTGCCTCCTCCATCAGCGGCGCCTCCTTCCAACCCCCAACTCAGTCTCAAGTGCCCAGACCACCACACCCCGAGGCACAGTAACTATAATGGACCGATATGGCAACCCAATGGGCATTCTCAACGCCGAAGAACTCACCGCTTTCCGTACCGCCCTCGCATCTACAATCCTCTTCCAGAAGCGCGAGCACGTGCACACCATCACAGTCTTCGGCGCGGGCAAGCAAGCATACTGGCACATCCGCCTGGCTCTACTCTTCAAGGGAGACCAGATCAAGCACGTCAACATCATAAATCGCAGCATGGACCGATCCGTGCGGCTGATGTCGCAATTCCAACCACAAGACGGCGAAAAGCTGCCCTGGCGGTCTGACGTCAAGTTCTCAGCCTTGTCACCCGACTTCGGCGAGTACGGCCGTCTGCTAAAAGAGCAAGTGCGCAAAGCAGACGCGATCTTCTGCTGCACACCGTCTACTACACCACTATTCCCACCCGAGTTCCTGACGAGTCACAACGGGCAGAGGAAGGGGAGGTATGTCTCCGCGATCGGCAGCTATGCGCCGCATATGCTAGAACTCCACCCAGACGTCCTGAAGCACGCAACGGACACCTTGCCAGAAAGTCACGCAGGACACATACACGGCCACGGCATGCCGCACTTCAAGGCCGCGAAGAAGCAAGGCGTCGTCATTGTCGACACGCTGGAAGGAAGCATGAAGGAGGCCGGAGAAGTCATTCAAGCGAAGCTGAAGCCGGAGCATCTGGTGGAGGTAGGCGAGTTGTTGATGATCAAGAAGAGCGTGATGAAAGAGTTGGAGTTGGGCACTGGAGCTGGAGAGAAGGAGCTCAAGGATTGGCTGGTCAGTGGTAATGTGGTTTATAAGGGCGTGGGGCTTGGGTTGATGGATTTGAGCGTGGGCGAAGGGGTGGTCAGGTTGGCGAGGGAGAGAGGTGTTGGGGTTACTATTGAGGATTTCTGATTTGCGCATAGCGACAGAGCCAATTTGCCAGCGGCTGTGAGCTGGAGCAGTCGTCGCCGATTCCAAGACTAGGATCAGGAGGCAGTAAGAGCTTATTTGAGGTGATGATATTGTGGACTATTGCGCTGTGCACAATTTGATGCATGTGGACAGTCACCATAACTTATGTTTTACCCTATTGATCTGATGCGAGTGGCAAACCCCCAGATCAAACCCCTATCCCGTCCACTATCAGCCTCAATCCCATCCCCGAGCATACTCAGTTGTCTTCACCAGAATCTGTATTGTGTATGCTCGGCACCCTTCACCCCTGTACTCATCAGGTAAACCCCCTTATTACTGCTTATCAGACACCCCTAACCCCACACCAAGCACTCCATCTCTCAATTGATTGTTGAGCCTTCTTGCTCTCGTTGTAGCCCATTTGCCTACTGAAAGGCCCGGCTGTACTCGTGACGTTCTGGAGGCTGACACTCCCTTTCGCCACAAGCACAACCAAATCAGTTTTGTGGTAATTTTTGAACTCCACCGCTGGTACCGATATTGAAATAGTGCTCAATCTCGTTGTTGTTACATTTTTTGTGTTGCTCGCTTTTGCCTGACGCCAGTAACGTGCTCAATTTCGTTGTTGTTGTATTTTGTGTGTTTATTGCTTTTGCATGCCGCTGATAAGGTGCTCAATTTCGTTGTTGTTACATTCAGCGTGATTGTTGTTTTGATGGTCATTGCCTGATGTGTCTGCTTTTGCCTGATGCTGAGGGTGAAGATTATTCGATGGTCATTGCTTGATGCCGATAAAGTGCTCAATCTTGTAGTTGCTGCGTCTTGTACCATGTTGATTGTCTGGTCTGATGCCGATGAGATGCTCAATCTCAACGTCGTTGTCTTTCAGACTGATTGTATCGTGAGATTGACCTGGTGTTGTCCTGCCCTCAAGCAGTCTTGTGGCCGCCCCTCATCGTCTTCCTCATCGGCTTGGCGTTCGCCGGGGGGCTTGCGCGGGTCCCCTCAGGGCAAACGAGCGACGACCCGGATCGGTGCTCTGGCGTGCGTGCATTCGCTTGACAAGCAGCGGTGCATACATGGGAGTCAGCCCTGAAGATGCAAGCGCTGGCACGCGGCGATCCCAGCTGCAACGCTGAAATCTTGCTGCTGTGTATTCGTCGTGCCTCCTGACCAGGCTGACCTCGAAATGAAGTCGGTGTCAGCACATTGTAGTTCGGCGTCGGCATGTTGTAGTTCGGTGTCGGTATAACTGAGTTCGGTGTCGACACACGGAGGTTCGGTGTAAGTAGACTCGGCGTAGACGACATCGCCACTGTATAGTCGTTCGAGTTCCGGTTCGACGGCATTCCGTATGACTCGTCGTAATTTGAGTGTATTGGTGAGCTGCGCTGCGAAGATCTTGCAGGCGATGGTGCCAGACGCGGAGATCTCGTAGTTGATGGTGTCAGACGCGGAGATCTTGGTGGTGATGATGTTTGACCACGAGTCTGACGGGTTCTTTGTTTGCTTGCCCGAGTTTTCTTCGGAAGGCAGCAATTCAGCGAGCGGAAGAAGCCTGAACAACCCATCTTTGCGGTTGATTATGGTTGGGTGATTGAGCTCGAGTGAAGTGGAATTGGAGCAATGGAGTTGGAATCGTGATGTAGTTCTTGTGTTCTGATGTTTGAAGTCACTGTCTCGAGAATAAATTGCTTGTGTAGGCGATCTAGTCTCAAGAAGTGCTGTGAAGGAGGGAAAAAGTGGTCAGCGACTAGAAAGAGGATTAATAATATGGCCTGCCTGCGCAGCCCTGTGTTCCGCTGGTTCTGTAGGTGTCCTTTGCAGATCTTGTTGCTGCTGTTGTAGCTGGGTGGAGCAGGTTTCCAATGCGAGCAGTGGGCGGGCTTCGGTCCCGGCTTCTTTCTGGCATGTTCTGTGGATGCGGAGAACCAGAGCGGGAAGCCATGATGAGTCACAAACAGGGCTCAGGTGGAAGCCTAGTTCAGGGCTTCGATGCTGTAAACTATGCCAAGCGCCTCCGCTCAGCTGCGGACCTTGGGAGCGGAGGCGCTTGGCACACCTAGCAAGCTGAGATATGCTGCCATCTTGGCGCTGCTTGTGACTCACCATAGCTTTCGACGTTGCTCTCAATAATCCAGAAAACATGACCGAACCACACTGTTGAGCGGACTCCCTAGACACAATAGACCCAGTCCGTGGCCTCCCTGGCATCCAAGATTCGCAAAATGCCCCAAAATCCATTCGGAAATGCTCAAAACCTGAAAGCAGCAGAACTGCCCACCTGGCCGTCAGGCAGCCGCTGGTGTGCAAGTTTGAGTTTCCGACGTAATCTTCGCGCTCCGGTTCACGGCCAAGCCCCCCATCTAGGCTTATGCTTCCGCTCCACTCCACCCCCAATCCACTACGTGATTGGAAGATGCCAGTCACAAGCTGAAGCCGAGGCCTGCCCAACAAACGCGTCAAAACCTGCTCACAACACAATAAACCTTGAAGAAAACTAGAACAGAACCAGCATAACACAGCGCTGTGCAGTGAGTCAGCCACTGGCAGGTACTATCAAAAAAAGAGCCCTCACCCTGGAGTCGGAAAAGACCACATTGTGCTGTGTCCAAGCCGGAAACCCCGGTGAAAAGTCTACACACAGCTCAAGTACTGAGGCGCAAGCTGAAGACTGTGTATGGTCGGCCTGCGACGTTGACGCGCTTTCCCGCAGTGCAGGCTGTCAGTAGTCCTTCACTGGTACCTCTTCTAGTGAACGGACGAAGCTAGGACGTCAATCTGTGAGAGAAACCGCTACTGACCTCTCTCACACGGAGGGCCGAGCCCCTCCTACCTGTTTTTCATTGTCGTGCTCGACTTATCGACGCGTCAGAGAAGAATGTATCGAAGCTCACTTGCCAAAGTCACCGTCAACCCAACTTGGCTGTGCCTGTACTGGGGCGGTCTCTGCCTTGGACTCTGCAATGAGTCTGCTTTGCCATTGCGGCTGCATTCCCGTAGCTCCCATATTCCTCCGACGCTGGTATGGATTCCGCAGAGAGTGGTCTTCTGGTCCTCGGCACGTGCCGGGTCAAAGAACTGTGACGGAAGGCGCAAGATCCGTCACAACACTGTCAAAGATCGGTGATGCGCAAGTGCCGACATGCCTGGAACGTCGTTTGATATCAGATGCAGCCGTCAGTCCTGACTCTTCACATGTGACGACATGCTTCGCATGGAAGCCTTCGACCCGTCCCTCTGCTTCTTTTAGCTACAATCCTACCGGCACTCCTGACGTTGACCAATCGGAGGCCGCTTGTTCCTGGCTCAAAAGCACGCCATTGATGATTCGAGTGATCAGCATAAGCGGGGCTATCGCGACCTTTTGAGCTGCTTTTTTGGTCACAATCGGGCGCTTACATGCCCACCTCTGAATGGTCAGATTAGTCCGGACCTCGAATCGAGCACTCCACTATCTCACGCCAAGCACAACGTTACTTCCCTCTATTGGCTGCCTCCAACCTCACCTGCATTGTTCACAAGCATCTCGCCTAACGACCGTCTTCCCCAATCACTGTGCGTGGCCTGGGACCCCGCCCAATAACCCACCACAATGGCACAACGCAAGCGCCGCAGGTACTTGAGCAGGACTGGCTGTCCGATGTGTGCTCATCTTCCCACTTCTGCGCATTCAAGGGGTTCCGTCACCAAAAAGCGAAGTCATTGCACTCCATAAGTTTCAGCTTGCGCGCCTGCTGACGGTTTGGATGTGTGAGAGTTGATCACTGAAGGGCCACCAGCCTTTCGGGAAAGAAAGGTTCCTTCGTACCGAAGCTTCGAAGCAGAGTACAAGAACCCAAACAGGGGAATGAAATGAGTCTGCCTACGGAGCTCATTCTTTCTGTCCTTGTATTCTTCCCTTCGCTTCTCTCCGCTGCGCCGACTATTGAGCTGAGGCAAGAAGCCGAGGTGAAGGAAAGCATCTGGCAGGTCAACATCTTCAAAGGCCCCGCTCCACCGCCTGATTCACCGCTGAGTCCGCCGGGAGCCGCTGGTGCATTGAGAGATCCATCGAAGCGCAAGTACGAGATCATTGGAATTGCGGGTGCATACGTTGTCTGGGTCACGGTCACGCTATTCTTGCTATTGACCGTCGGGTTGAGATTGCGAAGAAAAGCACAATCTTCGAACCCAACACTCAGCATGGAGATGATCAAGACGGCTCAAGCGAACGAGAAGGCGCTGCCTAGCCCAGGACCGCTAAGTCCGGGCAAATTGGCAAGTCTGCGAAGTTGGGCTTCGGGCAACAGACATAAGAAGACGCAATCGAATGCAACGAGCAGCTCGACCATCGATACGAGGCTAGTGGAGGAAGACAAGCAGAAGAACATGGACCAGATGGCGAAGCTGTATGCCCACGTAATGGCGCACGAACAGGAAAGGGAGTCGACAAAGGCTGTAAGCAGCACTGATGGGTCTCCCTCCTCTCCAACATACAATTACCACAGCCAGGTGCAAGCCATGCCTACACCGCCAAGATCACCACAACATCAACAAAGCTACCCACCCGAGCTGCAGCATCTACGTCAGGACGCACCTCATCCGTCAGAGTCGCCATACTACTACCCTCCTCCGCAACAGCAGGTCGCGGACGACATCTCAAGAGCCACCACTCGAGTCAACGATACGCCACACTCATTCGCCAGCAAACACGAGCGAACGAACTCCAGCAATTCCACCAAACAGCGCCCTACACGCATCTCCGTCCGAGGCATGCCCATCTCCCAACCCATCGGCGACGCCGACCTTTCCCAATCCTTCGGCGACACCGAGTCCACCTCGCTCTCCCCACGCCTATATACCCCAGGCCCGGCACCACCTACGCCAGAAGATCCACGAATGCGGGTCTGCCTACCTCGCCACGCCTCCCACCCCCTCCTCCTCAACAACACGAAACCCTCCGCCGCAGGCAAGCCCCACCCAACGCCCTGAACCTCAACAACAACAAAGAGAACCACCCCCTCGGCCCCACAGACTCCAACACAACCCTCCCCTTCCGCCAAATTTACGCCGACACAGGCCTGACCTCCGCCCCCTACACCAAAACAACTTTCGTGCACGCCCGCACCGACCTATTAGGCTACCACCCTAAGACCGGCGTGCCCCAAACCCCATATAGCCCAATGTACATGCCGCAAACGCCCATGACACCCGTGACGCCGAGCATGTTGGTGGGGAAGAAGGAGATGAAGCGGCAGAAGAAGCTGGAGGGGATGAAGGTGCTGGGCGAGGAGGATCTTGTGGGTAGTGATGAGGATATGTGGGGTGCGTAGACCGTGGATCGCTCTAGGGGAGGATTTTTCTTCGTAAGTGGTGTCCTTGGTGAGACAGAGAGGGCAGTTCGTGTTCTGTCATAGCAGTGGCAGAAGGTGTCTTTGTACAGAAGCCAGCGCTGTCGTGCATTCCGACGAGATACCCTGGGGATTTCAGATACCTGAAGAGCTTTTCATATTCATCTTTTATACACACAGTCGTTAGACGATGGTATCTGTACTGCTTCCACGCTGCAGTGCCCAGACACTTACTGCTCTTCATCTATGCTACCGTTTGCTCGTCGAGCACCGCACAACCTCCTCTAAAAACCACTTCAGATCGTCCGGATTGACCTTCGGCGTAATCCCATGCCCCAGATTGCATATCCACCCTTGCTGGCCACCTCCGAATCCATCGACCATTTGCTCGACTACTTCCGTGATCGCCCCCTTGCTCCCATATACACTCCCGGATCTGCATTTCCTTGCAGAACCACTCGGCCCCGTGCTATCTTCACAGCTTCCGCCGGGTCGTGCAGCCAATCCAGCCCGACCACATCGTACCCGCTTTCACAGAGGTCTTCGAGCGCGTACCACGCCCCTTTAGCAAACACCACCAACGGCACTACCTCCTCCCCCAACTCTCTTATCCGCTTCGGTAGATGCGCACTGATCCACCGCAGCTCTGGCAGGGCAAGATCTCGGAATTCTCTGGGTCCAAGTTCACCTGCCCATGAGTCGAAGACCTGTAATATCTGCGCCCCCGCCACAACCTGTTGCGCGAGGTACTCCACTACCACCTCCGAGATCTTTCTGAGAAGTGCCTTCGCCTCCTTGCGATACCTAAACACCCACGTCTTACTCTGAATAAACATCTTACTCCCACCCCCCTCAACCATATAACACAACAACGTCCACGGCGCACCACTAAACCCATACAGCGGCACCCTTCCATCCAGTTTTTTTCTTGTCAGCGTAATCGCATCCATCACATATCCCAACTCCTTTAGCACATCCACCTCCTTCTCCATTATTTGTGAATACTGCTCGTCCGACGGAGAGCGCAGAGGGTGGGGAAACTGCGGTCCAACCCCATCCACCATCCGCACCTCCATCCCCAGCGCCTGCGGCACGACGAGGATGTCGGAGAAGATGATTGCGGCATCAAGGAGGCCATCGTAGCGCTCGATGGGTTGGAGGGTTAAAGTAGAGGCGATTTCTGGGGATCGACAGCATTCGAAGAAATCATGGTTTCCTTTGGCTTGATGGTATTCGGGAAGGTAGCGGCCGGCTTGTCGCATGATCCACATGGGCGGACGGTGGACTTCTCTCCTCGCGCTGCACGTAGGAGGCGGTCATTCTTGAGGGGTGGGAAGGTGTGTTTTGGCATGGTGGTGGTGTGTGTGTTGGCGGAAACAGCAGTGAGAGGCGGATGAGCGAGCGGGTGGATTGCTATGCTCAAAGGAAAAAGATGAGACAGTTGCTCCGGCCTAAACGGCAAGCGAATAAAGTCTCCGGCACTGTTATAGACAAGGTAGACAAGTCTTGCTGTGTCGTGGGCAGATGTGTGGGAAACTGCAGCCAGTCTTACTGCCATGACACCGCTCACCACGAGAAAATATTCCCCGCACCTCCCCAAAGATCACCCAAGTTGGAGAACACGCCGCCTCGTTGAGGCAACCACGAACATGCCGCTCTAATGCCTTCGTCATCCGGTCTTGTAAAGTCCGCTATGTGAAGGGCGGCCTCTTGTCACTCAGGGTCTTGTGTGATATACAGCCAGACCCTCGGACTACTGATAGACCACTGTAACCTATGCGGCAAAACAACCGTCCGCCCAAGTGTTATCTTACTTGTCGATACTCGCATCGCGCGACTAGTACTGGAGACACAAGTCTGCGCTCTCAACCAGTGGGCTCCGCCGCAGGGACCTCAGGGGCACCCTCCACTGCCATCTCCTGAGCCTCTCCGCCTGCATCCTCACCTTCCGGATCCTCCTCTGCCGCAGCAGCCCCTCGCTTCTTCCGCAAGTTCTCAAGCCCATATAAGAACTCTCCCATCTGGCTATACGGTCCTTTCCTCCCACCACGACCTTGCCCGCCTTCTTCCCCAGTCGCTGGCTTCCCATTTGAGTCTGCCAAATTCATCGTCGGTCTGCCCTCGATACCCCTCAGCAAAGCCGACAGTTTGTCCGTCATGTAACACTCCCTCAGGTACTGATCCCTCTTGCCATCAGGGCTGTCTGATCCGGGACTCTTCATATACAGAATCTGAACACCCGTGCCCAGCGTCTCGTTCGCATGATCCAGCACCTTCATACTCTTTGCTGTGGCAGGAGTAGCGGGCTCGAGCATCGAACCCGGAACGTGTGCGGTGTCAAGGCTGACAAAGATATAGGTACGGCCAGTGCCCGTATCCAGAGGGTTGTCCACAGCAACGTCGAGGATGTTGCCGCTCAAAGGGACTGTTTGTTGCAGTTCGAGGGCACCGTCTGAGAGGCTGACGTGGTACACTAGAAGTAAAGGCAAGCTGTCAGGTGTCAGCATGCTAGATCCCTGGTAAGGTAACAGATTCGGAGTACACTTACCCCTCCAAAGCCACAAGCACGTAGCCATCCATCTCGTCAGGGTCATTCAGCGGCCAAATACCTCTGACAGCAAACTTGTCTTGCCGCTCCGCGAGATCCTTCAGCGCTGCCTTCAGGCTGCGTTCGTGTCCCGGACATGCCACAGAGCGCATGAATTTGCTCTCGATTTCGAAGACATCGAATGTCTGACTAGACAACGATTTTCCTTTTCGCCAATCAAATATCCGCAGACTTGGTTCTCCCGTTCCGACGGCAAGCCACTCCAGTTTCCAGGGCAGTAGTCGCTGACAGCTGACAAATTCCTTCATTCCCAGGCAGTAGCCGCAATGATATGGCTCTGCGGGTAGCGACTCACCCTGATATGCTCGTCTCTGTCGCTGGACAGAACATAGTTCTTAGCTGGACCTCCTTCGTAGTCAAACGTTGGCATGCGAGCGACGATAACGTCTGTCAGCAGGCTGACATGTCCAAGCAAGAGCCGAGCTTCGAATTCGATGCCAGGACCTTTGCCAGTCACGGAAGCCTCGTTTTTCCTTGCGTTGCCTTGATCGATTCCATGACTTGCTCGCTCTTTCGCTTTTTTCTCCTTTAGCTTCCGCTGCTGCTCCAGTGCCATGAGGTTTCCTTTTGTATGTACTGTCAGCTCTGTTGCGCTAGGCTCGTAGCCGCCTTTGCCACCTGAGCCATTGCTGCCAAGATCCTGATTGTTGTGAGAAGGGTCAGGCTGCGGGTCCGGCGGCTTCCAATCCGGCGACTGGATTAGTGGTACCTCCCAAACATCGCCAAACTTGTCGCCTACGATGAGGAACTCGCGGTTTCTCTTCTTCACAACTGCAACAGCACATATACGCTTTGGCATAATTCGTCTGCTCATTATTCTCAAGCCTCGAACCTCTTCGTCGGCGGTTTTCTTCATGGCATACACAGTGATGGCCTTGTCCTCTGCTGTGACAACAACAAGCGACGTCCTGTTAAAGGAAAGTAGCATATGGCTGATATTTGCTGCAGGCTGATCTAATGACGGTGGTGGTTTCTGTTTGCGGCGTTCTCCCTTCTTTCGCGGGTCGGTCGTGATTGATATAGAGTCTTGTGATGAACGTCGAGACAAGTCTTCCTGCTGTGAGGCAGCAGACGTGTCTTGGTCCTGAACAATTGAACTTTCTCCGGGATCATCTAGTTTCCGTCGCTTGGCAGCAGGCTCGTCCTTATCAATAGCCCCAGCATTGGCCGCATGCTCACTCGCATCGACAGGGTCTATCTTCTTCTCAGTCGCTTGGAGCTCTCTGCCATTGAGAAACGCAGCCGAATGCCTCCAGTTGAGCTTGATGTGCTCCTCGTCCTCGTCCTCCTCGAACTCTTTCCTCCTGAGATCAATGCAGAATAATTCCGGTCCGGCAGCTGCGAGGAGTTGCCCCTTTGGATGTAGCACGACGAGCTTCTGAAAAGGATAGACGTCCGACATCTTGGCAGAAGATGCGTAAGTTGCTGGGTTTGGAGGCCTCTTCAAAGCGGCCAAATTTCGAAGATGGATTGCAAGGTGAGTTTTGTGGCAGAAAGGTGCCAGCCAGCTGTGGGACTCTATCCTGGGTAGATTTGTTGTGTATGAATATGTCCTTCCCAGTCGTAGCATTCAGTCGTATACATATCAGTGTCTGAGGATATGCAATATGTGGGTGGTGGTAAGGTAGAAGTGAAACGAGGCAACTCAAAATATATTTCTCCGAAATTTGGGTGTGAGGATGGCAATTGCGATGACGCTTTCCCGCACTATACAAAGACCGTCCAGCGACTGCTCACTGTGCAAGGACGATGGTCTCTATGGTGCATGCCGACTGAATCGGCAGGAGCTCACCGGCTTTTGCTCAACGAAACAGCTCGGAATGTCGATGAATTGGTGAAATGATCTTACAAGTATCTCACTTCCCTATATCTGGGAGTGGCGTCGAAGCTACGATATATACACAAATCCAGAACATCCAATGCATCTCATGGACATCTGCTCGGACTGATGCTCAAGCAACAACATCCCCCCATCAACCATGATCCCCTCCCACACCCCACTGCCCTCCTCCTCCATCTCACTCGGCACCCTGACCTCCAATGGACTATACAAATACCACCCCTTCAGCGCCGCCACCGCCGCTCTGATCCTCGCCTCCGACAAACTCGATCCCGCGCCCTCTCCCAGCTTATCGTTCCCACTAAACACGCCCACTATAAACACGGGATGCCGCGATTTCCGCCCCGTCTCAGCTATGATGCGCGCCACAGGCGACTGAAACCCCTCGCGGGCGCAAAGCTTGTTGAGATCCTTAGCTGGGAATCGAAACTGGAACAAGCTCGACATGTTCAGCTGCCGACTCCGGAAATGGTCGCGGAAGAATTTCTTCGCTGTGGTGCGGCCGGCGTGTAGGTAGATGGCGCCCAACAATGCTCGGACGAAGTTTGTGGAGGCGGTCTCTGCTGTGACACCCTTGAGTGGGTTTCCTTCTGAGTCTTCTGCCTTTTGGCCTTCTTGTTCCGTTAAGCGCCCAAATGGGTCGCTGTATACCGCCCGCATGCTGATCCCCTGCCGCCAGCCCTCGGGGTGCTCGCCTTTGATGTTCGTTTGTACTTCAGGTCCGAACTTCAGCTCTATGTCTTTCGGCTCAGCCGGCCTTCGCTCGAATTGTAAGTAGCCTGGATCGACTTCTCCACCCGGATGTGCTGCTAATTCGACGCCCCATTCGCGCGTTATGGCTTGTAGTGCTTTTGGTCCACAGTAGGCGTACATGGCGGCGAAAACAACTGCTAAGGGAAGGCGTGGGTATTTTGCGACTATGAACTCGGAGGTGTAATATGATAGCAGGTCGCCTCCTAATGTTGCTAACGAGGCATTGTTGAACTTTGGGTTGGAATCCGCAGATGCGTCAACGAGACAGCGCGCTAATGTCTCGAGAGGTAACTTTTGAGGTAATGCTAATCGTGCATGTAATGCAGCGAGTCTGGCAGATTTCCGAGCGGCAGATACAGGTGGTGATGGGAGAGCGAGTATAGCAGCATGTTTCTGGGCTCCTCTTTGCTCGATCTTTTGCTTGGTGGTGAGCATCGGTAGCGGCGGGTCATCGGGGTGGCTGTATGCGGATGAGGAGGACATCGAGACCGTGGTCTGGTGCCGACATCTTTGTAGAGAGTGTAGTGGTGTGTGAGAGGAGTCGAGGGTGTGTGGTCTCGTGGTCTGGGGTGAGAGAAGGCATCCGCTCCATCGTTGGAGCCGGAGCTTCATTGGATGGTGCTGGTGTTTGACAGCTCGAACAACAGGCCGCAGGCAAGTTGAAACAGGAATCAAAGGAAAACGGACCGAAAGAGCGTGCAAAGAACGGGTGTGGCTGTATGTACTCGTGAATCGTGATGCTATCGAGTGCAGCGAATTGTGCTCCAACTTTTTGCGCGACTCCATTATCCTGCTTTTGCATTATTCTTGTCTGCAACTGCCATTTCGGGACATTGAAGCTCCCACTCGAACCTCCAATTGTACCTCACTTCACCTCGAACACGAATGCAACGGACTATACTCTCAAAACAGGCCACTCCCTTGCCTCCTCACGCTCAACAACAGACACTCTAGCGGATCTCCGCTTGCCTCTGACCGCCCGATTGCGACTCACAAGCCTCTCCGCTTCTACTCGACCTATCCGCTGCGGCACACACTCCGCTCCGTTCGCCCTCCACTACTCGTCTGCAGCGTGATCAGGAACTCCGATACTGCGCTCATCCGCACTCCGCGCAGACAGCCACCTCACACTCCATTGGCCGTCCCTCAGTCTTCCACTCTCTCCCCTCACAATGGGAGGAGGCGGCAAGATCCCCTACCCGAAACACGTCTGGTCCCCCGCCGGTGGGTGGTACGGCCAACCGAAAAACTGGAAGACCAACACTGCGGTGGCGTTTGCTGTGATCATCGGCGTTATGGGCGGTGCATGGAAGCTCAGTGCGGAGCGGGAGCATCGGTATCGAATGCCAGAGGAGGGGGAGTTCTTCCCTAGTCGGCAGTGAGTTCATTCTTTCCAAAATGCATATATGGCGGGAAGAGGAACCTGGGTTTTGTCGAGTCTTGGAAAGATTAGAGCAGAATGATACTGATGTTTGTGAACAGTTGGAGCAGGCAAATCCGAGAGTACGAGGCGAAGAAGAAGGCTGGTCTCGAGGCAGTCATCAGATAGTAAACGCGGTGGGAACGGAAAATTTGTGGAAGAACGCGCAGTGATGTTGATTCGCAGTAGCGGCCGCGTGCGCACAGGAGGAAGAGCTTCAGAACCGAGACTTGTTTCAATCGCAGGATCTGAGCGACATCGGTGCCCAAGAGAACGGCATCTCCCGGGTATGAGATAGGACGTTTGCAAAGCATGCATACGACATGGTCCAGAGCATTAAAAGGAAGTGGATCGAGGAGCACTGAGAATACTCGAGCTCAGAAGAGACATTTGAGGCAAGGTCGTAGCTGATACTATCTAGTGATGGAGCTATGATTGAGTGGAAGAAACCAAACGAAAACCTGCCCTGTCTCTTCTGCAATGCTAGAAGCAAACCAACACCCCACCCCAGCAACGCCCGTTCTTCGATTCCGCAAGACACTCCGTATCCCAACGCCCTGTATCATGACCCCCTCGTTACAATGCATAACATCATACAAGTATGTCGCTCAACGTCCCTCATCCCGTGAGCCAGGCTGTCGGATCGCACCCTCGTGTCTAGCGTTAAAAGCTCCAAGCACAAAATCAATCCCAACCAAGCCACCCCGCCCACCCCTCCCAAACCTCTTGCAGCATGCTCGCCACGCCCCTCGTCTTGGTCATCCAGAAGAATGCCAGCCCGCCCAACACGCCTACACTCCCCACAACCTGCAGCGCAACCCACCCTCTACTCCTTACACTATGCCGCCACTGCAACAGCCCCAACGGGTCGTGCATCTGGTATACCGCCGCATCATTGTGTTGCCTTACAGGCGACTTCTCCGCGTCTCCTCTCCGGACCATAGCTTGCGATGACTCAGATGATGATGATGCAACGATATGCCATCTTGGTATTCCTCGCCCATCCTCTGCAACAGCCACAGCGCCCGTTCATGCCGGGCTAGCCGCTCGTACCGCTCGCGCTCGCGCTGGAGGGACAGTTGAAGCTCGCTCGCCCATTTGGACAGCCTGATCTGTGCAAGCCGCTCTTCTCGTTGGGAATGGTCGGCTACTTTAGCGAGAGCGTAGCTGTTGGATGTGTTCAGAGACAGCTCCGAGCCTTGGGGGAGGAGGCCGGAGTTGCTCATTGAGGTTAGTTGTGGGGAGGCGAGGGTTGAGTTGCGGAGGGAGGCGGCGGTGGAAGCGGAAGGGGTTTTGGTGAGCTTGGGGTTGTTGGCGTGCCAGGCCAGGAGTTTCTTGGCGGAGGTGTGGCGGAGGTAGGCGACTGTGTCTGGGGAGAACAGGTTGTCGACGAGGATGCTGAGTTCGGAGGGGAGCAGCGGTTGGACGTATTCTGGCGACATGAGGAGGGAGGCATCCATTGTGTCTAGGTCGGGACCGTTGATGGAGGCGATGGCATAGGGAGCTGTCGCTGTTGCGGCGTTCGAGTCGTGATCGGGGATGCTGAATGGTGGGAGTCGAGGGAGAGCAGAGATGTCGTTTGAGAGGTCTGATTTGAGAGTTTGACGTTCCTCGGAAGAGAGCAGGTCGGATCGTGCAATCAGGGCAACCACGTTACAAAGTTCTGATAGTCTCTTTATTCGGTCGTGGTCTTCGCTTGCATAGTCTGTCCGAGTTAGCAGCGTGTCCAAGCATAGCCGGACAGAAACTCTTACCTTTAGAAATAAGATACAGTATAACATCGACCTGCGACCCACCCTGACCACTAAGCATGGAGGTAAAGTCATGTCTCCCTGTGGTAGTGGCATCAATCGCTTTCATGAGCTGCTGCTCAGCATAATATACAATGTGATCGAGCCGTTTCGAACTAGCGGTGTCGACGAAACAGAGGTTGCGTTCGAGGACTGAGTCGCCCATGCTTTTCCGGCGCTTGAGGATCCTGCTCTCGTCTAGATCAGACCACCAGGCTGGGTATGGGCGTGTGCTGGCGTGAGTCTCCATGATCCGTGGCGTCTCACCACTCTGAGTCGTTAAGAGTGGGTCCACATGTACAATGTCCTCGCATAGCTGGACTATCGACTTGATAAGGGACGTCTTGCCCGTGCCTAGCGACGGATTAGTCCATGTATGAACCGAGTCTGTATGACTTACCTTTGCGACCAGCAACGAGTATCTTGAAACGCCCCAGCCGCTGTCCCCTCGCAGTGAACGGTCTCCGACTTGGCATCTTGATACTGGGCATGATCAGCTCTGGCTGACTGTCTTGTACCTGTGCAGATGGCTCTGACTCTTCATCCTCATCGCCTTCTTCGCTCGACGCAATAGCCTGGCTGGAGGCACCATCGCTAATGTGCTCGTCATCGGACTTCTGTATCGAGCGAGAGGATATCGACTTAGGACTATTGGGTAATGATGGTTGGGAAGGTAGAGGTGACGGCGTCACAGATCGCTCTATTTCCTCAGGCGATTGTGCTGATATCTCGGCATTTGACGGCCGCCGCGCAGGCTCATGGTATACAGGCTTGATAGTAGATCTACGTCGAGTGTCCAACGTCCGGGGCCGCTTCGAGGACGGCTCGGCTGACTCGTCTAGGAAGTCCTGGAGTGATGGTACAATGCCTGGAGACGACCGGACGCCCTCGATTTGCTCAGGCCGAGCCTGCGAAGTGTCTATCTCGCGAGTCAAGAAGTATGTAGTTCGGCCGGGAGGAGGGTGTGAACCAGGCAGGGATGTCGATGTAAGTGGGTCAGCGGCGCCGTGCTTGGTGGGGCTGCCCTCGTTCGCGTTGCCCGCGGCGTGTCCAGGACGCATCTTGCGACATGTACGTGGTGATCGATGCGACGAAGGACACGGTGAGCACGAGAGGGAGAGAAGGAGAACGAGTGCAGGTACACGGACGGAGGATGGACGTGGTCGGTCAGGCGAGTCCAGGCTGTTGGAGATATCGCAATCATCGCGGGGTTAAGCCAGATAGCAGATATCATCACTCTTGGTCGATCACCAGGTCAATGGAACCAGCATCGCATTCGAGTTCATCACTTCACGCCGGACACATGGGAAGTCTTGATGGCATGTCATCAGTGGACGTTACTGATCATCTGCCGCTACATCGCAGACAATGTACATTCATCACCATAGAGTCCACCCTATCCTTCCTGCAGCCACGTGAGATCCGATAGTGTACATTACTGCATGTCACCCCAGCTCCGCTGCGCACCCTTCACTGTGCATCTTGGTTGTATCTTCAAGCATCCTCCCACCTAGCATACGATGTGTATGCTCCTTGCCAGCTGGCCCCGTCCACCCGGCCAGTCCCCAAGACTCAGAACGAAAAGAAGAAATCAATCGTGAGACTGACGAAGCAGTCCTTGGATGGGAAAGAAAAGTCCTAACCTCAACCGGTCCTGCTTGCTATGCTCTCGTGGATATTAAAGCATAATAATCGACTCGAAACTTTTCCAGTAGCGCCGTTTTAATCTGTTGCAAAAGGGCCTGGCCCATCCGCTGTACCGTTTGTTTGACTGTCGCGTGACTGGAAAGTAGCATTAATGCATTGAATGACCTTCTGAAAAGAATGACCTTCTGAAAAAGGCCTCGAAATTGATGCGTAGGGAGGACTCTGTCAGGCTCTTCAAGAAGTTGACTGAATGCCGTATATGTTGACATTCAACCCTGGGCTCCTCCTGGTGCCAACACAGAAGAATATGTGGATGTTGTCCTATGCAGCTTGAGCTTGACCTCGTCCTCCTCGAGGAGTGACATTGCCAGATCGAGCACCACCACGCTGCTGAATTGCGCCGCCACGTGGAGCAGCGTTACCACCTTGAGGGCCCTGACTGCCTTGACGCTGCTGCATGTTGCCGCCACGACCAGTGCCTCGAGCATTCTGAGAATTGCCGCGGCCGAAGGGAGCATTGGCACCACCGTACGCATTGGGACGAGGGCGGCGCTCTTCGACAGTGATGGTCTCTGAGCCGACTGTGTGGGGATTGGCAGCAACAGCAGCGGCATAGCCATCAGAGTTGGCGAACTCAACGAAGGCGCAGTTCTGTGACTCGTTAGCACATACGGGTCATCGGCTGTGGTGGGCTTGACTTACCCGTTGACGGGAAACGTCAAAGTACTTCAACTCGCCGTGCTTCTCCAACGCCTCGCGCAGAAGACGAGCATCGACCTTGTCGTTAACATTCTTGATGTAAGCGAGCACGTTGCCGGGCTCGACCTTTGCTTGAGAAGTGCCGCGGCTCTTCTTGCCGTGACCTGCTTCCTGCCAGCCGTTGCTTGGGGTTGGTGACGGGCTTACGGCAGTTGGCTCAGTAGGAGCTGCTCGAGAGGCCGCGGCAGCTGGAGCAGCCGCCGGCTTCTGAGTTCTGGGTTGCGAGGGGGCAGCAGCCTGCACAGGGAGAGCTGGCACTGCAGGCTTGCTTCCACCAAGCATGCTGGCCCAGGTCTTGGGTTTGGCAGGCTGAGTTTCTGGGACAGGTTCTGGGGCCTTGGGAGGAGCGACAACGGTTGGCTCGGACGCAGCAGGAGCCTCAGGAGTAGGCTCTGGCTCAGCCTCCTTGACATCCTCAACCTCGGCTTCAGGCTCGTCAGCCTCGACAGCTGCTGGCTCCTCTTGAACAGATTCAGCCACACCGTTGACCGGCTCCTCAATCTCAGGTTCGGCGGCCTTGTCTTCTTCTAGCTTCTCATCGACTTGCTCTGCAGCGGTCTCGGAAACGACGAGCTTCTCAGTCGGAGGTTCAACAGTCTCGTCGGCAGGGGTGTTTGGCTCCTCCACAGGGACCTCGGGCTGTGCTTCATCATCTACGACCTCGACCTCATCCTCATTAAGGTACCGGAAGATGTCGTTGAGGACGAAATAGCCGTTCGGCTGCTCGGCTAGGACGAAGGTCTGCACGAACTTGTGGTGTGCCTGGCCTTTGTTGGACATCTCACCGATGACTTGGACAACGATGTTCGAAAAAGAGGTCTGAGAGTCGACATTGAGGACGCGGACTTTGCAGTCGCGGATGTCAAGCGACTTGATCTTCTCGCTGATAGCCTATTAAATGTTAGCTAAAGATACACAGGTGGATTTGATCAAGCTTACCTTTTCGCCAACAGCTGGAATGACCTTCTCGGCCTCGACGCCAGTGACAAGCTGAGACTTCTTCTTGTAGAACAGATGTATCCGTTCAGGGCTTTTGGAGAGTGTGGTGTAGTATTGCTCAACGAAGTACCAGCCAATCTCTTGTGGATCAGCTTTCTGAGTGCTAGCCGCGGCAGAAGCAGTGGTGCTTTGGGACACAGACGGAGCATGACCGGAGGTAGGTGGAATGGAGGCAGCCAGCTCAGCGGGTTGGCTAAACTGGTTGCCGTATACGCCGTTCATCGTGGAAGTTGAGTCAGCCATAGTTGAAGATGATCAGAGCTCGACTGCGATGAGAGCAGTCAATGATCGCTGGACGCGCTGACTTTTGGACTGAGCGTTAAGAGATGAAGTAGACGCGCGAAGCCCGCTAAGAAGATGACTTAAAACGTGACCAGAGGTCGGTCTGTTCTTGCGCAGACGTTGTGCCGTCGCAAGACTCTGGTCTGAAGCAAATCAGAAAACTTTTGTGAGCAGAAGCGATCTCGGGCTGCGAAGTCCAGTAAAAAGCTGACCGAACGGGAACAATGGATGGAATAAGATACGAGTGTGACTTGAGAGGTAGACAAGCTGGATACAGCAATAGTAAGCTGTATGAGATGAAAGTCGAAGGATGAAATAATTTAGCAAACCAGCCGAGATGGAATTCACGATGCGCTCAAGTTCGCTGTCTCTCCACGTCTTCAGAAGCTCGGCTTGGCATTTCTCCACGGCGGTGTTCATCACGTGCAGTAGCATCAACCGACTCAGTCTGTGTATCTCTTTCACTCATCGAGTGAAGACGAAATGCCTCTTCAAGGTGTGCTGGGCATGTTAGATTGCTGGACCTTGGCCAATGATCATTACTTCATCGCTACAATAACGCGCCGTGGCATCACTACACGAAATGTTCCTGTCTTCGTTCATCCCTCCATCCGAATGTCCTGCTTCGGCTCACCCAGGTTCTTCAGCAAGTACGATCGCTTGAAGTATGTGTTCGGATGGACGATCGTGTCGAGCTCAGCAGCGCCCCAGATACCTTCGTCTTTCACCTTCTTGATCTCACCCTTATGCGCCCATTCGAAGACCCGATTACAGGCAATGTGGTACCGCTTCTTCTCGACATCCTCCTTGACCCCCTTGAGTAGGTCTCGATCATGCACGCCGGTAGCTTGCAGCATACTGGTGAGGTTATCTACGCTAAAGTGGCGATACGGACAGCCGTGTGCTTCTCCCGTGCCCGGTGGGTGCTCGGTCAATATTTTCTGGCACGAGTACGGTGAATAGCCTCGTCCTCTACGATTCGAGTCACCTCCCACGTCGCCGTATACGTGGCGGACGTTGTAGCGGTACTCCTTGTTGAACGTGTCGTCCGTGATCTTGTTGAAAGCCTGCCGCCAGAAAAGAAGACAGTCTTCGAGACTCAGTCCGATGCCTTTCAGGAAGAGGCTGTACTGCAGCCGACCGTAATGCTTGAGATGACTGTTCTGACGAAGTGTGGTGTGCAAGTTTTTCATGCACAGCGGGAAGTGTTGTGAAAGTGCGTCGATGTTGGCTGCGTTGATTGGAGCACCAGCAAGAGCAGAGTCTGAGTCCGAGAAGCCCGCATCCGGGGTAGTGAAGTTCTTTGACAGGTGGTCGAGGATGGGCGAGAGGCGGTCGTCTTCGTCTAGCCGTGGTAGTTGTCTTGCTGTGAGCTCGAGGCCGCTTTCCAACCGTTTTGTGAATTCGTTGAGGATCATACTGGTCTGCTCCTTCAGTGGCACATATGCCTTGCCCCTCTTGATCAGCACCCGCCGGTGCTCAACGAGCTCTGGCACTCTGGTCCAGTCAACCTTGAACCAGTTCTCGTCGTCCAGCCTCCGTACGCCGGGCGTCGCTCCTAACAGTTCCTCACCGAGGCCTTTTTTTTCCTCTGGTGTGACATAGTCCCAGTCGAGGTTCAGACTCTCGATGAAGGCACGTTTCTCGCGTCCATCGTCTTCCTCAAGTCGCAACTTGAACAACATTGATTCCACTCGAGCGAACCTCCTCCGCAGATCTTCTGTGCCAGAAAATGCAAGTCTGAGAATGTAGTGTGAGTAGTGGTCTTTCCGTCGTTCGCTCTTGAGCCGTTGGTCTATCTGGCTGCCTGCGGCTGCTGAATTTGCCGACAGTTGCAGGTACTTCTTGATGATGGGCTGCATATGTGCCGCCGTTTCGGGCGGTGATCGGTTCCTGAACGAGCATGATTCGAGTTCCGCGAGGACTATTCAATTTAGCTGATGCATTTCAGCGAAGGCGACGTAGTCATACCTCTCAGTCTGTCGATCGCCCACGTCTCGAACTCCTCGAGTGTGATCTCTTGGGTTGGAGGCACATCGTATAGTGACAGGCGATGAGGATAGTCGTTCTCCTTGTATGTTGCTGTTGCGAATTGGAGTTTCTTGTGGTCAAGACGCTTCCGCTTGTTGTCAAACCGAGTCTCTGTGCGAATCATGATGGCTGTTGTGTGTAAGTGCCAGTAGGCAGACCATGACACTCGTCGCCAAAATCTGAGGCCACTCAAAGAAACGCGTCCACCAACCCTTGACCGCGTTTTGGAGAACTACCGGAGATCAGCTCTTACCTCCGACATTTGGAGCTTGAAGCTCGAAGCTCGGATTGCGGGCGAGTTCGGTCAGCTGCAGATCAGTTAGCTTCACCTTCTCCGCAGTCCTCGGGCGCGCACTGCAGGAGGACCCGAGCGAACAAGTTTCGGTATAACGGCCTGGACCACATTGCTTCTGGCCAGCCTTCACGATCTTCTTACAACGATCAGCGTGTATATACCACTTCACAACAGCACCTTGCGATTCGTGCTTCACTCGTACTTGACAGATCAACATGAAGCCGTGACCAATTTTGTTGGGCGAGCGGCCCTGCGCGAGCGGCTCAGCTATCTGCCGGCACCCCTAGGCATACACCATGGCTGCAAGAAAGCTGCGTGAAGCTGCACGAATAATCTTGGTCGGCGCACCTGGTGTTGGGAAGGGAACGCAATCAGAACGACTTATACAAAGATACCCGCAGCTCAGCTCTATTGCGACGGGTGACCTGCTTCGGCAGCATGTGAAGGATAAGACAGAACTAGGTATGCAGTCTGCCTGTGAACCACCTGGCGTACCCGCTTACACAGTGTAGGCCGACAAGCGGACTCGTATATGAAGCAGGGCGGTCTCGTGCCAGATCCATTGATCCTCAACTTGATCCTATCGGAGCTCACCACGCGTAAGTGGCTCAAGACCAACCGACCGAATGAAGAAGTGGTAGCAGCCATTGAGCGCGGAAACGGCTCTGCGTCATCCGCAGTACAACCCGACAGCAGTCCAGACTGCTCGTTCCTCCTCGATGGCTTTCCTCGAACGGCAACTCAAGCGCAGGCACTATCACACTTACTTCCGATGAACCTCGTCATACATCTCGTCACGCCCGTTGACATCATCCTGGGAAGAATGGCAAACCGGTGGATACATGCGCCATCCGGCCGAGTATACAACGTAGGCTTCAACGATCCGAAGGTCCCTGGCAAAGACGACGTGACTGGCGAGGCATTGTCACAGAGAGAAGATGACAGTGAAGACACCTGGAGGAAACGGTTGACCAAATTCGACGAGACCAGTACAGGTCTGCTGAACTTCTACCGAGAAAGTGGTCCCGGACTTGTGGTGACAGTGAAGGGAGATTCCAGCGACGAGATCTCGCCACAAATATACCGAGAAATCGAGCAAAGGTTTGGGGCTTGACCAGGTCCAGGCACGCTCCGTGGCCACAAATATTTGATCATATCTGTCAATACTATGCGAATTACCTCTCGAAGTCCTTTCCCACTTCTCAGCGATGATTCGCAGCATGGATTGTCCCCTCAACTGTGATTTTCCAGATTCCAAGGAGGTCAGAATGACCTCGGATCCCAGATGCCCAGTCAGAGTAAGTCAAAAGAGTGATCTGCGCACGAATCGACGGACAGCCTCATCGTAGAGAGGATGAGGCTGGAATAAACAATACTAGATGTACTGCTGCTCATCGGCGGTGAATTGTAAAGAAGAGAAAGAAGATGATATCCGATACAAAAATCCTGGAGGATCGAGCCCGGCCGCGTTCCGCAACGGCTTGGCACAAGAAGCTTAACGCGACAGCAGCCAGAGTGACTCAGGTGCCCATTGTCTCTCCTCATTTCTCAGGATTCGACAGATGCGAAAGCCGGAATTGCAGCATGCAGCAGCACACCCGCAAGGTTGGAAATCAACATGAGCAAAGAAAGTTCCAGGCTCACTGCGCAAGTCGGTCTTGCCATACCAGTTACCCTATTTGTGCGGCACGATTTGAGCCATACTCTTCTTGCGCATCCGAATCGCAACCCAAACATTTGTCAGTGATCAGACGAGATGATTGATATTGATCGTGGTGACGAAGTCTATGTCTCAAAGTACTGCAGATGTCCAATGTGACTATCAGGGAGCGCCAATTCTCAACCGTTGCCATGCCCGCTCTAGATTCTACACCAAGGCTGCAGCCGGACTGACATCAGCTATATTGGTCACGCTCGACACATCTCAAGCACTATGCTTGCGAAGCAAGTCCAATCAAGGAGATGAATTCAGTATGGGTTTTGCGTATGAATTGATGAGTTGCAATTTTGAGGATCTACGCGTTCAAAGCAACCAGGACCCAATGTCTCGGAAAGGAGCCGCCCACGACGTTACCAGTAAGTTTTGATGACAGCTCGATGGTATCGTCAAAATGGCTTTGCAAAGACTGATATATCGCCATGGCCGCCATTGCTCCTTGTGCTTCCTGTTGCTTCCAGTCACTCCTTTAAGGCAGTTTGGTATGCTTTTTGATTTCCTGCACAGAATGCGATCACTTCGGTCAGCGCCTATATGGCCAATAATATCAGTTCTATGGCTGTGTGTGTCATTCCTTCCCATCGCCAATGCCCTTCACAAGACCGACACCATTACTTGGGGTGGATCGAACGACCGGACCGGCTATCAGACCAATCACAACATGGACCCAGCCATTGTCGGAAGTCCTCAATTTGGTTTTCTCTTCAAGACGCTGCTTCCGGGCACGTTCCTCGTCAACAACCAGAATGTGCCGGAGCAGATCTTCTCCCAACCACTTGTCTACACCGGAAGTGATGGCGTCCAGTACGTCTACATAGCGACGACGCAGAACAACATCTACAAAATGAATGCAAAGACTGGAGCCATCGTAGCCTCGCGCAATCTGCATCGACCTTTCCTTGTCTCGGATCTCGATGGCTGCACCGACATCAATCCTACTATTGGAGTGACAGCGACAGGCGTCATTGATCCCTCCACGGTAAGTAGTTCCTGGGCCATTAATGCCAAGCTGACTCGATGCAGGACACCTGGTATCTCACAGCCAAGACGTATCTCGACCAGAGCGCGAGCGGTGCACGTGGCAAACCCAATGGCCGCTACTACTTCCACGCTATTAGTACCACCGACTTGACTGAACGACCAAACTTTCCAGTCGATCTGGAGGGCTCGGCTGCTCGGAATAACCCCAGTCGCGGCTTCGGAGCTGGAATACATCATCAGCGTCCAGGACTATTGCAGCATGGCCAGTACATCTATGCTGGATTTGCAAGTCACTGCGCTCAGTACAATTTTACTGGCTGGATCTTCGGATGGGATAAGTCTTCCGGCAAGATCGTGGAACAGTTCACTACCGAAGGTGCCGGCGTTGGTCCGACTGTTCCAGGAGGTGGTGTGTGGATGTCTGGCGGAGGCTTAACGAGCGACGACAAGGGCAGCATGTTTTTCGCCACAGGCAACGGTTACGCCTCGCAACTCAGCAACATCCCTGTCAATGGTCGAAATCCACCACCCGCTCTCGAAGAAGCAGCAGTTCACATGGCAATCAACGATGACGGCTCTCTTCGCGTCATTGACTTCTTCATGCCTTGGGAGAAGCCACAACTAGACGGCGCCGACAAAGATCTTGGAACGACACCCCTCGAAATGCTGCCAAGTCAATTTCAATGCGGCAACGTCAAGCGGATGGGCGTCGTCACTGGCAAGAGCGGCAAGACATACTGGCTCGATCTCGACAATCTAGGAGGCTACCAGAATGGGCCAAACAAGCTGGACAATGTCATTCAGGTCACTCAGAACGAGAACTCGGTCTACGCCGGTGCTGGTGTCTATCCCATGGAAGGCGGCTACATCTATATCAATGTCATCCAATACCCAACTCATGTCTACAAGTTCTCGTGCAACAATGGAGTGGCCTCGTTCAATTGGGTCGCCGATTCACCAGAAAAGAACGCTTATGTGCTGGGTGTTGGCCACGGTACTACCACTTCACTCGATGGACAGCCAGGTACTGGTCTTCTATGGACCAGCGACGTCGAAGGAGCGAATTTACGAATCTATGACGCCGTGCCAAGTGGCGGCAAGCTCAACCTTCGCAACTCTTTCGTCACGCCAGGCACCACAAAGTTCTCCCGCCCGGTCTTTGGCGATGGCATCGTCTATCAGGGCACGAATCAGGGCTACATTTACGCCTATGGCTCACCTGTCAACCTGCCGGTCAATTGCAGTTCTCTTCAGTTTGCATCAACCAACTTGAACCAGACATCAGCTCCTCAAGCTGTACAATGCCTTGCCAACACTGCTATGACCATCAACGCGGCCAGCATCGCTGGCAACCCGAACTTCGTCCTCAGCGGCTTGCCGACCCTCCCATATCAACTCACTCAGGGACAGGTACTCTCCTTCCAAGCAGTTTTTGCACCAAAGTCTGTCGGACCTCTGTCCTCCGCTGTCGTGCTCAACACAACTCAACAAACCCAAGGCTACTCGACTAGCACACAAGTCTTGCTTCGTGGCACCGGACAGAGCCAGGCAGCTCTGCTGCAAATTGCACCGAACACTATCAGCTTCAATTCTTACATCACTGGCCAGGATATCGCAGGTGTCAATCAGTCCTTTACCATCAGTAACGTCGGCAATAGCACTCTTCAAATCTCGTCCATCCTCTTCTCGACGTCATCAGCGGCTGGACCTTGGGTTGCACCGAACGGGACTGCGAATGCGAAGACCGTGTCTGCCTTCACCTTCTACAGTCTGCCCAGTTCCATTCTCGCCAACCAAGGCGTATCAGTTCCAGTCAACTTCAATCCTTCTCAGAGTGGCAGCTACGTCGTGTTCGTACAGATCAATTCGAACGGAGGTTCGACAGTGCTCAATGCTGTTGCATCCGGGTCGGATCAGCCGAAAGCTCTCATCGAGTTCGAGACTCCGATGGGCACCTGGGTTCCATACAGTAATGGTACCACATTCTCCTTCGGAAATGTCACAGAGAATACGAGTCGAAATCTGCGGCTTCGAATCTCCAATAAAGGAACGGCCAACGCTGCACCCATCTCGCTGACAGTTAGTAAGCCGCCGTTTGGTATACCAGGAAGCATCATCGGCGCCAACAACCAGGTTGACCTTGCGGAAGGCAGCCTCATTTCTGCTGGACAAAACGCCACAGCGACTCTGTACTGTTCACCACCAAAGAGTCAATTCAACGTCAATGCATACACAGGCAACGCGACCTGGACGATCAATCTCAATGATCCCACCTTTGGCAAGCAGCAGCTCAAGTTCGCCTGCAATGCTGTCTCCGAACAAGTCGGGCCTCTGAATCCAGGCACACAGCAGGCGACATACCGCTACGCTGGCTGCTTCAAGGAGAACGATCCTGGCCGACAGCTGCAGACTCAGATCTACTCGTCCGATACTGCCAACAACAACAGCGCCTGCATCAGCCAGTGTGCTGCAAGTGGCTACATCTTTGCTGCCACCCAATACCGAGCTCAATGTTGGTGTGGCTACAACCGACCCAAGACTCTCGTCACGGACGACAACTGCAACTTCCCGTGCACCGGAGACAGCAATCAGATCTGCGGCGGAAATGGTGTCAATGGCGGCGGCGCATTTCTGTCGACTTTCGGCGACATCGCTCGCTGGAACGGCAACTCGACTGACACTCCTGGTCCTTACATCAACCCTGGAGCGCTTGGTTTCCAGAGTCTTGGTTGCTACACAGAAGGCTCAGGTGTACGTGCGCTCACTGTGCAGCCAAACTCCAACAACACGATTCTAGGGTGTCTTAGCGCCTGCGTTGGCTACAAGTACTCTGGTGTTGAATATGGTGGTCAGTGCTTCTGTGGCAACAGTCTTGGAGCAGGATCGGTGAGCGCATCAGCATCGGATTGCAGCATGACGTGCAACAACAACCAGACCGAGTACTGCGGTGGTCCAAGCCGCCTCAACATGTATGCATCTGGTTCTCTTCCAAGCTCCAGCTCATCAGCGAACCCTTCATCGACTGGGTCGACATTGACGTCAAACTTTGCCTCGACCGCCACCTCAATCTCATCATCGCAGACTACTACCACGACTGTTGCTATTCCGGGCACGCCCACACCTGTACCCAGTGCTCTGAGTTTCCGCTACGTCGACTGCTACTCCGAAGGATCTGGCACGCGAGCACTTGCAGACAAAGCGACCGCCTCTTCTTCCATGACTGCTGAGATCTGTGCCTCTTTCTGTACCGGATACCAGTACATGGCGACGGAGTATAGTTCCGAATGCTATTGCGGCAACACCCTACTGGGAGGATCAGCCGTTGTCACTGACGGTCGCTGTTCAATGACCTGCTCAGGCAATTCTGGAACGATCTGTGGTGGTCCGAACGGCCTCTCGCTGTACCAATTCGCGCCGCCTAGCTCCAGCAGTACAACTTCATCGCTGGCTGGGACGACTTCAGTCATCTCGACCTCAGTCACATCTCGGGTCAGCACTGTCAACGCCACATCTTCAATGACCATCATGACTTCAGTCAGCTCGAGCATGTCATTGAGCTCATCTTCTGTTTCCGCTACAGTGTCGAACATCACAACGAACTCCTCAGCGACCACAAGAAGTGCCTCTACAGCGACCGCCACTTCCATTGGAGGCAGTAGCAGCAGCATCTCAACGACATCGGCAGGAATTGCAACCACAAGTGCAACTATATCCATTGTCTCCACGACCGCGACTTCTCCCACTGCCGCCGCCTCGACGAGTTTGACATCACGAAATAGCACTTCCCTGTCTACTACCACGTCAGCCACTGCTACATCATCGAGCTCACCATCCTCCCCGAACGTTCCTTCGTCAGTAGGAACATCATCTCGAAGCGCAACCCCTACGCCCTCGTCGAGCTCAGCGACCTTACTTGCAACTACTCTCAGCACACAGACCACTCGGGCATCCACCACACTCACAACCACTGCCACCACCACCACCGCTACCTCACCAACCTCAACTCCACCATCCCCCTACCTTCCCCTCGGCTGCTACGCCGAGCCCTCAACCGGCGGACGCTTCTCCCTTCAGGCATGACATCTTCCTCCACCATGAACGCCACCGTCTGCGCCACCTTCTGCAATTCGAAGAACCTCCCCCTCTTCGGCCTCGAGTACTCGCGCGAATGCTACTGCGGTTCTTCCCTTCCTTCCACATCTACACCTCTGTCCACCAACGCCTCCTCAGCCGCCGCCGGTTGCAATATGGCTTGTTCTGGATCTGCCTCGCAGATCTGCGGCGGCAGTGGGAAAGTGAGTGTGTACAATAACACACTCGTCGTGCCGCCGCGGCTGAAGGCTACGGTTGGTCCGGATGGGTGGGGGTATAAGGGATGCTTTGTGGATTCTGGACCGCGGACGCTGGGTGGGGCGAGTTTCGTGAATGCTACGAGCATGACTCAGGAGTTGTGTGTGGCTGGGTGTAAGAGTCGGGGCTTCAAAATGGCGGGTGTGGAGTATGCGCAGGAGTGCTACTGTGCGGATGCGTTGAAAGATGGTGTGCAGGTGGCGGGGATGGGAGATTGCGAGGGGATGTTGTGCAAGGGCGATGCGAGTGAGTATTGTGGTGCGGGCGGGAGGATCGCCGTCTGGGGAGCTTGAAAGGTCGAAAGAGGTGGCACGACGTTGGACTTCGATCACGAAGTCGCCCGGGTGGCTTTTCGCTTCTTGGTCTATCTTTCATGGACTTTTGCCTGAGTCCAAGGAATTTCTTTCTGGCCTTGCGTGTCCGCAAGAGACTGAGCCATGTCGAGGTCGCACGTGCACTGCGACCACCAAGGCTCTTGTTCAATTCGAAGCCAACACCCTGTAAACTAATGCTTAACGTTTATGTTCACGTCACTCCTCCATGGCTGTCTTGGTTCGAAATGTATTGTATTCACAAAAACAAGCACACCCGAGCCGCTGTTGCTCACCAGCAAAGTCTAACCCGTCGATGATCATGTCGGCCGCACTTCTCTCAGCATATGTAAGGCTCATGGAGAGTGAGTGATAGCTGAAGAATTAGGCTTGTTAGGCTTTCAACGCCAAGCCACTGCTGCCTGCCTGCTCCAACTTCCAACCTATATAGCTTCCTCCGCACCCCTTTCCTCCTCGATTTCTTCTTCTCCTCTTCGTCCATGTGCACGGGTTTTAACTGCGCCAGTGAGGATTTCATCCGAGGCCAGTTTTTTGCTAGTTGAAAACTACCAAAGACCTGATCTATTCTGATCTTTGATTGGAATAGTAATTTCTTTCAAATCATCATTGCTGCTGTTGCGGCACCTTTTCAGCATTCGTCTCCCTCGTGAGGGAGGGCATGGAGAAGAGGTACGTGCTCAATCTTCATATGTAGCGTGCTTGTGTGTACGTCGATCAGAGGGAGGAGTTGGTCTAAGCTGCCATGACATGCCGCCGAGTTTCAGGACAAGTCGGCAGCGCAACGTCGAAAGAGATCTCAAGTCGATTTGGGCGTTCGTTGGCCTCATCCACGAAGACACCTGGTATGACAACTGCCAGACAATGCGACACGACCACGAAATAGCCCCATCATATACTCATGTCAATGTCGCTCTCATTGATCCATCGCCATAGTATCAGCATTCTGTGGCCGGACATTCACTTCTGAAACACCTCACCGCCGCGGCAATCAGCTTCGATCCGCCTCCTACCAAAGATCCCTTGACGTGTCGACACCTAGTTCAAGGCCTTTGGCAGAGGGGCAGAAGGTTCAGCTGGACAGTACTCAGGTTTCCACCAGGTGACTCACATTGTCCCCGCGACTTCAGCTGGGCAGGAGCACTTTTGCCCTTGTTAAAGCAGCGAGTCCTTGGCGCAAAACCCGATTGAAGTCAAGAAGGGCAAGTCAACATCCGCTCTGAGAAGCCAGGCACCATCGACCCCTCACAAACAATCTGCTCACATGTCGAAAGTGTGAGGTTGCAAACTGTCTTCACTGCTGGCCGCTGCCTTGCACTTAGCGGCGCAACCGATAGAAGTCAAGAAAGGAAGGTCACGGCCCCTTTTTGGGAAGGCAGGCACCAGTGACTTCCCCCAGCAACGCGACAGTTTGCTTGAAATCTGAGGTTGCAGGTTGCTGTCATCCTCTGACCATTGCCCCGCACTTAGCGGCGCGACAGATGGAAGTTGGCTTGCTTCCTTTTCTGAGAAGGTGAGTTGCCATTTCTGAACGGTAGGCAGCAGCAGTGTTGCTCCTGCAACGTGTCCTTTCAGTAAATGGAGGGGCTCTGTGCTTTCACATTGGGAGGGTCTTGCTCAGGGCTGCTTTCTGTGAGTTGGACCCTCGGGGACTGCATATCATGCTGTGCAATTCTTACTACAAGTAGATGGCCTGCACATCATGAGGCTCTACAGTACTGCTTTGTGCATCAACCCCATCAACAGTGCCATCAGGCAAAACATATCAGATTGCTCTGTTTGCCAGCACATCGTGGCTCGAGAGGCATTGCGATATAATCCATTCTCGACTCTGCTACTTTGAGGTCCATGCACGCACAGCAAGCGTTCTTCCCGTAGTTTACGATATGTACACTGCAGTTTTCTGAACAATTTCTCAGCATTTGCTCTCATGTCGTTTGCCAGCGGAACTTGCGGTCGTCTCCAAGGCTTCCACCTGCATCCCTGTTTCCGCCCGCGACTTCCGCCCGCAGCCCCTGAATCCGCCTGCCGCCGCTTTAGCCACCACCTCCTGCCACTTTACACGAGTATTCCTATCCTGTTCTCACCTGTCATCCTGCAACCATGGATTGATTTGCTATGCAATCTTTTGACAACAATTTCAATGCTGCAACCCCCGAACAAGCCATTGGCCTTCATTCGTCTACAAAGAAGATGTTGCCTCCGTCCCGGCAAACCTGCAGCCGCTGTCAGGCTTCGTCCAATTTCGTGGCTTGCAGCATCCTCGTATCTGCTTGCAGTACCAAGGCCACGCTAGATATGACGCGACAGCCCCTTAGGAAGCTTGCGCAAGAGTCGATGTCTATCTCGTACTGTGACTTCCGAGTGCATCATTTCCAGGCATCTCCATCACGGTGATCACCTGGATAGATTTTCAGCAACGGAGCATCTGCTTGACCTGCCATAATGTCATCGTGACGAGGTCTCACAGCGCCCTCCCTGGCGAGGAATTCAAGCAAGATCTGTCGGATCAGCAACATCATGGCTTCCGCTGCGGCTAGTGCATTCACCTACACACCTCTCGACCCCGGATATATACGTCTTCTCCGTGTCCTTCCAGAGAGCACAACGGACGACATACGTTGCCAGCTGATACGCCATAAGATCGAGTCAGGCGTGAGGCAGAACTTTGGAGCCGTTTCGTACTGTTGGCATGATCCAACTCCGGTGGCCTCCATCACCATTGATGGACAGCCATTTGGGGTAGCTCAAAATCTCCTTGACTTCCTCCAGAATCGCTTTGTCAAGCCAGTCCCGTTTGGCATGTATAACGCAGGGGCCTTCTGGACATGGGATCTCTGGATCGACGCTATATGCATCAACCAGGCGGACCTTGAAGAGAAGACCGAGCAACTCAATAGCATGCATCATATCTACTGTACCGCAAAAGGCGTCATTGCCTGGTTGGGCAAAGAGGAGCCCTTCACAAAGGCGGCATTCCTAGCCCTACACATGCGGTGGGCCATGAATAATGGATTTTTGACCCCGGATCAAACCCTGGACCTTGAGCAGAAGGCTGCAGCTTTGGGCAGAGACGACGTGGTCGCGCTTTCAAGAAATCCGTATTTCTCGCGCACGTGGATCGTTCCAGAAGTCATCTGCTCTGATACCCGTCTGATGCTGCACAGCGGCCGCTTCGTCGTCCCCTTTTCAAGTCTGCGCGCGTTCAGTGCTTTGGACAAGGGTACAATCGCTACACAGGGCGCGCCTGACGCCCTGGTGAAAGACGGATTGAGTATCGCGGTAGAGAGTCTCCTATACACGAAAGACCGAAACAAACGAGCCATGGCGTCCGCCCCGGGTGGCAACAGGCAGACCGGAGACCCACTTCATACATTTGTGACCACTGTCTTGGACCACAAGAGCAAACAATGCTCGGACCCTCGAGACAAGATCTTTGCGTTCCGCGGTCTGCCGACTGCCCAGGCGCTCGACGAACAGTACGCCCCACGATTCGAGGCGGACTATACCATGTCTTTCGATGAAGTCGCTGTCGCTACCCTGTCGTATATCGATAGGCTGTCAGGCGTCGACGAGAGCGAGCTTGCAGGCGCAGTGGTACCGGAATTTGTCGTGATGAGTCTCTTTGGCGTCGATCTGGCCTCTGACGGGTTCCGCGCCTGGTTGCGTGGCAAAGTTGTGCATGATGCTACAGAGGGCACCCTGAAGATGTTGACGGGCTCTGGGAAGAGCGTGGATTGCACCACGCCGATCATCAACTCGCTCCTGAACGGCGAGGTCTCTGAGATCGTGACAATGTTGACAGGTCGCACTTCCAATCCCAGTAATCGGGAAGGCCGGCTCTATGTTGAGGAAAAGCCCCGCGATCCGAACAGATACACCTCTTTCCCGAACATCCTGATCGCTGGTACCGAGTTCAGGTCGCGGCTCCACCACATTGAGGAGGACGTCAAGGGTCCACATCCGAGTCAAGAGAAGGCATATACCACCGAGTCGTCTCCAAGTGCGGCAGCATCCAAGCATAGCTCTACCGATGAGGAGGCCTCTCGTGTTATCTCACAGCAGAAGCAGAAACGCAACAAGCTCATCACAAAACTGAGCACAATTTTCAAGAGACATCGAGAATCGAATCCCTGAGTGGTGTGAGCCATCATCCATACACAACATTAGCGTCTCCGTTGTGTGCGAATTTGTAATTACCAGCTGCGCTGCAAAGGCTCGTAGCGAACTACATCCCAAGGCCTCTGGCACAGTCGTGACGTTGAAGTTCAGCTTCGCATCAACGACCAACGCCGAAACAACACACTCGACGCGGGCTGATTCCAAGCTGAGCTCTTTGCCCTCCGCGAACGAAGTCACAAGCAAGCAACCCCCATGCGAAACCGCGAGACCAGTACATTGCCTCTTCGGTTTACAAAACTTCACGTACACGTCAGTTCTGGCCATGTACGCCATGCTTTCGAAGCTGAGCGGAATGGGAGTCGGCGATCGTCTCCGTCGTCGCAATCGGCTGGGGGTGACTTCCTGCCCACATAGTGATCAAGCGACGGTCTTGCATATATGGTTGCAGCAACTCTATGCCCTAGTAAGGACCCTAATTGCCTCACCTGAACGAGGCTCGAACTACGACACGCATACCAACCCATCAGCCCGGCGCTCAGAGGACGCCGTTCATACCGGGTCGATCGCATCAAGGTATCTTGGGTGGTGCCTTTTGGGAGGAAGAGGTGCTTGCGATGGGGGCCTCTTACATCGACGACGACGTATGCTCACCAACTTCATAGCATTCCACGTCAGCCAGACGAGCACATTTGAGTCCGATAAACACAACAATGTAGCCAAGAGGTTCTCGCCGCGTGTACGCTGCTGGTGTCTATCTTCGAGGCCAGGGTCAATGCATGTGCCAAGGTCGCCGCCTCCTTACCAATCGGGGCATGCGCCGCGTTGCGTGTTGATAGTCCTTTGTTAAACCAAAGCCGCTCGCAGTTGCCGTAATCTGTGTTTTGCCTGTCAGTCATTTAGACTCGCATTCTGTTTCAGCGAATCGCAGTATTTTGGTCGAAGACTGATTGGCTATATGTGCGCGCGCTGCCTACCACTAAGGCCCTGATCTTGCGCGTTCCCGACTCCCGAGTTCCGATCGCTGATATATAGCGCACTCGCAAATCCAACGGCAAACTCAATCGGCGCCTTGTGCGCTGCCCTGTCCACAACCAATCACAGCCATGCCAGACCTCCGAAAATAGTCCCAGGGACCATGACGTAGCCGCCACGCCGTCCTTTCCGGGGCAGAATGTTCTTGGTGGATTCGCAGAGCCGCAAGTGCCGCCTCAACTTTTGACCAGATGACAGGGCGAGCAGTCCGATATGCTCGGCCTGACAGGAGTTTCGTGCTCAAACTTCGGCGATTGTTCTGCTGGCCGATGGAGTTGCTGACTTCGCTGGTGGGCACTGGCAGTATGTATATCGCAAGATATGCCTTTGCTTGCCTTTTTGCTTGCGTGGGCCGGTGTCGCAACGTAAGTCAGCGTGTGGAAACGTGTGGATGGTTCATCCGACGTATATGACATTCGATTTCGTCCCTTCGACTTTAGGATATTTCGCTGTAGACAAACAACAAATAACACAAACGGCAGTCGAGCATCAGCACCGTCGGTGATAACCAACGTACGCTAGGACACCGTCCTGAACCGCCACATTAAATCAACTAGGCCCCAGCCAGCCCGGCGCAAAATGCTCGACTGCCGACGTGCATCCAACACAATCACAATGCCACCTACCACCGCACAAGCCATAGAGCTACACTGTCTGAGCGCCAAGCGGATACGGATGCAGTCGTCTTCTGACGACCCAGATTTGCGACAAGTCATTGCACATGCACGCCTCTACGTCGAAACACAAAGATCGCTGCTTGAAAAAGCTGCATCACCAAGGCCGCGGGCACCAACATCGCCGCCACCACCTCCGCCGCCACGGCGAAGAGCCTCGAAGACGTACGAGACTGCCGCTGTGGAAGCTCAGCAGGAGCACGCGGACTCAGCTTCGTCGAGCGACGAGGAAGACGATGTCTTCCCACGTCACGACGGGTCACCTTGCACGACTGCCGAAGCAGTCGAAATCACAGATGCGGGTGAGGTTTCACCTACCGACAGTAGTGGACGTTTTGAACCCACGACATCATATTGGAAGGGGTCAGAGTCAGTGTCGACGAGGGAGCGCTCGGCTTCCACCGTATCGGTGGAGGAAGTTCTCCCATTCTGAGTGGGCAGACTATGGAGTTATTTGGTAGGTGGAAGCGTTTCAAGCGATATTTGAGCAAGGCGCTTGGTTTTCGAGTAGAAATGTTGATTCACGATAACGAGTTCATGTCTTGATGTTTTACCAAGACTTATACTGATTCACCTACTGTCTACGACTTGTGGCAACATGAACAAGAGGTCAACGATTCATACGTCGAGCTAGATTAACATTTCTGACATGCAAGAAAGATTGAGTGCTATGTACAACGATTAAGCTCTGTCGAGCGTCCGTTCGACACGTCGAACATCATTATGCCACCTACTGCATCACGACCAGCCTAGCATCTTCTCCCCTCTCTTCTCCGTATATGGCCCCGGCTGGAACTCATAATCATAGCAGAACGGCCCTGCCGTGGTCGAGATCAGATCCTTGACTGGCACGCTATCCCCAAAGTAACCCCAATCCGGCTCCATTGAGTCCAGGGTCACATTCGCGCTCGGCGGCGCGTTATTCGCAGTCATCGTCCCATACAACTCATCGTAGATCTCCGGATGCGCCTTTTGCCACTGCACGTACATCAAGTCGAGGAAGGTATGCAGCGGATACCAGATCGGGTCCTGCGCCGAGACATAGATGTTGGAAGCAGGGTTGCCGACGATGAAGTGCGCGCCAGAGTGCAGGCCGAGGTCGGTGCCGCCGAATACGCCATTCAGTGCAGTGGAGAATGCGGCTTGGTTGGGCGCGGCGATGGCGTCATTGAAGGCGGTCCAGTTGTCCCAGCGCTGGGCAACGTACGGGTTTAGGTCGCGGGTTAGGCAAGAGCCGTTGTTCGCAAAAGCGTTGGGTGGGAGTGGGGAGCCGAGAATCAGGCCCTGAATCGGGATGGGTTGCATGGTGTAGTTCATGCCTGCGAATGGTCCAGTTGTGACGCAGCCGCCGCCGAGGCCGGTTGGGAGGGAGAAGCCTGGTGCGAGGACTGTTGGTGGGCGGTCGGGGATATATGCGCCGTCACCGGACATGGAGTAGGCGTCGCCGTTGAAGATTGGTGTGTTGGCTAGATCATCGGCTGTGGCGGGCCAGTTCCAGTATGGCATTGTGCCTTCGAAACCGCAAATGTTTCGTAGGTCTTCCTCGAAGAGGTGAATGAACATGCGGTGCCATGTCAGGAAATAGCCTGAAAGGTGAGCGACATTGGTGCGGTTGACGTGAACCGTGGCCCAATCGAAGTACCTGTTGATAGCCGCTGGATACTTTGCTTGGTCGAGATTTGATGGCTGAGAACGTATACAGTTGATAGCGTCTGTAAATGCTTTGCGCTCCTCTGGACAGAGATTGTTGAAATCCTTACGGATGCGGATTGTTTCGTTGTTGCAGGGCTGCCAGTCGCCCCATTGCCGCTTAGCAGGTGCAGCAGATGTGAGCGAGAGCAGCGCCGTGAGGGCGAGAAAGGAACCGCGCAACATGCCTGTCAACGAGTGTGAGGATACGCTGGTAGGTAGATCGATTAGATAGTGTGCGCGCCACCAGTCGAGGACGAAGCTCTTTATGTCAATAGGATTCACTGGTGGCAAAGTTCAGAACGTGACAAGAGCCAGGGTCTCAAGAGGCTGGAGCAGTTGACTTTCGCGAATTGTACCAACGCCAGTAGATCACTTGGGGCTGGACGAACATTACCATCCGACTAAACGGGTTTGGGATAATCCAGCGACTTTTGCATTCTGGATAGACGGCTCGAAGCCTGTCGGACATGGAGGATGCCTCATGGGAACCGCCTACTGGAGGTGTACCTTACATTTCCCTCGAGCAGTTAGCCAGAAATAGAGAAACGTTAACGAATTGTTGTGGTGATGACTTCATGACCATTGGCCGGGTATTAAAGACCCGCCGAGACGGCAGTTCATGCAAGGAATGCTTGTGTGTTCAGTGGGAGACTATACCTGACAGAGATTGATGCCGCGTGGCTACCGCACGTTAGCTGTGACAGAAGGTTTGTGGATGTCCGAATGTCTGGAACACCGCTCAGGTCTGAGTTTTAGCCTTTCCAGAATCGGCCTCCGAGCGCCATGATCGACCTAAGCACAGCTGTTGTTTGCTGGCTGTGTCGAGGCTGTGGAAAAATTGAGGCTTGCACCACTCAGCCATAGACATCACCATTCGAAGGCGGGTGAACGCCAGTGGGTGTCCTTGATCACCAGGCCGTCTGATATCGACAGCTGCGCTGTCATGCTGGTCTTTGACAGCGTCCTGGCATGATCCCGAACAGAAGTTGCGAATGCTATAAGAATCGTTGATAGACCCTAGCTCTTCGTCGTCGTATGAGTGCGGGAGCAGGTACTGATCATTCATTGGTCGCTAACCTAGGAACTTCCGCTCAGAATGACCGCCCGTTGCCATCGATTTGCTGCCATAGCACAGGTCGCCACGATGGCGATACATAGAGGTCGTGAGAATCGCTGCCAGCAAAGCGTCACGATCAGAGAAGACGACTTATGTTCATTTATGGTGTAAGTCTTGGACTGCTACACGATGAAACAAGGCGTTTCATTTTCCAACAATTCTCCTTCGACTTGGGCAACGGGCTTTGCCTAGACTGCCAAAAATGCTTGTTTAGATGCGGCCGCATTGGGCATGCTAACCGAGGTATGTCGCGACTGCACTTCATTTCATCGGGTACATCGACATCGTTGCTTCCTGTGTACATGCCTATAATTTCGCCACTTACAGCACCTAGACACACACCTCAAGACGCTCCTAGGACACCCATACTCCATCAGTACTCTCATACTCTTTTAGACTCCAGCCACAGCTCGGATACTGTCTTCACGTATCGTCCTCGAATGCGCTCCTTATACAACCTGCTCGGGGTAGACAACGATCACTATGCCCTGCCATTCGTTACGTCGTGGGCGTTCGGCCCTGGTATCCTCGCCGTCGTTCGCCTACTGATATCATCATACGCGTTCGTTGTTATCTTCGTTACATACGGCGTGCGCCCTGAAGGCATCGGCCACTCTTTCTCCTACTTCACAGAACTGAGTTACTGGGGCGTTGCTTTCTACACCCTTATCGCGGGGATACACGGGGTGGTATACTCCTTGCGCGGACGAAGCTGGCTTGACAGCTGGCCCCGACCTTTGCAGGCTCTTCATGGCTTCTACTACACAACTATCGTCACGTTTCCTTTCCTAGTCACTATTGTGTACTGGTCGATTCTTTCACCCGATCCGTGGTACACGGTGGGTGTGGACAGATGGCGAGATGTAAGTTGAACAAGTGGTGCTTCGTTTGGCTGAAAAGAGGACGCTGCGGCCCCAACTGGGAGTTCGGCGTCCGAGTTGAGTACGGTGCGTGGACTTGACGATGTACTGACTGGTCACCAGCTCTCCAAGCACGGTCTGAATTCCGCAATCGCTCTGTTCGAGCTTATTCTGCCTGCCACTCGACGGCCTCCCTGGCTGCATCTACCTGGTCTTATCTTTCTGCTAGCGCTCTACCTTGCTTTGGCTTACATCACACACGAAACGGAGGGCTTCTATCCGTACAACTTCCTCGACCCGAACGATGGCACTGGCACGCTAGTTGGGTATATTTTCGGAATTTTGGCAGGGGCTTGCGTGATCTTCATAATTGTGTGGTTCGCCATCTGGGCGCGAAAGAGCTTCACGCCAGAAGGGAAGAAATCGCGCTACGACAACGAAGGGATCCGTGGCGCCGATATCGAGATGGTGGCGAGCCAAACGGCTAAGGGTCCGCAAGCAAATCACGATCACGGCGAGAGGCGGGTGTAGTCCACTCATCCTTGAAGATTGCACAGTACGCACACAGAATGAGCGACTATCATAGACAGAATGCCAGCACTTTTTGCTTCTGACGTCGTCAATCAATATCTTTCTCGTTGATCAGACCATATCTGAAGATCTGCTCGTACGTGCATATATATAGCAAAACGGCTCATAACATGAATTGGCGAAGCCGCGCCAATTGTGATTCACTGGATGGACTTCGGCATATGCCAAGCGATATGCAATTCTTCCAATGTAAGTCGTAGGACCGTAGCGTTGCACAAATCGTGAGTCAACAAAGATCATCGTTGCCCACGGAGATGTGCGGGACCTCGCAAGGCACCGCCACATATAATGAAGGCTGCTCTTGACAAAACATAAGAGAAGAATAACGTTCCGACGTGGAGGTGAGATCTAGGAGCAACAGTGGGGTGGTCCTAAGACGACAAGAGTAGTAAACTGAAGTCTGCACCACAATAGTCAAGATGGCAGCAACATCAGTCTCAGCGCCGAAACATCCCAACATCACGGCCGATTTCCTCGACCACTCCCAAAAGCTACAGCTTCTACACAACAAACTTAATCCACTACTTCCCTACACCATCACCCTGAGCCGCTGGATCCAATTTCACCACCGAAAGCCATCGCCCACTTCGCAGACTTTCATCGCCCTGACCAACACGGACGACTCATCCTCAAGGATCACCGACTGGCTTTCTCAACCCTCACATTCGCCTTCACCACCAGCAGCCGAACCATGGCTAGCAGCCCACATCGACCTCGCGCCCGCCGGGCAAACCCAAGTTATCGTCTTCGCCTCCTGGGAGATCCCTTTTGACCAGCGGACCCCCTTCACCAACCCTCCACCCAGCCCAATCACCTCACCACCCACGCCCTTCATCCCCAGTCCAACTCACGCCGCCCTCCTGCATGCCCTTCTCACTCACCTCGCCGACCGTCTCATCCCTCAGCGCCCCACCTCGCCGCCTGAGGACTGGATCTGGCTGCGCGACAACAAGAAGTATCTATCCCAGCCGTACTCACCCAACAAGGTCCTCTTCGGGAGCGTTCATTCTGTGCTTGTGCCGTATTTCGAGGCAAATGGGGTTGCGAGGCGAGATGGGATGTATGTCAAGGTAGTGATGCCACCGCAGATTGGCTCAGCAGTCGACGGCGAAGGGTACAGACTTCCAGATGGGTACTCGTTCGGCACACTCACCACCTCCGAACTACAGACGGTACTCGACAGAAGTCCCATCCCACGGACGCTGACTACATTGAAGGCGATTACAAATCTGGGAATCTACTACCACGACCCCTCGGTTAATGACAACACCTCGTCCGAGTGCATCGCATGGGCCTTCCTCGGCAAAGATGGCAGCCTGTCGAGCATGCATGTCGAGCCCGCGCATCGCGGGAAAGGTCTGGCTACGTTGCTGGGAAGGGCTTTATTGCCGAAAATTGAGCAAACGTTTAGACTGTCAACGTCTGATCCTGTGAGCGAGCGCACAGTAGCAGATGATCGAGAAAGAGTTGAGTCAACGCAGTGGTACGGACACGCGGACGTGGACACAGCCAATACGTCGTCTCGGAGGGTCATGGAGAAATTGGGTGGCAGAGTATGGTGGGGGGTGCAGTGGATTGAAATTGATGTGCCTGTGATACTGAAGGCACTGCAGCAGCATGTAGAGCAACAATAATGGGATTCCGCGAGGAGGCAATCTGGTGACAATATACATACGGCACAACTATTGGAACATACCAGATCACTTGCTCCATGTGTGCTGATCAGACTATCATCGCTTTTCGGCCGCCCATAACGTCTCAGTCCTCTGGCCCAATGCGCAATCTCAACAGGCAAGTCATGCCAGCTTTATATACATCTCGTTCCAGTCGTCCACCTGTTGGTCCTCCTAGTCCCAATCGAAGTCCCACTCAACTTCGCTGAAAGCTGCCTCGCTGTGGGCAATCTCGTCGTCACTCACATGAGACGAAAAGTATCCATCGTCGTCAGCATCAGAGGGAGATGTCGCGGTCTGTACATTCATCTCCTTGACGTTGGTAGTGACAGGTGCGGCGTAAGCAGTGGTGTCCTCAAATTCTTCAAACAAGCTCGTTAGGCCAAAGCTTGCAGCCGAGTTGGCAATTTCATCATTCCCATTCGCATCATTGCTGCGATTTGCTGACTGGAGGAGCTCGTTCATGACGACTCGATACGCAGAACTTTCATGCTTTCCCATGTCGCAATTGGGGGTGTGTTCCTGCTCGATACCGAGATCCTTCAGCCATGTAGACAATCCGACGCTGGAAGGACTTGGCCAAAGGGTGCACCTATCTGCACCAGCAAATTTACGAGCGAATGAGACCGCATTGTAAGGACGATCTAGCTGGAGTTCCACTGATTGTCGGTACAGGCTAGCTGGCACTAGCGCAGTGCAATCCGGCGCAGAACACACAGCTATGTCAATTTCAGGTATGATGGTGGCATCACTGTCAAGGCGCTCCCTGGGTCTATCGATGGTCGATCTAGGGGGCGCGGTCCGGGCTAGTGCCATCGTGTCTGTGTCCGAGCCGCAAATTGTGGACTCGAATGCATCCCACATCCGCTCAATCGTCTCAGGATCATCATCGATGAGATCCATGGGAGTCGAAGCAGGACTTCCATCACGTTGAACGGGCCTGCCAGTGTCAATCATCTCCATACACTCATCCAGTGATGGACTAGTAGGGTTCGAAGCATCGGAAGCATTTGCTGTGAATGGGGTCCAGAGGTCTTCCAATCTTCTCTGATACACTGTGACACGCATTTCCTTTGAGCTCCTGTAGATGTCGGAAGTCGTTTCAATCGGTACCGGTCTTTGGCCAGACGAGCCTCTCCGTGCCAGTTGTGTATTGAAGATACTTGAGCATATGGTCCATGGTGGTTCAGGTACATTGCGGAACAACTCGCCGGCACCCTCGGTGGGTGGATCGTTGCTGTGGAGCACAGAGAGATCCTGGTGACCGACGGTAGGAGTTGACTTGGACTGGATTCCGGTACCACCGGTCTTTGCCGTTGCACTTTGATCGGACCAGATGGCCGGATCAGGTAGAGCTTGACCACAACTTCGTAGGAAAGCTTGAATGCGTTCCTCCTCAAGGCTGTCATCGGGAAGGTTGAATGCCTGGCGGCTTTCTTTGTGGTATAGGAGCGGACTTGGGATTCTTATATCATTCAAAGTAGGGCAGTGGTGCTGTTCTTGGTGCTTCAGTGCCTCTCCAGACTTCGAGCTTACCGCAACCTGCGATGACGGCGGAGATTGGTTGAAAGCTTTCGGTGGTTGCTGCACAGGAGTAATGGTGGGCCGCACACGTTTTTGGCTGTGATCGAATCGACCTGGGTGTGCCGAAGCAGATTGAGAACCTGTTGTGGGCCCGAAGATGCTTGCAGTGGTGGCGAAGCTGTTTGGAGCGGGGAACGTGAAGGTGAAGTCGGACTTTGGTGGCGTCGGTGGTGCTAAGAGATTGTGGTCAAGGACAGAGAAAGGGTTGACTTGTTGGGATCAGTATGATCATGCAGGTTGGATGGCCTTCTTACCGTCTCGACTTGCTGCTGACCCGATGTGTATATCGGGGTCTTGATGGTAACCTTTGCTTTGGCAAATCTCAAAGCATTCGTTTAGGCCAAGGTCGATCTTCTGCATTCTGCTCTTGCGAGCATTACGACGTCGGAGGCTCCTAGGACGACGTCCTGCCGATGTGGTTTCGTAGGCGTGGGTAGATCGTCGGGTTGATGATTGGGATGCTTTCGAGGGGATAGGAGACATCAAAGTTGCAATCTAGGAATGTTGATAATACTAGGTTATGTGATGCGGTTTGTTGCAAGTAATGTGCAGATGGCGCTGTGAGAAAGTCTCGGGGATCAAAGGTCTGCCAGGAGGACTTCGAATGCTCCTGCCGTTATCTGTGTTTGACATCATTGTTCTTTCACAGTGCCAATGAGTTGCAGTGGGCAAGAAGCTCGAAGGACACACATGGGAAGGAACGACCAACGTCGACTTGGTGGTCGCAACCGCTATATGCTTATCATTAGACGCTGTCGATGTCAGACGATACTTCCTGGCTGAATCGCAGGCTCGTGTGCCTTCCTCTTCACTTTCTCCATAACACTCTCCCGTTTCTTCTGCTTTTCTTTGCGCCTGTACTCTTCTGGGAATTCCTCATCGTGCTGCTTGCGCACACCCTTCAGGGCCCAGAAGTTGTAGATCAGGAATAGCCCCAACGAGACACCTGCACAGCTGCCGGTAACAATTGCGGCGATCTTGGCCGTGACACTCCAGACGCCCTCTCTTGCTGAGTATACATTGACAATGGTCGAGAGCACACCGGCAAGCGACGACAAAAGAGTAGGCCTACATCAGTCAGTCAAGGCCTGTGTGATCGAGTAAGACATACAGAAAGATCCTGTTGATCAACCACACATAGTTCTTCCGCCACCGATACCAGAGCCATATACAACCAAGGGCCCCGACTCCGCTCAAAGCGGCGCTGATGTATACCAACGGCACGTTGTTGATGGCGTTGACGATTGAGTTGGCGATGTCCGAGGCAGCGTCCCCGCTCGCATTCTCGTAGGCCTCGGTCTGCTTGAATGAAGTGAAAGTTCCAGGAATGACTAGGAAGCCCGCAAGCAGGATCCATCCAAAGCCAGCGGCGAGGATGTTGTGCACTCGTGGTATGCGATCAAGATGTAGAAGCATCTCCATACTGGACTGGTAAGTCGCACGATTGCCTTCATAAGCGATGGACTTACTATTTGGTTTGCACAGTAGGTACTCTGGTTAAATATGGCCGTGGCGGCCTCTGCGAAGCATTTGAAGTCGACTTCACCGTGTCCGACCGGTGAGAGAACACTGTCGAAGCTCTATCATTACGCTTGTGTTCATGCTCTGGTAGGCTTTCTGGCTTGTCGTTGTGGTGCACATGATGCAATGCATCTCGCCCTTTGTCCAGGACGTTGTCGAGCACTTTCATCGTGGAAAATCAATGAGCTGGACTCAATATGCAAACGTATGAGTGTAGTCAGTAGCTAGAGCTGTATCATCAATGCGCACGGTGGAAACCAGAGGAAGAACACAATAGCAGGGCCAGGGATACCTGGTCTTATCAAATGGATGACAGCGGTGCCAGCAGCATGTTCTCCATTGCGATTGCGACAAATGGAACGACCATGCCACACGAAGCTATAGGGCAGACACAGCCTCGACCCTTTGATACTCTGCTTATCAGCCATCAGCGCCAGAGGCCGAAGTATCAGCGTCCCATTCGTCTTCGACTCGCGACTTCGAAGGGAAACTTGCTTCAGGGTACTTATCCTGCATTATGACGCCAGACCTGAACATTAGGCGAGGTCCAGTGCATTCGCCGAACGGCAAGCCAACACGAGACAACAGCGTCCGACATTCGTGGCGATGCACAGACATTGATAGGCGAGGAGAAGATGTTGGCACGATCGGCGGCTCGCTTCAGGTTTTGAGAATGACAACTCCGGGCGGGATTGGCGCGCTTGTCGAAGGGACTCGAGGGACTCCGATTCTTTTCATCACGTGATTCTCTGATGTCAGCGGCTAAAGGTCAGTTCCGACGACGCCTCAGACTGATTGGGCTCTATTCAGCTTCTAATTCTTCACAGGGCTGCTGTCGTAGCGAGCCGGAGGGATGTGCTGGATCAGTACACTCGTTACTGCTCTGTCTGTGTTCCACTCGATCAAGTCTCCATCAAAGCGAAGTCTGAGCTGTCCTCTACCGGTCCTAAATAGCCACCGGCTACTTCTCAGACCTCCTGCGACCCACCATCAGAATGGCTCTTGACCCTAATTTCCTGCTCATTGTCCATATACAATGTTCCTCAGTCGCTCACCGCAAGCTTCGTCTCGGCTTCTTCGGCAGTCGCGGCGCGGTCCTCGGCAGCTTCGAGCAACAAGGACCTGTACGTGTCGTGACCAATGTCAGGTGTGATGGAAGCCTCTCCGTCTCTCGCAGGCTGGGTCGTGTGCAGATTCAACTTTCTGGGAGTCTTCAAGGGAGATTGAGGCAGTTTTTTGCCTTAATGATCCGATGTCCTGCGTGCGCTAAATTCGATCAGTAGGCTGTCATTGAAGGAACGAGAGGGCTTACATGGATCCAGTTTGATCGTTCTCACGAGCTCTCTTGCGACTGAGCGTTTTCGACATCGATCTCTCCTTGGCAACCTGTCTCCGCGAATCTTCGAACATTTCCCTCTTGAAGTCCTGGAGGTATTCTTCGGCTGTCATTCCTCTGGATCTTGCTTCTTTCATGGCTTGAGTGTAGGCACACGGAACCACTTGGTCATCCTCTGGGTCGACATCCAATGTGCTCGAAATCCCTAGAGAAGGGACCTGAGCCTGATCTTGTTCCTCACTGCGTGCTCTGGTGTACTTGAGAGTCACGAAGGCGGAGTCCGGCTCTAGAGTCGTGGAAGCTTGTTTTGGCGATGCAGCGTTCTCTGACGTTTCCTTCTTTCTTCTCTTGAAGATGGAAGCGTCATGTTCTAGCAAGTGTCTGCCCATCTTGGCGATCTGCTCTCGGAGTGAAGCGATTTTCTTGCTACGCTCATCATCCAAGTCACGGCCAGTGACGTGCGAGACCCGTTGTTGCGCTCGTCGCCAGAGAAATGACTATCATCGTCTTGCTCAGCTGGTTCGAGCACAGCCCGTCGTTCAGACGCCATGTTGACTTCTATCCAGCGCCCTACGGAACGTCGAAGGAAGCGGTGAGGTCGACGGAGGCTCAAGGAATGCACCAAACGAAGAAAGGGTGAGTTCACGCAACACGCTGAAAGGATGTCCAGATTCTCATTTCGAAAGCACCTTACTCGTATTTATTTGCAGCAAAAGATTTTCATCGAAATGCCAAGACCCGACCACAACTCACCATCACATCAACGTCCACTGACTCCCACCTCACCTGATCATCACCACCTCGACCACGACCTCCATATATATCCTAACAGCAAGAATCTCGCCAACAATCGGCCACAAAATCAACAAGAACGAGTTCTGTTTCAGCCCTCTATCCCTCGTGCGTTGTACCACCCCCTTTCAGCCACTAAGTGTTTAACTAGGCCCGCTGACAGTTCTCTGACTGTACTTGGTTTGAGGCTACGATTGGCTCAAGCTCGGCTTGTTAATGGTGTCGGCGTGTTGCCTTTGAGCCTCGTCCCGCCTCGATCCTCGATCTGTGGTGTCCGAAGTTTTTTTGTCGGTTTTGGATATGTCTCTCCGATGGGTGGGGTCTTGGGATGTGTGTGTGTTGCTGGTTGCAGCCTCGTTCAGAAATTTTGCGGTTCTGTTCACTCGACGAGCACTTCAGACTTCGTTATGGTAGGATGCGGGCCTCGCCACTATTTATGGACTCAGAGATTCTGCCTTACGCGAACGAACACAGTCTATACACAGTTAATGGTCACAGAATTGTTCTTTGATTGGGCTCGCAAGGGCTGATATCATGTCACCACGTGTCCGGCGTGAGTAGCATCCAAAACCTTTGTGGGCTCGCGGACGAGTCTGACGTCCAACCCCGAAAGGCAGAGGCATCGTTGTGGAAAAGACGGCAATGAGGATTGTGCACAGATGTACAGAAAGAAGAACAAAGCCGACCAGAAAGTGTACGGTAGATAGCAATAATCATTTCACTTCGTACACTAATATTTAACGGATCTTGAAGAAGCCGCCCTCCTGTAGTATATTCCACCACATAACAAGCCCCGGAGAGCCGCTGAACCACATTGCGAAGCTGTTGGTAGTCGGTAGTCGTACATGATAAAGACGCGAAAAGAAAAGCAAACGTGGTCGTACATTGCTCCTTCTGCCCAGCTCTTCTGTCCAAAGTACTCGGCTTCTTCGGCTCTCGCAAGCCGTATGTATATATCTCTTCCTCTCCCTCCTCTGCCGCCCCTCTTGCGTGGGCCGTTGTCGTGTGGTATAGTGTATCCAATATTTGTCTTCCCATAGACATAGAAGAAAATTGTCGTGCATATGGCGTTTGCGTTGCATAAACAAGGAAAAGTGGTGAGCGCTGGGAATGAGCCACAACGTTGAGAGCCGCCAGAGAAACCCGACGAAGAGTTAATGCGGACACTCCAGGTTAATTCGCGCATTGGAGGATCAGAACATCCCTCCCTCCTCGGCCCCCATCCTCCCCGTCCCAGCACCACCCGCCGTCGCACTCCTTCCCAGTCCCAAATTCGTCGCACTCTTATTCGGGAACGGAAACCCCGTGCCCTCGCCATCCCGCGGCGTCAATCGGTCCTCCCGCTCTCTCTCCGCCCAGACCGCCTGCTGGCGTGCTCGACTCGCCATACCACCACCCTCAGAGCTGATCTTGCGGAGACGATTGCGACCGGAGTTCTTCGGTGGTGGCGGTCCCATTGGCCCACTGCCGACAGCGCCTGACTTTCCGTGAAAGATGGAATCGAAAGTCGCGGCTGTAGGCGTATTTCCTAGCGCAGGCGAATTGGTAGCGGAAACCGACTTGCCCATCCCGGGACCGAACCCTCCGGCGGCAGATGGCACTGCCATGCCGAGTGGTGTTGCCAAAGGCGTGTTCGCGGCGCTCGTGGCAGCACTGCCATTTTCGTTGGTCGGCGTGCCGCCTCGTCGGCGAGGATTCATCGCTGGCAAGGTAGGTGGAGCAGTTGCGCTGCCGTCGACCCTAGCGTGCGGCAGGCCGACGAGTGGGACGCTGCTAGTGGAGGAGATGAAGGTTGGTTCCGAGATCATGTTTTTGTTGACGGTCATGCGGCGTGGTCGGCCTCCGTTTGGCTGTAAGGGCGCAGATGAGCCATTTGTTGGGGTAGCGCGGCCGTTGTTGGCGAAGAGGTCGGGAGTGGAGCGGCCGTTGATAGCTGGAGCAGTGGCGAGGGCGGAGGATGGGTTTGGTATTGGTAGTGGAGAGGTGGGTGGTGGGAAGGCCGGTGAGGTTTGCGCGCTGTACGGCGTTGGGCCTGGGTTGAGGAATGGAGATGGTGCGCCGGTTGCGAGGGCTGGGCTTTGCATCGGAGGGCGAGGTGATGGACGGCCTGGGTTGAGGAGTGGTGATGGCGCACCCACGTTGCCGTTACTATGTGCAGGACCGAGAGCAGGCGAGGCAGCGCCGATCACGTGAGGGTGTGGTGATATTGGCAAGCCTGCTGGCGAAGGCATTGGACCGTCATTAAGACGCGGCGTCGGAGGTGCTTTGCCATCGAAGTATCCCTGAGGTGGCGGACCTGGCCGGCTGTTGCTTCGGTTCCTACCCGAGCCTGGGGTTGTTGACGGCGATCGCTCGTATCCAACAGGGGGGCGGCCGTCGTCTGGGCCTCGACGTCGACCATGGGGCGGCGACGGCGAGGAACCTGCATGTCTCATTTCTGGACGCTGAGGTCCGTGACCGTCATCGTCGCTGCGATAGTGGCGCTGTCGACTCTGCGAGCGCTGAGCTGCTTCAGAACCGGCTCGGTCCCGTCCATAGCCTCGCTGCGAGTTGGGCGTAGCTGGTTGCTGACGAGCTCGATCGAAATCTTCGTTGGAAGAATTGGCATAGGGTGTATTCCGGCCATCATGCGGACCAGGAGTCCGACGTCCATCACTTGGACCGGGTGTGCGGCGACCACTACTATGATTTTCGTGCGGTGTACGGCGCCCAGCAGCATATGCTTGGCTAGCAGCTGGTGGAGGGCGATTGTAGTGAGGAGCACGATGGCCTCGCTGGTCTCGCGGTGGACCGTCATCATACTCGTTGTCACTGCTGTCGTAGCGTCTGGGATGCGGTCGTTGCTGCGGATGATAATCCGGACCTCCGCTGTTTAGACCCAACATCTTCATAGCTTTGTTGCCATATTCAGCGGCTGCCATCTGCCCACGACTAGTTTTATGGCGCAAACCCGAAGAAAAGCCTTGAGCAGATCCGCTTCGCTCGTAGGGCTGTCGATGATGGTCGTTGGATCGTCTTGTCGCAGCTGGCGACTGCGATCGGTCGCGTTCTGCAGCGGCCTTCAGGCCTTCTTGGATCTTCCGTCGACGTTCGGCGAGGTCCTCATCAAAGGCTTGGCGTTCCTTCTGCGTGTCTGTGGATACGTTGCGATTATGCTCATGATAGTCGCTGTGCTCGTTCTCGCTCTGCCATGGGGCTGAAGCCACGGTCTCATTGGAGCTGTTGACATCGACCGCTGTCTCTGGCTGAGGCAGCGACTCCTGCTGGAAGCGGGGCGACAAGGGCATACGAGGTGAAAGAGCCATCCGTGCAGAGTGGTTGGATCCTTGCGAGAGTCGAGGGGCTTCTTCGCCCAATATTTTCTGCGCTTTCGAGCTTGCTTCTTGTTGTCGCTGCGCAGCCGCATGACCAAGAATTTGCTGGGCCTTTTGGGACATCGTTGGAGGTAATGGTGTTGTGCTTGGTGTGATGTCCGCATTGTTCGCACCATGCCCGGAGTGATGACTTGATGCAGCCGCACTTCTTCTGCTGTTCCGCTGAGCGTTGTCGAACTCCCACGGATCACTATGAACACTTGCGGGTGGGTTGATTGTGTTGATTGTGTTGATCGTGTTCGATGTTGATACCATTGACATTTCTCGTGGCGTCCGCGAGAAGTGAAATTGCGATTCGGATGCTGGTGACTGAGGATAGATAGAAGAACGATCGCTGTCGTGTCGCAGATGCGTTCTGATCATGCCACTAAGACCGAGACCATTAGGTCCGAGCGTAGGAGAGTCATCGCCCATCGGCTTCGATGCAGGACTAGATGGTTTCAGTGACAGCGCGGGTTGCCCTGGGCTGTTGTCTGCGTGGCCGGGTGGAAGTCGAGGAGAGACTTGCTCGCCGAAATCGAAGTCCTGTAAGCCATCGCGAAGCGCTGGATGCACGTCCTCGGGGGCTATCCGAGGTCGAGAGAAGCGTGCAGGTGGAGCAGCCACCTCATCATCATCCTCATCATCACTGCTGTCGAATCGGTTGATGAAGGTGCTCTGAGACTGGTCTGACTTCGCAGTGTCATTCGTCCGCTTAGGCGACTCTTGCACTTGAGGCGGCGAGCGTTTGTGCTCCATCGCTGTCAGTTCTGCATTGTTACGTCTAATCAGTGATTCGACTCGATCCTTGACGCTACGCTCCCCAGCTGCACCGATCGCAGATGGTGCTGCTTTTTCGGGAGAGCTCAGCTTCCTTAGACCGCTTCCGTAAGGAGAACGAAAGCTACCATTAGTGGTTCGAGACTCTTGTGATGCACGATCGCTCGTCTTTGCTGCATCACTGGTCCGGCTCATCACCGGAGACTTGACCTCTGTCGAAGTAGTTCTACTATCTTTGTCGTGACCTTGGGCTCTCGAGGCCGAGCGTTCCTCGTGCATCTGCTGCTGACGCTGCAAGAATTGTTGCTCATCGTACTGCTGCCTCGGACGGTTGAACAAACCCATCGCGGTTGCCTTGCCACGATCATTGGGTTGCAGATTGCTGCTGTAGACCTGATCTCCATCTTCATCGAATGCTTGGTTCGTAGGCGATGCCGTCTGATATCTTCTGGTCTGTAATTGGGCGCCTTTAGAAAGTTCTTGAACGCCGTTGTCGAGGGATGTAATCGCTTGGCCGACAGGAGGTGGACTATTGGCTCGAAAAGCTTGTGTGGAGAACATGGGACTACGGGTCACATATCTCTCGTTGAGCCCAACCGCACTTCGAGGCTGCGATAAAGGCATTGGAGGTTGATCAGCAGCATCCTTTGGCGGTGGAAACGCTTTCCTCGAATCGGAAGACGCATTGCGCGTAACGCCATTAGCTTCAAATCCATCTGAGGTTCGTAGCTTCGAGGGCGCGTGATTGCTGTTCTGTCGAGGAATTGGCGAGTCGCATGTTGCTACAGATGTTGCAGCAGTCGATGTTCTTCGATTTGATGGGCCAGAGTTAGTGGAAGATTGTGTGCCTCGGTTCTTACTAAATGCCGTCGCTGGTGAGTTGACAGTATCAGCCTCTTCCGATGCTCTCGGGGCATTATCGTTTTCCGGCCAGGTGGACTTATCCAGTGCATCTCGAGATTTGGCAGCTTTGTACTGCTGATAAGGCGACTGCCGTACATCGTCTTCGTACAGGTACCGAGCCTTGCCTGGATTGGCTGTCTCTGCCCCGTTACCAACGTGGTACACCTTCTGCCGACCACCGAACAGGTTATTTCCTTCACCAGGACGAGATCTATTCATTACGCTGCCTCCATCATCGCTAGCATAACCTGCGTCGGAATACGACGATGACCGCTCGCCACGGGCGAATGGTTTTGGCACAGAGCGGATTGACTCAGTCTCCGCGATGTCCGTCAACGGGTTGTGGTTGAACAAGTTGAGTCGTGACGCCCTCTTGGGAAACAGCACACTGTCGTCGCTAGCCTTGCCCAGTATTGAGTTAGGGTCGTCCTGCTCTTTCAACATACTAAAACGGGCCGACAACCCAGGCATGAGCAGACTTGTCCTGAAGTCGTTTGTGGTCGGTAGTGCCGCCGCTATGTTGAACTCCGGCTTGGGTTCAGGCGCATTCTTGTTCTTCCGCTTCAGACTGCGGGACATTTTAGAGCTCGCGGTTGAGGCATCGGGCCCGAATGGATCGACATTCTCTTTGTTGGCCTTGCGGCTTTTCGTGAAGACACCCATAGCGAGGGTTCTTCTGTGGCCACCTCCAGTGAAGCGCCGTCGCCGATCGACTGTCTATCGCAGAAGGCTAGCTAGCGCCTCGAGGCCATGTACTTCTAGGATCGAGACGAAGTTCAATGCGCTCCTTCGTCAGACCATGAGCATGCACTTGTGGACTGTCGCAGTCGAACAACAAATATTACTAAAAGGCAGCAAGGTTTCTCTCGGCCAGGTAAATTATCTGGGACGCGGAGCCGGGGGTTGAAGTAATTATGACAGGCGTTGCTCGCGGTAGCAACGGTAAAGGTCGAAGACGGTGAAAGTATTTGATGTGGTCGAGCACGCGGTGATCGATACTGAGCGATAGGCAAGGCGCCGAGCCTACGTCTTGGTGGGTTGCTGAAATTGAAATTCGAAATGAACGAGTGGAAAGAGCCAGGATGCTCAACGTCGAGGACTCAAAATCAGAGCATGATTGCGAACTGCAGGAAATGTGTGAGCGAACTGGAGCAGGAACAAGAGGAAGATCCTCGTGCAGGAGAGTCCAAAGATGCAGGTACAAGGGTAGATTTTGGGCGTGTAGACTCCCAGTTGGGCATAGAGGGGACGCGTGAAAGACGTGGACCTCGAAAACTGACGGGGATATGGAACGCGGATCCGCCACGTTGGAGGTTTGACTAACGGCAGCTAAGATGATGCCGTATACGTGCCATCAGGTAATTTACCGAAGGTTCTGCTGGTGCGCCGTGGTGGAGAATGGACTTGTATATACCGAGTCTATGCCTTGTACTCGCACCGTACATACAAATAATGACAACGACAATGTGAGAGCGAGCTCACTGCCTTCAATAGACAACTCATTGAGCATCGTGGTGAAGTCTCGGGTACAGAATAGGGGCTTGAATGTTGTACAGGCCCTGGGACAAGGCCCGTTTCCGGAAGGCAAGCAGATGGGAGTATGCGCGCATCGGGCAGCAAATGAGAGAAAATCGGAAAAGTGAAGTTAGCACTTACCGCTGACAGAATCACGTCCAAGGGTATTCCAAGGTACATGGATAGGGATTCGAAGAACGGCATACTGCAGTTGATGATGCTTGCAGCTGCGGTCGCATGTGTCCGATTCGTTGTTTGCTCGATCCGCTTCCCACAGCATGTGCTATTCTTGCCGCTGAGAACCGCGCATCAAAGTGAACTGTGCGATGTTTGCATATTCTGTGTGATATCGCCGGTCGAAACGTCGGAACCGAGCGAGTCCCTCAACTCGTGGCAGAACTGGGTCTCGCTTGCTCGGGTAGGAAGAAGGTTCTGCGACGATGGACCTAAGCGCAGCGGACGCGATGAAATCTCGATGTTCTTTGGCGCAGACAGTGAATAGCCAAGGCTATCGTGAAACGACTTTCAGGGTTGATGTGTGAAGATAGCGCGACGGTCGTTAAAGGGGAGTCGGAAGAGAAGACGCTAACAAAAGCAACCCCTGAACTGGTACCTGACTATGCCTTGATGGGACAGATGACCCACCAACATCGGGGTGATTTGCCGCGTGGGAATGCAAAAAGGCTGAAGGCAATCTCTCGAGCCTCAAACTCTGCGAAAGCCCCTCCTGACTTGTGGCTCAATCACGTTGCGCCACTGAACAGCGATGGCCTGACAGGCCTGAGGCTCACGCATCTTGGAGATGGTAAGCAGCGTCAGTCGCCCGAATCTGAACCACCAGAACGCCAAATGAAGCAATCGCAAGTCAAGCGAGGAAGATCGTAGAAATGTTTGCGGACGAGCCGATCAATCTCGCTTGACCACTCTCCGAACCCAGTTGTTATGTCATTATGTCCCGAGTACGCTGACACAGAGTCTTGAACGCGACAAGATTATTCCTTTCTTGGTTACTGTTCGGCATTCATCACCTTGAGAACCTCAAAAATCGCGTTCTGCAGAGATCGTATGAGCTTTTGCATTGATGTCAATTAGACATGCATCAACTTTGCAGATTGCCATATGTAGGCCTTCAGCCACCATTCGTGTGCTTGGAAATGAGCCGCAGGCAAAGTTCGATGTCAACCGCGAGCATATGGTGTATAGACTTTCAGCGCTGCAGACCCCGCCGCGCCCCAGGATTCATCAGGCAGACTGGTTGCAATCTCATTCCTGGAGCTTATGACCACATGACATCCGCACGCAAGATTGCAGAATGAAAGCGTCGAAATGTCGCGTGATTACTCTGCGGGTATCATTTCTGGGCCGACTACGGGATCTGAGCATGTTGTGTAGTGATCATCATGAGCTATCATCGTAGTCGTAGCCTCATCGACAATTGCATGCCGAGCATGCAAACCAGTCGGACGGGATATCCGCAGGTTCGACGGGTATGGGGACTGACAAGCCAATTCGGAGCGTCGAAGTGACGCTTCAGATGTCTCAACGCAACAAACGAGGCAAACACCCACCACAAGCAGAAGCGAAACCCGATGGCATTCTTGCGCCAGGACTGCCTTGTCCACACGTTGCTGCAGCGATTTTCCATTGACATGTAGCTTCGATTGCTCTCACCGCAGCTCGAGCACTCATATCTTGGCAACGGCTTCGCTGAATGCCACTGTTTGGGCTGAGCATTTCAGTATGCCAAGATGGCTATAACGCATCCTCGTCGATGCTGACCTCGTACTGAGACGACCAAACATAGACCCAGTGTCGGGCTGTGTCTTGTACCATTAGAACCCCCTGCGTCATTAGCAGAAGACTGGTCGTCAAGTCATATAGATTTCTGTCCGTGGCGTAAGATCCTCTGAATTGACTGCACATCAAAACTTCTCCACGCCAAGAGCAAGAGCCGATGACTCGGAGAGGTCCCCCGCAATTGCCACAAATTCAAGTTGTAACTGCACTGCGCAAGTACCTCGTCTACCTTAGATTTCAATCCATTGTCCGCAAGTCAATCATTTCGTGGGTTGTGGCATGCAAGGTCTGTAGTCTATGCGGACTTAATGAGGCAATCCGAAAGGGAACAGGCCTGAGACTGATCTGTGTACCCTATTACATATTGACCTCCATGTCGTCGACCAGGGTCTGAACTGATGATCATCTGGTTTGACCTAGCAGCCGGCAAGCCTCATGGCGCCTGAATTATCCCGACAGGCGCCGGGTATCGCCAGACGGTGGCCGGTAGGAGTGGTCCAGCCAGCGCTGCCTCAATCACTACCCGGACTGAAGAACAAGTACAAAACTCAAGCTACCAGACAGCCTGCATCTTCGACCCCTGCACAGAACAGTGTCTCCGAGCTGCCTGCCCTATCTCGGCCACTTCCTCCGACGCAGTCTGACCCGGACAACATAGAGGCCACCCGAAGTCAGAATGCGCCAGAATTTCTGAATGAAGCTCCTGCCGAGGCATCAGCCAAAGCTGCGGATGTTGGCCCCAATGCCGCCGACGACCCCCAAACTACCGAACGGAGTACACAAGACTCTACAGAGGAGTCAGAGGCACCTCACGAGCTGGGAGGACGCGCTGGAGACCAGTCTGAGCACGAGCTGGTTGGAGACAATCCTGTGACCCATACCAGTCATCCTGAAGCAGTCTCTGATGACGTCTCTGGCGATGTTTCGAATACCATCTCTCGAGCTTCGCCGCGAGCAAGTGTGTCGGAACAAGGCAGTAGAGCTGTGTCTGCTGCAGACACCTCCGACCATGCGACACTGCCGACCGAAATCGATGGCCGAGCCACGTTCCCTGATGAGCTGACGCAGCCCAGTCGAACGGTGCAGAATGGCTACACAGTCGGGTCGGACGAAGGCTATGCTAGTCACGAACATACGGGTCCTGCCTCTGCTACTTCACCGCAATCAGCGCAGCCGAATGGTGTAAGCGCAAGTTTGTCCTTCGCACAAAATGAACCAGCACCGTTCATCTCGCTAGCAGACCATCTTTTACAACTCAGCTATACCAAAGCTTGGGCTGATTACTCGATCTTTCTCAACCCCAGACATTCTCAACCACCCATCGTGTATGCGCACAGTACGATCCTCATCAGGAGCCCGCGTCTAAGAGAAATTCTAGAGCGCAGACCCACCACAGCAGCGCGCGTGCTGACGTTTTCGACGCCCATCTTCATTATGCCCGACGCTTTCGAGCTGCTCTGCGATTCCTCTACTCCGACGCCATCCTTACAGCCGAAGCCTTGGTCCAGCCGCGCGTTTCCTCCGGATCACAGGTTGATCGATCTGCCATGTTGCTATACATCTTGTCTTATTGGGTATCAGGTCTGCTTCTCGGCATAGAGCACGTCACCAACCGCGCTGCTAAGCTGCTGTCTGAAGTGATGGACTGGGATGTCGTCGAAGGCCTCCTCAAGCAGACGGAATTCCTTACATCCGGTTCAGATCCTGAGTTCCTGGACGCCGATATTGATTGGGCTGGTCTGGCCAGACAGTGGAAGTCTTTGGCGCTGGCATTCATTGCGACCAGCATCGATCCAAGCAAGACCAACCTAGACACAGCGTCCGTGTCATCTCTTGCTTCACGTTTCGGCTCGCTCGATGAGACTCGAACCAAGCACAACCCCAAGCTCAGATCAATGGTGTTTGGCTCTATGCCAGCCACTGCAGACATATCTCCTTCGACTACAGAGCCCGCCCTGCTTCAGACCACGTCTTTTCATGCGCCGGGGACAGCCATCTCCCGTATTCTGTTGAACGTAGACTACGGCGACTTAGCGCAGTGGCACGAGCAATCGAAGGCGGCCTATGGCGAAGCCGGAAGCACACTGTTGGCGAATGTGGTGGCAGAGCGGGAGGTTCGCAGGGTCAAGTTGCTGAACAACCATCCCCTATCAAGCAAGCATCGGTCGGCCAATTCGGACATCTGGGAAGTGGTTGGGTGGAAGGAGGCTGTTATCAACGGCCGGCTGACTCGAGATTTTGTCGGTTTCTTCGCTCCGCAGCGTTGAGGCGCTTCATCATTGCCACTGCACCCTCCTGCGAACACCTTTGCGCTAGCGCTGTGACCCTATGACAAACCACGGCTTGTCTGTCGTGAATAGCAGCGTCGAATTCGAGGAAGCAAGCGAAGGCTTCCCAAGCTAGCAGGTTGCCGCAAGTCCACAGGAAGTCCAACGCCGAGGCTCAAGGAACGACCTCGCCTCCGACGCTCAAGTCATCCATCAAACTCAGCTGTTCGGCGTCGCCCCAGACCGCTTGCTCAAAGCACACTGACCACGCGAGAGTTTGATTCGCGGTAAGGATGCTGGTCGGGTCGCGGCATAGTCTTTCGAGGTGAATCAGGTCAGAGACTCTGTTAGCAAGTCTGACAATACCTCCAAGGCACAGATGGAGGAAGAATGGGAAACATGCAAATGACCGTTCACGAATCATGGAAGCCAGCATAACGAGATACCCACACCAAAATGAAAAAGTCCTTCTAAATCATGATATCGTGCCCACTACTGTCATATTGGCCGTAAAGGCTCCTCATCATCTTCTAGATCGTGACCATTCCCCCGGAAAGCTGTTCCTGCTCCTCGGCCTGTCCTTTCACGGCCTGTAGAACCCACCGCATCTGCCCCTACACCCCTGCCGCTCATGCCCGAACTCGTAGGCAGAGCCAACCCCGCCACACCTCCATCTCTAAATCTAAGCACAAATGGCTTCATCAGCGCCCACCCTAACAGGCCGCCCGTGCATGCCAGAAACAAAATTACGACGAGTTCGTCTTTAAGGGAATCGCGCTCTGTTCGGACTGCGTCAGCAATCTTACCGTAAACGAAAGGAGAGAAAGAAAACACACGAAAACAGCTCGCAAAGATCTCCTCCTCCTTCACATCCTCACAGATCTTGACGCCCTGGTCGAGGCAGAAGGCACGGTTGCAGTCTGCGCAGGTTGGGGTGTGGTGTTTTTGTTGGTCTTGTCGTTGTTGTTCTGTTTCTGAGTCTTCGTCGCGAGGTGTGAGGGAGCGGGACAACTTCAGGGAGGAGTGCTGGGTCTTGGAAGTGGAGGAGCGTGGGTTCAGGGCGATGATGGTGCTGTTTCCGGCGCAGACGCATTTGCAGAAGGATGTTGCGGACTGAGCGGCGAGTGTGGTGGTGGCTAGGAGGAAGAGGGCGATGAGAAGCGGTATGAGGGTCCGCATGGCTGGCTTTCGTCCGGATGGACAATACTCGATGTTCAGCAGGACTGCGATGCTGCGTCGATCTGACGTTGAAGTTCAATAGGTGCTTTTAGTCCAGCATGAGGCATCCGGGAGAGCACTAGCGTCTCTTCCCCGGATATGAGGTGGGGCCTAATGGCTGCCTTGCAGGCGTCAGGACGACCTTGACTCGACTCACCACTTCTTCGCAAAATACCGTCTTAGGAATTCGAGCTCCACGCAATGTAGCCGAGCTTACTTCTTCGATAACTCTACATTCTTTGAGCGCGTTCATAAAGCTGTCGGGAACGCCAACTTGAGGTGACAAAACACGTGCACGACTGAGCACCACAAGCCTCGGCATCTCACGAAAAGACGACCTCTTCGCGCCAGGTGGGCGGGCTTTGGTCAAGCTACGTGTCTAACGCCTACTCCAAACGAATAAAATCCAAGTAGCCACCTCTGCAACCGCAGAAGTCGCCAGCATGGCTGCTTCAACGCCGATGAGGCTTGTTCTGAGCCCTCGCGAGCAACAGTTGCTCACCACGTTTCTGCGCGACCACTTCTCGGATAAGATCCGCAAGCCTGACGAATATGACTCGCAGTCTGCGCAGCGAGACAACTTCAACCTGGCCTCGTTCCGAGCCGCGTCACGCGTCTATGCAGCGACCTCCCTGTCGCTCAAACTCGTGGCCTCCACACTCAACGCTGTCTCGCTCCGCACTCAGCGCAAATCTGGCCGACCGGTCCAGCTTAGGAAGCCAATCGTAGCATCGCCGTCACGATTTGCTCTGTCACTCGCGAGTCTGCTGTTCTTCCACCGCACACTCTACCGTCTGTTCTCCAAGCTACGCCTTCAGCTCCTTCATGAGAAAGTCCAGAACATCCGGGAGCGCTGGCCAAAGCTCTACGCTATCCTCACTTCGAAATTGACGCCCGCCATCGGCGCTAGTCTCTCTGGCCTCTCCTTCGGAATCTGCCCATCCGATCAACCCCGCGTCACTATCGCCATCTACGTCGGCTGGCGCGCCCTCGAAGTGCTCTACGACGTCCTCTCGGCTCGTGGCCTGACCCGCAACAACCCCTTCGGCCACTGGGCCATCTTCGCCCTCGCCCAAGGTCAACTCCTACATGCCTTCGTCTTCGACCGCGACTGCTTCCCAGAAGCCTACTCCAACCTGATCCTCGCCAACACGCCCGAATACGTCCAACGACGCCCCACCAACCTCTCACCCAAAGTCGCCTGGCCCACCACAAACCAAATCGTCGACTCCATCGCCGAAATGGCCCGCCTGAACTGGCCGCCCTTTATCTCCCCCATCCTTCGACCCAACGCAAAGTCCCCCTCGTCGACCCTTCCACCAAGCATCAACCCGATCATCAACCCAATCACATCCCGCGCCCATCCTTCTCTCACCAACCTCTCCTGCGCCCTCATCCACCCGTCCCAAACATCCTGCTTCATCGCCTACCTCCGCCAGACGCTCCTGTCGTTCCCCTCCCTCCTCCGCTTCTTCACCATCTACTACGGCGCCCTCAGCGTCGTCATGAGCCCTCAGAAGTTCCTCCCGGCGCAGAACAACCTCCTACCGCAGCTGAACAAACTCAGCCAGCAGATCTTCCGCACCACGACGGCCCTCACAGGTGCGATCGGGGTCAGTTGGGCGAGTATCTGCCTCTTCCAGCAGATTTTCCCGAGGAAATTCCTGCCGCAGTTCCGGTTCGTGTTGGGTGGTTTCCTTGGCGGGCTGTTTCAGATTGTGGAGGGGAACAGTAGTGCGGGATATGCGAATAGTATGTATGCGGCGCGGACGAGTGTGGATAGTTTGTGGAAGGTTGGGGTGAAGAGAGGGTGGTGGAGGGGGGTCAAGGGTGGGGATGTGTATGTGTTGGTGGCGGCGATGGCGGTGTTGAATGTTTGTTGGGATGTTGGTGGGGAGAGGTTGAGGAGGGAGCAGAGGATGTTGCGGGTGCTGAAAGTGTTGAGGGGTGAGGTTGAGTTGGGGTTGGGGGAGAAGAAGGTCAAGAAAGAGAGCGTGCCTGGCGAGAGTGAAGCTGTGGTCGGCATGGAAAAGCAGGATTGAGTTGAATAATCGGGATTCGATCAGGAAGTTTCTGGCGGGTATCTTTCGAGAAGCTGCGTGGGCGCGGGGAGCGTCCTTGCCGCTTGATAACGCTTGCATAGCCGCTGACCTATGGATTTATTGGAGTGCCGTGTCATGTTGGCGGTGGACATGTGGGTCACGAATGGCACAATGCAAAACTGCAATGAGTTGCTCATAACGCCGATTCCGTTCAAGTTGAAATGTTATTTGTGGTCACGGCCCGAGCGTATAGTACGTACTCTATTGCGCTCAAGTCCTCCGCTGTCCGCTCTGAGCCTCTAGTGACGAAGCATGTCGATGCGAAGTCTGAGTAACTTACTCTGATGGCAGACTGCACTAGTCAAACCCGACTTTTGCTGCATTGACCTGTCCGGTCAACTCCGGCACATTTCAATGCATCCTGCGCAGGCGCCTCTTAGCATGTCCTACAGGTCTGATGGATAGCTTGATGGTGGCTTCTCGCTTAGTGCGAAACTTCTGTGAAGCGTGGTCTGGATGGAGTGTCCTTTTACCTGTTCTCGTGGCAGTCATTCCCTGTGTCGCAGTGTTGCAATCCGTACATGCGTGCCATCGTGCCCATCACGAAGAAGCCTTTCGTCCCCGAACTTCCCAATCGTCAACACAATGTGCGCTGTTGACTGTATGTTCTCTGGACCCAACTGCCCATGCCATGGGCTCGTGGTTTGTCACAATCTTTGCAACATTCCATCGATCGCGTATAGACTCGTCGATCATATGCGAAACATTGATACATGTCTTGACGGTGAACAGTCTGAGCTCGCAGCCTGCAGTCGTGCTTTCAAGTACGCGCTCGACCACTGTCGCAAAGTCTGTGTGCACGTAGAACGACTGAAAGTCGTGCTCGCGCAGACCGTCCATTGACCTGCTCCGAAGCTTGGGGAGCCCAAACTTATCGGCAATCAGATAAGCATCCACAAGCCGGATGAATCTTGTGAATGTCCGAGTGACTTGTTCCATGGTCTCGCTGTCGCTGAGTGACTGAAAGGCGTGGAGGACCTGGCTGAATGTTACGTCGTCGTCCGACATGTCTCCGTTTGGCACTTTGGCAGCGACCACATCTGGGCCAGTGATGAAGACTTCGAAGTCATTGGTGTAGATGTACTCAACCAGCTTCGAAATCATTTGGGGATCGTCATCAGGGAGCTCAACGGATCCGTTGCGGGTTTCCTTAGATCGTGGTGAGCAACTATACAGTATGCGACAGGCGATTGCAACAACATACCTGACAATCATTTCTGAGCAGAGCTTGAAGAAATGAGAAGTGAGGACAAGACAACCTCGTGGACGGGCCATCGCTCTCCTTTGCAAGTGATTGTGAAGTCGCTGTACGCGCCCGACTTCAATGCATCCCGCAACGCCTCGGAGTCCATCTGGAGTCGTAGCGTTGGGAGCCAGTGGATGACGAAGATCAAATGAATAGTTTCGTTGCGAGATAAGCAGCGACGGTCGCTGAGCAGGTTGACAGAAGAAAATGTATGCCCAAAACGCTAGTTCATGTTTGAGGCCTTGCGACCTTCACAGATACAAGTGAAGTAAAGCTGAACAATCACAGCTTGCTCAAGTGACAAGAAGCCGGCTGCCTTTGCTGACATTCCAGTCCCCAAGTTGTCCACGACGAGATATCACAAGATTCGACTGTTGCAAAGCCTGAGTCTCAACCGATGCTGCCTCTCTGTCCTGCTGCAATGACAAACGACTGCCTGTGTGAAACAACTTTTGGCATCATGATTACTCTGACTCCGCTACTTCCAGAGCACACAACCAACAAACTCGTTCAGACCTCAAAAGACAGCGTTCTCCGATAATCCATCTAGGCTTACAGTCCTCCCAATGCGCCGGCAAGCGCAAGAGCCAACGTCGTAAGCAATGTATCCAACAGAACAGTTACACCACCAAGCACGACGTTCAGCAGAGCTTCAACAGCCAGGATGAGCAAAGGAAGAGCGGCCGTTAGTGGAGTGGTGAAGACGATAAGGACAGCTCCGCCCAGAATCGCGATGGCGCCCAAGAGAGTTGCAATGATTTCGACGAAGATGGCAGCGAGCAGTACGGCAACAATGATGGCTGCTTCCTGACGCTTCTCCCATGTTGGAGCTTCAATGGCGTCAATGCTGAGAGGTGAGCGCTTTTCGGGTGTCGCGGCAAGCGAGTTCAATTCGGCAATGGCCGAGTTGACAGCAGATGTGATGGAGGTAATCTGAGCTCCGACCTCTGGGACAGCCGCCGCTTTGTCTGCCGCGGACGAGTCTGGAGATAGTGTTGCCAGAGTAGCATCTAGTGTCTGTTAGCACGACGTTACAGCAGAGTAGCGAGGACATACTGATAGCCCCGGTAAAGGTGAAGACTTGTGCCTTCAGGTCCGTCAGGACGCTGACAGCATCAGCCCTCTTTGCAATGGTAGGGGTGGCGATGGAGAGGCCGCTGAGGGCAAGGACTCCAAAGAGTGAGAAACGCATGCTTAGGGCTGGAGTGTGAGATTGTGCTTGAGAATGGACTCCTTGAGTACTACTGTGGTAGCTGAGCTTGTGTTGTTCGTCGATATGTTGCTGAAGGCTCTGCTGGCATAGCAGCAAGCACGTGGACTTTATAGTCTTCTATAGGCAATCTCGACCACACGATCGGTGCCGCCTTGCGAACCTGATTCGCTTAGACATGATGCCTCCCTGGAACGCATCACGGCTGAAAGCCGTTGTTGAGCTCAGCTCCGCAAGGTTTCTTGCACCGTTGAACGTACGCTAGACCGTCGATCCACAAGGGAGTCTCGGGGAATTTGAGGTAATGATTCGATGACATTGTGCACGCGAGACAAGGATTGTCTCGAGATCGACGGCTCTCGTGGCCGAAGCCTGGAGAAGAGATTGTAGTGTCTCGCTTATAAGACACCATTGAAAGATCGACGTCATTTCGTCCCCAAAAACTTGCCTGCGGACGACATCTATGGGATCGTCTATAAGGTTCTCGTTTGCTACACCAATTGGAAGTTTTCTGCTGAGTGCTGCTCATCATCGCAACGCGCATGTTGATGGAGTGCACTGGCCATCACGGAGCTATGCGAAAGAGGACAGCGAGTCCGAGACACGAGGCGCGGCAATCACAATTGAAGGACAACGACGATCGGGCGCCTGGACAAATCTGTGTCGATAGTTGCATTCCTGCCGGGGGGATTCTGATGTCCAACAAACATGGAAAAGGAAAACGTGTCACTACAAACGACAGGGCACCAGGCTTCGTCGCTACTGAGGACACCGCTCTCTTGGCGCAGTTCACTGCAGGAGCCTAGTGGACGTGGAGTCGTGGTTGACAAGTGATGGGGCTACGTCGGAAGGTTGAGCCGGACTCAGCAGGTAGGTAACGACTCCATCCTACTGTCATTGACGGTGCTTGACACCAAAGGCCTTCAAGTAAGTATGCAGTGAGGAGGTGGTCATGTATCTCGGCTCCCAAATCACACCTCCGTTTCAGTCGGGCCGTCTTGGCTAGGAAACTTCTTTGCGATGCAACCGAGTCGATTCACGTCGATGGGGACACGAAGCTCCATGCTCATTACTGCAACGTGGGCGATTCGTGGCTCGCTTGTAGTATTCCGAGGCGGCATAGCTGCGCCCGCGCTCACTGGCTCCTCTAGATCATCATCTAGGCGCAGCGAAGCACTCCCAACGGGCCGCGGTTTCGACGCTCTTGCGGATAGCCGGAAACCACTGGTTGGGCTGTGGCTTAGAGGGCAAGATTGGAGCAGAGTCTTTGCCGGGCGATCTTGCCGACTGACGCAACACGATGGAAAGGCAAGTGCCATCGACCGTAGTACCATTTTGTTCTCTAACGGCTTCCAAGGTGCACGTTAGATGTAGTGCAAATCCCTATGGCCTTAGTACACAGCTCGGTGTAGCTTCACGTCGGCGGGGCACCAAGACCATGCTGGCGATGACAACACGGCATGAGTACTAGGCCTAGTCCTCCCATTCGACTCTTCGAGTCACCTCGCAGCAACAATGCCGTACGAACGCAATTCGTTGCATCAGACAGCGAGACTCGACTCCGGCATGCCTTCCTCAGACACAGCCGCGGGCGGGCTCACATTCAGATTGAAATATCTCACCAGTACAGCCTTGCAGCAGTCAAGATCTGATGGCCGGATCCCCAAGGCAGCGGTATATAAGACCGAGCTCTCTCATACTTGGACACGTCTGGCCATCTTCAAGCACACTCGAATTGCCTCCCCGAAAGTTCAATCGAGTCTAAAGCCATATTCTTCATTAGGAGTTCTCCAAACGCTTGACGCTCCGTTCTCATCGATCACTCGCAATGCGAGTCACCTTTGTGGACTCCTGTCCCGCATCTTACGATTGCTACGACTGCTAAGACTATTGTGATGACTATGATGACGCTTGGGGTGCGTATGGCCGCAGCCACTACGTCCCTCGCACACATGTCAACGTTCAAGTCAACCAAAACTTTTTCATGCGAGCAGCGCGTCGGTTCCTCCCATCCCGCCGCGCTGAGAGATCTAGCCGGCACGGTGGATCCTCTTACAGCAACACTGCGCGCACCGCTACCTCAAGTCGAGTCACCAGCCACGACGGGAGCGCGGCTGCCCCGAGCATCGCTCCTACCGCCAATCTCTCCAGGCGCCAAATGGTGGAATGGCGAGATGACGTTAGTCGTCGTTCTGAGGCAGCTTCTCGACATGAGACTGCCAGTCACGCCTCTAGGAGATCTGGTCGGAGCGGCAGCGGAAACTCTCGTGCGACACGATCGGTTTGGAGCCGTCTGACTTCGCGCGCTGGCACAGCATCTGGTTCTAGAAGATCCAGTCACGCTGCGACAGCTTCTCACCATGGAAGTAACGGCAATGCACCAACGAATTCTCGATCGAGGGCACCCAGCCATGCCCCGTCAGCTTCTCGATCTAGAGCGTCCAGCCATGCTCCGACGACGTCCTCTCATGCAGGGTCGGGTAGTCGTGCGAGATCAACGCACTCTAGGCGATCGACTGTGCGGCCAGAGGATTCGTTTAGTAACTTACCGGCGCGAGCGACGTCGCGGGCGAGTACTAAGCGAAGTAGCCGCAAAAGCACTGGGTCTGGTAGGTGGATCGTCACTCGAGAAACCTAGGCTTTGCATCGTCAGCCCCCAACGTGATACGGGCTTTGTGGGCGTCATGGGACTTCTCCCGGTCTATTTGGACGATGAACTCAGACTGCAGAGACCAGGAGGTCGTTCTTCTCAAACACGAACATTTGGCAGTGAGATGAGATGTGCCGTCCAGTCCATTGTGGAGAGGCTACCTAGGTAGTCGAGGCTGGTGGTCCTCAGTGTTACGTGGTTTGTCATGACACGATAGCAAAGTATTCCCTCCATCTCGATCAATAAATCCCAAGTCACAGCAATGTGGTTGGCAGTATTGAGCATGAGCATTCATTTAGATCAATGGAGACTGAGCCCTCGACAGAAGTGGCTCCTCTGAGACGACGCTTGATGCGCAACTGCCGATACTGTATCAATTATACCCGGGATACCAGCACCTCATGCCATATCTATCTGGTCACGGTGAACTCCTCCACGACCAGCTTCCTCAACTTCGCCTCGTCAACCTCAATACCCAGCCCTGACGCCTCGGGCAACCGCACGACACCTTCGCTTACAAACGATGAAAAGTTCGTCGGATCTCCACTGAGCCGCAGCGTAGACATATATGCATGTCCAGCATCCGCCAGGTTTGACCTCGTGACGGCAAGCTGTAGACTAGCTGCTTGAGTAATGCCTAGCTCGAGCATTGAATTCATGTAGAGCTTCACACCATTACGGTCAGCCAGGTCGCAGATCGCTCGAGCGCGTAGTGGACCACCGTTCTTGGAGCTTTTGATGCTGAATATGCTGCATGCTTGCGCGGATATGAGTGCTTGCGCTTGCGAGAAGCTTGTCAAGCTCTCGTCGGCGGAGAGGAAAGTGTTCGGGAACTCTGACTTCAGGTGTGCCAGAGATTCAACATCCGATTTGGCGGTCGGCTGCTCGAGGAAGGCGATGTCTGAGCTCTTGATACCCTGGATGAACTGTTCGGTCTCGGCAGTTGTCCAGCCCGTGTTTGCGTCTGCAATGAATGAGATAGCATCGCCATAGTGTGCTTTCAGGGCCGAGACTCGGGCGACCTCCAGCTCAATGTTGGCACCGCCTGTCGCATCACGTTGGCCCATCTTCAGCATGAAGGTTTTGAATCCTTCGACACGCTTCTGGTCAATGATGACGATGTCTTCTTCTGGCGTCTGTTGGCTTAGTGGCCAGAGCACAGGCAAAGAGTGGTGGACAATGTTACCAAGCAGTTTTGCGGCTGGGATACCATGTCGTTTGCCCTGCATGTCAAGCAGTGCCATGGTGATTGCTCCTTTTGCGATCAGGTGATTTTTTCGGTGCTGATCCAACAACTCGTCTATCTTGACCGGGTCCAGAGATTGCTGCTCCAGCAAAAGAGGCAGCAGCTCATCCCGCAGAATCGTGGCTACCTCCTCAACAGACTCGTCCGTGAAGGGCTGTTGGGCATTTGCTTCTCCCCATCCTACGGTGCCTTCGACATCCGTAAGCTTGAGCACGACGTTGTTTATGCTGTTGATTGTTCCGTACGACAATTTGTAGCTGCCTAGGGAGTACTCCAGCACATAGCATTGGGCTGATGCGATGCGCGGCATAGGCACCGTAAGAAGGGCATCGCTGTCTGTTGCCATCGTGCTGCGTGTCGAGGAGCCCTCCGGCGATGGTTATTGTCGCTTGCAAGTGGCTCCATCATGCTGTTGATACGGTATATGTCCGAAGTACTCCCCAGGTCAAATGCAGGTTGAAGGAAAGTACCATCATACCCCACATGATGGGATGCACTAATCGGCACTCGCCGAGGAGAGGGACAATCTCATTTCAGATCACTCTGACTAGGAGATGTCATGTAGATGAAAGTCAGGCACTCTTATCTTGCCTCAACGAACACGCTGATACAGCTATCGGGCGGGACATAACCAAGACGTTAGGGCACCATGACCGCTACGCGAGATGAGCCGATTATAATCGTTGGTGCAGGAATCTTTGGCCTGAGCTCTGCATTGCATCTGGCACAGCGAGGTTACACCGATGTCACGATCTTTGACAAGCAGCCATACCACAAGTCACTCTACTCGTATGATCAGGGCTGCGATGGGGCTTCGTCAGGTGCGCTGCTTTGGGTACATTGAGATGAGGTAATGCTGAAGTGCTGCAGATGTGAATAAGATCATTCGGGCCGCGTACGGCTCGAAGCTGGAGTATCAGAACATGGCGTTTGACGCGATAGAGCATTGGAAACGATGGAATGCAGAGATCGAAAGCGGACAGAATCTTCCACCTGGGATGTCTGCCAAAGATACTCTGTTCATCAACAACGGAAATGTCTCCATGACCGACGTGCCTGGTCCGGCGCTGTTCGAGCAGGCCACACGAGAAAGCATGGCAAGGGCTGGGAAAGGCGACACACAGATCACACTGGAGAACCCCGAGGATGTCGCTCGTGCCAAGTCGCTGGGCTTCGGCCATGCTGTGAACCCATTCGGGCGCGAAGGCAACTATGGGACTCTTGATACATGCGCGGGCGTCGTGTACGCCGACAAGGCCTGTCGCTTTGCACTGCACAAGGTAATGCAATTCGGCGTGAAGACGGTCTTCGGATCAGAAGCTGGCGCTTATAGCGGATGTCTGGAGAAGAATGGTCGTGTCAGGGGCATACGCACCATCGATGGAAAGGAGCATCAAGCGGCGCTGACAATCATGGCCTGCGGCGGATGGACTCCAGGTCTGATACCACAGCTTGACGGACTCTGTGAGACGACGGCTGGAAGTGTTGCGACATTTCAGGTCCCTAGAACATCCGACCTCTGGGACAAACTCGCTCCGCAGCGATTTCCTGTGTGGACGTGAGTACAGCACGCCCATTGGAAGCGCATCCCACTAATCCGATATAGCTACAAGATGTACGACGGGGAACAAGGAGGGTTCTACGCCTTCCCTCGAGACGATCAAGGCGTGGTGAAGGTTGGTTATCGTGGGCTGAAATACACCAACCCTCAGATGCAAACGGATGGGTGTGTTCGGAGTGTTCCCGTGACAAGATGGACGCCGATATCGACTCGTCAGGTGCCACTGGCCGCAGCTCAGCGCATCAAGTCCATTCTCAAGCAGTTCATTCCAGACCTGCTCCCTTACCACACCAAGACGCGTCTGTGCTGGTACACTGACACATATGACAACCACTTCGTCATCGATTATGTTCCGGACAAGTCGGGGCTGTTGGTGGTGACAGGTGGTAGTGGTCATGGCTTCAAGTTCCTGCCCACGATAGGCAGATATGTCGTGGACAGAATCGAGGGTAGCAGAACACCAGAGTTGGAGATGTGGCGTTGGCGGAGACGCCGGAATGATGAGGTGCCTTACAACAAGATCATGGAAGGACTCTCAAGTCGACTCGCGCTCGTGAATCAAGCGCTTGCTGTTGAGGACAGTCTAGATGGAGAAGTAGCGAGGTTGTGAGGTCGCGAGTTTAGGGGTCTCGCCAATGCACTTGGTCGCCGTTGCACCGCGTCGCCGCACACATAGCATCAGTGTAATGGCACTTATTGGACTACTATGTGTTCCACCTCTGATGTTAGTCGGTGGGCGAGCCCTTGCAGCGTTGGCCTAATACGTTGAGCACGAGCATGCCTCTGAAAGGAGGTGTGAGCGTTCATTGAAGCTGATCTGGACCTGCCTTTCGGCTATTCGGAAATCTCCATTTAGCGCCAAACTCAATTCATTCTTCCAACACCATCTTATCATCTCTCGCAAGTTGCCGACCCGCGGCCGTGCTTTTGTGAGGTCAAGCATGGACGTCTATCTTGCAGAGCCGTTAAGGAAAATGCTGAGCAGCGATGGATAAGGCCTATGGTCGTGGAGACTCCCGAGAGGGAGATACATCTTATTCAATCCATGATATGATATAATTGCCACGAGCCTCGCTGGATCCAACTTCATGTTTCCCGCAAAACCCGACCATCATCTGTCTACCCGGCTATCATGACGCTTCAAAGCTACTGGCAGAACACAGCGCTTGTGCAACACTATCGTGCCATAAAAGCGGCACCACGAGTGACACTCACGAACAAATGGCTCATTCTTTCGGCCATTCTCTTTGCAACGGGAGGCATGCCTCTGAGTGAGTCGTCCCATACTCTTGTTGGCATGACTGACACTCCGCACAGCTTGGGATCAGGCATCTGCCGCGGTAGCACCTTCGCTCCCAGGCTTCCAAGAGCATTTCCATCTTGGGACAGGAAGCAGCGCATTGAAGATCCGCAACTTCATCTCGATCGTATACATCGGCGCTGGTTTCGGGGCGGCACTGGCGTTCCTTGTCAACGATAGATGGGGTAGACTCTGGGCCTTCCGCCTGTACGCTGTCATCTGGATCATAGGTCAGATGATAGCCGTGTCGGCGCCGAATCTCGCAGCATTGTACGCGTCCAGGATTGTCAGTGGCCTCGGCATGGGAGCACTAACCACTGTTGGCCCAATGGCGATCACTGAAATCTCACCTCCAGAGATTCGTGGCCTTCTCACCGCCTGGTTCAACGTCGCGATGGGCATCGCTTCGACCTCGGCGGCATTTTGTGTGCTCGGAGTCTACGAGCATGTGCAGGCATCACGGTTGCAGTATCAGATCGTATGGTTCGCCCCATGTACCTTTCTGGCAGCAGCAGTCGCCGCAAGTTTTTTCCTTTGCGAAAGTCCACGGTGGCTCTTTCTGGTTGGTCGGTCCGAGGAGGCCTCCCTCACCCTTGCGAAGCTTCGAGGCTTGCCTCTTGAGCATCCACGGGTGCAGAGCGAGCTGTCTGAGATCGAAAGCGCCATCCGGAGGGAACGCAGTGAACATGAAGATGGCTTTGTGGGTATCCTGAAGGAGACTTTTCTTGTTCCCGCAAATTTGCGAAGAGTGGTGCAGAGTCTCGGGACTTATGGCCTCGCACAGCTGTCAGGGGCAAACTCTATCACGTCGTACTTTGTTCCGATCTTGACGATTGTTGGTGTTGGAGGAGGAACAGCGCGCAACATGTTCCTGAGTGCCATGGTATGTATTCGCATCACGAAGCGACGAACTAGCTAACAAGATCAAGTACACCTTCGCGAAGCTGTGGTTTGCCGTCATCACAAGCTTCTTCTTCGTCGATGCTCTGGGCAGAAGGAACTCGCTATTTGTTGGGACTACCATGCAGATGATATCAGACATTTATCTGGGTGTCTTCGTCAAATACCGGCAGCAGGGCCACGTCTCGAACGGCGCATCGCAGGGCGCCATTGCCTTCATTTTCCTTCATGGTTTTGGTTACGCAACAGGTACGTACAATCCACCGGTGGACGTCACACTCATAACGTTGATCCGTTTAGGGCTGTACATTCTGCCATACGTGTTTGGAGCTGAACTATGGCCAAATCGTATCCGATCGTTCGGGAGCGCCTTGTCTCAGTCGTTTCACTGGTTCTTCATTTTTGCTATGGCCTATGGCTCGCCTTCACTGCTGGCGCAGACCGACAACTGGGGAGCATTTTTATTTTTCGCGGGTTGGTGTTTCCTGTCAGCAGTATACGTCTACTTCTGTGTGCCAGAAATCGCCGGCATGAGCGTGGAGGAGATCGACTTTCTTTTCACGGGCTCCTGGCTCAACGCACACAAGCAGTCCAAGAAGCACAAAAGCTCGATCCAGTCCGGTCTAGACAGTGAAGTAGTCGATGACAGGAGGATGTCAGATCCGGAACAGTATCTGGAAGTACCCACCAAGTCAGAGAAACCAGGCGTCTCTGAGTGACGGGGTGACATTCAGAAGACCTGACGACAGCGCAGAAGACTATGGCAGACACCACTATCTACTTCGATAGTACCGTAGTATATGATCTGCTCGTCCATCGTAGCTCTTCCAGACGCGTATATAGAGCAAAGTAAGATAAGCAACACTTCGCGGAGTATCATGGTCAGCCGCGCCTGACCCCAGCCGAAGTGTTGCCGCCCGAGCTTCTCTAGGTGTGGGGCGGGCCTTGGCCTGATCAAATGATACCGGCGCAAGCCTACAACCCTGTGCCCCAGGTGCAAGAACTCTGAGGATGACTATCTCTGTAAATCGTCGTACTAGGACATTTGCAACGGTAGATGCCGTCCTTTGTGTTCATTAGGATGAAGTGCTCTTGCCCTCTCTGCGAGCCTTCTTCAGCAGCGTCGCCGTCATGGCAGCAGCGATATCGTCGCCGGGCAGTCGCATCACAGCAAAGCGCGCGAAGCTGGGCAGGACTTACTTAGCTTGCTTGAGCTGCAAGAGCTCGAAGTTGAAGATATGACTCTCAACCCAACGCTAAGCGAAGTAAAACTAACGTGGCGCACTGCGACGACGAAACCCCTGCTTGCGCAAATTGTGTGCGGTATGGCACAGGTACTCTAGACTCCTAGATTGTCACATTGAGCGACACTCATGCGTAATAGTATGTCTGTACGAAGATCCGATCTCGCGACGAAAACTACCTCGCAACTATGTCGAGAACTTGGAACGGAAATTGAACTATGTTGAGACTCTGCTTCGACAACAACAGCTGGTCTACCAAACTCCATCCGCGCCCGAGCTGCTGGCGGCCTCCATTACCGCCAGCTCACCCGAGCCAACTACTCTTGATGATCACGAGAACCCTGAAGATCTTCACGATCTGGCATCGAAAGTTGGGACACTAAGTCTTAACGCTGCGGGAGCCGAGCCGCATTATCTTGGATCTTCATCAACATTCGCTTTCGCTCGTCTCATCAAGCCCCTTCTCAGCCAGGTCGGGAATTCTACTTTCCAGGGCGAACCCTCAGAAGCCGTTGATCTGACTACGCCAGCCACTTGCCACTTGCCAGACCCTGCAACAGCTGTGATACTAAGCAATGCCTACTTCGATAATATTCACAGCCAATACCCATTCCTTTACGAGGCGGACTTCAGGGAATGGGAATCAGCTATCATCCTAAATGCCCATGAGCCGATCATCGACTCTGCTCCATATTTCTTCCTCAACATTGTCTGTCTCTACACTCAGCACTGAGCTCTGAATTGACTGTCATAGGTCTATGCTATTGGTGCACTTCTGGTACCTCAAGTTGAGTACACCGCGGAGGTATGTCATGGTAGTCCTTTTGCCAACTAATGCTGATCCTCCGATAGCGACTCTACGCCTCAGCTATGTGTTATATTGAGCCCCTTCTCTCAACAGACACCATGCTAAACATCCAGGCCATTCTGTGTTGTGCCGCATACTCATTGCGATCATCGATCGGCGCCTCGCACTGGCAAGCCACACCATGCATTTCTGCTTCTCAGCTGATTTGATCTAGGAAGTTAGCCGGCCTTGCAGTCCGACAATGCGTTGACTTAGGGTACCACAGAGATATCCACAGAAATCAGCCGGACAGTATCAGATCAGAGATGCGCAAGCGCGTGTTCTGGTCTGCATATTCCATGGAATGCGCGTCTTGCATTCATCTAGGTCGACCCCTGAGCTTGCATGTCAACGAGGTTGATGCCGAGGTGAGATCAGTGACCGATCGACGGTTGTCGCTTGATTCTGATAGGGATTGGCAGATGCTTACAGACGCCGACGATCAGTACATCAGTACGGCCGGCCTGGCCGGACGGAGACGTTTCAGTAAAAGCGATCCGCCAACAAATGTAACACGAGCAGTGTTCTCGATCCGTCTCAGGGCTTTGCAAGGTCGTATACATACAGCACTGTATTCTGACACCCGCAAACACGGCTCACAAGGTGAACTCGACACCACGATAGCGCAACTTCTTCAGGATCTGGAGATGTGGCAAGCTGATCTGCCTGTTCTTCTCGGTCCTACAGGGCCAGCTTTGTCGCTTTTCATGACTGACGACTGGGCTCTGCTGGTCTACAATCAGGCCAAGCTGCAACTTCTACGTCCTCAGCTCACACGTCATAATGACAACAGCAGCAAGATCGAGGTCATCGAAACATGCGTAGGACTCGCTGCTGAGCTTTGCCATGCATACCGCCGTCAGTACTTCGGAAAGCCAACGACGCACACATGGGGAGCTTTGCATGAACTCTTCCTTGCAGGCCTGACCTACGCGTACTGCATCCGAATAAGTCCTACGATTCGAGGACGTCTTGGGTACCAGAGCATCAGTAAGACATGCACGGACTGCACGATCACTTTCGTCATCCTGGCTGAACGATGGAAAGATGCGGCACCATACCGTGATCTGTTCGAAGCAATATCGTCCAGCACATTAGCATTGGCAGCATCACCGGCTTCAGCCGATGCAGCGAGCCAGTCTCTGCATGCGCCGGATGAGGCCGGAACAGATTTCTCAGAGATGTTTGCTTCATTCGCAGATGAAGTCGACGCCCCGGCGCAGATTGACTCGATGCTTGATGCTCTTTTGACCGAGTGGACTCAATATCACGACTGAAGGGCACGTCAGATCCGGTAAGACGATGTTTTCAACTCAGAGGACTCCAGCCACCATGCAACGCCAGATGTCCGCTGTATTGAATCTCGGTGCCAAAGACTTCGCTGCTTCGTCGTCTATTTCCATCGAAGCTCATAGGCTTTGCGCAGAGCAGTCCGATTTGTCGATAGACAATGATGCGTGTTCTCGGCTCAATCAATCTCACGATTGGCAGACCGACGTTGTTGATGGCTTATTAGGTATAGTTGCCGACCTGTTTCAAAACTGCAGGTCACGCAGTGTTGCTGCTGCTCCACCCACCAAAATGGTGCCACGACGGGCCCTGCCGCTGCGGCTCCGAGATGGCACGCATCGACTGATGCATATATGTTGTCAATCAACCAGAATACCGATGGCAGCACTCGCGGAATATGTCACCCTCACTTCTACCGTCGACTTCAGCCAGAGCTGCTCTCCATTACCTTCCAACATGAATGGTAATCCCATCGTCACCAACTCCAGCGATATCGTTCGCGCTCATCACGGTCCTCACCAGTTCCGTGAAGTCCACCTCGTCAGCTACTATCCATGGCTGGCCTATGGCACCATCAGATCCAGCAACGACGCACTTCAGCACAGGATACCTCTCGTACGCCGTGATGAGGCCGGCTGCTGAAGCATTTCCGAAGAAGCTGTGAAAGTTGCCGCAGGAGAAAAGAGTCCGTGTCCGGAACGATGGGCCGTTGAAGTGGAACACAACCTGCTGAGAGAGGTCGATGATCCCGTCGTCGTCGTCGCTGTCCTCGGCGTATGCTTCGGGTTCATGGACGGCGACTGATGGCAGCGGAGCAGACTCGTCCCACTTTGGAGCTCGCGGCAGATCGTCCTGCGCGATCTCTGTGGACGGCAGCGCTGGCGACAGGTATGGAACTTGCTCAGTCGCATCACCACCCCCATCACTGTCGTCAAGCTCCACAACTTCTCTTGCCCTCTCCTTCGCGCTCTTCAATTGAAGCTTTCGATAGCTCGCCAACTCCCACCGGCTCCCGGCCTTGCCCTTCCTCACCGTCCGCGACCCACTCCCTTTCACAGCCTCTCCGGCCACAACGCCCTTCTTCACCACACTAGCCTGTTCGAACTCATCGTCCTTCGCGCCCCTCCACACACGGAAGTCATTCCTCCAGCCCCTACACCTCGCCAAAACGACCCACTTCCCTTTCTCCAATCTCCCGTCCCGCACCATGATACACCGCTGCGCGTTCTTCCCACCATGCTGCTTATGCATCCAAGGCAACGTCATCACCCTCATCTCCGCCACAGGCCTTTCCTCGTCTATGAGCCCTGTGGTTGGGTCCCGGACGAAGTAATTGGCGTCCGTGCAGTCGGCCTTGCGGCGACCGTTGTGCAGCTTGAAGATCCAGGGGACTTGCATGAAGTAGATTGCACGAGGGACGATGTTGGAGTTTTGCGCGCGGAAGAAGTCGAGGAAGAGTGGGGTCAGGGTGCCGGGGAAGTCGGCAGGGAATTGCACGCGGCCGGGAGTGCCGGTGTTGTCTGGAATGGCAGGGTCGTTGTTGGATCTGTAGCGGAGGTGGGGTCTGCGGCCGGTGACGCGGGTAGTTTTGGGAGGTTTGCGGGTGGAGGGGGTCTTTGTTGGCGGGTAGGGCACATCCTCGTCGTCGGAGCTGATGATCTCGACGATCTGCAGTCTGATATGACTTGGTCCGGAGGCAGGTCTGCTGGGGTGCGTGCTCTGTATGGGCAGACTCGCAGCCCGTTGCGTACTGGGTGCGCCGACCAGCAGGCGGTCGTCTTGGTACCTGTTCAAAGTCGCCATTTTGAATGTGTACTAACGTTTGTGATATGCTTCGGGAGATGTGGAGTCGGATAGGAATGAGTAGACGAGTAGAGGAAGAGAGGCTGACCTGACAGATCTATATACCCCCATGGTATGCTCATCCGGGCCTCGGTGACTCATGGCCGAGCAGTCACTCGAAATGCAACTACCATTCACTGCGCGGAAATCGCATCCAGTCAGAGACCTCTCAGGAGAGCCTCACTTGGCAAGGCTTTTCGACGACGGATTCGGAACATAGTCAGAGTGCCCTTACTTTCTGAGCCGATCTTTGAAATAGAAGCAGGATATCACCGAGGTCTCAGCAAAGCGCGTGGAGTCAAGCAACGCCCTCACACTTGCACTTTCAGTATCCTATTACGAGAGTCTCATTCAGTCTCTGCTTTCCATGCAGTTCGGCGTGACGAGTAGTCATGGATCTTGGAAAAGGTTCAATGGCATAGGAAGCTGCCGTTTGGCTTCGATGCTATGATCGCTAAAGCGGCAGAATGCCTTGCGAGTGAACGAACGTGAATGCCCCTGGTTCACCTTATGTGATGCTCTCCCCGTGCAGCAGTACTTTCATTCGCTCGCTAAAATGCAGTGCTACCGATATCGCTTCAAAATCGCTGTATGTCAGAGGCTCGAGGAGTCTATTTTGTTGCTCCTGCGGCTGCTATAGTGACCAGGAGCGGCAGTGTGAGCGCGGCATTTCGCGCGCCAGGAAGACGCGTGAAAGAGGACCAAGGACGGCTCTGTGCCTTGTCTTCAGAAGAGACGATGGCGGGTACAGTATTTGCGGCCACCGCACGACGTCTTCACGAGCTCACCCCGAATCGCGTCGAACTCAGCTTGAGAGATTGTTTCGCGGCGGACTCCCAGCGGTGCAGCACAGACGCTCTGCTTACCAACGGCACCGCTGACCGCACCACACTTCGTACACAGATACTGCCCAGTCGGCCATAGGCCTTGATGGCGGGATCGTCAACAGACTGGAAAAGCCACACGTGGTCTGGAAGTTGTCAGTGGTCTAGTCTCAGAAACATGGGTGAAGGTCACCTTACTGTTCGCTTCCACAGGGATGCCACGAGGGTCTGTAGCCTCCTTCAAGGTGCTTTTGACGGCTCCTTCGCTACTTCCACCGTCTCTACCATCGGAGTCGTCTCGCGGGAGAGGGTCTTGCTTGACTCGCTCAGTGTCTCCATCTTGATGTCCAAGGCCTTCGCCGACATGGAGGCCTTTACCGGGACTTGAGTCGACTCCGTGTTCTCTATCAGCATTGGCGCGTTGCTCACCACCGTCCATAGCACTGTGTACATTGTCTCGCTTGACTCTATGGCCATCAGGGCAGAGTCCTCCGTGGTCGGCGGAGCAGCGATCTCTGGCTGAGGATCGATTGGCGTCGACGTCATCGACATGGGGTGGGAAGGGTTCGGTGGCGGGATCCTTGACTGCTGCAGGGATTTCATCGTCGTGACGATCTTCTCCAGCTGAAGGGCGTTCCGTCGATGCCTATCAGGCTTTGTCAGTCTTTGATCAGAACGAAAGGACAGAACATCGAGTACCGCTTCTTCTGCTACGCTGGTTTGAGATTCTTCATTGACCTGATCTGTCGGTAATTTATCTCCAATGGGGATGACTCCATACTCACCTGTTTGGGACAGGTCGGCCTCGGTCGGCGGGAAGTACATTGGGAGTAACTTCGAGTAGATCCGCACATCCTTGTCTAGGAAGTTACAGAAGATGATCTTGTCCAGTTTCTCGCCTGCAGGAGTGGTCAAGAAGGAATGTGTCTCACCGATGGCCACCTTGGCGGCAGCGACTCCGGGATATCCATAGATACCAGTACTGATGGCACAGAAAGCGATAGACTTGCAGTCGTTGTCTACGGCTAGTTGGAGAGAATTTCGGTAGCAACCACGCAGCAGATCCTCTGATGCAGCTGCGGAACGGTAAACTGGACCGACAGTGTGGATGATCTTCTTCGATGGCAGCCGATACGCTTTGGTGATCTTCGCTTCGCCAGTATCGCAACCATTAAGAGTTTTGCATTCCTCGTACAGCTCGCGACCCGCGGCACGATGAATCGCCCCGTCAACGCCGCCGCCACCGAGGAGACTGTTGTTGGCTGCATTGACGACCGCATCGACCTCCAGCAATGTGATGTCCTCCTGGATGGTACAGATCTTGTCATTGAAGGCCTGGTTTGGCGTCGGTAGATCTGAATCTGTACTCTCCGAGTCCGGACCCGCGATCTGCTTGATTCGGTAGAGTTGAGAGAGACTAGGAATGTCCTTGAGTGATATGATGGAAGCCATACTGCGTGTTGCTAAGGTCCTTAACATGGAGGACGCCCAGGTGAGATAAGCGTGTAATCCAAGAAGGCCGAAGACTAAGGCTTGGTCCTGTTAAAGCAGAAGTCACGCCCTGACATCAATCAATCTTCAAATTCAAGTGAAGTCACAGGTGGAGAAGGTGCCGCTCAAGTGCCTTAAGCCCCACCGGCCTAGACTTAATTGCCTGGACGCCTTGTGCTTAATGCTGAGTGCCTCAAGTACCTTCCTTGTGAATCCGTAAATGTGGACTTCTCCAAGGCTCTGCCGCCTCTGAACAAAGACCTCATGCACGCTACACTGTGCTTACTAGAAGTGTCACCGGACTCGACAGCAGGGAAAGGATAGCAAAGGGCATTATGTCATTTTGAATTGCTATCTATTCAGTATTTGCAAAGAGTCGCCGCTCATTTGGCATGTCAAGCCTGCCGAGAACTCCATGCGTCAGTTTGGGGACCGTGATTCGAGCCGTACCACGCCTATGTCAACCCACTCTATCAACCACGTTCCGCGCACTCATCAGCATACTATTCAAAAAGAGCCTTAACCAGATCGGTCATGTCCCCAGCGCTGCCCTCCAGGAAGAGCTGATGCGACTCCAGCCACGCTTTGCCCTTGTCGAAAACCATCTCCCAGACCTCCTTCTCCCGCAGCATCTTCGCCTGAAACCAAGCCAGAGCAGCGATTGTAGCGACTGAGTGCGGATCGACCTGATCAAAGGAGTTGAACGCCGTCTCAGCCACTGTCGCCCTCTCGACTCCCAGTAGCTTCCAGAGGTGCTCATCGTCAGCAGACCAGCTTCCATCGAATTTCTGTAGAAGTATGACCTGCTCCAGCTTCTGCTCGTCGTTCAACGAGGTTGGCTTTGTTGAGGGCTGGCTTGCTAGCTGCTTTCTAATGGGGGAGTCTCTGTCGCGACTACTGGTCGGGACGCTGCTTCTAGCTAGCTCAACGACACGGTCATCTTGGTTGCTGGCGCTCGCGACCAGACCTCTGCTACTGTTGTGACCTGCGCGTGCCTTGCGTTTGCCTGTCTTCGTCGACACATCATCATTGGGGTTGGAGATCATGTCAACGCTCGCAGTCTGGGGAACCACGCCGGTACTTCCAAAAAGTCCCGCACTCTTACTGTTGACACTGAACGGCGAGCTAGGCTGACTCGATCCGAACAAGCTGCCGCCTGTTGTGGGTCCCGCAGCTCGACCGAAAAGCTGAGGCTGACTCGGAGCAGGCGCTGCAAATGATGATGCGGCCGGCGCACCGAACAAAGAGCCAGAGCCCGCGCTGAACAGCCGAGTTTGGCACGGAGCGGGCGCAGAGAATGGAGTTGAGGACCTAGCCCCAAACAAAGAGCCAGAGGACGCCCCAAAGGCGGCACCAGCAAATAAGCCGCCAGGAGCCGGTTTGGAGGCAGGCTCCTCCGAGTTGTCTGTGGTCGCCAGCCCTTGCACGATATCGCCCTCTGAGAGACCATTGCCGGCATCGCGCTTCTCGACAGCCACGAAAGAGGTGAAGTTGCCCGCAATTCCATATTCGGTACCGATCCGAACGCATTCACGCTCCACGATCAAGTCCCACTGACCTTCGTGTGACGACTTCAAGGAGTTGCCAGCCGCGTCCTTGGTCGAAGTCAACCATCCACGGCCTTGTTCGAGCTCTTGACTGGCTTTCTTGGCAGCAAGTTGGTGGACCGTGAGAGAATCGCCGATGTCTTGTACCGGGATGCTGAGCTCGAGTGGACCAGCATCGCAAGTACCACTCAACTTCAATGATGCAGGTTTCTTTGAGGTATCATTATTGGTGAGTATGTAGACAGTCGTGCGGTTGAATGGATACAGAGCGGGTAGCTTGTAAGGGGTCTGGATGACAGCCGGGATTGAGATGGTGGGAAGAGCATCGAACCGCCCTGCTGCTGGGTTTGTCGGTTCTTCCTTAGCCTTCTCGTCGAACAGAGAGATCTTCGCGGTGTGTAGCTTCTGGAAATTGGTGACCAGAGTGTTGGCCTCTGAAGACGTGGACTTGTTGACTACTTCGAATTCTTCGTCCTCCTTCGTGTCGTCTTCATAGACGATATCGATTTTGTAATCATCAACGTGAGGTGTCAGAGCGCCCTTTAGCATCCTAACAATCTTCTTGTCCATTTTCTCTTGGTCGGTGACGAATTGTGCAAAACCACCTCCAGAGCGAGCGATACCTTCGACGAGCGCGGATGAAGCGCCTGCGCCGATTCCGAGGGAGAAGAATCGTGTGTTGCGCTGCGAGCCGATATAGTCGAACAACTCTTGCTGATTCCAGATTTGTCCATCCGTGAGCAGCATGACTTCTAGTGGCAGATCCGTGTATCGTCTCTCACAGGTTGCTTTGATCGGCGCGAGCATTTCCGTGCCTCCATAGCTTGCATCGAAGACGTCGAGACAGGCGAGAGCTTGCTCAAGGGAGACTTGATCATAAGTCTGGCTTCTTGGAAACAGAAAGTCAAAGTTGCTGCCGAAAGAGCAGATGTTGAACTTGATGCCATTCACAGGAAGGGACTTGAGGAAGATTTTCATAGCTGAAACCAATGTTTTGATTTTGCCTTGCATGCTGCCGCTTCGGTCGACCACGAAGACGATCTCTGGCACAATGTTAGGTACGTTGAACTTTGGCACCAGTGTGGCCATGATCGCGGTACGTCCTGGGAGAGTAGGATGAGTTGCGAACATTGCTCGGGGTATACCCTGCTCCTGAGAAGAGAGCACAAAGATGAAGTCCTTCCCAAGCTCCGCTGAATCGAGAGCCAGGCTCGCTGAAGCACAATTGTTCTGGAATACCTTCTCGTCCATGGTTGAGGTTCGCCCTAAGGTTACAGCGAGGTTGTGACTCGGTGACCGGATTTCTCGAACTGCGGTAGATTCGTCGAGCAGAACGTCGACGGAAATCGTGATAGAGCCTTTCGTGGGTGTCTGTGAACCTGCCAAGGTTTGGGCGCTGTCGAAAGTTGTGCTACCATATCGAGGTGCGATCGCTGTAGGGATAGTGAATCGTGTGGCGTCGAATTCAGCGTCATGACTGAGCTCACCAAGGTAGGTAATCTCAACACGAACACTAGCCTGTGGTGGGACGTTGCCGATCTTGGTGGTGAAGACGTCGGACGCATCAGGCAGCTGTTCGAGCAGACCAGCAGTCTCTCCACGTGCGACAGCTTTGTTGTAGTCGGTCCGAGCCTGGAGTTTCTCCTTAACCACGCCCACCAAAGTCTTGTTGTCCAAAACACACTTGAAGTCAACAATCGACACGCCGTCGAATAATGGGAATGTGTAGCGGACTTCTTCTAGCTTCTCCTGCTTGCTATTGGTGAAAGTCTGGTTCAGCGTCGTGCGAGTTGAGGAAGCCAGGATTGTTGTGTGAGATCTAAGATCGGTCAAGGGGAGATACTGCTTTTGAGCAACGCCATCGTGTCTTCTGATGGGGGTCCAGCAGCCGCAATGTGGCAGGCGGTGGTAGTAGCCGCCGCGGGCTGGTTCGTTAGTTCGAACCATCACAGAGGGCGCCCCGTTTCGAGGATCAGCTTCGTGAGGTGGAAAAGTAATTTGACTATTGAGAGCAAGAGGGTGTATATGTAGTTGCAGGCTACTTCCAGCAGCCGCTTGTGGCCGTGTTGCCTAATTTTCGGCCAGACCAAGGCCACGATGAGGGGTTCACAAGTGACACCTGCGGGACTTACTGCGGGTAGAGAGACATCAAGTGACAAAGTCGAGAGTATGCCTCCCTTTTATACCTAGGTACCTGCAGGTGAAGCAAGGCTGTGCAATCAGAGGCTCGCCAGGCAACAGTGGGCAGAGGTGAATGTTTGACAAAGATCTGCATGGACTGTTCATCTATTCAGGAACATGCAGCAAAAGCCTAGACTGGCCATGAGCTTGCATTGCAGGCTGCAATGGCTTGTCGTGTCTGGCAGAACATCTGCCACCGAGTACTGATTGGCAAGGTTGACTCGACCCTGGAGTCAGGACGTTCAACGTCGATTTCGCAGGGATGAGCTCAGCTCAACCATGAAGTCTTGGCGCGACGGCTGCCTGAACTTGAAACAGCTTGTTGGGGATCGATGCGGATCGCCTAGCACTGGACTCATCGCGAAGGAATCAATTCTGGTCACCTCTCACAACATCTGGTCATTGACAGCTCATCGGCCATGTCGACCTTACCAAAACATTGAGCAGGAGATGTGCGTTACGCGTGGCGATGTGAAGTCGACGCAGCTTCAGGTCCGGATACGAAACTACGCGTATGTGTGATGATAAGATAAGGTAATAAACTCCAGAGGCCCTTTGGATAAGGTACATCAATACTTCTCCTTTCATCTTCCTGTATTTGAGAGCGGCTACCGGTCACTGCAACTGCTAAATTCCTCGGGTGCAGAAACGCCGCACCAAGAGCAGACGGTGTAGAACGACTTGCCAACTCAGCAATGTCTAACTATCACGTTCGCGAGGCTGATCCTGGGGACCTCGAAGCCGTCCACGCAATCTTTTCTTACTACGTTGACAACACAGTCTTGTCCTTCCTGATTCATCATCCGCCTCTTGAATATATCATATCGCGGTTTGCGAGCGCCAAGGAGGTTAAGCTGCCTTATCTAGTTGCAGTTGAGGTAGCTACTGGCCGCATTGTTGGCTTCAGTTCAGCATCTCCTTTCCATGGTCATTCTCTTGGTTATGTTCGAGCTGTTGAGATGAGCATATTCTGCGACCCGGATCATGCTTCGCGCGGCGTTGGTGGCTTGCTCATGGGATCACTGCTCCATGCGCTCGAGCATGGCAGGCACCGACGATGTGAACCAGGCCACGAAGATAAGCCGACGGAGACGCAGGTAAGGAAGGTTTTGGCCATCATGGCAGTCGATGACCAGGCCGATGGGCAGGGGCTGAGGCTCAGAGACTGGTACAACAAGTGGGGCTTCGTTGAGGTAGGACGTCTTCCTGGCATCGGCTGCAAGAGAGGCAGGGAGTATGTACCGACTGATTGAGGTTTCTCATGCTTACAGAAAGCAGACTGGACACGATATATGTCATGAAAGATCTGGACGAGCAGTGACTTCGGGATTTAGAGCGTGTCAAATTTGGATGGCATTCTGAAGTTCCTTGCAACAGCTTCACAAAGCTTTGCGCGAACACAGGGCTCGGGCAGCCTCATAGAGACCGCTGACTTCGTCATTCGTGAGCGCTGAGATTGGAGAATGCTATTGAGCACAGTACTGGGTCTGTGAGCGGACTTTGCGGAATGCTACTTCGCACTGACCATTCAAGTGAGCTAAAGTTGCTGTGCAACGATGCGACAACATCAACCTGATGTACACACGCAACGATGCGTCAACAGTCGAATTAATATATGCAAGCGACGGTGCACATCAGCGCGCCGTTACTGTCGACCGAATCTTTGAAGATGCGTCCTTCTTCGACGTGGAGGAACGAACGTCGCGATCGGCCGATTCCTCCATACTACCCAACGCCCGTGGTAACGAGCAACAACAACAACGGCCCGGTGTCCGATGACGATTATTCGAACCTGACGATTTTTGGGTGAGTGTTCGCTCTTTCCTACGACAAACACGTTCGCGAACCAGCACAGCTAAATCCTGGTCTATCTAGTCTCTCGCTTGGAGGCACCGCCGTGTTTTTTCTGTGCATATACCTCATATACCGGCTCATCAAGTGCAGTCGCCGTCGATTCCGTCCTCAAGACCATTCTCGGCGACACTCGCATTCGTTCTCCCACACAATCTACCAGACGCAGAACAACGACGGCAGGCGTGTCAGCAACTATTCATTTCCTCTTCCCTCGCGCCTGCCAACCTACCAGCAGGCTACGCACTTGAGATCTCCTTCTCGAACACGCAGTATGCAGAGCGTCGGGTCTGGGTGGCCCTTGACCCAACGAAATTCCTACCTGGCGCGACATCAGCAGGCGCGCGATGATAAGCCACCTTCGCCAACTTCACTGACAGGATCGGCTACCTCTAGCACTCCAAGTCAGATATCGGTCGCATCAACGCTAGTAGCTGTACCGTTACCGGCGCACGTGGACTTGATGGCCTCTAGACAGTCCAGCAGACCGTATGTTGTCTCGCCCGTATCGATAGAAGACACTTCTAGGCAGCCGAATCGGTTGGAGAGCCATAGAGAAGCAGATGGGTCATGATTGCATGGTCGCTTTGAGACGCTATGGTCGTGCGAGGGGAAGGGGTGCACTCTGTAGTTTTATGCCCGAAGATATGACTGCGACGTGGAAGCGCTTTTCAGGGGTCCATGTCTGTAATCTCGACGCCTTACTTAGCCGGCAGTCAGCCAGTCGAGATGCTAAGTTCCGTATGCTTGCCTAATGCGTTGCAAATCTCAACCTCACAGGAAGGTGCAGGGGCACTTCCTATGGCCACGTCTGTGGTTTCGACCGCATCATTTGTTCTATTCCTTTCGCACATGTTCGAGGGTCCCGTAAGACCAAGCGAGGTGATCGCGCTGCATAATTGGGCCTTCCACCAATTCGAGACCAAGACTGCGAAGTCAGATGGCCGAGTATGGTAATAGTAACGCCTTATGCCGAGGTTCAAATTCGCCAACGGCTGGACTTGCAAGTGATCTTTTGCGATGAAACTCTACGCTTAACGTCAGCGACATGAGCCCTCGCAAGAGTTCGGTGTACGACGTAGATCCCGCAAGGCGTCCAGTATACGGCCATATTGGCATGGACGTGATCATGTACCGCTCTGTGCATATAATGACGACTGAAAGACAGATCTGCCACTACCACGAAGATCTTCCACACAACTTCTCCGTCACTGTTCCTGACGGATGTTGAACTCCTAGGAGCTTCTGCTGTCGGAGCTCCGGGCAGCCACCAAACTATGGCTCAACCCACATCTGAGTCTACAATCAATCCAACCACCAGGAAAACACTAAAACTCCTCATCGCGGGCGCTGGACTTGCCGGCCTCACAGCAGCCTACGTGCTCGCATCTCGTGGCCACCATGTCCTCCTATACGATGCGCGCCGCTCAGCGCCCTCCACAGGCGGTGGAATCATGATCCGGCCAAACGGCTCGAGGCTCTTCACAGCTTGGGGTTTAGGATCCTACTTCGCTCCCATCTGCGACGAAAGCCCGTCTACGGCATTTTATAACCTTGAAACCGGCGCTGGTGGTGAGAGGCGGCAGGCGGTGGACGTCAGTCCGTGGCCCGACTGGGGACTCAATCGGCGACAGGCTTGGAATGTTCTTCACGAAGCTGCGACTCGTGTAGGGGTTCAAATCAAATGGGGGACGGCCATCGATGGTTTCATGGCTCGAGGTGATGGCGTGCGAGTTCGGCTACACGGCGCACGGATGGAGGATGTCGATCTCGTACTTGACGCTACTGGTGCGCACAGCAAGTTGCGGCCTGCGGTGCTGGGCATACCTCGCGACCAAGCGGCCACGTGCAATCCACGAATTGTGCAGGGGACTGCTTATTCGGTTTCGGTGAAAGCCGCCCAGATCGCTTCCCACCCAGATGCTCGCAATCTGCTCTCAGAGACTACGCTGAAGGTATGGATGGGCGGTAAAGATCGATACGTAGTGCAGCGCCACCACGAAAAGAACGGCGAAGTATCTCTCCTCTGTTTCATCAGCGACGACGAAACACAGGATATGAAAGGCTTCTGGGACGAAGACGGAGACATCGAGCACCTTCGCTCCCTTGTCAGAGGACGCATGGCACCGGCGCTGTGGGCTTGTCTCGAGACGGCCGATCATTGTGCTCGCTGGAAGTTCTGCGAGATGCCCGGTCTCGATCATTGGGTCGGCAAGAATGGTAGGATTGCTCTGCTCGGTGACAGCGCACAGTACGTGTACCTTAGGACCTGATTCGGTCGGGACATCAATTTTCCGGCTCTGACTTTTCGCCATACATACATGTTCATGCTGACAGGTGCAATAGTGCTATGATCCCAAACGCGGCCCAAGGCTTCACGCAGATCGTCGAAGACATTGGCGTCCTGGACTACTTGCTCCACGAACGACAACCTGAGCTTCCGGTGACGGAAGTGATGAGACTCTGGGAACTAATCCGCATTCCACGAGTGAATCTCGTCAAGGATTTCGCGCGATGGAACACAGATGCGTTCACCGGTACTACGCCGCCGTCCGAATGGGCGCGGAATGAGCAGGCAAAGACGGTAGAGGTGTCGTTGAAGAACGTGAAGCCGGATTCACAGGCGAAGTTCCGGTCGGGTGCTTTCCTGAAATGGGTCATGGACTATGATGCTGTTAGCGAGGCGAGGAGGTATGTCGATGCGAGACAGGCGAGCAGACCGCGGTTGTGAGACGGGCATGCCGCGATTATGAGGCAGGCCAGCCGGGCTCGTTGGTGTCGATTGACGTATTGGCAGGGGTGAGAAAGAAGGAACGAAGTTGCGAATCTACCTTCACCGGTCATTTAGTCAAGAGAAGTGACTGGCTCAGTTCATGCAACGAACAGTGAATACGTCCTTGCCGTGTCTGACCGAGTCAGTGCAGTACTGCCCTCGGCTTGCACCGGACCTGTTTTTCACGAGACTCATTATGAATAGTCGCTTCGCCGTCGAGATCTTTCTCTCTCTTCTTCCACTCTTGGTTGCGTCTTCAGCGACGCTGTGTCATGCTATGGTAGCATCTACTGCTACCCAGTGGGACGAGCTTCAAGGTGAAAAAAGACCTGTGCGAAGTTATGTATTGTGGAGTTGAGTCTTGATGTCCCCTTCAAAGAGCTCTCTCTTTTCCTGGCCTATGCTTGAAAATGCAACACCGGTATGCAGCCCATGCTGGTTCTCTTCCTATGCAGAACCGAGCCGTTTAAGTCGGACCTCCCTCAACAGGCTTGTGGGATGTCTCGGCCGCCTAGCCAGTCCCAAGTACAATCTAGAGCTGGCGCTCTAGTACTGCCGCGCAGCAGCCTGACAAGCCTTCAACTGATCCAAATACCACCCGCAGATATTCATGTCTCCCTGATTTTGCGTCATGCAGTCCGTGTACTGCTTGATATTCATCGCGCAAGGGCCCGAAGCCTGGGCTTGAGGTGACGAGGAGTTGTAGAGATTATTGTCCATAGCGCCACCGGGTTGAGCATACGACTCAGCAGGCTGTTGGTATTGTTGCTCAGCGGGCTGGGAGGAGGAGCCGCCGCCGAAGAAACCGCCGATGGCGTGGCCTATGGAGGAGCCGACTGCGACGCCGCTGTGGAGATGATATCAGTATTCTGTGTCTGTAGTCATGCATTCTAATTTCGGGTGGCGAGCAGGCGAAGCTTAGCTGACTGGCTATGGAGTACTTACGCAGCGGTGGAAGCCATCTGACCGAACAAACCGGGGCTCTGTCCAGCCTGCGCGGGAGGAGGAGCTTGCTTAGCAGGAGCGGTGGCAGTAGACATAGGTGCTGCTGCGGAGGCGCAGGAGCTCTGCTCGGGGCCGGTGCAGCTGGGCGTGAGGGTGCCGAGGCACGAGGGGATGGACCGCCGCGACGAGGCATCTTTGTGGAATGAGGGTGGATTTGGGAAGTGTTCCGGTGGTAATGAGAGGTTGGGTGATGGATGAAGAGAAGTACGTGAGTCGAAGAGGGAAGTAGAGGACGGAGGTTGAAGTAAATGTACACTTGTGGTGGACGTCAAAATATTGCCTCCGATTGGTTGCTTCAACACGTGTCTCCAACTCGGCCTCGGAGAAGATTCGAGCAGAGAGCAGTGAGCCTTCAGTGCTTCACTTGAACCGGGTGACTGGATCATGACGAGGAGGCTATGTCTTGTTAGGTGCTGTGGGAACATCAACGGCAAGTTGCAATGGAGCACGGTCCAGCACTCTCGTGCGATGGCTTTGAATAGCTGAGTGCTGGGGACCGCAAAGCAGATTCTTAAGCACGCGTGTCTGAATACATGTACGCTCAGCAGTCAGCTACGAGGGAGGCGGAAGGTCGTTCTGAAGCATCTTGCATCAACGCCATTCTCAGGCCGCTCCTTGTCCATCCGAGGAGGGGACCATCTCTCACTTCATCACCGCTCATAGCCCTCCGCCAACCCTGTACTATGCACGCCAATACACCACCTCTCCCTACCCTCCTCCATCTGCTGCCATCCTCCATAATACCTATTTCCCCTTCTCCTGACTTTCCCATCCCTAGCAGCAGCCCCAGATGCAACAGCCCACTCTCTATACTCCTCCACAACTCCGTTGCCCTCATTCACCAGCATCAACGCCACCGCCAAGATCGTCCCTGGCTCCCTCGGCATCTTCAACTTCCTGACCTGCGCTCTCCACCACAACACGCAACCCATCATGACCAACATCCACGCGCATATGACCATCGTGATCCAGGAGCTGTATTTGAACGCCGCCTGTATCTGCCCATCCGCCAACGGCACGCCAGACACGGCGATGATCAGAACATCCGACAGGATCGCAGTGATGGCGACCGCGACGTGGAGGTACTCTCCACGTCGAAGAGCATCAATGGGACTGCTGATGTAGATTCCCCCGTTATCAACCAGTACAGACTTTTCGGCGCTGGCACTTCCTCGTCCTAGCTGGCGGTACGGTGCCATGATGCGTATTTCCCGCTCTAGTGTTTTCCATTCTTCGTCGATGAGGCTTGCGGCGGTTGTGAGGAGGAAGTTTGGGCCGAAAGTCTTGGAGTTGAAGAAGTTGTTGAATGAGTTGTCGCCGCCGATGAGGTAGTATGCTAAGACAACGCCGAACAGACCTAGGATGGCGATGGTGAAGAGGAGATCTCGGAGCACGCGGTGGTGTTGTGGAAAGGATTGTGAGTCTTTGGAGGGTTCTGAGAGGAGAGGTGGCTGGACTTGATGTGTGGAGTAGTGGTAGTCTTGCTTGACGAGGGGAGCGTGCGGTTTGTGGTGGACTGACCAATCACTCTGGGAAGAATCTGTGTTGACGAGGCTGTACTGGAGTTGTTCCGTGTGATTCCCTCGAATGGCTTCAAGCGAGTACCGACTGCCGGCCAACTTGGCAAGGATTTCTTTATCGGTACTTGCTTGACTGATGCCGCGAAGGTCATGTCGAATGCTGTCATGGGACAATAGCGCAGCAATCGTAGCTATTTTCGACGGGTTGCTGAAAATGCCGGACTTGCGCCGGAAGTTCAGAACGATCAAAGTTATGATGAGAACCGCTATGAAGAGCAGCAGAACTTGAATGGCACGTGCAATAGGAATATTGATGACCCATACCGGCGCACACAGCTGGCTTCGCCAGATGCTGTTGGACAGATCTGGGTCGCGACGACGGACATTAGCTCAGAGCTGAGAGGGCCCAGAGTAGCAATGATATTACACGTCAATGTCCCAAACAGCATAGTCCAATGCCGGCTGAAGATATGGCGCATGTGGGGAAGACCATAGCTGGAGGACAGATAGTTGGCAGCCAATGACTCCTTGGTGGTAGCGCCGCCCTCCTTTGAGAGTTGATGGAAAGGCTCCATCATCTTCAGAGCAGAGTAGGTCAGACTCCAAAGAACCATGATGACGACAGCTAGAATGACGGCCAGGTAAGTGGCCATCACGTAGTGAAGTGAGCCAAATGAAGTAGACAGTTGTACTTGAGACGCCTTGACCTTAGATGCTGTCGGGATGGGCCTTGCTGGTATCGCTGTAGTCGTAGACAGCACAGCAGTGGATCCAGCGCTGACTACAGTGATAATGGTAGGAATGATCTCGAGGGTCGACGGTGCCGCTGTCGGATCCGTGGCAGCGACCACAACAGTTGACAGCACTCGGTCTGATGCATCCGTTATTGTGGGCGACGTCACTCCTGGAGCCGCCGTGATGTCGTTGACGGACGAGGTAAGGGTGACGAAATCCTCTGGATTGGCTGAAAACGAGGTGAGGGAGACAAAGTCATCCGCATCGGCCGAAGTCGCTACTATAATCTCGGTCTTGGATTTGGTAGTAGTAGTAGCAGAAGGAGCGGTCGCTTTGTCAAGACTCGTCAATGTCACGAAATCCTCTGCGGCAGGATAACAAGATATGCATGTCGCAGGAGTGCTTGTCGCATCGAGACTTGTCATCGTTATAAAGTCCTCCGCAGCAGCGTATGTTGCAGAGATGCTGGTTCCAGCATCGTCGATCTCGATACTCTCGATATCGTCAGCACCGGTGTCCGCGGCACTGTCAGTCGTGCTCGATGGCACCGTTCCATTCTGCCTTCGAGCGAGCTGCGATGCTGTAGGATTGTCCTGGCCTGGCCCGTGGTCGCTGCGCAGTGCCAGCTCGATGGCAATAACACAGGCTACCACAAATATCACCAGGGACAGGAGCCATGGCGTTCGGGTCGTCAGCGGCTTCCAATGCTTTGCATCCTCCTGGCTAAACTTAAGGGAAGGAGCTGACGATGTCAGCATCTCCCAGCTTCGTTGATATACCACATACCCTTCATGAGGAAGGAAAGAATGACCGGGCTGTCGAAGGATTCAGTACTGACATGAACGTGGTGCCGCTAAAATTCGAGCGACCACAACTAGATAATAGCGCACAAGCACGGCGCGCCGAGGGATAGCGTGGATCAAACATGGTATGCTCTGGTCAACGGTAGGGCTATTGATAGGTGTGTGCTAGCAACATCTCTCTTCGGTTGTTGAAATCTTAAAAGGGGGAGTAGAGACGAATGTCCAATCCGGTCTTCACCTTTGTGGAAGGACCTCAGATGGCCCCAAACTTGGCGTGTCATCAAGCGTAGTTGTGAAGGACCGCTAGGAAGCTCCAAAAGCTTGACGTTGGCCGCGTAGAATGCTTTGCGTATTGGATATCAAGGCCAGCTGGTTATGGAGTGTCAACATGGTTGTTAGGGGTGGCGGTGCATACCCACTCGGTTCGTGTCCTGTACGACATAGCAATGGCCATGGTTAGAGGACACAAATCATAGGTTCTGATGGATACGAAGGATGAAACAACACCGACAATGGATTATTTGTTGCGAGGAGTTTCCGAAATTGTGAAACAGGGAAGTCATTCTTGGAAGTCGTGGTTTGCGTCAAGTCACACCTCGCTACTTCCAATTGTCTTGTGTTGTTCCAGCAAGAGCAGTGATTCAAATACAGGCGAAAATAACACTGCTCGAGAACAATTCTTCGGACAGACATGAGCAGCGCATGCTATGTCGACATTTTGAATTCAGCTACTCCTAATATGATGATACAAGGTCATGCATTCCGCATACTGAGAGCGATCAGACTTCGCGAAATTCGGGACTAGACCTTCACATTCGTGCTGGCCGCTGCTCTGTTCTGAGCCTCTGGGAGACCTCTGCACACCTTCACGAAGCCCATGCGAAATGATGTTCCGTTCGTTCAGGATCACGGCCTCAGCGCGTGCACAGTCTGTCGGGTACGTGATTTCTTAGGCCTTGCCCACGATGGTCCACAATGTTCCATTACGCAGGCGGTGGTGGAGGAGGAACATCACCAGGAGGTGGAGGCGGAGCCTGACCATAGTCTGGCGGAGGCGCTGGGATGTCGGATGGTGGTGGAGGTGGGGCGCCTTGCTGCTGGTACTGCTGGAGGAACTCACTCAAGCCAGGAGGTGGAGGAGGTGCTGCCGAGCCGTAGCCGCCTTGATCGTAGCCTGGATAGCCACCACCATAGCCGTAGTTGCCACCAGGGGGAGGTGGAGGAGCCTGAGCTTGCCATGGAGCAGCACCGCCCCCACCTGGCGCGCCTGGAGCGCTGCCGTAGCCGCCATAATTGCCATTGTCCTGAGGTTGGGCCCACGGAGCGGCCGAACCGCCAGCACTGGAAGGATAATCGCTCTGTCGGTCGCGTTGCCAGGGAGCCGCTCCTCCAGATGCAGCAGGAGGACGGTTCTCCCAAGGACGTGCACTTTCGCCGCCACCGCCACCAGCACTGTAGCCGCTCTGATCCCATGGGTTGCCGCTGGCTGGACCAGCTTCGATACGACCTGCGGTACCGTTCGAAGGATTGCCGGAGAGTTCTTGCATGAGGTTCTGTCTTGTTAGCTTGGTTAGATGATGGATGGGTGGAGCACTTACGTCCATCTCGCGATCAACGTTATCGCCGCCACCAACACGACGTTGTGGACCATTGAAGCCTGGACCTTGGTTGCGGGAGTCTGAGCCGCGTTGTCGGTCAGGGCAGTCGCGAGCCATGTGACCAGCATTGCCGCAGACACGACAGATGATGTTGGCGGTGAAGTTACGCTGCTCGGGGCAGTCGTACTTGCGATGTCCGATTTGACCACCTATATACAGGTTAGCATAAGTGATGCAAGAACATCCCGCCACGGAACATCCTTTCAAGGTTAGCTTACAATTCTGGCAGGCCTGGTTCTCGTCGTCGCGAAGAGTTCCGTTGAGGGCCGCAACTCACGCAGCTGGTTTCGCTTCAGCTCGTTCTGTCCTTCGGGAATGGAAGCTGCGGTCTCGATGACGTTGTGAATCAGTTCTTTCGCCTTGTTGACCTTTTCTTCGGTGTCGGCCATGATCAGACAGTGCAAATCTTCTTCCTGGTTGCTGGTGTGAGCGGCGTCAGACCGGCCTTTGCCCTCCTTGACGGAGCCTTTGCCGCGGATGGCGATCTTGGCCTGTGACTCGGACTCCATCTTCTTCAGGGTGTTGCCACGAGGACCTATAAGTAAACCAACTTAAGAGGAGGAGAAAGCTAAGTGTTAGTGTTTGAGTTCTTGTAAAAGCAAACGGCAGGAAATGTAGTTAGTGGACGGGTACAATGCGGCCACCCATCGCATAGATTTAAGCAGACGATAGACCGCAAGGTTAGGAAAGCAAGTGCTTGCAACAGAGTTAGAGGGTTAGTTAGCATACTGAAGTTGATCTCGGGATAGTCGTTGACAGGCACATAGACCTTCTCTTGCGTCTTGGTGGGACGTCTGTAGTCAGAAGGCGGGTGGTAGTTAGGGATGGTCTTCATGGCCTTTTCGATCAGCTTGTGGCGTTCATCTTCGAGTCTCTTGCGGTAGCGAAATTCTCTGGTGTTGACACGTCGTCCGAAGTTGTCGTACTGTGGGGGAGGCGATGGCGATCTGCTGCGGGTTAGTTCTGGTTCGGCAGACGGTATGGTCGGAACGTACCTGTCGCCATCTCCGGGGATGACATCGTTGATCCTGAGCTTCTGACTGATTTCTTCGATACGAAGATGAAGGGTGTAAGCTTCAAGCTGTTCAGAGGTCATGTTGGCCTGGATCATGGTAGGCAGTCCCATCAGACCAGCAGCCTTGTTATCGGTAGCATCACCCCAACGGTTGCGCTTCCTACGTCGTTTCACGCCATCGGCAGCAGGTTCAGCTATATCATGTTAGTATCTCCAGTGTGTGTGTGATGAAATGGATGGGACATACCTCTGGCAGGACTGCGACCACGCTTCGCAGAGTCCCCATAAGATGGAGCTTCATCGCGCGAGTCACCATTACTGTCGCCGAACCGACGACGATTCCCGAGCGGAATGTTGTTGGAGCCAGTGATTCCTTGATTACGCCACGACATCTTGAAGGATTAGCGAGGATGCAATTCGAAAGGATTCGTGAGGTCGAGAATGGATTGCAGGCTGAAGTCGAGTCTGGAATACCTTAATAATTTCAAATGACTCAGGCTGCCCAGCTGGTCTGTTCGCCACACCGTATCACTTGGCAGAGTGAATGAAGTTGCCTCAGCTGCGCCCGCATCTCCTCCTTCAAACACTTGTCAACACTTCTTCTTGCAAATCAACCAGACTCTCCACTCTCCACTCACAACCACCAAGACAGTACTTGATACTACACAGAGAATAGTTGCAGACTCTTTCATCCAAGGAACACCACAAACGCACGCGTTTATGTCAACTCAAATCCAAAATCTCAAGACCTTTGGTAAGCCCCTCCCAGCCCGATCCGCCACCAGTTTTCACCACCTTGCCGCCCGCGATTATGGTCAGCGTGACATCGCGACCGCCGCGGACGGTAGAAGAGCATCGCCAGTGTCATGCGCCAGCGATCACGACCTAATCGCATATCTTGCCTGACGCCCGATCAATGAGATGACGATCAGCGGCTAACTTGTGACTCAGACCCCTTCGCGGAGGCCGACGACGATACTGGGGAGTCTAAGCAAACCCAGAATTACATTCACATCCGCATCCAGCGTAAGCAACCTCCGAGTTACAGCCTCGATCGCCCGACTAACGAGCATCCCAGAGCGCAATGGTCGTAAGACTTTGACGACTGTTCAAGGCCTCCCGAAGAAGTTCGATCAGAAGAAGATTCTCAAGGTGATCAAGAAGAAGTTCGCTTGCAATGGAACCATCGTTACCGACAGTGAGATGGGCGAGGTGATCCAGCTTCAGGGCGATCAACGCAAGGATGTTCAAGAATTCTTGGTCGCAAAGGATGGTCTCGAGCTAGACTCCAAGACCATCAAGGTAAGACTATTCTCCCGTGGACCAAAATCCCTATCGCTGACTTCGTACTAGGTCCATGGTTTCTAAACGCTTCGACCTGTGTCCGCGTGCTGCTGCTCAGCATAGCCATGGAGGACGATTAGCAGCGAAGTGCTTACCAATGACCGACCATGAACCGTGATCGACATATAGATCAATCCGGTCCACGACCGCCATGACCGTTCTCAGCAGTCAGATGACACGAGACACGACAGGTACGGCGTTTCGATACACATTTCGGGAGCCACATGTACAAGCAGGAGGATAAGGGCACGTCGAGGTAATCGACCACGACAGGCAGACTTTCAGGTGGGCGAATTCTTAATCCAGGTGGTAAGGAAGGCCTGCCTATCTTTAATCAGTTCCGGCCTCCAACACAGATAGTGCGTGCGCATCACATGCAGCAATGAGTATGTGTTCCTCAGAGCATCGTTTGGAAGTCTCCGCATGGTGATGTCGCAAGCGATGGATCTTCTCATCTTTGAGGCCCTTTCGTGCAAACCATTCGCCCAAAACCGCTGATGTCACCTTGAGATCTGTTCAGGCCGGGTTTCTTGCAAACGACCCGAGTCAAGTTCAGTTCCGGTCACCTGGAGCACAGCAATGGTCACTGATCTGACTTCGCTGCCATGTCATTTAAAACAGGTGCTATCCTTTCTTCTGTCCTACTCCATGACCCTTGCTCCAGAGTCTTTCGTCCACGGGTGGCACTGGAATTTGCTTTACTGCTACTGACGGCACAGTAAATTCAAGGTTCCGCTCTGGGGTGAGGTTGATATATTTGTGATTGTGGATTTTTGCGTATCAATCCCAACCATTGCCTCCGAGTTCGATTATCAGCGGCATGGTGCAACGGCGAGCACATCGCACAGAGGTGGTAACACCCTCGTGAACAGAAGATCCTAGTTCGATTCTAGGTGCTGCTAGACATTCATTTGTTTTTGCTGTTTTGAAGTTGAGCTCTGTGATATTTCGAAGGTGCTGGATCGGGTCTCCGATGGAACAGTAGTTGAATTCACCTACGAGGCACTATTTCGCGGTGTGACATATCCTTGAAGACCGACAGTGATTGCGCGAGGCCATGCCCCTGCCTATGCCAAGCTTTCCCGCTCGGCGGAAATACATCCCCGATCATTCTCATGTCGCATGTCGCATGCCCTCACTTCGCAGCATCCCAGGAGTTCATGCTGAATCTTGAACACTGTGAGCTCGGACTCAGCTCGTGCATCACGTGCGTCAGGCTCTCGCTGGACCGTCTGTCTGCGATGCGGCCGCTCGACGCCGCAGACACGAGTCCCGCTGGCGACCGCATTCGGTGAACCATCGCCCCCATACGAGCGCTCGCTGCTATCGGAGAACCAGATCAGCGCCAACACCAGCGTCAGCGGTGGCGATGTCAACGTCGGAGTGCGCCGAAGCGCACGTTACCCGCGGGTCGCGGTAGCGCTTGGAGTTCGCAAAAGATGGTACATACCGTTGATGCTCTGTCGAGCGCTTTCTACGGGAGCGGCATTGGTCTGGGTGCCATTGACGGCATTACGACTGTTTCAGGTCGCTAAGCACGCGAACACTGTCGACGCCCTCACTGGGCAGCCTGTGGGAATCACTGGGCCGGTATGGTCTTCTACGAGGACTGAGCACTTTCGTATGTGTGTACTGCAGGTTGTGCTGAGCTATCTTTGGGTATGTCCACGAATTCGATGGCTTGAGAGACTGGCACGCTTCCTCGCATCTGATCTGCACCTGCTAATAAGTACCTCTCCAGGCTGGCACATCAGCCTACCTCGCCCACCTCTTCGCCTCCTCTCTCATGTCCCGCTGGCTTCTACACTACTCCCCCTTTGCCGTCACGCTCCGCCTCCTCAGCATGTCCATCCTCCTCTCCTATATCGGCATTCAATGCTTCCGCCTACTCGGGGCCTTCCAACCCAACCTCGCCGCGCTTAGCCGCAGCTTCCCGATCTGGATCATCATCTCCATCGTGCTCCTGTTGTTATATTTCTGCACCCAGCAGGATATCTCGATTGAGAAGGACCGGGATGATCGGCGGAGGCGATTGGTATTGCGGAGTAAGTGTCTGTATGCGATGGCTGGGAGTAGTCTGGTGAGTCTGTTGGCGGTGGTGGGCCTGTTGCATTGGAATATGGTTGTGTGGAGGGAGGAGAGCTGGGGAGAATTCCTTTGGCGGCAGGCGTTGAAGATTGAGTTGTTGTGGGGTGAGGTTGTGAGGATTGGGAAGGCGGATCTTTGATGTCCTGGTCACGGCCACGCTTTCGCACTCGCGACAGCCGATGCCATAACCCAGACAGGCTAGGAGAAGAACTTCCATGTCAGAAGACGTCGATGACAAGCACCTCATGAAGCTTCTCCGGATCTGAACCCTTTCACAGGAATCAATGAAAAGCAGCAAGCTGCATAGGTAGGCATATTTGGAAGAATGGATCAAAGCCCAATCCTTGCTGGGGACAACAACAACAGCAGCAAACCCCTACAGTTGCCACATAGAAAGACCGCACTGCTGACTTGCAGGTAATATGCTGAAAATTTTTCCACAAGTGGCCTTGAAGCTACACCAGTCTTCACATACGAGGGTTTGCGTGTCGAAGCCTTCACATTACGATGAAGCATGACTTCTGGTGGGCCCTTGGCTGCTTGGTCGCCTTTTGTGTTTCTGTATGCTCTTCGTTGTTGGAGGTGAACGTCATCTTAGCAGCATCAAAATGTTGGCGTCGCCGTGCCGGTGGGAACTCGAACCCGCTTGCAGATCGAGCGCCCACAGCCAACCGGCGAGATCTTCTCCGATGCTCTCAATGCTTGCACGCCGCGGCTTTTATATGGACATTCATTCAGTTCATCTACATGGCATGTATGCCTCCGTATGACGGCCCTCCCGCAGACGCCACAGATCTCAACGCTGACATCGTTGGTAAAGGAGTTCAATTCAGCACATTCGCCCCTGCTGCTGGCATGATCGTCACTTCGCTTTTAGGCTACTTCCATGTCGCGAGTTCTGGGGCTAAGGAACTTGGGGTAGCACAGCTTTTCAGTGAGTCTTCGTAACTGCCAATTGTCTTCGAGTGCTCACTTCAACAGACATGGGCTGTTTAGCCATCAATCTCTGCAGCCGCTTCAGAGATCTCAAAATCCCCGAGCTTCTGGCTGTCCTCATCTCAATAGACCTCTCGTCCTCGGTGCTGTCAATAATGCTGGTCGACAAAGAAGTACTCGCTGCGCGCAAGCTAGTCTATTCCACGTGCGTGGCTCAACTAGTCGCTGTTGGAGTCATCGGTTACGTCGTGAGCCACAGTGATGCTCTCAAGGAACCAGATCCATGGCGGTTCCGCGTACTATGGTGGGGAGGCTTTACTGGCCCGTTCTTCTACCATGACGATTTCGCCCCTGAAAAGTTTTCCAGACTCGGTAACGTGGCCTGGTTATTTTATGCCATCAAACTACTGGGCGTGATAAGGTCGATCGTCCGCAGTCTGACCCTCACTCACACCTTCGATGACAGCGAGCGGAAGACCAAAGTCGAAGCTGCAGACCAAACTCTCCAGACCGATGAATCAGCGCCGATCGAATTAGCAGAGCTTTCTGGAGCAGAAAGCTCCCACGCAGTCAGTCCTGAAGCCATACGATTCCAGCCAATAAGGTGGCTCGGTATACCGGTTCCCTACATACAAATCTCATACACCAAATGCATTGCCACCACCTCGACCGCACAGCTTGAGCACATTCCTCAGATCATCGCATCGATGATCGCGATCGTTAGCTTGCTGAAAGAGTGCGGCTATGAAGGTGGACAATGGGTAGAATGGGGCCAACTGGCGCCGGTGGGAGTTGCTTGTTTAGGCTTAATGCATTGGCTTGGGTACACAACTCTGTTGAATTTGATGTGGAAAGGACGACACCACTTTGGACTTCCGACCATCCAGCGTTTCGATGAGGCTATGATGTTGCTGGTTATGAATGGGGACTTGCCGCGCGATCACCGGGAATGATACTACAGATCATTGGAAGAGAAGGGAGATGTGCAGCGCGTTCATAGATGGAGGTGTAATGGCGGCAGGGACATCTGAAGAGATGTCTACCTACGGAGTACCCATTCAACCGCAACTGCTATTGAATACATGTATTTCGCAGCAGTCGTCTACCCGGGTACTGACGTGACTGTTGCCCAATCTCCGAGATCGCGCCCATTCCTCCATTCCTGCCTGCAAACCTAAGATCTGAATTCGATCTCTTATCCACATGGCAGGCGCGTTTTGTCGGTCGAACAGTACGTGACTGCTTGAGTAAAGAGGTGTTCAAGGTTCAGGCATGGCAGGTACGTTGTAAGCGGACTTGTAGTTGCCGCAGCAACGGCTTGGCGAAAACAGACCTGGATCGCGACCGATGACCACTCGCGTACGTCGGTACGGCCCAGCAGCTTTTATTAAGTGCATCTGCCAATTAGCATAGACAGTGCTTATGACTGCATCATAGACGAGCATTTTCAGCTTTTTGGTTGCGAAGATGCCTACGGTGCAGCAGGCTGCGCAGATATACGAGGATCCTCACACCTCAACATCACCCCGCAAACAGCATCGCAGAGTGCCTTCAGTTGGAGACGTGCTTCGAGGCCGTCGACGAGACAACAGCCCTACGAAACAGAACCAGCAAGTTTCGACAGCAGAAATCTATCACAGCCCGAGTCCTTTGGGCGAGCGACACATCAACAGTCCCCCTCAAGCCCAGAAGGTACCAACAAAGCAGAGCGATGGAACTACGGGTGCCAGGCCGCCGATGCACCAGAAGACTGGAAGCTCTGTGTCATTGAAAGATCTCATACTTGGACGCCAGGAGGATCAGAAGATGGCATCGCCTACCAAGAGTCCTAAGAAGACTAAATCCTCGACAAATCTTGCAGGTCTGCTGAGGAAGCGATCTAAGAAGGACCTGAAGGAGCCACCACGGAACCAAGAGAACATCTCGCCAACAAAAAGCAGACCTGCTGAGCCAACGCCCATTTGGCAGCAATTTGCTACGCAGCCACAAGAACGGAATGGCGTTGTACAGTTCCCAGGATCCGAGGGCCGGAGCACCCAAGATGAGATTTCCATGTACACGCCCAGAGACTACTCGGAGTTTCGGCCAGCCGAGCAAAGAAACTTCCACGGCTATGCACCCTCTTCGTTGGACTACAAGCCTCCACAACGGCCGTTCCTGCAGCACCAGAACTCTAGTCGAAGCTCCGTCTTCAGCGAGCATCTGGACGATGACGTGCCCGCCTTGCAGCGGCCGAAGAGCAGAGATCAAAGTTCCAGTCGACCCAGTTCGTCACCTCTTGTACCTCCCTCGCCGAAGAAGGAGAGCTTGTCACCGAAGAAAGAGCAGAAATCTTCGAAGGTCAGTGAAGAGAAGCAGAAGAGTCCCGAAAAGAGCAAACGATCGTCGAGGGTCCTTGACGCAATCGCCACATTGAACAAGCGATCGCGAGACACGGCACCATCGACACCTGTCGTGGAGCAGGCACAGCCTCTGAGTCCACAAGAACTGGATAGCGCTTTTGAGAAGGTGCTCGACGCAAGAAACATTCCGCACAACATGAGAGACACCATGCGGAATCTGAAGCCGGAGCTCAAGGCCGCTCTTATGAGGGGTGAGCGCGTTGGCAGCGGCGACTCTAGCAACACACCAGCATCTGGTGATGAGCGGAAATCGCGCAGTCCTACTAAGAAGGTTGACGAGCGTCCGAAGAGCGAGGATGGCGAAGCCAAAGACGGTAAACGACCACGGTCAAGATCAAGGACCCGGAGTCGCATCTTGACCCTAACGAAGCGGGACGCTCCAGGATCGCCCACGAAAGAAGACAAGGAGAAATCGTCGTCCGGCAGCTCATTACGATCTCGTAGCAAGTCTCGGCCCAAGTCGGTGGACATGAGCTCATCTCGTCCTACTTCGTCTCGGTCGTTAGGGTCCACTGGATCGACAGCATCTCTGGCCGCTCCTGATAGCGCGACCACGCCTGGTGATTTCATCCACTACCTTAGAGAGGTACAGAAGCCATCACTCGTGGAAGTCGGTAAGTTGCACAAGCTACGAATACTTCTGCGAAATGAATCAGTGACATGGACGGATACATTCGTGCTCAAGGGTGGAATGCTCGAGGTTGTGCAGCTCCTATACCGGATCAGCCAAGTCGAGTGGCGCGAGGAGCATGAGGACAACCTGCTTCATGAGACGCTGCTCTGTCTGAAAGCTCTGTGTACGACTGATCTGGCGATGGAACGGTTCTCGCAGATCGAGGACGAGTTCTTTCCTTGCATATTGGCCATGCTGTTTGATCCTGAAAAGAAGGGACCATCTGAGTATACTACACGAGGAGTCATCATCTCTCTACTCTTCGCTCATCTCAGTGCTGCCAGGAGCCAGCTATCTGGCCATCTCGAGGCACGAGCTCGGAAGATCCTCAAGTACCTTCAGGACCCTGTACCTGACCAGAGCAAGGAAACGCTGGAGTTTGTGTCCCAGATGCATACATCCCGACCGTACCGCGTATGGCAGAAAGAAGTCAGCAACGTCACAAAGGAAGTGTTCTGGATCTTCTTACACCATCTCAATGTCGTCCCAGTGCTACAAAACAGCAACCTAGAGCTGACCTACGCGGAAGCACACTTTCCAGCGCCGCGCCCCCCTCATCCGGCAGCACCATACGTTGGCGGCGTCGAGTGGGACGCAACGCAGTACCTTGCCAACCATCTCGACCTCATGAACGGCCTGATTGCTTCCGTCACATCGGTGGAAGGCAGAAACGAGCTTCGCGACGCACTGAAACAGTCCGGCTTCGAGAAGGTCATGGGCGGAAGTCTTCGCACATGCAAAGAGAAGTTTTACGGTGGTGTACACGATGGGCTGAAGGTGTGGGTTCGTGCAGCAAAGGTAGATCAGTGTCGGTGGAAGACGTGCGGTCCGGACGCCGAGAGATGGGAGCTGTAGTCCCAAGAAGAGTCCTGTCAAAGGCAAGAAAGAAGAGGCGCCGCCAAAGATTGCTTTTGATGTTGGGATTAGTGCACTGCCGCAGAAGGACGATGGATGGTTGTGATGACTTTGATGGGATTGTACGGGTTGGGATGACTTCACGTTGGCTTAATGATATCCCTCAGCAACCGCGGGTGTGCTAGCGATGGTGATTGGCATTTGTCGAGGTGCAGCAGTATCGTTGCTGGCAAGCGACTGATGCTATGAACTGCTCTTTGTGCGAGCCTCTCTGACGAATAGCTCGAACCAGTCGTTTTTGCCCTCTCGGCTCTCTTTGCTCCGAGTTTGATAAGCACTCAAGCTGTTCGAACAAGACATGAGCGTTTTCTCTATCATTAACATACCTCACGCCAAATTTCTTACAGCGACCTCCCTGGCAGGCAAATTCATGATAGATTGATTCTGCGACTTGAAGCTCAGGTGAGGCTCCTCCCAGACTTCCTGGCTCGATTTACAAAACAGTTCCAGCCCTCAGAGCCCGCCCTGGCCAGAAATCGTGAGGTTCAACTGTCTCGCTGAAAACGCCCAATTCATGCCCGAACAGCCTGGCACTGCCAGTGACTTGACGCGTTCACTGCCTCTTGGCGTAGGTGACGTAGAATTCGGAGAAAGACTTGATCCGGCCGGCGCTGCTCCTCCATTAACAAGCGATCGGACACGCTGTCGACGCTTTTTCACCTGATCAGACCCGTCACACGCTGCCAGCAGCGACGAGAACGCTGTCGTCAGGCACTTTAGTCGGTCACTAAATTTTTGCTCGGTTTCCACCACTTATATGCCACGAATTGGACTCCAACTGAGGCCCCGGCAGAGCTCCCTGTTGTAGCCACGATGGCGACGACCTACGCTCCGGCGTTAGGCACGTCCAGCATGCGCAGCACTGCGCGAACAACTCGCACGAATCCCACACGTACCTCCAAGACGAATGGATCAAGTCTGCGACAGTACTCTCTCAATTCCCTGCAGCCACCAACTGCGCAGGATGGACCAGAACCGCATGGCTTTTACCCTGCAATTCAGTACTTTACCGATGCCATTGCCGCCCTGCCTCGCGAAGTCCGACGACACGTATCGTTGCTGAAAGAGGTGGACGCAAAAGCGTGGCAGCCAGAAGAACATTTGCAGATTCTCCTCACGCAATGCAACGCTATTCAGCCCACGCTACCGTTGCCGCAGACGTTCGCCTACAGCGCTGCACCATCGACGACTAATCTAGTTGAAGATCCTACACAGATCAGTGCCACCAACAGCATCGCAGGCGCAGTCGCCGATGGCGCGTCACAAGTGTCTACCGCCAGCCACGTCTCCCTACAGCGCAGACAGGTCTTTGCAGCACTACGCCAGAATCTGACCCACAACATGCAAACTATGGACGAGAAAAATCATGTCATCAACAACGCCAACGAAGAGCTCACCCACCACATCCGCCGACTCAATACCGTATGGCCTCACATCGCGGACGAAATCTCGGAGGAAGCAAGATTGGGCAGTCTGAAGCACTGGCTCTCACTGACATCAACCCGCCGAAAAAGGGCACTGCAACGGGTACCTCCCGTCGAGACAACAATTTGGCCATCATGCACGAAAACGAGGTTGCTCAAAGGAGCGAGAGCCGTAGGGAGGCTGTAGCGGCAAAGACAAAGCAGAGACTTGATCGCTTGGCGCAGATGGATGGTGGGAGCGTGGATCCGAAGAACAGCAAGAAGAGGAACCTCGTAAGAGAGGATACTAGAGCCAACGACAGCGCGTCAGAAATTGCTGGGTTGGGTATCGCAGTTGGCAAAGGCAAGAAGGGCGCACGAGCCGGCGCAGTTGCCATGGAAAAATCGCTGAGCGTTGCTGTGGGTGCGAGAGCCATGTCTAGAGAGCCCTCGCAGCAGGATGGCACCAAGAAGAGGAAGGCGCCTGCGGGAGCTGGAGCAGTTGCGAGGAAAAGGTATGTTTGTTCTTCCTCACTAACGGAAGATATGCTGACCACAAGATGCAGAGTCAATGCAGCAGCTGACTCGCCCAGACTTGCCTCCTCTCCTCTAGCATCCACGTTCCCAAAAGACGCCTACAAACGGAGCCCGGCGCTCGCAGCGGCCAAGCCAGTATCTGCACGAGCTCGACAGAATTCTACGCAGACCGAACCGCATGCTCGATCAAAGAATGCAGCACCTGGGAAACTCACTGCAAACAACAATGCGGCCGCTTCAAGCTCCAAAGGCACGGCAGCCGGCAAAGTCACCACGGAAAAGGCAGCGGCAGACAGGAAGTTGGAGGTGGCCACAGCAATGGCGAAGGATTTCCTGGCCGACAGAGCAAGAAGAGATTCCGACACCGCAGGCAAACCGTACCCTACGCTTGCTTCCAAGGCACGAGACGCGGACAACGCATCGACCAAAGGCGGCAGCTCACCACGTCTTTCCACCGCAGGGCTGGATCGCAGTGGCAGAGGCCGTGCTTCTAAGACAAGCACACCTGTTGTGGTACATTCAGCGAAGCCGAGGCACTCGTCAGCACCAGTGCGAATGGCAACACGGCAGCTGCAAAAGCAAAACGACCTGCGCGGCCACGACCCAAGTATGACGGCCTGCACGACTCACTGTCGCCGAAAGGCCTGCCGCCCAAGAGACTGCACAAGAAAAGCGGCAGTATCGTGACACTAGGCGGCTCTCAGGGTAACGGCGCACCGCAGCGACTCAAGGAGGAGAGCTCGATGGATGGTCGTCTGCAGCGAAGCAATAGCGGCAGGTCCGTGAACAGCAGAAGCGGCATTGCGACGCCTATCGATGCGGAGATGTCGGACGATGAAGATCCTGCTGAATTGGGTGGGGACGTTCCAAGATCTCAGCCGCGGCCAGCCAGCCGACAGCGAAGCAGACAAAAGTCGTCGCAGCAGTCCAGATCACGAAATGACAAGGACGGTCGGACATCAGCCAGAGCCGCCCCAGCAGAGGACGACGTCGATGATGTCGATATGGACGTTGACGAAGACGGGCTGGACCTCGATGACCCAGAAGCCAAAGACGAGACGGCCGCAAGCAGCGCACCCTTCCTCGAAGACGGCAATGCTCTCGAGGGCTCACCCGAACCCACCAACTCCGGCATCTACAACACTAATGAGCTTCCGGCCCCCTTGGCGACAGCTGGAGCTCCGCCACCAACAGCGCGGGAAGACATCAACGCCGCCGCTCAGAATGGAGACATTGATGGCGATGTGGAAGCCGAAGAAGAGGAGGAAGACGACGAGGAGCGCTACTGTTATTGCCAAATGGGCAGCTATGGAGAGATGGTGGCCTGTGATTCGGATGATTGTGCAAGGGAGTGGTTCCACTTGGATTGTATTGGGCTTAAGAGCGTGCCGAAGAGTGCCAAGTGGTATTGTGAGGAGTGTAAGGCGCGGTTGGGGATGGAGGCGGTTGTTGCGAGGGCATGAACGGTGTGTGATCAGGCAGTCGGGTCTCGCTGGGCGGAGCCTGCCTCTTTACTTGTCATGACGAAAAGAAAAGAAGGAATGTTCGGCAGGAACAAATATGAACGTAGACGGGGAGTGCCTCGCACGGCACTCGAAACACGATCACAATACTGTGTATTTTTCGCAGTTTTATACATGATACTCATCCACACCGTCGATCGTATGCGATGCTATGCGTGTCCCACCGTAACCCATAGCAGCCTCCTGAGAAATGTCACCCATCTTCAAATACGGACGATGTACGTACACATTACCTCACATCTACCTTTCCAGCTTTTTCCGATTCTGCTAGACCAGCTGAAACTGACGTTGGCTCGAACTCTGTCCAAGTCCCCTCTTCACTGCACAGAGCCTCAAGTTTTCCAATGAAAGATGACATAATCTCCAGGTTGGAAATCAAAAGGGCACAGCCCGCCGTACCTGTCCCGTCCAAGCTTCTTCCAGGATGATACCGCGCTGCATACTGCAAGTGAGAGCACACTAAGCTGTTTGGAGGAAATGGAAAAGGCTTCCTTGCCGTAACGCCGTTCTTCTGTTCCTGAACGCAGCTAAGCACCTTAAGCAGTCAAGGATCCGATCTAGCGAGATCTTGATACTTTGGATACATATTGGAGCGGATACCAACCCGCCGACCCCAGGGCATCACACAAGGCTTCTCACTTCACTGTACCCGACCCGCTTCACAATTGAGATCAAAGACGACATTGGACGCCAAGCTCAACTGTACTCGTGTTGAAGAAGTAACGGTACCGTGACTCAGCAATTCACAACATTCCGAGGCCAGACAGGCAATTTTATGTAAGCTATCTTGGTGGGGAAGAGGGACTGATACCACAACATCGCGGGTGAGCCGAAAAGAGCGGTGATTCGAGATCAAACAAGGCAAGGACTTCTTGCTCGCTTTGGTCGGTACCGCCTTCCGGTCAACGACCTCTGGAGTTGAATCTGTTTGCGAAGACCGGAGAAGTTGACTATCACATCGTTGGGGAAAGGTGTCTTCTGCTGGGAAATCCGTCGCGGCGACAATCCAGCGCGGTAGCATACTTCGCGTACAAGTGGAATCGAATATCGGAATCTCAGCCCGCGAAGCCACTTTCCCAAGAGTGCCTGTTGAGCGATACGAAGCACCGACACATCGCTCGCTCATGTCGTAAAATCAACTCTCGATCAACGCAAAGAATGGCAGGACTCTACACCGACGAGCTGCCACCGCCAACACCTCCGCGCACTCCCCGTCGCGACATCTCACCTCGCCCACCATCAACATCGAGCAGCAGACCTTCGTCTACCCACTCGAAAGACCCGTCTCTTCTCCAAGCCTCGACATCAGTGTTCGCCCAATCCTTCGGCACTACTTGGCGTAAAGCACTTGTCTCCTTGCCACGGATAGTCCCATCATCGCTCACCTCACGGTACATATCACCACAGGGGCCAAGACCGTTCGTGCTTAAGTTGCCCCCATCTCCGCCGAACAAGTATAACATCCCTGTTCACATCTTCCTGGTGCTGCCAGATGACCATCATGGTGGCGAAACGATGCCTGTACCAGAAGACGGAGATCGGCCTAGCGCAGCAAGTGCCGTTGCCGCCGCCGAGGATCGTCGCGGTAGAAGATTTCCGAGTCCACTCCGTGGCCACCGTCATCGTCCACGAAAAGCAAGTCTAAATGTCACCAAAGACGAGAAAGGCCAGCAAACACAGCGCCACACGGAGAGCCGTGATGAAGACCCCGATCTGTACGACGACGCGACTCCACTCGACCAACAATTCGACCACCGCCTGAACATCTCAGGCCGGAAACCATTTTCCTCAATGGTCAACCTCACCGTGCCTGACCACTACCCCGCCAGCCCGCCCTCTCCCGGACAACGCAGCTCCAGCGTGGACAAGCCACGCCCTGTAAGCATGGACATGCAACGGCCCAGCCAACGACCACCCCCCTCCCCACTGCCCACCACCTCCTCTCCTGTCGCTCAACGGTGGCAACGCCACAAGCGCAAAGTTCTCAACCTCCCTGTCCTCATCGACTTCCATGGCGGCAGCTTCATCCTCGGCTCCCCCTCCGAACAAGCCTCCTTCTGCGCTCAGATGGCGCGCACCTTGGGCGCCACAAACGGCTGCGTCGTCCTCAGCGTCGACTACCGCTTGGGACCCTACAGTAAATTCCCCGCCGCAAATGAAGACGCCGAGGACGTCGTCCGCGCCGTCCTCAATCCCGATAGCATGTCCGGCCGCGTCCTCCGCGAGGATATCCGTCGGCACGTCTCGGACATGCGGCGCACAGAGTGGATCGAGCTGGACACATCCCGACTCGCCTTCTCCGGGTTTTCCTCCGGCGGGAATCTGGCTTTGAACCTCGTCCTCTCGAGCCCGAACGACCCTACACTCGGCAATGGACGCGACTGGCCGTGTGTTATCCCGCAAGACCACCCGACTCCAATCCCCGTCCTGCTGTTCTACCCCTCTCTGGATGCGAGATTACTCCCTGACGAGCGCCCGCGGCCTAGCGGCTTGGAGCCACCAACAGGCTTCTTCGCCAGCCTGAAAATCGAGAGCGAACTAATGCCGAAATACCTCCCCAAAGCCCAGCGCGCCCACCCCAGGGCTTCTCCTGGTTTGGCACCAGCTAGCCAAATACATCCGCAAGCACGAATGCTGTTGGTGCTTCCGGAACTGGACTCCCTGTCTCAGCAGTCACAGACATGGGTCGCCAAAATGAGGCACGAAGGACGCGGCGCGGATCTGGAAGTGGTTGAAGTGAAGGGGGAGATGCACGGGTGGACACAGTTCCCGGATCCGTGGCTGAAGACGGAGGAGAGCAAGAGGAGGAAGTATGAGTGTTTTGAGCGGGCGGAAGGGTGGGTTGGGGGATGGTGGTGGATTGGGAGGGAGGGGAAGGAGCAAGGCGAACATGCGTGGGACGAGGGGAGGAGAAGGGAGGAAGGAAGGGTGGATGATACGCTGTTTAGGAGGGTTGGTTAGTGACCAAAGTGGGGGAGGTGTTGGATATTGGGGCGAGTTAGCTGGTAGCGCTGACTTGGATGGGTGACCGGGCTGCAGACATGACGAGGCGGGATATGGTCTTCGGATACCTTTATCACCCTTGGCCGGTAATCCATCTTTTCGCTGCTTCGTCTCCAGTATCAGTTTCTACGTAACGCCCAAGACCCTCAGCACCACCCCCAGAGCCGCCACCAGAAAGGTCGACTTTCCGCCTTTGAATGGACGCTTCTCCTCCCTAATCACTCGTCCATAAGAGAAGGCGAATTGGCATCTCTGAGACGATTTGCAAAGTGGGCCCCGCAGTCAACGTGCTGCAACGCCGAAACCTCCATGCAATCGGTCTGGTAAGTAAATTTGTCTAGACCGGTTGACAGGTCAGTGCTCGGCACCTTCCATGCGGAGCGCCTCCCCCCCCCCGAGGCTTCAATAGGGCAGCGATATCCGGAAGGAGTGGTCTCTACCTGCTCCTGCTGCCGTAATCTGATCAAGAGATGGGACAGGAAGGTTGTAGGTGCGACGGGGTTCCTTGTCATCCGGTCCCACGTAGAGCCATGACCAAACCGGTTGACGTGGCACACGAATCAGTATTTATGGTCTGAGGAGAAGTTCGTGTACAAGAGCACGTGATAGAATACTCATCGAATGTTTGAACGTTCATCATGAGGACTCAAGACTGATCAAGGCGTGAGCAATGATTGTTCATGGATTTTCTAGGTCACCCAGGAAACACGAGAGAGTAGATCAAGCGCACATGATCTGATATTTAAGTCCAGAAAAGTTTGCGCATGTTGGCGCGCACTTGAAGCATATCGCGCCGTCACATCCTATCGTATATAGCTCCGGACCCTCCCTGGCCCGGCCCTGCGATTCGCACCTCTGGGCGCCGCAGGGCCCCTGGTATCAACACCTGTGATTCGTAGCCAGTTGACCACCATCTCCAGCGGTCGGGTGACGTACGTGTTTGCGGCGTCTTGCTGCTGGTGCTGTTGGATGGTGGCTTGGGGTCGGAGGTATTGGGGCTGACGCTGTTGGGGTGGTTGGAATTGAGTGGGTGGTGGAGGACATTGGTATTGCTGTTGAGATGTTTGCGCTTGCCGCGGTGAGTAGGACGAGTGGTGCTGTGGTGATTGCTGATGAGGAGGACCCTGGCTTGGTGGGACTGGGACGGCCTGTAAGTGCTGTTGGTCGGTGCACGTGGCCTGGAAGTTGGCGATGCTGCAGGCTGGCTGTAGTCGCTGCTGGAAGTGGAATCAGAGTTGGCGCTGCCCGGACTGCCGGTACTGTTATGTGACGAGGGACTTGACTGGACTGGAGTTTGTGATTGATCTTGGGCAATGGCATAATATCGCTGATGCTGGTACTGCTGACGCTGTTGTTGAGCATGTGTGAAAGCTTGCTGCTGGGCCCTTGCCTCACTATAGACTGCTTCGGTATCGAGCTCCGGTATTGTAGGATTGCGGATCGCAAAAGACCTTTGCTGGTGACTTCCAGGTCGAAGCGATTGTGGAACACGCCTCTGCTGCGGTGGCGGTGGCTGCGAATCGTAGTTGAGCACATTGTTTGCGACAGGTCGTCGCTGTCGAATTGGCACCTGCAAATTCTTTCGCCAAATTGCCTCGTCACCAGGTGCGAGGCCGGTAGGTTGATAGCTCTCGCCGCTTTGCTCGACGATGCACATATACTGTCCACAGAGCAGCACATGATCGCCAATTTTCAACTGCTCTCCAATCTCACTTTCAGATACCTTGCTGAGTGGCGTGGCAAAGTACTGCATGTGAGGTACATCGTGGAACGTGACCACCAAGGTTTGTTCCTCTGTCCAGCGGACATCCTTGACCATTCTACGTTCGCTGTCGACGTATAGCACATTCTCGTTCGCTTGGTGCCACATGCAGTACTCTCGCCATAGCGCAATCTGCGTGTCCCTTGCGCCCACTTGGTACAGGACTTTGGCGACAGGCTCAGTGTGGAGCGATGCCTCGTATCTGAGCATTTGCATTTTGCGCCGGTTGGCCTCCTCAACATAGCAGTTGACGGCGGCAAGCTCTTCTTGCAAACGAAACAATGTGCTTGCGATGTTTTGGCTGGTCTTGCGGCCGTCATATGCAGTCGACAGTGTAGTCTGTACTGCTTTGACCATGACATCGATCTTGCTGAGGTCCCCCTGAAGCAGCCTGAGGAGCTCCCTCCGTCCAATAGCTCGACCGTCGATCTTATAGGTGACTGCAAGGCACTCCCCATTGAGTCGAGCGCAGTGATAAGTGAGACGCCCGCATCCACGAATCTCTGCAAGTGTGGAGTCGTCGTACTTGGATCGCCCTGGCCGAAAGACGGAATCGAAGAGCACGACTGAAGTCGATCGGTGGGGCAAGATCGACTTGATGAGGCCAAGTATGTTGTTGATGTCCCCAATTGCTCGGAATAAGGCTGATTCACCCAAGTGTCGTCAATATCCAGATCGAGAGACCGTCCACCACTGCGAGCTTCGTTGACAGAGTACCGACCAGGACTCATTCGGATGATATTCTCCAGATCAGCGCTTGCGATGACAAAGCGGACGCCATTGGCAAGAATGACAGTCAGCTCCGCACCGGCAGCAAATTCTGGATTAAGGTCCACGCGGGGGATCTCATTTATGGTTCGTGACTCGCCGTTGTACTGAAGATTCCGGAAGATGTTTGTGTCCTTGAGACCGTCCCCGGGCCAAGTAATTATCCATGAGTGGTCAGGTCCACATACTTCGTCGATGCTACCAGGCACGACATAGCCAAGCTGCAGAATATGCCCTAGAAAAGCTTTCCAAATCTCTCGCTGATCGTCCTCATGCTGCGATGGTCTGACCAGAGGGCCGTCGACGGCAGTCACCAAGGCATGAAGGAAGATCCTGGAGTTGATAGACGACAGAGGCAAGACTTTCAGAATCAAGAGCTCTAGATTCTGTCGATCCGCCTTAATGCGGAAGGTAGTCTCAAGGAAAGCTTCAAGCTGTCTAAGGTCATCTGCGAAGAATGGTCAGTGACTGGATCGCGACATTATGGACGTTGTGGGAGGACCGAGGTCATGATTAAGGGGTGAGATGCGTAGAGGTGGTGTACAAAGGCGGTGGATACAGGTAGTGAACAGAAAAGTGGAAACGGATGCAGTCAATGGACTTACTGTCATTGAGGAGAGCCAGCAGAAGGACGACCATTTGGAGGAAGCGAGGTCTCACTTCCGCTCGGACCTGCTGTCTCTCGGATGAGCCTTGTATTGAATCCGGCAGCGAATTGTAGTACGAAGCGCTGAGTTCTAGGATGTTTCTGATGCCCGTCGATGTTGTCAGAGTCTTGAACATAACACCGTCGTCGACGCCATAGCGTGTGTTCTTGCTGGCCACGATGAGCTTCCTGGTCGACATGCGGAACAGAACTGGACTGCGTATACACAAACGACGCGCATCCTCGATAAGGGTGTCCAGTAGCTGTAAGGTTTCCGCCATAGGCAGGTCTGGTCCACCGCGCCTGATCACTTGCTGGTAATTTGAGATCAGCGACATCAGGCTGGACTGGTCGACCTCGATCAGCACGGCTTCGAGATCCCATTTCTGGTTGGAGAGGTCTCGAACGATGTGGACGTTGTCACTGTCAATGGTGACAAGCCTATCGGGCTTCCTGCGATGAGACAAAGCTCTTGATGGCACAGAAGGGTCGACAAACAATCCTTCGCCGCTTCGACGACGTCGATAAGCATCCACGACCGCAGCAGTGTTGTCTACTGCATGCACAGTCATGTCCTTTCGGACGCTGAAATTTGTGAGCAGAGCACCAGCTGTATGCAGCCTCCAAAGGGCCAGCTTCTGGTCGGGCACCTCGTCTGTCATCGCGTTAGCCTCGTTCTGATTGACCTGGGGTTGTGTCAGTAAACATCTAACAAAGATTCGGCCTCCTCACCTGTGGCGTATCAGCTCCAGCGAGGAATATGAGCCCGACAGTAGGTTGATGATTGCAGCATCGTCTCGAAGTTCGGCTAGCATTCGGCCATCTTTGAATGTCGCCCGTGCAGCACGTGTAGTATAGTTCTCAAATGGCGAGAATAACGACTCGAGACCTTCGTATGGGGCCTGGAATGTATGTAGCTTCTCTAGTACGTCCTCACGCTGTTCCAGGAAGTCATTCTCCTGCCGAGAATTGTTGTCCATGCCTGGACCTTCAATTTGTCTAGCCTGTAAAACAGGAGGTCGCGCTGCACGGTAAGGTTTAGTGGATCGTGATGGCTCCGGGGGCCTCTGATCGGTGTCTCCCGGGAGGCTTGGTGGTCTCGAACTCCCTGGTAGGGGAGCACGAGGACGACGATCCACATCTGCCATATTTGAAGAACGGAAACAGGAATCGAAAGGGCAAAACAGCAATCGAGATGAAGATAGAATCCAGTCCATGTACTGCACCTCCATCAGCAAGATCAAGTCGTTATAAGGCTCGGAAAGAGACATTATGGTGGGCGCAGTTGGTCACATGTCAGAAGCTGGCAGTGTTCTCGAAGTTCCTTGAGACACTGCGAGCCATTGCCTTGTTTATGAGTGGCTCGCCCACGCATAATCGGCAGGTCATCGGGGAGGCGTTGGCGGTAGTTCTGCAAAACTGTGATTGTGAGCACACTCGAACTCCCCAGCAACATCTCCAGTTCATATCCATGCAACTCAATCGAAGAGCTGATGAGACACGAGCCCTGACGCGTAGATGAATCTGTCGGAGTTCCAAGCATTATGATAACGCACAGCGAGGATGCAGAGGTGGGAACTTGAACAGTGGTGAGTTGCAAGAGCTTTGAGTCGCGGCAGTGGCACCTGCTTTTCGCGACGGTCCGCGATGTGAAGGCAACTCGGGAGAAGAGAAGAGAGCGCGAGCGGTCGCGGTTGCCTTGTTTTGCCCTACGACGGGAAGCTGATGATTGGTTCAAAATGAAGTGTTCGCCCCACAGGGGTCGAGCTGTCAACTTCCAAAGGTCCTTTCTCCAAGCTTCTTGCCCATCAGTGCCCAATTCCACCTTCTGGCTTTTGGGCGAGTGTCCATTCGCCACCATTTTCGTGCGAACACCAAAATCTGGATCAACTGCTGCGCCTTGGGCCGAATGGCGCTGCCGGTGTGGTCGTACGTAACGCTCTAAACTCTCTAAGTCTCAAGGCATTAACGCAAGCAGATCATACAAGGCACTCTCGCCAAAAACTCGCCTGTTCCTTGGGCTGGGCCTAATGGTGAACGCTGGCCTTGCTCTTCAATTTTCCGACGAGATTGAGGAATTTCTGAAAGTCAACCTACGGCAGAAGAAGAGCAGCGGCTCAGAGCCAGCTTGCCAACGATCTCCACTGTCGAAAGGCCGAAATGAGGGATCATTTCGAGTTGTCATTCGTCACTTCAACGGGACAGGCGCACGATTGGCACGGCACGCCGGACAGACTGCCAATGCAGACGGTGCCCCGCAAAGTGTCGGGGACCCTTGAGGCTCACTTTCAATGGCCGCGTGTCGTTATATATGTGTGCTCTGCGGTGCGAAAGTCAAACACGCCTGGAAGCTGCTGAAAGCGGTATTCACCAGATGGACACGGCGTGGCGAGGTCTGGTCATCGGGAACGTCAAGCAGCTTCATCAGGCAAGGGAAGAGGTCATGACTAGCTCCATTTCCATGGAGATGGTAGTTACCGCGTGGGATTTACTGCATGTCTCCTCCTACTTCACGCCACACTCCGAGTCGCATTCGCCCCTTGGCCAGAAATTTGCTTGTTGGGATCTTTGCAGGGGCGGCGCCCGCAAGGCTTTTCTCATTGTCTCGACCACGGTCGGTGGGTCGGGCAACCGTCCTTGAGGGCCGTGTGTTGTACGCATTGAGGTTTTCCTGCAGGGTCGAGTGGGCCATAGTGAACATCGCGGCTGAAGTTGCCGTGGCACGAGAACTGCCCTTCGACCTCAGCCGGTCTTGGACCCCGTTGCTGCCTGTGACTCTGACCGGGTAGGCTGTGGAGGCCGATTTCGCCGGCGAATGAGAACTGCTGCTTGGCTTCTGACAGTCTTGAAGTTAGTGGCGCACTTCGACGTGGAAGACGGTAGTCTGCAGAGGTTGACGTTTGCTGGCGAAGAAGCAAGTTGCCAAGGTCTGCCTTCTGCACTGCTGTATCGTGATTTGGCCGAGTCTCGATCGGTGTTGTGCGGCTTTGTGGGAGTCTCAAGGGCAGAGAATTACGCTCGGTGTGCGCTTTTGATTACGAGTATTCCCCGCGTACAGCAGCCAATGGAATGATTCCGTAATCAAGTCTCGGGATGGCGTGATTGAAGTCAGAATCCTGGGCGGACTTCAAGGCTCAAACCCTCCATGCATGGCCACACCTGGAGGCTTTGAGTGGGCCGTGCTAGAAGTTCGTCCTTGAGCAGGCTTCTGAGATTCGTCGAAGAAGCTACAATAATGTTGTGAACCGCCAGAGGTGTTCGATGATCCGATCCGCGCTCGCAAGGTGCCTTATGGTGTTTGACCGAGCTTGACCAGTTCACGAGATATCGACACCCGCTCAGAGCGGCACTATGCTCATGTAGCTGGCTGCTGCTTGCTCCCATCGGTGTCTCCTACCGGTATGCGTACCAAAGTGACTGGCAACTCGGGCTCAGCACTCGCTCCATTGCTCTTTCCCGTGGGGACCAACGTTGACGCAGCCCTCGTGCTTGCCATGCTGATAGCACTCATCACTCCTTCCCAGTTCTGTAGAACGCACGCGACTGCCTCTGCACCATCTCGGAGAGTCGCCAATTTGGACTCGAGCTCTGCCATCTGAGTTGCAAGGTTGCCACTGAGATCTCGTAATTGCTTGAGGTTTTCTAGCTCGGCTCTCTTCTGTATGATCCTTTGTTGTAGGGCATTGTTCGAGGAAGTGCTGCCTCCTAGACCGAATGTCGACTGTCTCGATGAGGGCAGAATCGATTGGCGAGATGCGTACGACATTTTGGTGAGCGCAGCTGATGCGCGTGAAGGTGCAAGATGCGCCGCGCCAACCACGACACTTCTGTGAGGCTTCGGACCTTCGCTTGCGGCACCTGAGCCTCAACAGATCCTCAACGGTATGGAATGATTATCAGTGACCACGACTCTTCATCAGGTCCGTTGATTTCGTGAATGGCCGCGGGGTAACGCGATAACCCCGGCGCGTCCGATGCCAAGGCCCTAGATCAGGCTTAGAAGTTTGTTTTGATCTGCCGATCTGTCGAACCTGATCACTCCAAGCCGACCCAGCAGCGAAGCGCTGACGACTGGGACAATAGAGACAACATCTTCTTCACCGGCCCGTCAAGGAAAAACAGCGAGACGCCATTGAGTTACACTGCAACATCACTGCTACACCGCACTTGCTGCCATGCGACTCGAACATGGCACGATTGAACGAGCCGCCACAAATCATAGAGAACCACGAAGCGATCAAGAGATCTCTTCTACGCAAGAACCGAGACCTGACTCGCGCGCATGCCGCTCAAATCATTCGAGTCCGAAACCTCGACGAGCAGCTACAAAAGCTTACTGTCGAAAATGCCGATCTGCGTCAGAGGCTGATCACTTGTGAGAGCGAACTAGACCGATATCGAAGGAGTGATCTAGCGAGCACCGAGATCTTGGTACTGAGAGATGGGCTGCAACAAAAGCTGGCTGAGATAAATTCACTGGTTGCACAATTCGGCGACATACCACAAAAAATTCGCAAACGAGAACGATCAGAACGGAGGCAAAGTCGTCTCAAAAATTTTGTCAGCAGTCCAACGAAAGATATATGGCAGGCTCAAGTTCAGAATCCACCAAGTCTGCGAGACGCAGAACAACGTCTAGCACGCCTCGATGAGCATCGCTTTGTCAACCGGTTCTCGATTGGAGTGGAAGATGCTCAACCAGAGAATGAGTATTATGAAAGCGCTTCAATGAGTCTGTCGCCCAAGGAATCCGCGCCCATCGAGGTATCAATAGAGTCAACTCTCGAATCAGTGCAGGACATGACTGCTCCGCCTCCTGAGATCAATTCGGATTCAATGCTTCAGAATATCGAACGACGTCGGAAGCGAAGGACTAGCAGTTTGGTTGCAGACCTGGAAACGCCTCAGAACCTGGCAGATGGCACTGACAAGCTCGAGTCAGAATCCGATACACAGCTTTCTAGGAGAACCGTGAAGCGGAAGCTTGACGCAGATGTTCTCGAACCTGGGGCAGAGGACAACAAAACAGCTGAAGAATTCGTCTTTCAGCGAAAGCCAGTCCTGAAGCCCATCGTCACTTCGAGGAAGAGTAACAGGTTCACGCGACCACAAGACCGACAAGTGCCAAGCGTCGTATCCGGACAAGCATCCTCACCGTCGAAGGAACGACTGGCACTTGCTCCGAAGAGCACAAACTCCCCAACGAAGCAGACCGTAGATTCGAAACTCACAGCAAAGCCGAACAATAACGATCTGATTAAGGTGCAAAAATCTGCACAACGCAGTGATCCGAAACGTTCCAGACCAGAAGCGGCAGATGAGCGACAGAGCAAGAGGCCACAGTCCACCGGCCGTCTAGAGGCCAAGAGATCTGAGCCTGCTCTGCCACCATCTGTTGACATCAAGATTGAGCCGACGGAGGATGTTGACATGGCGCCAAAAACGCCATTTCTTACTGACGACATGTTCTCGCCGCAGCCATCGGAGCCTTCGCAACCAGGTCGACGAGTGAAGCAAGAAGCTATTGTCCAGAATGGCTTAGAGGAGGTTTTAAGCGGCAGTCTCGGTCGAGCGTCTCGCCGTGCGAAGTCGGCTGTTTCTTATGCTGAGCCCAATCTGAGAGACAAAATGCGCCGTCCTGGAAAAGAACTCGTTGGTGCAGTCGAGGGCTACGAAAGAAAGGCCAGGGAGGGCAGTCTTGGGGCGCAAGCGGGTCATGAAAGAAGCAACAGCACTACTGCGTTATCAGAAGAGCCTCGTAGCCCTCTACATGAGAAGCAGGCACCGATAGCGAAGCGCGCGAAAGGCAAGCTTGACATCCAGAGCTGGGCCGCTGGTGATCAACCGGAGGCTTCCATCGAAGCCCAGCAATCACTTCTTGTGGGTCCTGGAGCTCCTGAAGCCGAGCCTGGTTCAACTGGTCTGAGCATCTTCGACCACCCGACATCGTCACCAGCGGAATCAAGGACTTCTGGGTATCCAGGGACTGACGGAGGTCGAACGACACCGGCATCCGAAGACATCATTGACGTGGCGAAGCCTTCGAGTAGGCTGAGCACCTCAAGAGGCTCGAAAGATCAGTCCGTCCGCCAGCCAGTCGGTGTTCCACCAAGACCAACTTCTGCACGGCTTTCTTTCTCAAACACTCGTCCGTCTGCAATTATTGCCAATCAAACAAAGTCCATCCAGAATAGTCGGACCGCATCGACGACCTTACGACGTAGCTCGTCGGCATCCGGTATCAGACCTCGACGACGAGAATCAGCAGACAGTATCCTGAGCCTTAACACAAGCGGAAGCATCAGCGATGTTGAAGATGCTAGTGATAACGAGACTGGAAATGTCAGTCTGGCCGCCGAAAATGTACAGACTGGATCAATGCGGGCAACGCGGCGAAAGAGCATGGTTGTTTAGGGGACTCGCCATTCAGACGTCGTCGATTCTGATGATAATGATCATGCTGGCGATGCGGACTATGAGCCAACAGCGGTTCTTCCAGACCCGGCCAGTACTCAGACGGCAGAGGCCGCACCGTGTGCCAAAGTGTCCCGACGGAAAAGCATGCGTTTCTGGCAGACATCGTTCCCAAATCAGTCGTATTGCAGAAGATCATCGGACCTGAATGGATACATTGCGGTTAGTCCGCCACCACAAAGCTACGCAGTAGCTTCTGGTATTACACCGCGTGAGGGGTTGATGTATCACCATGACCAGCTGCATCAGTCAGCCACCACTGAGCGGTCTCCTGCCCCACGGCGCGACCAAGCACAAACGCCTCCTCGACAAGCCATACACAACAGAATCTCTGAGCTGAGCCATACTCCGTCACGAAGATCTCGCTGGTCGCAAGAGCTGCAAGCAGCAACCCGAGACCGAGACCGCCAACCAACTACCTACGGTCTTCGCGAGCAACCACGGAAGACACCCAAGAAATCCCAACCTGGGACCAAGGAGTACGTGATCGTTCCGAAGCCCCAAGTCTCGACGGCGCCAGCCAACACCACCCAGCCCCGAACACGTCTACGGGAGATCAGATCAGCTCCCGTCCAGCTCCAGCCTGATGGTAGGAGTGTCGACGTCGAACTGAGGAAAAGAGGCAGACCAAAGAAAAATACAGCGCTTAGCCTACAGCAGAAAATCGAGATGATGGGCAAGAGTGGCACAGCGTGTGGCAGCAGTGAACATGAGCACGAAAATGGATCTGATACGAGCGACGGCCTGCGCAGGAGATCTAGTGATGTGATTGAGGTGTATATTCCCAGATGACCGGGTAGGTGGACAGGTGGATAGAAGCGAGGAGGACGAGAACGGGGCAACAGATGATAGTGAGGAAGGCGCAAGGGCAAAGATTAGCCGGTAATGGACGACTTCATGAATCTTTTCGACAATTTTCTCTTTTGGGAGGCAGGGAGAGAGTGAAGGGACGACCGCAACTTGCCTTTCCGTTTTTGTGGGATCTAGAATTGGCTGTACTGTAGCGTTCCTAGCGGAAAACTCGAGGATTGAACTCGAGGTCAATGACTTCAATATGCCTCCATCAACTCGTCATCATCTCGTTCGTAGTCTGCATGCTCACGCCTTCCCACCGCCCTCCTCGTCCTTCTGCGCCTTGCCATACCTCGGCATCCTTTCATACGCGTTGGGACTCGGCCTTTTCTTCCCACTACCATGTCCATGGCCATGACCATCTCCGCAGTCATCCCCATGCTCGTGCTTATGCCCTTTTCTTCTGCTCTTGCGGCCCCTCGCTCCACCAACCATCCTCGGCCCATCACCAGGACTATCACTCCCGCTCGCATCGGAGTCACTATCACTCGAATCCTCCTCGCTACTAGACTCACCCACCGCCCGTGCCTTATGGTATATACAGCACACCTTGCTACTCTTCCTCCCCAACCCCTCGTTATCGACCACATCTTCTGCCCATCTTATCCCCGTTCTAATAGTACCCTGACCCTGCTCATGCGGTTGTTGACCTCGCCTACGTCGTCGAAGAGTATCGTGTGCGCCGCGCAGACGCAGAACGAGGGGTGGGCCTTCACTCGGCGAAGTGCTGCGCGGAGAGGTAGGCGTAGAGGTGATTGTCTGTGTGGCGGAGCCTGTCGTAGGCGTTGCGGTGCCGGACCCACGGTCGGAGGAGTGTTGTTGTTGGCGGGTGGCTATGGAGGGGCCCGGTTGGCGGCGGATGATTGAGGGTGGTGGAGGATTTGTTGCCATGTTCGTTGGTTTGTCGAGGCACAGGGTCTCTTCGAGGGTTTGTCACGGGTTGTCGCAAAAGGTGGAAGAGAGACCTTGCTTCGTGTATTGCGAATCTCAACGTGAAGAGTCGCGTGTTGGTAGTGGAGGGAGTTTCGCTCTTCCGGGCGGGAGAGGAGGGGAGAATAGCCCTTTGAGTGTTCTATTCCTGGGACCGAAGCGCCTATTGTTTCTAGATGGCAAATACACTGATCTCAGGTCAGTGCAGAGTCGAGGATGTGGTCCAAAGAGGAGTAGAAGCGCACTCAGAATCGTAGGAGAACAATGCGACGAGGCAAACACAAACGTCACTGCCGAGAGTTGGAGTCGCTGACAAAAGCGTGGTTGCCTCGTCTCCAGCGGCATGGTTTCACAGTGTGAGGTACTACAGTCTCTACTAACAACAAGCATAATTTGTACTTTGCGATACAATCGAGAGGCACTCAAGCCTATGGTAAGATCGATCGACTTTTGCCCTTGAGTCTTCGTGATTGTTCTATCATGCAACGCATGATCGCCTGCCTGTTGCTACTTCATATCTCCTCGTGCTCAAAGGCGCCTCCAGCTGCTTCTGCCTCAAAGGACTTTGCCAGTGGTCTGCCTGTCAATTCGAGCAGCCAACGAGTCCGCACCAGCAGCAAGTCCTGCGCTAAGTCTACGTGCGCCCTCTGTGATCCTGTCGCTTTTGTTGGTATCATTGGTAAGAAAAGAACAGGGCCGTGCCGCTTGCGTCACTGCTGGTCTCGAGATTGTGCATCCGCTGCATGCACAAGGTCGTATCTCGGAGGCCTTGCCGTGTCGAAGTCGCATGCTGCGTTGCCCGAAGCCGTTCAAGCTTTGTAGAACAACCACGCATCGTCGAGACTGTCGTTGCCTTCGTCGCCCTCCATGGCAAAATGCTCGACTCGAGTCGCATCGGCAGTACGATGATCAAATGCTTGTTTTGGCATTTCGCCACGAAACTCTTGGTCTAGTCACAGCTCATCCTCATCGAGCTCACTCGGCTTGATGAGGCCTCCGACCTTGATATTGCGCTCGCGCTCGGTCGCAGCCAGGGCAGCCTTTTCTTGCTCACGGTCATCAGCATAGAGGTCTGCGTTGTCGCCAGCGAACTCTTTGAGTGAAATGAGGAAGTCTCGGATGTGGGTCTTGAATTTGTTGGGGTCGTCCGTGAGTTGGAAGAGCCCGTTAACGAAGTGTGTGATTTGAGCTTCTTTCAGATTCGAGAAGGCGTTCTGAAGAAGATTGGCAGTGAACTGGCTGACATAGTCCTTGTTACTGGTGCCAGGAGCGACAGATGAATCGGAGTACAGAGGCTGAGCGATCTTGCCGCTCTCTACCAGCTGGAACATTCTCGCAAGCAGCATGCATTGGGTCTTGAAGCCAGCCTTGTGGTCCGAGTCGGTCAAGACGTAAAAAACGTCCTGGAGGATGGGAATGTAGAATTGCTGGAAGAACATGCCGGAAATTTGCGGATCGGTCGTATCGGCCATGTTGTTGACCAATTCCAGACACATCGCAAGACCGGTGTTCTCGACTTCGCGGTTGTCGTGTTTCGAGGCCCACATACAAGAGTCAATAACAAACTTGAACTGTCGGCCATCGAGCTTAAGTAGAGCATTGAAGCAGTAAAGATTGATGGCTTGTAATAGCTTGAAGAACTCGACGCGGAACTCTGGATACTCGTGGAAGTCCTTGTTGATCATGTCGAGGGTGCATTCGAAGACGGCGTCCATGATCGGGGAGATCTTGTCGTCCATGAGGCTCTGTCAATTGTTAGCACCATTTCTGTGAAAAGAGAAGCAGCTGACCATGTGGCGGGATCTGCCTGGGGTCCAACGTACATGAAGCTTGTGGATGATGGTAGTTGTTACACTTAGCACCTCAGCATCGCGAGCGTCTGGCACATTGCGCTGATAGTCAAGGAGAATGGCATCGAGTAGTGGCGGAACCATGCTGTCGTTGACCATCTGTAGATCATCCGCCTTCTGTACGTAAATGTCGACGAGCTTGAGAATTTCTTTCTTGATCGTCTTCAAGCCTCGAACTTTTGGAGTCTTGGTTGCGATATTGCCTAGATTTGTTAGCGTTATGCCACTAGCTGCACGACGATGTCCTTACCTTGTGACGAAACAGCATCCGAGATGAGCTGAGATGATGCCCGGTACATGTTGAGCATGTCGTGGTAGATACGACCGATCTGGGTGTAGAAGTAGCTGCCGATCGAAGTGCAGGCCGCAACGTTGGTCTTCATGATATTGCCAATGACTTTGATAGTATCGGCGTCTTGCAGAATCGACGGATCTGAATTAGCTTGTTGAATGACACTGTCCCATGCTTGGTTGGGCAGTGACATGAGATTTTCGATAAGACGATCTTGTACGCCCTTCTGGCCTTGAGCAGAGATCATATATCCGCAAGCTTCGTAGAAGGTGTGTGCTTGCTGTGGTGACAAGTCCATGGTGATCTTGCGCATATTACGTACAATCTCGTCGATGAATGGCTCTGTTTCTCCAGGTTGAAGTGCAACAAAATGGCGCTTGCACTTGTTGGCGATTTTGATGAATGTGTCACAAGCCATGTCTTGCACGCCCTCGTGAGTCTCGTGCATGAACTCGAAAAGCTTGTTAACGACAGTCTTCAGGAACTTCCAGTGAGCTTTCAGGAAGCGAGGATACTGGCCGACAATATACATGATGTTGCTAGCGACGACAGCCTTGTTGTCTTTGCCTCGCTTCATCTCAGTCAGCCCAAGAAGGTCCTTGATCACGGTGACCAAGAATCGCTTCTCAGTCTCTTCATTCATCGCGCCTGATATTGAGCCAATGGCCCAGCAGAGGGTGTTGCAGTTGTTCCACGACCACTCGGAACCATCAACCTGTTTCTGTAGCTTGTCGGACATGATGTGCTCGGTATCGACAACATCGAGATGAGTCAGGTACACCAAACATTCACGCGTGGTCTTGTACAGCTGGATGGTATCGCTCTCTTTGACGAACTCGCGCACAATCTCGCCTTCGTCGTTTTCGACGATGAGAACCTCTTCGGGCCGCACCATCTTCTCAACCATGACTTGGCGAAGATTTGATAAGATTGTTGAATACTTGTGCTTTCTAAGCGGGTAGTTGGCTAGAGCACTGGGATGGGTAGCACCGCCGTTGGCCATACCACCAACGCCCATATTGACGAGAGGATTAAGCTCGCTCATTGGTAGCTGTTGCATCTCTTCGTACAGCTCCTGCACAAGCTTGGTCCAGTACTCCAGGCAGATCTTGAAGATCTCTCGATCATCGATCAAGCTGATCTTGATGAGGTAGAAGTGGCCATGGAGCAGGTAATCGGTGTTAGGGAGACGCTCGATGGTCTGCAGGTGTGCTGAGAAGTAGTTGCACAAGAACAGCGCGAGATTGAGGATGTATTCTTGATCTCGTGCGCCACTCTTGCCATAGATCTCGCGTAAATTGGTCTCGACCGGTAGAGTCCGTGCGACAACGGTCAGAGTCTCGGTGAACATCTGTGTCAGCTTCTCGTCGTACTGAAATTGCTGGCTCATCTGAAGACCTCCAATCTCGGTCAAGCATTTGAGAGCGATATTTCGAAAGTGCTCGACCTCAAGGAATCTGCTGACTAAAGTGTCAATGAGCTTGGTCTCGAAGATGAAGCCGAGCGGGATCCAGTTGAGGAATCTTAGAAGTGTCTCGAGAGTGGCCTTGACAAGCGGTATGCTGTTAGCAGTTGTGAGGACTTCATTGCAGAGCTGGAAGATAGAAGAGAACTCGTTGCACATGGTGGTCTTGAGGTTCTTCGCTTTTGTCGATGTCATCTGATCCTGTGAGAAATCGAAGACTTCTTCCGACAGCAGTCGCAAGATAGCCATGTTGTTCTCGCAGACCGACAGACTTGAGTGGCAAGATGAGATGATCTCGTTGATGAAGGTCGGCCAGTTGTGCGGCCACTCTTGCTTGAGGATTGTGACGAGCGTCAGGTCGAGCTTGTTGACGAACATCTTGTTGGCCTTGAGAGACTCTTCCGACGCCGAAGACTCCAGGATTTGGTTCACGACGAAGTTCCGAATGCCCAAACACTGGTCTCGCGGCAGGACCTTCCATCTCGTATTGACCACATCATCCAAGACCTGTAGACCCAGATACTTCGTAGGAGCATACTGAGCTTCTTGTAGAATCTTATCCACCATCAGCCAGGCGTCCGGGTTGGACTTGAACTCATTGAGCTTCTGTTGGGCCTGCTTCTGACCTTCGCCCTTGCCTTCTTGGAAGGCCTTGACGGTGGCGTCAAGCTCGGCGACGGTAACAGACATGGTGAGGAGGATGTAGGGGCGACGTTCGCTCTAGGAGCGCTGGCGAAATGGGTGTGTCCGCCCAGACAAGGCTGTTGTTTGACCGGTACTGTGGGCGAATTGATTGATCGCTAATGATGCTGGCGGGGCACACCGGTGGATCTGCGATTGACCTGCTCGCAGTCGGCAGTCGATACGATGGTCGTGCGGCGGAGTTGCAACAGTTAGCAAGCAATCCGGTCGAATGCGGTGGGAGCGTTGAGTATGGGCGGCGGACAGAGTGGAAAGTGGTGGTGTGAAAGAGATTGGGGCAATTCAAATGTAGGCGGAGTTTACTTAGGGCAGTGATGCCTTGCACGCGCCAGGCCAGGCGGCAACTCGGTAATGCCTGCTATCTCCGTGACTGCAAAAAGACTCGGAACATGGTAAGCAAGCAGAGGCCCTGAGTCTTAAATCCAGGAAACCCTTGGAATGAATGGGTAAGAGGCGTCTTTCATCCGCTGGCGTGTCCAATAGCTATCTACTGAGTCGGAGCAAACATGATAGACAATGCAATTCAATTGTGAAAAGAGTTAGAATTGGTATCTTGATATGTACGATCTAAGCAGAGGCACAAACTGTTGGCCGTCTCTCGAGAATGATTGATCCTTCGCATCAATGTTTTGATATGATATTCATTTGGTGCCGACACCCTTGACGCGCGGCGCCTCTTCTTTCACGTCCTGTCGCTCCTCAGACTCGCGCTTGTATTGCTGGAAGGCCTCGTCAATATCCTCCCTGGATTGAATCGCACCGCCGTTCTTCTCTGTAATTAGATCCTTCAGCCACTTGTTCTCCATCTCGAGCTGGTCTAGTCGTGCTTGGAGCTTCGAGTTCTGGTCGTTGACCTCCTTGACACTCTTCTCCAACGCCTGCTCTCGCTGCTTCTTCTTGACTCGGAATCTGGCGCTGGCGGCGGTGTTCCTTCGTCGCTTATCTTCCTCAGCTGCTACTCGAGAGCTGTCCTCTGGACTGACGACGCTACGTGTGTCTGCGGATGACGACTTGACTCCGGAGCCGGACTGAGGTGCCGGAGTTGGACGGGCTGTGTTTGGCGCGGGCGTGAACTGTGGTGGGCTAGGCTGTATGGGAGTATTGAAGTTGGGGTAGTACTGAGGAGTGTCGGCAGGCGATGTATGGACAGGGACCGAGCCAAATTGAGGATCTGCACCAAGTAGATCAGAGTATTTGATCTCCCTTGTTCACCGTTGATATTGTAGTTGAAGCTATCGTCGGGCATGTTCATATCGAGCGACGTAAAGTCGGTGTTGGTGAACATAGCAAGATCGTTGTCGTCGAACTCGACGGTGGGGAACGTCTCGTCTTGCGGCGACAGGTGGTTGAGATTGCTCATAAAATCACTGAGATTTGGCCCAGTGCGACCGCGGTAGGCCGACATGACCCTGGAGAGGGATGGACTCTGCTGAGCTGTGTGCTCAGATCAGAGTCGCACTGTATCCTGGTGTACGGTTTCGAGGTCTGGTTGTGGTTTGGTAGGCGCAGATTTTGTATTGGCGGGGTGGGCGTAGAGTCTCAAGCTGATTTCCAATCAGAACGTGGGGCGCGACAATCCCGGTCTCGGCGACAAAGTCCAGCTGTCACAAAGAACTCGAGGATGAAGTCGACGGCCGGGCGACAATGAGTTGCGACGAGGCGCGCGGCAAACGCAGCTGTCGATACTTCAGAACTGATCTGAAGACAATGTGAGTGAAGAGTAAGGAACTGAAAAGGTGAGTGGTGGGTGAAGAATGGCGCAAGAAGGGCCAGCATCGAGCTAGTTTTTCCTGGCCAGGGTGTGCGAGCGACGCCCGTCAGTCCCACGAACAGAGCGAGTGGGGTGCAGCCTTTGCTGCAAGATGAGCTCTTTCTGCTCTTTCCCTCACTGTCCAAGCCTGACGTCTCCCACACTGTTTCAGCCAACCACTTTCCCTGCTCACTCCACGATCACGCCTTCGTCGACTAGCAACGCCCTTTCAGCACATGTCAACTATTGACATTTCTATTCACATAACCATTTCAGTGTTGTCTACAATTGACCAGCAAACGCGCTGAAGGAAGGGCTTTCCAATGATTCAGACTTCGGCCAGCAGCTCCGAAAATGTGCGGCCAGCAGCTCGATCGTCAGCTATTCTAATCATGATGTCTGCGCGAAAGGAAATAGGACTCAAAAGACGTCCGTCGATTCGGAGGGACTGACGCCCATACAGCATGCAGATCTCCTGGTTGGCTCGGTGTTCAGCGCCCGCGATTTTGTTCATCCACCTTGACTTCCTCATTCGTTCAGTCTAACCACCGTCATGATTTTCGCCTCCCCACTTCGCAGTGTGGTGGATGTGGCTTCTTTCCGCCCATTATCGGCGCCCGGGCCGAGGCAACTTCGGACGCAGGGCTCGTGTGTATCCTGGGCGGCCCCTGGAATGCCAGCCTTTGTCCGGATGCGGTAGCTCTTTCCCGACTTCTTGTCTTCGTATAGTCATCAGTTATCAGATATCATCACGCAGCACGGTCGAGGTCCTGGGCAACAGTGAGCATTCGTCAAAAGCCCAGCAGCTACCTCAGGTCGTGGTTGAGAGTCTACTGCTACCGGCGCCGGCGTTGTCGGGCCTACGCTACTCCCACGAACGGCGTGTCGAGTCTTTGTGCTCGTAACAATGCCCACAATTCGCACAGATGTCAAGACAGAACAAAGACCCTCGACAACAATACTAAGCTATGTCGATGGTAGGTCAGGAACAATACCAAGAGCTTGAACAGCGCAGCCTGGCGGCCCGTCGCGAGCGTCGGCTCGTCAAGGGGCTCAATGCGATCCTTCAAATAGGTAGGTCACTAGTTTCAACCTCGATACGCCTGATACGAGGCATACACCGCAATCGCAGCAATGAAGACCATCCTCCTCTTCTACTGCGCCCTCCCGGCTGCATTCGCCCTCACCATACAAACCCCAGAAGCCGGCGCGTCACCCGCAGACCTGCCCTTCAACGCGGAGCAGTCACCCAACCCCGCAGACATCGTCAAACGATGGCTCAAAGTAGACAGTGTCCAACAACTAAACTGCCTAAACAACGGCGTCGGACAATACGACAAGCTCTACGATTGCGGCGGCAATGAGGCTCCCACGAACAATCGTGGGGCGGCCACGATCTGACCCCGGAAATATGTCGCAACAGCTGCTTCTGCTTTCGAGGCAATGTCGTTTGCCGCGTGTGGGGTAAATGTAATGCGAAAACCGTGAGTGCTTTCATCACAGCCAGCCCCTTCCTCTCATTCTCAGCATCACAATATTGAGAGCTGATACTGACTATGGTTTGGCCAACAGATGACGCAAATCTGCAGATGCAAGACACGCGCGGATGAAGATGGACGCTGCGACGACCCTGGCGTGCCCTGCAGATGCAAGATCAAGGGATCCTTTCCGATTGAGCAGCAGCTGCAGTGTTCACTGATGCGCCGACTATACGATAGTCTGGGTGGCGGGGCTCAGTCTGGGGGGGTTCTGGGGCCCGGGCAGACGCTTATGCCGCGGCCTTATACACCCGTTGTGATTACATGATAGTGTTTTGGGTCCGGCTGTGGGCTTTGGGGGGCGTAGGAGGAGTCTGTGGTTTGGTGGACATGTTTCTCGGAGTTTTGATGTTGCTTGGATGCAAGTGTAGATGGGAACGTATCTTGGCGTGAACGCTTCCCATCAGACGAAGGATTTATGCTGGTGGTGCTCTCATCTACTGCATGAGGAGTTGTCATGCTGGTCATTCAAGCTACATATGCATACCCCACGGGTTTCCAGTCACTGCGGTATGGCCATAGAAGTGAATGAACAGGCACCGACCTGTGCTGACTTACGGACCCAACAGTCAATGGCTCCTGGCCGAGCCAGTGCAGTGATCGGTTCCGCTGGTGTCGAAGTCTTCTTCTCGTTGCAGGATTATAAGTAGCCCTACCTTCGACTTTCTTCTCGTCTCTCTTCCCCAAGCCGAATCTTCCATTTGCCATGCCTTGGAGCACCTGCTGCTACCTGGCGGCGCGAGAATCTTCGGTCAACTACGAAGAATCGTCATAAGAACGACACCATCGTGGGCATCACTCTCATCGCCCTTGCTAGGCTGGGATCGGACTTTTACAGTGCTCTTCACGGGGATACTTGTTCCTTGATATCTCCTACTTCGTGTTAGAGAAGTAGGCACCGAGGCTGTGGTTTGACGAAAGATGTGAAGGGCAGATGTGTGACGGACGAAGGCGTGAGGTACAAGGGAGGCCATTCGGGTGCATAAAATGAGCGTTTCCAGCAGTTTACGGTGGATTCCTAAGCATTCGGGTGAGGGAGGGCTCTGAGTAACAGAATGGTCTTGCAGTTCGGGCCAGCATGTTTGAGGTGAGCCTCACTTGAGCACCAAGTCGCAGGAACAGTCCATCAACTGTCAGCTCGCCAGGGAGGGTGCTGAGAGAGTTCGTGGCGCTTCCGTTAGCGCTGAGGAGAACGCTCATGTCCTGGCCGAATAGCTTGGACTGGGCCGTAAGGGACGAAGACATTAGCGAGAGATGCGTGAGAAAGAGCACTAGGCACCTTGTGACAGAGGATACGCAGCGCAGCTGCCGCGATTGAGCAACAACACTCGATCATTCCTTACTACCTAGTAGCCGTTCCCTGCAGACCACGCAAGCATGCCCACCCCAATCGGATTCAGAACCCACCACATCGCCCAGACGCCTGGTAAGCCACAATAGTCAAAATGGCCCATACCGCCACGCCGACCACGGATGAGAGCCATCTGGCTTTCGACTATCGGCCAGCGTAGAGCGTGACGCTCAGACTCATCAGCAGTATTGTATTGGCGAGAAGCGGTGGTAGCCATGGACCTGGATATGGTATTGACCCAATCCACATAAGCAATGCGATGACGAACAGCGTGCTCCAGATCTTTTCCTGCATCCAGTAGCGTGTGAACTTGAATGCCCTCCACTTATATCGGAACTTCGCCGCACGCGTGGAGGTAGCGAGATGGTCGAGGAGGTGGTTGTAAGTGATTTTACTATCGACAAGTAAGTTCTTGAGCTTGGTATTGCTGGCGCTTTCCATTTGGTCCGGCGATATATGTGGTGTCATGGCGGATGCTAGATCGAGCGTCGCACGTTTAAGACCGAGTTGTCGTCTTGACGAGTCCAGGCTGGAATGTAGGAAAGCGTCGAGATACGTCGCGTACATGCCAGTGCTCCAGATGACGAGTGAGATCAGCAGGCTGAAGAGCAGCATGAAGGAGAAGCCCCACTTGTACTGTACGACGGTCTGCTGGCAGTGACCCAGACTTTCGATCTCGCCCGAAGTGTACGTCCTATCATCGTAGGTTACCAGTGGGTTGTAGGTGTCGCCGAAGGTGTAGTTGTTGGTCTGGGGATTCTTCCAGAAGAAGCCGGAGCCGTATTGCGCGAAATCATAGGCACTCCACTCGCCTTCTGTTGAGTACTGATAGGAGTCTGATGCTTTCTCGCTGGACGAGTAATACGCAGATATGTTTAGGACTGGACTCTGAAGCTGGATGCTGTCGCCGTCTGTGGTGTTGAACGTGGAAGAAGTCTGATCAAGACCCAGAAACCCACTGGTATTGGTATAGACTGCAACATTCCAGAGTTGCCTGCATTGTGGAGTCATGTAGTCCAACTGAAGATTCGGGGCGACAGTGTACTCACGGCTATCGTAGTCGTAAAGCAGAGAGCTCACATTGCTCGAACAGTCTCCCCAGAACTCGCTGCTTCCATAACTCGAAGAGGCGTGCGGAACTGTGATGGCATAATCGTTATGAAACGCTCCACCGAGGCGTGCTCCGTCGTGGATTATGTAGCGCACCTCATCAAATTCGTCCCATGGTACTAGCGGGCCGGAGTCGACCTCGATATACGCCTCCACATTGGCACTGTACCCACTCATCGCCGAAACAAAGGTAGGAAAGAGCAGTATGTAGGCTGTGGCTATCGCAAACCATACCATACTAGCAATTGAGCGCGCATCGCGGTTCCCCGAGACCCCTTTCACGAGTTTCATGAGGCCTGTCATGCTGTGATCCTGTATGGTAAGGGCCTCGAAGGTCGTGATGGGAACGCTGTGATGCTCCATATGTCGTATGAGTGACTTGGTGCACACCATGTACGCAATGTAGCCAAGAAGTAGTTGACCTCCACGTCCTACCAGGAGATCGAACAAGAAATCGATAAGCTTAGCATTTGCGAAGGAAAGTCGTCCGAAGCCAACATCGATCTGAAAGAGACTCGCTGTATGCCAGGGGTCGTAAGAGCCAAGTCCAACATAGAAGCTTCCATCGGGTCTGCACACATCATCGGTTTGGAACAGGATTCCGGGAAATGTGATCACGATCGTCGCAAGTATGAGCCAGAGGATGAATGTTGGCGGTAGGATGAGACTCGCGAACAGCCCAGCCCATTTCTTCCACTTGACTGTGCGCAGCTCAGCTAGGGTGTCTTGCCAGAATCGTTTCGCACGTGGGCGCTGCTGGTCATACCAAACCACAGGAGAAGTTGTCGTCCATGGCTTCAGCTCGATGGCCTTGTAAGGCTGATCATCCACGCTCTCCGCTCTTGGCAAACGCGAGGTATGTGATGGTTTCCCTGTATTCAGAAGCACTCTCTGCTGATTTATATAAGGATCTGTGACTTCGTCGCCGGAGAGTGCTTCGTACATCCTACATAGGTTGAGGACATTCGCAGCGTCTCAATATCGTCCGAGAAAGCATCACGAAGGAAAGGCATATCTGCAGGATGAGGAGGTCGAGATCAATCTGGGGCGGTCGCGGATGCGAGCTTGCTAGCAGTGCTAGCAGGGGGGTTTGACGGGTTCGCGACAAGATTGGGGCCAAAATTAAGCGACCAGAGGGACAGCGTTTAGCGTGCGATAGTGATGATGCTTCCCACTTCATCCACTTCAGCCAATTTGTGTTGCTGCAATCGAGCAAACAGGAACATGATACGGCTCATAATTGCCAGCACAACGATCAGGTATTGAACTCAGAAAACATCGGTGGCACGATACAAGTGATGTCGTAACAAGAATGGCAGATCTCCGACCCTGCCTGAAGATGAAACAAAGCTGGACCACCATTGGCCTTGGCGAGGCAGGAACTGCATGACGAATCAGAACGGCAAGTCGCGGCTTCCACAAAGGTCGGCACGAGCGAAATGAACGAGAAAGCGAAAACGTTGATCGATGTCGAAGAGACAGAAAGAGCGTGGCCTGTCCCGGGAAGCCTGAGAAGTCTGGTAAAAGCTCTCGTCATCCGGACTGCTGGATTGTCGCCCGCGAATATAAGTGCTAGCAAATCTGGGCTGGTGTAGACACAGCCATGACTTGACAATGGCAGGAGGCCTTTGTCACGATCTCATTCCAGCAAATGAATATTGGCCTCGTATAAAACATAACACCTACCACAATACACATGAATAAAATGGCAACGAGTAAAGACCTGAGTGCGACAGTGCATAGATAAGCGATTTTGAGCAGGACAAGGTCGATTTCCGAAATCCGGATGACAATGATCGCTGCCAAGCCTGTTGTTTACTTTCTCCCAAATTCGGGTTCAGTCACTGCCTCCACCTCCACCTCCAACTCCAGCAGTATGCAATATTCTGACCCCTGATAGCTCATATCACCGACAAGCGGTCTGCGTGTCCAGCCTTCCAGAGCCCTCTCGGCGTTGACGCATGCCGACAGCATGTCAACAGCAACGATAAAATCTCTCTCCCGCCTCACCACCACCCAACTCACAACGCTTGCCCTCCACTGGCTTTCCCACGCCGAAGCCGCGGGCCAACCCTACCTGCGCTCAAACCGCACTCTCGACGAGTCCGACGAGGAGGACTACCTCTTCCCGCCCGCGCGATCACTCTCTGAACTCAAGGCTATCTGGAAGAATCTCCGCCTCGATATAGACAGCCATGGCGAAGGGAAGCAGAAGCACAACAAGCAGTACCTGATCGATCGGATTATCGACGGCGACTGGAGGCGCGGACTAAGTCTCTACCAGCATGCGACGATTGACTTTGCGTTCTTGAGCACGCATGATACGGCGCTGCGATGGACGGGTTTGAAGGTTGCGCCGCTTGACCATGATGACACCGCGGCTACGCCTGAGGAGCCGCCGACCAAGAAGCAGAAGACACATCATACAACGAAGACGAACAATGCGCTATACCCAACCATCACACCGACGACGTTTGTGACTGCGCTTCGCGAGCAGGTTTCACCGCTTGTTAAGGCACACTATCAGCTCACCTACCTGGTCGGCCAGTACAATGAGCTACCGATCGTGCGACTGTATCTGACACCCGACAAAGCATTTGCGCCGCATCAGTCCAACATCCCACGAAGCGCGCGGCATGCTACGGATAGTGGGAGAACGATCTATATCGCGCTGCCGCAAAGCAGTCCACATGTGTATATCGCCGTGAATGGCGCTTCGCCTGCGGCTGCTGCGGCAGGACAACAAACGAAGCAAGCAAAGGTGGACATCACGAATTTGAAGAGGCTGGTCATTGAGGCAATCCCGAAAGCGCTATCGAGGAGGCATGAGCGGTGGGCGCTGGAGGGCACGAAGCTGACGGCGAGGAGTCTGAAGAGCGTATGTGCGTTGAGAGGTGGTGGGGCACGGCCAGGAACCGCAGGCGGAGCGTTCGCGAAGTTCTTTGCTGGTCAAACCGTCGCAGACGGTGGTTCCCAGGACGCTGAAGGACACAACAAGGAGAACGAGGACAGATGTAAGGCTGAAGCTGGACCAACTGACGTGCTGGGCCGAAAGCGGAAGAGAGCGAAACGTTCAGAGAACGACGAAGAGCAAGAGGAAAATGAGAACTCGATGTTCTTTCCTGAGCACCCAACACGGGCTGAACAATCCACCGAAGCTGCTCTCGATGCCCGTTTCGGACCGATCTCGAACACATCTCGCGCAAAGCTCGATCGTGTGACAGTCAAAATCACAGATATTATGCAACATGTTGACCTCCAAGAGTCTTCCTTGGAGCAGAGCATAGGCCAGAGGAACACAGTGGACTGTGCACCCGTGGGCATCACTTTCGGCGGATCCGACGTGGTCTTGGGATTGAGAATGCTCGCTGAGCTGGGGCTCGTCGCGAGCGGTCAACAGCAGAATGGCTTGGACTTGGGCAAGATGCCTGGCTGGATGGCAGGTGAGCAGGGCCAGAGTTTGATCGTGGTCTGAAGACAAATGCGGGAGTGTACAGAACTTGGGATTTCGTACGACCTCTTAGATCGAGAGCATGACGAGGGAGTAGGCAGATATTGCGTCCCGGGCGGATTGGAAGGTTATTGATACCCATCCAGACGACGTTATGACTGTAAAGAAAGACTGAGGGAACGATGCTGCTTGGTAGACACTGACCGCAGCGAACATGGCTGTTGTGCCACTCAGTCAACCCTGTAGGAGCAATCAAAACATGACTTGAGCATGCATGGACCACTGACGGTCAACACGAGTTGAACAGCATCGCAAGCTGCATGCCTCAATGGCCTTGCGCCATTTAGACCATCATACTGTGATAAGAATGCCCGAAGCAAACTCGCCCCATCGAGTAGCAGCAGATGCTAATTAGCATGGCGAGTCGACAGTCCATGTATCTGCCTTATGGAGAAGAAGAGAAGGAAATCATGTTGAGGGGGGACACAATTACTTATACCTCACCAGCAAATTGAAGATCCGAGGCAAGCCGGAGCAATGAATCTGCTGGCTTAGCTGGGGGCATTCACTGATCGTTGCATGATTCAGGGATTCGAGTGAGAAGCCATGTCGAGAGTTACAGTATTGGGTCGGACGCAACTTGAGGTCACTCTTGGTAGTGCTGGAGTAACGACCCAAGCATCATGTCACACAAGTCCGCGCCGGACCCAGCAGAGGCAGGTATACCGATCGTCACAAAGCTCGAACTTTTCGATTTCAATTCTCATTTGGATTGCTACATTTGCTGAGGAATTCCATCGAGACTAACAGCAGATAGTACTGACGCCGAGGAGTGTTGGCGACGAACAACATCACGAGCCGTCTTCTGGGCTCTCGGCTGGCTTGGAGGACAGAACTCGTGCCGGGCAAAGACGTACTTCAAACCACAATGGTACCACGCCTTGCCATGTTTTGTTTGCCCGTCATGCTGCAGCTTGATCTGGATGTCGTAGGCCGATAGGTTGATCTTCTTGGGTATGCGCCGGCATGACCACCAGCACCACAAAGTCTCAATCACCGCTTACTTCCTGATAGCGCGCTGGTAGAAAGCCAACTCATCGCCCTCCAGAATGTACCCATCGCACCGACCGCTCTGACCAGGTCTCGAGCTCACGACCGCATACAACCGTCCAGCCTCCATCTGCTTCTCCAACGCACTGTCAAGCTTGCCATACTTCTTCACCCGCTCCTCGCGCTTCTTCGTAACACCATTGCTGACCTTCTTATCCTCAACCGCCTCACCCTTCTGTTGCGCTCTCTTCTTGCCAATGCTGGTGCCATAGTGGGCCTCGAACCAGGTACGGAAAGGAGCGGCATCGATCTGGACGACGGCTGATTTGGTGAGGGTGTTTGTGCGGACGAGTTCGTTGTTGGAAGGGTGGAAAGCGACGACGATGACACGGCACTTGCGGGCTACGCCCTCGGAGCCCCAGCTGAAGTTGCCGGAGTCGAGACGAAGGGCTCGGAATTTGCGGTTGCCGCCGCGGACGCGGACGAGATGGATGCGCTTGTTGCCGATACGGGTGTTGGCTGGTTGGCGACCTTTCTCGAAGGCTCTGCAGGGAAAGTGTTAGATCTGGTCAAAGATCGCTTCTTGGTGGTCCATATCATACCTCTTCTTACGATATGTGGCACGCTTGGCACCGGTAGCTGACCGCTTGTGGCGGGTGTCACGAGAGATACCCATGATTGCGGTTCAGAGAGGTCTGTCAGTGATTTGTGTTAGTCTTGAAGAATCTTTAACAATGATCGGTAGGCCGCGCTCGAGGTCGATGGAAGATGTTGGTTGCAAGTTGAATACGTTCGGCGGATGACGGTGTTGACTGACCTGATCACTACCAGTAGCTCTCGAGTGCAATGCACGGTTTGTCGTAGAAGATTGTTGTGATGATTGACTGCGATGTCGATGGAGGTTGGTGCGGTCGCCGTGGAGTAGCAATCTGCAAAGTGTGCCAAGCCGCATTTTCCAGCGCCAAGAGTTTCGATTCGCACCTGCCACAAATTTGTCCCGCTCTCCAACGTCAACCGCACCTTTTCACACAACCACTCTTTCTCAACCCATAATCTCTGAACTCGCATTGTACGCGATCTCACGAAGAGCGCAAGAGACTCGCGACAATGCTCATTCCCAAAGCCGATCGCAAGGCGATCCACGAGTACCTCTTCAAGGAGGGTGTACTCGTCGCCAAAAAGGACTACAACCTGGCCAAGCACGGCGATATTGATGTCAAGAACCTCTATGTATGTCGAGTCAATACTCTGCCTGTGCGAAACATCAAGCTAACCGACTACAGGTCATCAAAGCCTGCCAATCCCTCACCTCCCGTGGCTTCCTCAAGACCCGCTTCTCCTGGCAATACTACTACTACACCCTGACCCCCGAGGGCCTCGAGTACCTGCGCGACTGGCTGCACCTGCCTGCCGAGATCGTCCCTGCTACCCACATCAAGCAGCAGCGCTCCCATGCTCCTCCCCGCGGCATGATGGGCGGTGATGACCGTGGTGAGCGTCGTCCAGGAGGTGGTCGTGGTGGTCCCCGACGTGATGGCGAGGGTGGTGGCTTCCGTCGTGATGGCGACCGCGAGGGCGGATATCGTCGTCGTGAGGCCGGTGGTGAGCCTGGCAAGGAGGGTGCGCCAGGCGAATTCGCTCCCTCGTTCAGAGGCGGGTTTGGCCGCGGCCGTGGTGCGCCTCCTTCTTAAGCTGGCAGCTTTCGGCGACCACAAATGGACAGCAGTCTCCATCCCACTACGACACATTCGTCGACGATGGATGGCCATCGTTGCAAACTCCTCCCAGGGAGCAAGTTGCATGCGTCTGCGGACGCGATTCTAGACAGATTCTAGACACAAGGGCACGTCCAAAACAATTCACATGCGTCAATTGTCGAGAGTTGATCCCCGACATATCATAGCATGGACCAATTGCCTGTGATGTTCTCCCCAACCAGCAAATTCATGGCAAATTCTTCTTGCTAAGTAAGGTCCGCAAGTGGCTCATCTTAACCCTTTGACTTGATGAGCAACACAGGTTCAGATCTTCATCGCACTTGCTGGCCTCATACCATGCGATAGTATCAGATCATTCCATGTGTTAATCGCCCAAGTCACCTCTCTGCCGATCCCACCTTACAACAGCCTGCAACAGCACACTCGCCCCGTCTGCACTTGCCTCCTCCGTCGCAAACTCTTCTGGATGGTGACTCAACCCATCCTTACATGGCACAAAGATCATCGCCGTGGGACAATGCTTCGACGTATGCACACTATCGTGTCCCGCTCCGCTCGTCAGCTCCGGCACTGTCTTCGTCCCCATGACTGCTTGCGCTGATTCTGCAATGCACGCCATAGCTTGCTTGTCGAAGATCGTCGGCGGATTATGAAAGAGCGTATCTGTCTGAACCTTCGTCGAATATTTGTCTGCGAATTCAACGAGCATTCTCTTCACCCGCTTCGTCAGCTGTTCAAGCTTCCCAGCATGCGGATGGCGTAGATCGATCGTAAAGTGCACCTCCCCAGGAACGGTATTGATACTGGCGCCACCCCTCAGCTCGAGCGTGCCTACCGTTGCTAATGCATTCATGTCCACTGCAATCGCCCTCACCGTGCTGATCATCCGACTCGTCGCAAACAGCGCATCCGCGCGATACTCAAACCTCGTGGTCCCGGCGTGCGACTGCTTCCCCTTGACAACCACATCCAGCCACGTGTAGCCCTGCACACCCTTCACCACACCCACGTTCTTTCTCAACTCCTCCAATCTACGCGCCTGCTCAATATGGAGCTCGAAGTGTGCCGCCATGTGAAACCTGTCCTCCCCCCCCACAGGATGTGAACCAAGATAGCCAATGGCCTCCAACTCCTCCTTTACTGTCCTGCCCCTCCCTTCATTGCCAGCACCATCCAACTGATCCCGCAGCGCCCAGACCTCATCGAGATCATTCGCGCCGCTCCAAACCCCACTCCCCATCATGCTAACCCCCCATCGCGCCCCCTCCTCATTCGTCCAATTCACTACGCCGACATCCCCGCGCGTCTCGATCCCTTCCTCCTCCAACACGCGCAGAATCTCTACGCCAGCGCAGACACCCAGTACGCCATCGTATCGGCCGCCTGTGGGCTGGCTGTCGAGGTGACTGCCCGCGAATGTAGCCGGTCGCCTCTCCCCCTTCCCTCCGTTCTCCTTGCTGGCAATTCCAGGACGCACAGCGAAGATATTCCCAACAGCATCAACCGTGACCTCGCAACCCAAGGATTTCGTCTCAGCGACGAACCAGTCGCGCGCGAGCCTGTCGGCTGGGGAGAGAGCGAGGCGGGTTAGCCCTGTCTCGTCTGGGTGGGACCCGTAGCGGTTTGCGGCGCCATGGGTGGCGGTTGAGTGGATCAGGCTGGAGAGGCGGGTTGAGTTGGCGCGAAGGGAGGCAATTTGCTGGTCGGAGAGGGCGGCGGTGGTGATATTGCAGCGGTGGGAAAGGTGTGGTGTGGAAGGGAGGTGGACTGGTAGTTTGCAAGGCCGGCTCGAACAATGAAATGTCTGGGTGGTCGTGGATGTGAGGTGGCGGTAAAGGGAACGGGAGGACATCATGATGGATGGCTACGCTTTTGACATGAGTCGCTGCTCTTGAAGATTAGCTATCTTAGGCGCGAACACGGGCACTTGATGGATCATTTGCCAGGTGGGCAAGCAGTGGTGGGAAATTAGTGCGTCAAGTTCAGGGCATAGTATAGTTCGCACGGTCTCGGCGCGCCCTGCAATGGCGCTGGCGAGCTCGATGCAAGGAAAGATTCCACCTCAGCGTAGGTGTGGGAGAACTACGCGTTGTGTGCCGCTGCTACGAAGGTGCCTCGTTTGCCTGATTGATGGGTATCAAGCTCGACCAATCGCAGCCAACTTCGAAATTGGTACGCCTCGTGGGCAGATGCTTTGTGAGACGACAACTCTGTCGAATTTTGATGCTACAGCTTATTCGATGAAGGCTGTGACTATCTGGGGGCTATTCAGAGGCCTCCCTGATCAGAAGATTGATCGTTGTCGACATCCTATCATGCTTCGTCTAGTACGAGCTTGTTGCTGGACACACTGGTAGTGCTCAAGTGATCCTCCGCTGTCTGGTCTCAGATTCGCTGCTCTAGAAGTTTGTGACTTCTGCAGGGTTCCCTCTAGATCTTCTTGCAAGTGAGATGGCTGTAAAGCTCACTTTCCTGCCCGGCGTTGATCTGGAACACAGTTCTATCCTTGAACTTGGTGGTGAGCAGACCGTAGGCAGCGGCATCGCAAGTCGATGCTGAGATGCGCAAGGTTTTGATCTTCGCAGGGAGCGGCTTATATTGCATGAACATCGTTCTTCGTCCAGCGGCTGCTAGGGAGGCCTCCATGTCGGCTTTGATCTTCGTATGCTTGGTGTCTTGGGCCGCCCAGATACTTGAATACAGCAGGACGTCAATCTTCGGCTTCGGGTCGGACGCGACAATCAGATCCGCCAGTACTCGCATCCAGTACTTCTGTTTCGGAGCATATTGATTAGTATTGCTTTGATCGCATAGCTTCATATGACTCGATGCATAGTCGCTGAATACTCACAATCTCGTGATAGAATACCAGCGTGAGAGTCTCCAGGGCATGACAAGTGTTGACAACAGTCTCCCAGATCTTCCCAAGATCTTCCATACCCCGGGCGACCTTGACTGTTAGGTGACTGATGCTTTGAAGCGCAAGAGGACCAATCTTGGTCAGAGAATCGTGGTGAGAGAGAGGCTCGATTAGGCAAAATTCGTTTGCTCGGTACCTATAAAAATGATCAGAATCGATCTGTTTGCCGTTGTCGAAAGGAGGCAGAATAGCACATACAGAATAGGAACGAGTCCATCATGGAATGCTTTCGAGACAAGAAGATATCGCATGATGCCACGGTCGCCACCTGTATCGACAAAGGCACCTGGACGTTTGATGTTCTGCCGATCCGTGAGCTGACGATACGTGTATAGCAGAAACGCATACCGTGGGATCGAGTGCACAGCGGCCTCCTTGAGGGACCTGGAATCTTGTCAGACGTTAACACGATCGTGGATCATCGCGACTTACCAGGTGTGCAAGAATCATGGTTCGCACTTCAGTGGGGAGGTCTTTGTATCGAAAGGTAGTCAAGCCATCATCAGGATCGCTCTCGATGCTGTTTTCATCGACGCCGTCGTCGTCAACTCCATCTTCGTCGAAGTCGTCGCTGTCGTAAGGCGAGGAATCGTTCACTGAGGACATGTCGACATCTCGGGAGGCCGTCATCGTCAGCAGCAACTGGTCAGGACTGTCTCACGATCTGTAGATATGACGCGAATTACCCAGGTAATAGAAAGAGGGGAGGCAGCAATGTCGTGTCAAATAGAAGCACCTACGCGCCTTCCTGCCAAGAGAATTGCCTTGTTGCCTACCTGCTCAAGTTGTACCTAGGTTGGCCTGGACAATTGCACTGCTTCACGTACCCTGGCCTTTCAAAAGTAGTGTCTTCACTCCGGCAAATCGACCAGGCAGAATTACCTTCGATCGCTAACGGTCCTGCGTATCTGAGCATGCCTATATTCGCCAAGGATCTCACGACAAGGGGGCGACATCCTGAATGACTCTTTGAAGCATTGATGCCTCAGAGGAGGCAGGAAGGTCGCACGGCAACTGCCCGATATTCTCACCGGTCAAGTTGACCATACTTATACTCAGTCAAATCTCCTGGATCCCAAGATGACTTCTGCGCATGGTAGGACTATGCATTTCGCAGAACCATACCACGTTGTCATCCCCAGATAATCCCAATTTGACTTGATCTGATGTCCAATCGTAGCGGTTCAATGCATGCCTTGGCGTGGGTCGATAGGTACGTAAAGACAACGAGTCTTGAAAGGTCTTATCGCAACACTTTTGAGCTTCCGGAGTAGGACTAGTGCAAGCGAGGCTGCCAGACACGAGTTTCATCCGAGCTCTTGTTCCTCGATTATGTCTGCTCGATGCCGTCATTTCCAGATCTATGCGAACTCCGACCACACCACTATCGCGAATGATTGGTTCGGCCGACGAGCGCATGGCAGTGCTGGGGTCGGCAGGACTTGGCAACTTCAACGTTCCTGACAAGACCGACGTAGCAGCGATGTCCGCGAATGGACTTGCACTAGCCTCGCACTATGTACTACTGAGTGAGAGATAAGAAATCCAACGGTGTGGCACGCTGCGAGTCTGCATGCCGTGGCCACGCCCTTGAGGCGACCATATAACGTGAAGGACTGCCTCTTACTGGTAAGTGATGATTTTTTGTACTGCAAGTCTGTCCGACCATGATGGCACCAAAGATGAAGAGCTTCCTCAGCTGCTTGGTCCTTGTAGCATCTGTTGTCAACGCCCAGCTCGCATCGACTGGCTTCTCTCTGGCTTACAACGACATCTACTACTATGTGTCGCCACATGCTGTGGGCAACATGTCCGTCGACGTGGCTGCCTTGTCCGATGCCGAGGGGATCCATGGTTTCTACCCTTTGACCGTCATCCAAGGCGATGGATTGAGCCGGATCTTGCTGCCACCGTTGCCAACTTCTCGCAAACGGATGATGTCTACTCGGACCTCTTTGCAAGTACCATGGTATATGCAGGCGCCGAGACGGGGACCAGCGGCGACTTCAGAACTCTGGCCCTAGAGTCGACCTCTTTACCATCTGGTCCATATTTCCTGGAAGCATCGACGGGCATGTTGTATGAGACATATCGCCTGTACTCAGACCACACAGGAGCGTTCATTGCTTCGCTGCTGCAATCACCCGAAGGCACCTTTTCGCCCTTATCTGCGCAGATCCCTGGGGCTGATGCCCTCAGTATCGGTGTTCCATCAAGGCTGTATTCCACAAAAACAGCCGAGAAGCCACTTGCTGGTGTACGCATTGCAGTCAAGGATATTTTCGATGTTGCTGGAATGAAGACTGGCTGCGGCAGCAGGGCTTACTATAGCCTCTATCCCGAAGCCAATGCCACGGGCGTGGCCATGCAGCGATTGTTGGATGCAGGTGCAGTGTTCGTTGGGAAGACAAAGACGTCACAGTTCGCAAATGGTGAATCTGCTACAGCCGACTGGGTGGACTATCACTCACCTTTCAATCCTCGCGGCGATGGCTATCAGCAGACATCATCCTCTTCGGCAGGCTCCGGCTCTGCCATGGGAACCTACGAGTGGCTTGATCTTGCGATCGGCAGCGACACTGGTGGTTCGATCAGAGGGCCAAGTTCTGCGCAGGGACTGTTCGGAAATCGGCCATCTCATGGCCTGGTCGAATTGACTGGTGTAATGCCTTTGGCTGGGGCACTCGACACCGCAGGTTTTCTTACTCGCGACCCATACATCTGGAACGCTGCGCAAGCAGTGATGTACGCAGAAAACTACGTTCAGCCTACGAACAAAACGTACCCGAAGAAAGTGCAGCTCTACACTGGCTATCCGAAGAACGCCTCCGCTAGCAATGCCTCCGAGATCCTCGTTGGATTTGCGGACAAATTGGCCGATTTCCTTGGCGCTGAGACGTTAGACTTCAATATTACTTCTGCTTGGGAAGACACGCACCCTGAAGGAGTACCTGACAGCCTTGCAGCTTTCGCGAATCTCACATATGCTGCGCTCATTGGGAAAAATCAGACTGGGCTTTTGCGGGATCGCTTTTACGAAGACTATGCCGCTGCGCATGATGGTCGTACTCCCTTTGTCAATCCTTCACCACGAATTCGGTGGGCCTGGGCTGACACACAGGACGATTCGATCTTCGACGAAGCTCTCACGAACAAGACGATCTTCATGGACTGGTTTAACAGCGAAGTCGTACCCGCGACGAACGACTCAGCCTGTTCTGACTCCCTCATGCTCTATGTCGGCGCTACAGGCGGCGACGGATCACTCACGCCTCGAGATACATACTTTACAGCCCCCGGAGTCCCCTTCGGATTCTCCAGTGCCGAATCTCAGTGTTTGCTGAGGTGCCTGATTTCGTGTTCCCGTTGGGCGAGACCTCCTTTTACTCAAATGCTTCGAACCACGAAGAGTATCTGCCAGTCGCAGTCGAGGTGATTGCGGCGAAGGGCTGCGATGGGATGTTGACAAGCTTGGCGATCGACTTGGTCGAGGCCGGCATTATTACTATCCCGAAGCCCGGTCAGACGCTAGCTGACGGAGGGGAGATACTGGTGCGGAGGGAGCTTGATAACTAGTGACAATGGAGCACTCTCGCCAGTCAAATGAGCCGTAGAAGAAAACAATCACAGAATTCAAGTGTTGGGCATCGTTCGTAGGACAAGAAACGCCCCTTATGTAAGCCCAGACCACTGGATTTAAGCTTATTCAAACGAGCCGTGCATCGATATCCTGCTTTCCATCGTTCACACTCTTGATCTATGTGACACCTCGTAGGCCTGTAGCATCGCCGTCGCGCGCACGCCGCTTCTTTGCTCATCGATGTGCGCCTGGAAGGATGTCGCGGCAAGATCCATGAAAATGTTTTCCCGAGACGACCGCCCGGATCCGGTACTCGTGTCAGAGGCGGAACAGCCTGAGGAACAGCCCGAAGAACAGGAGGAGCATAAGTCCAAACGCGAGATCGTAGGGAGCTTTCTGTAAGGACATCTGTTGCACTTCCGATCTTCAACTGAGCCTCGCAGCAAAGATCAGGCTTTGAAGGGCAAAATATTCCTCCAGCACTCGGCGGGTCTTGGCCATCAGCCAAACGTGATACCGGCAGGGGAGGCTTCGATCAGTGGCGAGCTGCGGCCAGTCCAGATTGGCTGGCATCCGGTCGCAGGATTCGGCGGGAAATGGTTCGCTGAGCAGACTGGCCTTGGAAAGATGATCACCGAGAAGATCAAGTCATATCGTACGTATTTCTGTGTCTTCAAGTTGAACCCGGATGGCCATCATGTACCCTATTCCGCGTGATGCCTAATGGACAACACGATTGACCGAGAAATTAGCTGATCCTACACAACATTGGGCTGTTCTTGTGGGAGACTACGTCCATCAATTGTGGATGGTGAGTGATTCTATATCGTGGAGTAAGCGACGTAGCTCATTCGACTTTGTCAGGACGAGTCACTGGACATCATTTACACCAACCAGAGGCTTATTGCGTCGGACTGGCACACTTTTGACGTTGGCAAAACGAGGTTCAGCGATGAAGCCTTGCGGCAAGCTTGTGAGCAACGCTCCTCCTCGACATATATCTCGCTTTACTGACTTGCTGTTCGAGCCGAAATGACAATCCACAAGATGCGCGAGGCTCGACCGGCCTACAACCTGATCAGCAACAACTGTCAGAACTTCGCCCTGAACCTTCTGCAGGCCATCCAAATCGGCGCGCACAAGGAGTTTGCCACGACTTTTGCTATCTACCAGCGAGCCACTGGGAAGGGGTCAATCAGTGACTTGTTCGAAGACAAACACCCCGAGGAGCAACAGCAGATAGAAGCCGAAGAACAGGCTACCGATGAACTGCAGCGGCCTCCGCGACTACAGCATACGAGTACCATGCAGACAGCGTATCAGGTTATGGATGAAAATACGACGCAGCTGGATAAGCATCATCATGGCTGATATCGGTGGTTGGGTTTGCTGGGGGCAGACATGTCATTGCTTTTTCGACGATGCGGGAGCACTCTGTAGGCATATCAAGGCAGGAGGGTTAAGACTTTCATAGATAGAGGTCCTTTCATGATATCCACTGTAGCCTTGACCTTTTCAGTCTGTTCGTCGCCGTTATGAACGAGTCCAACCCTATAGTTCTCCCAGGGGAATTGCAGTTTGTTGTGTAGTCAGTTGTCAAGGTGACTGACTGAAAGTATATATTTTATTGTCGAACAATTTGTTCGAGAAGCCGACCACAGATCGACATGAAATGAGTTCGCAGAAACCCTTCGCTGACCCCGAAGTGTACTTTAACTAGGCGCGGAGTATGGTTCTCAGATCTTTGTTGTGATGTGGTTGGCTTTTTGCTTTTGGCATATCAGCTGTGGCAGTGATATCCCACGTGTGTTGCCTTTTGGCTCTTTCGACCTTTAGAAGCCACCACGTTAGTGAGCCAAAATGAACCATTACGCCAAGGCCGGTCCATTTCAAAAGTGCAATGACTGTCAGCTCAAATTCAATTCGAAAAGATTGATGCGGCAGTCATAGACTGTCGCAACGTTGGTCATGCCAATCGGGGACCTATTCATCCCTTCAGTCATCTGCTTTCCTGTTGACCCCGTTCGTAGCGCTTTCCTTCTGGCATCTCTCGCAGCCACACATGAAGCCCCACTCGGTCTGTAGTCTCTTCCTTCTCTCCACGACATCTAATTCCTTTTCTTCACCACCGAGATACGTGATGCACAACTCCTCGCCTTGCTCCACGTCCCTCGCCACAGTGAATGACCACTGCCTTCCATTCCTTACTTTCCTCACATTTGGGTTGCACGAGTGGTTGAAGAAGCTTGCTTCTGGCCAGACACCATATCCGAGAAACTCGCCACTGTGATCGCCATCTGCCGTCGGTCGAATGGAGAAAGCGTTGTGGCTGGCACGAGAGACGTATTCTGTGCAAAGTGACGCGCTGATGCTAGACAGCATCTCCATGGGCAAAATTGCTGTCAAGAGGTGGAAGGCGCGGACATGTTCATCTAAGCTTGCGGACTCGTAGACCTTGTCATTCGGCGCAAGCTCCATCAGTGCAGAGGTTGCAGTTGTAGAATGACGGACCAGGCCTGTGGACAGGAGATAGGCGATGATGTCAGGCTCAATCGACTTGACCTCTGAATGCTGACGAAGAAGCTGCCTCTGTGATTTAGACAGCTTTGGTGCCTCGCGAGCCAAGCGCAGCTCGTCACTGACACGAGCAGCCTGTTCCCATTTCTGTCGAGCCACGTCCGCAGAGTAGAAGGTCTCCGTCTCCGTCATTTCTGCATCATTTCGATCTTTGAGGGTCCTCTGGACCGCCGTTTCCAGGGCTTGATGAGCGGCGAGCGCTCCATTGCCATATAGGTCAAGCCACTCATCCCGACAGTCCTCCTTGCAAAATGCCAATGCCGTGTTTGATAGTCGAATCTTCCAATCTCGCCCACGATCGTAGGCAAAGCACCACGCGCATACTTCGCGCCGATAAGCCCGGAGAATCACATAAGATGTAGGCGAGAGTATGGGTGAAGTGGCTAGGAGATGTGTGCCTGCTTGCAAATCTCGAAGGGCAAAGACACCACGGCCAGCATTTGAGCTTGAGCGAACAGTGAAATCTTCAGACGACGGGAGTTGCCATGACGAGCTGGACATAGACGAGCAAGCTTGCCAGTCTAGATGGATTCAACGATACTGATGGCTCGAGCGCCCCTTGGTGACGGTCTACATCGGCAGAAGGTTATCGGCAGGAAAGGACCACGAGTCCACGGCGCACGAAACGCGTCAACCTTGAATATTTCTGACGGATACAATTTCCGGAACAGCTCCGCAATGACGAAATGTCCTGTGGGGAACTTAGCTTTCATGACTTCCCAAACCAGGACCAAACTGCTTCGTTCTTCGAGGACAAGATAGCACGATACAGCAGCACGTCCCTCACAATGATGCTGTATCCTTTGCTCGTACTCACTGCAGCACTGCTCACCGACAGCGTTGTCAGCAGAGATTTACAGAGCCCCATCAACACCGATGTAGGCGTTGCCAACACTATACGAGACACGCTCAAGGACAACGAGATCATTGGGGATGTTCTGGATGACTTCGAGCCTTCGTACGCTCTCGACATTGTCTATCCCAAGCATCACGAGGTGGTCTCTCTCGGCAACGACATCCCCGTCAAGCATGTCCAGCATCGGCCGACCTTCACTTTCCGTTCCATAAATCCGGCTGCTTTGTCAACGAACAAGACTTTCATCATTGCATTGACTGATCCCGACGCCAAATCTCGCATGAACCCGAAATGGAGCGAGATGTGCCATTGGCTGATCAATATCACCAAAATATCTGTTGATGGTCCACGCGGTAATGCGTATGCGCTCAAGCAGACAGGCGAGCTCAAGGGCTATAAGCCACCTGGTCCACCACCCAAGACCGGACCGCATCGCTACGTTTTCGTGCTCTTGGAAGGCGATAAGGACGCCGCAGCAAGCGAGCCCAAGGACCGTCAACACTGGGGCTACGGCAAGCCAAGGCACGGCGTGAGAGACTGGGCCAAAGAGAACAATCTAAACATCGTGGGGGCAAATTTCTTCTTTGCAGAGAATGAGAAGCAATGAGGTTAGGTTCGAAGCACTGAGGCAGTTGAAGAAGGCAGAACCTGATGAATGCTGAACAAGACGACGCCAAGAGAACCTTGAGCTTAACTCTATCCGACGTTCTTAGCTTACATCGTACTACTAGCTTGCGTCACCCTCTGTCCTTGATCAGTGACTTGCTGAACACTGATGAACTTCTTGCGTTCCATATCGAAGATTTTGGGGTGCTTCATTTCAATCTCAGCGCTCGCTTATCTGCTCTGACCGCTTTTCTCGCGCGGAAGCAACTTGCCGGTGGGTACCATCGTTCAAGTAACGCCTGTACTCAATAGCCACCACCATGTCTGGCCATGGCAACCGACGGAAACGATCTCTCCTCATCGGCATCAACTATACAGGCAGCCAGCACGAACTTCATGGCTGTCACCAAGACATCGAGAACGTAGCCGATTTTCTCTCTTATCGAGGATACAGACCAGAGGACCAGGTTGTTCTACGCGACGACCGACCAGGCATGCAGATGCCCACCGGCCAGAACATCATCCGAGCCATGGACTGGCTGGTCTCTGAGCCGGGAACATGCAACTTCCTTCACTATTCAGGACATGGCGGACAAGTTGAGGATCCAACAGGTCGACATCCCACAGGCCTCCTCGACACAATCGTACCTGTAGACTACGAGGAAACAGGTCAGATCAGCAGCGACTTTCTACACAAACATCTAATCTCTAATCTGCCACCCAACAGCACGCTCTTCGTGATCCTCGACTGCTGCCACAGCGGATCCGCCTTGGAGCTTCCGTACGTATACAAATCCGACGACGACGGCAACATCTCTATGCTCGACAACCTCAAAGAGGGCGTCAAGCTCTTCGCTGAAGGCGCTGACATTCTTTCCGGTCCCTTCTCCGCGTACAAGCTTGCGGAAGCGAAAGATCTCTACGCCGGCGCAACGAACTTCTTCCGCTCGTGGCAGCATCGCAACGATCCCGAAGGGCTCGGTGGAAGTGACTATCAGGGCGATTATGCAGGCGAGAGGAAGACAGTGACGATGTTCTCGGGCTGTCGGGATGACCAGACGAGTGCGGATGCGAATATTGGTGGGAGGGCATCAGGCGCTATGACTTGGGCGTTTCTGGAGAGTATGAGGAAGGGAGCGGGTGAGAGCTACATGGCGACGCTGCAGGAGACGAGGTTCAGTCTGAGGTCGAGTCGGTATGATCAAGTGCCGCAGTTGAGTGTAGGGTGGGAAATCGACTTGAATCAACCGTTAATCATGTAGGAGAGCTAAGGAGGACTCTGCGACGCTGATGGGTGTGAGGAACACTCCGTCGCCCTTGACGGTTCAGTAAATCCAGCTATTGTCATCTTTTCAGTAACACCTCGTCTCCTCACCATCCGCGCAACCTGCCTCGACGATCGACGCCATTACTCTACTAACAACAGCGTGAGAGCTCCAAAAAGCAAAAAAGACAACCGACCAGTCACCAAGTACAGTCAGAGAACCCTACTGCTCGCCTATCAAGTACACTACACCGAAGTGAAGGGCCTCGGCATTCTCGTTCCTATCGATTCGTGGTCGATTGTCGGGCAGAAATCGTGGAAGAGTAATATATAATGCACGTGAGTCAAGTGCCAAGAATCTGTGTTTGTTGCTGTGGGCGACCGGGCAAGTGATTTTTGACTGCGAGTGTCCGTTCTCACTATACGACTCTGACACGGCTAGGAGAGCTGAGGCAGCCCGTTGAGCAATGCACCGTGATGAGAAGCACAAAATGTGGGAGCTGAATATACACTTCGCAAAGGTCGCGGTCCTTCGCTCATCGGCTTCAGACTTGCTAATCTAGATGTGCGATACATTCGATCTCGACCTTCAGTACACACAGTCAGCATTGGTGGCACATCGAGTCTTGGCAAATTCAAAGACTGCCAGAATAAGCACAGCGCCATCACCGTCCGATGGGATGATGAAATCAAGGAGACTCGGTACTCACATCCGTTCCAAATGGCAGCGCCGCAACCTGGACACACGTCCTAGCCGGCATGACAGCCTCCTGGCCTTCTCCAATGAGTCCGTCTTCCTTTTGTGCTGCGGTGAGAACTTCCACCCATGCTCCGTTCAGAGCGCTGAAGTCCTTCATGTCTGTCAAGAAGACGTTCGCCTTGATGATGTTGCTCAGTCCACCACTCGGTTTGGAGCAGCCGGCCGCACGTAGGACAATCTGGATGTTCTTCAAGATCTGTCGAGTGTGGTCGGCAACGCCGACGCCGACGGGTGTTAGCTGGTGAGGAGCATATCAGCACTAGTCTGCTTTTGAGTACAGTATCCCGGATTCGAGAGACAAATCCAGCCACTCGTAAAGCTCAATCTCATCTTCTATCGGATTCAGCTCACCGTCTTGTTATCATAGCCGATGTTGCCAGAGACGTAGACCTATCCGCGATCAGCTAGGTGAAGACAGAACCGTCAAGCCGGATGCCCATGTGCCTCGCAGGCCATACTGGAAGATTCCGAGCAGAACATCGACCGTGATATCGAAACGCTTACAAGACCATTGTATTCTATCGCTTGACTGAACATGGGCATTTGAAGTCCATCAGGACTGTGTACTTTCACTGGCTTGTTAGGGGCCATTTCCTCGCCTTGTGAGTGCTTTTGTGATAAGGATACGTTGGTTGCAAGGGAACTCTCCAGCAAATGTCGCCTTCGAGGGTATGGACGATTCCGATAGATATATCTGTGCACAATGAAGACAGATTTTGACACCAGATATGTTTATCGTCAAGTTCCCAACGCTGAGGTAAGAACCGGGAAGCCGTGACGTTGAAGGCCCGGCCCCTGGCGTGAAGCCACGCTCTTGATTGGCTGTCATTGAAAGTAATCACATCCGCAGAAACGATTGAAAAGGATATCGAAATTGTCATTTATGGCTAAATTTGGAGTCGTGCATCATATGGCCAACGGTGGCAGCAATTGTACTCCCTCGAAAGCCTTGAATGTGCGAAGGATGCTGGGTCGTCATCGTAGTGACCGTAGCAGGAAGGAGCTCATGTCTTGGCATGGTTCGCGCTAAGAGACCGGTTATGCGGGATAGCCCGAGCTCTGTGTGAAACCTCCCTACGAACTACCGCGCCTTGTACATCACAGCAGCTTCTCAATTCCATCGAAAGGAGATAGGCAAGGCCGCAGTGTGCTCTGCAAACGATATCGCGAAATGAAGGAAGGAAGTCTCGAACTCAGATCGTGCATTGTCAGCTTTTCCGATCAATGCGTGGGACGCGCGACCAATCGGCCGTAACCTTGTGCTATGCTCTGCTCGGCATGCGCTACTGCCTTCAAGGGCAGTGACAGGCCATGGTACTACACAACAACACGCGGCATCGCTATTCCGGCTTACATGCACCACGGGTCCCCATCTGGACTTGCTCAAGCAGCTTCAGAAGGTTGCCACATCTGTACCATCATCTGGCGCAAATTGTCCAAGGATCAGAGGCAGGTTCTTGAAAGCACATGGCGGAATCCCTGGGTGCATCGTGTGATGCAAGGTGTTTCAAGTTTGTGGAGGCAACCGCAGGCCTTCTATTCGTGGTCGCCGGTATGGTTCAACAAGGACGATTTTGGTATATGCTTCCAGTTCGGTAACAACCCTGTATGGAAGAAAGTCGTATTCCGGATTTTGCCAGTTGTCGAAGAATGCCCAGATGAGCCCGATGAAACACCATCAGACCACGACCTGGTTTCTCCTATCTCGCCTGAAACGGCATTTCAGTCACGAGATTGGAGGAGTGATCACGATCACATTCACACCTATTCGATGTGGACAAAACGTATCCAACGGCTTGTACAGGGCTGGTACTCGGCCTGTACAGAAAGCCATGAGCAGTGCCGCACCGGAGATCAGGGCAAAGACACTGGTCATCGAGACCACAAGTTCCATCCGACGCGCCTACTAGATCTCCAAAATGGCAAGATCCGACTTGACTGCAGCCCAGGAGACCGTATGGACCAGCATTATGCATCACTGACGCATCGATGGAGCGTCAAACCCGATACTATGCCGCGTTTGAATGCGGAAGTGCTGCCACAGTGGGAACAAAACATTGATCCATCGCTCCTCACAAGGACGTTTCGAGACGCCGTCGAGGTCGCTCGCGCCTTGCAACTTCGATACTTGTGGATCGACAGTCTGTGCATATTGCAAATAGGAGAAGGCTGGGTCGAGGATTGGCAAAAGGAAGCAGCACGTATGGGAGAGGTCTATCGACATGCCTTTTTGAACATCCAAGCGGGTCGTGATACGGACGCCGGACCATACGGTCTCTTCAAAACGCCCAGTCACCGCGATATCGAGCCATACCGGGTAGAAATCGACCGAGAGGTTCCTCGACCGAGGCCGCGCTCGAGCTCACGCGAGCTACCGCCTGTCACCATCAAAGGAACGCACTTCATCGTGGAAGAGGACTTCGCCCGTGACGAGCTCATCGGCAACCCGATAAACAGACGTGGCTGGGTCCTCCAGGAGCGACTGTTCTCCCACCGTATCGTCCACTTCGGCCCAGACCAAGTCTTCTGGGAGTGTCGCGAGAAGCTCGCGTGCGAAACATTTCCAGAAGGCCTCCCAAAGAACATACCTCAGACCCTAGCCCGCGCAGCAACCACACTAGCGCGCTCACCAACAGTCTTCGAGCCCAAGACTCCCACCCGCAGTCTCACATCCCGTATTATCTCCCCACTGAAGGAAGACAAACTTCCGCTCCCATCATTTCCCTCTCTCACCTGCCACCGCGACCTCTTCGGTTGGTTCTACCTCGCCGAGCTCTACTCAGCTTGCTCACTGACGCGGGAAACGGACAAACTCGTCGCAATCTCCGGCCTAGCCCGCTCATTCGGCCTCGCCCCAGCCTACCTAACCGAATCCCAAGTCGACGTTGTCGAGTACCTACGCACCATCGCCGTGCCCCGCGCTCGTGGTGCCATAGCCTCCGAGACCCTCTTCGTCCACCATGACGAAAGGTCCGCGTGCCGGCCCGCAACAGACTACCTCGCCGGCCTATGGAAGTACGACCTCATCCCATGCCTCCTCTGGCACGTGGCCAACGGCCGCCAGACCAGCGGTCTACCATCCCAGCGCATCACCGGCGACCTCCGCGCGCCTTCGTGGAGCTGGGCATCCATCAACGGCCTCATCAACGCCAGCATCTACCAATCCTGGGGCGCCAAAACAGACGGCGTGCACCTCGCTGAACCGTCCTTCGCGGCCACGGAACCCGTGTTTGCGGACGCGCCTTGGGGACAGGTCAATGGCGGAGCATCCGCCTCGTCGGAAAACTTATCCACGAGAGGGATATTCAGTGGCCGTCCGCAGACGAGATCGAGGCTGGGAAGCTGCCCTCATCTATACGGCTGCATTCGAGCGAGGTCCGCCCCAAAATGATCCGGAGGTTCATCCGCAATTCCGCCAGCGTGGCAAAGCATCGCGTGCTACGATGTGAAGTGCAGTGCTATATGGACGATATGGAGGAGTTCACTGCAAAATTACGTCGTTCGGGTCCAAGCTTCGAAATTGGACTGTTGCCGCTTGTCGGACTACAGCGGAGGCGCGCAGCGTGGGATTCGCGTACGGGGTATGCGGATGAAGTGTACGAGTATCACGGCCTTGTTCTCGTTGCGAAGTTGGAAGCAGGCGAGGATGGGCAGCTTGCTGAGCGGTTAGGGTATTTCTGTGTAAATGATACGAAGGTCTTTGGGGCGGTCATGGCCAGGGAAGCGGATACTGAGATCGTGGTTGTTTGAGGTAATGCGATGGTTGCAGGGCTTGTGTTGGCTATGTAATAGTACACGACGATGGAGCCGGTCGTCCAGTATGTATAATGGTTCGATGCCTGAGTTGTTTCCTATCTCGCTCGAGAGACCAAGAGACATGTGAGTTTCATGAGAGACAATATGACCCTACTGATGGCCTATCCGATTGAGTATCCACAAGCAAGAGTTGACCTGAGTCACGCAAAGAGCAGTGAATGTTCCCTGGTCGAATGAGAGCAGTGATAACTTCGCTTTGCACCGGACTTCCACTCCTTCGAAAGAAGTATAAGTATCCACGTTGCCCTCTTAATCATCTTCCTTCCTGTCTCACAAATATCCGAAATGCGCATGGTACATTGCTATGCTACGAGAGCCTTCGCTGCTTTCTAGTGGGGCGAGTTCCTCCCCCACGCTTGCTTTTGTGTCAGCTGCTCGCCCGGAGTGTTCAAGGCAAGTGCTAGAATGACGAAGGGATCTTGAGGACGGCAAAAGAATTTATCTGGAACCGATGACGCGAGATGGAAGGTCCTCCTACCAGCATGGCTTTCCGCCAGCGTACAGCACCTACGACTCAACCCGTGCCTCCGCACTTAGCCCCTCCAAGCCCCTAACCCTCCCCTCCACAGCCCTCTCAATCTCCGCGTTAATGCTCAGCACCCAATGGTCTCTCTCCGCCCGACTCCTGCACTTGAACACCATTCCCCTTCCCGGTACGCCCAGCTGTGCCACCCTCTTGATCCGCGCTCTTTTCCCGTTCTTCTCTCCTTGCTCTTGAGAGGTACCAGCACCACCAAGACCTGCGGCAGTACGAAACCAGCCACGTCTCGTGTTACGCCACAGCACAAAACAAGTCATCACATCAACATCCTGGCTCGTCGATGCCTCGCCTGTTACAGTGTCAAGGTACACCCGCGGCGTACGTGCGCCGCCCGAGGATACGTTGTTCGCATCAAAGGTTTGGTTCGAATATAGCAGATCTTCCTCGACCAGGAAGCCACTGTACACATAGCACTCGCTCAGGTCCACAACCTCCTGCCGTTCCTGATGCAGATGCCGGATCTCCTTACCAGTACGTTTGCGCATTGTTGCCTGGTGTATCAGCAGCTTCCCGCCCGCCGAAAGCAAGACCGAGCAGCGTTGGAAGGTGGCACGCCGACGGGCTTTACGGAAGAGGATGCCCGAAAGCAGGACGGTGCGGCAGCTGGCTATGCCGCACATGTGGTAAAGTTCCGGGCTGGCTTCACTGCGAGAGACTTCCCATTTGCGGCCGAACTGGCCCACGAAGGCCTCCATTTCTTCGTCAATATTGAGATTGGACAGGTTGGCGCGTCGAACGGCTTTGTAAAGCTCCATGTCAGAGGTCGCGCGCAGTTTCCAGTACTTGACTAGACTCTTCAGGCGTGTGATCCATTCGTTGCGGGCTTCCTTGCTGTGGGCCTGCAATCGAATAGTGAGGCCATTATCGTGGACCAGCTCGAGCGTACGCTTGTCGTCAATTGCGGATGTTGTGCCATCTTCGTCGTCTGACGAGTCAACGTCATTGTGGAAATCCACGTCAGAATCCTCGCCTATGTTTCGATTCTCATCGCCAGGCTGTGCGCCCCATTTCATCTTCCGAACCTTGCGAATGCGGCAAAGATTGATGTAGCTTCTGCAGCTTCAGTGTTGGCGATGTTCCGTCGTGCTTCTTCTACAGCCTCAAGGTCGTGTCGCTTGACTGTTTGATGATCTCTCGACATCCACTTGATCTTGCCCTGCTCATCAACTTCATATGGCTGAACATCGAATGTCTCCGGCGTCTTCTCGATGATTTCGCTCGCAGTCGGTATATTCGAGCCGCTTATCGTAGACAACCTCGGCGGATGTGGTGGCGTCGCTTTGGCCGGCTGATTGAAGAACAGAAATTGATTCTGCGTATAATAGTACAGGCGCTTGTGGAATGTTTTGCCCATGCGCTGATGCACTCCCTTCTGCGAGGTCAGTCTGATCAGGAAGCCTTCCACCGGCGCAGGCTCTTCATGTACCACGCCTTTTTTTCCTCGGGCTGACGTTGCATAGTGCTCTTTTGGCCTCAGCTCGAGCTCGTGTGTCTTTTGCATCGCCATCGAGCCATACATCTTCTGTTCCGACACGCCGTGTACCCACTCAAGTCGATCATATCGCTTCCACGCCAACCCGATTTGCGCGGTCTTTTTCCAGCGGTCCAGAATGTCGGACCACTCAGGGTCATGACCGAGCATTGCGAGACACTTTTCAACGATCTTGCCAGCAACAGCCTGCTCGGCCTTGAGGGTGTTCACGAGTGCAGTGTTCTCATCTTCTGCGCCTTGTATGGCTTTTGTGAGTTCCTCAAACGGCTTGTCGAGATGTAGCTGCACGTCGAGATCAGGCACATTGACTTGTAATGTTGCTGGGCGCTTCCAGCCCATTGCATCCCGGAGGAATGTGTACCACTCAACCGAGTGAGCAGTAGAAGAAGCCTTCATAATGACGATTCTTGTACCCTTCCTGTAGGGATGCCACACCACGACCGATTTGTCAAGCGACGAGTATAGGTTCACACGGGTAGTCTTCGGATCCAGCCTCACTTCTCTTGACGGCTTCTTGCGTGTAGACTCATTCTCGATTTCAGGTATGACTCGTGTTTGATATATCTGAAGTCGGAAATCATCGGCATCAGACACTCCACTCTTCCGCACGACCACCATGAACTCTCGCCACTTCTCAAGCATGCGTGTCTCGACTTTCAAGCTTTCGTTCTCGTCCAGAGTGTCAGGCGGCTGCTGGGTAGTAATGTCTATACGGACGAGCATACGCTCCATTTTGACGATGGTGCCTTCTCTCAGTGTATTGCGTCTGTGGCCAGTGACGCGTTTGCGCGTGCTGTCAACACGTCGATGGACTCGAGCCTGCCGGTTGGTGATGCCTTCCGACACCTTGAAGCGAACGCCAGTACTACTACGCTGGAGTTGCATTCTGGGCTGGTCTCCATTTCCTATAAACGGTGACGGATCATGGTCTTGCATTGGTCGCATCGCGGACTTGGGACTGATTGGTCGAGCTGGGCTGCCGGTGCGCTGAGCAGCAGCGTCTTTGTCTCGCCGCAGGAGTTCTGTTTTTGAGCCATTGTCCGTCTCTGGAGATGCACCGTCTGTGTATGCTGATTCTCTGATCGACGAAGAGAACCGTGTACCGTCACTATCGTCTCGACTAGGTTCATCTACCACGACAGATGGACCAGACTCTTGACGATCGACCACAGGCCCCTCGGCTGTCGATGACGATCCGATTCTCTGCTGAGCTGTGTGAAAGCTCTCCTGTTTTGAAGCCACTGACTTGTCTGCGGATCCTATGGGATGTTCCGAAGCACTCTTAGTATTCTGAAGCCTCTTGTCCCTCGATATTGGCATGGCTTTGGGCGATACTATCCCCGAAGAGACGGGACTTAGCGCCTGCTGTGCATCATGTGTAGACACCAGCTCTACTTGCCTCAACTCGCGTTCACCATCAGTGTCCTCGTCCGATGCCTCGACCTCAGTCTCTTCATCAGACGCACCCTGCTCAGCAGGCTCCGGATCATCGACATCTTCAGGCTGCGGAAAGCTGAAGTTGACTCTCGCAGCTGTTGAAGGTCCGCCGGGATCAGCTATTGACATCGACCGTCGATGCGGTTGACCCTGATCTTGCGCAGCCGAGAACGAGGCGGTGCGAGAGGTGTAGTTGCTCAGCTCGAGGCGTCGTTTGTACCATGATTTCCTGTTGTCCTTGAGCCAGCCCTCGGGTATAGGGCCGATGAAGAAGCGTCGCATAGTCAGGTGAAGGTGCTCGGGCGAGGCATGCTTGAGACGATGGGACGTGTACGATATGTCGTCCGCCATGTTAAGGTCTGCAGCCCGCCAGACGATATGGTCAAGTGTATAGATTCATCGTTAAGTCTACAGTGTAGCGAAATGCAATGTGAGAATACGCGACGCGCGTTGGCTCTTTCCACCGTCAATTCATCTTGAGTGTCTCGCTCTTGCTCGAGTTTCTTCCCTACGCGCTTGCAGGGAAATTCAAAATGACGTCGCCAGGCAGCCCCAATCTACATGTACAAAAAAGCGGTGCCCCAACCTGTGCCGGCCTCGACACCACCACGAAAATTAGGTACTAGTATTGGTCTCTCTCACTCATCACAACGTCTTTGGGTTTCCAATGTTCAGTCTGACATCCATGCCATGTGTGTATGGAAGCACGTCAATGTCGACTTCATGTTCATGTTCCGCTTTCGCAAAGCGGACGATACGCTTGCAAGGTGTCATGAGTGTACTGTCGTCGACTAATCATATGATTCGCAGGAGATATATGCCCAGTCAATCTAAAAGTAAGATCGCATCATTCATGCATTTCATCTATGGATGTTATACACTCGGCTGGATTCAGTGCACTCGTGATGATCTATATGCCTTTCTTCGGATCTTCCTCAGGTCAACCAATCCAACTTCAGGCCTTCCATTTGTTCTAGTAGCAAATCTTCACTCACTTTCCACAGACTCGAACTTTTGCTCCATCTCCTTACCGCCCAGAAGATGGGTGCAGAACAGCTCAACAGTCCAAACACAGATGCAGGAATCCAGTATTTTTGCACATGATAGTGCCGATGGTAGAATTCTCCGTTCTCAAAGTCCATGTAGCCACCGTAGGTTCTGCTGCCAAATACGCTAACTTTGCAAAGACAACTGTTAAGCCCATTCGTGAGCTGCAGCATCATGATCGTGAAAAGAGCGAGGGCACTAAACCCGTTCGTGAACCAACTTATACAGCGGAGAAGATCAGATGGTTCTTGCCAGATGCCCAAGATGACCCAAGAGACACTGCTGACCAAAAACCAAATGAAGTATGCTAGTGAGCGACAACCGAAACCGATAGTTGGTGTGTTGAAGGATACCTCGAATGCCATGGAGAAAGCCATGATGACAATTGCCTGGCTAAGCAGCCAGATAATATACCACGATCGCGGCCGGCTTCTGATACAGGCTTCGAAGCTGTTGGGTGTGGCGTTGGCTGTCAGATCGGCAAGACGGAGATGCTTTTCATCCTCGTACTTGATCTTATCGAGGACCCCGTTGACAATGCCACAGTAGCGTAGGCGCCGTCCTTGACCGACGAAGGCTCCGATGTCGAATTGGTCCATAGGCTTCTCGAGCGCCTCCTCAATTGATTGTGTCCATAGGGGCACTGACGGTGCGATAGTGACAGGTACCACAGCGGAAACGTTGTATAACCAGCGTTGAATCAATGTCGCACATCTTGTCGCGGAGACTGGATTACGATCAACGATGCTAGTAACCACAATGACAGGTAGCCAGCTGAGAAGGAGTCCCAGAGCGAGTGAATGCGCCTTGGTATTGTCGCCGAGATCAGCGAAAGCTGTTACAACCGAGATGATGAATGCGATCAGGAACCAGATGATGCTTACAGCCACCGGCCATACTGCCTTGCGGCGCTGCAGCCGAAGCTGGTATGCCAGATTTGCCGTCAGAATGTGCAGTTGATGGCGCTGTGTCTCGTGGATTTCTTGGTCTTCAAGAAGCGGCCACAAGGTTCCTCTCAAGACCATCGTGTTCCGTAGAAAACGCTGCCTCTCCTCGTCCCTGGGTTTCGTTGGGAACTCGTACTGATTGATGCAGCTCAACACGTAGTATGCATCGGATGCTTGCTCCTGCACCTCCCGGCGCCGTGCGCGCGTGACAGCGTGGCACATCGTTGAATCAGGAAGATGTTGTATAGTGTCGTGGATAAGGTGGCCGCTGGGCCTCCGAACCAATTTAAGAATGCCTCCAGGTTGCGTCGCTTGCGATCGCTAAGAGACTCATAAGGCAGCTGGCTGAGCAATGCTACAGCTGGTAACACCCACGTAGTTAGAATCTGAAATGCTTCTATGACTGAGAGGAGTTCTGGTTCACTTCCACATGCTGCTTCACAGCCCTCGCGTGTCAATGTTAGAGGGCGTTCAGAATCGTCCCCTTCAAACCCGAGGAGCTTTCCGTGATATAGTAGATCAAAACCATACTCGTCGACTAAAGCTTGGATCGAATCGTTGGCGAGCAATTGCTGTATATTCTGCTTGCATTGGTCAAAGTCAGCGCTGAACGCTAGAGCTACAAGGCTGACCAAGGTCAGTGTCGTGAAAGCTGTCTGCATCGCAGCATGTCTAGTAGGTCGCAGTAGCAATGAGCTGCATTGTAGGTGATCGAGGCTTTTTGAGGCAGGCAGGTGGGCGTGGCGGCACAGACCCCTGTTCCTACCATCGTCCACCACAGATTGCACTGCCGCAATGAGCTTTGACTCGAAGCTGCGTGCCGCCTGCCCCAGCAGAAGTACCGTCTCCTCATTCGACATCTGTGATATACATCTCCGCAAATGCCTGAAACCTAAAGCCAGTTTCTTATCACAATACGAGATATACTCGATCAGGCTGGAGGCGCAGCAGTAGTTGACGCCTTCGGCGGCAGAGATCAGCCACCCCCTTACCTTCGCCGGCGCGGCGGCGTCAAGCGGTCTGGTTCGCACTGCAATGCATGGGCGCAAGTTCGTATCTCTTGCCTTGGCATCATCGTCCTGCAGAGGTGAAACGTCATCGTAATCTGCTCTTAGGCTTGAATCGATTCAAAGTTGATCAGCCTTACACATTCGATTCTCCCCATGGGGTACAGATACGCAGTTATCCTGTCTGGGTGTAGAACCGTCAGGCACCTATCGAAAGCGCTCAAGCGACTCAGACCAGCGTTCGAGTAGCGGACTTGTTGTGTGGGATGGAATGTCGACCGTGACGCTCAAGGGAGTAAACTTGAAAACACCCCGTGATCACGTGATCAAGTCGCATACTGCCAATTGGCGGGGAGGCGACAAGGTTGGGGGAAACAAGTGCTCCTCCAACCGCACCCCTCGATCCAGAAACATCTGTGCTGAACACCTATCCTTTGTATCTCCTTCTTCCACGAACCGCCCACTGAACAACTCACCCCTCCTCACACACTCGTTGCAGGCTCAATCACCAAGCCACGCCATCACGATCACCACACTCATACCAGGTCACCGCAATCCACCACTATGGCCGCCCAAAAACCCATAGCCCCTTCCCAAACCTGGTTCGACACCCTCCAAACGCACTTCGCGGACGTCCCAATCTCAGACGGCGGTATAGACACAGACAAATTCCTCTCCGCCGCCGAGTCCACCACCTCCCTCTTCGACCTGCTGGGCTCTGTCGCCTTCACCCCCGTGAAGACCGACATGACGGGCAACATCAAAAAGATCCGCACCGCCTACCTCGCCAACCCCACACAATCCACCACTCTACAATCCCTCTGCAAATACGAGTTGTCAACAGGGAAACATACCGCCACCGAAGGCCTCCTGTGGCTCGTCCGCGGACTGGATTTCACCGCACAAGCTTTACGGCAGGACCTCACACAGAACCCAACTATTCCAACAGCATCAGACGTATCAACAGCGCAGAAACCAAAAGCAGAGCTAGCAGAGTGTTTCCGCACAGCATACAAGGGCACGCTAGCCCCACACCACGGGTTCATGGTGAAGCCGATTTTCAGCGCGGCGATGAGCGCGACGCCGTACAGGAAAGATTTCTACGCGAAACTGGTCGGGAGCCAGGTGCCGCCGGAGAAGGCGCGAGAGGAAGTCGAAAGGTGGGTTGGGGCGCTGGAGGAACGGGTGGCGATTCTGAAAGGGTTTACGACGAGTAAGGAGGCGAAGTGGTGAGGATGGGACGGGGCTCTTGGTGCATTTTGTTCTTGGAGGTGTTCGTGAAGATGGTAAGAGCTGCGGAAAACCGGGGTCGTCGCGGGAGTACGGGGTGGACAGGACGAGGGGACGCATATTTGATGGTTAGAAGCAGCTTGTGGGAAGAAAGCCTTGATCTGGAACAGATCATGAAAAGTTGAGAGGGGCCAAAAAGTCGTCTGGCAAAAGAGAAACCTGCAACAGTGCGAGACCTTTCCTCAAGATCTGCTATATGCATGTCACGCCATTCCAATGCAACCAATCATCTTGCCACAGATACTCCCGTCCGACTTGGTGATATACTGTACACGTCTCTTCTCTCCATCCTCTACGGCTTTACCCCTACTCGCGCCGCCCAGTAGCAGCACCCAAGTGGCCAGCCTCCAAATTCTCCAGCTCCCTCGTCGAAGCATTCCTCCGTTCCAGTTGCTTGACCTCCTTCTCCCACTCCGCCTTCCTCTTCTCCAGTCGACCCGCCAGCACAGCCCTAGGCTTGTACCGATTCCACCAGCTCCACTGATCGTACTCTTCCAGCTCCTTCTCCGCTTTCGCCATCCTATACTCAAATGTCTGTTTCCGGCGCTGCAACAGCTCTTCCGGCTCCTCTTCGACATACCGGCTCTGCCTACCTGCTCTTTCATACGTTCACGCGCCTCCATATTGGGCTGCAGATCCAATCTCTGGTGCTCGTCTAGCACTACGTCCAGGCCGGCCTGCTCGAAGACAGCGGCAAAAGCTTCGACCACTTCTACCGCCGTGGCGCGCGTGTTGGGGTCGTTGCGCATAGCTTCATCCAACGCATCGCCGTAGTGCCGTGCCGCTTTCGTGCGCGCCTTCTGCTCCCTCATAAGCATGTTCACGACCGTCTTGCGTGACGCTGCGCCACGCAGCTGGGCGAGTAGCACAGTAATTTTGTTGTCGGCCGCGGTCCACACGCTGCGCACGGCCTGCTGGTCAATATCGAGTTTCGCTTCCGCCACTGCGTCATTCGCTACCCGGCCTTTGCGCTTGGCGGGGTAGTTGTGCTCGTCGATATTCAGCCATCGCGGGCTGTACCAGGGCTCGAGCACCGCCACTACGCGGCCAATGACCAAGTTCTGGCTGATCTGGCCATACCAGTTGCTGTCGCGGCTCTTCTCCCGGTCGTCGACGTCGCCTTCCACCCAGATATGGTTGTACTGCACAATGACTTCGGACGGGCCGTCAAAACCCGACAGGGGCGTGACGATGTCACCTGGCAGACCGACGACGCGTTTCACTGCGATTTTGGTCGGGTCGTGCGGCGTGGTGAAGACGACAATCTCGCCTCGTCTGATTGTGCCGTCCGGTGTGTACTTCATGCGGAAGAAGCCGAGGTTCTCCATGCCGAGCTTCTTGATGAGGAGCTTGTCTTTCGTCTCGGGCAGGTCGGGCGTGTTGTTCGGGTTGAGAAATGGAGACATGGAGCTGCCATTGGTGTGCATGACTTGGTAGGGAAAGTGGATGATCGCGACTGAGATTATGGGCAGGAACTTGAGGACGTTGCCTATGAACCGTCGGTATGGTGCTGGTATTTTGTGTATCTGGCGTGAAATGGCTCGGAAGGGTGCCCATATTCGTGCTTCACGAAAGTTCCTCCAGAGCTCTTTCCAGAGCTGTCGCATCTCTAATTGTTGTACTCTGCTCCATACTGATGCCTTGGGTCTGGCCTTGGGTATGGGCCTCGGTGTAGGAGGCACGTAGCTGCTTCTGACACGACTCTGCGTCTGAAATTGTCGTAGTGGCTTGTATGGTGAGCAATGTCGTAGAGCCAGCTGCAGCCCTCTTGATGCCGGAGGCATAGCTGCGATGTTCCAAGCAGGTCTCTCCCGGGGCAGGGCCCGCGTCCCTGATGCTACCGCATTGTGTCCCGACTATGCCAAGGTCGTCAGACTAGAGCCAATCTCTGTGGTGTTGCACTTGTCATAGCCAGTGTCTTGCTCCAGTCCTCACGGACGATCGAAAGCACATCGACGAGTCGTCCGTGTTCAGGACTTTGCTGGTGTTAAAGCCGGCAGACATACGTTGGAGAAACAGGAACAATTGCGTCAATCTGCACTTTTTTCTCCGCATCTCGGTTCTGCGGCTCTGCTGCCAGATGCATCGACAACGCCATCGGCTTACAACGAATTGGATGGCACGGGTATGCGCGTACATCCAAGGACCAAGCTTCGTCCGGCCAGACCTTTGCATTTGTAACGATAGCGGAACATCTTGCAGGTGTTAAGAATCTGCGAAATAAAACCACCTTCGATTCCGTAAACAAAACTCGGAAGGTGCAGAGCACGTAATTGGCGGACAGCGACGTCACACACTACCGGATACGCGAGGGAGTAGTATATTTTGACCATTCATGCTCTCATGACAACGAGCAATTCACCAAAAACTCGTCTTGCACAGTACGCCTCACACGTATCCAGCAGGCCATCCCAAACTAGCAACATGGCTACTGAATCGAATCTCGTCCTCTATACCGATGCTACTCCTAACGGCATCAAAATCACCATTGCCCTGGAAGAGCTCGGCATTCCTTACACGGTCAAGCATCTCGACATTTCGACGAATGCTCAGAAGGAGCAATGGTTTTTGGACATCAACCCTAACGGCAGGATTCCCGCCTTAACCGACAAATTGGAGGATGGCACACCCATAAACCTCTTCGAGGGCGGTAGTATCCTGCAGTATCTCGCTGAGCGGTATGACAAAGACCACAAGATCAGCTATCCGAGAGGCAGCAAGGAATACTTCGAGACCGCAAACTGGGTGTATTGGCAACACGGAGGTAAGGCCCATACATTAACCTAGCACCTCTTGATCTGGAACACCTACGCATCCCTGAAATAACAATGACTGATCTGATGCGACCATCGCAGGCCTGGGACCCATGCAAGGTCAGGCGAATCACTTCTTCCGATATGCGCCAGAAAAGATCAAGTATGGCATCGACCGGTACATCAACGAGTCTCGCCGGTTGTATCGTTGCCTGGACACGCAGCTCGGCAAGAGCAAGTCTGGCTTCATCGTTGGCGATCATGTAAGAAGCCGCGCCCAAGTCCTGAAGCGTCGTCCTCTGACACTGTTCCAGATCTCGCTGGCTGACTTTGCCTGTTACGGTTGGGTATACTGGGCTGGTTGGGCTGGTGTCGATATCGAGGAGTTCCCGAACGTCAAGGCCTGGGAGGCGATGATGACAGCTCGTCCTGCAATCAACAAGGGCAAGGATATTCCGAAAACGCTGAATGTCAAGGAAAAGATGAAAGATCCAAAGTTTGCCGAAGAGTATGCGAAGAAGGCGAGTGGGTGGATCATGAAGGGGATGGGTGATGATCAAAAATGAAGTAGATACATCGGCTGCATCTCAAAAGATGTCAGCTTTGACGTTATGAGGACATTCAGGCATCACAGCCGTCGTCCGGCATGTCGTCAAATATTGCTTGTACGTCTCGAACCAGGTGCCATGTTTTCATATATTTACCCAATTCGGTGCGGTGACTTGCCTCTGCACAGGCACATGCAACGAAAAGCCGTGGCGACAAAGCATAAGTTATTCATGGATCCCGAGGCCTTCCGCATATCACGCAAAGGATGAGATGAAGTCAATGACATGAAGAAATCAAGGTAAGCAAGAACAAACAATTTGAAGCAGGAAACCGCGACTCGCGCCAAGGCTCTGCCGCAGCCTTCTCCGAAATCTTGGCACACAGCTCCACCATTGCATGCGCTCAATCCTCCATCTTTGTGGCCTCAACTTTTCCCTCTGGAGACAACGAGCTTTCCTCGCTCCTTTCATCACATCACAAACCCTTCAGAGGCGCAGGATACCAACCTCTTTGCGACCCAACCCAACCACACACAATGGCTCCCACTCAGGTAAGTGCGCCGCACCGCTTTGCTGCCACCCACGACCTCTTGGAAAAATTGGTCAGAGCAGTAGGCTAAGGCATTTCTTTTCGTAGTCCTCGAAGAAAGGCGCGAAGACCAAGGTCACTAGCAAGGTATGTTCCATTCCTCCTTCACTCCTCCGCAGGCGCCCGGCTGACGTCTCGCGCAGTATACCATCAACTGCACGCAGCCCGTGTCCGACAAGATCTTCGACATCAGCGCGTTCGAAAAGTTCCTGCACGACCGCATCAAGGTCGAGGGCCGCACCGGCAACTTGGGCGATGATGTCGAGATCAAGCAGGTCGGCGATGGCAAGATTGAGGTTGTCACGCATATTCCATTTTCGGGACGGTATTTGAAGTACTTGTAAGTGCGCACCTAAAGAATAAGGCTTTCGAACGCTTGGGAAAGTTGTATCTGGAAGGACACGGGCTGACAACAGCGCAATACAGGACCAAGAAGTTCCTCAAGAAGCAGCAGCTCCGCGACTGGCTGCGCGTGGTCAGCACGAGCAAGGGTGTCTACGAGCTGCGGTTCTTCAACGTCGTGAACGAGGAGGGTGATGAGGATGACGAGTAGAACTCTGTCGCATCTGATCCTGATGATGATTGAGTACGGAATCTCGCTGATGTCCCTCTGGCCTCAATCGCTCTATCCAGGTAATGCTGTCGACTCATTGATTTGAGAGGACGGCATCGAAGGCTACAAGCACAGATCTGCCAGAACGAAGACGACTCGGCGATGAACGTGCTTCTCCAGGGAGTGTAACTACTACCTAAGTATGCACAAGCATAGATTCAATCAATGAGACAAATTTGTTGATGAATGTCCTGGTATGAGCACTGATGCGAAACGCAAATGAAGCCGCAGGCAAAGTGATAGCTCTTCCCCATGCAAAGAACACTTGAATGGCTCTTGGCCGAGTCAGTGAATTATTTCTTTCGGTTTGCACCGGATGTCTACTGCGTTGACTGGTATAAATAATTGTCTTGCCGACTCGGCTTCGTCTTCCTTTCCTTCTCTCCAGCATGAAAGAAGAGCTTGACAATGCGTTGTCATGCCTGCGTAGTATTACCTGCTTGCTGCCTGGTGGGACGAGATCGAGACTTTTGCATTCTTTTGGTCGGGGCGGTCTCTTGGGAAGTTGCTGAGTCTCTGTCTCATGTCTGCTATGTGAGCATTCGTTTCGCTCGCAATTGATGCCCTAACTTCCCGACGTCTTGGGCACTAGCATCTTCATACCCGCCTATACAACCATACTTGATACCGCATATTCTCAAGCTCAAGCGCATAGCTTAGTTTCTCCCCCTTCCCATTCTCCCCAACCCTGAACCACCGACTCTCTTCTCCAAACACCAGGTCCCACTTGCCCTTCGCGACTTCCATCAGGGTATGCTGCAACAAGAACTTCATAGGATACTTCTTTGTCTCGCCACTTTGCCCGACGCCTACCTGTGAGTAGCTCCCTGGACTATCGACCACCAACAGCTCACTCCCAACATGCATCCAATCGCTCAGATTCAACAACATTCCGGTGGTCTTCGCCCTGCTTGCACCGAATAGCTCGTTGAGCGTGAACATTATCGTCACCAGCCCCACGCCCCTCACCTTTGCCTGTAGGGCCTGGTCCCACGGATCCAAGACGTCCATTTGAACGAAGCTCATTTCTAGATTTGAGGGCTCGATGAGAGGTGCATTACTTGCCTTGGCTGTCGCACTTGCATAGGCAGACAGTGCAGGCGCTGTGGTCAGCGCGGTCTGTAACTTTGACACCACGCTCGACCAGTTGGCTATGTCGAGAAGGGTCACTGACAGCGGCGGCCGCGGTGTGGCGGTATGGCCAGAACCAGGAGCAGTGGTCGTGCTCGCGCACAGCGCCACGAGTTCCGCGCCTGCCCCGCCGCCTATGCAGAGAATTTGCCTTTGATTGCTGGTGGCTTCATCTAGGCCTGCAATGTGTGATGGCAGTGATGCGTCGGCATCTGCATTACGTGATGACAGCGACGACAGCGATGACAGACCGCCAGAGTGTGACAGGGAAGCGAACAGCTCCGCGTAACCCAATGCACGTGCGGCGCTCCAGCGCAGCGCATACGCATCCAAGTATTCGGGTTTGCTGAATGCAGGCACGAAGTCGCGGTTGTAGAGATGGCCTTTGACTGTCTGGATCTGCGCTTTGAGATCAGTGGGGTTGGGGCAGGGGAAGGCGCGGGTGAAGTGGTCTAGGATGAGTTGTTGGAGTTCGATCGGGAGCAGATTCTTCTCTTCCTTGACCTTGCTCGCACTGGTGACATTCTCGGATTTGCTTGCAGTAGTCTGGGGTTTGGCAGAGATCTGCTGCTTGCGTCGTGGAGCCATCCTCAACTCTCTTCCGATGACAGATAGCCTGGTGCTGCAGCGATGTTGTTGAGTCCGAGAAGCAGTCGTGCTGTTCGTAGCACGATGTACGTCAAACTTGCGTCGGTCAATTCGTCAACTGCAAGATCATGCACGTCGTTAGGTCTCAGCAGTCACAGGCATGTGATCTGTGCTGAACCGGTGAACCTCATCAAGACAATCGTCCCGATCAATTGTCGAGGCCAGATGTCGCCGTTGTCATTCAACCAATGACCTGCCGCCACGGTGCTGTGGCGGTATGGCGGTGTGGTGTCAAAAGGCTGGACCCATTTTGCGAAAGGAAACGATAAGATGCGGTGGAGTTGAACGGAGAAAGTGGAAAGTCACCAGGAACAGCGGACCCTGAATTTTCAGAGTGCAGGTGAGCGAGGATTCGTCGTCGCAGGATGACGCTAAGGTATGGCGTTCAAGGCGTTGTCAAGGGGATGCACGTTGGGCCCACCACCTCCAGAAATGTGCTGCAGTCGCTGATGGGTTTTCGCGATGAACAGATCCCAACTGCCTTGTTGAGCTTGTGTTTGACGACTTGGATGTCCTTTGAACCGAGATGACAGTGATCGACAGCGATATGCGCTCGTCAGAAATTTGACGAGATGCAAGGAGTTGAAGCAAAGGTAAAGCATGCTCATCTAAAACCTACATGGCCAGGATGAGCAGATAGTGAACTCGAGCTTTTCGGTTATGCTGCAACAGTAAAGTTGCTGCAGGAGGCCGCCTGTGGCCGTTTACCCCGAAAGGTCAACGCGCAGCACGCGTGGCGCCTTCTTGGAAAAAAGTATCACGCTCCAAAGGCATGGACGATGAAAAGAGGTTTACTCGATGGCAGCTTGATCGTGGTGACGATTTTTTCATGCCACAACCAAGTTTTCTCAGCAGTGAATTCTTGATTCTTCCATTCATCGAGTGGGCGACATTATTGCATTGCCCAGTGTTCGGAGATGGGATGTTCGATTATTCTGAGATGGTCTAATCTCTTCCGAGATTGGTTGATCATGGCTATGCCACCCGCCACACATCATCATGCTTGGCTAAGCACTGGGCATTTCTCATGCTGGCCGTACGAAGAATTTCGATGAAGATCTCTCATGTGTAACGCTGATTCTGGGATCGGATCAAGATGCAGGAAGCATTGATATGCAGCGAGCAGGGAGGGAGGTATGGTGATAGACTTTGCCGTTCCTGCATGCGACCACGAAATATGCACGATTCAATTCTCAAGCGGCTGCCTTGGCATCTATTACGAAGCTTTTAGGTGTAGTTAGGCGTGTTCCGGCTTAGCTCCTGACCTAGAGCCCCGCTAAAGAAGGCCTGACCAGCAGGTGACCACGCTGCATGCAGGTACCGTGCCATTCAGCCCGCAGCTCCCGAACTTGTGTGCTGCGCTGCTGCTTCGTGCTATCTGCAAGCAATTCTCCATCTCCTCGTTCGATACTACCAACTCAACCGCCTCTCATCCTCCCTCTCTCCTTCCCTCTCCATCACCCACCAACACCCGCCTTTTGGCTCCTGTTTGCAGAAGGACCTTGTTCGGGTCTCCTTCTGCCAGGTTGCCGTCCACTCCTTACCAAACATCTCCTCAACTACCGGGTCAGCAACGCCCCCAACGCTGACACGACGACACCCGGCAATAACGTCGAAACCGCCTCAGACCGTTTGCAAGAGAACGAACTGGAGCGACCTCTTCTACACCTCCTATACATTATTTCTATGTGGCTATATTGAAGAGTACTACTTCCTAAGTGTTAATGGTGGCCGCGTTCTGTTCGAAAAAGTCCAGCGTTCAACTAGACCTCCAACGGGTGCTGGATCACCTTGCCATAAGCACAGTTCTATTACTTGAGCAGAGCTCCAGAATCAGAGTCGACAATGGCGTCAATGTCAATTCCACCGCCGCCATTGCCGATATCAGTGCCCATCGAAGGCCCTGTGACGCCTCCAAGTCACGGCATCGCAGGATGCCTTCGCGGAATCCTAATACCGTGGAGCTTCCGCTATTCTCATTCAACCCTGGAATGAGCACAGCACAGACCACACACAGCGATGAAAATCTGCCGTCATCCGAGGATGAGGTAATTGCGAAGCGTACGCGGCCTGCACCCCTGCCAGACTTCTCATTCAATCCCGGTGCGGACCTGACTCCCGACCGCGAGCCCAGCCCAACGCATCCAGTGCTGCAAGAGATGCAGCTGAACCAGCAACGCGCTGTGCGATCAGCACGCCCAGCACCGCTTCCAGCGTTCACATTCGGAAGTGCCGTGGCTTCAGCTACTCCAAGTCCTACTCGGTCGACATTTGGAGATGCACCAGGCTCGGCTGGCCCTGGTCACAAACGACGAGGAAGCGAATTCGTAGGCGGTGGAAAAGAAGGGACACAACTGATCAGTACGAGTCCGGCAAAGAGTGATTACAGGCCACCTCCTGTTAGCGGCCAGCCTCGAGGTCACATGCATCGGAGATCGCAGGCTGTGTCGATATCAGACATCGACACGTCGGACCTGATCAAGGTACAAGCACTGTCGAAGTCCCGCTCAGGCTCGCAGCCAGGCACTCCTTCGGACGCTACTTTCCCGACTCCCAGGCAAAGTCCTCCCAGACACTCGATCTCGCATTCGCAATCGACACCATCATCGCCTAGACGCGAAAGCTTGAACATGCCCAGACCAAGGGTCGGATTCGCGGATAGGGTTGAGATGATACCCAGACCACTTTCCTTGATATCGTCCGAGACGGAAGGCAGCTGCTCCACGGTTCGTGGGCACTCGGTTACTGGTAGCATCATTTCGATCGCTAGCGGCTTGTCTGGTCCTCCCTCTGCCGTCAACTCTCCGACTAGAGCTCGGACCTTGGATGACAGCCCAACGAGACCACGACCACGCACTGCCGACCCAGCAACGCTGATGTCTTCGGCTAGTACCAGATCCGCACCAGCTGAGCTCGAGATACCTAAGAGGCCTCTTTCAGCTTCCGGTTCTCCTAGTGCGCCTCTGTCGGACAGCCCGCCGAGCAAGAAGAAGCATTTCTGGTTCAGTCCCACTCCAAGCGATGATCTGCCGACACCGACCGCGACCTCCTCACCTATGGTCATTCCGTCTACTCTTCCAGCTCCACACGAACAGCCAAGACCCAAGACTTCTCCGGAACGTACAGCTAGTGTGAAGAAGAAGAGGAAGTACAACACATGGACTTCTGGGATCTTCTCACGGAAAACAGCAAAGCGACAGTCCAAGAATGCCAAGCGGACACCAACACCACCTGCCCTGATGCGACGGGCTTCGGATAGGATAAATGATGTCTTCGACCAGGACGATACAGTAGTTCTCCGCTCCGCCTCTCCCATCGCACACCGGACTCGACCCAAATCAACACCAATGGCATTGACATCGCCTCCACCAATGATGCAGACACAGTCAGAGCCAATCATCGACCTCGACGCTGTCATGGCCGATGCTCCCGCAGTGACACCGTCTCGTGGTCCTACTGGTCGCATTGCCAAGCTTCACAGTAGCGAACGTCGTGGCCAAGTTGACGCATTTGGGTCGTTTCACAAACGTGCTGAGTCGGCACCTGACATGCAACCTGTCAACCGAGCTTCCTTCAATATCCATAGAATGGGTAGCAATACTTCTTTGACCGAAGATGTGTTTGATGAGGAAGAGGAGGACAACTTCTTGGCTGGCAAAGAGACCGATGTCGACGAAGCGAAAGATGTTGAGTCGATGGTCTCACCCATGGGTATGGAAGATCGTGTCGAGGAGGGTCTAGGACTTGCTCTTTCGACCGACGATGTTGTCATTGTTGATCCGGAAGGAGATTTTGATCCGAATCGCTCCTCAAACTCGACCATCGAGGCCTTGCCGAACGAGTTGAAGCGGCCGGCATCATCGCCCATGATCTTCTCCTACTCTATCCCACATTCTCAGTACGCGTCTTCGACAGAAGGCCGGACAACATCGGCCTCCATGGTCTCATCGCCAGATGCCGAGCATGTCTCGTTCGAAAGCTTTCCCCGAGGACCGCGCTATCTAGGCGAGCCAAATCCTGACTTCGTACTGCGGGCCTCAAACGAAGACCTGCCATCACTGTCGGATAGCCACTCAAGTGGTATGATTCCGCGAATGTCAAGCAGCGCAAATACACGTTCCTCAGTCGAGCAGCGAGCCCACTCTGTTTGCGTTCCTGGTACTTCAAGATCAAGTCAGCCTGCATGGAAGCGCGCTAGTCTCGCCAGCTTGAACCGCCTGATTCCCGGATCTGCCAACGGTAGCAAGCTCAAATTCGAGGCTGTTCCTGCGGAGCAGCAGAGTGTACAGAGTGAGACGGTCGAGAAGCGCAAAAGTCATCGACTGAGCAAGCTGATGAAATTCTGGCGGAGCAAGGAGAAGCTGACTGAGTGATGAACATATCCCAACTCCGACTCATGCGGGGATTCTTACGAAAATTGGACTTACGGCTGACCTCAAGGGTGGTTGATTCGTCTCTTAACGATTTATGGTGTTACTTTTTGGCGATGGATTACTACCGGACATGATCACAGACACATTCTCCTTTCATGCACAACATTTTCTTCGAGCGAAACGCAACATTGTGGCATGGCCCAATTCTTTTTTGGACAGGTACCTCATCTCATCATTATTGAGCTGGCGGCATAACGTCTACTGGCGGCATAACGTCTACTGGCGGCATAACGTCTACTGGCGGCATAACGTCTACTGGCGGCGTTCCACTCATCGTGCCCGTTCTACTCTGACGATTGAGATTCGATGGCGAACATGGCGACCCGTTGTGGTGGTTGCGAGAACGAGGAGCATACGAGGAGGCTTTTCGCTCGACTGCATAGGCAGGCCTTCCCGCTTCTTTGAATCGCAGCTTTTCGACCTGGCAGCTGATTCGGGTGGAGGACTCCTGCAAGTGAATACTACATAGCATCAAGTAGCTCGAGCACAGTGGAGGAGATCGGTCATTACTGCTTCGCTCCGTCTGTCAGTTGGTGGAAGGAACGCTTGTACTCAGTTTGAGTACTCGATTTGGAAGCAGTAATGAAATATGAAGTTATTGCAGCCACCACAGCTTCCGCACTCTGCTTCAATCGTCGAGGCAGCTTTTCCTTCTGTTCGCTTCATCTTGATCTCGCGAGATATTGCTGCTTGCTCGGGTAAGCCTAATGTATGACGCTTGGCAACCACCACACGACCACACTGCAAGCAAGCAAGCCTGTGATGTCAACGCGTCCGTTCACATCTTGGATTCAGCGCTCTCCCGAGGCCTGTTCATTCATCATGCACGCAGATGAGTCCGGATCTGCATCCAAGTCCACATGCTAGCGCCAGTTTTCATGCAGGACTGGACTGTCCAGGTCAACTGCGGACGGGCAAACTAGGCGTCCAAGTGCTGCTGCCTTGTCGCTAGCCCACACCGCCGGCAGTGCATGATGCTCGCCGCTCGTTGGCTGGTTCCGAAATGTGTGACAGATCAAAGTCGAAGATCATGCAGGCGTGTCTTGACAGCAACATCTGAACATCTAGCATGCGAGCGTCTAATATCAATTTCCGACTGGAATCCCGAGTCGTAGTGTCGCCAGGACCAGACTCTGATCTTATCTACCGGTCACTCCAGGTGCTCTGAACTCTCCAATCCAGCAGCATTGTGACAATGGCGCCGTCTTCGGATCACGTACCATATATCTTCAAGTACGTGAATTCCTGTGGCGAACGAGGTAAGTCTCTACTAAGTGGAGCAATAGATATAAAGATCCAGGTCCCGAACATGTGCTTAACGTGTTCTACCTGCAGCGCATGAGCGAAAGTGATCGTCAGCAAGTCATCCATGGGCTGTCTGAGAAGCCAGATGAGGATCTCGTGCAACGTCTGATTGTAGACGTGGCACAACCGCCTGCACCACGGAAGCTACAAGAAAAGAAGTGGATCAGAGACTACGTCCCGGGGCCCGATGTCATTCTAGCTATCGCGAAGGACGCAGTATCGACTGAGTCGAGAAAGGATGAGAATTCGTACACGAGTATCATCTTCGTGGACCGCGCGTGGGACTTAGGTAATGTGATAGCCACGCACTGGGAGACGGCAGAAGATGGCGAGACGAAGGCTCTGGCTGCGGTGCGTGTGCCGATGAGGAATGCTAACTTTCTGCTCACGGCTTGCGACAAGATCGAGGGCTTGACACTAGCTCGGTGTTTAGGATTAGATGCATACGAGCACTCGCGCGTGAACTTGTACGAGGACCTCAAGGGGCTGGACGAGATGCACATGTCTACCAGAATCGACCCGGACTTCCAATGGCCGAGTCATCTGCCAGCTTCAAGCTTGCAAAACAACAAGCCGACGATCATCTCACTGCGCCACCTGAGCGACGAAGCGATTTCGACGCTCAAGCAGCGGATCATGGAAGGCCAAGGCTCTGACAACATCGCAGACGATGTGATCATCCACAACTGGCAAGGTCCCGAGCCAACACGAAGAACGTTTCTCCGCGACATGTTGATCACAATGCAAATTAGATCTTCCGATCCGGAAGCACAGCTTTATGCTTTTTTTGTGGACTACATGCTCCACGGCGAGGAAGCAAGATCCCGTCAAATCCTTGCCGTTTCACGCTCAGACCGCTTAGTGAGAGATGAGTCCAGTGCTGTGGAGGTCCTCCCCGTCTTCACCGAACATTTCCTCCGCGTGTGGGATGCTGGAAAGATGCGTAAGGACGTCAGTGAAGAAGGGAAACTGGTCGATATTTGGAAGGTGGAGCATGTGGACGACTTAAACGCTTCTTCATTTGGTAGGGTGGCGCCCTCCTCCGATGCTCAGCGTCGTCGATGTCTTTGGATATGCTAACGCCGCTGCTGCTGAAGATCATGCGTTCAATGCTTGCCCTGTATTCTTCCTGCAGCCTTTCACGGCTGATCAAGAGCGTGAGATCCGCAAGCTCGTGTGCGGGATTGGGCAGTACGAGGAAGGCGAGGTAAGTCTTATTGGAGGTGTCATCGACCATAAGTGACAGCGATGACTGATCCCTGGTCCGAAACCGTCGCAAAAGCCCCTTCGCGAGCAGAGTCCCTACTGACACCCGCTTTCCCGCGGCCGGAAACAGGACTGGGGACATACCTTCACATGGTTCGGCTACATCTTCCCTCCATCCACCCTCTCAAGCGACAGCGAGGCCGCCACAATTCACACACTCGAGGACCTTCGAGACCAATGGGAAGCGAGCGATCCCTTCTCTCCTTTTTTCGATGCTGTCAAAGCTGGCCCAATCCGAATGCACCGGTATCCGTCGAACTTCATTGCTGTCGACGAGAAGATATTCGACAAGGAAGAGCCGAAGGTCTGGCTGGCCAGCTCGCTCGATTTCCATGGGGAGGATACTTCGGATTCTTTGGGATGGATTTATGGGCGGGTTGCACCGAGGGAGAGCTATAATTGCTGGTGCAAGTAAGTGCTAGCCTTTCACTTTGCAGAGGGAAGACACACAGTGGTGTTGACCTTTCCTGTGTAGTCTCGATATCGCGAATATAGGGCCCGAGGAACTCGTCGATGCACCAGCGAAGAAGTTGTGGTTGAGTGATCTCAAGGCGTATAGAGAGGAGGACTGGGATGGGGACCAGGACGAAGATGGTGTGTGGGAGGAGCAAGGTGATGGTTCAATGGAGTGGAGAGTCAAGGAGGACGAGGATGGCAGCCAAGACAGCAAGGACTGGGTTGTAGTCAGTTCGGCTGGAGTTGAAGACAATGGGCATGGAGTTGGAGACGAGTCCCGAGATGGGGCTGGTTCACAGGACCCAGGCCCTCGTAAAGGAGGGAACGCACCACGGAAGCTGTTGGGAGGACCGAGCGTGGCGGATTGATCGAAAGTTGTTGGAGATCACAGCAGCCAGAGACTCCGGAATGTGCGAAGCACGACGGACTGACTATATCGGCAGGTACGATTAGCTACACATTCGGTGATCATACCATCAACCTCGATGCACTTGAGCATGGCAATGGTTGAGGCGGTGCCGCTGTTCCAGACAGCTGGTATCTGAGAAGATCGACTGCCTCCACAACCTTGTGTGAATGTCGCCTGCGAATATCGAAAAGAGAGTAGATCGGTCATCATCGAGCTACACACCACGGTCTCCGTTTGCATATTGTACTATGAAAGGCCATTAGAATTCGGTCTGTCCTTGGCTAGCAGGACAGCCTTGTTCATCGCAGCGCATTCCGTGCTGCGTGTCATCAGGATTGGCAAGTGTCCCGCCAGGGTTCCTGGAATCCTTGAAGGAACACAGCATCAGGCGTCCGTTCCCAGCCATATGCAGCGCCCTGAGAATGCTTGATCTGCGTACCCCAGATCAGCTCGGGCAGCCTTATAAGGCACTTTCCGATATGCGTCGGTGCTGAGCACGTTCGTCGGAGGATGAAACAGGATACCAACTCGCGAAGGAATGCCCCATCGACTGCCATGCATAAAGGCAAAGAGGAGATGCGAGCAAAAGATGCCTCGCGTGGAGGACGAGATGTTTCTACAGCAGGCCTGGAACCTCTGCAAAACATATTTAGCACACGTGTCGAGTCGAGGTCAGCATACAAACTCGCCTTCCACTGACAAAGGATCGAACGAGAAGAGCCTCGTCGACTTGAAAGCAGAGCCCGGCCTCACCACGAACTCAAAAAACCCCGACCAAAAAGCATAATGACAGCTACAAACCCTCCCACACCTCCCCCTGATCATCGACAACAAGCCCTACACCGCAGACACCACCACCAAAACCCACACTCACTACTCCGCCAACCTCTCCGCTGACTACTGCACCTACACCTCCGCCACCCCGACCTCCGCCCAAGCCGCCGCCGCCTCCTCCTTCAAGGCCTTCCAAACATGGCGCAACACCACTCACATCCAGCGCCGCAGCATCCTCCAGAAGACCGCCGCTCTCCTCCGCGAGAACCAAGAAGAGTTCTCCCAGATCTACGTCACCGAAACCAACTGCGCCCCACTCTGGGCCGCCCTCAACATCCAATGGTCTGCAGCTCACATCGAGGAGATGGCTGGACGGATCACGTCCGTCATGTCCGGTGAACTCCCTCTGCTGCAACAGGACCCCAACATGGCGTTCGCCATGGTGTATAAGGTACCCATCGGACCCGTGCTGAGTATCCCGCCGTGGAATGCCGCCGTGTACCTCGCCTGTCGGGCCATTGATACGCCACTGGCGGTTGGCTGCACGGTTGTGTTGAAGGCAAGCGAGCAAGCGCCAAGGACGCAGCACTACCTTGCTTCTCTCTTCCATAAGGCAGGCCTGCCTCCGGGTGTGCTGAATGTAGTGCAAGCCGCTCGCGAGGATGGGGCGCGCGTCACGGAAGCGCTCATCGCGCATCCTGCGATTCGGAAGGTGGAGTTCATCGGTAGTGCGGCTGTTGGACGCTCGATTGGGGGCGCTGGCGGGGAAACACTTGAAGCCAGTGCTGATGGAGCTGGGTGGGAAGTCTGCGCTGATCGTGCTGGAGGACGCAGATTTAGAGGCTGCTGCTCGAGCGGCGGTCACAGGTGGGTATATCCATGGCGGGCAGGTTTGTTTTAGTACAGAGCGAGTGATCGTGCGGCGCGAGGTTGAGGCTGAGTTCGTAGAGGTGTTGAAGAAGGTTGCGGCGGCCTGGGAGCCGATGCCTGCTGTAGGGACCGCGGGTCCGCAGAGGACGGTGAAGTTGGTGAAGCAGGCTGTTGATGCAGGCGCGGAGATGGTGTACGGTGACGGAGGGTTGGTAGATGACACGAAGACTCGGCCAGTCATTCTGCGCAATGTGCCCAACGAGGCGGAGATTGCTGATGAGGAGTCCTTTGGGCCGGTGTTGGCGCTGTATACAGTCGACAGTGATGAGGAGGCGGTGCGCGTGGCAAATGATACGCAGTATGGTTTGGCTGGCGGAGTTTATGGGAGGGATGTGATCAGGGCGATGAGGGTCGCGAAGCAGCTGGAGGTTGGGCAGGCGCATGTAAATCATGCTATGGGGACGGGCCAGGATGAGGGTGAGTTGCTGACTTCTTCCCCAAGCAACCGTCGAGCTGACCCACGGCACAGCGACCATACCCGTTGGCGTGACCAAAGCCAGCGGCTTCGGCAGAGGGCAGAATGGCAATTTTGGGCTGGAAGAGTTCCTTCCGTTGAGGACTGTCACGGTATCCGAGATTCAGCTTGCGCCGGCAGTAGGTGGTGAGGCCAATGGTGAACATGCCAGTGGCGGGCATTGATGTAGGTAACTCCAAGATAGCGCATACTGCGGACACAAGGCACCAACCACAGCCTACTCTGTCCTGGCTTCCGATTCCCCTATTGAACACCACCAATGACTCGATCAACCATCAACCCACTGGCACCCAAGTAGTTCCTCGGATCACACAACTCAGCCAACTTCTTTTGGCCGATCCTCGAGCTCACCTCCTCATCCTCCCTCAACACCTCCAACAACGTCGTTTTCTGCTCTATCGCCTCTTTGCATGCCTTGTACACAATATCATGCCCCTTTTGCCTACCGACCTCCCTCCCCAGCTCCAGCATCACCGCCTCTCCCACGATCAACCCCTTCGTGCTCAACAAATTGCCCAACATCGCCTCCTCATTCACCACCAGCCCCCTTAGCACAAAACACGTCTGGTGTAGGCTGCCTACACACAGCACGAAACTGTCCGGCACGGCAACCCATTCTAAATGCCAGGGCCCGCTGGCGCGCTCGAAGTCGACGACCATGGCATCGAGGCCTAAACCGGCGTTCGCGCGCAGCACTTTGCTTGCTGCCAAAATGACCTCGCTGCTGATGGGATTGCGTTTCTGTGGCATAGTGGAGCTTGCGCCGCGGTGCGGGACGAAGGGCTCGGCGACCTCGGAGAGCTCGTTGGAGGACATGAGCATGATGTCGTAAGCGATTTTGGCGAGGGAGCGCCGACCAGGGCGAGGAAGTTCAAGATCTCGGCGATGGTGTCCCTGGTTGTGTGCCAGGTTATGGATGGGTCATAGAGATTGAGTTCGCGGGCGAGTTGGGCGCGGACCTGGAGGCCCGCTGAGGTAGTGCCAAGCGAGGCCAGCGTTCCGGCTGCGCCGCCGAATTGCACCAGCAGACAGCGCGGTTCGAGCTCATTGAGTCGTTGGAGGTGCCGTTGGATGGAGGAGAGATAAACGGCGCATTTGTAGCCGAATGTTACAGGAAGGGCGTGCTGGAGGTGGGTGCGGCCTGCCATGGGTGTGTTGCGGTGTTGTTTGGAGAGGGAAGTGAGGGTGGATGAGAGCTCATCTAGGTAGCGGCGAACAATCGTCAGACCAGACTTGATTTGCAGTATGGATGCACAGTCTTGGATGTCTTGGGTAGTGGCACCCCAGTGGATGTACTTGGCTGCTTCCGCGCGGGCGGCCAGTTCATCGTCGTTGAAAGGAATCCCCTCAGGAAACTTCGCCGCTTGTGCAGTGAGCTGCCTCAACAGTGGCAAGACAGGATAGCCGACGATCTCGGTCTCGGCCTCCAGCCGCTCATAGTCAATCTTGACCGTCTTCAACGCCTTGGTGATGATATCGCCAGCTTTAGGAGGTATCACGCCAACAGCAGATTCCGCTCGTGCCAGAGCGGCTTCCACATCGATCATGCGCTGCGTGTAAGCAGTGTCAGAGAAGACATCTCGGATCTCTGATGTACCGAAAAGGTTACGAAATAGCCTCGAGTCGAGAGCTGAGATCGCCATGATGACAGCAGAGCCGGCTAGCTAGTCGTTCGCGTATACCAGGCCGTCCAGAACGGGCAACACGTAAAGTGGCCTCCCAGAGATGAGTTGCCCAGTAGCTACCAGGTTCGTACTTACTACCTGGCAATGAACCTACCTTGGATAGAAACCCGAGCTCTGTGTCCCCGGTCTGTGGTCCTCTCGGTAGATTATGAGCCAACAGCGGCGTGTACTTAGTATCTTTCTGGTTCTGTCCTGGCGCCACTAGAATCTCCTCCTGCTGTCTCCTGAAAGAGTTGCTCCTTACTATGCGTTCACCAGTAGCGTCAGTGTACTTCGCCGTGTTCTCATATGCATTCCTCACTTTGCACGACTGGGATCGGATCATTCATAGCATCTTCTGTTTGCTCGGTGCCTCAGATCTCTAACATGTCGTCGAGTGACGTTTGGCCGAGGCCAGTGCCATGATGCCCGTACCCCAACCCGGGGTTGGGGGAGGCAGATCTCCGAAGGACCAGGAGTTGCTTTCATAACGGTTGGAGAAAGGCTTCTGAAGGTTTGCTCAACGCGTCGCGCAGGAGCACTTTCTTGTCCTTTCTGCTCAGCTGTGCCGGCTATGTGACACCGTGCCTGAAGTGTCGCACTTCGATTCACGATCAGGGTATCAGCAGCCAATTTGAGATGCGCATCGATGACAAGGTAAGGTCGGCAGCACCTGCGATGACAATGTAGGTATATTAGAATTGCTTCATTCCGATCTTCAGGTTCGTCATGCACAAAACATGAAAGGCACGTTGATCGTCAGGTGCTTGGGCTGGAACGCTACCTGGGTACTTACATGTCCAGTATAGACTTCCATACCAAGGCGCAGCAAGCTGAAAAGCCAGCCAAACAACTCCGTATGAGTACCTTAACCTTTCCATGATGTCGCGCAGATACCTGTGCAAGGCAGATTCGCTGTTGATCATGGTATATAATTCAACGCTGGCCCCGAGGTCTGTCTGGACAAAATACCCTTCTTATCGTTATGAGACTTCCGGAGCTCAACGCAGCCACCATGGTCGAAGGACTCCCTCAAGGCCACGCTGTACAAAGCACGATGCCCCAGCATAGCGAGACACCACCATCTGCAAACACGACGACACAAGACGTCAATGCAGGACCGTCCGCCATCACGATACCACCACAAGCGGATGCAGCGGTATCTGCAGGCGCGATGCCACCACAGAACACGAACACGACGACCTCTGTACATACGCCCCCACAGCCCACGGACACCGTGGGCTCTGCAAGCACGATGCCGCAACACACAATTGAGGTGACCTCTGCAGGTACGGCGACGGAGACAACGAGTCAGAAGAGAAGAGCCTCCCTATCTCGCACCCTTTGGACTGTCCTTGGGATGTTCTTCCTCGCTTGGGTCTTCGCAGAGGTCTTCTCGTCGGCCTATACCGTGCCGTTCATGGTCTACGAAGATGGCACCATAGTTCGGTCCAACTTTTCCCATGATTCACGGTCACTGGACTGCCGATTACGTCCTATCAAACTGGAGTCCTACGAGATGATCCATGTCTGCCGCTCGCCGTGGACGAATAGCAGACCAGTCAGCGATAAGAATCCCATCGTGCTCCAAGCCAGTGATGAAGACATGGCTCAGAGCTGGGCAATCTGGACCCACGAGCAGCGGCAGAAAGATGTGACAACCACATCATCACTCGAAGCAGCGCATGACGAGAACACCCCAACATCACCACTACAGAACACGAATACGTCACCATTACCATCACAGACTAGCACAGCTACACCAATGCTGCCACCGCCGCAGAATACAACGTCGACAGCGTCCACATTAGCGCAGAACACGACTCCAACATCGCTACCACTAGAGGAAACAATGTTATCACCACCACAAAATACAACAACACTGAGTTCATCAGCCGAATCACTGCAGACTACCACTTCCGCACCACTGCCCTTACAGCAAACGACATCAGTGCCGTCAATGCTATCTATAGTGATGGCGACAATGACCACGTCGGCGCCCCAAAAAATGGTGACCATCACATTGACACTGCAGGATACGCCTCCGGAATCGTGGCCTACGTGGCCATTCCGAGAAGAAGAGGAAGCCCGGGTGAAAGAGCTGGTAACGATACGCAGAGACCTGGAGACCATTAGAGGGTTTTTGGCCCTTTCATTGGCCTGTTTCTTCTTAATGTCCGGCATGTGTGCGATCATTATTTTCCTTAGACGTCAAAGCTCGGACGGTGCAGCCAGTCAGCAACAAGACCTCGAGAGCGGCAGACAACCGACTTCGTCCTCGGACTCGGCTGCCTCCGAAGAGGCTGGGGAAGAGGTAGTCTTCGAAGCAGATGACTCCGTTGACGACAGCGACTCGGTCGAGACGACGGAATCGGTGGAGACTGACATCTCAGAAGAGACGGAGAAGTTGCTTGCTGCTGAGCGAGCCGTCAGCGTGGCGAAGTAAAGTACAGCGATACGCAATGTGAATGAATGGCGCAAGGCTGGCCTTCTTTTCATCGGTTGTCTAACGTTCAACATCTCAACTGAATGTACTCGTGCGATTCACGAAGCTCGCAACTTTTTGCATCTGCTGGCAATGTCAAAAGACTCCACTGTACCAAATAGAGATGCAAACATGGATACTAGCCTGCCTTTCTGAGCGGAGTGTGGTAGTGGGATACAGGGGAGCGGGAATTTTCCGAGGACAACATCCTGCCCAGCTCCAATGAAGCGATCACGACCTTATGCGACTGCTGATGGCGTCGACAAGGCTCCGCTAAATCAGATGGAAATGCGACGGATGAAGCTAGACTGCCTTGTTGGGAGTTGGGCGAAGCAGTGCGGCGGAGGGAAGAGGGGGAAAGGGCATTTCCTGGCGCAGCGTCGCAATAGGTCACGACGCTGGTGGATTTGTCCATGACATCGCTGGGGATCCGCTGTATTAGATAGAAGTGCAGACTTGGAAGCCGGCCTGCCATGTTGGGAGCTGAATGGACCAGCGTGGCTGAGGGGAGGGGTGGAGCGGATACGTCTTGGTACCAACCTCTCAGCTGACCATCCGGAAGCCGCAATGCGGCTTGCGTCCTTTGTGTACCTGCATAAAGGCTCCGCAATATCGGATGAAAATGCACAGTAGGAAGCTGACTTGCCTTTTTGGGAGCTAGGCGGAGCGTGGTGGCGGAGTCGAGGGGTAGGGTGGAGCGGAAAGTTACCAGAATCAAGATCTCAGCTACCCAGGACTTCGCGTAACGTACTTGCTGATGACGTCAAAGGCACTTCAGCAAAACCAGACAGAAGTGCAAAGCGGGAAGCTGGCCTGCCGATTCGGACCAAGAATCAGTCGTCATTCTGGTACAATGCACCGGTTGCCCACCACCCAACATCGACTTTCACACGCTTGCCTCCCCGTTCACAACACCTATGAGGCTCTACTTGAATATCATCACTGACTCTCCCAGGCCAGCGTTTGGTCACGGCGCGGCCTCGTCCCCGCCGGGACAGCAGTCTCTCTGAAATGGCTCTGTCGAACAACGAATTTTGAGGTCCGTCAATTCTGCGAAAAAATGTTATGAGACTAAGCCCATTCAATAGCCATAGTCATGAAGTACTGCCATGATCAGGGGCAATCAGCTGGATCAAGCCGCCGTCGTGCTATCGCGTCTGGGAACAAGGGCCTACACGTCTTGGCGTTCTGTAAGGCGAAGACGCTGAGGGAAGGCCAGAGCGGGAATGTCCAGGACTACGGGAGCGAGACGAAGCGCAGAAATGACTGAGCTTGGAGTGTCAACGACGGAGCAACCCTCGATACTCTTGGTCGGTCCGCTGGACATGCAAGATCTTGTCATCCGGTTTTACGTAGGACCGAGCCTCAGCCGGTTGACAGCCAGGCAATCATGGAAGGTGCTGCTGGGTGAGACACCTGACGATCGTGGCGCCAGACAGTAGTTGTGATGGAAGGAGCGATCGTGTCGCGCGCCTGCTGGCTTTGCCAACTCAGCAGAGGGAGAGGGGAAGGTGCAGTCTAAGTGAAGACGTCATCCGGCTCGTGTAATGCTCCGCCAGAGCCGGTTGACCAGGTAGTTGAAGTGGAAGGTGTCAACCCCAGGTGGCCCCTGCTGCTTGTGATGCAGACATGCTGTAGGAAGAAGGTGCGATTGCCTTGTGCTCCTGCTGTCACTGCTTGCCTGGAGTGTTGAAAGGGCAGTAGCAAGTTAGTGACACGCTGTCATCCGGTTTTGTACAGAGTTCTGACCAGACCGGATGACAAGTAGTAAACAAGATTTATACGAGACCGGATGATCTAGGTGTTATCAAGACTTACATGAGACCGGATGACGCCCAATATAGCACTGCCCGTCGACAAGTACCAGCCCTTGTGAGCGTCTAGCGCTTTCTCGCACCAGCACATAGCGTTTTCTACGACATGAGGGACCTGTTCGTGGTCTCGGACCCGCTGGATTGCACGGACAAAGCATCTCGTACTGCGATGGATCGATGATGCGGTGAACATATATTTGCGCACGGTGCACAGGGTGTCAGCCTGTGGTGCAGCATACGTTGAATGTTGCTATCATCCATTTGCTGAACGCGCTGTTCTCTGCACCACGGAATGCGATGTCCAGCGTAGCGAGGATGAGATGCTTTGACACATGCATGAGTCTACGAGGAACGTTCATGGTAGGGTTCTCAACAAGCTGCCACACAGAAAAGGCCACAAGCAGAGTCAGCGAATTTTGAAGTATTTTCATTCATTGCAAATGACGAAGGCGCAACAGCCGAACCTCGAATAACGCCCTGCTCTCACTCAGTGAAAAGGTCGCTTTCGTACAGAAGAGCCTGATCACAGAGAATATGGCCGTTGCTCATCCGTGCACGAAGTCCTCAAAACCAGCTCCGAAGCTCGACAATCCCACAATAGTAACGCCGTCATGTACACATCAGATGATCACAAATCCTTTCCATGCATAAGCTGGTCGGAGCAGCATCATATCAAATCGTGCCCTCTCACGGCGGGAAGCCGACGCTATGCAAGCCCGTCAACCAGCTGCGAACGTTAGCATCGAGTTTCGCCTGTGATCGCAAGACCTCGCGGCGAAGCTCGTTGAGTTCGTCCTGCTGCTTCTGGTGTTGGTGAGCCAGCAGCTTCTCGTCATCCTCGACGGTCGAACTGCTGCGTTGTTGCTGGACTCGATCGAGGCTTTTCTGGTACAGGCACTCGACGCCGTTCTCATCATACTTGACTCGTTGCCGCAAACGACGAGTCGTTCGCTTCAGTGTTGACCTCTGTGGCGAGGATGTATTCACGACAACATTGTTATTGTCATTTGGACAGCGATCCTACCGCGTCCGACCACCAAGCACGCTGTTCTGGGCAACACCATTGCTGCCAACCCGACCACTGGTCTTGCGGACCTTGCCTCGCTCATCGGTTGACCGCCGCATAGGACTCTCGCGCTCCTTGATGGAGCCTCGCGTCTTTGTCAAGCCAGCCAGAGAACCATTGCCAGAGGCGTGCATGCCCGATGCACTTCGCCGAGGTGTCTTTGAGCGAGTATTGCCAGCGATGCTCGGTGATCGGCTTGGAGCACGAGAATCGGACATGCCGAGTTTCTTGTTGGGTGAGGATGTCTGCATCTGGTTTTCCGAGTCGACGTCATCGGTCCAGACATTATTGCCATCGGCATTGCCGAAGACCACGTCAGCGTCGCGGTCTTCATAGATGCCCATATCGCCCATATCGATGGTCTTGGTGGTGGTGGTCGTTGTCGTAGTGTAGCTGACAGAACGACCTTTGCCCTTGGCGCTGGTGGCGTTCGGGCTCCGGCTAGCAGATCTACGAGCGGCAAGACGCTGCAGGATGTACTCCTCATCCGAGTCCGTCAGCCCAGTGGTTGCTTCTACCGCCTTCTCGGTGTTGTTATTGACGCTGGCACGGAAGCCGGCTGAGGTGGATCGTGCATATGTATGACCTCGAGGATCCATACGAGCATACTTTCGTGGCTGACCTGGTGTTGGTGCTGGCAGGTTCTCGTCTTGTGCAGCGGTAGCATTCACATCGTTTCCATCGATCTCGCCAAGAGCAGCACGCTGGACCGAGCTTCGCTGCGGTGTGGCCATCTGATTGCCAGAGAATTGGCGCATGGGTGTCTTTGAACTCAGGCCACGTGGAGTGGATGGCTTCGCTTCCCTCTCATACTTGGCTTTAATGGTGTCTTCATACTGCCACTCTCGGAACGTGCCCTGGTTCATGTGCAGCCAATGCTGTTGAGGACCAACCACCATGCCAGGACGCATGAAGCGCATGAAAGCAATGACTTCGTTGGCTGTGAAGCCGTGACGGTAGATGAGGTAGGCTCCGATCAAGCAGCCTGTCCGACCAAGACCAGCCTTGCAGTGGACGGCAATAGCTTTGCGCCTGGAGATCTGGTCCGCTGCAAGCTTGATGAACTTTCGTACGATCGGTAGCTGCGGACATGTGCCGTCCTCGAAGATCATGTCAATATGTTGGATGCCGAGAGCAGTGAAGTATGACGGGCAGTACAGTTCGCTGTTGAGGCGAACTACCAGGCCAACATTGCGCTGGACGAAGTGTGTGAGGACATTCTTGAACGGCTGGCTGATCCGTGCGCCTGCAATCTCGGGTATGCACGACGGAAGCGTGGCATACGCGGGTGATGTGGGCGGAATCGGAGCGGTAGGCTCTGACTGAGGTGATGCGAAAGCGACAAACTGTGGCGAGACCCAATTGAAGTCACCCATATCGACTCGCTCGTAACGTTCATATCTGCGGTTGATCAGCACTGTTGTCGATCTAGGGTTGAACTGACTCACTCTTCAAGATTGAACTCCTTCAACTGGCACAAGTTCTCCTCCTTTGCCTTCCACACACCATAGACGATATCCTGGATGTTCAAGACAAAGTCTGCCTGACTGTACCCAGCATCTCTGAAGGGCATATAAGGAGGGTCTGCCTGCGCGATGGGCGCGAGCGCAAGATGTGGTGGCCATGCCTGAATCAAGACCATATAGCAAGCTACCAGACAGGCGGCATTTGCTCGACTGCGTGCATCTGCCCGGCTCCAGAATACGACGGCGCGATCGCTGTTGGCTGGGTCGCCAAGGATCTCATGGAAGTGTACAGCGAAGCGATACAAGTGTCCAACATGAAGCGGACCGAAGTCGTGGTGGAAGGCATTGTACAGAAGAGAGTCATCGATGGTGAAGTAGACGGGCGGAGGGCGCACTGCGACTGGTGTTGGGCCCGTTGTGGCTCTTGATGACTTCTTGTGAGGTGATCGCTTCGGTGCTGTAGGGTATGGGAACGGTGTGTTTTCGTTCGGAGCTTGGGTGTATGAAGCGAGGTAGAGTCGATCTGAGGAAAGATCAGCTGGGGCATGCTCACATGGAAGTCACTGTTTCTGGTCGCGCATACCTTGAATGTACTCAATGACCTGGCCGTAGCTTGTAGGCTGCGCCGTGAGGGACGGCATGGCGGCTTTGATAGTTGCGCGACTCTGGCCGAGATGCCTATGCTGACTCGCTTCGAGGACACTGAAAGCTGCTGTTGTCTTCCAAACTATTCGCACTGAGCCACCGACAAGTCACGCGAGCTCCCAGGACTGTTGCGTGCTGTGCTATACAAGCATACTGGTTTGTTTGGGTCGAAGAGAAAGGAGGAGCAGATGAAGAGGGCGAATTATCAGCAGCGATAATAGTTGAAGTGCGAATAGTAGCACTCGAACAGTAAGAATGAGGAGTGAGAGCGATGTGATGGGCGGTATGAACTGTTTCGGCTGCGGGTAATTACTTATGATCAAAATGATATAGCTTTCATCTCCATCATCCCGCATAAACATGGACCGGCGCCGGTTGCTATGCAACGCCCAAGGCTGCGGTCGACTAGCAACGAGCTAGCGAGGCTTCCCCCGAAATTCACCAAGATTCAAAGTCTTGGCAGATGACTTCACTTCAAAACACCATCCGTTACCACGGCCCCGGCCCCTGAAGCCTGGACCACGCCCAACCCTGGTCATCGGATGAGAGAGTGCGTCATCCTGAAACGACAGCCTTGGAAGCCAGTAAACCATCTCTCGGAGGCGAAGAGACAACCATGGCTGCCACAGAATTCCCTTGCACACTGACAATCGACATTCCGCTCCCAACACACCGCCTGGCCTCCTCTGCCCTTCGCGCTCTACAGGTCGATGCTGAGCTCTCTCCACTGGTCCGCCGGCAATTTTGCTTGACTCGTCCACCAGCCAGCCCTGAAGATGGCTTGACGAACGGCCATAAGCACTCGGACGACCAAGGCCTGAGCGACGAGCAGAACACTGTCCTCCGCACAGAGTACCGTGCCACGACTAACCGAATGCTCCGCGTCTCTGTGAACGGCTTCATGGAGAGTCTCGGCGTCGTGTTGCAGGTCATGGAGGAGTTGGACGTCGATGTTTTGGAGCCGCTGCTGCCGTCGGAAGTGCCATCGTGATGATTAGGTCTTCTTCATGGCTAGGGCACTTGTTCAGTGGTCCTGAACGACATGTTATGTTCACACGGGCTTGAGGTCGTTGCGTTCCAGTACTCCTCGGAGGCTATGAAGGGGTCCAAGGTCCACTGAGTTCGCAGTGGGAAGCATCACTTACTTTGTTCTGGCAGGGTGTGCGAGTCGCTGCGGTCATGCCCGAGTCTCTGATGCCAACAAATGGCCATGCACTTTTCGAGGTTGAGACACACAACACAGCCTACCTTAGCCGTGATTGACGACTACGCTCTCGGATCTGGACAGGCCTGCAAACCACCATCCCGAAGTGTTGCACTACAAGTCCGTCTGCCACGTTCAATGAGAACATCTCTTACATGCTGCCATGGACCAATCCATACAACCCCCATCAACCGCTACCGATACCGATACCAAACCATCGCGCACCCGCGACGCCGACCAAGACAAGCCCTCCCAGTCCGACAAGTCCCAGGCCGACAAGTTCCAGGCCGACCAGTCCCAGTCCGACAAGTCCCAGGCCGAACCCACAATGAATCCGCCACCTCTTCCGCCACAATACCAATGCACCACCAGATGGAAAGGCGCGAGATGCCAAGGCACTGGCCCGGACAGAAGCAAATGTCCTACCTGCCGATGGACAATCCACAGGAACGACACATATCGATAGATGCCAGGGCCGCGGTAGCGATATAGAAAGACGCCCTTCATTTCGGTGCACGACACGGTGCAGAGGCATGGTCTGGGCAATTTTGGCTGTGTTATTTCAGCTATTCGTGGTACGTCATGCACAGGCGGTGACACATGAGACATAGAAGGGCTGGATATCGAAGGGAGGGCTAAACACCCCGTTATCTGCTGGCTCACACTCAGCTACCTACGATAAACCAAGTGTGACCTATGGTTAGATGGGAAAAATATCGGGTTGATCTTCCCTCGCTACTATACAATCTATACGAACACCACCCACAAGATAAAGCGATCTTGCCCCCTCAACCAACATCTACATCTCCTTGAAGAGTTCCGACCAAGTACCCCTCTCCCTCGCCCTCTCCTTCTCCTTCGCCTTCTCCTTCCTCGACCGAGCCATTTCCCTAGCCAAGTCGTGCCCCAAGTCCCTCCTCTCCTTCTTCACCTTCTCCCTCTCTTTCAGCGCCTTCTCCTCCTCCCTCATCGCCTTATTCCCATACTTTATCCTAATCCTCATCTTGTTCTTGGCCTTCTCCCGCTTCTCTAGCTCTCTACTAAGCTTCCTCCTCTCCTTCCTTATCCTCTCGAACTCCGAGATCAAGTCCACCATCTTCCTCACTCCATTCGCCAACTCTCTCTGCTCTTCCACCTGGCCTCGCGCCTCCGCCCACTCCTGCACCATGCCCGCAGTGGCTGTGCCCTTAGCAAGCGCCTCATCAAGCGCCGCGCGCTTGTATGTGTCCGAGAGGGTGAGGTCGCCTAGCAGGTGTTTGAGGGTTTGCACGTTGCTACCGCTTCCGGCTGTGCTGTCGTCCATCCTTAACTCGGTGTGGTGGTGCCTTTCAATCACATGAGCGGCAGAGTCCTGTGATGGCGTCTCTACTGCAACAGCCTCATCATCATAGGGCGATGAAGACGGACTGCGGCTCTCGCGCTCTCGCCTCTCCCGCAGCGCCTGTAACCGTGCTCCGCGAGAAATCGTCTGATCCTGTCTGGCCCGGTCTTGAGACTGCTTTGGATCTGCTGCGGCGGCATTGATCCTTTCCCCTTCGCTAGACGGCTGCTCACTTTCTGGTACGGCATCAGGAGCTCGAGCCAACTGCTCCCGCTTGAGTGCTGCAGCCAGCTCTCCTGATTCGATCATGGCCTTCATGCGCTCCTTGCTGATGCCACTTTTCCTCAAGACTCTCTGAGCATGGCCTACAGGCATATCTCTCATACCGAGCATGCGCTGCCAGTTCTTGGGCAGGTCCGCCTTTCTGCTTGAGGGTTTACGATTCGGGTTGTCAGGATCGACCTGAGATGCGTAAGTGACAACGTAGCTCTGTGCAACGGGCAAGAGGGTGCGGATATGGACTGGAGTTTCGTCGTTCGGGACATCTTTGTTGCGCACACTGGTCGAGTCATCTGAATTGTCAACGGCGGTATGCAATTCGTCAGTCTCCCGGAGCCGATCCGCTTGTTCCAGCCCCTCCTGAATGTTGCTCGCAGGTTCAATATCTTCATTCGCGATGGTTGCGTTCGCATCACCATCACCATGTCTCTCCGTGGATGTCGACGTGCTGTTGGCTGTTGCTTGACCCGCCCCGGCATCGCGCTCGTCGGCTTCTTGTGGCGCTTTCGAGCCGTCACTGTTCGTTTTTGACTTACGCCTTTTGGTGCTCTTCCTGATACCGATGAAGTCAAGTGCAACGCCGCGCTCGCTGAGAACTCCGAACCTGTCCTTGATCAGCACAAGCTCCCCGTGAGCGAGTTTTTCGGTCGTCGTATCGTGGAATTCTTTCACGGGTGGACTCATGTTGTCCCCTGTCGTCCACCGTTGACGCTCTTCTGAGCTCTCCTCTGCATATGTATAATTTGGATCCACAGCAGTGCCTAACAGAACTAGCTGCTGGTTGTTGTTCCTGTGCCAGGCGTCGCGGAGTTGTTGTGGGTACCGATCCATTCGCAAGCTCGGATGATTAGGTACGTTTCTCACCGCCTGGTCATGGTAGAAGGCAATCATGTCGTCCGGCTGTACAATGTCGTTGGATCTTTGTCTTAAGCCATCCAGTGCTGAAGTAATGTCCGGCAACTCTGGCGCATCGAAGTCTATAGCGGCAAAGGGCGTGTCGGCAGCGTTCGTAGACGTTTGACCTGAGGTGTCGAACGAGACCGCAGGCTCAAGAGACAGTATGCCAGCCCGATCGCCCCATCCTCCTCCACCGCCTGTTACTCGGTGAATTCTTTGGCCATCGAACACATTCTTATATGTCTTCCTCGGCGTCTGCCAAGCGGCCGAACGCAGCATAGCATAGACATTGGAAAAAGGTAGTGATGTTGCGTCACCTGCCAGCTTCGTCGTCTGACGAACATCATCAACGGCTGCTTCCAGCTCCCTTGATGCTGGCTGCGACGTCCCATCGACTTCAATAGAACTGATGACATTACCCAGCGCTGATGTGATTGGTCGAAACTTCGTAAGGGGTGCAAGGCACAGGTCACCGAACAACTGACACGACTGGCGCACTGCGATGTCGACGGTCGTCAGCTGTGTCGCAGACGAGTGAGCCCAGCGATGCCCTGTATCGCAAGACCTGGACCATGTGATCCGTCGCAGTGTCGATGATTGACCATTGATGAAAAGCGTGTTTGCCATCGGCACAGCTAGTGAAGCGATTCCATTAAGTTCGAAGTCACCATTCGATGACAGACCTAGCGGTCCAGAACTGTAGCGGAACTTCAGTTGCGCAGCATCTCTGGCACTGTCTTGACGTTCTTGCCAAGTCATGTCCCTTGAAGAGCCAATGAAGTACGCCATACCCTCAAGGCCCTCCGCAAATACGGCGCTGGACTGCTGTGGGCCCGGCAGCTTGTCGACAACTCCGATAATTGCATTGAGTTCCGAAAAGGACTTGTGACTTTGACTCCACCTCAGGTATTCAGGTGTGAGACATTCCTCGCCTCCAGTCTCGCCAGAATGATTCAAGGCCGGGTACCCGTCTTCATTAAGCTTCATGTGCCAGAGCCTTGGAAACAGCCTCTTCATGACACTCTCGAGGAAACTCTGGGTAGTACCCTGAGAGCTTGACATATCCTCCTGCAGCAGGCTAGCGAGCCTTGGCGTGATCATCAAAAGTGCCGTATCAAGATGAGTTGTAGCACTTCTCCACTCAAATGTCGGAAGAAGATCAACTATGCGTCGTACTTCGCTGCGTTCGGATATTGGATCTGCCTTGCGGGTATATATCATGCCTATGTGCCGCGTAAGCAGATCTAGGGACGGCGGGTCCCCTTTGGGGTGGCCAGCTGATCGTGCTTGGGCGCGACTAAACAGGGCCGCATTGCCGACGCCATCCTCGTTGATTTCGGAGTCGGTGGCATATGTGCGCTTAGCAGCCGCCGTGATGAGCTTTCGGCTTCGAAGACATGTTCGGGGGCATCTTGCATTGATGTAGAGCGAGCTGATGCAGCTCGCTCGTACAAGCATAGATGCACGAGCACGGAGTTGAGCAGTACAGACGAGATCTCGCCTGGAGTAATCGACCTTTCCCTCACAGATAGCTTCCTAGCTCAATGAGGTGACCTAGCGACTGCCTAAATGGCTGCGGTGCAGAGAACTGACTGTGAAATATAGAGGACTATCCAAAGCTTGGAGTAGGAGACAGAAATCAGGGAGAACGTGAGTTGAAAATGCTCAAATTTCAGCACGAATTCGAGTCCCAAAAGCTCTCAATCCATGCCGACTGCGCCTCCGATCCCTAAAAAGAAAGTCTGATGAAAGCACGCAATCAAAACAGAAATGTAGGAACATGCGAAGGTGACGCCTTCCATATTGAAAACGAGGCAACTGACTTTCAGCGCTAGCCGCTTTTGGCTGAGCTCGACCGAACGGCGCCAGCGACGCGATGACTGCATGGGTCGAGCTCATGGACAAGAAGCGATATGTGCTGGATGTGACGACCTGTTGGCTCACGACGGGGTCTGTGAATCGCTGCTTGGGTTTATATATAGCATCGTCGCACTTGTGATTTGCTCTACTACAGTACTAGACTACCGTACACCAATAAGTGGGAATACAAATGCTAACACAAAACTTGCACATATAGAAAAGTGGTAGCCTGTAATCTGCTACATTTCATCCGTGCCCTCTTGGGCCAGGTTACATCTCCTACCGCATCTCAACCTTGAAGAACAAGTCGCCCACAGAGTTCTTCATTGTAGGGGTGACTTTCGCTCGGGACTTCGGCGACAACTGCTGATCACCGAAGCCTGTTCCTGCTGAGTCCGTAGAGTACACACTTTCATACATCGTTTCGCCTCTTCTGCCCTTCATGAGTGGTGAAGGAGGTGTTAGTGGTGGAACTGGAATAGAGCCTCGACTTGTTCCAAGCCCTAGCCCACTGGGCGCACCATCGCGCAAGGTTGCTCGACTGGGTGGGACAGGGAAGTCGAGCGAGTATTGCGACGCAAGACCATCAGAGGAGGTGCTGTCTGTGGCATTGCCGATCACCGCGGCACTTGGCAGGGCTACAGAACTGCGTCGGCTGGGTCGAATGCCCTTGGGAACTGGCATGAAGGAGCTCGGTGAGAAAGGTCGATTGGAGTTGAGTTGGAGGGGGCGCGGCGCCAGTGGCGAGGGTTCGCCTCGGTATAATGACTGTTCGTTCGATTCTGGTGCGGCGATGAAAGGAGCGCTGATGTTGTAGGTTGGCGTCAAGACCTCCCTCTTTGGCGGACCCCTTGGGGACATGAGAGCTTTGAAAGGGTTGGTCGACTTCTTCTGCAGCTTATTGCGCTTTGGTGAGGTTGCCACGCCGCTAGGCTCAAGCGATAGACGGGAGCTCTGATTTGGTCCCGCAGTCGCCGCGCTGGCTGCAAGTGCACCAGCGATACTGTTCTGTACTGGTGGTTCGCTGTTGAAAGGCGCAAATTGTCCATTGTCGTAAGTGGGCGTGAGCGAGAGAGCATTGGATTTAGTCCCGGTATCGCCAGAATCCACAGACGCAGAAGGAGTGTGGCCGGGCTTAAGCTGAAGCGGCTGTGGCATGTTCTTCGGCCTGTCTGACCAGGTTATAGTTGTCGCCCTTGCTCTGGTCGCGACTCCAGCCTGAGTCGGTTGCTGCTCGAGATCATCATCAAAGATGGTGGAAATGCTATCACGCCGGTATCTCTCTGGCCCAAGCTCTTTGCCGAATTCTGGCCACGATAGTCGATCTTTTGGACTCGCGAATGGGTTCCCTGTGGGCATGTACTTCAGCATGCCCTTCTCTGAAGAAAAGCTGCCTCGAGGCCTTGCCTTATCAGTCACGGCAACGCCGATGGCTTCTGGCTTGATGCTCATGCGCCAGAAGCTGCGGCGTTTGTTTGGAGAAACGACAGTGTTCGGCGAAGTGCTCATAGCTGGTCTGCTTCTTCGGTCTGGGATGTCTGCTATTGCGTCCTCTTTCGCTGAACCTGTCTTGGTTTGCTTTGCGCGCTGCCTTCGTCTGCAGAATATGAATATGACTGCAACAATAATGACAGCAGCAACGCCAGTGCCCGCCGCAATACCAGCAACCTGAGCCATTGACAAGCCCTGCGAACTTCCTGTTTGCTCCGGCACAAAACTTGACCCGTTCGAAGTCATGGTCGGAGTCGCAGTTGGGGCTGATGGTGTCGCCATCATCATGACTTCCATCGTGACTGACATGCCGTCTCCGGAAATGACCATGGAGGTAGATCTGCCTCCAGCCTCAATACCTGTCGCCGCTGGAGTCGCCTGCGCCGGCGGGTTTGTTGCAGCTGTAGGTGCCACACTCTGAATTGTTGGCACAGCGTTCTGAACTGTAGGCGCTTGCGGAGTTGCTGGCCTGATTGTCGCATTGATTACGGATGCGGTATTCGGGACCGCGTTGTCGACATCTTCGCAAACTCTGTAGGCGGACAATAGTACGGTATTATTGACCTCATTGGAGCAGTATGATGCGACACACTGTAGCGATGCCTCGCCTAGAGTCTGACCGGACACTGTCTGAGTGACACAAAGAAGGTCGAGATTGGAAGTGGCCGCGCATGTCGTGTCGTGATAATTCTTGAGAACGAATTGTAGTATACATGAATATGCGCAAGAGGGTACGTCGTCAATAACCTTGTCGGGAAGGCATACTTGATTCTGGCGAATTCCCAGTCGGTCAGGGACCGCCTGAGCTCGTCGTTTGTTCGTAGTCTTCATGTGCTTGCATTGCTCGACACGTGGGTTAGGAATGGGTGCTGTTGCTGCATCGACAAAACCCTGTTGGGCACGGACATTGAACAAGTGCAAAAACGACAGTGAGAGTTCACGGGATGACTGAAGGGGCGAAAGTAAAGTGAGAGAGGCATAAAGTCGTAGAAAAAACACGGAGCAGGGACACCACACGACTCAAACCGTAGCTATGGAGGCGTCGTTCAGTGATGACGGGACGTTGCCCAGAATGCTGCCGGGAACAGGCGCTATGGGACATCAGACAAGCCATTGAATCAGATTCATCACCGTCTCAAGTTTTTGGGAAGAGAAAGTAGCCAGGTGTTAAAGGGCATGAAACGATTGAAGCCTCAAGGTAGCTCGGACAGTCAAGAGGCGAGAAGGAAGAGTGTCAGAAGCTCGTCTCCCTGGTCTCGGCGGCTGGTAGTCGCGCTCTTCGGGCTTGGCGGCTCTTGACCATCGCTGAAGTATCGATCACTGTGGATGCTCATACGTACGTCGAGCTCTGCTCACGTACAGCTCCTCCTTCTTACGGCATTAGAGGTTGGTGTAGTGAATGTGCTTACTAGTCTCGTCAAGATGCATCAAATGCGGCTGGTCAAGGAAAGACTTTGATTGTTGGTCGTCAAGTATGCTGTTTGACACCGGCTTGCCGCACTTGCCGGACTCGATCTGTGCTACTGTTGTCGCCGTGAGATGTGCTATGCGCGCAGAGGCTGATCTTCAAACTACAGAAATTTCGCGTACCCAGGCTGAAGTCGCCGCACGGTCCCGGGATTGAGATGCAACTGACGAAATCTTACGAAGCACGGATGATGCCTTCCCCGGATCTGCTGCCACGTTTCACAGTCACCCAGCAAGTAGCCAAGAGAGTCAAATGAGAGAAGCAAGTTGTTTCATTATGCTGGATTAGGATTTGTAGTACTACCCACGTGCTCTAATGTCCATATTGCGCCTGTAAAACTCGCAAGTCAAGCTCCATGAGTGCCTTGTACCAATCCTCTGATCCATCACATCAAGCAAGGTTCTCAAAAATCGCTTAGTAGTACTGTGGCACTATGCCCGTAAGCGTGTGTTTGCGGGTACATATTCGGCTGCCTCGAAGTCCGGGTGACGGCGTTGGCAGGGGGGTATCGATGTGAGAAGTCCGGCGCCTGCGTATGAGCGCGGCTTTGAATTAATACTGAAGGGTAGGGCGACCTTCGTAAGAGATTGGGTATCGTTCCGGTCGGATCCGCTGCATGTTTGATGAAGAGCGCGCTTAGTACTTGAGAATGATGTACCTGAGATCAAAACGTCAGCGATATGTCCAGATTCTTATGCGAACTGAAGCAACTTACAGAGCATGGATGATACCGGGAATGTAACCCAGAATGGTCAACAGGATGTTGATGAAGAAGTCGGCATTGCAACCTCTCTCAAGGAAGACACCGAGAGGAGGAAGAACGATGGCAAGGATGATCTTGCAGATATCGCTGGCGGTGAAAGGCATGGCTGCGGTATGTGGTGTGGATGGAAAGAGTGTGAGACTCGAATTACTGTGTCTTGGATGAGAAGGAAGTGCTTCTTGCGTACTGTTCTTTACTGGTGGGACAGAGGGTAGAAGAAGAGATTGGGATGTCAGGAAATGGCTGGGCGGCTTAATAAGAACGTGATGACTCTCGCCCGTGTTTCTCCCATCGTCACTTCCCAGCATCTCCGTCCCGTCGCTGCAGTGACGTAGCCTAACCTGAACCTGAACTTGAAATCCTGCACGCCACAACCGACCGTAATGCGAACGCCCAATCAAACAGGCCGCCTAGCCTTCAGGCGTCGTCAGCTCATCATCTCATTTGATCATCTGAGATTGCCAGCCACAACTTGTGGCGGTGCGGCCCTGGACTTTTGGATCGATAGCTTGCGGCGCCTGCCTGGTCGACGCCTTGTTTCAACCCTACCTTTCCGCGTATTTTCGCATACTTCTCTTAACGTTCTCATAGCATTGATGCCTGGTCTCAGTACCTGACCAAGCCACATGATCTTTGAAAAGACGACGCGGCATTCTCGGAGGCGATGCATGCGCCTGACTGACGCCCAAATCCGCCCCAAGTCAGACGGCCGGGTGTTGGAGTCATGTCGTCTGACCTACCTTACCACTAGCGAATATCCTAGGGAGAGAGGCGCATCTGAACAATGGAGATGCTCAGTAAAGCACGACATGCGCTTAGCCCGGCTGCATCCGACTGTGGTATTGTGCTTGCTGTATCCAGCCGCTCCGTCCAGGTAAGGTAAACATACAGTTGCAAGATGATTACTACTACTTGCTCCTTCGTCCAGACTTCTCCAGACTGGGCGTTGCTTCCTTGGTCTTAGGCCTCTTGAAAGACAGTCCTTCAATGATTTTCGATTCTCATCTGATTAGCAGCGTCTGATGCAACTCAGTCGCCAAACTACAGGTAGTCGTTCCGCGACTGATCGGCTTCATCATGCCCAAAGCAACGCCACAGTGACAATCCAAGCGGTACTTCGTATATCATGTACCTTGAAATAGACGTACACCCACACAAAAGGATTTGTGCTCCACGTCGACCACACTGCCGTGGTGTCCGGAAAGCATTTCCCGATCCTTGCGCGTCTTGAGACTTGGCAGGAACCGCCCAGGAAAAGTTCAAGAATATTCTGAAACAAATTCGTTGGTTTTTGCGCAACACGTCATACCTCCAATCCGAAAGACGTACGTCTACCTCATCGCTGTGAGACTGTGGCAATGGCTTTTTACGACAACCACATAGGTATGTCTAGCATCAGCAACTTAGACTCCGGCACTGCCGAGCCCTTCCCGATTCTTGTCCTCTAAGAGGAGGTCTTTTAGCCGAGAAAGTGGTGCCTCGATCGTGGTAGCTTCCCACGTGTGTCCCACACCTTCCTCTACGAGCAATTCGGCTTCTGGACCTCTTGCCCATCTCACAACGTGCTGCGGCAGGACCCTGAACCCATACCTCCCCGCAAAATGTTATCTCTCACAGGTTTGTCGTCCTTTGTTCGAGTGATCGTATGCTATTGCTGCTTCTCGCGAGAAGGCATCTCACTCTGAGCACTCTCATGCCCTGTCGCACATAGGATTTCCTCGCCATGTCGACCATCACCCTCTCTCCCGCAGCGCCACTCACACACACGCACTCAACGCAGCCTCCCACACCACCACTGAGTCGGCACTCTTCTCGACCATCCTACTTCCGCTCTCTGTCCTCCACCGCTTCGATACCACAATCCAGGACCAACAAGCCCCGCCTCTATCTCGGTCTTTATCCTCGAGGCAGCGGCACCTCTTCCTTCCAAAGTCCTTCCAATTGCGACTCCTTCCACTGGGCCCTTGTCGTGGGACCGCAAACCTTCTCGAAGAAAGACCCAGGCACAAGATACCACGTTGCACACTCCGATGAGTCTGGTCGAGCATTCCTGTATGAAGAGAGCGACTTGCTTGGCAGTGCAACGAATATCCCACTATGCAGGATCACTCTGGCAAAGGTGAAAGATCCCGCGCGGCTGACCACACTCCTCCGCTCACTACCATCACCAAACTCAGGCCCTTCGGAGACATGCCTGTCGTGGGCCAGGTCTGCATTTCAAACTCTCGTGGCCGATGATTCATGTCTTTCCTCATACCTCAAACCAGAAGCCTGGGAGAACGTCGAGGCTAGGGCAAGGAGTTACTACAAGCGAAAGAGGGGCATGCGCAGATTCACCGAGACTGGTGACGGCGTGGTGTGGGACCCGGAAAGTGTTGCGACGTGGAACTTCTGGGAAAATCGTGAGACATGTGCCTGAGACTATCCCTGCCGTGGAACTGAAGACACACGCTTCGATTTGTGAGGCACATCACAGTAGGACGAGGAGAGCAAGATCAACAAGTCTTGTCCGCGACGGCAGTCAGAGAAAGGATATGTCTATGAACACTACAACGCCGTCCGCATGCCTATCGTCGACTGCTCGAACCACCTCTGACTGGGCAGATATAGGCCCTCATTGTCATCGCTGTGCTACGTTCAGAGGGAGAACAGTGCAGGGTAGCAGCTCACCGATAGAGATTTGTCTGAGAGGTCTGTGCGGGACGATGGAGGCATATGATAAAGGGCATCGAGACAGCTCGCCCTACCTGTTAGCAGTCGCTGCTGACAAGGCATGGCAATGGCGGGTTTCCCTGATCGCCCTTTCTGCGCGTATGAAAGGAGAAGAAATAACCAAAGGCATGGCACATGCTTATACTTCGTAAAAAGAGCAAGGATCCGTGGCAAGCCGACACCAGCGCTTCACTGCCTCTGGGCCGGTGGCAGTCACTGTTCGTTGCGCAACTCGGAGTCAGTCACTGACTGCCTACTGGTCTTCACTTGAAGAGACATGAGCGAAAAGTGGCTGGATTGAAGTCATCCTTCCTACTTCAGAATCAGGGTATCACGAAGACAGGGGTAGTCGAGATAGGAATGATACCACCGTGTGAATGAACAACCCTATTTGTTTGATCAAAAATCAAAGGAGTAGTCCCAGCATGCAGCGAATCGAGTAAGTAGATAGATGGCTCTATTAGTGGGTATCTGGTTATGTTCCCATTCGATCGAGGCAAACACATTTACCACCGAAAAAGCAAACGCCTTGCTGTCCCCCCCAAGAGCACCGTAGACATCCGAGAAGACCTTCCGGTGTCGAAGTCACTCATCAGTGACCTGAACCATCTGATCCGAGTGAGCAGCCGCAAAACGCTAGACGCCGTAATACCAGCCATTGCGATGTCCGTTGTTTCCATCATAGAGTTGCTCCCATATTTGCTTCTCCGTCTCGCGTGCCAGATATGTACTCGCTTCAACCCTTTGACGCATTGCAGGATGTCTTTAGATCACCGTAAATACTACAGGCCTCTCAACATCACAGTTCGCTCGCCCTCCAGCTTGGCCGTATTCCGATCCTTGTCCGCTTGCCGTGCATCCGCCAGTCCTTCGCAGGTATGACTCTCCAACATCCGGTGCTTCCCACAGAAACGCTTCGCGCAGTATCCGCAGTCTCCCACTATCGGTTGTGCGGGGGCATTGCAGCCGTCCTTGCTACATCGTGGCTTGCGAGACTTCTTCGCTGGTGTGCCCGATCGGGGTGTTGAGGCTGCAGTGGCGGGTGTGGATGTGCCTGAATCGGCTGTTGACTTGTTATCAGTGGCAACGATAGCCTCGGTGGTGGTAGGAGAGGTACTCCGTCGTGCGGAGGGTGGGTCGAGCGAGAGGGTGGCGCCGGATGTGAGCTTCAGTTCGGCGACTGTCGACGCAGGCGATAGTGGCTTCGAGTCCATAAGCAGCCGTGCGTTTGAGTCAACGGTAGTGTCTGCCTTGAGGAAATTGAGGAGGTTCGCCACTGTATGTGTTGGGAGGATGTTGAGCTTGATTGCTACGGGAGCATTGTTAGCATCTGCTGTGTGGCCATGCAGTGCATCGCCGGCGGGAGACTCACTCTTGCCGTCGGAGATCACGACGTTGATGGCGATGTTGTTGGGCGATAGCTCCTTGTTGGAGGTTTGTGACGAGACGGAGTTGCTACGGGAAGGCATGATGGCGAGGTAGAGGTAGGTAGGTGTGTGGCGAGGGAGTGGTACGTAGAGAGCGATTTGTAATGGAAGCGTAGTATAGTATGGCGAACTTGTGTCAGGCAGTGGACTCGTGATCGGATGGAGAGGATGATGTGTTGCGCAGATTGGGGTCAGAGATAGGCGCGGTCGGGGTAAATAGTGAGAGGTCGGTGGGATGGCTTGTTTGTAGATTGCAGTAGATAAAGGATTCTTTGTAAAGGTACTTAAAGGGCAGGTAGGAGTAACTGTGAATGAGGTTGGTAGTGAAGGCAGCAGTCGAGTCCAAGTGAATGGGAAGAGAAGGAAAGTGTCACTCGGCTCAGGTCAGGTCAACCACTTGCCAGGCACAAGGGCTGTGAGTCGTGATGGAAGGGCGAGGAAGGGTCTCGTATGCCGTGGTTGTGACGAGGCGGGCTTGTGGATAGGCTTGTTAATGGGCGTTTCCTCGGCGTCAGGACCTTGCCAGGTGGTGATGACGAGACTCTGGTGCAGTGGATAAGCTCTAATAAGGGTCAAGACACGGAAGTGAGGCTTTTGACCTCTTATCCAGCGAAGCTGACCCGAATGTCTGCTTTCTGAGTTGTACGGATATGTCTTGCGGCGATCCTTCGTTGGATCGTACAGCAGACGAGAGTTGTTGAAGCCGAGTCAGCCTCAGCGATGAGCCGATTTCCGTGGATCGAAGAGTGTCCGTGATGTTGAGGTGGTCCGGTGATACCGCGAGGCAGTGCAGGGTACTCGAACCGCCTAATGAGACCGCCAGTAGGCACCCCTGACCGCTTAATCGGCCTCCTATCATCGGCCTGGTCGCGCCTTGATTCCATGCCGTCCGCTGCATACAAAGGACAACAAGCACTTTGGATCAGCGCTCACTACTGCGAAAGCGCCCAACACAAAGCCGTCAGTCACAACAGAGAATGCATTCTCTTTGTCACCAGGTCTGGACTTGACGTCTGAGCGCTGGCTAGACTTGTCACCGCTCAGACGCGCGAAAGCTGGGCTCAGCACTGGGCAAACGGCTTCGTCACTCAAGAATCCGGAGCTCCAAGCACGGCTGTACGGACGCCCGAAAACAGCAACCTCAACCTCTTGCGGTCTTGTGCATCCCTACCTGGGTACCCGAACTGAAACCTTGCAAAGGATACATTTCCAACCTCGTGTCAAACAACGCAATCTTCCGAGTGCTGGATATTCCAGATCTGGGACTGTTGGACTGTACGCCGTTATCTTGTTGAAACGCCCCTCGAGATTGGCTGGGACGGCCAGGTCATGTGCCTCTGCTTGCTGGCACGTCGATACTAGTAGTAACTGCATGCCACATGCTTCCACCAAGATCATGGCAATCACATGCGATTCCGGACGTCGATCGTTGAACGCCATCACGTGAAGGTTCCTACAGTCGAGTCTTCATCAGTCGCTGCTCACTACTAAGCTCAGCGCCACACACTATGCTCTGAGAGGACCTCGAGCCCAGTCCAATTCGCCACCACCGTCGTCAACAATTCGGATTCACTCAAGGAGCTTGACACGTGCGGCGAACAGTGAATACCCCCGAAGCTGGACGAGCAATTGAGTGACTGCTCCGGGTTCACGCCAATTTTCACCTGCTTGCAGAGGTATAAGTAGTTGTGGTGCCCTCATCTTCACGCTCGTCTTCTTTGCACAAGAACTCCGGCGATCTGGGTCCGATGGCATTGCCATGTCAATATAGCACTTGCTGCTATGTGATGGGGTGAGTCTGCCTCAAGGATCGTCAGTCGTGTGATGGTCCTCTGTTCCAGTAACCTCTCTATTGGACCTGTTCATGTCTTCATCGAGTAGAACTAGGTCTCTATGTGGCCGCCTTTCCCTCATCGTACATCGTGGGTATCAATCATGCTCCGTCGGTTCCAGTCCCAGCATCCAAATAATCCTCCCTCTCCGCAGCCTCATACTCCTGCACCGCCCCCAACACCACCTCCTTCGCCTCATCAAACTCCCCCAACCCCTCCGCAAACGGCGCCTCTTTCTTATACTGCTCCAAATACGCATTCCTCTTCCGCATCTTATCATACTGCGTCATAATTCTCCTGAACAGCGTCGCTATACTGGTATGATTCGCGAGCATCAGCCCACTCACACGATTCGTGTTCTGCAAATATGGTGATTTCTTGGTCAACGCGACTTGAATCGAGGCGGGACCCCAGGGGATGAAATTCGCCATTTTGCGCTCCCGTATGCGGAGGAGGGATTTGTGCACGTCGGTGGGATCGGCTTCGCCTTGGATGATGTTGAGGATGGAGAGGTAGCAGGAGGATTTGGAGGGCACGATGCTGACCATTCGGTTCTTGGGCTGCAGCAATCTGCGCATGACGTCCAAGACGGTGGTTTTGCGGACTGTGCGCGCCTGCTCGACGTTATCGCCTGTGAAGGGCGTGTAGGCGGTCATTAGGAAGTGGCAGCGCGGCGTCGGGATGAGGGAGGCGATGATGCCGACGAGGTCGTTGTGCATGTAGCCGGGTAGCGGAGGGTGGTTGTGGATGCGGACATGACGGTGGAGACCAGCTGGTTGGTTTGCTGAAAGGAGGGTTCTTGCACTCGTAGGCGTTCGCTGGCAATGCGGCTGAGGGCGCCATTGTCGAGCACGACGACGCTGTCGGCGTTTTGTGTGAGTCGGCGCAGAGCGAGGAGGCTGTTGTAGGGATTGACGACTACGTCGCCGCCGGTGTTGGTGTCGGGGAAGACGCTGTAGGTCTGGATGATTTTCTTTGGGAAGCGGTCGTTCATCCGCTCGAGGAGGTAGCTGCCCAGTCCTGAGCCCGTGCCGCCTGCTATTGAGTGTAGTAGCATGAAGCCTTCCAGGGAGTCGCTGCCGTCTGCTTCTCGATCAATCATGTCGAATATCTCCTCCTGCACCCTCTCTCCCGCACTATACCCCGCCGCCCAGTTGTTGCCCGCACCGGATCCCTGCTCTCCAACGAAGAAGTTCTCTGGATTGTATATGTTCTTGTACGGACCCGTCTGTATGGCGTTCACTACTCTCGGCTCTAAATCGACAAGGATGGCGCGGGGTATGTAACGAGTGTCGTCAGACTGGTAGAAGAAGACATCTTTGCGGTCGCCGATCGACACTGACGGGTCAGAAGCGAAGTCCTCAAGGTTGCCGTCGCGCGAAATGCCGTGCTCTACGCAGAGCTGCTGCCAAAATTGCGCGCCGATGTTGTTGCCGCATTGGCCGGCCTGGATGGTTATGATCTCTCGCGGCATTTTCAGTGCATCTTTGAGTAGTGTACAGGTCAGGCGCAGAGATCTCACTTAGGCCAGAGTGTCCGTCGGGCAGTAGTGTGCTGTTGTATCTTGGTGCGGAAGTGGTCGCGATAATTTGGAGGGGTTGTGCCAATGAACTCGTCTAAAACGCGCTGCTTTGGAGGTGACGCGACTCACACGGAAATACGACAACGCTAAATCCTGGGGAATGCTTTCGTTTCGATTCTACCCAGATATGCTTCCTCTCTGCTTCTATGCGCTTTCCCGTATATTGCGTGCAATAACTTCATCGTCGCTGGCATAATCATCGGCTGCGACAAGCCCAATCTTTGACGCCAATGAGGCTATGTGTCCAAGGATCGTGACACGCTCGCTCTCCTCTTCAGCGCCGCCTCATCCAGCTTCAACGCCTGCTTCACTGTTTCCGGGAACTTCTTCATGAATCTTCCGCCGAATATGAAGATCAGACACCACAACCAGACCGTTGTCATCCACTGCCTCAGTGTGACGCGTGCCAGTTTCTGCTTCTCTGAGTCCCAATTGTTCGCGATCTCGTTGAACATCTTTGGATCGTCCGTAATGACTCCATCAAAGTCCTGCTGAATGCACCATCTCATCAGGTTGGCATCATTGACTGTCCAGGACAATATAGGTCTGCCGCTGGCTTTGACGTCCCTGATCCAGCGCTTGCCGGTAAGAGGAGCGAGTATCGCACGTTGTAGCATATTGAAGGAGACATTGGGCGCCTGCAGGTATTGCCGTGACATATCGGTGGAGAAAGTAATGTGTGTAATCGCGAAGTCAGGTAAGTATTTCCGACACAAGGGCAGGAACTTTGCGGCCCAGACGCCGAGGACTATTCTCTGCTCCCATGCCTTTGCTGGGTGGGGTGCTGCTGCAATTGTTTCCGCGATGAGGCGCATCACTTTGTCGGCATCATTGTCCAGTTTGATGTCCAGGAGTAGCCAAATATGTGATTGCGCGGGTTGCGCCAGGTACTCAAGAAGTTCACTTAGTCGTGGCATTGGCTGCGGAGGCTCGCGAATGGTTCGTAGAGCCGAGATGTCGTCCCATGTGCAATCAACGACTTTATCTTTGCGGTTGAAACAGCGCTTGAGATCTGGGTCCTGGAAGAAATACGGTCAGCTGTGGCAGCCGACTTGAGATTCCGGCACAACTTACGTGGCATAGCACAACCACATCGTCCTTAGTAAGATGGATGTCAGTCTCCAGCGCATGTGTCCCCGCCGCCACTGCCTCCGCGAAGGATTTCATAGTATTCTCCGGCCATGCTGCTTTGTATCCTCTATGTGATATCGTCTGGGGAAGCCGGCGACCCTTCGTATCCTGGCGAGCTCGTATCCATGTCGCTTGTAGCAAGTCAGCCAACTGTGTTGCTCGTGCGAGAGATCTCGTTCAACAAGGCAATTCTCGGGGACTGTAAGCGAATGCGCTTTACCTTCTGGTATATTAATCAACGATCTGCTTGGCAGGATGTCGTCTGAGTCTATTACTTCGGTCTTGGAACCATTTTGTGGCAGAAGAGGCTTCTTCTCCTCTGGTGAGGCAAGAAAACCTGGCATGTTGAAATACTTGTCGACTTTGTGAGCAATCCCAAAGGATGACAACTTCTTCCCCTCAAGACGTCTATGATGTGGACCGGAAACGCGACGCCATCCGCACCAACTCAATTCGCCCGTTGGCCACGCGGACAAGTAACTTCCAACACTGCTACCGCGTGGGAAGTAGGCACTGCGAAGCATGCAAGGGTCGAGCGATGTAAGTAGTAAGCTCGTCAGCAGAGGGTACCGTTCAGCCCACTTAAGCCCGCCTTTCGTTCGCAATCGTAACCTAATGAGCAGTTGGTTGTGACGTTCCGAGGTTCCAGAAGACCTGGAGAGTCCGGCGTTACCGAAGGTCAGTTGATGGCCTTGAAAGAAGCGCCATCCCGCGAATTAGGCGCATGAATCAAGCAACAACAAGCCACACATTCCTCGTGGGCCATCTCGTGGCTCCGCACTGGCCGAATGAGCATGAAATGGCTTGCATCGAGAGTTCGAATCTGGCTCAAAACACGGCAGAGAGACGTCAGATGCAGCAAGAGGCGGCGAAAGCGTTGCTCGATGTGGGCAAAGGGAGAATCGGAGACCCTGGATTGGGGTTTAGCTGGAGCCTCGAACGTCGGATGTGCTTCTTTCCGTTTCAGCGATGCATGAAAATTGCATTGCAGGAACGAGGAAAGTGCATGTCAAAATTTGTGACAGGTACTCTTTTCGATCCAGCTGTCAAGAATACCTAGGTAAGAAGCTGCTATTGACGAGCGTTTGCCGTTGGCCTAGGCATAGTGGGTATCGTCAAGCAGACACCTTCAGATATTCCGGTCCTGCCTGAACCGCAACGACGGGCAAGCACTGTATGAAACAAGATGCCGTTTGGAGCTTAGACGTTTATGCGAGACTTCTCCGTTCCAAGGTTCCCAAGACGAGACGTCGTTTCTCCTACACATCTCTCGCGAAGTAATCCATCGCGGCAAGTCACGTCACATTTCGTCGCGAAGACAGATCGCGACCAAAGGTCTCAGCTTTTCAGGCTGCGCTCGTACACATTCCTACAACTTTTGGATATCTGAGTTATCTCGTTCCATCAAAATGCCTCAAAGCCTGGCCTGCTTCTGCCCATCCGAGCGTAGTCACTTCTGAGCACCCATATCCACGACGCAGCGAATGCAGTCACCTGCGTGCATGTCATGGAAGGCATCGTTGATCTTGTCGAGTGGTTGACGGTGGGTGATGAATTCATCGACCTTCAGTTTGCCATCTTGCCAGTCCTTGACAAGACCTGGTAGCTGTGTGCGGCCCTTGACACCACCGAAGGCACAACCTTTCCAGACGCGTCCAGTGACGAGTTGGAAGGGTCGTGTTGAAATCTCAGCACCAGCCGGCGCAACACCAATGATGATCGACTGGCCCCATCCTTTGTGGCAGGCCTCGAGTGCTGCTCGCATTACCTGGACGTTGCCTGTGCAGTCAAAGGTATAGTCGCATCCACCATCCGTCATCTCAATCAGCTTCTCCTGCACCGACTGCTTGCCCAGCTTAGTCGGGTTGACAAAGTCAGTCGCACCAAACTTCTTGCCCCATTCCTCTTTCTTGTCATTCACATCCACAACGATGATCTTGCCCGCGCCATTCTTGACCGCGCCCTGGATGACCGACAGACCAACGCACCCTGCTCCAAAGACGGCAACATTGCTGCCCTTCTCGACCTGCGCAGTGATCACAGCAGCACCGTAACCCGTGGTGATGCCGCATCCAAGCAAGCAGGTACGATCCATGGCCGCGGACTTATCGATGGCTACAACCGAGATGTCGGCGACGACGGTGTATTGCGAGAAGGTGGAGGTGCCCATGAAGTGGAGGAGGTCCTTGCCCTTGCACTTGAAGCGCGAGGTGCCGTCTGGCATGACGCCTTTGCCTTGCGTGGCTCGGATCTTGCCGCACAGGTTGGTCTTGCCGGACTTGCAGAATTTGCATTCTTTGCATTCCGGGGTGCTGGCTGAAGTTAGTCTTGGGTCTCGGTGGATTCGAGGCATAGCTGACTAGAGGGCGACAACGTAGTCGCCTGGCTTGACCGAGGTCACGCCTTCGCCAACAGACTCGACGATGCCAGCTCCCTCGTGTCCCAGGACGATTGGGAAAGCGCCCTCAGGATCCTTGCCGGAGAGCGTATATGCATCTGCCATATGATCAATACTCTTCCACTTCTCTGCAAAGCTTGCGGCCTACCAGTATGGCAGACTCCAGTGTAGTGGATCTGAATGCGGACTTCGTGCTCTTTGGGAGGTGCCACTTCGATATCTTCGATGGTGAGGTCCTTGCCGGCTTCCCACGCAACGGCGGCCTAAGAGCGTGGTGAGAAACGTAGTTATTGAGTCGAGCGCATTGCACAAACCTTGCAGGTGATAGTCTAAAGATTCTTGATCAGCTTATGCTCGGGATGATGGACTATACGCCTGGCTCACCTTTCCTACGGTATCTGAAGACATCGTTATTTCGTTCTGATCAGATGTTTAGCAGCAATGATATTTCTTGAATGAAATGGAAGAAGTCACAGTCACGAACGCGCTCACCGGAAAAGTGATGTATAGCAAAGCGTCAGTAGTGGGGGAAATAATTTCCAGTGGTGTTCATGAGGGGCTCAGAGTGATCTCCAATGATATCAGGACCGTATTGAGCACGAGAGTTCCGGGCACCGGTAGCAAACCCGATAATGGTCCCTTCTCGAGTTCCCGCACGAAAACGCGCCGAAGATTGCGGGTTTGGAATTGCCAGTGCACAGAGACAAGTGGCCGTGGGGCTTGCGGATGATGGTGAGGTTCTCGTTATGTGGAGCAGCGGCAGTCTGGATCGTCTTGCTCAATTCGGAGATCCGGAGCGACTTCGACAAGCAATCTGAAGCGCGTTCGTGTTGCGCTTCCATACTTCATGCTCCAAACCTGGACAGTCAGCGCGTCGCAGCTTATTTTGCTACGCGGTACATCGTAAGACTATACGTGATAGGGTTCGTTGGTCTTTGTGCAGGCTTGGAAGACACCGAGCGAATGCCTTACAAAGGTGCCGCCTTCGTGAGTCTCACACGCAAGTTCTGCCTACGTCGACAGCTGTATCTGCAGAGGGACGAAGTCTATGGTATCCAGATCGGACGAGGGAAGCCGTCGTCTTGGCCAGATGGGCATAAGGCCGCCTGTCACTGCAGTCATTTTTCGAATTGCCTCTACCAGAGTCCTCTGACGTCCGCGCAAGATTTCGTATGGCGAGGCGGATGCACAGGAGTTGGAAGACCTCAATTGTTGTACATGGGAAGAGCTGTTAAGAACCGGATATCAGACAGCGAAACTGCCCACTACCGGCCTCCTGCGCCTCCTTGCATCGCAAGAGCGTTCTGCTCCTGGAACCGCGCTCCTATCCGTTCGCCTGCTTTCGTTTTTTTATCAACACATCGGAACACGCAGCCTTCTTCTCGGGCGATGAGCGACTTGGTTGTGAAGTCGTTGACACAGTCGTCGAAACACCGCTGGACGAGGGTGGCGTATGTCTGGGCGTCCCTGGTCAGTGCTGGACACGGTGCTGCAGGGACGGGAAGCGTACACCCATGAACTCCTTCATCTGCTTTGCCTCCAGTCGCCTCTGTAGCTCCTGCTGCTCTTTGGGGTTCAAGCTGTGATTCTGCGTCAGTGCTAGTCTGCGTTCTTGACATAGCTTCCTACCCATCCATGATGCTGCTCGAGAGAGTGGTCTGTTGGCTAGAATGCTATGTGATCTGCTGCGAAGAAGATGATTGCGCGTTCGGAGCCGGGCTGACCACACAATTGTGACGACTAAGATGGATGGTGAAATTGTGAGATTGATAGCTCGCCCGAAGATGTCTCGCGACCAGAAAAGTTGCGGCCATGCATTCGAAATTCCTTCGGCTAAGCTTCTGCACTCGGTCTATCTCACGAGCCAATCACGACGCGACAGCAAACATCGCTTTTGAACCGTCATGATCTCAGTTTCCACATCGCTTTTTCTTTACCGTTGTTCAGAGCAGTACGTTCTATGCATCTGCTTCTCATTCGACATGGAGAGACAGAGCATAATGTCGCTGGCCTTCTGGCCGGCGTGACGGACTCAAAGTTGACTAACCATGGCGTATTGCAAACACAACGGCTGGGCAAATTCCTGACCACAAATCGAAAGCTGCACTTCACGCAGATCTTCACTTCAGACTTGCAGCGAGCATGGATGACCGGCGATGAGGTTAGAAAAGCCCAGCAAGCGGAGTATGGCACATCCAAAGCGGTCACAGAAGTGGTCAAGCTCGAATTGCTCCGAGAGCAGGACTTTGGGTCCCTTGAACTTGTTCCTTGGGCATCAAAACGAGACGATGACCCTCTGACGGTCAAGGTGCCGAGCGACACAGATCCGGACTTTAAGCCAAAGGAGACCAAGGAGCAAATGCGCAAGCGGGCTGATACATTTTTGGACGACTACTTCTCCCCATTACTGGCCGTGGACTCGGAGGAAGAGACCGTGGCAATCGTCTCGCATGGACTGTTCCTCTCAGCACTCTGGCGTGCTTTGCTGAGTCGCTTCACGACCAGCAGCATCACACTTGGACCCGAAATTGGCCCGCAATCACCTGGTCGGCCTCTCGAATATATTGGAGCTTGGTCAAACACTGGCTACTTGGAGCTAGAGGTCAATGGTCAGAAGCGTGATGTATCAAGTGACGATGGCGCATCCAGTGCGCCTGAGTACAAGGACCACTCGCTGAAGGTCCTTGCCATCAATCGCCGAGATCACCTCAACAACCTGAAAAGGACGCGAGGTGTTGGCTCAGCCACGCACGATCCACGGCAACAGTCGATCGCCGGCTTCTTTAAACGACCCAAGACGTGACAGCATGCCTGCCAACTCAGTATATCGCCCCGGTCGAAGGGTATTCTCGAAAATGGCAGACGGCTCATGACTCAGGGGTCTCTAACAAAGGTCACAGCCAGTCGAGAGCTAGTCACGCACTTTTCTGGGGCGACGTTAACGGCCAGCCTGTTTCAGACGGCACAATTTCACAAGATCAACATTCTGTAAGTCAGTGACACCCTTTCCCTTTCTTGAACCGCCTCGATCTCAAGGATGAAACACAATTTCACAGACCTGATCTGAATTCCAAAATACTGTGGACCAATAAATTGTAACCAACTGCTGTCTGACACAACTCGACTCTGCTTTTATCTTGCTGGTTTCACTCTGTGGGCACTAAGCTGACGATGGCGAAAAGTAAAAGGCTGAACCTGTGTTGCTCTGGCGATGAAGCGGACAATACCATGATGGGAAGAACACCGTCCAGCGATCCTATAATTTCATCATCGGGATGCTCGAAGATGCACAGCCTCAAACATACTGCTGTGGCAGAACTGTCCGTAATGGATCGCCCCGTCGACCAGCAACAAATGCTATTGTGACATGGCGAGTAGCTGCTGATCCCACCATTGGTTGTGTAGTAGAGAACGACCATGCAGGCGAGGACCTCGACGACTACTTATACCTTGTTACCAACTTCAACGACCGAAGCAACCCGAGAACGATCACTTCACTGACTCAGGCAAGGGGTAGTCACTGTTCTTTGCATGACTTCAAGTCTGCTCCTGCTTCGGTTTGGTTCATGTCATTGAATGTGGCCTCTGATCCTGATCTGATACGGAGCTTGATACATCTATATTATAGGGGTGGTGGCCATCTGTAAGCCGAGCTCCAATGCGTCATGCGCTTTGTCAGTTATTCCCAAACGGAATATCCGAGTTCGTCTTCGCATCCGCCACCTTGTCCAGCATGCCGTCGTCCTGCTGAGGCACACCGACGTCATTGGCCACCTGGTTCACCTCTGTTCGCCGCCGTCAGCATTATGAGCTTACTCAACTTGCAGCAACAGCAGACGACGGGAGGCGAAGCAGGAGCACATTTTTATACAACAGCCACTGTCCGCTGAGCATGATGCACCGATGGCTGGGACGTGCCAGCTGAGTCGGAGGCAGATGAGGAAAGAGACACTCACTGTCGTTGACATCTCCATCGGCCTTCCCCTCGACCTGGTTGCCTGGCTGGGCGTCCTTGTTGAGCTTGTCGTTGAGCTTCTGCTCGACTTTGCCCATAATGTTCGACATCTTTCAGGAGTTGGTCGGGTATTCGAACCGGGTGGGTGGTGCTAGGAGTTCTGAACGTGTGGGGAGATGACAGGCTAATTCTACAGTATCTCGTGGCTATTGTTGTGGTTCGAAGAGCAGTTGCTCAGACCGGGCACAGGCAGTACTTATACACCCACCGCTGCGTGCAACCTTGGATCTCAATCCCTACCAAGCCTCTCGTGCTTGAAGCTTGACATTGCTTGACCAGAAAGCTTATGATACCCAAAATCAGGTTTCGCCTGATGAACTTCTGCAAAGATGCGTCATGAACCCTCAAAGAGGGAACTTTGTGATCGAGTTACCATATAGATCGATGCATGAGGTGGTACGTAAGCCCTAACAAACTCGGATTCTTGCTGCACGTCAGTGGAAAGGCAAACCTGCATGCCCGAAGTATACCATAACCTCTTGCCGTAGAATGGAAGTTTCTTGGTATCAACACCACATACCTACCTCTGCCTCCGATGCTAGTCACTGCTCCTACTGCAAGACTTGCAGATGAACGTAGAGCATGGCACACTAGTCGCTCCTCCTGAGGCCTTTCCTTAAGAGATGGCAAACACCAGAACGAACACGAGTACCTGGACTCAAACCAGGATCCTCGAGACCTGCACCGATCCCATGCCAACGCGGTGAGTAGGTGAGCAGGAGACGAGCATGACTCTCGGTGTACTAGACCAGATCGTACCGCGCTATGAGCTGAAGAAGAGTAGATTGAGCTAATTGACGACACAAATCTCAGCCTGTCTCGGACGTATTCATATCCTCTGATTTAGATAGGGTCTGTACATGAGTCCTAGCAGGCTTCACGTTCATCGAGGTCCACCAGTGACAGGCGATAAGTCACACATGTTCGCAGAGTCGCGAATCAGACACATTCAAATGACGCCAGTTGAACCACCCCAAGACTGCAAAAAGAGAAGGAGATGATACTAACAGCATCTTGATGCGAACAGGGGTCTCCGAGATGAAGCTCTAGTCCTAAGATCCCACATCAGGTTCTGCTTGGCCTTGGGTGAAGCTTCTCTCGGTGTGTTGGGCCGATACACTATGCTATGAAAAGTGCGCTGGAAAATTGCGTCGGATGATGGACGAATTCCAGACTAATGCGGTACATATACCTACCTCCCAATTGTCAATGGACGGAGCCTTAGTCTGCCTGCCTTCACACCCGCCAGCCCTCCAGCTTCCTCAATAGACTCCCATCCGCAAAGTCACTGTTGGGCGTCATATCGACCAGGGGCTGCCCTGGCCGAGCACCTGCCACACCTCTGCCAGTGCCTCTGCCTCCCTGAGCGCGCTGCGTGGCGTGCCGTGATAGCAGACCCTGCCCTGTAAATGCTTGATCCGAATCTTCACAAATTGGTAGCGGGTCGTGTTGTCCAGCAGGGCCTGAAGTTGTAAAAGCGTGGGCGGCGAGCAAGCCTCTGCCTGTGAAAGCTGTATCGTGTGCCGGTGCATGCAGCGGCTGACCTGGAACACCAGGCTGTGCGGCTGTATGCATTGGGTACGAGCTCGGCGGCGCCGCAGCAGGGTGCCCTCGACGCACAGTGCCAGATCTTTTGGGACTTGTTGAAACTCCGCCATGCGTTACATCTGATGCACCTCGTCGATGCCTTGCGTCCGTGCTTCTTCTGCCCAAACCACCATTGCCATCATCAGAACCGCCACTTCCCGCAGCAAGCATGTCAAAGTCCAGCAAAGGCTTAAAGCTGCCCAATTGGTACGGCACCGTATCAGCACTTGCACTTGTACCCGGCCGTTTCAGGTGGGCCGCTCTGTCACCAAGCACTTCGCCTGTGCCCGCTTGCGGCACTTTTCCTTCGCCCAGAACATTGACAAGATACCAGCTTCGCCAGCCATGCACAGCCGCATACCATTGATCAGCTACCTCTTTCGTCCCAGAACAGAAGAAATGCGCAAAGTTCGCACCATGAGCTTCGAGAAACATTGCGCTCTTTTGCTGCGATTTGACTGCGAAGATAGTCTTCTTTGGTGGCTTCAAACGCTTGATCAGCTTTCTTGTCGGCGCGTACAGGTCAAAGTCGGAAAGGTGGCAAATGTTCGTGCTCTCCAGTCCAGACTCGTTCTTGGAAATCGTGACTTGTCCGTCTTCGCGCAGCCGTACCCAACGTTTGTCCCACCGGCCGGGTCGGGAGGCGTAGTACATCTGGAGCGTGATATCGCGGCCTGCTTTGGTCGGGACGTCCTTGAAGTCCAGACCATGGAGCTTGACCGTCGATTCTTCGTCGTCGTCACCGTTGCCAAGAATGAAGAGGTGATTCTGTGTGTCACTGTCCCAGGAGTTGAGCACGTCTCGAATTCGCTCGTAGCGTCGGAGAGGTCGCTCAAGGGCAAGAGCATCTGTAGTGAAGGATTCGAGCAGGGTGGCGGTGCGCGGGTCTGGAGCATTGGACAGCACTACCGATGCTGAGTTTAAAAGATCCTTGGCGGTCGTGGAAGTTGTGACAGGAAGAGTGATCTCAGAGGTATGGAATCGGACCCTTACACGTCGGTCGCCTGCGTTGACAGCGGAAAGGGGAGCGTCAAAGGCGGGAGCGGCAGCGAGAGTAGTTGTCGGTGGAACACTTTCGGGCGCGGCGACAGCGGCTGGGACCGTGGTGCTGTCTGGCACTTCAGCAGGAACCGGAACTGTCCGCTGCGCCGTTTCTGGCTCACTCCGCTGCCTCAGTCGTGCAAACTTCTGCTTGGGAGTGGCGGGGGACTGCTTCGTCGGCAGGGCAACTTCTTGCTCCGTACTCGCCTGTTTCGTAGTATCAGCGACACCCTGCTCCTCGCCTTTCGTCTCTCGCGGTGGTGAACGTCTTCTACGGCTCAGATCGGGCGCTGTTTGCCCAACCGCACGATTCTGTCTCTCGCTTTGTTTCTTCAGCCTATGCAAGCGGTCGTATTCTCCCTCCAAGATGAGCCGCGCTTCCTCTCGTGCTCTGTCGTATCTCTGGTCTGGTGGGTCGATCAGGGTCTGTTGTTGAGCGTGGCCATTCTGCCTGGATCGATCTCTATGCTGTGAATGTGGCACTTGTCCATGTTGTTGGATCCGCGTGACCGCGCCTAGATCCCTGTGCGCGTGAGAACCCTTCTTCTCGTGCCGATCACTTGAATACTGTGCTCGCTGGCTCGGACTTGTTGGTGTCGCGTGCTCGTCTTGAATCTTCGGCAATGGCGCCGAAGGAAGCGGAGGAGAAGTCACGTCTTTTATGGCATTGTTGCGCCGATAGCGTGAAGGTGCCCTCTTGACGCCCGAGTCGGCATGAGCGAAGGTCGAGGCTTTGGGCAGTGGTGGTGCTGCGGGTTGTTCGTGGTCAGACTGTGATGATAACGTCTGTAGTGTCGCTGCGCGCGCCCTCACTGTTCGGTACCGGGAGAATTTCGGAGGAGAAGTCGTCGTTGTGGTTGCCTCCATATCTGGAATATAGCCATTTGACGCTTCTGTACGGGCTTTGAGGACATCAACAGCAGGACGAAGAGTCGAAAAACTACAGAATCCTGCAGGAATTGCGCTTGTCTAAAGCACCTCGATCTGGTCACGGAGGGGCGCTCCATGTTTTGGAGGCGTCCCTAGAGAATGGTCTCTGCGTCTATCCGACGAGCCGAGAACACGGGCGGGCAAGGCCCTAGAACCTTGACGTTGATCTCTGCCAATCTGTGTGCGAATTGCAACACCAGAGTTTCGACCAATTTCGTGGATTCCGTCTTTGCTCCATCAACGGCGTTCGTCTTCCGTGCGAACTCATCGTTCAGACGGAGCTCTTGCCGAGCGAAGGCCGCGCTCGATGAATGCTTCGGCAGACTGCTGAAGACCGTGGACAGTATCCAGTGTTGCCAGAATGGGTAATATCAAAACACTCAATGCATGACGCAGCTTGGGTCCATCGCCGTGCGTTGATCATGCAGGTACAGGAGCTTGTCGGACTGACAACATCTGCAAGACTTCGGAGCAGTCGGTGTCATCAATTGAGTGATGAGTTTGCCTTCGAGAGGCCCGGCAGAGACACCTGGAAGACCGCAAGACCTGTGAGTCTGGAGGAATGTTCAGATATCTGGAGCCTAGGATATTACCTACTTGATCTCACGTCACTTCACCCTGCAATTGACCTCTTATGACCACTTCTATTCACCTTCGTCGCAAAACTGTGCCGGGCAGTCGCGCGTGAGATCAAAGATTGCAAGAAGAGAAAGAAAAGGCTTAAGCAGCACCCAGAACTGAACTAGGATCTCCTTGCGACAGCCACAGTATGTCTAGGACTGGCTGCAGCCAGAGACAGCTTCGCTCGATGTGTTCGCCGTTCACACTATGCTGATGAAATGTGTCGATCTTTGCTCATTCTAGGGCCGATTATTGGCAGTTGCAAATGTATATAGATTCGTACATATCTGGTCAAGTCACTGACGGAAGCAGTGACTGGAGCTATGCAGGGAAAGCACGATCCGAGGTCGCCGGGAAGGTGCAAAGGTGACATTGGGCAAGAGCTTGACGGAAAAAGCGCCGAAAGGTGCAGAAGGACCAAACATATAGCAAGGTTCTTGCCATTCGCACTGATGTACATAACTACAGGCCCCTCTGAGCTCATCTATTTACAACCTTCCCTCCTGGTGGCGGCCTGCCACCGATATTAATACTCCCACCCAACCAGTGAAGCACACCCAGCCATCCGGCCACTACACAAGCAATCCAATGTAGCCTGTACGCGTACGTCATCCCATAAACCGCTGCATATACCGCTAAAGCAAAGAATCCAACATTCGTAACAAGTCTCCCATAGCCAGTCCCAGCAGACCCTTTCTTACCTTTCTTCGCGATCCTCAGTCGCGGTACCATCTTTCCGCCGGCAAGTGTCTCGACCAACACGATGAACGGCGCAATGGCCAAGATGTTGTGGTGAGAGCCAAAGGCAGACAAGTATGGTACTGCCAGATTGTGCACCCAGACAATGAGGACTGGGAGATTCAGTGGCAGCACCCACAGCATCAAGATGAGCACAGCGTAGGTGTAGTTGAAGAAATTGGAGGCGTGTACGCTGATCGGTCTCGATGTGTAGAGCTGTGACAGTGCGCGTGTGGTCGTGGCGAGCTGTACCAGACAGGCAACCACGTATGCGAATGGATACGGAATAACGGTGGCGACAAGAAGGAGGAGTAAGACAGTGTTGATGAGGCGACGGCGAGGTGACGATGCGCTTAGTATCTGCAATGGTGGAAGCGTCGTATGAAGTGGCCGCTTCTCTTTGTGATTGCCGTCCTTCTCGTCGGAGGAGGATGGTGGCGACGGTCCAGGTCGAGATTGCGAGGTAGTGACTTGAGCATAAACCCGACTGGCACCCACGAACAAATGCAATATCCCCAAAACAAGAAAGTGAACACCCACGCAAGCGCCGACGCATATCAGCCCGGCCAACGGGACAAGAAACCAGAAGAACGAATCCTGGCTGCCAAGCAGCAAATCGTTCTTGTTGAAGTCGACCATAGTCGCATTGTCTTGCGCCGGCGAGGAGATACTGCCTGCTGTTGAGAAAGCCGTGGCGAAGAAGATCATGCTCAGAAGCAATACTGGCAGCGGGAGGCGCAAACTTTGTTCCAGTGCGTCTGAGAAGCCTATGAAGATTCCGGTGTTGTCATAGACACGAAATTGCTTGCGCAAAACCATCGCAACGACAAGAAGCGGAAAGACGGCAAAGATTGTTCGATAGCGCATGACGAGCTTGCCGAACGAACCTGGGAGGTCTGCATGTAGATGCACTTCGAGAGCACTGTTGCAGGTGCTGTCAGAGAAGATCTGGAAAGTGACTCCCTCAGCACCTGGTGTCGAGCCGTCCAGCAAAGGAGGCATGAACGGCGCGACGCCATGCAGGTTGATATCGCCTTCCTTGAAGTTGACAAAGTACTTGCTTTCGTGATGCGGCTGCTCAATGTATTGTCGGACTAGAGGTGTGAACATCTCGGCCTCATCGCCGCATCCATGTTGGCGGACTTTGAGCTTGTATGCGAGCAATGATGAGTGAAGCGCTGGGATGGTGATCTCGTTCACCATCGGTCGGGCTGGTGGTAGCTCGAACCCTTCGCCACCCAGAAGAAGTTTTGCTAGGTTTCCCGTGGACTTAGTAGTAGCAGATTCGATTGTGGCAAACTCGGCAAAGATCCAATTGTTACTGATCTCGGTCGCTTTATCTACAATGGCGACAAACTGGAAGTCTCGCAGATCTGCGGCGTCGTATCGGAGGTAGGTGAAAGGGATATGACGGTCGAAGGCATTTTGGGAAGTTCGTGTTGATGCTGGTAGCTGAATGCCATCGCCGGTTGGGCGCTTGCACGCCAGTCTCGTGGCAGCTGAGCCCCATTCGACTGATCGATCTGAATAGATGGCGAGTTCGAGTTGCCAGAAGGCAATGGGAATGTGCTGCAGAAAAGGACCTCAAGGTCTTCGCCGAATGTCCCCGGGGCATCTATGGCCACGTTGGTCAGAACTGACAGTATTCGCTGTCCGTGATGGGTGACGGCGGGTACTTGAAGCAGCTGTGTACTCGGCTGGTCCTGTGCACCAAGTTGTCGAATGGCTATGCTTGCATCTTTTTCGTTGGTCGAGCGGCCAAGCTTGAGTAAGACGTCGTGAGTCCTGCCGGCATCAAGCAAGTGCTTTGGAGTGTTAGATTCCAGCCCTGTGAGGAAGTGATTGCGGAAGACTCTCATCCGCTCTTCGCGTGGAATCGTCTGACCCGGCTTCCGCACATCCGAAATGTCGTACATGCATTTGATGATCGATTTCCGCATTTCGTCGGCCCATGTGATAGCAAGATGATCCATAGAAGTCCAAACACCTGGAATGCCGCTCGTGAAGACCGTGAAGCCATGGGATTCGGGAAGCAGGCTACTGACACTGGTATAGTCAGATGGAACGGTTGTGTCGCGTCCACCACCGGCGATGCTGATCAGTGTCGTTTGAGCCAGAGGATTCATGCCGTCTTCGTCCTGCAAGTAACTCGCTCGCCAGTAGTTGTTGATCTTATCGTACAAGCTGACCATATCTGCATCGAAAGCCACCGGAGGTCGAGCATGTGGCGTGCTCATCGTGATGATCGTATTGACGCTATTCGCCTGGTATTTGCTGGTGACCAGCACGGTTCTGGCCACAATGCCGCCCATGGAATGTCCAACCAGAATTACGGCATTTGGGTCCGGAAGATGCTTGCCGCCCTTCCTGCCCCGCACTGGATGGTGATAGAGGGAGAGGATGTATGCGATCGCCTCGTTGACATACTCTGCCTGGTCGATCAAGGTCTGTCCGTGGAACGCAGACAGATCCTCATTAAAATTAAGTGTAAAGAAGTCGAATGCTCTTTTGCCCTGCTCTGCTTCCTCCTTCGTCCGATCTTGGCCTTTCCAGTATCTAGCTCCTTCGCTGCTCAGGCTGCGAATTTGCTTGTAGCTGCCGGCGTTTCCCGGAATGAATAGTACTGGTGCGCCCCGTAGACCAAGATCGCCATTAGCTGCGTCGTACTGGTCGACACCTTCCTCGCGATACAGGTAGAGACCATACTTGGAGGCAAAGCGCGAGTATTCGCTATCGAAGCCCTCCATCTTGATGTACGTAGGCGTCATGAAGGACATACCGCAGCCTTGAGGATCCATCTGCAAGTTGACGAAAGAGTGTACTATGGCTGCGATCGAAAGGAAGGCAATGATCGTGGTGATCAAAGTAAGTGGCCGACATGACCACACCGACGGGACACGTCCATCTCGATGCTGTCCTTTCTGGAAGCCTCTAACGTCGGACAGATCGGTCGTTGTGAGGTTGTCGCTCGTCGGGGAGGCTGGCGAGCAGCCGCTTTCATGGGTATTTTTGGTAGGCTTCAGCAGCATCGTGCTGCGTCCGACCCTGCGTGGACCCAAGTCGAGTCGAGACGCAGCAGCTGAAGCCAAGCCAAGCTGCTGTCTTGACGTGAAAACAGAGCAACGTCGAGAGCGATAGCGAGATCAAAAGTGCACCTCTATCGGGGTCGCGGCTCCCCGCGGAAACCGTGTCCGACGCTTTGCCCGACTCGATTTAGCTCCGGCGTGCCTGCATACCCGTCGCGAGCCCGTGCGCCGTCGGACCCTCTCAGCTTACGTTACTTGTGAGTGCGTGAAGTCCCTCACCAAAGTTCTCACCCTAGATTGCTATCACATTCGCACCCTCTCCATATAAGCCAATCCCTACCTCGTCCTCAGGTAGCCATCTCGCAAGTCATGCTACATCGCTATGGCATCCTCCGAGAAGAAGGCTTTCCTGGCCGACAAGGCCTACGATAACGACGCCCCAATCGTTGATTCCGATGCAGATACAGATAACGACGACGCCTCCCCGCGACCCAGCGATGAGCATGTCCTGGACGAAGCAGAGGAACAGGAAAGATTGCTGGCCAAACCGAACAGGGCGGATGTAGTCCGAGATATCTTCGCGAAGTCAGACCAGCGAGATCGCAGGCGGCGACGACGATCAAGACGGAAGAGCGAGACTGGTTTCGACGAAGATGGCCGCGTCGTCTTCGAGATGGAGGGCGGGTTCAAGGACAACAGCTCCGAGAGTTCTGTTGATCTGACCAGGGCCGAGCCATACACACCACCTAAACGAGGACGCATGGCAGTCATACATATCGTGATCATCGCACTGTTCGTACTTCTGGCTTACGGTGCATGGACGGCATCGAGGCAGACTACCTCGGCTTCGCATCTCCGGACATACTGGAACGGCACCCATGAGTTCAAGCCAACCACTATCCTGATCTCCCTGGACGGCTTTCGTGCGGACTTTCTCAATCGTGGTATTACACCAGCACTGAATGCGTTCATCGCCTCCGGCGTTTCTCCACGATGGATGCTGCCGTCGTTCCCTTCGGTGACATTTCCCAATCACTTCACTCTGGTCACGGGACTATATCCAGAGAGCCACGGAATCGTTAGCAACCAGTTCTGGGATCCAGAAATACAGGAGGAGTTCTACTACACGGATACCACGTAAGCCTATCCGCTTTTCGTGAGCCTGAACCATCAGTCGACCACGAGGGCAGTCTTCATGCAGCATCAGAGACACTTGTTCTGAACAATGTCTCGGATCATCTTGTGGTCCTTGGGCGAGGCGCTGCCATCTTTGAAGCTCTCCTAGCGGCGAGCTGACGATTGTCTGGCCTCAAGCCTTCTCCCTATCCACTACCCCTCGCGATTTCCCGAATGTCCGACTCAGGCTGACCAATATCGGCAGGATCTCGATGCAGCCAAAATGGTGGAATGCTGAACCCATCTGGGTCACGGCAGAGGATCAGGGCGCGAAGACAGCGATTCATATGTGGCCAGGCTCCGAAGCGCATATACCAGATCGCGAGCCTACATACCTCGACAAGTTCAACGAAAGCGAGGTGCTACCGAAGAAGGTTGACCGACTCATGCACTGGCTGGATCTGCCAGGCGATGAGGTTGAACATGGAGACAAGCGTCCACAATTATTGCTCTCCTACGTACCAAACGTCGATGCAGATGGTCACAGATACGGCCCGAACAGCACAGAAATTAGAGCAACGATCGCTGATGTTGATAGCATGCTGACCATGATTGTCGAGGGGCTAGTCCAGCGCAATCTGACCGAGATTGTGAACTTGGTAGTGGTCTCGGACCACGGCATGGCAACAACCTCTACAAAACGAATCATCCAACTCGACGAACTTATCGACGTGTCCCTGATTGATCATATGGATGGCTGGCCTTTGCGCGGCCTTCGCCTGAAAGATGCGGAGCGCGATCTCGAACCACTACACCAACAGCTTCTCGCAGCAGCCAAAAAGATGGGCTCATTCGACGTCTACACGCGCGAGACAATGCCAGAAAGATACCACTTTTCCAACAACGACCGCATTGCGCCTCTTTGGATTGTGCCCAAAGCTGGCTGGGCAGTCTTAGAGAAGACCGATTTTGACGTTGCAAAAGCCCTGGAGGATGGCACAAGCTACGAGCCCAAAGGCCTTCACGGCTATGATCATGAGCATCCTTTGATGCGAGCGATCTTTGTGGCTAGAGGCCCAGCATTCCCACATCCTGGCAACAGTAGACTGGCCACGTTTCAGAACACCGAAGTCTACAACATTGTCTGCGAGAGCATCGGCATCAAGCCTGGTCCAAACAACGGCACGCTACATCTGCCTCTGAGGCCGCAGGGGCTGCACAGTGATGACAAGGCGCTGCAGCTTGATACGCCGCACGACGCGCCCGAGGATGCCGAGACGACTGATCCGCCGCCAGGATCAGGAGTGCAAGGAGATCAGCAGCCTGGTGATCCGGACCCGTCGACATCGGAGGAGGGATCACCCGACAGTGATACGTCTGGCAGCGGCAAGAAGAACTGGTGGAAGTTCTTACACGATCAGCTCGAGAAGGCAAAGGAATGGGCGAAGCAGTTTGCTGAGGCAATTAAGGGTAACAAGCCAGACTCTGGCACGACTCCGACCTGAGCATGGACCGCAAATGCGGTCCCATGTCTACATACACAGGGAAATCATCGAGTATAAATATCTCGCACAACTTGAGGACACAGATCTGTTCTGCTCATCTGTACTACGCACGACTTTCTGATCTTGACGACTTTCTGAGTTTCACGACTTTCTGATCTTCACGACTTTCTCACCGAAACGACTTTCTTACGACGGTCCAAAGCAAGCGAAAAGTTAGTGATAGTTCCACAAGTGCGAAGCCGGTGAATTCTCCAGGTGACTGAGATGGTTCGAATAAAGCTTAACATGCCGCGACGTCTTTCACCAGCGGTCAGTGAAGAATCGAAACCCGAGATGGACGCCAAGACAATCGCAGAGGCCAAGGAGGATGTCGTTCACAAGAAGGCCGCAAGTCCCAGTGTCAGTGATCTCGCAAAATGCTGTCTCCGCTATTACGGGTTGGGGTTGAAGCTCCTTCGAGACAACACGCTCCATCCCGACAAGTGCTTTCAGAGTCTTATCCGCTTCACCAAGAAGACCAGTGACGACGAGCGTAAGGACATCGTCACTACCACAATATTCGTCAACGCCCTGCTACCGGCACCAATTGCCCCCAAGCAGTTGATAGCTGCTCGTGATGCGTATCCAATGAATCCAGTCTTCATCGGCATGGTGCGCGGTCGGCTCAGAATCTGGGAATATGAATGGTGGCAGGATGAGGCAATTGGTCTCCCACAATTGAGCAAAGTCTTCGCAAAAGGAGGTCGGAAAGAATTCACTGCAATCCACGAAGACGCGAAGGCAAAGCTCGTCTCTCTGCTGGACGACATTGTGGTGGGCGTCACGCCGGACAACAATGACAAAGACGCGGAGGACGATGCCGGTGCCGATAGCAGGCGTGTCTCAGACTCTTCTGATGCTCAAGCTGCTTATGATCTAGCCGAAGATTCTGATTCCGAGGGGACGATCTTCTGATTAGCGGCCTCGGATCTCTCAAGGGGAGAACCGAGTTCACTCCGCAACCAAGTGTCTGCAATGGGCTTTCGACAGGCAACAATGCCAAGCGCAATAGGGAGTTGCGGTCCGCAGGAGCGCGATGGCAAAGGTCAAGGATGATCAGGACGAGGCATGCGGGACACCAGACGACCTTGAGAGAATGCTTGCGCTAATGCCATGCGAATGTCAGCTTCCAGCACTTTCGCAACTTCAGGTAGACAGCATACATGAATTCAGATCCAATTCTGACTATGATTCCAAGCATTCTTGGCACTAAAGAACTTTGGTACATGGGACCTTCTGCATCTGCGTATGCTACACTATGAGCGGACCCTTTAGACAAGACTCAACGCCCTGCAGCGGAACGTGCAGTTCCTGTCCCTCTCCACTGTGCCATGTTCTCGCTTCGAGAACTTCAGAGTCTCTCACGACGCCACCGTGCGGGAGCCCGCTACATCGGCGGCCACATCCACCGGAGCGATGTCCTTGATTGATATCTGTCCAGAAAGTCGCAAACATCAAAGAGTCGCAAAGCAATATGAAAACGACGATAGACGCCCGACTTGGGACTTTTGGTTGCCGCTGATGCGGGCGGGCAGGAGGGTAGATAAGCAGTCGGTGAAATGCCATAGAACATATGTAGCATGTCTTGCCTCGAACACTCACTCCTCTCTTCGACTGATCCATCAACTCCTCCCGACTCGTCGGCTTAGCTCTCCTGTCTTACATAAAATGCCTCTCACAATACGCCATACCGTTCCCTGTTGTTCACACAAAATGCATCGCTCAAGACCACGGCATATTCTTCCCTGTAACTGCCCGCCCGTGGCCGACCACACCACCAACACACCATCGATCATCAAACACAATCACCGTGCAGACTCCATTTCAGCACCGTCCTTCCCTTTACTCGCACTCCCTCCAGAAATCCGCCTGAACATCTACCTTGGCCTTCTAGACCGCTCGTCCTCGCCCTTCAACATTCACTTACGACAGAGCTCCATCCCCACCGGCAAAAGAATTCGAGCCCACGATGAGCGCGAGTGGTGGTGGGAAGACGAATGCATTTCTCTCGCTCCAAATCTAGCCGAAGTCGAGGCACCATTGCCCAATGATCACTCGATATTCCAGCCGACGGCGCGATGCAGCATCAAGGTCCACTACTCGCACTTGCACGAAGGCGGGGAAGACAACTGGAAACCCCCGCGTAGCCTTGCTCAAGCTTGCACCACGACGCGAGACGAGATTGCCATGCTTGTCCGCGACAGTAACAGGAAGCTTGAGCTGCACGCCGACGACATCTATCTCGCCTGCTGGTACGGCATAACGCACAGCTTCACTTCATCTTTATGCCTTTCACACGTTACCATCACCAAGCCCTTCAGCAATAGGCATTCGTTTAAGATTTCTGAACGGTGGCTGACGCAACTATTCCTGCGGTTTCCTTGTCTGACCTACCTGTGTCTGAAGGACCTGCATCAGCACAAGGACGAAGAGAGGTGGGGCAGCCGTTGGCAATTGGATGATCTGCGGGTCATGCAGTTCATTCTGTTGAATAGCAATTTGGACATAGTCGCGATCAGGTCTGCGGCGCAGGAGGACAGGTGTGGGATTAGCCCCGAGGACAGAGATTGCTTTCCCAACGTTGAGTTCGTGGCGCACAGGGTCGCCAGGCAGCATCTTGGAGACTTTCCGTACACCGTGGACGTGGAAGAGGAGTTGGGAAAGGCGCTGGTGAAGAAGAAACGTCGATTGTAGATGCAGGAGAAGAAGCCTAGGCCGCGGAGGAGTCGGGCGCGTTCCACGCTCGACGAGCAGATTGAGTTAATCTGGTGGAATAGTCGACGCCGCCGCATGCAGCGTTGGCCAGATTCTGAATGCGTCTGACAGCCTGCGAGATCAGCCTGATCGCCTGGCGCGCTTTGACGGACACCGGAAATAGGCCATGCTGCATTTCTTGTGTGACGGGCATCGGCTCATCTTGGCGCAAAAACGATAAGAGCGCGGACAGCGACTGAAAGCTCCGTCGTCTTGCTCTAGAGAAGATAGAGTGTTCTGCATACGAACCTGAATTGTGAGTGTCAGGCCATAAGACGTGTCAACTCGCTGTCTTTAGTCTTATTAGACCCTAGCAGCGACAGATCCGTGCCCTGCTATTACTGCGAACGGCTCGCCAGAAAGTTCATAAATAGCAACCTCGTGGCATCGAAGGCGACGCCGTCGGGTCCAGTTGAAACCAAGGCATCCTTGTGCAAGTCGCCCATCTGGGTCGAGTTCTGACAACCCGGGTTCAGAACTCAGTGTCGCAGCGTGCAGCAGGGGATCAAGGACGGAGCGAGCAAGTTATTGCTGTTCTTGAGCAGCGGTGAGGCAGGGCAAGCCGTATGCCTCCAGCGAATAGCTGTTGCAGACTGCTGCTTGTGTCCAGTGTCCAGGGCTGTTTTTGGGCCTGCAAGGTGCAAGTGGCTATGCCCAGAGTTTGGGGCCGACGACGTTAAGGATTGTGATAGTGGGGGCCTTGGTCGGGTCGTTCGTGTTCGATACGGCAGGGCTTCCGGGGTTGTGGTTCAAGTTGTCGGAATGGGCAAAACATCATCATGGGGGCCGATGAGCTCGTGAAGGTGGGTATGGGGTTACTAAGACATCAAATCTCTGGCCTACGAAGTTGTGTGTTGGGCTATGATGAGGAGGATCGATGTGTTGGAAAGTTCGCAGACCGTAGAGATGTTGCACGACGTCGTCAGAGAAGGGCAAGCGCGACTTCGCGAGCGCCTCTAGACCCATACCTGCAGTGGCCTGACCTGCTCGGCGAACTTGATTCGGACCTGCCGATCTTTGCGCGTGTCTCACTCGTACGAGTGAGTGCTGTAGCCCACATCGGGACCTCGAGTGATCTAGCAACCACGAGTTGCAATTGCGGGGGAGGGGCAATTGATGCGGTGAGACAGTCTTATGCCCATTGCTCAGTCATACTCCCGCCTCTACGCTTCGATGCCTTCAATCATCGATTTGGGAGGCATGAGGATGTTCATCCAAATTCATGAAATCATAGGTGGTTGGCTTGCTGTTAAGCACTGTGTAATCAAAGTGGGTGAGAATCAGAGGAGGCAGGAAAAGGTTGCCGTGGAAGACCTTGAGTAAATCCGGCTACCCGTGCATATAAATCCTTCTCGCTGGATAAGTGCAAGCTCAGACGCTAAATCTATCCTCAATGAGAGTTCTCCACGCTTCGATGGCGACACACAATCGCGCAATCGGCCGTTTGACTTTATGTACTGCACCGTGTGGTCAAAGTACGAAGTACAGGTTCGGGGACGAACCCTATCTGTTAGTGTTTCATAGTCTACTAATTTCTTCTGAGGAAGAAGATGGACCCTCACACCGTGAGATAAGAGCATGGCTGGCGCTGCACGAGAAGCTTTGAACGATGTCTTTGGCTGGCTGCAGGAGGTCGAGTGGGCGAAATATTCATCTCGGCTGGGGATCAATGGACATAACATAGAAGGTTGGCCGGGCAATATGTCAGGCCTGACATGGTCCACCGTACTGATCGAGATGATCTGTTGTGTGGCGAGCAGATTCTACTGTACCTGTCGGTGGACCTGAGTTATTCCCAGAAAGCCACTCACGCGCGCAGCTACGGCATCGGCACACAGTTCATCGCCGACACTGCAGGAGATCATTGAGCCAGCGGCCGTCGGTCAGTCATTGAGGTACCCAGCCCTCAAGTACGGGTGCCTGACCTAAGTCTACTCTCTGTTGTCGATTGAAAGTGTCTTTGATCCAGATATCGTGGAGTATCAGGCTAGCAGAATTAAAGTGTTTGCATCTTTGCCCTATGTGATGCCAAACATAGCGAGGCGTACTTGGACGGAAGCTCTTACCGTGCCTCGCCGCAGGACCTGGGACAATTCAACGATCATGCCGTATAGTCAGTAACAGGCCTTCTGAGTTCGTACAGTGTGTGTCAGCAACGCATGTGTCCGAGGGACTCCTGCCACTTTGGCAGCAGCAGTGATGATGTGTAATTTGGTGCTCGTAGCTCAGGCTGGACAACAGTAGTGGTAGACGTCTTTGGAGATTGTGCGAATACCTGATTGAGAACGTTTGCCCGATCCAGCCACGCTGACAGCTTAGGTTTCGGAGCCCGCAACGACGCAGCGGCGAATGGGTGAAGAGCACTAGTACAATGGCTATAGATGTCTCGACCAATGTTAGCGAGCTTCGGCAGAGGATCCGTGTATAACATTGGTGCTGCCAAGGCACAAGGTTGTTTTTGGGTCTTCCGTGAGAGTGCTTATGGTGCTCGTTCAGGGATCCGTTTCTGGGGCTCGTATGCAGGTATGGGGCAGGATGCCTTGGCCCTCGTGGAGGCTCTTTGCTCGGCAGCAACAACAAGTGTTACGTAGTGACCTAAATTGTTAGGTGGTCGCGTACTCTGCGGGGCCGGGGATTCCGCTGGATGCCTCTGATACGTTCTGCATCGCCACTGTACGGCCAGCTGCGGTACTCCCAAACATTGCTCATAGCCGTGGGCCGACGTGGCCGGGCTAACACTTCGACAAGCGAACATGTGGTGAGTAAACCTTTGTGATGATTCCCGAGGAGTCTCAGAGCAGTCTCAGGATTGCCAGGATCGAGGTCATGACAAGTGCTGACCGCAGTCTGGTGTGTCAACTCTGATCTCGAATAATCCGGTCATGCGCACGGACGCTGCTCGAAACCTGACGAACAGGAGGATGGACCTGTCCTGCATTCGCCACACAGATGGTGCCCGATCTTCTCGAGATGCATGGTGAATTGGCGATATCCGGGATGGTGGCAGGGAATCAGGGTCGGAAGACAAGCTGCGCGCCCGAGGCTGAGTCGTTCGGCTAGCCTCACAGCGAAAGTGGGTCTCAGCCACGTTTAAATCGAACTCAGCCAATGAAATAAGGTGCCAGCTGGATCTAGCGCCAAAGCTTCCCTATTTTTGAGCGGTTGCTCAACGTCATACTAACGGCTCCCGGCTAGCCAAACCACATTCACCTGGAACTTGGCCAGGGGCCAGAGCTTGACCTGACCTCTTTGCTGTAAGTTACTGCACCCCACAAACGTACAGCCGCGGACTCCAATTCTCTGCGGCGCTGACAGAGCGGAATCTGGTCGCCTGGCCTTGATGCTGGCCCGCTTTCCGCCGTATACTTCGCCAGAGTCGCAAGTCCTGCCCCAGCCTTCCACCAATCCGGTATACTAGAGTCCACCTATGCTATATGCATGTCTGACCTGGTCGCCGGACCTGATTGGCGGCTGAAGTGGCTACGCCCACTCTATTCTATGCTGCCTCTATTCTCGCCTGGCCCCGAGGAACAGCAAACTTCCAGCACAGCAGGTGGACTCGGTGATGAACGGCCTGATGTTGGACATCTATAAGATGGAGGTGCCATGCCCTTCGTTGAGACTGTACTTCCATCACAACAACAATCGCTACAGCATCTAATCAATAATCCAACTTCCACTTCTCCCTCCAAACATTCGCTACTTGTCTCATCAAGTCATCAATCAACAACAATGGCCGCTAAGATTACCTCTCTCATCGCTCTCGCAGCTGTTGCTACTGCTGCTCCCAATGGCGGCGGCGACTGGAAGAACCAGAACGGCGGTGGCTGGGGTGACCAGTGTGTGCCCAGCACTGTCACCATTCCGGCTCCTCCTCCAGTCACCGTTACACCTCCCCCGGTCACAGTCACCAGTGTCAGCCAGCAGTGGTGCGATAACAAGACCATTACGCTGCCGGCTCCTCCCGCGGTGACTGTCACAAGCAAACAGTGGTGCGACGTTAGCACGATCACTTCCACGACCACTTTGCCCGCGCCCCCTGCTGTTACAGTCACGGTCACCAGCAAGGGATGGCAGGACGTGTCTACGGTCACGGTACCGACCACCATCTACAGCACCGTCACAAGTAAGGCGTGGTGCGACGTCAGCACCGTCACTTCGACCTATACTTCGACCTACACCGCTCCCTGCACCGCCAGCACCACTACCACGACTACAACCGGATGGGTGCCTGTGGCGACAACGGGCTGGAAGAATTACTAAGGAATCTCCGCCTTCATCTGCAGCATGAGCGTTTGAGACCTTCACCCGTCCACCCGAAACGGTATCATCACTTGGATTCTTGGCAGCATAGAGAACACTGGGAATGGCATTGCATATACGGCGGTATAAAACGAGTCTCTTATTATTGTTGATACGACACGAGCTTGACGAGTCTCATACCACACTCATTACATAATATTGGGCCGGAAGTACAGGTCCTGACTTAATTGATAGTGCATAGTTGGAAATATCATCTTCTGCAACTCCATACATATCATCCTGTTCGAAGTGCTATGTTCTGCGATGCATATCGCAGCCATTGACAAAGCTTGTGTTTGACAATAGTATGCTGATGTATATGCCAAGCCCGATGTGGATATGTCCCCTGGGCCGTCCCGAGCTTGGTGGGTCTACCTACCTATCTAAGTAATCTGTAGTAGCCCGAGGCACGGCAGTAACACTTAAGGCACCTTGCACTCATCGAGCCAGGAGCGTGATATGATCGATCGTTTGCTGAAGTCTTGAGAATGTTGCTATGGGATCCGCGCGCACCCGTTCCCGACACGAAGGACGGTCAGTCTGACTACTGAACGTTTAGAGACAGCCAGACAGCACATAATAAGATCCTCCGGACCGCATTCATGCCGGCACGTCACACAGTGTGAGGTGAGCGACTGCTACACCGTTCTGCGCCTCCCTGACGACATGGGCCAACGACTGAATCGATTCAATCTCTCACCACACCTATGTGCGGCACCTCCTCTAACCGGCTCGACCTCAGGTCCTAGGCGGTATCATTGTCGTCAGCCTCATCGGTGTTTGGAGCGACGACTTTTCTGACGCGCTCGAGAGTGGCGATGTTGACCAAAGTACTCAAGTCGGTCTCGTGGTCGATCGCATCGATGAAAGATCCGTTATCGTCGTTGCCGACGCTTTTGACCTTCAAGGTGAACTCACGGGTCATCTCTCCAGTACTTTGTAGCTTCTGCGTAAGTTAGCTCATGCTATCGTGGTCCAGCGGTACAACTTACCCGCCGTATCACACGGATCTCTATGCCTTCGTGAGAAGCTGCCCGGAGAGTGACCACCCCACGCTCATGAATACCGGTAGAGTTTTCGCCATTCCCCCCGCCACGAACCACGCCGTTCTTATCGGTTTCGACGCAGTACTCGCCTTCCGCTTTGCGACAGCCGGCAGTTCGCTGCGAAAGTCAGTTAGAATCCGAAGGAGCATGTGTTGCACTCACCCCAGTGCTATTGACCTTGGAGAAGGAATGCCCAACGTGAACTTCCTGTTCACCGCTTGCATCGAATTCTGCACGAGGGTTGGGCATGACCTTGCCTTCTCTGCGCTTCGGTGATCGCTTCCTTGGTGACGCAGATCGACGACGACCAACAGAGCCTTGGAAGATCGCAAGTTTCGTCCTCTTCGGGGTCGCATGCCTTCGCGGGGATCGGGCATGGGACTGTAGTGACGGGGAGGATATGGATAGTAGGCCTGGAAGCGTTAGTGTGATTTCAACTCGTGAGGAGCCTCCCTTCACTTACACTGGGTGGCTGCTGATAGTAGTCGGGCTGATAGTGGTCGGGCTGATAGTGGTCGGGCTGATAGTAGTCGGGTTGGTAGTAGTCGGGCTGATGGTAGTCGGGCTGATAGTAGTCGGGCTGATAGTTGTTGTGATAAAGGGGTGGATCGCCGTACTGGCCCTGCGCGAGTCAGCGTATTCGTCTAGTGCTGCATGAAATACTCACATAGTGGGAGTTCATGGCATCCAGGGGCATGGTACTCATCGGGGGCGTTCGACGCTTGGGGGGACCAATGTTGCGCTCCATACTCATGATCTCGTATGATCGACGGACACGTATCGGTGAAAGTAAAAAAGGCGCGAGTGCGCCAACAGTCGTGCTTGAAGGGGTGTAAGAAAGTCGCGAATCGATAGAAAGTCGCACGTCGGCAGAAAGTCGAGTATGTACCTGGAGAAAGGAAAACAGAAACAAACGAAGACTTTATAGGGGGCCGCTCGGTTCAGAAGAGTGAATACAACCGGGCGTGAATACACTCAGTCACTCTCCCCGGCGCCTTCGTTGCGAAACCCTCACCGTCCTGGTCGCCTCACCATGTTAGCCATCTCGAATACGACACCTGGCTTCCCTACACTGCTCAAGTCCAGCTTGACTCCCTGCCCAACCTGTCGAAATCCATACTTCTCATATATTGGCTTGCCCTGAACGCCCGCCTCCAAATACGCAGGCGTGCCTTCACGTTCTGACTGCTCGATTCCCCACCGAATAAGCATTCCTGCTGCACCGCGTCCGCGCTGGCTCGATCTCGTAACAAGATGCATCAGTACCCACGCCGGTTGTCCAGCAGGAATCCAGGATGCGCGAGCGCGGTCGCGCGATAAGAGAATGAAGTCATGGAGTGGCTGATTGAAGTTCGGTGGCCATTCAGCCTGGTTGTGTGGGAGAGTGGCGACTTCCCAGTGGGACATGGAGTCGAATGAGTATCCTTTGGGAAAGGAATGCCATCGAGCAATCGCGATGATGTCGCCTTGCGGGATGAACTTGGAGATGGGCTCCATTGGATCGTCAGATGTGGTGGGCGAATACGATCCAGCTACATCGACCACTTTCATGAACCTTGCTGTCGGGTCCTCCAAGAAGCGCTGTCGTTGGCGTCCCATCAGCAGACGAAGGCGCTCTTGCGCCTCAGCCTGTGTTGCGACTGGCCATGCAACGGGGTTTGGAGGTGCTACGAGGTCATCTCCTGGTTCGTATATGTCGGCGTGGGCGATGATTGCGTCGAAGTCAGGTAGTTCGACTGGTGCAATGATTAGTGGCATGCCTTGACCTGAAGTGATCTCAATCCTGAGGCTTTCAGTCGTCCAGAGCACAAGGTCTCTTTGCTGGGTTCAGGTGTGATATGTGTACCATTGTTGGATGTATGAGCCTGCTGCCGGTCTCGACCTAATAGCGCTGTGCCATTGTTGTGAGTCAAATAGCCCTTATCCACATTTTGCGCTTGTATACGCTCGACAAGTCTCCGCCTTGGGCGATCATGTCCATGATTTGTAAGAATGCGAAGACGTTATCGTCCGTTCATTCTCGAATGCACTGCTTCGAAAGGACCTATAAGACCGACAAGGGAGACGTGGCTAAGCACGACGAGAAAGCGAGGCGCGTCGGAAGGACTACGAAGGCACGACGTCATCGGTCGTGGTTACCTTCACCGACCAATTTTCTCTTGCAGTGTTGTCGCCGCTTATGCTTCAACGTCTATCATGAAGCCAATGTGCACTTAATGCAACAGGAGACGCTCTCATGGATGACAATATACTGAAGCCGGTTGTACGATGACACGTTCCCCTTAGCACTCTCCATCGCGATAACGAAGATGCTCACTCGCACTTCTCCGCCGGCGGCCTTGCCGACACAGATACGGCCGCCGGCTATCAGACAGTGCCTAATGAGGCAGGTACCGATGCCGACCTGCTATTAAGTGACAACGTCCGAACAGATGCTCATCTCTCGTCCCATCACATTGAAGACTCTTGACCACTCGCCGCCGTGACTATCGTCACAATATCTACAACTCAAGCCTCGATACACTCCACGACTACGATGGGATCAACCACTCCCTCCGCCCCAAAGGACCTCAAAATCGGCATCCTCGTCCCATCCTCAAACACAGCCCTCGAGCCCCTGACCATCTCTCTCCTCAACACCTACAGCCCCTACAATCCTCAACATGATCCATCTCTCCCCAGCATCACAGTCCACTTCTCCCGCCTGCCCGTAACCGCCATCTCACTCAGCCCCCAAGACCTCTCCCAATTCGACACCTCCAACCCCGCAGACTCCCCCATCATCAAAGCCGCCAAGCTCCTCGCGGACGCGAACGTGGATGTCATCGGGTGGTCCGGCACGAGCGCGGGATGGTTGGGGTTTGAGAGCGATGTCAAGTTGTGTGCGTTGGTTGAGCAGGAGACGGGGGTGAGGATGACGACTAGTACGTTGGCGCTGAATCATGTGCTGGAGGAGTTGGGCTATCGGAAGGGGCAAAGCGACGTGTTTGGGATGATCACACCGTATCTCGATGCGGTCCAGTCGAAGATTGGAGAAGTCTACGCCAAAGAAGCGAACTGGGAGATCGTCGAGTCCCATCTGGGCGTTAGCAAGAATTGGGATATTGCTGCGACCACGGAGGAGACGCTTGAGAAGCAGATGGCGGAGGTGGTCAAGGCGCAGGCGGGGATGCCGCGAACGAAAAGCAGGCAGATGGTTGTGAGCCCGTTTTGCACGAACTTGCGGGCGGCACATTTGGCGGGGAAGTGGGAGAAGGAGTATGAGAAGTACGGATTGGTTGTGTTGGATACGGTGGCGACGGTGGTGTGGGAATGTTTGAAGATGTTGGGGAGGCCAAAAGGTGAAATTAAGGGTTGGGGAAAGCTATTCGAGCTGTAGGCTGGTCTGTCACTTGGGTCAAATTAAGCATTAGCATTCCTTATACACGCTGGTACTCCTGACCAGGCGCCGTCCAGGACGTCAGTGCTCGGCTGATGCGCCGCTATCGCGTGCCGAACCCCCTGACGTTAATCTCATATGGCAATCCAGTACCACTGCCAACATCTCGATTCCCGGCATCCGCCTCGCGAGCCTGATCACGCTTCCCTGACTTCTTTCCGATGCACTGCTTCTGAGACTGTGCGTCGAGTTCTGTAGGCTTGCTGCGGAGTAGAAGCTGGCGTGGCCGCTCGCGGTAGTGCTGCGTGTATTTCCGGTACGAAACGGCGGCCTGGTGGGTAGAGGTCCGGTCTGAGGTTGATTGATAGTGGAATCTGCCGCTGAAGGTCTCGTTGACGCGAAATTTGGGAGTATGCTGTGTGCGACGCTCGCTCGTGGTTCATTGATTGCATCGGAGTCGGCGCGAGTGTGCGTTGGTTCCCTCGAGGGTGCTGGGAGTGGTTGTGTTGCAGCATTCGGCCAGAGCGCAGCATTGAAAGCGAGCTCGTCTGGAACAGGGTTGTGGATGACCGAATTATTGGAGCCGAATGAAAGAGTGCTGGACGACTTGTTCAGGGCGGGCTGGACTATGCCGTTCACACGCGACTCGGCCGAGCCCTTGCCTTTCTTTGATTGCTTCCGCACGCTGCCGCTATCGTCATCGTCGTCCAAATCGGATTCGAGGTCCACAAGGTCGTCTACCGACGGCTTGCGCATACCTCGCAGTATTTCAGCAAAGAGACGCATCATGGTCTGGAAGTCGGTTTCGGTCATGGGCTTTCCGCTGTACCTGGAATGCTCGTACACCAATAGGAAGTCCTCAACCAGCTCATCATCAGGTAGCACAGCCAACTCTGCCAGCCGTGACAGATAAGTCCGCATTCCCACACCCTCAGGTCTGGTCAACACATCCACCCACATCTCATCTGGCAATAGCGTCCCGCCTTCCGCTCGATGCCCGGAGCCAGACTCACAGCCTTCGCCTCAATCAAATCCACCAACTCATCCGCAACCTGCGCATACTCCAACCCGGGCATCTCCTCGCTCGCCGGGCTCTGCCACCCGGGATGCTTGATCTCCCCCCACTTCGGCTTCAACAACGCCTCCTCCTCCTTCGTCAGAGTATGATGATGATGATGCACCTTCATCTGCCCACTCAACGCCAACATCCTCTCCCCAGCCCCGTCCACTTCCTTCTCAATCCTCCGTCCCCTCGGCTTCGCCTGATACGCGATCACTGCCGTCCGCGCATACGTTTCCTGAATCAACCTATACGTGTTCCTCCCCGGCAAGTCCTCCCGCTCGATCGGCAAGAACGTCTTGGGAATGTCGCGAAGGATACTTCTAGTAGTGTATAGGCGCGTGCAGTAGAGGAAGGCGGCGATGAGGGCGGTGAGGACCCAGGCGGCGGCGATGATGATTATATCGACTATGCGCCGGCGCGACCATGATTCGTAGAGTTTGTCGGCGGGAGCGACGCCGCAGAAGGCGATTAGGAGGAGGAAAACGAAGGTGAAGGAGGACGAGTAGAAGATCTTGAAGAGGATCTCGCGTGTGCGGCCAGCCATGATGGGCGGGAAGTGGAGGCATGGCGGCCAGGCTATGAGGTGTGCAGTCAAGCGGCCACAGCTGATACAGAAGGTATTACGATACACATTATGTCGTTGTGTCACGATATCTAGGTAGGTGAACGTGGTGGAGAGACAGGAAAGCAATTGTATGCATGCATGAAGTCATTTGGCCCTTAGGGCGGTCCCTGTGGACCAGTACTGAAGCTATTGAATCCAAAACTAACCTCGTTCTTTCAGGATCCATGTATCGTTCTGAAGTCCTCCATGCAAGTCTAAGCTGATTCTTTGGTCCAAGTCCTGGCTCCTTCAGTCTCGGATCGTGTATCTATACAGTTTGTCTGCGTATACGTGTGCTGGGCAGGTTGGAAGTGGGTGGCTAGCATGAGTTCCTGCGAGGCCGGCCATGGCCCACTTATCGAGCAGGTCCTCGATCTTCGCTTGCTGCTCAGCGGGATCTTCGGGAAAGTTCTCTACCATGCCTCTACCAATCCCCCTCCTGCCTTCCACTTTGACCGGCGGCGTCCTATTCTCGAAGAGGTCATACCAAAAGCGCTCTGAAATCGGCCTGAATTTTTCGCAAGCGTGGCAGTATCGGTAGTTCTCCCGTCCCAAGTATCGACCGATTAGCGCTCGGGTCTCCTTGACACCAACCAGTGCTTTCTGACGAGCCCCACGTTCGGCGCGGCCTGTAGGGGATGGTTCGAAAGATTGAGAGATGTTGCTGACCATCTTTTCTTGAAAGGACGCGGTCTTATATGCGAACGCTTTGCTTGTAAGTGATAGACAGATGAGGCTGCTTGCTTCCAGGTTGCCGGCAATGTGGATGAACAGCTCTTGAGGCAGCGTTCCCAACGGATTAATTGTCACGTTGGCCATCCGAGCGCCTTCGTTGAGGATCTGGCAGAGTGTGAGCGTCGTGTACCTGTGGATCGAGACAGCTACCTTCTTGGACAGTCTGAAGAGCCGTACGGACGTCTTTGCAGCGCGCTTCTTCTTGACATGTCTAATCAGTGCAGCGAACCGAGCATTTTGTGTTCGTGGACCGAGTGAGCGACTCTTTTTGGCCGCCTTCTTCGGTGCCATGACTGCGAGTCTTGGTTTCTATGAGAGTTGAAGAGGTCTTCGAGGGAGCGAGAGAGTTGATGATGTCGCTGAACGATGTTTCATGATGATTGCAGACTGACGAGCAAGTGAATACTAGCGCGAAATTCGACGCTCGAGGTTCTTCGGTCGCAGTGAAGACAATCATTGAATTGTTGTGCTAACATGGCGGCCCAATGCTTCGAGTCCGAGCAGTTACGAGTTAAGAGAACGGATGAGATCAAGTGAAGCCAGCAATCCTTCTACTATCCCCACCAGTGTTTCACGAGAACCCGCCAAGTCCAGGCCTGTCGCCAACGAAAAGTGCAAAAAGTCTGCTACAACCACGACTGGGTCAGCCACAGATGTCTGCCGACTTTGCAAAAAGCAATAACATAACCTCGCGGGATCGGATGAAGCTTCATCGACCGTCGCCTGAATAACGGTCTCCGCCCCTCCTCCGATGTCCCACGAGAATGAAATCCGCACGCTTCAGGCACTATCTAATCTACGTCCTCCGCTTATCTCGCACCCTTAGTGAACTAGTAAGGGCTGTCAACTTCGAACCCCGGTTTGGGTGCGGATTTCGAAACACAATTCACGAACACGAATATATAACCATGGCAACTGAAATGGTATCTAGGCGAGGCTGCTTGCGAGCCTAGCTGGGCGACAGCGGAGTCACCTGGGTAACATTGACGTCGACAGCGAAGCGGGCATCGCCAAGCTGACGAGTTTGAATGCTATCAGCAGGGATGCGACTTTGCAGTATGCGTTCAACTCGTCGGATTCGTCCACAAGCCGCCAACATGCTTCCGGAAGCAGTCCACCACGCTTCTGCTCCTAGCTACTATTGAATTTGCACATCTTGAGGAGCGGTCATGCAGTAGAGATTTCCTACATGGCCGCGAGTCTGAAGGTCTAGCTGTTGCCATCGAAGGAGAGAGGCATTGATGGCTACCAACTATAATCATAACGGTCTGCAGGCATCGGTGACGATCCGTGCTTGTTTGCAATGACGATTCAGGACTCACCCACTTGTCGCGACATATACCTGAACAACCATTTCGCATCTCTGACAGATCGCCAGGTAACAGCGTGGCTTGATCTCCGGAAGGTAAGGTGGAGGTTATTACTGAACGAACAAATATATTATGAAGAGTATCAGTTGCCTCATCATGCATCTCGCGCAAGCACTGTAAAATCATCTTGTTGCAGAGGTACGGTAAGTGGTCTACTACGCCAATTGCGGAACTACTTCGGAGCCACTTCTTCGCACTCTGATATTTCACAGTCCCAATACTCATCCTCTAACGGTAAGCAGATCTCGTCTTCAGTGCGAGTTGCGGCAAGTGTGGATGCTTTTGATTCTCAGCCGAGAAGGTGCCTTATGCACCTTTTTGAATCGTTCTTTGCGTACTAACACTAGGCCTCTGCTTCGGTGGCGCACATGGTCACACGTGGCGACAATGCCAGAAAGGAACCATCCATACTTGCAAGCGATATCTCGAATTATCTGGCGTGCAGTGGCTGCATCTTTTCCCAATTCAGGTGCGCGCAAAGCAGCCTCACGGTTGCTTATACAGTGCTTATGCAGGCATACCTATTCGTCTGGAGTGAAGCAGCATTCTGGTGCGGATTTCCTCAGCGTGGCAAGCAGTCCGAACGAAGGGACCAATCGTCTATTCCACAACCTTTCCCTTTTCGGCTTGTGTCATGGCGTCCACCACTAAGATCTGGTTCTGGTAGGTGTAGCTACGTCGAGCCGCGGATTTAGCAATGCCCGATCAGGAAGTGCCTCCCAAGGAAAGGTACAACTCAGCCTGCCAAGTCAGTCAGAGCAGCCAGGATGTAGTCCCCGAGCCCGATGGGTGAATTGAGGCAGCCAGCTGAGAACAGCATCGACATATAATGAGCAAACCTCATATCTTTAGTTCTCGGAAGAAACACATCATTTCGACCATCGTTAGCACCATTTGCACAGGCTCTCCGAAGTCTCCAAGAAGCATCTCAGCGCCATGGCAACCAAACCCTCTCGAACAATCCCTCCCGGCGTCCGCGACCCCTCCCGCCGCTGGATCAGCAACAAAGTAATGCAAGACCGCATCCAGATCCTCAAATACGGCTACGAGACCACGGGCGCCAAAACCGAGGCCGTCCTTTGGTGCAAACCAGGCGGCGGCCCACCACTGCACTACCACTTAGCCTACAGCGAGAGATTCACAGCTCGCACAGGCAACCTCATCGTCTACGTCGATGGCACCAAACACGTGCTTACCCCAGGCGAAAGCGCCACGGTGAAGCAAGGACAAGTGCATCGCTTCACGGCGGAAGGGGACGAAGAGATTGAGTTCTCGGGCGAGGTGTTGCCTAGTCACCCGGGTTTGAGAGGGGGCTGTATATAATGTACGGGTTGGCAAATGATGGGTTTGCGGATAAGGAGGGGCTGCCGAGGAGTGCGGTGCATTCGGCACTGGTGGCGAGCATGAGTGATATGCGCTTTCCGGGAAAGCTAGGCTGGTTGATGGATGGGGTTATTGCGGTGCTGGCTTGGTGGGGAAGATGGACGGGGGAGGCGGAGAGGCTGCTGGAGAGGTATTGGGATAATTGATGTGGATGGGGGTGGATGGAGGGAGGCATGGTAGAATGGGCGAGGATCAGGCGCGGAGGACCATCGCGAAGTTCAGGACATCTTTCGGCGTCTATGACCTTGCGCGACAGGATAACTAAAACTTGTGCTTCGGAATGACCTGCGAGGTTCTCTGGGAAAGAGACAGGTAGAAGATAGAGTACTAAATATCGACATACACCCAAACTTTCGGGATCTCCGCCTAAGCGCTTAGATTTGGGCGCAAAATCTGGGGTTCTCGGAGATCCTTCCCGTGCCTGCGTCACAATTTCCAAAAACTTATCATCTTTTTGTTTCAGGACTTTGCGATCTCACCGAGTTGATATTTAGGCTGCCCGTGTATCAACAAACTCATCGAGACGCGACGCAGTGAATGCACGTTGATTGAGGCAATTCTGAGCAGAGCCCTCCACAATATGTCCAACCCATCCGTCGAAAGACCAGGGCCTACTACGTTCGCGCTCAGCATTTCATCACTCATCTTCGGCCTCGTCCTTGGCTACTTCATAGGCTCCGGCTCCTCAATAGGCCTCTTCGGCTCCTCCGACACATCTACAAAATCATCGAAGAAGAAATCACCAGCCCGCTCCTGGCCGAACTCGTACGACGTCAACGTAAACGTCGGCAGCGATTCCTCCGACGAAGAATTCGCACGAGCTATCCACACCGGCAAAAGCGATGACGCCGACGACGAGTCTTCAGACGATGCCGATAGCGACGAGGTGGCTTTGGTCGATACAGACCGCATCAAAGCCATAGCCAACACGAACGAAGAAGTGAAACTAATGCTCGTCGTGCGCACAGATCTCGGCATGACGAAGGGCAAGATTGCTGCGCAATGTGGACATGCTACATTGGCGGTGTATCGTGCTCTGACGGCAAATTCGAGTGCGAGTGCTATGTTGAGGCGGTGGGAGAGTCATGGGCAGCCGAAGATTGCGGTTAAGTGTGAGAGTGAGGATCAGTTGTTAATGCTGCAGGGTCAGGCTATCAGTTTGGGGCTGCCAGCAAAGGTGATTAGGGATGCCGGAAGGACGCAGATTGAGGCGAATAGTGCTACTGTGTTGGGTGTGCTCGGGCCGAAGGGGTTGGTTGATCAGGTTACTGGTGGGTTGAAACTGCTGTGAGCGGCGAGCTCGTGCGACCAGTCGGTGATGCGACCTCTTGGACAGTGAACAACGTCAGTCCGCGCGATCGAGCATAATCGAGGACTCTACAACAGCCATGTCTCGTGAGGCAATCACAGGCGCTATATCAAACTTCGATCAACCTGGTTCCAGTCGATAAGTTTCCGACTCGACAACAGCAAGACTCAGGCACGAGGACGACGATCATGTCAAAGCCAGCTAGTCGACGCCCATGAGAGTTAAGACTAAGCAAGTAACCCAAGGGGCGTCATGCATAGCACATGTGAAGGGATGTTCGATGCCTCAAAGAACTTGTGCCTACCATGGAAATTGGTTCCTTAACCCCAGCGCCTCCTCGGACGGCTCACCCGATTCCGGCTCGCCTCCTGCCGTTATCTTAGCGATAAAATCGAGCACTCTTACGACTTCCAGTCCGCCTTCTTACGCTTCCTTAAGCTTAGCATGCCACGGAGTTCTCGAGAACAGATCGCCGGTAGCAATTCTTCAGCACCACTCCAGAGGCTGTCTATTGATGCTCGCCTTCGCTGACGCTAGGTCAAAGAAGGTCACCTTTTGGGGGAGTGCCGCGAGTCGTGCTCGTCGCAGCGTGGCAGAGGACCAGATTTCATCAGTGGCTGAACTTGATGCCTGCTCCCATACAAGCCACCATGCAAGGATCGACAACACAACATATACTAAGAGAATAGAAGATTCACCTCCAACTACAGCACTCGGGCGTGATTGCAATGATCATTGGGACTGACCTCCGGCAGCATCTTCCCGATGATTCTGCCAGCAACAATTTGCCCTATTTCTGGAGAACAAGCTGAATCTGGGTGGCGACTCTCATCGCGTCGCTAAGAATGGCTGAATCTGTTTTAGAGCGCGATTGTCGTGTATACGGGGAACAATGAAGCGGTTCCGTGATGCTGTGACCAGCTGGAAAAAGTGGGCAAGAAATGGTGCTCGGAACTCGGTACAGCAGGACGATACTCACAGACATGGCGTTCAAGCGACTAGTGCAGGCACGACAAGATTGGGCTCCAATGGGAGTCATCCCTCGCCATGAAGGACCAAATGAAAGATACAACCTCTCCGCAATCACGATCTGCGACCAACAAAATTACTTGGTGCCCAAGGATCACTTCCCCGGGGCACTTGCGCAGGTGGAGAGGCGTACCTGCGCATCAAAACCGTGACGATCCCAGGATCCAGGAGTCAGAAAAAGGCGACTCCGATGCCAAGCGCGTCCCGTGGCCACTGAATCATACCGACAAGCTGCAGAGACATCTGCGCGGAACGTCTTGGCCAGCTGTGTCAGGAAAGGTCGATGTGATCGTCCTCCGCGTTTTCGCCTATTTTTCGCTCTAATCGCCTATGGCGCCTAAGCGGCCCCGGGCTGATCCCGCTTTTTCTCCAAGATCGACTCCTTTTTTGTTTGTGGCCGAATAAGTGGGCATCTCCCCAGATCATGGAAGAACCCATCTACGACGGTCGTGCTGTGCCAACAAGTATTTGAGGTATCGCTGACCCATCGATATGGATGTCGAGCACTTCGTCAGCGATGTCGGTCATCCACATCGAGCATCGAGGCGAAAGCCCAAACCGGGCGTCCTCAGAGATATCCAGCCAGTATCACGCTGTCTCGACCATGGACGATAAAAGTCATCGATCTATCACCAAGCAAATCGATATCGAGACAGTATCATGTGTAGAGCTACCAGAGAGGCAGCCTGGTGCTACTGGATTCCAACCCAGCCCCTACATGTCTCATGTGGCACCACCAAGACGAGTATCCGACAATGCTCGTGAAGGTATTGCCAAGGAGCGCAAGATGAGCTTCGCCAGTGGCTGCAGGATGTACCCCCGAGCCATACTCTGGTCCGTCGTTTTGTCATTGACAATCGTGATGATTGCATATGACAAGATGATGGTTGGAGGCTCTTTCGGCAAGGACGCTTTCGACAAGGAGTTCGGCGACCCAGTGCACCAAGAAGGCGATCCACCAGACTACGAGCTATCGGCAACCTGGCAGACCGCCTTGACGAGTTCGGCAACGAGCACAGAGACGCTTGCTTTACTCGCCAACGGCTACCTTACGGACAAGTTTGGGTACAAGAAGGTCGTCATTGTCGCTCTCGCTGTGATGAATGTCGTCGGCTTCGCTTCCTTCTTTGCCACAACCCGGGAGATACTGCTTGTCTCGCAGCTGTTGTCAGGTATGCTTGCAACTTCCGGTATTTGATTTGCCACTGACGTTAAGTTCAGGAGTTCCGTGGGGTGTCTTCCAGACTCTTAGTGCCACGTACGCAGCTGAAGTCCTCCCGGTAGCGCTGCGAACCTACCTGCTGGCCAACGTCAACATGTGCTGGCTCATCGGACAAGTCATTGCTACCGGTGTGCTCAACGCCTGTGCCGCTTTTGACAACCAATGGCAGTGGCGCCTGCCGTTCGGCCTGCAATGGGCATGGTCTGTGCCGCTGCTGGTCGTGATCTGCTGGTGCCCCGAAGCGCATGGTGGCTCGTCAGACATGGTCGAGACCAAGATGCACATCGGGCTTTGGAGAAACTCACAGAGAAGGGTCGCTCGTCTCTTGACGTCGACCAAGTTGTGTCAGTCATGAAGTATACCGACCACATCGAGAAACAGCTCAACGATTCCACCACAACAACTTACGCCGACTGCTTCCGAGGCACAAATCTTCGCCGCACCGAGATTGCTTGTATGGTTTGGATCACGCAAGCCTTCTGTGGTGGCACGATCATGGGGTACGCGAACTACTTCTGGATACAGGCCGGCTTTCCAGCTGAGAACTCTTCGAAGCTCACCACGGGTATGTTTGGTCTCGGAATTGTCGGCAATATGGCTGCATGGTTTCTGCTCCGCCAATTTGGCCGTCGCACGTTGTACCTCTGGGGCGAGACTGGCATGATCGCATTGCTCCTGCTGGGCGGACTGGTGAGCGTCATACCAAGCATCAACCCGGATGTCGTGTACTGGATCCTCGGCTCGTTGTTGCTAGTCTTTACGCTTGTCTACAACTTGACGATCGGTCCGACTTGCTACGTCCTTGTAGCTGAGATCCCCTCAACGCGTCTCCGCGTCAAGACTGTCGTGCTCGCCCGCGTCGCGTACAATATTGCGTCGATCATCAACAATGCCATCATTCCGCGCATGCTCAATCCTACGGCGTGGAATCTGAAAGGAAACACGTGTTGGCCGCTGGCTGGAATGGCCTTCTTGTGTCTAATTTGGATCTGGTATAGACTGCCAGAGACAAAGGGCCTCACGTATATTGAGCTAGATATCCTCTTCGACAAGAAGGCTCCTACGCCTAAGTTCAGGCAATTTCGCGTGAATCTGGAGAATAGAGGGTATCTGAGTCTGAACAAGGTCGAGCAGAGCGGGAGTCGATGGCACGGGTGGCAGGGGTACTCTTAAGCAGCGCTCCACCTTATGTCATGGCGGCGAAGACACAGCAGCACGACCTCCAAGCTTATAGCCGCCTTTAGCGAGCGAAACAGGCGCTAATTTGACGGTCCCAGACCATGCAAATTGTGTATAATAGGTGTATATCTCAGACCTCCTCCTCGGCCTCGGACGCGGTCAGAAATCACGTCAAAACGTGCGATAACGAGCTTACAACAACATACCCCTATGCTCCAGTATATCATGCGATGCGCTCCTTCAAATGTGATTCGTTAGTGATGCTGTTTGGGTCATCGCGCCGCGCGCACCTGCCAGAACAACTCGCATGGTCTGTGCGGATCCTGCTGTTTTCGGTTTGATATGACTGCGCACGGATCATTCACTTGGAAATCACAGACCCGTACTTCACTCACTGGTCTAACGAAAGTATGAATATTCTCACAGAGGAAATCTGGAACACAATCTACCGCAAAAAAGCTATTGCATACTTTGATGGCATGGTGCAGTGGTTCAGCACGTCGCAGCATTCCGTCTGTGCATGGGGTTTGACCTCGTGTGCTGTACGATGTGCGTAACAGAAGACCCTAGTTCGATTCTGGGTGCTATCAATCTTTTTGTTCTTCGACCAAGATGCTGGCACATCAATACCTAGCATCCAGACACCTGACGACTGGTCGCAGAAGATGATCTCGAGAGCATACAGAACAACGGATGTGCATTAGAACAAAGCTCTCCTCATCATGTCAACAGACACAGCTTGTCTTGAGAAACGCACAAAGAAGAAGCTCGAGCTCCTTCAAACTGACCGCAACCAGGGTGTTTGACGATTCATTGTCGCGACTGGACGCCAAGCCGACCACCATGGCAGAACGCAGTCTGTACAATCATGATCTCCCTCTTGGCTTCTACCACTGAACAATCGATCCTCATCAGCCAAGCAACATCCAAGACTTCGCCAAGATGAAGTTCGACGGCTTCGTCTCCTCCTTCGTCGTCCTCCTTTCCCTGACCTGTTCCGCCGAAGCAGGCTTCATCGTGGGCATTGTCGTCGACGTCGTCGCTGTGGTCTCCGAAGTTGCAGCGGAAGCGGTAGCAGGAAGTGTGATCGCCGAATCGTGTGGCATCGCGGCCAGCTCATGCTGGTATGGTGAATACGTGATTGTGAATGGAGCGCTCTACGCTGGATCGAACTGGTAAGTTTTCTTTCCAGCAACGAATGCGGAGCGCGATCGGGATTGGGGGTCTTGGAATTTTCTTTCATGCCTTCGCCCCGTACTCGTGTTCCGTGTTCCCTTCCAGCCCAGTTCTTCGCTCCTCATTCATCTCCTGACCCAAGCTAACAAACCACGAAGGGCCGCTGCTGCGGCAGTCGGTACAGGTGCGGCCGCAGGCGGTGTTGTCGGTGATGTCAAGGCAGGCAACAAAGGAGACGAGAGCGCAACCCTGGTCACTGGCGCCTCCGCGTCCTCAATCATGTCCTCGATCGAAAGCGTGAGCAAGGCCTCTCAGGCGTCCGTCGATGCGGCATCCAAAGCGTCGGCCTCAGCGGCATCCGTGGCATCGGTGCATTCCGCGTCGGTACACTCAGCCTACATGAAGACATTGTCCAGCGTGAGGTCGGTCCAATCAGTCATGAGATCGCGCGCATCAGTCGTGAGTTCGCTCTCGCAGTGGTTGGCAAGCGGGACAGTGGCGTTGACATGGACCCCACCTACCGGGACGGGAGCAATTTGTGAGTCCTAATCCCGGCTGTTGCAGCTTACGGAGACGTCAGAGCCGTGGCCATTGTGTCCTGATGGTCTTTATGCTCTCAGGAAAAGTATGGAGAAGTTGCGGACGTGATTTCCTTTGACTAGATCCAATGGCAACAGGCACCGCCCCACCTCCTCCAGGCAGTCCTGTCAAGACTCTTCCCAACGGTCAGCGTGTTCCTGAGACCCCTCCTGGCGTGCCCGAGTACAACTTCAGGATGTGTCAGAACGACATCATAAAGATGGGCCAGGCGAAGCCGCCTGGAACTCTCACGGTTGAGAATACAGCTGGTGGCAAGAGTAAGAGACCTCGCCGTTGCCCTGCTTCCCCTGCCTCTGCTTCATAGTCCCCCACTCTTCCTTCTCTTTTTCGAACCTACAGCTTGGAAAGAGAGACAGCTGACTGACATTCCGTTCCGCCTCAGACCTCAGAATAAACAGTATCCCACCGACTTGCATGGCGCTCTCGGGGGCGCTGGTCGGCGATCCGAAGCTTGGGCCGCATCCGTTTGCCGCGGGGAGTGCTAGCTTGGAGTGGGCGGATGTGAAGCCGGAGTTCATTCAATTGGTGAGGATGGCTTTGGGGATGCCATTGTTGTAAGGTGTCGGTAGCACGGGTCTGGTGACGCGGGGCTGGGCGATGGAGACGATGAAATGAAAGTTGCATTGGGATGGGAGCGGGCAAGGATCGGTGAAAATGCCTCCAGATTGCGAGATGAATATAGATTCATTTTAATCCAGACACTCGACTCACGTGACGCTCTCAACTTTGCTCCCATAGCGACAGAAGAGCAGCTCGCCGACGTGGGAGTCGTCTAGGGCTGACCATACGACAAGACAAATCTCGCCACCGACTGCAGACGCAGCAGCGGCAGGAGATCGCTCTGGAACGTTCGATCAATACGGTCCCAACCTCAGCTGAGACCGGATGACAGGAAGTTCTCAATTGAGGCCGGTTGACGTAGTCTCCAGCAGACCGGATGACTGCCGCTGCTCCTGCAGCACTGCAAGAGCGATCAGCTCGCGGGCTTCGCACCTGCCTCTTTATACGCTCCCTGCGGCAGGAGCGACGAGCTGACGGTAAGTTGCACTTGCCTTTCCAACTACTTTCTGCAGCAGGAGCGATTGGCCGAGTGCTTTCACACCTGCCTGTGCCATGCACGTTCTGCAGCACTGCAGGTGCGACTGCTGATGGCACTCGCGCCTTCCTCTCTATACACCTTCTGCGACAGGAGCGACAGGAGCGACTGGCCGACGGCAGGAGCGTCCCGGCTGAAAGCAATCGTACCTGCTTTGCAAACAATTTCTGCGGCAGGGGGCGGTCAACGGGGCCGGCCTTCCTCGGCAGCATAGCCATGACTGTTGGTAGGAGCGGTCTGTCGAAGACACGGCTGGAAGATGAATGGTCAGATGGAGAGGGGAGAGGGAGAATCGCGACAGACAGTATTGTAGAACGCGCCACAGCAGCACGTCCAAAACCATTTTGAGGGGAGGTGGAAAGCCGGTTGACGTATAGCCTCACGCGAGACCGGATGATCAAAATTTTGATCAGACTTATCTATCGCCGGATGACGTATCGATTGTGCTGAGACCGGTTGACGAAGAGGTGCACGGGAATCAACAGTAGAGACCAGATGCAGAAAGCCGTCTGCTTGATCAAAGGTTTCAAACAATACTCACTAACTACTGTGTATAGGTATGGCGCTGACTCATACATCCGCTCCTCGACATGTCTGCGTCTGCGTCTACGTCCAGCCCGAGATTTCAAGCAACACTTGCAGGCTGCAACCCCCACCTTGGAGCATTGATGATGATAGCCATAAGACAGCCCGAGAGAGCTCCAGTGACCGGCACTGCGGAAACGGTTAGCTGTCGAAGTGACACAGAGCAAGAGGGGAGCTCACAAGTAACGAACCAACCCATATAAATCCAACTAATCATCCTCCAATTCACCGCCCTCACCGTTCCCGCACAAAGCGCAACACCCACCGTCGCACCAGTAATGCACTGCGTAGTCGAAATCGGCAGGGCCAGTCTCGTCGCCATGACCACGGTCAGTGCGGCGCCCAGCTCCATTGAGAACCTCGGGACGGGGAATGCAACGTTAGCCGATTGCCCAGGTTGCGCATCATGTTATACCCATAAGTCCACAGCCCGATCGAGATAGCGGCACCACCGAACGCAAGGATCCAGATGGGAACTTCAGACCGGCTGGAGGCTTCATTCGTGCGCCAGATCTGGTAGATCGCAGCCAGGGGACCAACACCGTTGGAGACGTCGTTCGCGCCATGTCCGAACGAGGCTACGGCAGCGGTCATGACCTGCAGGAAGGAGTACAAGTGTTCAGTCTTGTTGTCATAGGCCGGAACGTGCTGGTGGTATTTGCTCAAGTCCTTAGCCAGGATCTTTGCGGCGAAGCCTTCGGGGCGGTGTGCGCGGTGCCCTGCTCTTCGACGATGTCGCGGTTCACGCCGCGAAAGAAGTAGTATTTGGTGCGGGCGAGGAAGCCGGTGGGCGTGTTCCAGGGATGGGCTATTGCTTTGGCTTTGGCGGCTTCTTCCATGCTGAGGGTTGGGATGGAGTGGTGTGGTTGGGTCTGGGTGTCGGTTGGGGTGATGTCGCTGTTGGAGGAAGAGGAGGTGGCGTTGCCAGCGGTCTTCTCAACGTCGACGGGAGTGTCGGTGACGTTGGTCTCTGGGATGGCGCGGGCGAGGACCGGGTTGGCGGTCTTGGTGTTGTGGCCGCGGTAGTAGTCTTGGACGGTTTGCTTCTCCATACCTTCGGGCATTGGGGGCACTTCGCCTTTGAACCACAGCATGGGACCTTTGATGATCTCCCAGCTCTTCAGACTCCAGTCTTCCAAGTAGAGGCGGCGGTAAAGGAATGGTAGCAGGAACGCGGCGTACAGGAGGACGACACCAGCGGCGCCGCCGAAGATTGTGCCGACTGTGGGGGCTGTTCCCCAGTCATCGAGGTCGAGGGAAGCGGCACCTTTCCAGACGATTGACATGATCAATACAGCCGCAGTGACGCCGAAGTAGAGTGGGATCATCCAGAAGCCGCAGATGAGGGGGTTCTTGCGCTGAAGAACACCATACTTGGTGATCAGGAAGATGATGGCGCCGAACGCACCGGCAATGCAAGGAGCTATGCCCCACGCGGCGAATACTTGAGGAACACCCTCCCAGGTCCAATCAACACCACCAGCGCCGATGGTAGCGAATGCAACACCAATGATACCGCCCACGATCGAGTGAGTGGTGGAGACAGGTAGGCCGATCTTGGTAGCCAGTGTCAACCAGAGGGAAGAACCGACCAGAGCGCAGAGCATGGCAAGCATGAGCACCGATGGGTTGGTGTCGTACTCCGAGGTCGAGATGATGCCGTTCTTGATAGTTCCGGAAACACGAGCGCCGGCCAGGACGGCACCACCGAACTCGCAGACCGTAGCGATAAGCATGGCTTGGAGCATAGTGAGCGAGCGGGAAGAGACCGACGTCGCGAAGGAGTTGGCGACATCGTTGGCGCCGATGTTCCAGGCGTCGAGGAAGGCGAAGATCAGTCCGAAGGCAAAGATGTAGTCATACTCGGGGAGTGCACGCGACACCATGTTGGGCGGTGTGGCGAGGAGTCAAGTAGTGGGAAGAACTTCAAAGAATGTGACCCACGGACCAGGGCTGCGAATGCGCGGACACAAATGGATGTTGGCTCGAGAAGAGAAGCGAGGACTCAGAAGTAGACAGCTTTCTCCCCTACTTTATACGGCTCTTTGACCAAGACCGCGAATTTTCAAATGGCCATGTATTCCACGTTGCATCCGCCTTGGTCGATATGTGCGCGCGGTCCATCGACGAATGACACGGGCGTATATGTGAGCGTGCGCTTCTGGAAAGATGCAAAGTCTCATCAGTGAGCCCTGTTCCCTCTCCATTGGGAGAGCCGAGAGTAGTTCGGATGGCGAAAGCCAGCATAGCAATGGTGGATTCCGCCATGCCAAGGGCTTTGCGCTGGTCTTGGCCTTGGCGGCGGAATGCCGATAAAGTGCGACGACGTCGTCTTCTACGCCGTTTGTGGTGTGTCTGTTGCTCAGTGCTTGAGATATCATGTCGCGGAACTCAGTAACGTCGTGGACCGCCAAATTACAGCACCTGTATTGGCCTGTTCCGTCAATGAAACGGTATAGTCGAGCTCAGAACATCTGGCCGGGATCTGTATAAGCATCGCAGCGGACCCGTGACAAGGACTTGGCCAGTTCTTGCGCGCCTCTTTCTCGCCATAATGGTGTCAAATCCCAGCCAGCACGTGGGCAACATGATTGGCTCACCTCCAACCTCATATTCGACAATTTGCTGACACTTGGGATATCGACCTAACCCGCGGCAGACCCGAATCATACAAAGATGATCTCCTCTCGGCGAAGTCGGACGAGTGGTGCTCGCCGCCGCCAAGTCGGCGGCTAGCCTCAAGCACTTTGCTTCTGCAGTGGCGGGTAGTGGACGGATAGCAATCGGTAGTCACAGTAAAGAAACATGATCGATGTGGTTCTGGTAGTCAATCTGTGAACAATTCCAAGCTTCAGGCCCGAAGAATTTGAATCGCAGGTCGAGTGCGCCTTGATTGACTGAATAAAGAGATCCTACTGCACAGTCAGTAGCATGTGCTTTTCGTTGTACCTGTCTTCCTATCAACTTTGAAGTGCGGCGACAGGGTAAGCCGGACCCGTGCCAATCAGAGAGTGTCAAGGCGTTCGCAGCTCAGTCGTGACATCGACATGTGCGACACCTCCACGACCAGAATAATCATCGCGTTGGTAAATCCGGAGCTGCGTCACGATGTTTCCTCGGACGGATGGACACCCAGCGATTTCAACGCGTGTGGAAGTCACGATGGGCGCGACATGTTGCCTTGCGTGACCGCCTGACAAGCACGACTCATCACAGCATGCAGGTGCAGCTCCAGAACCATCGTTGCCTTCAACACTGAAAGTTCGAACAGGATCATTCGCAATGATGTCGTCGCTAGTATCACGGGATGCAGCTTCGGTCGGGCCATCTGAGAGCGCCGTGTTTCTGCGGATAATGAATCCGGAAAGTTCTTATTGGACACAGCGTAGACAGTTGCGTCACTCCAGAGCCTCGGGCCATATCTCGCCGCGTTGCTGACACAGTTGAATGCTTTGTAGAAGTGTTGTATTTGGGCTCGCATTTTTGTATCCTTTGGATATCACTCGTAGCATCGATGACAAAAAGATGAGCCTCGAGACGAGAGTAGCTTATCAGAAGAGTCAGACGCCGGCCAGCGAAGGAGTTCAACTGTGTAAGTCTCACCCTGTTCGAAAGAAGCATACAGAGGATGTGGACGGTAGGAATCTAGCGGAGCGTGGAGAGGTTCAACGCCCGCTTAGCCAGGACTCCGGCGTGTCATGGGCTCATATAGAATGCTTGGGAGTACAGCTTGTGTGGTCTGGGTAGACTGGCCCGCTACCGCCATCAAGAAAAGTGTATGAGGGAGTCGCGACAAGACTACAGAGCAAGGGACGTGCGGCAAGTACTTCAGAGGACAAGACTAACACACGTATAGCTGCAAGCTCTGCCGTCAACGCAAGACGCGATGCGATAGACACCTTCCGACATGCGGCTTCTGCTCGAAAGCAAAGGTAGCCTGCCAATATGTCCCGCAACCTGGTAAACGGGGCCTCCGAGCTGGTTATGTAACTCAACTGGAGAACCGACTGAATCACTTGGAAGTGGAACTGGAACGTATGAAACGAGAGCAAACATCGGTCGCCTCAGCCTCTGTTCCCACGCCTGCAGCGGCTATCACGCCAGTGTACATTGAGCCAACTCTGCGATCTCCTGCGACTGGACCTAGAGACCTCACTGCGACGGGATCGGGAATTGCAACTCCGACAGGAGGGTTCTATGGCGGCCAGCCTCCAAGCAAGAGGTCTCGTCATCGCCTTGAGTCCGAAGCGGCTGTCAAAGATCTCATGAGTCTCGGTCCAGCAGTGCTGTTCTCGCTGGCAGAGACGTGGTTCAAGGAGAACCAACCATGGTGTCCAATCTTGAGCCACGACCACATATCACAAGCTCTGGCATCCTTGCCAGATCCGGTCGACGCAATCGACGACATCGAGCTTCGTGCTGTGCTAGCTCTGGAAATATCGTACTCGACACAAGCGCTGTCACTCGGGTACCACGGTCGCACTAGATTGAGTCAGTATCTGAGAGGTGACGTGGTGACTGAGGCAATGGCTCATCCTTCGATCAGTTCCCTGAGGGCGTTACAAATCATGGCTTTGATGGACTATGGCTCCGACAACATACCGAGCACGTTCAGCCTCATGTCGATCTGTAGACGTATGTGTGAGAATCTAGGGATGTTCGAAAAGCTGCGTGCGCAGCTCGAAGCTCGAAGTCCTGCGCAGATTGGACCGCCACCAACAGATAATTCTGGAGGAGATGCGAGTACGATTTCGGTGACGTGGTGCATACTCGCACTCGACGCGGTGTCGACTCTAGGCGTTGGATGGAGGGATGTCTCTGCTGCGCTGGTCGACCATCTGTCAAGTGTGGCGTATGTCAGTACACCACATTTTCGGGATTCGTTTCGAGGCCATGTCCATCTTGCTGCGATCGGCCTGCAGCCAGTTCATGAGTTCCTGCATGAACGTGCTCTGGCGCCAATGCAGTCAGTCGACGATGACGACCTGGCCAGGTGTGACGACATGTATCAGAACCTTATGCTGTATGTTGAAGCGCAGCCGAAGACGAGCTACACCATCCTGGAGAACGGCGTGGTTGACTTCGATCCCAACCTAGTTCATACAGAGACTCTTGTGTATGCAACGACGGTCATGATGTATCAAGGTCTGATTGATTTCGAAAGGTCAACACCAGCGATCGCCCTAGAGCGATGCCTGCAGATGTGTAACGAGAACATGGTGACGCTGGTCCGCAGTATCAGCGATGCCGATGCCGAGCTGAACACGCCTCTGCTCGCGTCGTTCATATTTGTCGGAGCGAGATTTAAAGTGGTGTACTGTCGACAACGAGGCGAGCCTTTAGACGTGCCGTTCGACAACCTCATGCATGCTCTCAACATGTGCGCTCGAAGATGGGTTGTAGCGAGACGTCTGGACATCGCGCTGCGAGCTGCTGCACTGGAGGTTCTGAAAGGTCGCTCAGATACTGCATTGCCATTGAGCTTCTGGGATCTAAAGAAAAGTTATCTCGACATCTCGGAAGAATTGAAGACGTGGGTGTCGACCTGGAGGACTCCGTTCCAAGACACTTCTCTGTCAGGTCCATATTCGTGGTTTCTTGGGTGGTGAACAGGTGAAGTTGAGATCCAAAGTGGCCACCTGTCCGTATCACTTGTACCCCAGCAAACCTGCTTTTGACTCACCGTCGAATTTGCGAGAAGGCGCCCAGCCTCACAGCGAGGACTTGTCCCTGTATCAGTCGACTGCACTCACACATTTCGCCATACCACTGCTTTTAGATGGACCTCAAACAGCTTTCGAGAAGTACATCAGTCAGAGTATCAGACATCCCCACTATCAGAGCCTCCATCATGCCTACGCAGCTGGCACCAAACCGACAAGAGCGGCGCCGGGAAGCCCGACACAAGCAACAAGTCGCGAAAGGCAAGATTGCAGATCGAGCCACGGGAGCACGACGCGACCGTCAGAGCAATGCTAGGGAGATCAACCGCACGAACATCAGACACAAACTCGGTGTTCCGGATGACCCAACAGCACTCGAGAAAGTCCAATCGGTCGCAATGAAAGCCTACAAGACCAGTCGGGGCGCTTGGTACGAGTTCTGGATGCTGAATGCGGAGGAGAACAAGGAGGAAGCGATGAATGCAATGGTTGGCTTAGTGCTGGCAGCGATTGCAGCGATTCTGCTCTGCTGCTATGACAGATACGTCGTGGGAAAGGCCGCTTCGCCTATGAAGGCGCTCAACATTTCGCACATACCATCGGGTCTCTTTGAAGAATAATTCTGCAGTCTCGTTGAAGTGGTCGAGCATCTCACAGGATGGTGTGCAGGAACAGCGATGGATTTCAGGAGCACCTTTCTGGGTGGGCCAAGTCTGGCAAATCTCCGGGTGGTTCAGGCGCACGCTTAAGGACCTTTGGTACGGGCGCAGACAGAGGCGAGGTTTATGATCGACGCCTTGACACAACGTCCGACGTACAAAGACAACATTATCACACGACCTACATTGATCAATTACTGGTGATCGTGATTTGTAAGACTCGTGCTCTATGATGATGGGAACACGCTCTTCACAGGCGGCATGTCGGCCTCCCTGCGAGCCGCGCTTCCCACTCGCGCGAAAGCCTGAGCTTCCTCCGACGTCGCCCGCATTGAATCTGGACCTCGAGTGCTCGATATTTTCCCTTTGCTCCGCATGTTGACGTATTTCTAGACGATCGACTCCATGTATGTATTCGAGAGGTCAGAGCTGATGAGCCACAAGATGCGCATTCTGGCTACGTGATAATGACGAGGCTTGAGCCCATGAAGACGAGCTTCCGTTAAAGGCCACTCACAAGGCAAACCTCGATCGCGATTGACGTCCTCCTGATCGACATCGCCTGTGCCAACTACGAGAGACTCGCCACCTCTTCAGCATGCTCCCGCCCATTCCTCGACCCGAGGACTACGGCGTCTCGCCCGCAACGGGCTTCCTGCCCTCGACGCTTCCCCTCCAATGCCTACCTCACCAGGTATACGATAGATGGGAAAGAATAGTGAACAACTTCCAGTCGCTGCTGCTCTCGAAAAGGCTACGTACAGTGATAGACAAGCTACCCATCATACCCGCCGTCCACCTTGAGACAGAGGCGGAGTGGCGAAGGGCATATGTCGTCCTGGTGTTCCTAGCCAATGGCTATATCTGGGGTGGCGAGAAGCTGCAGACAGACTCCCACCATCAATCACATACCCATTACTGCAGGTATCAGAACACCTCGAACTACCGCCGGTAGCCACATATGCAGGAACTGTGCTATGGAACTACAAGCCCATATTCTTGTCGGACCCTCTCGTACTCGACAACCTGTCAACTCTACTCACATTCACCGGTTCACTAGACGAGCAATGGTTCTACCTAGTCAGCGTGGCGATTGAGGCCAGGGCAGGTCCAACAATACCACTTATGCTGGACGCTATCCAGGCAGCACGAAACGACGACATCGTCAAGGTCACCGAAGGCCTTCAATCGTTTGCACAGACACTCGACGAGCTCGGCACTATCCTGGTGCGGATGTATGAGAACTGTGATCCTCATATCTTCTATCACCGCATTCGTCCATACTTGGCCGGCAGCAAGAATATGTCCGATGCAGGTCTGCCCAACGGAGTCTACTACGACGACGGCACTCGCAATGCTCGATTTCGGCAGTACGGCGGAGGCTCCAATGCTCAGAGTAGCATCATCCAGTTCTTCGACGTCGTCCTAGGCGTCGAGCATAGACCGACGGGTGCTAAGATGAATGAAAGCTCCGAATCCGAAGCAGAACCAGGTTCGGCACCGAAGCCAAGACACAACTTCATACATGAGATGCGGCAGTACATGCCTGGTCCACATCGACGTTTCCTGCAGGCAGTCGAAGGTATTGCCAACATTCGCGAATATGTGAGATGAATCGATCAAATCGCACGTTGACTGTGGCCTATGACGCAGCGCTGGCAATGCTAAGAACGCTCCGAGATAAGCACATACAGATGGTCTCGAGGTACATCATAGTTAAGAGCAGAGAGTCCCGAAGCCAGAGCCGATCAAGAGGTCAGACAAGCCTGATCCTGCTCCTGCCCGTGGCCACGGCCTGGCGTCAGTTCGCTACAAGACTGGCGCCGGAGAAAAGCCGAAGAAGACTCGCGGGACAGGCGGGACAGCTCTGATTCCGTTCCTCAAGCAAGCAAGGGACGAAACTGGCGAACCGGCGATCGACGAATGGGCAAGAAATATATTGATGGGTGGTAGACGCACAGAAGTTGATGCCGAGATTGCCTATCAAAGCAGACTGACTGCTCAGGAGCTCGATGCCGAGGAGCCACTGATCGTCGGCCTTTCCGGAGCATGGGATATGGAAGAATCTGGTGGCGGATTATGTTCATACTAACGACAGGACGACGATTGGACAGCGCGCAGCGGCAGCATTTGGGAGCGATGGGAAAGTGATATTGAGGCATAACAGTAACGCAGCAATGCACATAGAGCAAGACCTGCTTGGTGGAGGCTAGCATCCTGGGACAGGTTCGTCCAAAGTTTTCTACTACTGACGTGTTACACCTTCCGCTCCGTTCAAGTGCGCTGCTGCCGGATCAAGCTGTGCGAATTTGCTAGATCTTATTGACTCGGTCGGAATTGCTTGCTGCCTCCTCAAAGGCTGTGCCTGCCTCCCAGCACCTGTTCTCCATTTCTCGCTGAACTGCACTCCGACACCAACGAGCCACGAGTATGCTCCACCCGAACTGAGGCATTCACCTCCTGCTATTCATTGCCTAGGGCGGGCATATTGTTCGATTCTCGATCGGCTATCCAGTTCGGCTACCTCTCCGAAGCGTTTGCTCACATTGACGCTCCCTATTCATTAGGCTCATTTGAGCCATTCATTTACCACGACGAGTGCATTCATTCCGCTTTCTGTCCAGCCCTCCCGCTCCGCTCCACCATGAATAGCCTTCTCCACCCCTGCTATCAATACTAGCAATGTGTTGGTTTTCTTTCCTACCTATTGATGCTGCGTAGGACCCTCCCATCTATTCTCTATTCATCCCCACTATTTCATCCGATCTATTCAGCAGCCGTTTGCCATTCATCCGAGTACTCTTCTGCTGCTTCAATCATGCTCTTCGGCCATAAAAGAGCTCTACCGCTTCTGCACCTGCTCTTTCGATTCCCCAACACACGCATACTTTGCACGATTCCGCCAACAGTTTTCGACTTCAACCTCCTTCATCCACTACCCTTGCGCCTTGATTGCTTTGTTGTGCTGGTCACAACATCGTCTTTCCTATTCCCACGTTACTCGACAGCCTCTTCAGATCTCTCCTTCTTCACCAACTACTCTTCCCCCTCCGGCCTAATCCTAGCCACAATGGTTCGAAACACCGCCAACCTGACCATCTCTCCTGTTCGTCCTGGTCGTAGGACCGACAACCTTGCCTCGCCATACCTCAAGACCACCCCAGCGGAGTATCCTTTCCCATCTGCCGGATTCAACACCACACCATCTGGTCCTGTCTATCCGGCTCACGTGCTGGATGCTCGGTCTGCCTGGCCTGCCAATCTCAACCCCCAGGATGATCACGAAAGCGAGCAAGCAAACCAGATCTACGATTTCTCGCCCGCTCTGTCTTCTCAGAACGTCAACAGCTCCGATTCGTTCAATCCTCTCGAACAAGAGCTCTTTGGCGACTACGATCTCGATTTGAATCAGTTCAACGGCATCCAGAACACGATTCCAGAGCTGCCAGAGGAGACTGGTCTTGCTGGTGACGCTGCTGTTCCCGCCCAGGCTGTGGCTCCTCCTGCTACAACTGCTAATCATGTTGGTCAAGATGGCAGTAGCAAAGCTACAGCTCACAACGAACAGCTTGCAACTCCAGATCTTACTCCTCCGCAGCAAGCTGGATCTTCGGTTGTGGAACCAGCTGTGGTCATCCTAGACGATGAACTGGATCCAACGCCTCCCAGCGCTGCTTCTGGCAACAGTCGAAAGCGAGCTCGATCGCCTTCTGTTGTCGAATCTGAGCCTCCCAAGAAGCGAAAGCAAGCTATTCGGCAGTCCAGAGCGACTCGTCTCACACAGACGTACAAGGGTAATCCCAAGGAAAGCTGGAAAGCTGTCAAGCAGCGGACTGGGATGTCCCTTGCTGTTCCTGGTGCAAAGCGTATCGATCTCCCCCCAGCGAATGTTCCATGGCCTGGACGCCAGCCACAACTCTACGATATACAAGCTCGTTCGTATGAACCGGATTGGATGCGATTTCAGCAAGAGCAAGCATGGAGAAATCAGGGCGATTACGCGTACCAGAACCAGTATGGCTCGCACGGCAACTTTGAGCAGTACCCATCAGGATTCGGTCAGTATATGCCTGGTACACATCAGCAAGCAGGTCTTCGGAATCAGAATCAGCCTTTCCAGTATCAGCAACAGAGCCACAATCCATCCCACGGCAGCTATAGCCAGAACAGAAGCCACCAGCAACAGCAAGGAGAGTTCTACCAGCAGAACTATGGTCCATACGCCAACAATCGCCCTCAGCAACGCGACAATGGCTGGAATGCACCACAGAATGATCCGTTTGCCAGGCAAATGCAGCAAATGCATAGCAATTTGCCCAATCAGCAAGCAAACTATGCTCAAAGCCAGCAAATTCGACCTGCTCGACCGCTCCAGCAGCCGCTATATCAGCAGAATCAGCCTTCTCGCAGCTACTCGTCCCAGTATAGTGGTAATACATATATTCCACGCCAGACACAGCGCCAGCAGCAGTTCCTGCCACAGACTCCAGCTCGTCAGCTTATGCCGACGATGGCTCCTACTCCTGGAGCTCCTCGCCTACCTGCTACGTACGACACAGGCATTAGACGTGAAGCTGGACGTGGTGGCCGCGGTGGAGGTCGTGGTGGTGTTGCCCAGGCTCGTCCCAGCCCAATCAGCATAGATTCCCAAGGCAGCCCAGTTCCCAATGATCGAGTGCGAGATGGCGCTACTGAGTTTGGATTCCCGCAAACCATCTTTTTCGGAGAGTCGGCCGTGCCACAGACGCCGACCACCCGGCCAGCGAATCCAGATCAGTGCTTCATCAGTCAGGATGGTGTTTTCCGCTCACCAGAAGGCGACTGGCTCCGACGCCAGCCCATGAGATCTGCCCAGCATGACCAAGCTCCTGCTCCGCGACGAGAGCCTGGCGCGTGGCAGCCACCATTCGACCCAGATCTGGCAACCTGCTGCAAGTCTCACCCGCTGCAGGTGTCCCGCGTGACCTCATGTCGAACTTCGGCATCGTGCCGGACCCTCTGGCGACTTCCACCATCTTCCAGCAAGCTCCAGCTCAGGGCAAACGGACCAATACATCAGCTCTTGACAATGTCAACTTCAGCTCCGGCGGGATGAGCGACCAGCAGCTCGAAGAGGTACTGCTGAACGCCACTCGAGACGTCGCTGCTCCGGCTTTGCCAACTACGCAAGCCTACGATGAGCTCGGTCACAACGTCGCAGAAGGCACTGGTGAGGCGGATCTGGATTTGCCTGTCGGTGATTTTGAGCTGGATTTGAGCCCTGAAGATTTCGAGTATGCCAGAACTGCAGAGTGGGCTGACTTCGACGGAGGAAGTCACTTCTAGGGATGAATAGCACAGGTGCTGGTTGGACGATGATGGAAGGAGTTCACACAGGACTGATGAACTTGAAGGAGTGGCAATGAATAGATATATTGCTTCGCACGAGGAGTCTTGGTGAAGGGTCGATTTGGGTGATGGGTTTTGACGCGTAATGAAGCATTGCGAAATAGTGACTTCTGCTTTACAAGGACGCCGCGGAAAGTTGACCTGTGGCATGGTGTACAGACGCGCCAGCGTCTTATGTCGAAATCGAGCTGGTCTCGAGAGTAGTCCATACCGTAGCGAAATGATATGCGCTCTTCTCTTGCTTCTCCCTTCGCTCTTCCTTTAGTATCCCTAGTCCTGTCTGTCCTCTATATGTCTGGCTCTCGGATCTGCGTTGCTTTCCTCCGCCACAAGAGTCATTTCATCGACGGCTGCATCGTAGCTAGGTCATCGCGGTGAGAGCATTCAATGACCCAATCCTGATCGTACAACCTTGTTAGTCCACTGTCACGCTTGATGTTCAGTATAGAATTATCTCCTCTTCCGATGGCAGAAAGATTCCTTGTCGGTTGCAGTAGTCTTTCAGCTCCCCATGCATGAGGCCATGCAGCCAAGCTTCGCCAATAAGACAGCGTCCAGCTTTACCCGAGTCCTTGTCAACAACATCAATGTCGTCACTAATAGCGTCCTTACGCTCGCCATAGTCTGCCTTCGTATCTACATCCCGGATCTGTCTCAACGTGTAGAACATGTTCCCACCACGAATCGCCCACATCTCGTCACCGACCTCAGCTTCAGCGGGAAGTACCCCGGCGATGAATTCACTGCGGCCTTCAAACTCGACACGAGCGAGACGTCGGTATAACAGAATTCCTGGATCCCGCCCCCTGCTTTGCCATTGATCGCTGCGCACCAGCGTCAGGGGATTCTCTTCTGAGTGCTGCTGATCCCTCGGCCAATGCTCTTTCTGGTGACTCACATCGTCGCGCTTCACGCGGTGATGAAGCTGCTCGTCACTTCCTGTGACGAGCTCGGCGAGTGCAATGCCGCTATCATCTGCAGCAAGTGGGGTCTCCCTGCCTACTTCATGGTGAGTTGTGTCTAAGCCTTGTCTGTCCGACGGCAGCACATCTGAATCTACGCCCCGTATCGTCGCAAGCATTGATCTCATGGCCTGCACAACCGTTTCTCCCGTGAAGGGGTACACCTCTTCGACGAGGGCAGTGTCTTCCGCAGCACGTAAACCTATCGAGGACCGGTAAAACTCGAGCCTCGAGGCGGTGGTGTGCGAAGGCCAGACTTGGCACACACGACCTACCTTGATGGCGCACAACTGGAGGCCATCGCATTCTGGTATATACTTGGTTGGTACTGTATCGCTGGGCGGGAACAGACCAGACGCCGCATCGACTCTTCGTGGGATAGACCCGTAGGGCCCCAATATGAAGAAGCTCCGGACGTGAGTGATGCTCCAGTCTGGTACCCACGAAGGCAGCTTCCTCTGCTGGTCGAACCTACACAGCTCGAGAATACTGAGCGGCCAGTCAGGAGTGCTTCCAAGAACGCGAAGCGCAGTCTGAACGTAGACGTCTTTGACTGATAGACTGTAGTCGACGTCTATCACTTCGCCATACCGCAATGGCCGCGGCAAGAGATTGAGCGGAATGAATACCTTGTCTCGTGGGTCGCTTGCTTCCAATCTACGATATCGTAGAAGCAAATCAAGAAGCGTGAACTGTGCAAGAGCACTGCCGCCGTCATCCACTAGTAGTTTCCTTCTCAGTGCGCCGAGGGCCAATTTATTTTGTGCCCCCACGATATCATGCTGAAAGACCTGGGTAGCTACGACGCCCAAGTCCGAGGCATCAGAAATGGCACTATAGTGGCTCATAACGGCCTTCTGCATGCTTAAAGCATCATGCAGGTCCTCCAGCTGCATCCATTCGGATCCCGACAGCAAAATTCTGAGGGTAGTCGAGGTATACTCCGGCATTGTCCAGGCGCGCCGCCAGTACTGGTTGTCCACCACGTCGAACAGCACTCTGACATTCTCGATATACGTCTGCACATGTCGTTGACTTCGCTCCACCGTGCTGAGCTCTTCCTGCGCCTTTATTCTCGCGACGAGCTGGAAGCCCGCCTTGATGATCGCAAAGAGCTGCTCGACCGCCTTGATGATCGCACTGCTTTTTCTTGCAGCTTCGGGTTCGATTTGCTGCTCAGGCGGAATACTAAACAAAGCTTCCATGTCATCGGCACGATGTAAGCTGGTGACGCCAGCCGCAGCGAGTGACGCAGTCGTAGCTTCGTCGATAGCCCGAGTGATCGGGGCGGACTTGAGACCGGACGACTTCGCTTCGCACCAACGTCTCTTCTCTCCATCCTCTGTCCACGTCTCCTCAGCGGTATCGTCTCCGGCTTCTCCACATTCTCCCCACGTTCTCTCATTGAAATGGTCTTCGACGCCCGGATCGCCATAGCGGGTCGATATGTCGATGTCCACAGCATAAGCTCGTTGCTGCTCAAGAGTCAAATCACCGTTCAGCAGTGCGTGAAGTCTTGCACCCGTCGATTTACGCTTCTCGGATAGCCTGCGCAGCCAGCTCCGATGGATGGCGACGTCAGCGGATTTGAGTGAATGAATTCCCAAGTTACAGCTCTCCGAATTCCTCAAACAAGCGACGCCTGCACCATGGTCAGGTCCTATGTAGGCAACAACAACCATCGCTTCCTCGAAAATCTGCTTCATCTTCTGTACCTGAGCGCTTCGTTCAACAACGTCATGCTGATTGATTGAAATGGCATCGATCCACATCCAGAGGACTTTTTCTCCGTGTAGAGTGTTGCGGACATCGTACAATGCCGATCTAAGATTTCGTGTCACCTGAAATGTGTGATTGTCAACCCAAATCGGCACCTTGTCGCTTTGATCTCCGCAGACATAGGACAGTGCGCAATAATTATTGATCGCAGTCTCGGTGGGGACTACTTCAGTGCTCAGGAAGATGTCATCGTCCGGTTGCCCAGGATAAAGTAAAGCCAGGCGGATCTCATCTGGCCCGAGACGGCTGCCATATGACAGAGGACTGTCCTCCGGGAAGCAAGGGCCTCCATCTGCTGCAGCCAGGTGAGTCGGTTGAGTTGACCGTGTAGGTATACACAAATGATGCCATGGTGACGAGAGATCTTCCTCTCCTTGTATCTCACAGTAGTACTGGGGCGGGCTGAGATCCGGGCTCCTGAAGCGACGGGCTTTCTTAGTTTTGGGGTCGATCCTCCCGGACCACCTGTCCGACATGGCGACGGCTTGGGGAGGTTCAACGATGCTATGAGCGATTAGCTCGAGGAGCGAAGGCTGAGAGGTATTATGCCAGCCATGAGGGGCAACGAATCCACCCGAATCGCGTTGTCGTCGATTGTCTCGAAGCTGGGCCCGTAAATACTGAGGCAACGATTGTTGGTCTGATCTCGGCGGAGCAGAACGAACGAGAGGGCAGGTTCGCGCTTCTCAGGGAGATCAGACAAAAGTCCCTTCCTTCAAGCGGGACTTTTGGTAGTGAAGCAGATTCATTGGTGGCTTAGACTCTGCGACAGTACTGATCGTCCAGGGTTGAGTGGGGTAGTTGCATGTTCCGCATGGTGCAGTGTACGAACCGCTCGCCAATGAGACGTGGCGTCCTCGCTATCCCCTTGACGTTCCGACTGAGAGGCTCGGATGGACATACAAGTACGTGTGCCAACCGTAGATATGCCACGTCCGCCAGAACAAGGTTCTTGACAGATGGGCAGATGTACGAGAAGCGCGAGGACACGACAGCGTGTGACTAGAATATGCGTGCAGAAAACGGGCGAGGACATGCTAAACAACACAAGCAGCTGAGCTCATAGTGCCCGCCATCCATCAGGCAGCTTGTTTCCGTCCCAAAGAACAGTAAGGCGTTACCAAGCCGAAGCCTCAGCGGAGCCACCACCCCTTGCGCAATTGCAGGTACATGGCGTCTTCCTTCCAGATCAATGGCTCCTGTGCAGTCGGCGTAGACAACGCCGGTTGCGGTGGATCAGCTCTGGGACTTGATTTCTCGCCGTAGTGCAGAGTGTCCGGAGTTTCCTTTCGCTGAGTTCGTCGTGTCTCGCCGTCTCTCTGCCGCCCATGTGCATTCGGAATAACGTCTTGCTCGTTGTCGCCATCCAGCTCCGCTTCCCGCTTTCGCTTCTTATAATTGTCTGTGTGAGCGACGGACGACTTCGGGGATTCCACATACCGATCGCTGCTCACTTGCTGCTGGCACAAAAGCGCTGTGTGCAGACCGGCGTACGATGCAAGCCGTATGAGGGCCCTCGCGGAGTAGCCAAACTCCCGTCTCTCCTCTCCATACCTTCGAACCCAAAACTTGGATCGAACGAGACGTACCACAGAGTCTTTGCTGACCCGAGGATACTTCTGCCCATACGACGCTCCTGGGAAATGAAATCAAAGAGTAACTTGCGGTGATGGCGGGCATCACAATGATGCTCGAAGGCCAACAACAGACCACTCGGGCCAAACGCGGCGTCGACAGGTACGAAGCGGCGCTCTGTAGCAGATCGACGCCAAGGCTCGATTTGCTCTGCCGACCAACACAGACAGGTCTGGCATAGAACCTTGTTAATCAGCTCGCTAGGCAATCGCTGATTCCTGGTCTCCGCTCTTCGCGGACGTGTTACGGGTCGCATGTCCGTCGAGTGTGTCAAGGGAAACTCAGTATCACTTCCGCTCTCTGTTGGTGACTCCTGGAAGGAGTTGCTTGAGAAGAAGGGCTCAATTCGTGTAGGCCATACTTGGATTGTACTCTGGGCGAACTGCGTCGCCGATGTTTCCGCAGTCATCTCGTGGTCGATGCGGCTCACAAATTTCAGGTGAATGCCTCGCTGATCATGTACGGCTTGACAGACTTTGTCCTCCTCTCTTATACCCGTTCGTCGCTCGTCATCACTGAGCACCACCTCGACCGCAAGTCGCTGATTCACGTCGTAGAAAGTGAACAGCGTGTTAGCTTGGGTGTGTTCCGAGCTGCCCAAGGGCACGGCAGACTCTTGGATGCCCCCAAAGCCAGATCGTGGCGGCCGCGGTGTACACAGCAGTGGTTGGCCGGACTTTCCAAGGCAGGGACCGAGAAAGTCAGACTCTGGATGGACATATTGCTGCGACCGCCAGAGAAGTTGTGAATGGACTCGTGCCATATCGTCAGAATTCCAATCGATTGGACTTTTTGAGTTCAGCTCTCCGCCATAGCAGTCGGGAGTAGGGCATGACAGCACCGAGGCCAGGGAAGATGCTTCATGCGTGGCAACGGCGTCAAGGAACGGCATTGTGTACCAGCTCCTTATCCAGCCTCCATCTTGTCCTCTGTGTTCGTTTTCCATTCACGGCGCGCCTCAGTCAACAATAGCTTGCCAGTGACTTCGTCCACTCCAAAGGACATTCGAGTCCATGAGTCGTGAATCACACCCTCATCGTTGTTGCGTCGCGTGATGAATTTGGTGCGGATAGAAGGATGGCGGTCGTCTAAAGGAAACATAACGTAGTGATAATAGCAGTTGTATGGCGATAAATGCTCGGAACCTCGACAATCTACAGGTTTGGCGTTGCTCACTGCGATGAAATGATCATCGAAAATCGTGAAAGCGATGGTCGTACCGACATCCAGGCCCGATAGACCGCAGAGTTGGAAAGGCTCCCTTTGGATCCACTTCGAGGAGAAAAAGTCGCTACTGTGTGCCTCCTGCTTCCCCAAAGTATCGCCAGATGCGTAGCATGTGGCTGTATTCAGCGAATTGGTGTCGCGACTGGCGGCGTTGCGCAAATGAAATCCATGAGCAGACCAGTGCGCTCTGCCATCCCTTGGGTCCCAATAACGGGGACGATTTGGCCAACAATAGTATAGATACTGCTTGTTAGATACTACTTGTAATTTTCGAACTCCATATTCGGGAAGAGGCGCACACAGCAGACACCGTTCTTGCTGGTCGCCCTCGCTCACATCAAACGCGAGCAAGAAACCCCTGAGCCGTCTGCCTCGTGTAGCAGAGACACATACGATATCGTCCTTGTAGGCCCGGAGCTGTAAGTCCCAGTCGATATACGAAGCATCGGTGCTGGCCTCTCTTGACAGTTTGCTGATGATGAAGGCCCTACTGAGGACCTTTTCTTCCTGACCTCTTTTGCAAAGATCAAGTATTCGTACAGTGCTTTGACCGGGGGTAAGGTAGACCAGCGCTCCATCTGCGTACAGAAAGCTTTCGACATCGGCAATTTGGCTCACAGAGTACGGGTCAGCATATTTCAGAGCCTCCCGCTGTTGATGAATCCGGCTTATACTTTGCCAGTAGCCTTGCCCGTGGCGGGTGACCGCTCTACCTTCGATGGAGGAGGAGAGGTTGTGTTTGATACAGTGCCTAACACAGTGATCATCGGTAAGCAGAGCTCGCAGATGTCTGTTGACAAGACTCAGACTGTAGTAATCTTCAATGCTCAAATTCCCAGCGATAGCATGGAAGACGTCTGGGTGCAGGTCAAGCAGAGTGGTCGACATAGTTCAATCACGCCGCTCTGACGGAGACAGTCGGGTCACTCGTAGTCTGTAGACCATATCCGCGAAGTGGCAGGCGTGTCACTTAGGCAAGTACAGTAAATCCCGGGCACATGCTGCCCATCCAGATTCGTTTGGCGTGCACGATGGCTCCCGCGAGACGTGCGGCTCTGCGCCAGAACGCATGCCTGATATTCGCGAACTGGCCCGCGAGAGTCGCACAGGCAGCATAAAGCAGCCACGAAGGCTGACTCCTCCAGTACGACCATCATGCCCTGAAAGCATGCAGGAAGCCGTGGTCACTGGGGACACTCTGGATCTGCAGCGACTCAGCTCGATGAAGCGGGGTCAAGTCGACCGACTTCGGTGCTCCTCTGTTGCGAGGAGGCGCATCTGATGAGCCGCAAGCGGACAAGCCCAAGCGCAGCATCGTCATGCTGTGGCGAGAAGAACGAAGTGAAGTGGCAGTCGAGGAAATGTTGTCTGCACGAGCTCCCGATGTGGTTTAGCTCGCGTTTTGCAGAGCCGCATTCATGCAGCCAGTTCTGAGGCGCAGGAATCGAGTCCAGCCGATCCTAATCATAATGTCACAATACCCTCTGTAGTCGGGCAACAGCTGTCGAGAGACGTTCCCCGACAGCGCTATCCGCGCTATCTCTGCGCGTCCAAAGTGAGGCACAACCGCTGCACTACTCGAGTGTGTGGAAGCCGTCACGAGGCCAGTATTGAATGCCCACAAGGAGCAGAGCCTTGGTCGACAAGGCATGTCTCGTGCCGCGAGACAGGCAGCCCAGACCCATTCTGCCTTGTGCTTGATTCGACAACGCGGCAAGACGCGGTATCTGCAGTCGACGCCCGGTTTGTATTGAGACACTGAGGGAAAGGAGGCTATCGCCACATAGGTCGACGGCGATTTGAAATAGTCGAGGAGTCCTCACATTGCTAGCTCATATTTGCCGAGGCCTAGCCTGTAGGCTGTAGTGAGTCCGGCTCATAGGCAAGTCAATTCAGAGCCAAGAATCCAACAGTAGTCCTGCGGCATGGACAGAAGCAAAATAGGGCGTATCGAGGATGTGCTTGGTCTTCTGACGCCTTCGGCTAGAAACGGCTTCAAAGTTGAAATTCAATACGGGTTTAAAGATGACGATATGTTTGAGCGTGGGCTGAACAGAGAAGGAAGTAGACAGACTCGAAAATTTGTGGAAGCTGTGGATGAAATTTGTTATTTCGAGCAGGAGGTTGTCAATAGTCCTCCGCGGCAAGTGCGCCTTCCTTGCCCGGCCCACCTTCGTGTTGTGATTTTACACAATTTACATTCATTATACCCGACACGCACTCAATTCAAACCACGGAGTAATTTTCCCCGAAACAGAGATAAAGCTCTCCCAAGTACCAGCAAATTCCACAATCGTTGGCTAATGCTGACTCCATTCGATGGTGTTGAGGTCGATGCCCTCTTGCACGAGCTCCCAGAGTGGGCTGAGCTCACGCAGGAATGTGACGCGTTCCTTGACGGCCTTAAGAACGTAGTCGATCTCGGCATCTGTTGTGAATCGCCCAATACCAAAGCGGATACTGCTATGCGCACTCTCATCACTGTTGCCGAGTGCTCTTAGGACATAGCTGGGTTCGAGTGATGCGGATGTACAGGCGCTTCCTGATGACAGGGCAATGTCTTTAAGTGCCATGAGCAGAGACTCGCCTTCGACATAGGCGAATGAGATGTTGACGCAGCCAGGATAGTGGCGAGTTGGGTCACCGTTCAGTGAAGTGTGTTCCATGGCAAGTAAGCCATCCTTGAGGCGGTTCGAGAGACGATTGATATGGTTTGTGTCATACTGTGCTATGGTCAGCACCTGTCTGAATGAATGCTTGAGCAGAGGAAAGAGGGAAGCATGGCTCAGAACCCCTGCTGTTAGATCAACGTAGCCAACGGACGCTTGTGTCGGCCACTCGTATTTCTTGCATTTGTCGCAGCGTAAAGTCATCAACGAAAGGGGAAATGCAGGGGTAGACTCACATCCATTTCCTCCTTCGCGATGCGACAAGCCTCTCCAAAACCAACCACCAAATGTGGTGCAAGAGTGCCGCTTCGCAGACCTCTTTCTTGACCTCCACCACTGATGATAGGATCAAGTCTGACTCTGGGTCTTCGTCGGACGTAGCATGCGCCAATTCCGTTGGGACCATAGATTTTGTGGCCAGACATGGACATCAGGTCCACGTTCCAGTCATTGACGCTGATTGGGATCTTGCCGACTGCCTGAGCGCCATCGGTGTGGAAGTAGATCTTCTTTGATCTGCAGAGCTGTCCGATTTCTTTCATTGGCTGTATAACGCCGATCTCGTTATTGACTGACATGATGCTGACGATACATGTCTCTGGTCGCATGGCAGCTTCGAGTTCTTGTAGGTTAATCAGGCCGTTGTTGTCCACTGGCAGGTATGTCACCTCGTATCCTTCGTCTTGCAGATGTCGGCAACTGTCGAGGACACACTTGTGCTCGGTCTGCGATGTGATTATGTGCTTCTTCTTGCCCGCACGTCCAAAAAATCTTGCTACACCTTTGATGCTCATATTGTTGCTCTCGGTGGCGCCGCTAGTAAAGATGATCTCCTTCGGATCTGCTCCAATGAGATTTGCCACGTGCTCTCGTGCTTTGTCAACGGCGGTCTCTGTCTCCCAGCCGTAGGCATGCGTCCGAGAATGAGGGTTGCCGTACAGGCCTGTGAGGAAGGGAAGCATAGCGTCAAGCACTCGAGGGTCGGTAGGTGTCGTCGCTTGAGCATCTAGGTAGATCGGTCTTGACCCCTTGTCCATGACTGTTGCTTGGCCCAGAATGCCAGCGGCTGGGCTCATGGCGATATCACCATCAAGACCGGAGCCTGGTAGTTTGGCATTTGAGGGCATTTTGCCACTCTTCTCGACAAACTTGCGCTGGTCTGCCTTGATGGCGCTCTCGACATCGGTGACTTGAGCCTGATTAGGCTTCGTCTGCGAGACATATGTTCGTCGACCTCTGCTCTGGTTCAGGAACGTCACGGCAGGTCTGCTGGACCGAGATAGATTTATGGTACGGGTACAGTGGCGAGAGGCCGATCGCGCGGCTGATGTCGTGGGAGTCGACATGACTGGTGACTGTGATCTAGCGGTCGCGCACTAGTACTCAGGTTCACTTTCTGCTATCCGAAGTCGAGAAGTGAAGATGGCAAGGTTGTCGTAGACTCGCAAGAGACGATGAATGAGTGAATGCAGATGAGCCGAAGATTAAGTGGATCTCCGCCCCGCTAACGCCGACGCCGATGGCGCGGGACCAAGACGAGAATACGAAGGATGCACAATCATCTCAAGCCCGTCTCGACGCCCAACGTAAGCAAAAGAAGCCCCTGTCTTGAAGATTCAAGCGACCATTGACCGGCCCCTCATATCAAATTATTACTGCATTTACTGTCCTCAAGTATTTCTCTAGTGCCAGGACAAGCAAACAAGCACACCCATCAGCCAAGCACAGCCACGCCGCCGGAGCTGCGTCATCGTCAAGGTCTTGGTGTGCAGCCGTTGACAGCGGAAGGCCTCAGCCTTCGTACCCAACTCTGCCCTGCATTGCAGTTTGACTGATCTTCTATTCAGAGAGACGTGGTCGCGACAGGACACTATTCTTCCATATCGAAGCTTCGACTGTCCCAGACTTCACCTTGCCGAATCATCCGTAGTTTTGGTCTTGGTACATTTTGCGTCGGTGGGAGACCTCGACAGCCCACCATGAGTTTGAAAGGCGTGGGAAAGAGCATTACTCGTGCGCCTCAGACATTCAAGCAGCGCTTCAACATCGGCGACATCACCAAAGACGCCGTATACATCGATGCTGAGCGCCGCTTCGAGGAACTCGAGAAGGAAACCAAGAAGCTTCACGACGAGTCCAAGAAGTACTTTGATGCTATCAATGGTATGCTGTCTTACGGTCACCTTGATCGCCGCGACTAACGACTCCAGGCATGCTAAACCACCAAATCGAATTCTCCAAAGCCATCGGCGAGATCTACAAGCCCATATCAGGCCGCATGTCCGACCCCAACTCGACCATCCCGGAAGGCAACCCAGAAGGCATTGAGGCCTGTGAAGAATACGAGGCTATCGTCCGCGATCTGCAGGCCACCCTGACGCCCGAACTCGAAATGATAGAGCAGCGCGTAATAGCACCCGCCGACCAGCTGCTCGAAGTCATCAAGATCGTGCGAAAAGTCAACCTCAAACGAGACCACAAACAGATCGACTACGACCGACACCGGACAACCCTCAAGAAACTTCAGGACAAGAAAGACAAGACTCTCAAGGACGAGAAGGCGCTCTTCAAAGCCGAGAACGACGTCGAGCAAGCCACCCAGGACTACGAATATTTCAACAATCTCCTCAAGGACGAGCTACCCAAACTCTTCGCCCTCGAGGCCGAGTTCATTCGCCCACTATTCCAGTCCTTCTACTACATGCAACTCAACGTTTTCTACACGTTACACGAAAAGATGCAAGCCATCAACATCGGCTACTTCGACCTTGCCCTCGATATCGAGGAAGCCTTCGAAGCCAAGCGCGGCGACGTGAAAGAAAAGGCCGAAGAACTCTCAATCGTGCACTTTAAGGCGACCGGCGGCATCAAGACTGCTCCTGGCGCCAGTAAGTACCAATCGAAATACGCCGCCAAGGCGAAGGAGGCCGAAGCCAGCAAATCCAAGTACGCACGCAATGGCACAGCCGCTGCAGATCCAGAAGCTGGCGTTGCAAATCCACCTCCGCCATACTCACCGCCTTCTGCTACTGGCTCAACGCCCACGTCGCCAGCTTTCAGTGCGATAGGGAAGTCAAAACCACCGCCACCGAAGCCTAAGCCGAGCAGATTGAGTGGCGTGCCTGCTACCGAGACAGTGACAGCACTGTACGACTATGAGGCACAGGCAGAGGGCGATCTGAGTTTTATGACCGGCGACATCATCGAGATCGTTACACGAACGCAGAACGAGAACGAATGGTGGACTGGCAAAGTGAACGGGAGGCAAGGACAATTTCCTGGTATGTTTGCCCACCGTTCAGACCGCTTAGACGTTCGATTGCTAACACTGTACGACAGGCAACTATGTGCGCTTAAATTAATACATATCCTCGCTCGGATATTCTTGGATATATTGCAACTACATAGTGGAGGTGTAAAGCCATGCCCCTTTGCCAGTGCACATGCGTGGCGGTCGACAGCTAGGAAGGCCACTTCGATTGACGGGCTCAAGGACCTGCTCCGGTGAGATTCGAATACGAGGACCGAATGAGCGGATCTTGCAAGCTTCTGCAGGTGCTGGGGGGGCACTTGCTACGCGGCCATGAATTGTGCACAGATGGTTCACTGCACGACGCGGGACCTTTTCCCATCATTGCAGACGCAGTCTCGCGGGAGTACATGGGGCAGGTGGAGTGGACTAGCTGTAGCGCCCGCAGCTTAAGCGTTGCATATAACGCGCGAGTATGGCTTTCCAGGCGCAGAATTCGATTTGCCTGGATGTGGAAGGTCGTGGGTAAGGTAGCTCGTCTGAATGAGCAGAGTACTACGGTGCATAGACATTACATGGTAATAATTCGATGAACACATACATACAAACTTTCCTTTCGGCTATCGCCCCATGACAATGCCACAAGTCTTCTCGGAAGGGCGTAAAGGTCCATTCTATCTAGACAACTTCCTGCCCACACGAAGCTGCCATTCGAGGACCCCTCCGATGCTGCCAGGTGATCTGACGACAAGATTGATCAGCCAACAAAACGCCTTTCTCAAGCCTCGCCTAATTATCGAAGTAGTTTTGTCCACTGCTGTCGTTCGTCTGCGTGACAGCTCTAGGTGGTTTCAGTCCAGAGCGCGGTTTGCTCAGAGAGCGTGCCTCCCAGTCGCTCACTGAGCCTTTGCCTAGACATTCAAACACAGTCGTCCTTCGCCTCGATCGCCCCTCCAGGGTGCCTGTACTGGTCGCCGTTTCTCGGCTCCATCAATAATCAAAGGAGTCGTCAGCCTCATTCTCCCACTCGTCTTCATCCCCACCTTGTCACGTAGCAAGCAGTGGACCATCAGGATGCGCAGCAGGATCATGCTTGAGCCAGTCGCAGAGTTCCGTGTACAGCGGACCCTGCCCCAGAGGGTTCGCAGCCCAAGCTCTACCAGTCTCCTCCTCCTCCAACTCGCCCGACTCGTCCGCCATGTTCTCCGCCATATTGACGGTCTGCAGGTTCTGGCAGATATAGCGAATATTGTGAAAGATGTCGACCCAATACCCATCAGATAGCTTCACGGTGGCGAGGCTCAATTTCGTCAGACCGTGACCGTGGACGCCCAACAAGCCCGTCATCTCAGCGAACGAGGTCTCGGTCCAGTCGAGCTTCAGGGAACCGAGACGGGAGCCAACACCAACGCCGAGGTTGAGGTTTGGCGCAAAGATATGTGGAAACACCTCGCCGGTATTCTCATTCTCGCCTGCTACGCCAAGCCACTGTAGTTCCTCGATATTAGGGCCGATATGACTAGCAAAGAAGTTGATGTTGGTACGTATGATATCTTTCTGCTGTGGAGCCAGCGTGCGCGGAGCCATGAGGGTAATCCAGAGAGTCTTGAGTCCCGGTAGACCAGGGTGATTGGTTGGCAGCTGCATGAACCGAAAGAACTGCAGGGGAAGGCCACCAATGCTGAGATGCTGGACACTCTCATTGCCTGATTGAAGCAGACCATCCAAGATGGAGCACAGCCACTTGCCTGGGACTTTCTGGGCCTGTGTTTCGCGCGCGAAATAGGCGGCGTTCTGGTTCTGCGGGCCGACGTCGACGCTGAGGGGAGGAGGCACGGTAAGAGTCCTATAGTGTAGGGAATCCGGGCTCAGGGTATCGCCTTCACGAAGCATGAATCGAGAGGAGTTGCCACCTGTGAACTTGATGGTCTGGAGGCTCGGCAATGCCTGGAAGATCTCCGTCGACTTGTACCCTTTAGAGTTATTACCGGGCCAGTGGTGTGTGAACGCCTCCTGCTCGTTGAGCTTCTCGCGGTAGACGTCCCAGAATGCTCGTCTCTGCGCTTGATTGAGGTTTGTGACATCGATTCGTGGCTTGAGGGCCCTTCCGTATGCGGTCCGAGTTGTAGTATTTTCCGCCGCTATTGGCGACCGAATGGGGAAGTTGTTGAGGCTCGAATAGTACTGTGTCTGATTGTATGTTCGCAGAGGGAGCTCGGTCTCGATCAATAGTGTCTTGACATGGATGCGCGCGGCGGAGAAGACAACTTGTCTATGCACAGGCAGCTGTCATCGTTGAGCTCCAGCCGCATCGTGGAGAGAAGGCCGCTAATTGGTGTGATGTTGTGAAACATGATTGCGTTCATGTGGCGGCATACTAGACGAAGCAATGTGACATCGTCGCTCGTCCCTACGTCGGCCAGGGCCTTAGCGATGATCGTTAGGAGCTCGTTGGGAAGGGTCAGGAGAGGCATTGTGGTGTTCGACGGTGGCTTCGGGACGATGAGAAGCGGAAGGCTTTGCTTTGTGGTCGCTGCCAAGCTGGATGCTCTCGAGCAGCTGTGCTGAATGGCACAAAGCAGACTGGTCCCAGATTGTGAATGGTGCAGTTGCAAAGGTGTGAGGACTCGATACCAGGCATGGAAACAAATGTATTAGAGAAAGCTCAAGTTAAATCATTGTGGGGGAAGACTATGCCTGGCGCTCTAGCCACAACAAGTTAACCAGACGTAGGACACATGAGTTAGAAGAGCAGAACATGCCTTTGATCTTTGCTCACCTGACTGCTTCAGTGGCTGATCGACCACTGGTGTCAACTCAGCTTGCAGCATCGATTTTCCAGACGTCCCCCCAGACACAGAACAGACGACAGCTTCTAGATCATGTAACGTCCTTTCGCCATATTCGACAGTGTTCAGACCTCGCATCATGCCAGAGCGCTGGATGAACGATCCATAAAGCAGATGGTAAACATCGAACTGTAGAGCAAGCTGGACATGGCTGTCCTTCAGACAAGCTCTCAATCACCGACGCTCTGATGACGGGCGTGGACAAGCTGTATGTCTGAGGTTCTTTAGAGCCATAAGAGCCGCCGAGGTGAAGCTCACGAAACGCAAGGCTGCCGAGCTCTCAAGAGATTTCTCATCTGCTTCGAAGCGGCAAGCACACCGCAAATGTCGTTATGCTGCTGGTTTTCATGAGTCAACTGGGTCAGCACTGAACGCATCGTCCGCCGAAGACTGCTTCGCTCGTCACTTCGGGACATCGAGCAATGACGAGCCTCGGAGCAGCTTGCAAAGGCCTGCCAATGGAGTGGCGTCCCAAGCTGGTGAAGCTCGCCGTCGAGCTGGCCGCCGTGCTGTGGTCGGCCGACCTCGGACGACTGATGGCCATCTGTCAGATGCACCGCTTCGTTGGCATCTCCAGCGAAAAGTCGATCTGTGTGCCGCAAGGCCCAGGAGACAGATTTGAGCATTTCCCAAGACTAGGACAATGCTCAAGTAGCCTGTCCGAATATGACATGGTGAGCGTCGAGATCGAAGCGGGATGTGACGGACGACAGGCGATGGACGGATTCTATGAGACTTCAGGCAAGCACCCGGTGAGCTTGTACAGTGTCAGGAGGCAGGTGCAGTGCATTGGAGTTGCGTTCTAAACTGATAACACGCTAGGACAGAAAGCGTTAGCGTGTGAGCCTGGGCTCCTGGTTGCCTTGTTTCCCACAACAAACCCAAATCTTGATGAATTGAGGTCAACTGTCTGCATCTGAGGCGTTAGCTGCAACACTGGCCACTGGCGCAACGTATCCTGGAAAGATTCTCGGGAATGAAAGGGCTGCGTCCTCGGATAGTGAGGTCAGGACGTGGCCTGGGCTACTAGGGATTCTGGCTACGGAGAACTTTTGTCCTATTGAGGATCGCTTGACGTACGATGTCATTCAGATCGTTATATCTTCATGAGTATGCAAAGTATTACGAAAAGAGATCTCGTGATCTCTCGCGACTTGAAATATGCAACACCACATGTTCTCTGATTTCCTCCGTCCGCATATGTAATCTGCTGGTCTTTTTGATTTTGCCTTTTTCTTTCCTAAGAATTGAAATGCTGTCGTGTGGCTCGTTAGATTGATGTCCCATTTTCATTACTTTTCCCTTCTGCCACCGCAGTGTCAATTGTCCTTTTGATCCGCCGATCAGTGCCTAGAACCAGCGACCCTTCCCACTATGATCAGACCACCCGGTGCAAGCAGCCGTGGTAGTAGAGACTGAGACGCTGGTACTGACTACGGTGGAGACTGAAGTTGATGTGATGGTGCTGACCGCTGTCGAATAGATTGTGGTATAAGCCGTGGAATAGGCCGTCGAGTAGAGAGTCGTCGTTGAAGGTGCCAGTGTCGAGTACGCTGTCGAGTATAGAGTAGTAGTTGTGAGTTTTGTCACTGTGGAAGCTGGGAGTGTCGCTGTTGTGGTGACATAAAGTGTGGTGGTTGTGTAGATAGTTGAGGGCGCCAAGGTGGTGACTTTCGTTACTGTTGCAGCTGGAAGCGTGGTGGTCGTGGTGGCGTAGGCCGTAGTGGTTGCGTACGCGGTCGTCGTGGCGTACGCGGTGGTCGTGGCGTACACGGTCGTCGTGGCGTACGCGGTCGTCGTGGCATATGCGGTCGTCGTAGCGTATGTAGTTGTGGTGGCGTACGCAGTTTTAGTAGCGTAGACGGTAGTTGTAGCATATGCGGTCGTTGTGGCGTACGCGGTTGTTGGAACATAGGCGGTCGTCATAGCATAGGCGGTCGTCATAGCATATGCAGTCGTCGTAGCGTATGCGGTTGTGGTAGCGTACGCAGTTTTAGTAGCATACACGGTCGTCGTAGCATATGCGGTTGTTGGAACATACGCAGTTGTGGTAGCGTATGCTGTCGTCGTAGCATATGCGGTTGTTGGAACATACGCAGTTGTGGTAGCGTATGCTGTCGTCGTAGCATACGCGGTCGTGGTGGCATACGCGGTTTTAGTGGCGTAGATAGTCGAAGTGAGGGTCCTAAGTGTATGTCAACAGAGGGAGACTTTTCAGAGGCAAGTTGGGACCTACGCCGTAGAGCCTGGGCCAGAAACAGTTGCGGTAGTGACGCTGCACGAAATCAGCGGCGAGCGGAGTTAGAACGGACCAGATTGCCTACCTGCCGGGCCCTACACTGGTAACGGTGAGTGGAGGTGCAGTAATGGTCCTGTCCGAGCGTTAGAGGCTGCTAGCGACAAGCTTAGATCATCCGGGTAGTCTCACGTGGTAGAGCCTGTACAGGGAGCCACAGGAGTGCTAGAGGGACAACTTGGAGGTACGCCAGAAACTGTAATGGTTGTGACTGATCCGCCGGCGGGCACTGATGGGCATTCTGAAGGCTTTCCTGGTACAGTGATGGTCGACGCAGGTGAAGGAGGGGCCACTGGGCAGCTTGTAGGCCCGACGGGAGCGCTTATTGTTGTAACAGAGCCACCTGCAACTGGCGAGAGCGTTGAAATCGAAGTGACATATATCGTTGTCGAGCCACCAGTGCACCCAGCAACTTCCGTCGACGAGGTGCCGCCACCGTAGTCGCTCCACGTGCCTCGAGGCAGTAGAGGATTAGCATCGGCGACCATGAAAAGGCTATAGCCAAGCAAAGCATTGCGGAGGAGACCCGTAGCGAGTGACAAAGCTCACTCGAATGCAGCAAACGAATGTTGTAGGTCTTGCTGGTGGAAACGGAAGTTTTAGAAGTACTACTGGACTTCCATCCTTTATACCACCGCTCAGCCATCGACACCATAATCGATAGCCGAATGCGCTGGGTGCTGGCTTTACACAGCATGAGAAAGGTAACGAGGCACAACAAACATGTTCCTGCCTCGTGTTGCATTGCATTCCAAGTTCACCTCGTCGAGCTTCCGATTGTTGTTGGCAATAGGACCAATGTTGGTGAAGCTGGATCCTGGTCCTTGGTACTGGGATTGCTGCGGATCTTCGATGGAAACGTGGCTATAGTTGGAAGCATTGTTGATGCTGTTGTGGCTAGTGCTGAGTGCAATGCGCATCTTGGTGCCACAGCAAAAGGCTGGACAACTGATGAGAAGCTGGAGAAGGGCGCACAACGCCTCGGCCGCATATGCAATGAATCGAGGATGAGGCTGGTGTGTTAGCAGGACATTCACCTGTTGTCGCTTATTGTTGGCTGAAGTGCAGCGTGGAGTGCTTTGCGGGAGTACATGGTGCGGGCTGGAGTCCTACAACGCCGTTGTCCAGTGTCTCAAACTTGCAGTAAACGTGGCTAGGATGCGTGGTTGTTATTCGAATTTTCCGAAAGCCGGACCTTGTCTTAGCGCGAGCTCGAAGGCGGATTCAATCAAACATTCATACTACCCGTCTAGAGCTGCAGGTCCGCATTGTGCAAATCTGTGTCTGCTGATGAAGACTTTTCTGCTGTGGTGTAATAGCTTCCATGCACCCCAGCTACTACTCCGGTCGGTTCTGTATAGCTTCAGAATGTCGTTGGCTGGGCTCCGATGCGCGGAGCCGAAACTCGTGCGACATGAAGGAGCTCGTACAATGAGAACACCGACCTGGCAAGTGCAACGGTGATGACCTCATTGAATAGAGCTTACAATGCATTGTGGTAACAAATGAGTCCCACAACAGTGATCAGCAATCGTGCACGACAATGCGCTTCGAACCTGCTCTTCGTCACGAATCGGGATTGTCTCGGTCTGAGAAGGCGCAAAACTTGACTGACATTTCTGCGGTGAAGAATCAGATTGCCAGTGGTACTATTTATGCTCATTTGTCCGTTGAGGAGGCCCTCAACTATGCCACATTGAGCAACTCTTAGATGGCATAGCGGAAGTTGGGATGTCGGCTAGGCATGTAGATCAGCACCGTCGAGATTGCAAATGCGGAGATACGAAGAGACACTGGATCTGGATGCACTTACTGCCCTAATCGTGACTCATCTTCGTCGGTCAGACGATGGTCCCTTTCTCCGCGATCTCGTTTCGCATTCTCCCATCGGCAGTAGAAGATGCCCGCCGCCACGGTAATGATACAAAGCACCAATGCCCCAATATTGAGACTGTGGCCGAGCTTGTAATCTGGTCCATCTTTCTGCAGGTAAGTGAACGTGGCGATGAATGCTGCACAGTTTGCGAATGCGATCTGAAAGCCGCTTGCCGTCGCCTTCGACCTTGTCAGTCTATTCTAGCGTGACGGTGTTCCTTGACTTACCCGTACGAAGTGTGGAGCTGTGTTGTTCGACAGCCATCCCATCACCTGCAGAACCGGTCAGCACAGTATCACAGCAATGTTAGGCGAGTTGTACCATGGGAGATCCAGTGAAGACACCGCTAGCAACAAGGAATGTCCCGCCGTATCGGACCGCAGGCTTGCTCGCTACCAGAAGCATGATGTACCCCGCAATGGCGACGATGGCGCCGCCGATCATGAATGGTCCACGCGCCCGAAGACGATCGGAAAGCCCGGCCGTGATGAGAACACAAACGAATGCGCACATATTTGGAGGTACCGAAAACAGCTGCGCCTTGGTTGCCGAGTACCCTAACGCCTTGATGATCGTGGGGAGGAACAGGGAGAAGCTCTGCCCATCGTCAGCAAATTATGAACCCATCTGAATCATCTGCGTAACCTCACATAAAGCGGAACCAACAGGAAGAACCAGGCCAGGGAGCAGAACATGGTGTTGGGGCTTAACAACGCCATGCGGACCCAGTGCCAATCAAACTTCTCGTTGTTGACATCCGAGTGCTTCGTGCTGCCATGTGCGTCGTGCATCATGCGGACCTGAGCCATGGATCTCTCCTCTTCTGTGAAGAATATGGCATCGGCTGGGGTGTTCGGCATGAAGAGGAAGCATAATATTCCGAAGCAGACTGTGATCACGCCCTCGATGAAGAAGATCCAAGGCCAACCTGCGTTCATGTTAGACGCAATCCATACAATCCCGCATCGGTACTGACCATCATATCCTCCAGTATTGATCTTGGCTAGTCCAGTTGCTAAGAGGCCACCGAAGGCGCCAGAGAGCGGAGCTGCGCAGTAGAACAGTCCAATTCGGTACAGCATTTCCGTCCGACGATAGAACATAGCCAGATACACAATCATTCCGCCGAGGAGACCTCCTTCACACAGACCCAGGAAGAACCTTGCGGCAACAAGACCACCATAGGACTTCGTGAATCCCAGAAAAGTGCTGACCACTCCCCAGCTGGTGATCAGGAAGGGCAAGTAGCGACCTGCCTTGAAGTGCTTCACGATCCAGTTCGAAGGAACATCCACCAATATGTATGGGACATAGAAAACGACCAGGGCAACATTGAAGTCCGTTCCTGTGAGCTTCAGGTCTTCGGTGAGCCCATCGATTCTGTACGGCGTCAGATCAATCTCGCAGTGCGGTGCGTCTTATGCTTGCAACTAACCTAGCATTACCGATATTAGAACGATCGATGAAAGCGAACAGCCATATGCCAAAGAGCCAGGGAATGATGTGAAGGTCGCATTTTCTGGTGATTCTTTTGCTCAGCACAGGATCGATCTCTGGTTGTTGCTCGATGTGAGCGGGCTCCTTTTCGGCAGGCTGCGTTGTACGAGCGCGTTCAGAACCAACCTCTGTCAGGGAGGACTCTGATCTATTCGGTGGGGCTTGCTTTTCAGTCATCTTGCAAGACTATCGCAGGGAGTATCACGTTGCGAGGCGAACAGACATCAGAAGGCCTGAGACTTGACGAGAATGAGCCGCCCATTTTATTGCAATCGTGCGTAGCCGGGATCCTGTCACCATCGTCATACTCTCACCTTAGCGTGGTGCTCAATTCATGGGTTGTCAAAGCCGGAGATGCGTAGGATTGGGGGATCTGTCGACTGCCGAGGGCTTTTGCCCAAGATTGGGGAATCACATTTAAGGGCTTCTGGGGAAGCAAGCCACCGGTAGGCAGTGAGTCCGGGGCTGTCAGTGGTCAGATGAGTCCAACGCGGGAGCGTTGAAGAGAAATAAGCCGCGCTCGGGGTTTGCTTGTGACGGAATAAGCTGTGCCGCTGGAGCTTGGAATGACTTCATATCTTGGCACGTAGGAGAAGCGGGGGCTTGTGTTTGCTTCACCATCGATCTTTGATTGACAGATCGATGCCTATGTCGGAACAAGAATTTTGTAGCATTCAGCCTGTAACCGAGTGGCTCCTGACGAAAGTGCGCGAGCCAGAGAATGACAGCCCATCGCAAGGACTGCTGGATATCAGCTTCGCCAAACGCTCCTGGTGCATTATGGACACTTTTACAAGCAACGCACACCATGAAGTGTCAGATATGGTAAGATGGCGTGAAAATTCGAGACCTGGCATTGCCCTCATATAGCATGATCAGCCTCTGTCGCCGCCCATGTTCTCGTACTTCACAACCATTTTCTTTTCCTCGCTCTCGATCTTTACTTTGAGCTTCCTCGGACTTGGCTTCCAGCCGCGTACTTCGCTCTTGCAGAGACCGGTTCCTTGCAGGTCACACTCGCCGCAACGCCTACCGATAGGTAGACACGTCAACTGGCCCAGCCCAACCAGCATCTTGTTGATCTCGTGCCATTTGTCCTTCGGTAGCCAGCCTTCGAGCCACATGCGAGTCTCCTCGGGTGACTTCGTATTGTGCCAACCCCAAAGGTTGGTGATACGATGGACATGGACGTCCACTCCGATGCCAATGTCCTTTCCCCAGGCTCCGGATAGGCAGAGGAACGCCATCTTTGGCCCGACTCCGGGCAGCGAGACCAGGCCCTCGAGTGTGTCGGGGACATCTGAGTCAAATTGGTCCCTGAGCGTTTCGGCAGTAAGTTTGAGGAAGCGTGTCTTGTTATTGTGAAAGCCGACCTTCGAGATGAGGCTGTCGAGATGTTGTGGCGTGGCCGCGATTATGTTCTCTACGGTTAGTGAGGAATTTCTCGGCAGACCAGCTTCTGTGAATGGCGCAACTGGGTTCAGCTCCGTGTGCAGACGCTGCATCGCGGCCGCCGTGACCGTGTCCTTGGTCTGTGATGATAGCATAAGGGCTACCAGGGTGTGATAGCGCTTCTGCGCTGGAGGTGAAGACGTCCAGTACAGGTCTTCGCATCCCATAGTGTCCACTGGTGCTGTAGGATTCCGCTCTCGCTGGGCTTTGACGATAGAGTAGATCTCAGACCAGTTCGATGGCGCTGTATAAGCGTATGTGCCATCATCCTGTAACTTCCGCTTTGCGGGTATCTTTGGCTTGGCTTTCTGCCGTGGCGTGTCTGCCGCCGGTATAGCCTCAAGTGATGGCGGACTAAGTTCTGTCTTGATCGTCGTAATCTTGCTGACCTTGACTATTGGTGTCGACGGTGGCGACTCACTCCCTCGTTTCCGCTTGCGATTCGAAGGAGGAGGTGTGTTCAGGCCGTCTTCGATGTCCCCCGCAGTGCTTGATGGGGTGTCTAACAGATCTGCATCTTCCTCGTTCACCTCAACCGTGCCATCGTGGCCGAGGGCGAACGTCGATATCCTTTTCGAACTTCTGGTCGTCCTCCTCGAGCCGATACGAGCATTCCCAGATAATGCATTGAAGATCCTGGTGGTGTCTTGCGAAAGCTTTGAAGCTCGCATGGCCACTACTGCTGGTAGGTACCTCCTGATATGTGATACGTGAAGCTGCTGCTGAGTCTGACTGAAGAGCTCGCAGTCAGAAGAGAAAGAACTCGACTCCTCAAATTCCTCGCGTCGCGATCTGGATCTTGGACCCTGCAGAAACCCCAGATTCGCTTCAGGGGTCAAGCTTCAACTGCAACTGCTTGGGGTTTAGGCGTGCCGAGGCCCAACGATAGGGTTACGATGCCTGGGGCTTTCCCGGTGGCTGGTCGTTGTCATCGTGCATTGCACCTGCTCACGCTTCGCTATCTCTTGCTACAGACACAAGTTTTCTCTGCGATACAGCCGATACAACCTTTACATCTCACAACACATCGGTCTAGTTTCCGCGATGTCCTCTAAGACCTCCCGCAGTGCGAAGTCATCCTCGAAATCCAGCTCCGGCTCCGCCTTGAAGCGACTTACCCATGAGTTGACCGATCTACGGGAGGCGCCCTCAGACGCATTCCTGCATCTTGGACCTGCCTCCGACGAAGACATTTTCACCTGGGAAGCAGTCCTAAAAGGTTCGCGCGACCCATCGTCACCATACGCTGGAGGACTGTGGCTGCTAGAGATTGAGGTGCCCTCCAGCTATCCGAACCAGCCTCCCAAAATACATTTCAAGACACCCATCTGCCATCCAAATGTGGACTTCAAGAGCGGAGAAATCTGTTTGACGCTGTTGACGTCCGAACACTGGGCCCCAACATACACATTAGCAAGCACGATGGGCGCAATACAGCAGCTGCTGAACGATCCGGGTCTAGACAGTCCGTTGAATGTCGACATCAGCAACCTGTATCGAGAAGGCGACAAGGTTGGCGCAGAGGGCCTCGTCAGATTCTGGACGGGTGAAAAGCGATGGCAGGGTGAGGGCCGGGCAGGTTGGATATCAGAGAAGTCGCCAGGATCTGGAGGACATCTCGAGGTTTGACAACCACAGAAGGACTGGGCTGAGCGAAAGCTGCCAGCCGGTGGCGACAGACGTCGTGGCAGATCTCGTGACAGATCTTATGAGCGTTCAGCGTGACATGTATGATTGTAGTGTTAGCAAGTGAAAGGCAATGAAATCAGGCAATCGGATCAGGCAAATATATTTACATGACTCAAGGCAAGGCAAACTTCAACACCTTTTCCATCTGCACCAATACTCCCATCGATGGTCTCATGAAAGTTTGGTGGACCTCTGACTGCTTTGTATCATCATACCCAGTAATCCGTGACCTTACCGGGCCGACAGCCTCACACGTCCAGGAAGATTTTTGGCTACAGAGACGCTGGTTCGCCGTACCATGAACCTACCATATTGAAAGACCATGCCAGAATCTCAGGAGCGGCCAGAGCCAGCGGAAATTTCTCCAAAGGCCGAGTCGACATCAAACGAGACGACTCTACCAACACGCACGAAGCCCAAACCCAACCTCAAAAGTTCGAGACCGTCAAAGCCACCAAAATCCTCAACACCAATCCCACCAGCCGCCTACATCCACACCCTTCTCTCCCTCCTCAACCTCGAGCTCGCCGTCGAGCTCTCCCAAACTACACTTCTGCTCTCTTCTACTCCACCCGCCGTCCTCGCCCGCGCCGGCCTGGCCCTGCTGAACCTCTGCATCACAGCCACGCGCACCGGCCTAGGCGGACGAACAGTTCTAAGCTTAGGTCTAGACCCAGCTACTGCAGATGCGAGTGCTGAGGGAAGGCTGCCGGAGCATGGCATCGGAGTCGGAGATGTGGTGCGGCTGGCGGAGAGGGTGAAAGAGGGCGGAAGGCGGAAAGGAGGGAAAGATGGAAAGGGCGAGGAGAAGGAGGGCGTGGAAGGTGTTGTGGTCAAGACTGGGGAGCGGAAAGTTGAGGTTGCGCTTGGCAAAAGGGGCGGCAAGGATGACGACGGCGATAGTGGTGTGGACGGATTGGGTGATGGAAGGCTATGGCTGTACGTGCTCTAATAACTTTGCCCGCTCCCTTGGGGCATCTTTGCTGACATTTTGCACCAGGGTCAAACTCGCGAATGACATTCCAAATCGCCGAATGACACAGACTCTCACGACCCTGCTCAAGACTCCTCCCGAGTCATATACGCCGCTTCAGCGCATCTTGTTCGGTCTCGAGACACCCACCCCACCAGACCTCAATTCTCCAGAGGCCAAGAACATCACATTCCACAACCCGAACCTCAACCCTTCCCAAAAAGCCGCCATACAGTTCGCCTTAGCAGCGCCCGACATCGCTCTAATCCACGGTCCACCCGGAACCGGCAAGACCTACACTCTGATTGAGCTGATTCTGCAATATCTCGACCAGGGCAAGCGTGTGCTAGTGTGCGGGCCTAGTAATATCTCCGTAGACAACATCGTCGAGCGACTCACAGCGACCTCACCGAAGACAAATGTCGTCAGAGTCGGTCACCCAGCGCGCTTGCTGCCGAGTGTGCTCGGACGGAGTCTAGAAGTGCTGAGTGATCAGAGTGAGCAGAGAGGACTGGTAAAAGACGTTGGCAAAGAGATCGAAGAGCGAGTGAAGGAGGTGCGCAGTGGAAAGATCAAAGGCAAGGGCGAGCGAGGGAAAGTCTGGGGCGAGGTGAGGGAGCTGAGACGAGAGTACCGAGAGCGGGAAGGAAGGGTAGTAAGAGAAGTAGTACAGGGCTGTGGGGTCGTGGTCAGCACGCTTCATGGGGCTGGCGGGAGGGACGTTGGCGGTGCTGCTGGTGGGAAGAAGTTCGATGTCGTTGTTGTAGATGAGGCAGCACAAGCGGTAGAGCCACAGTGCTGGATACCGGTCGTCATGGCTGGCGAGGTTAGCAAGCTAGTGTTGGCAGGCGATCACCTTCAGCTACCGCCCACTATTAAGGGAAAGGACGGCGAGATTGACAAAGCAGAAGAGAAGAAAAGAATCAAGGCCTTAGAAGAGGAGCTGAGGAAGTTGGCGATAGAAGATGCTGTCGTCAAGAAGTGCAAAAGCTGGTCGCTAGAGACCACGATGTTCGACCGTCTGCTGAGTCTCTATGGGAACGACATCAAGCGCCTGCTCAATGTGCAGTATCGGATGCACGAGCGGATTATGCGCTTCCCAAGCGACGAGTTGTACGACGGTGAATTGCAAGCAGCTACTGGCGTGGAAGCGCGCCTGCTCAGAGATCTTGAGTATGATGTCGAAGACACAGAGGATACACGAGAGCCGCTAGTGTTCTACGACACGCAAGGTGGCGACTTCCCAGAGAAGACGGAGGACGGCGCCACAGACGGCAAGGCCAAGAAAAGTGTGTTGCTCGGCGACAGCAAGAGCAATGAGATGGAAGCCGCAGTGGTGAAGATGCATGTGCAGAACCTGATTGCTGCTGGCATCGGGGATGAAGACATTGCAGTCATCACACCTTACAATGCGCAACTTGCCGTCATTAGTGGAATGCTGCGAGAGACCTACCCTGGCATTGAGATGGGCAGTGTTGATGGGTTCCAAGGAAGAGAAAAGGAGGCTGTCATCGTGAGTCTCGTAAGGAGTAATCCAGAGCATGAAGTGGGCTTCCTTGGAGAGAAGAGACGCCTCAACGGTGAGCATGCACTCAAACGACGGGAAGCTGGCGAGCAGCAACTGACATTCATGCTAGTGGCGATGACTCGACCAAGAAGGCATCTGTGTGTGATTGGTGACTCGGAAACAGTGTCGAGGTAAGCCAATGTACCTGCTGATTTGATGCTTTGCAGATACTGACCAATGGCTGTACAGAGGCTCACCGTTCCTCAAAAGGTGGATGAAGCACCTCGAAGATAACGCTGACCTGCGGTATCCAAGCTTAGATGAGCTCGAGCTGAGCTGAGGCGCGGCCACAAGATCAGAATCATTCCACTTACACACACTTGAAGGAAGAGGTTGCCTCGATCTGCGGCTCGAGAGCTTCTAGATGCTGCGGCTGAGTGTGTTTCGGCAATCGCTTCGATATTGCAACAGATAACAAAAGTACAAGCAGGTGAGCTTAGAGATCTGGAATCGAGGCAGGATCTTTCTTGGCGGGCTCGTCGGTATAGCCCGCCAAGCGACTCGCATCTGCGAACTGCGAATGGCCCCTCCGCATGCTTCAAAGCTGTCATCGTAAGACTGAGCGAGCATGCGACGACTATATCGACAGTGTGCTGCAAGGCACAGCACTGGCACGCCATCAACTTGAATGGAGATGAAAACTGTGCTCCGAATTCTGCCCCCTATTCCACGCGTCAAGAGCGCGTCTCAAGCTGCAGACTTGTTCCTTGGTGAAACCCATATGTTTTCCCGGATGATGACTTGCATGCCCGAGAAAACCAGGTGCATGACGCATTGACTGGGATCATGGTCTCGAGTAACCATTCACCGCGAGTTCCCCGGGTCTTTGATGGGCTCGCCGCAGCCCGAGTACGAAGTTCGAACTTCTAGCACTCCACAAGTGCAAATGAATGCTGTCAAAAAGTTTCTTCTGCTGCGCAATGCTTCGGTGCATTGCCTCGAAGCAACCAGTCTAAAATGTAAGGACAAAGACCTCGGAAACCTTCTCACGAGTCAAGGCGGTGCAAGTAATCTGCAGGATCAACGAAAAGTATCAGCAGCTGAGCAACCCTTCCAGAAGGACCGGTGACAAGGTCGCCCACCACTCAGAAGCCGCGTCCGCCATGGGGGCGCAATTGACCGTTGGTAGCGTTCGAGCTAGAAAGACTCTAGGTGAAGATGGACCCCTGGGAAAGTTCGCGATCTTCCACAACCTCGGACACCATTCATGTCACTTTGCAAGCTCATTTGTTCTTGCGCAATGAATCACGATATTTGATTCGGAAAATTTGTATCAATAGCATTGCAAGGTCGCTGCCGCATCAAGATGAACTATGTCGCCACTGCTCTACTTTCGGCATCGGTTAACGATACTGAAGCACACCATCTCACTCGCCTGTCTTGCCGTCGAGCTTCGCTTGTCGTCGTCTTACGTGCTATTGCCCGCCTCCAACCAGATCTAGGTTTGATTCATGGCGATGAAACTGCCAACATGCAGTCCCTTGCCTGACGAGCCTTCCGTACACATCTTGCCGGAGTCTGCGATTGCTGTTCCTGGACAATCCTGGCTCCTTGGACGACTCCACGTCCTCACTCTGCTTCTTCTCGGGCCGTTCAATCCCTGCAAGAAACCTGATTGCGAGGCACACGTTTTCAGTCCAATGCCCCTCTTCTCTGCATGACCTCTAAGACCACAATATCATTGTCTGCGAAATCGATTGAACACTGAACATTCGTCTTCTTGCACTCCTCGATGCATGTGTGGCCTTCCGACGCATCGTACGCCTTACTATTCTGATCAGGAGTTCACCTCAGGCCTCCACGTCGCTTATACATTGATCTAATCGCCTTTGCCGGCTCTGCTTACAGCGCCGAGAGTCTATCTTTGTACACATTCCTCGATCAGAGCCGACCCGATGCAACAGCTCTGAGCGATCCTTCCGTTCATTTCGTTGGCGGGCTCTTAAGTCAGGTCGGCGCCTTACCCGCTGGTATATTTCCATCAGGACTGGATTGAAGTTCTGTCAGAGCGTCCTATTCCGGCACATTCCTGGCAGCGGCTCCGCGGTCATAATTGCGAACTGCTGTGGAACGAGTGCACGTCCTGCAATTGCGTCCGGGGCCGCATCGCGTCTACAAAGATGCCCTTCTGCACATCTTTGCAATAGTCCTGACTGAGAAGGGCTGCAACTCGCCTACATTCGTGCGCGCTCCCTGGTAGCCATGTCTTCCCCACCAGAGCAGAGCCGATACTCCAATGGCTCCTTACTTCGATCATCTACAACAGGGGCGGCCATACGGCGCGGGGAGATAAAGATCTCTGATCCCATACCCCACGACCAGGACGCTTCTACTTCCTACAGACCGAATAGCGACTGGCCGATCAAGACATCGACTGCCGACACGCAAAGGGGCCGACACTACAGTACTGGCAACCTTGGTCCAGGTGACGCTGGTCGCGCCTCAATGGGTCCTTCGTTCATGGCCAGCTCAATGTCCAGTGTACCTTCCAAGGAGTCGATCAACCAAAGGAAGAATACTGGGTTCCGGGCGACGCTAAGGCGCATGTTTGGTAGCAAACGAGGGCGGCCCAGCGTCGAGCAGGACCGAGGGCCCTACCATCGCAGTGTATGTTTACTTCTCAATTGGGAAGGCGCGACGCAATACTGACTGACGTCCAGGACCCCGGAAATTTGACAGCGATCGCGGAAGGCCCGAGGACTCCTGTGGTCACACGAATTCCATCTCAGCCGACCGGCAGTGTCATACGGGAAAGTGCCCTAGGTTCCCATGGCTTCAATCAAAATTACAACCCGGCTGGGGACGAGGATGAACAACACAGGCCGTCACCACCAATACAACATCGTCGTCGGAATACACTGCCTAGCCTTGTCATTACCGATGAGATGGCGCAAATACTAGCCGAGCCAAAAGACAATGATCTTATTGCTCGATCACGGCAACGGCAGGAGCTCGACCTGCGACACTACAAACGTCGATCGAGAAGTGCAGATGCTCTCAACAAGATGATTTCAGAGATCAGGTTTCGCAACGCAGGCGTTCGAGACCGAGAGTCAGATATCGCATTTTGGAGGCAGAGTGTTGTCGACAACCCCTTACCAACAAACCAGTCCTACCAGGAGGATCAACGAGATGATGTGACACAATCGACGATGTCGGAAACGGAGCCATCAACCAAAATAACGACACTTCAGACGTTCGATTTCGGGCTGAACGAGCGGGAAGGCAAGGATGCGACACTCGAAGATCGAGTGAACACGCTCGAGGTGAAGATGATTGACTTTGAGTATGCCATCGAGAAATTGCAGGGCAGGGATGTCAAATCAGCGCCTCCACCTAAGATGCCACTCAAGCGGAGATCAATACACGATTTGTTCCCGGAGACAGACTCTGGCATGTCATCGTCGAGTCTCGAGCCAACATCATTTCTGAGCTCACCAGACCACTCGCCTGTGCCCGAGTCAGAGAACGAGCAGGCATACGTGCCTGATCGCACAAGCAAGGCAACAACGATCCGTCCACTCACAGCACATCGCCGCTCGGGCGGCTCGCCGCCTTCGCCAGTGCGCATCACAGTCGATCAATTCGACAAGCTGATGGAAATTCTCCGACGAGAACAAAACTCCCGGAGACAGCTCGAAGCACAGGTCAACGACCTCCAGAAAGAGCTCGAAGCTCTCAGACAACCTATCTATGCCGAAATCCGGCAAGTCGGCTATCCAATAACGCCGAACCAACCCGGTACACACGATACACCCAACACGCAAAGGACGCTCCGAAGGTCACCACCATTCCCGAACAAGGAGAATCAGCAACCCGAGCAGTCACGATTCAGCATGAGCGATGTCGAATCCGACTACTACGACGAAGTCTACGAGACACCGCAAGACACGAAGTTCACATTCGAACAAGCACATCAGCAACGGTCGTCGCCATTGATTGGCGTAAATTGACCACAAACGGCCTCACTACAACACGGCAGAGGCGATTCCTTTCTGATTCTAAGCGTTCGTTAAGCAACGGCTGCGCCGGCACAATGCTTTTTGTTTACTTATATACCCTTTTGCATAATATACAAAGCGATGTGTTTTTGGACTTGATGACGATGGGACGAGGGAATGGATGTATCAGTAAGGAGCCGGAGCAGAAGTATCCTACCCAGCTGGATGTGTCGCGAGAAGCGAAGAGAAGCATACATAAGCGTTGCTTATAGCGTGATTGACCTGGTCAGCAGTGAGCGAGCCGGGTCTTCGTAATGAACAGTCGTTCACTCATTCCTGCTCTCCTGTTTGATTCAACGATGAACTGTGATTGCTTAATCGTTTCTTCCGCCCTTCTCAAGGCGCGCTTTCCGCCAAGGCTTTCCCGCGATTCTCCAACTTCCTAGAGTCAACGAGAGATGAATTTGAGGCACTGCACTGTCACCACGTGAGGCTGTATTGTACTGTACCTCAGAGCTCGAAGCCCTGGCCAGCAGCTACTCGCAGCATTGCTGGTCGCATGAAGGCTTGCTGCTAGCAGTTCCGGCAAGCTCAGGCGGCACACGGTGCGCCGCGGCGGAGCATCTACGCTCGACAACTTCAATCCTCCGGCCATACTGTCTGGCTCAGGCACTCGGGTCGTTGAGTCATGGCTCCTCCACCGCTTGCCCACATAGTCCATCCGCCAGACGCAGCTCCGTTCCCTTCGTCAGCGCCAGCTCCTTCGCGCCCACGACTCCTCACGCCAACCACGAACCCGATCCCCCTCCTCAATACGCCCTCCGCGCAGCTCTACTCGCTCATTCACACCGCCTTACTACCATCCCTATACTTTCTGCGATCCTCCGCACTAGTCGCGGACCCGCTACGAACGCTCACATACGACATAATCCCCGTTGCAACCGCGCAAGCCATCTTCTGCGTCCTCTGCGTACCGAGCTATGGCAGTTGGGTAAGCGAGTCACCATCAGCTACCAGCAGCAGCAACAGCAGCACAGCAAGCAGCACACCCAACAAGAACACCTCGGACAAGACCAACAGCGCATCCCTGATCACAAGCGGCAAATCCTCCATCGGCCGCCGAAAAGGCCTCCGCACCTCCACCAACTCAACCCACCCGACAGACCCAACCCTCCAAACCTACCTTCACCGCCTCCTCCCGGCCACGCTCTCCCTCGTTTTGACCCTCCTCCTCCCACCCGTCCCTCTCCAAATAATCCTGCACTGCCTCGGCGCCCCGCTCCTCCCTTTGTCTCTGCTTCCACACACTCTCGCCCTTGCAACCCACTTGTCCCTCCTGATCTTCTACCCCCTATTCTACGCACACGGCGTCTCCGGCCCAGCCTGGCGAGACGTCGTGAGCGCGTGGCTCCCCTTCGATGGCGCAGGGGTGTGGGGTAGCAGTGTTGGGACGATCATAGGGGCGTGGTTTGGGGCGGTGCCGATTGCGCTGGATTGGGATCGGGCGTGGCAGGAATGGCCGATCACAGTTGTGTGGGGGGCTGTGATGGGATGGTTGGTTGGGAGGGTGTTGACGGGAAAGGGGATGGGTGGGTTGGGGACGGGGAGGAGGATTGATTTGAGTGAGACGGAGTATAGGGTTGTGGAGGTGAGAGAGCGGGATGGGAAGAGCGCGGGCAAGACTGCCGGAGCCACACCGAGTGGTGGAGGTGATGATGTGGTACAGCAGAAGCCGAAGGAGAAGGAGAGGAAGAAGGATAGATAGACGAAGTTTCTCATGTGTCAAGTACCGGTTGGCGCACCAGCGGCGAAAGGGCAGAGCTCGTCAGACGATCTGTGACCGCAAGCGCCGCACCCGAGCATCGGCATGCCTATAGGCCCCTGGGCGGTACTATGAGCGCAAGAATGCAAAAAGTAAACCATTCTTGACAGCACCTAGAGTCGGACTAGAATCTCCTACGTCCTCCGCTAGCAGTAGCTATTCTAGCAGAGGCTGTGAGGCGTGTTGGGCCATTTGACACTACGCTGTTGAATGGCGCCATTTTGAGCTTCTTCGTTGGTTTGATGGTCTAAGATTTGGGAATAATAATATATGATCTACACAACGGACGGACTTGAGGCTTGGATGAAAGAAAGATGAGTTATGAGAAGGGCGTCGGGTGGAATTGTCATGGTCCAAGACAACCTTTTCTAAGCTTCAGAGGATTGAATATTCAACTTGCACCTCACATTATCGTAGCTGGCGCAATCTCTAGGTATGTGTGCTATGCTGTGTGTTCTCTATCCAAGGTCAAGCTTTTACTCTTTCGCCATGTGATGCATTAGATGTCATGTGCGTTGCGTGTGTTTCGTGGATCGCGTTACCGGTGGCTTCATGGCCAACCTTCCACTTGAGATCATGTCCAGCTCTTTCTCCTCGTCTTCCACAATCCTTCTGGCTTGGGCTCCGTTGCCTTTGTCCGCAGGACCATTCCTCTCCAAGTTGAGTAGACATTGCCTTCTTGTATCTCTCCGTGCTGCTCTCGTGGCATCCAGCTCACAAAGCAAAAGCCATCACACCAGCCAATCCAGCACCAACAGCAACGCTCCATACCCAGACTGGTGACACGACGACCGCACCAGGCCCACCCACATTCTGCAAGCCAGGCCCACTCCCACTCGCCGCCGCGCCCTCCGCGTCACCACTTCCCGTCACCGGTGCATTCACGACCACCACACTCGTCAAAGTCTGCACGCTGCCATCCGCGTTCGTCGTGACCGATATCCGCGTGCTTGAGCTCTTGGTGAAGCTCACTGGGATGCGGGCTGATGTCGCAGTAACGACACCGCCTCCGATTGTTGAAAACACGACGCCGCCATCAACGGTACGCACGGGCGTAGCATTCGGTGGGGTTGTTGGTGCGATCTCGACCGTGGTTGGTGAAGGCTGTTCGCTGGCGGTGACCTGGCTCTGGAGCTGGGACTCGATGACGCTTGACTGGGATTCTATGACGCTTGATTGGCTGGCGTCGAGGGTTGGTGTGCTGCTCGGGCTGGCGCTTGGTGTAGTCTCGGGCGTTTGGCTTGGAGTTGTCTCTGCTGGCGGGGTAGTGCTGTCTGGTGTGGGCGTGGGCGTTGGTGTCGGTGTCGACGATGGTGTTGTCTCTGGCACTGTGCCATTGTCCTGCCTCTTGAGCGCGAGATGCACTAGCTTTGTGGCGACGATGTGGTCTGATGCGTGGACGGACGCAACGGCTGAGCGATCATCGTCGAAGACGCCATCTTGGTATTTGGGAGCGAGAGAGTGCAGGACTGTATGCAGAACCCCAGGGTGTACTCGATTGAGGAGTTGTGAGAGTGATGGCCAGTCGGGCGCTAGGATCTCTGCTTCCGGGGCAGGAGAGGACTCATGTACGGGTGTTGGGCTGGTGAGTGCGAGGAGGGGCATGAACGCCGTTGTGAGGAGAGTTGCTGGACGCATGCTGATGTTGATTATGGCTCGATATGCCCAATGGGCAGTGGAGAGTCGTGATCCCGCTTGACAACGAGTGCGCAATTGCTACACCAATCGAGCTGCGGTGTTCGCTTGAGGTGATAGTATCCTGGAGGCAGGTCTCGTAAAATGAAGAGAGTGACAGATTCTCGGGTCTGTATACCACCGGGCAGTGCTAGTCAAACTTCGAGAACGGTGCAACGAACGAATGGAAGGATCGACGTTGACAGGTTGAGCTGAAGCAGAGGCGCAGATGCAGTATTGTAGAATGTGTGCGATATAGCAGATAGGAAGAGGAAGGAAACCTTCGTCATGCATGTGCACGGATGCAATCCGCTTACCTGCTTTTTTTTCTGGGCCTACCGCTCGTTTCCATGATTCAGACCAGCCTGCGGTCCTGCGGACAACCGACGACAACGTCGCAGGTGGAGGGGTTTGGAAAATAGAGAAGTGGTGGGAAAGTTTGAGACAATGACGAGGTTGGGTGGACAGGGGTGGTGAAGCAGGGCCTTGATAGGCCTTGCCGCTTGCCGCCTAGCTGGGCACGAGAGACAGATCTTCAAGCTTGTTATGCAGCAGTCTCGCAGTCCGGATGGATTATCCTGGGCAGTGCCTATGAGCATTGTTAGGGTTTATTGTTCTCACGCCCGTAGCGATATGATGATTCTCCCTTCTATTCATCTCCGAGCTGATTGCTGTATGATGTAACAGAAGCTCTTCTTGTCAAAGCACTGGCTGGGAATCTCGAAAAGCAGGATCTCGCAGGGCACCGTTAGATCCTAAGCGAAGCCGTGGGCCCGGAGACAACGGAGCCTAAGCTGTTGGAGTCAATGAGCCGCATGGTTGGTGGTGGAGGCTAAGGAACTGCGTGTTCGGCATCGTAGCGGAGTGGGATGGCCGCGGCTTCATCGTGTTCAACACCTGTCCAATGGTGTATTTGCCGTGTGAGACTTACTTCTGACTGCGCTTCGTGCTCTGTAGTCACGAGAGTAACTCAAGCGTCATCGAACAAGTGATGAGATTTAGCTCAGTAGAACGTGGTATTGGGTGTGACTTCCAGTCGGAAACATGATTTGTTGGAGCAGGCGATTCCTGTTCCTTCCTCATCTGCTGGTGGCGTGATAAGTGGCAGGAAGGACTGCTTGGGAAGCGACCGATAACACGGCTCACTAGCTTGCAACGGATACTGCCTCTGCCGTGACTAAGTAGCTCATGTATAATCATGCTTCCAGTTCAAGCATTCCCATTAGCAAGTACCGCGTTTGGTGTGTTGCTGATAGGCGTTAAAGTCCGTGGTGTCGTGCAGGATGCATGAGGGGATGCAGCCTGCTCTATTCTTATCCACCCAATGAACTACGACGCGTAGATCACGAAGCACGAAGACGAGCTTTCTTTTCCTTTGGTATTATCCATTTACCTTTGCGGTTCTTGGTGCTATCTACCTATCTACTGGGTAACAGGTACTAAAGCAAGATGCGAAGACCAGCGCGGTAGTGTAAGACGCCGATTCAGCGCATCTGCTGTTCCCCCTTTCCGCCCAACATCCCCAAATCCCCTTCACCCCTCCTGGGCGATCCTGGCGAGGGTCGACCGACGCGGTAGTGTAAGGCATCGAACCGACCGCTCGCCGCCAGATAGGTCTTACAAACACTGCTGCCTACTGGCCATTCTCCTCCGCCTCCACCTCCACCTCCACCTCCAACTCCACCTCCAACTCCCCTTCCTTCTCCCCCTTTCCCCACTCTCTGCCGTCGATAGGGTCCCCCACGGGCTTATCGAAAAGCCACTTGGTGCCCTCCATCTCCTCGAGCAGCGGTGCGAACCAGTATGGGGCCGGGTTCTCGTCAAGCTGGAGATAGTCCCGGTACTTCTGCTGGTCCCGGAAGAGCATCTGGTCGGTCAAGGCGACCACCTGAATCCTCGCGAATTGGCCGTGCTTCCAGGAGCCGGCAAGCAGAGAGTCGTACCATTGCTGGTACACGTCGACAGTAGAGATGGGCCATGCCCCTTTCATTGGACCCTCGCGATCTGGGCCCCAGCAGTTCATCCTCATGAAGTTGAGGCGGGAAGGGACAGGCGGAAGGGTGGCGCCAGCGCGCGTCAACTCCCAGAAGAAGTGTTTGCCCAGAAGGGACCTGATCTCGGCAATTGAGCCGACGCTCTCGAGGTGGAACATCGTCTCGCCAGTGATGCCCTTGGGGCCGCAGAACTGGAACGCGTTAGGTAGGTTTTCGGAACAAGAAACAAATACTTACGAGAGAGAGAAGAACGGGCAGCTTCTTGCTGTCGATGTCCTTTGGTGGCTGTGGCGGCAGCAGCAGCACGGGAGCAGGAGCATCGTCGTCGTCGTCGTCTTCGTCGTCGTCGTCTTCTTCTTCTTCCTCATCGTCATCGTCTTCTTCCTCTTCATCGTCATCGTCATCGTCCTCTTCCTCTTCTTGGTCGTCGTCGTCGAAGTTGAGCTTGTCGAGCTGGCGGGTGGCTTTGCGCTTATTGCGCGTGGCACGCGCGCCAGCCAACGCTGTCTGCAGCCGAGTCTGTCGCAAAGCCGCACCACGACGCGCCTTGGCCTCGCGCTCGTGCTTGCGCTTGCGAGAGCGCTGTGCTTGCCCATACTAACGAAGCGAAGCAGGAACTGTGGTGGTAGTGGTGGTGGAAGCGCAAGCGAAAGGGGTTTCGAATTCGATTTGCGAAGTGCGAAGAGAAGTGCGGGAGTGCTCCTCGTCGAAATATTCACTGTCACTCGAGGCAACTGCAGCAACGAAAAGTTCGGACCCACGTGAAGCAAACGGAATCACTTCGTCAATTGACTTGAACCACCATGAAAAGCCCCTCAATGAGACGATTTCACCAAACCGATTACACGCAAATCTTGTCCCCTTGAAGACCTCCTTAGAGGCCTCCTTGAAGACCTCTCGACACACTATGCCACACAGCATCGATTTGCTGCATCATCGTGTGAAAATCCATGACTGCTTCCCAAATCCCATCTTGATAGTAGGTATTGCCTTGAAGTCCTCCTCAGCCTGTCAAATCTGCAATGGTAGACTGTAAGCAGAGACCTTGCATGCGAGCCGTATCGTAGATAAGGGGAGATGTTGGTGGGCCGTGATACACGTAGCGATAGCTGCTCCGGGGCAAGGCTGGGTCCGCCAAGGCTCTTGGATTTCTAAAGGATATATTTTCGAGTTACTAGATTTTGCACCGTCAATCGGACACAGGTCCTCACATGTCAATCCCTAATGGGATGCCCGGTTCAATTAGCACCTGAAATTGGTCGCCCTCTTCCGAACACCAGAGGTGCAAAACGAGCTTCTAACACGGCGGAATAGAGCTCAATCCCGGTTAAGCATGTGGGTAGTCCCTGAAGAACAACCTTCGAATCGGCAACAGTTTGTTCTTTTTGCTTTTTTGCTGATCGCTATTTCGCTCCGTCGCCCGTTCTGTGTGCGAATGCTGGGGCTGGCAAGTGAAGCGACGTCGATGCCAAGACTTTTTCGTTGCTCAGGCCGGGTCTGCGACTTTCACTGATTTCTTGGACCTGCCTTCAGTCCGGCGTGCATGTCAGAGATATCACTGCAGCTGCGTAGCATCAAACGCGATGCTCTAAGCAAGTGTACGTCCGGCGTACGATCCTGAGCATCAGGCGAGGTCAGCAGAGCATCTGGACCAGCAATACTTACCATCCAGCAACGCCAGCTGCGCCAACAGCCCAGCAACATAGCTGTCATTGCGAGCCAGCTGTACTGGCTCGGCTTTCAACATTCACTCCTTTCCCTGACGCGCGATAGTTTGTACCTACTCTCCACGATAACGAGAAGCTCTGGGTCGCGGTCAGGATGAGGCAGAATTTACGTTTCCTACGACTCCACCCAAAAGGCGGCCTCGCTGCCATTGGCTGGGCCTCCGTCCTACGATACAATGAGGCTCTGAGAACCCCTTTCACGCCGACAACACGCTGGCTGTGCTTCGGTGGCGATGCTGACAGTGCCACTGGTCCCGAGCCTGTTGCTATCGGCAATCTTTCAATGGTACGCACAGTCGTTGCGAACACGAGAAGCGAAACACCGAGAGTCCGGGATGAATGTGTACATTCAGTTCAGATTCTATCCACAAAACTTTCCAAGGGTATCAAGAAGCAGACCATATTTCGCTCTACCTACACAACAGCCGCCGCAGTGCGAAGAATATCTTCTTCAGCAACTTCATCTCTTGCTGATAGTCCTGTTGTCCACCACCATGCTGCTGTCCCTGCCCACCATGGTACTGCCCTTGTCCTCCGTGCTGCTGCCCGCCATGCTGTTGTCCACCACCATACCCAGGCCCCATACCACCATGCTGCGGTGGCATAGGCGCGTTACCACCTGTGAGATCGACATATATCCTCCCCTCATTCGCCTCGGTCCTATACTGCAGCCCCAACTCCTGACAAACCTGCTCCACTCTAGGCTTAATCTTTTGAATATGATGCGGACTATGATTCCCCTTGCCCACAATAACATGCAGATGGCTCTCTCCTCTCTGCTGGCCCGCCCGTATCCTCTCTTCCAATATATCCTCCGCCTCCTCCACGAACTGCCCATGCAGATCTATCGTGTCGCCAGCGACACGCCCGTTTGCGTTGTTCTCGCGGAAGATGAAGTCCGAGGCTTGCTTGTTGTAGCGCGCCATGGCCTCGCCGTGAGATTTTCCTTCGTTGGAGAGCTGTTTGGCGGCGGCGCCGTCGCCCCGGTTGTAGGCTTCTTTGGAGCGCTCGAAGCAGGTGCCGCGTTTGGAGGCCTCGGAGCGGGCGAGGTCGCGCAGGCGGTCGTATTCGCGCTCGGCGTCGGGAGATTGGTCGTGGTTGAATGCTGCATGAGGACATAGTCAGTTGTTGGGTACTTGGAGCTGGTGCTGTGCTTGTGAGCGTTGTGCTGCAAGGTTGTTACTTACGCCGACCACCGACGTGCTTCATGCCGCCGTGGTTCATGCCGCGTTCCATCTCGTAGGACGCCATCTTGAATGAAGGACAGGAGAGGCTGTCGCCTGTAAGTCTGTTCAAGGAGAGTGCGACAAAAGCAAAAGGACAAGAAATGTGGTCAGCTTCAATGATTTCGCGAACAAGGTTGGAGTTGGCAGCTGAGCTGTCCCACTGCGCTTAGCGCCGATCCCGACATGATCAGGCCTTTTGACTTTTGGTGATGGTCAAGTCCATCGTCCATGAGAATGAATCACATCGATTGCATTGTGGTGCGTCGGCATTTGTCAACGGCATGTCTGTCAGGAGAGGTTGACACAGCTAACGAGGTTTGTGCGTAGGCTCAAGAGCAATTCAAGTGATGATAGTGGCAGATCTCCGCTTTAGCGACATCGATGCGGGAACACACGAACGTCAGGTACGATCGCTTGGCGGCTTTGGAGTGCAAGCGCGACCCGAAGCAATGGGTTTTGGCAGGAGGCTCTGCGAAATGGACAGGATCGGCTTTGGTGACTTCTTGATGTTCAGCCTCATCCAGAAGGAGTAACCGAATTGGCAGATGCAGACAGCAACCCCTCTGTCAGAATACCTAGGTATTTGAATTTTGGGTCATTGGGGAAGGTCGAACCTTCAGAGGTTGCCTCGAGTCCATTTTCAGCTACGGACATATCAGCCGTGAGGCTGTATCTCGAAGGTATGTGACTTCGATCTAAGGGTGGTAGGAGCACTTTGTGTGCAACATAGGAGACAGCAGTCAGAACCAGGTTGATAGCGAAATGAGCAGTGAGATGAACCAAGAATCGAGACTTGGCAGCTGTCAAACTTCTGACGGAATCGCGGCAGCTCGACAGTGGCGCAACTTCGAGCAGAAGCTTCAGCAAGCCGCTGCGGGCTTGACGCACAGTGACGAGTATCACGATTCACGCATACTGCGGCTTCTTCGAAGCCACTGTCATGGCAGCGACGAGACTTTGCTCAACTCATTGAGCAGTGTATCAGGTTCGGGAGTGGTGTCACTAAGCGAACAGTTTCGGTGAATTTGAGCCACTGTCGAAAGTGTCGGACTGCTGATCCATGATCCCAGCGTCGATCCCCTTCATGCCTGTGTCCCTGTTGAAGCTCGATATGTCGGGCTTGGTGGTCTCTCTGAGACTGGTACTGCAACGCTGCAAGATTGAGGTCGAGAGCAAACGACATGGCGACTCGAGGGAATGCTTCCATAGGACTTCTGGAATGATTTCGTCAAGCCTGTCTATTTGATAGGTGGACGAGGAAAGTGGCTGCCAATATCAAGTGCTCCAGCGCAGCTCGAGATTTGACAGGGGGCAAAACGATAGTGGGATAGGAAACTTGAAACTGCAGATTCCGGATCACTTGACGGTGAGGTTTTCGAGACACTAGCCCGCCATACTTGCGATCAGCGAGCATACAAGGCGTTAGTCAGGGGTTCTGTTCGAGTTGCACAGGACGTATCGCCTGGTGCAGAAGTTGTTTGCTTGATCTACGCTCAGCCCATCCGAACAAAGAGCGTAGGCGCGGAATTCTATCGCTGCAGTGGGTAGATCAGATGGATCGACGGAAGGGTCGTCTCAGAAGCCCTCCCCACGCTCTTTCATTCCGTACATCGTGACATTGTCCACACGGCAGTTGGGATGATCGCTCTATGGCATCCACAATGTATTTCGTCTAACATTCTGGCACATAGAATCCGCAAGCAATGATGAATTACGAAGGAATGCGATTCATGCATTGTTCTAGCTGTAAACCTGATCGGGTATGGGCGGTCATAGGCAGTCACTTTAGCTCCTGCGTCGCCCGGGGCTAGCTCAACTTTAACTAGGGCTGGTCTGCTCGGCTCCCCTTTAGCCACCGCTAGCTGACCTCTCCACCACCGTCCTCTGTTTCGCTCCCTGATCAAAGCAGCGAGACGATCTCTTCCATTTCTTCGCTCCCAGCCCGAGATCGAGAGAACGAGAGAAAAGCTCACTGTCTCCGACCCCGATATCTCTGCCGCCGACCTCCTCGCTCATCTGTTCTCACGCCGGCGTGCCTCTTATCACCAGCTTCTACCGACAGCGAACTCAGGAAGCAGCAATCTGCTCGATTCGACTACCTTCGCGACCCTGGTCCGGTGGTTCCTGACTGTCTCCAAGAGCCCAGCCAATTCTCTCCATCGACCGACCCTTTTCTCCTGCACCTCATAATACCAGCGTTGTATGCGCACAGTCTTGAGCAGCTTCTTTTTGTAATCGCCTGCTACTTGTCCACCTTTGCGAGTCCTTGTAAGTCGAGCCGCCCCTTTGTTTGTACGACCGCATCGGCATCGGGCGTTCCTTCCCCTGGCGCACCTCGCTAATCCCAGCAACAGATCTGCTTTCTACCTGTACATTTCGAAGAGCGAAAATTCACCGACACCGACAAGATGGGTTGCGGAGCGTCAAAAGAAGACAATGCCGGCAAGGCGAGAAACGATGAGATTGAAAACCAGCTCAAGCGCGACAAGCTTGCGCAACGGAATGAGATTAAGATGCTGCTGCTCGGTACATACTCCTCACCACACAACCCGCAGGAATGACAAATGCTGACCTCGCACAGGTGCTGGTGAATCTGGCAAATCGACCATTCTCAAGCAGATGAAACTGATCCACGAGGGTGGCTACAGTAGAGATGAGCGCGACTCGTTCAAGGAGATCATCTTTTCAAATACCGTGCAGTCCATGCGGGTCATCCTCGAGGCTATGGAGTCGTTGGAGCTGCCATTGGACGACCAACGGCTGAGTACCACGTCCAGACCATCTTCATGCAACCTCCTCAGATTGAAGGCGATGCTCTGCCACAAGATGTTGGAGCCGCCATCAAGGCGCTGTGGCAGGATGTCGGTGTGCAGGAATGTTTCAGACGGTCGCGGGAGTACCAGCTCAACGACTCGGCGAGATAGTAAGTCTGGCGCCGTTCTCATGCCACGACATGTACTAACATGGTCTTTCAGCTACTTTGATTCGATCGACAGAATTGCTGCTCACGACTACTTGCCCAACGACCAGGATGTCCTCCGATCTCGTGTTAAGACCACTGGTATTACCGAGACTACCTTCATTATCCAAGACCTCACATACCGCATGTTCGATGTCGGCGGCCAGCGATCGGAACGAAAGAAGTGGATTCACTGCTTCGAGAATGTCACAACCATACTCTTCCTGGTCGCCATCTCGGAATACGATCAGCTGCTGTTCGAAGACGAGACGGTCAACCGCATGCAGGAGGCCCTTACACTTTTCGACAGCATCTGCAATTCGAGATGGTTCATCAAGACTTCGATTATCTTGTTCTTGAACAAGATCGATCGATTTAAGGAGAAGCTGCCCGTTAGCCCAATGCAGAACTACTTCCCAGATTACGAGGGTGCGTCAAACCGCTGTTCTGTACTGATAAAGCTAACATCGCACAGGCGGTCCCGATTATGCCGCGGCCTGCGACTACATCCTCAACCGTTTCGTCTCGCTCAACCAGGCAGAGACTAAGCAGATCTATACGCACTTCACCTGTGCCACTGACACAACACAGATTCGATTCGTCATGGGTGCCGTCAACGGTAAGTCAGCCAAGCATCCGCCCGGAGCAGTAGCTGATCTGTCGCAGATATCATCATCCAAGAAAATCTGAGAATGTGCGGTCTGATCTAGGCCAGCATATGAGTTGATGCACATCTATGTTTCTCCTTTCGCATTATATCCCACACGACTGCATTTTCCTGGCGTTGAGCACCGAGCGTTTCTGTAGCAGCTAGTCGATCTACGAGCAAGCAATACCAGGAGCCTTGTCCAATGATCGGACAGTCCAGCAGCAGATGTCCTGCCTCGTCGCCGACCTTTGGCAAGAGCTTGCCATGCATCGGACTCAAGCACTTTCTGCAGAGCCTTCGTGTCTTGTTGAACAATTCACTCTACCCAGCTTCTACTGGATGGCGACACAGAAGCCACACTATCTGGATTACTACTAAGCTTTGCCGGAGGCTGAGATTTTTGGGTGTTCTGTGGGGACGCAGAGCAGGGTACCGCCCCAGTCAAACAGGAAAGAAGCGTTGGAACGATGCGGGTTTGGCTTACGAAGAAGGCGATGGATATGATCAAAGAGAATATTCCACGGCAACGGCGCAAAGTATAGAAATGCCCACGGCCTCCTTCAGAAAGACAAGGCCGACAAAACATGTACCGGCCCTCCTGCTCGGATGTACAGGTACCAAGCCGCAGTGATGACGGCTTACTTCTCTGCTGGTCGTTGCTTGGGTTTTGAGACATTGTAGGCTTCTTAATAAAAAGAATTGAACTCCTCTTGAAGGTGACCTCTTCATGCATTGCCTCCGCCTGGCGCAGATTGTGGAGGGACGGCCGTGTCTGTCCACGGGTCACCGACGTCGACAAAGAGCCAGCCTGTCCGTGACAGCAAGTCAATCGATTGCGCTGTGCTTCTGAAGCACCAAATTATGTAGATGCCTTTGCTGCGTCCTTAGATATCTCTAAAGCAATAGCAGAGACGTCAATGCCAAGCCCGCGGACTTCAGCCATACATTTCCGCCGCATCGATCATCAGAACACGTCTCCCTACGCGACTATATACAACCGACGCCGAACGACTACCTCACACACGTCCAGGGCACAGCAGACACCGTCGCGATGTCCTTGGCTGCCACACTGCGTCCGTTCTCACCCAACGCACCTAACGCCACCGCGCTGCGATACGGCGAGTTCACGAAACCAGGCGCAACCAATAACACCACAACCCGGTCCTTCTTCCAAGACCCAAGCTACCTCACCCTCACTCGCCAGCTCGCCCACCTCTCGCATCTCATCCTCCTTACTCCAGACCCTCGCTCCTTCACCAACAACAACGACAACGAAGACCTCACACCCCTCCAGCAACAAACCCAAGCCGACCTGTCCTCCCCACTCCCCTACCACCGCACGAAATGGCTGCACAACATCGACGGCGCACGAACATTGCTGCTACAGCTAGAGCGCAAGGCGCAGAGTATACAGGGGAGCCGGACGCGGGGCAATGTGCAGCGGGATCTGGTGGAGAAGAGGGGTGTGGTGAGGAAACTCAGGGCGCGAGTGGAGGAGTATGCACGGGATGCCGAGCGTGAGAGGGGCCAGTACAGAGACATGCGAAGAGGTGGTGATGAGGCGCTGCGGTGGACGACTACGGCGGCTTCCACGGATGAGGGAGAGCCGGAGACGCTGTGGGATGTGTTGGTGCAGCAGCGGGAAGAGAAGAGGAAGAGGAATGCGCCGGAGCAGGATCCTTCAGCAGTGGACGCCGACACGGAGGCTACATCACTTACGGAAGATGACACGACTGAGAAAGAAGAGCGCGACCGCGACGCCCTCCTTCATACATCCTCAACACTCACTCGCCGGCGCGGAACCGAACAAGAAACCTTCGACAAAGCAAACAGCACGTCCTTCAAACCTCCCACCACCAACAGCAATCTCTCCGCCCACGAAAAGACCCTCCTTTCCGCCTCCCGCGACCAAGAAGACCTCTCAACTTCCCTCCTCTCCATGGCAGCCCAACTCAAACAACAAGCCAAGGCCTTCCAGTTCTCCCTCGACCAGGACCAGGGCATTCTGGGACGGGCAATGGAAGGCTTGGATCGGAATATCGGTGGGATGGAGGCTGCCAGCAAGAATATGCAGTTCTTGAAGAGGATGAGTGAGGGGGAGGGCTGGTTGGGGAGGATGAAGTTGTATGCGATGATTGGGGGGATGTGGCGGCGGCGATCCTATTGGTGTTTGCTGGGCCGAAGCTGCGGTTCTAGCAAGTAAAAACGGCCTGATGAAGGCAGTAGTGTGCAGAGACATTGGTAATCCATTATGTGCCCGCTAGGCAGGAGCGGTATTTTAATGTATCAAGAACAAAAATAAAAGTCTGATCGAAAGCCCGCTAAATCGTATTATTGGTGCTTACAGGCTGGTGAGAGATCCAGCGCTGATTCAGAAGCGGATGTAGTTATATGCGACTGGCGTGAAGGAGCTGTTGGCTCTTCTCGGAGTGAGCTTTTCGAGCCACCTCGAGCCTTTTTGCTTGTCGCTGGTGCGCTCGTGGCTTGAGCCGTCGCTTCCATCAGTACCTCGAGCGAGGCCTTGCCTCCGTTCCCACTTTCGCTGGTAGTGTCCCAGTCCTCGCTTCGCCAATCGTCGTAGAATGCTCGCCTTGGCGATCTCGCATTGCGCCTGCGACGCCGAGAGCTTTGCTTGGAGCTTTGAGAGGACGAGTCGGAGTAGTTTGATGACCAGGAACGGGCCGAGTCTCGTGACGCAGCCTCGTCGGTTCTGTCTGATGTATTCTTCTCAGTGACGCTAGTGGACGAATCGTTGCTCTTAGCTCCAAAGCGCCGACGCCATTTCTTGCCCAGTTCGGCGGGAACACTAGTTATCACAGCCGGCGCGTTGAGAACGATGGAGGCCATCCGTCTCTTGAACTTAATGGGCTGCCGATGGACCAAGGCGCCGATAAGTATGCTGGACCCGATAATGCCCGCACCAACAGAGATCGCGGCAGTGCCTCCACTGGACAGCGTGATTGTATTGCGGCCAGCAGTTGGGTCCTGGTTGGGTGTTGCCGAAGGTCCCGCACCAACAAACACGACCAATACAGCAGCATAAGCAGCTGTAGCAATGATGACATCCTTACTCTCAGCGCTCTTCATGATCCATGCAAGCCCAACCGCAACAGCAAAGACAGACGCAGATGTTGTACCAAGACTGCTTCCAAGCGACGGGTGAAGTGTCATGATCAGCATGGGCACAACGACAGCGGTACCTGCGATTAGTGCCAACCAAAGGCGCTTCCAAAATCCCAGTAATGCCTCTACTTCCCGCGAGGCAGGCAGACTGGACCGGTCCTCGCCGTAGTTTGCTACCATTTTCCTCCCCATTATGAAACAATCAGACAACTTCCTGATCAAGACAGCATTGTAGTCATCACGCTTGGCTGGGTGCACTGCTTTGGCATAGCGTGCGAACTCTACCAGAGCCGCGTTTCGGCAGCCGTACATTACCCACATGTCAACCTTCATCCAGGGGCCATGTGAAGGGTCGATGTGGTAGTTTCGTTGCATTTTGCAAACATCGTCTGAGATTCGATTAGGTCAGCATGGGCAGAAGAAGGCTCGTCGCTCACCATAGTGTTTAAGCTCTTTGAGGGCAGATTCGCGGACCTCTAGGAGATTACCAATCTCGCGCGCGCTGTTTAGATTCTCCTCCTCGCCATGGCTGTCGCTACTGAGTGCAGCTGTGATCAGAGCCGCACGACACAGCGATATGTGCAAGTTATAGAACCCGTCGATGACACGGAAAGGCCCAGTCTTCTTCACGTGCGCGACCTTGCGCGTGAAGATGTCGTCGAAGATATTTGCCGCCTCTAGTTCAGTTTTGCTAGGCTTGGATGACGAAGTCGCTCTGCGGCGGTGACCAGATGTACTGAAGACCTTTGAGTCGCGCAACCTGGGCCTTCCTTGGAACAAGTTGTCGTCTCTCGGGACGTCCAGGGAAAAGCTGTACGCAGAAGTGAATTGCGACGTGCTACTGCTAGACAGCGACGGAACGCTGCGAACTCCAAGCCGGGGCTGGCGATGCCTGCGAATGGGCGAGCGTGAGCGTGAACGTGAAACTGAGCGCGAAATGCTGTTGTAGTGTCGTCTTCGGGTGGGGCCGTATGCGTTGGTCTTCGCCGTGTATGGGTAGTCGCTGGTGCTTCGGGAACATGGCAGCTCAATACTTTCTGGACGTTGGTACTGTGGAGAGCACGCTCGAGGAGGCCTCACTTCCTCCCGGGGGTTTTCAACACGCATGGCCCCTCCATGAGTCTGGCTGATGTCCATCGAAAGAGTCCGCGGGTTTTGTCTGTTGAAGAGGCCTGTTTCGAGATCTGGCTCGACACCCATCTCGAATACTGGGATCCGGCTTCTGCGACTCTGGTGACAACGAACATAGTGGGTAGTTGAGAGAGGACTGGTGATTTAAGAGGCCATCGGTGAGTTCGCTGGCTTGTAAGGCTGTCTTGCATTCGACCGGGCTGCTCGCGCGTGAGCGAGGTCTGATTGGTCGTCCCATCCGTCTAGTGGTGGCGAAGCTCGTATTTGTTGGCGCACCTACTTAATCATAGCCACAAGCAGGTCTGCATGCTGTTCTCGCCTACTGCCCATCTTCGAATCGACCTGTTCGCATCCATGAAACGAGGTTGTCTGCATCTGGCTGCAGACAAGATTTTATGCAGCAGAGATAGCTGACATGCCATAATCGAGGGACTTCGCATGACCCAGCATATGTCTTTGGTCTTCGTTAAGTGTTTTTGCAGCTGTTGAGCAGTGATCTGCGGATGAAGCAGAAACGACGGAGCTCGTTCGTTCTCGACCGCTGTACTGGAGCAGCGAATCTGACGAAGTGACAATCAAGGCCGAACGTGAGTGCAATGACTGAGTTCGATGCCGCAGACCTGCTCCTGCATACATCGCTCAACCATCCCTGGCTGCAGGAATGCAATAACTACATCGTCGAACCTGCCATGACACGCACAAACAGGATGTGGATTTCAGATGCATTGTCCATTGTTGGGGCAGGATCTTCCCGTAGTATGCCTTGTGCCTGACGATCATTTCCAGAACTCGATCGTCTGCAGAACACAGGCCTTATGCAATTTGACAATTTTGCATCACATGCGTTCTGCTTTGCATATCTCTAGCCTGTTATGAGTCCGGATTGAGGCCACGCGTTCGCTCGATCTTGTGCTGTTGGCATCCAGACAGTTCCAGGTGCTGGAGATGAGCGGTAGCACATGCCAAATGATGTCAGCGGCTACGTCATTGATGCCTACGCCCTGACCTCCGTTCGGATTCTTTGTTTGTCGCCTTCTGGTCAGATAAATATATCAGGGGCGCTCCCAGTAGCCGACCGCATACTTTTTCCGACTCTTGACAGAAGTACCCAAGTTGAACCCTTACTCAAGAAATTCAAACTCAGATCAGTCCGGGACCAGTCCCATCTTCCACAACAAACATGTCCGACTCAACCCCCCAAGCCTCCACCGGCCAGTCCCTCCTCGACTCCGCCAAAGGCTACGTCCAGTCCGGCATCGCCGCCGTGACGGGCAGCACGGGCGACCAAGCCAAAGCCGACCAGACGCACAACAAAGCCGCCGCTGAAGCCAACGCCTCCGAAGCCGCAGTCAAAGCCGGCCCATTCACCCTCTCATCCTCCGGCGCCGTCGCCAAGGACTCCCAGGACCGCTCTCAGGGCCAGTGGGATCAGACTGTGGGATCGGGCAAGGAGACTTTGGGAAACTTGTTGGGGAATGAGAATCTGAAGCAGCAGGGTCGGGAGCAGAACTTGGCTGGGCAGGGACAGGAGGCGAAGGGGCAGTTGAGTGATCTGGGACAAGGGATCAGTGATCGTGTGCAAGGGACGCTGGGTGGTGCGGTCGCGGGGTTGACGAATGATCGGGTTAGTCAGGAGAAGTATAATGCGATGCATGATGAGGGGAAGTCGAGGCAGAGGGGTGTTGAGGCGGACCTTGACAAGATGGCTGAGGCAGAGGCTAAGAAGCAGTGATTGAAGGGCGGAGTATGAAACGGTGACGAGGTGGTGATCGACGAGCATGGTCGTTCTGATAAGCTGTATTGATACCCCAGTTTCGTACCCAGTACGTAGCATGAATTACATCAACAAACTATGACTTAATGTTTGGCTGTATCCTCCCGCCATATTTGTTGGTTGCTGTGGTCTGACCAGCGACCGCCTTACGGCTGGTAGTTGTACTCCTCTAGCATCATCACCATCTCAGGTGAATACTTGGAAGCAGCAGCCCATGTCAATTTTCAGGCAGTGACTCGGCTAATATTCGGTGGGAATGCGGGCAACATCGACCTCGATCTGGACGATGCCGCAACCTTGATGCAGACCTTCGAGCATGCTCAGGCCTAACTTCGACTTTGCTCAATGGCACAGGTGCCCCAGTCGACTCTCCGGTATCTTTTCCACGACGTCTTGAAGTCCAGGTTGGTAGCAGGCCGCCACAGGTCGGCGCAGACTGACTCAGGCACAGCCATACCACGACCCCAACCGCGCCTACTCCGATATTGTCTCGACCCTACAGAGGTATCCTGGGATCACAGTCAAGGGCACAAAAGAGTATAGTATGTGTGTCTACAGCGACTGAGCTCACAGAACTGACCTTCTTCCTAGTCTTCGACAACGGCAAGCCAGAACTCCTTCTCTACCTCGGCGGTGTGCTTCCTGTTTCGTTTCGAGGATCCCTCTACCACTTCCCGATCCTGATATGGATCCCATACGCATACCCATACGAAGCTCCGATAATATACGTTGATCCCAGCGATGATATAGCCGTTAACCCTGGCCAACATGTTGCGACAGACGGCAAGATCTACCACCACTACTTGGCGCATTGGCGAGAAACGTGGGACAGGTCACACATAGTCGAGTTCCTGGGCATACTATCCGATGTTTTCGCCAAAGAACCACCAGTGAGGTCAAGATCACGTCCCATACCACCACCCCACCAGCAGAGCCCGGCGCCACCACCGAGGCCACCACTGCCCCATGAGGCGCCACCACCAAGACCACCTCCCCCTCAATCACCAGGAGGTGGCCCGCCTCCACCTCCACCAAAAGAACCGTCCGCAAATGGTCGAATAAGCAGTCCAGCTCAACCCAGACCAGGTCGATATGATGCGCCCCCACCATTGCCGTCGCAAAGCTCGTCTCGGCCTACGTCTACGCACCAGCAGCAGCCGCAGCAACCCAGGCCGCCGTCCCAGTATCAATCGCAAAGAAGCACGAGTCTGAGGCAATCGCATCCTCAACAACCTCCCCCGCCGCAGAATTGGCAGCAGCCTCCACAACCCCAACAGTTTCGGCAAGCGCCCCTTCCCAACCAGTACCAACAAGCACCCCAGCGGCACCCGTCGCAGCATCTACCACACCAGCCTGGGCCTCGTCAGCCGCCTCTACAGCAACAGCAAGCTCCCCAAGCCAAGCCTCCGCCTGGCCCTGACCTTCTCGGCTCCCCATTCGACCTGCCGCTCCCGAATTTTGCTCGTCCTGCTGAAAATCTCCCGGCGCCGCCCATACCACGAAATCCTGAGAAGGATGCCCTTCTGTCCCACCTATCCACCATCCTGACCAACGATCTGCACCAACAGATACAACAATCAACTTCCCAACTCCCCGCCCTCCAAGCGCAGACCGCTGCCCTTACCAGCACGAAACAGACTCTGCAAGCTGAGCTCTCAGCTCTTGCCGCCCTTCAAGCCTCTCTACAATCCAACATCACCGCTTTGAGCACTTCCTTGAGCTCCGCTAGCTCGGCCATCACCGATGCTCAACGCCGCGCTGCGAAGAACGATCTGCCCGCCGTCGATGCTATGCTCACGACACCACATATCGTCAGTCAGCAGCTCTATACTGCCGTAGCGGAGGAAAGGGGCATTGAGGCCGCGATTTGGGGCCTACAAGAGGCTTTGATTGGAGGTAGGGTAGGAAGCGAAGTCTGGTCGAGACGGACGAGAGAGCTGGGCCGCGAAGAATTCAGGCGGAAGTGGGTGGTGAGGAAAGCAGGAAGGGGATGGGGACTAGAGGGTTTATGAGATCCACGTCAATAGTACAGGATCGGGCGAATGCGCCTTTCACAGAGGGTGAAATTTCACAGAGATGTGTGTGCTCCGAAAGTTTGCTGCATGTCTTCAGTTCTCCAAGTGTTTGGTCATAAGAATCCGATCACTCGCCCAGTAACTTAGCACTTGAATTCGCTCGTCCCACCAGCCAGTAGCAGCTACTATGCAGGCATGACAATGATGTCAGGATACATGCGTCGTTGAGGGAAGAAAAGGAGGACGAAGTGGGGAGGGCAATTGCCAATACTTATACCGCATCAGCAATGTCTAAGTCCGGCGTGACCCGCAGCGATCCCTTCACTGACCAGCCAGAAGGTATTCACTGTCCTTCTCGAGTTCTGAGTCAGTCGCCGTCTGGTGCATCCAATTGAACTTGCCTCGAGTATCCGAGCCTTTGGGGGATGAGAAGCTGTGTGTACGCTCTGGGTCACAGACGAAATAGAATGGGCAATAGTGGCAGTTTTTGGCACTTACACGCGCTCATACTAGGCTGGCGAGCGCACGAGACTCATTGCGAACGGACCGTCTTCGCTATACATTGAGATGTCTCATTACCGAAGGGAAGGCACGAGGTCAACTGAAGGTTGACAGAAGGTTATCATCGGAACGGAAATGATTTCCTGCAGGCCCTCGGCATTGATGTCGCGAGCGTCATTGAACTCCGAGAGGTGGACAGTTCTCCGATTCTACTTCGTTGCAGCTTCAACGTCCACAACTCTTGACACCTGTTCACGACTGGTGCACCAAGATCTCCTCTCCTTTGTTGCTCGGTGTCAGGAGGAGGTAGGTGGCAGATCCGCGCAGCCAACGACACCACACCACGTACTCCACCCACTATGTACGCAATACGGCGCACCGCAACCCAGCGGCTCTCCGCCCTCACCCACTCATCGCACTTCCTCTCCACACAGTCCCGCTTCACAACTCAACGATCACGCCTCGCTTCAACCCTCGCAATCCTCGAACAGCGCGAAGGCGGCCTCAACTCCGCCTCCCTCGGCGCCGTCACCGCAGGCGCCAAACTCGGCGGCAGCATTCACGGCTTCATTGCGGGCAAAAACGTCAAGCCCATCGCTGAGGAAGCCTCTAAGGTTTCCGGCCTAGAGAAGATCATCACCGTCGAGAATGAGGCGTATGACCGGGGACTAGCGGAGAATTGGGCGCCGTTGTTGGTTGAGAATATCAAGAAGGGAGGGTATACCCATGTGATTGTGGGACATAGTGCGTTTGGGAAGAATCTGCTGCCGCGGGTGGCGGCATTGCTGGATGTGCAGCAGATCAGTGATGTGATGAGTATTGAGGGAGAGGATAGTACGTTCCTGATTCCCATGTGACCTTTTGGATCTCGGTCGAGGCCATTCGCCTAGTCCGACGACAGCCACAATGCAAGCAAGCACATTCCACTAACAGCAGATCTACAGCATTCGTCCGCCCAATCTACGCCGGCAACGCAATCCTCACAGTCCAATCCACCGACCCCATCAAGCTCCTCACCGTCCGCCAAACCTCCTTCCCTCCCGCCGAAATCGCCGATGGCTCCGCCACCATCGAGGAAGGAACCGACCCCTCCGCACCGCAACCAACTCAATGGGTCTCGGAAAACCTCACAAAATCCGACCGGCCCGAACTCGCCACCGCGGGCAAAGTCGTCTCCGGCGGCCGCGGCCTCAAGTCCAAGGAGGAATTCGACCGCCTTATGCCGCCCCTCGCCGACGCGCTGGGCGCAGCGATCGGCGCAATGCGCCGCTGTCGACAGTGGGTTCGCGGATAACAGCTTACAGGTTGGACAGACGGGGAAGAACGTGGCGCCGCAGCTGTATCTGTGTGCGGGGATTAGCGGGGCTATTCAGCATCTGGCGGGGATGAAGGATAGTAAGGTGATTGCGTGTATTAATAAGGATGGGGATGCGCCGATCTTTGGGGTTGCGGATGTTGGGCTTGTCGGGGATTTGTTTGAGGTTGTGCCGGAGCTGACGGAGAAGTTGAAGGCTTGAGCTGAGAAAGAGAACGGGGAGAGCCAGCGCGAGAAATTTGACAGGCACATGAAGTGGACAGGCGGAGAGGCGCAGAGGCGCAGAGGCGCAGAGCAGAGCTTGGGAAGGGTCAGATCACGGCCGGCCCAGACGTGGATATAGGGAGATTCACGTAGACGACTACGAGTAGGCAAGAGCTTGAGTTGATCTATAATGATCAGTATGCATGAATTACATAACTTCAGTCCGGGCTTCTTTCACCATACTGACTTCGGGACAGTATTGAGGCAGCGCTACCAGAGAATTCATTTCAATTGATCCCGTATCCGAGACTCGAGCCATCGATGCTCGAAAATAAGTCAAGCTTGCTCATGAGGGTAATGTGAATGTCATGAGAAGCAGATCGAAGGGAGGCAGGAGGCAGGACAGAGAACAGCGAGAAGGGAGAGTCAGAGCCAAGCGAGACTAGAGCTTGAATCGGAGAGAAAGGAGCGAGCGAGGCAAGGAAAGGTGAAATGAGAGCAGGAGCAGGAGCGACAGAGGGCAAGAGAAGGAGCGACAGAAGGCAAGAGAAGGAGCGACAGAAGGCAAGAGAAGGAGCGAGAGAGGGCAGGAACGTCAGAGGGCAGGCACGAGAGACAGAAGGCAGGCGCGAGAGAGAAAGAAGGCAGGCGCACTAGAGAGGGAGGGAAGGCGCGAGAGATGGCCAGGGAAGGCGCGAGAGACAGGGAAGGAAGGAGCGGGACACAGGAAAGGAAGGAACGAGAGAGCGGGAAGGAAGGAGTGAGAGACAGTGAAGGAGGAGCGAGGGAGGGAAGGAACGAGAGAAGGAACGATTGAGAAGAGGAAGCATAACTCTTAGTGACGCGCTCGCTGTGCGCGTCCTTTAGGACTGAATTCCACACTGGTGCTCAGCACAGGCCCACACATAGGGCTCGTTCAAGAGTCCCGTGTCGGGTTTTGGCTGATCAAGACAGAGATCGATGATATTCTGCGAACGTACAGGACTAGTCCAGGCCTGAAAGAGACAGCGTATGTCAAGAGTGTCACGACATGAAAACGAAATTGGCTGCTATCGCGGGTCTGGCTATGATACAGAAGGGGCTCTGCTTGCTACGCTATGATAGCAATCATAGCGACGACACCGAGTCATGGGACTGTGGCATCTACGCGACGTTCACCGCCGGACCCTGCCCTCCGCCCAAGCGCTACCGACGACACCCGTATCTCGGGCCCTGGCGGTGAAGTCCCTCGCTTCCGTCGAATTCCAAGGCGTGGCGTGGTTGTTCATATCTCGTGGTGCCGCAGTGACAGTCGCATTGATCCGTGCCTTGCTCGACTCGCTCGATGTGCTGTCTCCATCCGTGGTATCGACGTCGCGGGCCATGTTGTCCCATTTCCCGAACTCGTCCACGCTCACTCTGGTGGTCTTCCTGATGCCGAGGTCAAACTCTTCTAGTCCTGCGGAGGCGACACGAGCGTGACCACGACGAGAGGGGGGCATGTCTGGTTTCCCAGGTAAGTTGCTGGCCCCTTTCCGGCGGTGTCCTGTCGAAGCGATGCCAGTCTTTTCGAGCCAAGTGCGCAACAGCGGCCTCAGTGTAGCGAGACAGGCTGTTGTGATGCCGAGACCAGTCTCGGCACATGACCAGAGAGCGACGTCGGTAGTTGCGTACAGGAAGTCATCGATGTCGGCCATTAAGTGCAGATACGGAAATCGAATAATGGTCGCCGTCGATGCAATCGCGCCCAACGATAAGATGAAGATCACTACCATCTTCGACCGGGTATCCATCTGCAACTTCCAGACCAGGAAGTATGGCAGTATCGCATATGTCCAGTCGCCTGCGCAGCGATGGCGCTGTACCCGTAGAATGTGTATACAACAATCTTGGGGTCGAGGCATTTGCCAGATCCGCCGGTGTATTGCGTCCAAAAGTACTGAGAGGGCTGGCACTGGAAGATGAAGAGGAGGAAGAAGAACAGGCTGTAGGTCTCGGTGATGGTGAAGACGGTCCAGATGATGATGCGGTGCGTACGGATGACGGTTAGGCGGAGTAGCATGACCGCAATGGAGGCTTTTGCGAGCATGTTGCAAAGCACGTAGACTGGCTCGCAGAGCCACCAGAACTGAAGAGGGTTGGTCAGCATGGGTGACAGCGTGCGTCGCACAGGAGAGGTGGCCATCGTACCTTGAGGCCGATGGGCAATTCTGATGGCGGCAGTATATCCTCAGCATGTTGACCGGTGCCATGGCGGACGCCAGTCAGCGCGAAAGAAGCGAAGACGCAGAAGACGGCCTGTTGAAATGCATGTCAGCCTCGGGCCACGTTGGGGTTTATTGTGAGCAGCGCACCCAAGCAGCAACCGCAAGGTAGTCATCAATGCCAAATGTCTTGACTATCAGCACTCGAGTATACACCCGCAGAACAATCGCAATCGTCGTCAGCGCGACAAACAACGTGTAGACCCCGATCATCTGGGGTCCACGGCCCCCAAGCGGAACTCCCATCTTTGCAATGCTCAAGTCAGTGTGTCACAGCAACAATAATAATTCGAAGAATGTGGAAGGAATAGGGATCCGGCACTCGCCAGACGGCGCAAGCACTGCTTTTTGCATCAAGCGACATATCGTTGCCGAGTCGATCTAATCCATCCTTACCTGCGGTACGCACCGACGAGTGCCGGTCTGCTGACCCACATCGACGTCCTCAAAAGGTTGGGCGAGACCATAACAGCAGATCTCCGCCAGGCGATCAGCCAAATGCAGATGTGCGATCGGCCGCTAGACTCTCGAATGGCCAAGCTGCCCATTAGATGGCAGAGTTGTTGCGATACTTGCGTATGGTGCCCAACGAGGACGGAGAATTTGACATCAGACGAGTCATTGCCACATGGACTTTGCGACGGGGGCGCATCCACAAGAGGGTCTGATGCTTCGATGCTATGGCATGGTGAGACAGGTGTATCCCTACAAATTGCCGCGACAATCGCTGAACCTGGATATTTAGCTTTTGTGGTGTGCTTCTGGAACGACATGCACGACTCGTTGATAAGAAACTTGTCCGCTGTGCAGATGCTCAGACAGAAGCTCCGAACCTGGGCCGGTGGCTAAGGCATTGATGAAGAAAACGTGTGGACTGGAGATGAAGAAATTTTTGGTGGCGGGTGGGGATCGCATCGGCGGAAACTTGGTCAGGGGGCGGGGCCTGGGATTTTGTCGGACGTCGCAGGCGCTGAGCGGGAATATCCATGCACGGATCTCAAGCGCCTGGACTGGCATCTGCGGCAAAGGCCACTCGAGAGACAGACTCTGCTGCTCTGTTGTGAGAAAGACATCGTGGAAAAACGATCCCAGACTAATAAACTCGAGGCCGTAGCGATCAGCGGCCTTCGCCGCTGCAGGTGCAAGTATATTCCGGGAAGTTTGCTCCACGTGTATTGCTTCTATGTACTCCCACGCTATGACCAAATATCGTGCAAAACTGGAAGCATGTGGGACTCAACATCAAGTGCAGGCAGGCGAAAAGCTTAGCCATCACACAAGCGTTTTTCGAGATTCCCGGATCGGTACTCCCTGCACACAATCCTTGCTCTCTCGCCAATTGTTCTGGCCCCAAGAATCGATCTTGCATGACGTCTGTTCCGATATCAGGTACCGGGGCCGCGAGCGACAGGTCTCGACCCATCGGGAAGTAAGTTCGAGGCTTTGGTCGTTGTCTCGTGAACGATGGATGACAGGCCACCGTGAGGAATGTGTAGCTGTCACGCGCAGGTAAACACCTGGGGTGGACTTTGCATGTGTCAGCGGAAGCCGTGGCTTGGACAGCAAGGAGTCCGAGTAGACGGTAGGTAGATGCACTTCTATATACACTATGGTTGCATATGTCGTGATCTGCTCCCGTCACAGCCAGTGACTACGGCTAGGGCACTGCCGTTAGCCTCACATCACTGATTTCGCCGAGAGCGCATGCAGTAGTTGTACACCTAGATTCGAATTGTCCTCCGAGAAGAATTCGCTGGAAATCTCCAAGAAATGTATAGAGAGAAGGCTGAAATATAAATCTCTTCCGAGCAGAGCAAAGGAAGAGATATAGCTCCCTGGCTGACGGCTGTTGTCGCCTGCCACTATCATCGCCATGTGCATGCTCCTTGCTCGCTTGCGCCATCCAAATTCGATCTGCCACCAAGTTCAAAAAGAAGGAAAGTCGTTCACGGTTCGTAAGATGCTGTGCTTGCTGTCTGTTCCCAGCATTCGAGGTTTTGTCGTCGATGCATGATCCTAGTTCGAGATGACATATGTCGCGGAACCTCCAGCGTTGACAGCGACCTGTTTGAATAATCAGCAAGTGTCACTTTTGTCGAAAGATGTTACGTACCGTACAACCATCCCCGTTCGATCCTGACACACCTGTGTACACTCCATTTTCGTAGGAGCACACCTGATTACCTATATCGCCTGTGATCTGGACCTTGCCCTGATACGGCGCCAGCTGTGTAGGCTTGTTCTGAAATATCGACAGCCACGTTTTGCCATCACTAAAGCCAACGCCTAGATTGATGGGCGCCCAATTGCCGATCGGCTGGCTGCCATCACCCCATTTGCAACCATTTTCTGCAGAAGTGCCGATGGGGTTGAGATAGTATTGTGCACTTGTTGACTTGCCTTGCCACTGATAGCCGGTAGCACCGTTCGGATTGTTCATCGGTTGTGTGGAGCCCGGCTGAAGGGACATGGGCACTGTCTCGGCCTCGGTACCGGGATAGTCAGTGCGGCAAATGGCCACGACACCGCTGGCTTGGTTCTGCGCCTGAACGCCTCCCATACCGGCATCACAGAGTTTCTTCGTGCTGGTGTTCGTGAGGCGCAGCTTGCCGCCACTGCAAGCAAGACCGCCGACAGACTGGCCAGCTGTGCCTTGGTTCGCAGGCCACTGAGTCTTGGAATAGCCAGCGGGGCATGCGTACGAGCACATGACGCTTCGCGGCAATTATCGCCTGCCAGTAAAGTGTGAATCGTGTTTATCGCGGCGCCTGACACACCCGCGCCCACGTCTTGCAGCCCGATCCAACCGTTCATGCCCATATATGGAACGGGCATGGCGCCGTAGGCCGACGGGAAGGTGCCGCAGTCGAGTGTTCCGTCCGGAAAGTCGGCGTTAAGACCTGTCACACTGGAGTCCGTCCAGGCTCCGCCACTTGGTGCAGCAGCTGGAGCACCAACTGCTGGCGGGCTGTTGAAGAACTGTCCGGCACCTGCAGACGGACTTGACGATGAAGACGCTGGTGGAGGAGGTGGTGGTGGTGGTGCCGACGTTTGCGCGGGCTGAGAGCATACAGTTGCGTCGGCGGAGTTTTTCCACGTAAGCAGACCTGCCGCGACCTTTGAGCAGGCCTCGTCTTGCGACAACGGCGTGCCCAGGGCTTCGAAGACGATTTTTGTGGCCACAATGTCGGTGACTGTGGCCGCAGCTCTCGCAGCGTGCTCGTGAAGATGTCGATGTTTATGTAGATGTGGGTTGGCCGTAGCCACGACCGCCGAAGCGGCAATGAGAAATCGCTTCATATCCTAGCCGTGTACCTATAAAGAGTGTCTTGTCGCTGAGAGCCTGGTAGTTGACCTAGTATCGCAACAATCTATACACACGTCCAGCATGTCAGTATGCAAGCATTGCCCAGCAGCGCGGTTGAGGTGAGTGGAGAGAATGGGGCGGAAGATGATGATTTTGCATATCAGAGGATGGCAAGGGGAGGGGGTGCGTGCGTAGGCAACTGACCTCTTCAGCCTGGTATGGTGATTAAGGAATGTGAGCCCAGGAATTCTCGATGTTGGCTGGAGCGTCTCAGTACACTGCAAAGGAGCGGAACGAAGGACGAGTCCTTCTGTACAAAATGATCGTAAGTGCAGGAACTGCGATTAGAACAAAGGAGCGTAGTACTAATAATGAAATGTGTAAAATGAGTGGTTGGGATCGTGCGACAGCAACGGTAGGAGTTCGAGATGAATGCTTCGAGATGAGCTCGAGGGGATCAAAGGCAGGGTGGAGCCAGCAATCTTACCTAACGCTCGGGTGACAATCGAGTCTTGCCTGGCTAGGCGTAGAGCCCGCGATAGTAGATGCTTGGTCTAACCCTAAACAAAAGCCAGAAACAAGCGCGTCGTTTCGCTTTGTTGCAGCTTTGTAGCAAACCTCTGCAACCGTCCATAGTTTGCAAGCTGTCCTTAACGATGCGACAAACCGTCGACATAGACGACGAGGATGTCGTGTGCTTTTGGCGAGCCTGGCGGCGAAGCGAGCAGTGGACAGCGCGCGTATGGACAGACCTGAAGCACTGACTGCTCGCTGAGCCTCGATCATAGTGCTTGGCTAAATAGCAAATTGGCGTTCATTCGATGAGTATGTGCACATCGACGTCGCAAAGTCGTTTCGCGTCACAGACCAGGGATTAGATTGCGCGGTGTGACTCGGGGGTACTTCTGGACCACACTGGGTCCAAGGACGGCTTCCTGCATCATCATTCATGTCGATCAATCACCAGACAGAAGGCTTGCCATAACCCTACACCTTCGTCGTGGTGTTTGACTCTCCATGACAGCGGATATGGCGGCATGATGTGAAGGCCGCGTCACTGGCGTGTTGAGGGAAATTCGCAGTTGCATGATCGCGTGTCTCGCGCAAGATTCAAGAAGGAGCAAGAACGTGAACTTCCCAGCGAAACAATAGACTCCAACCTTAAAACACGACGGGCATTCTTTCTGGCCACTGATCGCTTGTGACGCCTAGAAATTCGCCGACCATTCCGGTGATGGCGCCAAGGTGCAGATCAGTAGTCTTAAGCTTGTTCAAGCCTCAAGATTGCATTTTGGCCCCTTTTGTGCCGCCTCGCACATGCGAGACTCCTCCACGTGTTCGTCACCACGCCTCGGCTTCTATCGACGTTCGACTCAATAACAACGGTTGAAGCGGTGATATAACTCTCAGTCGCCAATGCGTCTCTCGCGAAGCAAGCAGCTCTTTGCCTCTCAAGGAATGGGATGATAATGTCGACCGGGATCGTCGAGCCGTGAAGACGAGCTGGCGTGTCCAATGGAGTCAACAATCTGCTCGATGCCGCACTCCCACCGTCCTGATGATCACTGACGGCCCGGAAATGGACAGCAAGGCACATCCCTATGTCCCATGTCCAGACATGATGATCACTCACGAGACGTAGGCATCTCGCTTGCTGCAAGGATAACGAAGCAGACGCGTGGCAAGGGGAACTTGTAGATCAATCCTGCGAACGGACAGGTTTGGCCGACCTCGACTGCAGCAACGACTCCCCGGTGAAGCGCCAGGACATCATGGATCGGGAGATCAAGTGAGTGATGGATGACATTTGAATGCCTTGTCCCTCATTTCTCGGTTCTACCTCTGGATGCCCGTGCCGACCCCGGCGTCATTGCTGCTTTCTCTTCCCTTTCAGCTTCAAGGCGACGACACTCCTGTAATCTGTACATGCTTTTTCAGCGGTTTGGCACACATGTCCCCACGCCCAAGCTGCTACGGCCAACCACCGCCTGCAGATCTAACGACACTCAGTCTGATCGCTGAATGGACGATGAACACCAAGAAGCAGGAGCTTTGCCAATCTCAGTTCGTCACATGCAGTAAGAGGCAGAGCGAAACCGAACGCGCTCACAATCTCGCGGACTTCGCCTCCCGCTTCAGCCGTGCATGATATCTGTCCCTCATCTCTCTTCGAAGCATCTTTCCGCTGGGCGTCCGCGGTATCTGTGGTTCGCGAAAACGTCAGCGGCTATGCTTGTCAACCCGGACCATGCCTATATCTGCATGCTCAAGTGGCAAGCGCGGTCAAGGAAAGTACGCGTAATCAACAACGGGGACTTACTGAATCGACCACCTCAAGTCCACCAGTCAACCACTTGTGCCGACTCAATCTGGCCTCGATGTACTGCGACAATCTCCTTCCTACTTCTGCATCGCCCAGCTCTCTCCCCTCATCCGTCAGCACAACCCAAGCTCTGACATTCAAGCTTCCATCCCCTCTACCATTGTCCACGCCAGCAACACAGGCGTCTCGCACCAGCTTCTCTGGACAGTCCAGAAGCGTGTCTTCAACCTCTGTTGCAGCGACTTGGAGGCCTTTCACTTTGATCATCTCCTTCAGCCGGTCCAAGTAATGTATCCTGTCCTGCTCGTCTCTCATCACCAAATCGCCCGTACGCAGCCACACCTCGCCGTCTTTCCAACCCCAGCCACTATCGTCAGTGCTCGATGAGGGTACGAGGATCTCATCTGTCGCTTTCTTGTCCATGAAGTATCCCGGAGTGACGACTTTGCCTCTTGCCCAAAGCTCGCCCTTTTCGCCTTTCTTGACGTCCTTTCCAGTATCGGGATCCACAACTCTACCCTCCATGCCAGGTAAGAGGTACCCAATTGTCCCTGGAAGACTCGCTTCCAGACCGAACATACCCGGCGCGCATGGCGAAGCTATACTTGCCGCCTCACTCAGTCCATAGCCACTCGGCACAGGAGCGTCGGCACCCTGTGGCAACTTCTTTGCCAAGGCATACGCCACATCTGGAGGCAGATACGCAGCACCACTCGCTGCACCAACCACAGAACTGAGATCATACTTCTCCGTCAACGGACTCTGAGCCAGCTGCCGCACCAGTGGCGGCACCAGAAACAGGTGAGTCAGCTTATGCTTCTCGATTGTCTTTAACGCCAGTTCCAGATCCCACTTCTTCATCATCACGTTGGTGCTCACACTTGAATTTAGTCTCAATATCCACAGGATCATGCCATAGGAATGGTACGCCGGTACCACGCCCAATAACCTCATAGGTGCTGACAATGGCTCCATATCCATGAACCGCGCTGTCTGCGTTGCTGTGATCATACCCTGCATCCCACTGTGGATAGCGTTCTTGTGCGAGATCATCATGCTTTTGGGAGCCCAGACGTTCCTGATGATTGAAACAGATAGCACAGCTTGTTCCCACCCTTTAACTTCCGCGGCGGATTCGGCTCCGGTATCCTTTCACCTATCTTTACCAGCGACTCAATCGTGGGATAATTCTGTACAGCGTCCAGCCCGGAGTCATCAGACAGCACCATAACCTTCTTCACATCTAACACAAGCCTCAGCCTCGACTGCGAGTCCGCCTCCCTCCCCAACTTCAACGCCTCCACCAGCACAGGAATCAAACTCTCATGCAGTACCAGCGCGGTGATCTGCATCTTCCGCAGCACAAGCCACAGCTCATACGGCGTCGAAGCAGGGCTGATCCCACCAAAGACGAGCTCCGCACGGAAACACGCGTGCGCCAGCATCGGATAGTGGATATGATTCCACGAAAACAACCCCAAGATCTCCCCGCCCTCCGGCCCCTTATCATCAACCGGACTGGGCCTCAGCTTCAACGGATTCGGCCCATCATGCCGGAACACCCGCGAAAGAGCATCCACCCGGCGCTTGAACTGGTGCAGCGTGACCTTCTCATCGGTCACAGCGTTGACGAAGAGGTCATAGTCCGGCTCGACAAGAGGCTGATTGGGTGGGAAGCAGAAGTCGTGCACGTTAAGGTCTTCGGGCGTGTCTACGAATGGGCCGAATGGAGAGCTGAATATGGGGCGGGAATGCGGTTGGTACTTGTAGGTTTTGGGGTCGTTGGAGTTGGGACCTAGGTAGCGTTGGTAGCCGGGGCGGAAGATGGGGTGGGTGTGGTCTGTCATTGTCGCCGACCCTGTCGGAGCTGGCAGGATGTACTTCTGTGCTCACGATGTGCTGCAGCGGTACGACTATGTAGGCAGCATATCAGGACGTTCCCGTACCCGCGTTCAGGCCGGAAGTGCTCCACGAGGTACAGCCGGCGAAATGCCTCGGCACTCCGTGGGGTATGGGCAAAGCGATCATTGCGGGGTTGAGCCGTAGCAGCAAAAGGACGAGACGGGCTGTGGACGGCAACTTGAACTTGGTGTCTAGGAGTAGCTCAGGGCGACCATGTGACCATCGATCGAAGGGGTAGGACTGCGACGACTGTGATCGAAGTTGAAGATGAGCACTTGCAAGCCGAGAACGCGGGCGGGTCGGAAAGGACAGCCGACGAGGCAAATAAGGCAACTCGAACTACCATGAATTAGAAGAATGCAAGACGAAAAGTGAACGTGCTTCGTGTACCTGCGCAGATATGTAGCGATGTCCGCCTTGCTGCGGGTGTGGATACAGTTGTCCACGACCAAATGAGTATATGCACAACTGAATCCAATGCTAAAAGCAGTCGTCAGACTGGATCGCCACTTGCAACAACGTCGAAAGACCAAAATCAAAATAGCCGAATCCATTCATATGCGCTGGTCGCTCAAGCGTCAGCGGCAACCAAATCATACCACCTTTCATGCGCCTGCAAATCCACGCTCCTCACCCTCTCCAACATATTGACTAGCCCGCCCACCTCCGCCACCCACTCAGGCATACCCGCCCGTGCCAACGTCTCCGCCGCACCGCTCGTGACTCTCGCCTTATCAGCCGCGCTCACCGCCGACAGTCTGGCAAAGACGTGCTCTCTCAGACTCTTCAAGATGAAAGTCGCAATCTGCTCGCTGAAGAAGTCTGACGCATCCAGTGTGAGCTCTGCTGGTTTCCATGATCTTTGCTCCTGGATGCAAGTCTGCCTTTCTGCTTCTGCATCGCGTGAGTTGCGCGCTGCTGCCACGGCTGGAGGCAAGACGCGGGCGACAAAGTTCAGGAGGCCGGCTTTGACGGGCTCAGGTATCGTGCGAGAAGTTCCAACTAGTTGCACGAGCCGATTGGCGTCGGTTGTAAGCAGATCAACAGCAGCCAGTCGAGATTTGTCGGCTGACCAGAGAGCCTCGCGGTTGCGCTGCAGACGGAGTTTTGTGGTGAGTAGAATAGATGAGAACATGACCATCTGCATTGCTTTGGCGCGAAGGTCGAGGATGCGGAGATAGTCGAGGCTGAGTGTCTCCGGGATCTGTGCATATTTCAGATGGGAATTCTGGAAGACCAAGTCCGTGATCGCTCTTGCGTAAATGAGCTGTCCAGATGGGTTGGAGCCGAGCGATTGCCTGGCACTGTGCCACCACCTTTTAGTATGATCGAGCGTGTGGATCTGTTGTTCCAGGTCCTTCTCGAACATTGAATGCTCATGCTCATGCCCGCGCTCCAGGACGGCCTTGGATGCCATGCGGAACTGGAAGTTGATGTGGTCAAGGCTCATCAGATCAATTATGTTGATCAGCTCGAACAGCCTGTCGATCGTGTCACTGGTTTTGTTATCTGCGAAAGCCTTGACAACAGCATCCCGTCCAGGTGAGCACAGCTGGGCTATCAACGAAGCGATTGTGTCGAAAAATGCGTCGTACGAGAATGCGCCGTTTCGACATTGCTGCTCGATCAACTTCGGGTCCAGAACTCCGTCGAGCCTGTCATGCAATGGATGACGTTCACTGATGAGACCCATGAGCTTTCCGCGAATCAGCACAACCATAGCATGGGTCCAGCTGGCGGCTGTCTGCGAACCACCGTTGGCCATGCTCTCGCGCATGCTGTTTCGAAGAGCATTCACGAAGTGTTGTCTGGACTCTGTCCAGGGCTGCTGCTGGACTTCAAATGTGCCGTTGATCTGGATCTCATGCGCAATCTCTCGATTGGTCGGCAGGACGGTCATAGTCTGTCCAAGCCTTGTGATGAACGATGACGGGGCGGGCTCTGAACGCGACAACGCACGAGGTGTGGCTGGTGGAGTCAGTGGTGCTTGCGTGTCCATGACATCTGCAGATGGCGTGATAGAGCGCGGAACGAGCTCTTCGCCAGCACGCTCCTTCTTTTCTTGAGCCTTCTGTCGCCGTGCTCTTCTGACAGCGAGCTTGATCTTATTCAACGCCGCTTCAGGTCCCATCATCCGTTTCAGACGAACAATGATCTTGGCTTGTTCCTGGCGGATGGCGTTGAGGTAGTCCTCGCCAACCCGTCCGTCATGATCGTCTTTGGTAGACTGTATGATGAGATCAAGATTGACGAACGATCCGATCATGACATCAATGATGACCGTCATGTCCTTCGCCTTCCAAGCATGAAAGGCAGAAGTGAAAGTGTTGAATGCAAATGTGACTTCCTCTTGTTGGTCCCTAATCATTTTACTGTGCAGAGTGGCGTAGGAGGAGCTTCGAATATACGATTCGAAAGGCTCAATGAGCGCCTTGGCTTTCTCCATGAGCTCCTGCTCCTGTGGTTGGCCTCCACCATAGCTGAGTGCCTGCATTGGTTGAGATAGGATGAGGTATGCGCTCAAGAAGACACGGACGGCACCACGCTCGCTAGCAGGATCGTCGTCCACGGGGAGCATTCCAAGGTACCTGAGAAGCTTGGTGGTTGCTTTGATGGTGCGCTGAGCGGAGATGACTTGAGTGACATCTTCGAAGCTTGAGTTTGCGAGTTTGTTGAAGTTGATGTCGAGGCTGGAGAAATCGTCTATAACCTTGCGGGCCGTATACGTACGATAGGCTCGCTGAATCGTCCTGGCAGCGGTTGCTTTACTCATTTTCTGCAGTATGACGGGACTGATCTTCTTCTCCTCCACGGCGGCGAGCGAGGCCGTCCTAGGTCGCCTTAGCGAATTCTGGTGCATTGTCTTCCGTCGTGCTACACCAGCATACTTCTGATCTAACTCTTCTCTCAATCTGGCCTCCTCGGCCGCCTTTCGTTCCCGATTCTCCTCGGCGATCCTCTTTGCTCTTCGGACTTCTTCCTCGCACCTGGCCGTGATCTCAGCCAGTAGCTTCTCTCTCGCGGCTTGAGCTGCTGCCGCCTTCTCTTCGCTGTGTGATGCTCGTGGTTGCGCCTTTGCCGCGGCCGCTCTCAGGCGCACTTGTTCCGCGTGAGCGGCCCTTTCGGCCAGGCGAGCCTTTCGAGTCTCGATTATGGATGCTCGGCGGAGATGCTGCGCGATGTGTGTACTTCTAGGACCGCCGTGGCAGGACAGATTGGAGTAATGCGAGTGCAGTGATGAGATCGAACTTCGGCGCGAGGAGTTGGCAGACGAGCGCCGCCGTGAGCTGGTGTTTCTTACGAAGCGAGCAGCCACTCGAGCTGGCGGTGCCGGACAATGTCCATTGTCGTCCGCGTTCGTCGCCATATGGCTTTCTCGTCGAGGCGATTTTGGAGTCCGGTCCGCCATCGCGCTATGTACCTTCGCCTGGTTTGTAAATGTAGAAAGAAGGTCAAGACTGTAGTCGCGTCATGGATAAAGTCGCCCTCGGCCACGTCAAAGCCGATCTGATCAGGTATTGCGCTGAGAGTCTTGGGCTGAAACGTGCCTGGTCCTAGGCTGACTGCAAGCGGGTTCCGCAGGTCAACAAAGGAAATACCTCGGGCAAGTGAAGCGATTGTGAATAATGCAAACGGCTTGTGAATGCCGGAAACGACAGAATGCGATCACACGAAGAGAAGAATGGCGCAATCAATGCAAGTGATCAGAGAAGTGAAGGCGCAATATCGAAGGATATCGAAGGTCCGAAGTGTTGGTCATCCGAATGGAAGCGGAGCGGCCCATGGCCATGTGAGACTCGGATAACTGAGAAGGCTGGGAATGTTGGAGAGGCCAATTGGCTTCCTTCGGTTCAGCTACCCGACAGCTAGGCGACCGTTCCAGCTAACGCCGCCTAAGATCGATCATCGATTTATCGGTTGCCGCCTATTTGAGCCAATAATTGCTCCTGCCAACCCTCCCACACCTTCCGCTGACTTCAGCAATCACGAGGGCTATTCCAACTTCAAGCTTCATTGTTGCATACAGCCATGCAGTGCTCCCAACCTCATCATTATTATCATTATGCATGATCACATGGCTGTCCATCAATCCGCCGCCTGCCATTATCTCATGCTGTAGCTTTGGCGTAGATGCCGAATGCTGCTGCCACCGTCCCCAATAGCGTCCGAAATATCGCCAGCTCCCACTTCCTATTCGAGACTCTTTCAAGCATGTTGGACTTTTGACTTTCAGTCCTTGGTGTGCGGTGCAGAAGCAAGTAGTTGCACGGAATGATCGCAAGCATGAATGCCGATGCCGTTGCGTAGAGTCGAAAGGGCTTCACCCGTTTGTATAGTCGTGCCGCTATGAGGAAGGAGATACCTCCGGTAAGTGCGATCGTGGACGCAAGGTACTGATCCACCACCTTCTTCAGCTGCGCTTTCCTGTCGGTTGTCGACGTTGCTCCCGGTCTCGTGACTCCCAAATGTGGGCTTTTGTCAACGTTGTCGCCTATACCGATCAGCAACGAGGCCGAGGCAATTCCCATCGCGCCTGCGGCTGACACCTTTTGATACCACTTCATATCGAACGTGAGCGGATGTTGTGTTGAATGGCTCAATGGATGCTGGATGTGTCATGCATATACTGCTCTGGCAACACCCCTGGTACTTATGGCGTTCCAAAAACAGGCAGCACTTTTGGGAACATACCAAATCCCGGTCCTGAAACACACCTGATATTGCTGCAATTTGCACGAGGAGCAGCGCCGTCTTAATGATCATCGCTATGATACTTATCGAGATTGGCTGCGAACTAGAGTCCGTCAAGACCACCGGGGATCTCGGCAACGAGCTCGACTTACGTTCCTTGGGGGCAATACAGCACGCGGTTCTCATACTCTTCACCCGACCTTGTGAGCTCGACGGCGATGGCGAAAGAATCGAATATTCCCAACCCGACAGCGACCACAGCATGGTATAACCATATCCGAAGGGCCTGGCATGCGACCCAGACTCACACACGATCTGTACTTAAGCACACCGACCTCGATGCAAATCCGAGGCTGCCTTCCAAGTTGCTGCCTCGTTGCCTTCTCGAGGACCATGTCCGGCGCTGAAATGTCATTTCCTACTTGGGGTGGAGCTGGTCAGTATCCGTAAGTCGAGTACTCTGCTAGCAACGATCATGAATCGCGTTTGCAGCACGCAGCAACAGTAAGTCAGCACGGAGCTTCGTCAACTCCCGCCGAAGTCTCTCACCCCCCGAGTCACCGCTTCACGTGCTCTGATGGACCTTTTTGCTCTTCTTGGCGCGACGTGCTATCTTCGTCGCGCTTGCAAGCCACTCTAACACTTCTGCATGCCCTCCGCCGTGTTCTCAGTCTGTCGTCTACTACCACTCCTGCACAACCATCACCATGGACCAACCTGCGTCAAGCGAGCGGCCCAAGCGAAAGCTCGAGTTCACCATCAAGCTCAGCGGCACCATAGAGGTCCTCGACAACGAGGACACCAAAACCGTCGCATCCGCATTCCTTGAGCAGTACAGTAACGGTGCTCACGAGGTCGACTCGTTCATTGTTTACGATCGTTCTCGGCGGAGCATCACTGAAACTCCAGATCCGAGGCAATATCGCAACAGAGAACCGTCCAGCAGATCATTCAAGCTGGAGCGCATGGTCGACCGCGCTCTCAAAAAGTCGAAGACCGATCCCACTGTCGACGATGCTGTTGACGTGCTCAAGCCAACGCCGTTCAACCATCCTACCCTGACTTCGTTGGACCGTACCAGCCCCAAGTCCATCAATATCAAAGTCGACCCAAACGAGGTTCCGACTATCGGGTGGCACAGTGCACGGCCCTCAAGTCAGCCTCCCGCCCAGCGTTCCAGAGGCATGTGATTCACTCCCTCCGACCCAAAACCGCTTCACCCCAGCCCTCGCCACAACACATCCCTGGATCAAGCAGTCTGATTCTCCCTCATCAACTTAGCACCCAAAGGAGCTTCCTCCGCCACGCGCCTCCCGAGTCTCCCGTCCTCCTGGCAACCAACCGGCGTCAAAAAGACCGAAACAGCGAGAAGAGCCGAAAGACGTCGACGTCAGCGGTCGAGAAAAGCGCATGCGACATGTTTGGAGGCCTTGGGGCCTGACGTACTGGATGTCGAGGGCTTAGTGGGTGGTTTCGGCGCGATGTTGGGAATTGGCGAGACGGAATTGGGAAAGGAGGGGAAGACGCGGGCAGAGGAAGACTTGGGTGGGAAGGGCGAGGGCGGAGATGAGATTCTGGAATGATATTCTTCTTCGGTACTTTATGGGAGGCGTTATGCGTATTTATTCCAAGCATGCGGAGTTGGACAGCAGGCACGCAACGAGGTGTTGTATCTCTGTGTAAAGTATTCTGGACTTACGTAGCCCTCCTTCTGTCGTGATTGGAAGGACAAGAATCTCAGAATCAAGGAACAATACCACACACACACACTTCCTACGAGCAGCAACACAGCAATAGAAGCCAGGCAATGGCAATGTGCATGTTCATGACTTCAGGTATGACACATTTTGTTCATTCTTGTCTATTTGGTGAGCTCTTCAGTACGCTACATCGCACACTGGAGCTGTGGCGCCCGCTTTTTGGCACTATCTATTTGTGCTATGCTGGCATTAATGTGGCTGCTGATATGGCGCAACCTGGTTGCTTTTCCTATCCACAAAAACAGCATTTTTCAAATGCACAGATTTTGGACCTTTCCGCCTTCGCCGGAGAATGACTAATAGCTGGAGTAATGGGGTATCTTATGCACAATGTACAAGAAGAAGTGAGAAGTATTTCCAGAAAACTCCAACCAACTCCTCAAAAATTCTAACGCCATGCTCCGCGACCGAGACTCAGAAGACCTTGAACGACATCAAGATCCGCAGTTGGTAGCGCCTGAGTAGTGGTAGACGTAGTCGCAGCGCCGAGGTCGCGGACGACGACGCCGTTCTCAATTGCATAGCGGACTGCAGGCTGAGACTGAGGACGGGCCGGAGGTGCGACGACAGGAAGATCGAGGTCCACGCCAAAGGGAACGAGGTACTCGCCGCCGTTACGCAGCTCATGACGCCACTGACGGGTACCGGGCTTCCAGTTCTCCTTGTCAGAATCATAGCCATCGTCGGACTCCTCGCCATCGGAGAAGCCACACGTGCGGCGAGGACGGCGACCTCGAGGAATGGAACGAGCAATCTTATTGACGACAGCGGTGTCAGCCTCGACTGGACCATCGAAGGGACGAATGGATGCTGCGGCTTGTGGAAGACGTGAAGCAGGTGCAACCTGGAGGCGAGCGACAGATGACTGGGCGCGAGTGATCTTTGGCTTGGTGGTCTTAGCACGGGTGCCGTTGGTATTTTTGGGAAGGTCGCCGAGGACACGACGTGGCTTGACGGACGAAGTCGAGCGGATGAGGTTGATAGCTCCAACAGCAGAACCCTTGTGCTGAGCTTCAGCTTGCTTGGTAAGCTCTTTGGGTCCTTTGTCGCAGTAGAACTCCCAAGCGCGAGCGTCGCGGGAACGACCATAGTTGACTGGCTTGACGGCTAGCTTGGTGTCGCTGGAAGCATCTGCAAAGACTTGAGACGGCTCGAACATGCTGACGCTGCGACTGATCTTCGCGCGCTTGGCACCATCGCTGGTGAGTGGCAGCATGCGCTGCTTCGGTGGTGAGGGTGTCGGAGTGTCGCGAGTGCGGACCTTGACGCTGCCGTCGGCCATGGTGGCAAGACGCATGCTGGATGCTCGCTTTATTGGCTCTCTCGACTTGACAGGAACATATTCTTGCACCAGCAGCACACCATTTGCGGGAACACCGTTGTTGGCAGACATCTCGGCGTGCTGACGCTTGCGAGCACTACCAGGACTGGACGCATTATCGGGCTTTCCTCTGACGACAGGCGACTTGGGTGGAGTATCAGTCTTGATGATGGCTGACTCGCAAGCATCAGCGCCCGCGACACTTTGTTCGGCATCGACTCGAGCGACATTGTCTGAGGGGGATTCGACCTCGACATCGTTCGCGGGCTTCGGGACGAGATTCTGCTCAAACCGACCATCTTCCGCCTTCGGTGATGGACTCGCAGAAGCTTTGATGACTTGAACGTCGAGCTCGAACTCATCGAGGGGCTTTGAGCGACGGTTGTCTTTCTGGCGACGGTTTTGAAACCAGACCTGGTTGGAATGTAAGTCACAACACAGCGCTGGAAGAGAGCAAGAGATCTCACCTCGACCTCTTTCTTGGTCATGTCGACCTGGGAGACGATGGCAGCTCGCTCATCCTTGTCAGGCTTTGAGTTGCTGAGGTAGGCGGCCTCGAGCGTGACCTGGTCTGCAGCACTATATATGATTTAGCGTCCATCAAGAGTTGGTGGTAGTGAGAAGGTTGCTAACCTGGTGCGCTTGCGTCTGGTCTTCTTGAGAGCCGAGTTGTTGTCCATGAATACACACTTGCTGCCTTTGACAGCAATCATGGCTGTTTCCATGCTTGTTGTCAAAGGATGAAGAGTTAGTATGTGTTGGTGTTCGTGTTGATGGACAAATGAACGCGCTCCAGTGAAGAAGACGCGCAGGTCCGCCCTCCCCGCACCTGCCGTTTGTTAGGCTTGGCTAGCCGTTGGAGAAAATCAGGTCAAGCAAACGCGTGAATCCTCTTTGGCCATTGAGCTTTTTCTTCCCACCCATTCACATCAATGGGCTATCTCTTTCCCAAAGCTCATTCATTATTCAGCTGAGGATGCGGTGAGTGCATTGTCCTACTCAGTCGAGCGCTGCACGAGTCAGTGTCAGGAGACGGCCGTACAACGCACGAGCAGACGTACAATCTGGAGACGGCCGAGCAGTTACCTAGGTAAGATACGAGCCCTGGACGACAGGCAGTCCCGACATTCAAGACCCCTGCAGACCCATGCATGAAATGCCTGCCCTGGAGAATTTCCACCTCCGCAACTGGTTTGGCAATGCAAGTCTGCAATCGTTCTTCGCACCTTTAGCGAGGCTGCCCTGCAGAAACGTGGAATTCCCTCGGCTGTACCGACCCAACATAGTATTTTGTTATGAAATGCTCCTGAGCTATCGACGAGCTCTGTTGTAAGAGAAATACCAAGGTCATCAACATGGAGTATCTGGAGTCTGCAGCCGCGTCGAACTGACTCTATGAGGCCAGATCGCTACCAAGAGCGCGCCGAGGTAACATCTTAGCATTAACCGGTGAGTAACTTTGCTGAAACGGTCTGTCCCATGCAACCACTCTACTGCCTGCAGGAGGAACCAGACCTTCTGGAACACCTACCGATTCGAGTTGCCACCAGCCGCATATGATGCACTCAGCCTTGGGCTCGCAGCTACGAGCGCAATTGTCCGTCATGGCGTCTTGTACTTCTGAGTGATCGACATAGACTAAATCCCAATCACTGAGAGATTCCAAGCAGTCAGCCTTAGATAAATGTCACTTTCATCCAATCCCGGTTCATGATGAGCAATCACGCGAATACTTGCAGGTCTTTAAGCGCCTTCATCAGATTACATACGACTACAATCCATGAACGACACGTGGACATCCATGAGCACAACGGAACTCAATTACCGGGCCGCTGCATGCACTCGCCAGTGCTTGACATAACCTGACCCGAGAGTTTGGTACGCCAACTGGGTTGACTGCCTCCTGACCACTTCGCTAAAGATGTGCCGCGCCCACACGACCCGGCATGACCGATAATTACTATGGCTCACTCTTAGATTATCCCTACCAGGACTCACGTGGAAACCTAAGAAGGACCAATGTAGAAGGTTGAAAATCGTCGGCAAATCATGGCAGCCAAGTTCTCGTTGCATGAAAGCGCGATGAGGTGAGAGGTGGTTGATCACTTAGCGACTGAACCGACCGAGGAGTGTGTATCATTCTCTGGCCTATCAGTCTAGCCTTTCTTGGTGCCAAACCCAGGTCTAGGATGAGGATGTGACTTGGATATGTCTCCCCATGACATTGGCGACCAAGCAACAGTGGGACGTATGGCGATATAACAGCCGCCACCCGTTGCTGGCCCGCAACAGGCTTCCCGTACATATGTTTGATTTAGCTTCATGGTCCTGATGAAGATCGCTATAGCGGGAACAAATGGCCTGGCGCAGTTGTTGGCGCACGAGATCGAATCTTCTTCCACCAGCCAGTTTGTTTTCCTTTCGAGGCGGCCTGTCGAGGGGCTGGCCAAGAAGGGGTGGCAGGTGATGGTGGTTGACTATCGCGATCAGCGAGCGCTTCAGTTCAAGCTCGCCGGCACAGACGTTGTGCTCTCGACGGTGTGCGGCGACGCACAAGTCGCCCTGATGGAGGCTGCTGCTGCGGCCAAGGTCAAACGCTTCGTGCCTTCAGAATTCTCGGGCAATCCCTCGCGTCGTCCAACGAGCGACCTCATTGACAAGGGACATCGAAGAGCCATAGTCCGTCTGGCTGGCCTTGAATCAACTGGCATGCGCTTCTGTACATTCACCTGTGGAGTCTTCTATGAAAGATTCGGTCCGGGAGGACTGGCACAAGTACAGATCGCCAAGGGCAGCGGCATCGATGCAGAGGGTTGCTTCCTCCTCAACGTGCGTCGATGTACAGCAAAGTTGCCGCCCTCAAGAGGACAAGACGGAAGCTCCGTCAAGGTCAGCATGGTGTCACTACGTGACCTTGCCCGATCCATTGTCGCTGCACTCAAGCTGAAGACATGGCTAGAGAGTTCAAGGTGCGTGGCGATAGGCTGACCTTGTCTGAGCTAGTGGAAGCAGCAGCTACGATGCGAGGTAGGTTCCCGTACCTGATGCTTATCCAGATGCTGACCCGTCGCCCACAGGTCGGCGCTTTGATGTCCAAGAGCTCTCTCGGCCTTCGCTAGTATCGGCGATCAGCTCGGCGCAGCACGCCCGAGATCTAGACAAAGAGTTGCAACTCCACCATCTCCTTGCCACCTCGGATGGATGGTTTGACTTCTCGCAGCCGGACTTGAATACTCGGATCGATCTTCAATTTGAACCATTCCGGAGCTGGCTGCAAAGAGTATGGGCAGATGCATGAGCATCAACACAAAATCCTGGCACTGAGCAACGTATCTTGCCTGCGTCTCGTCAGAAGGTCATGGGAGGTAGCCCCGAGGAGACAAGAGGCCTTCGAGAGCACAGTATCATATACCAGACACCAGACACTTCGCCCGGGGCGGGACAAGGCTGCCGCCCCTTTTCACACCTAGTCATGCAGGACTCGCTGTCGCTACCACGAATGCATTCATATCTAATTCTGTCGCCGTGCATGCTGGCATTATCTGCTATCTGTTGAGCGAGTTTGTCATGCTGCTATGTTATGTCGGATCCGACGCCTGGTCTCATGGTAACATTAGCAAGCTGAGTGCGAACACCACCAGAGTTCTGTTGGGTGTGCACAATTCCTGCCGCAGCTCCCAAGACTGCATGCACAACGTCGCCTTAGACTCTCATGCGTCCTACATGATAGGCTGCGTCCCTGGTGATTCTACATGCACGCTCAGAGCAGTAATACTGCCGAAAATGCCTATGGTCGGCGGCTTAGAAATCCGCTGTTGTGCTTGGAGAAATATTGTCCTCAATCGCAAAGGCTAGCGTGACATGCGTCATGACTCGGGCCATCTGTGCCCTTTGACATATCCCGTGGTCGGCATTCGCAGTACCTGCATACAAGGGTCCATAGGCTACCGTTTTAGTAATGCTGCTCCCAAAATTGACGACATACTCAACGATGAGGCAAAGTTTCGTGATATAAGAGATACTCACAGACGAACAAACTCAACGTATGCCAACACAATAGAAACGCAATACGACCTGATTCCTACGAGCAAATATGGCTTCGACAGCAATCCCAAAGACGATGAAGGCACTGACTATTCACGGCAAAACTGCTCGTTTGGTCCTAAATCGCGCCGTGCCGTCTCCGCGACCTGACCAGCTACTCGTCAAAGTCCACTCCGTAGCCCTCAACCCTACAGATTGGAAAGGCGTGTCCCGCGGCGCAGCCAAAGAAGACTCCCTCCTGGGCTGCGACTACGCCGGCACCGTGGTCAGCGTCGGCAATGCCGTCACCAAGAAGTTCTCCCCTGGCGACCGCATCGCCGGCGTTGCCCACGGCAACAACTACAGCGATATCACTGATGGTGCCTTTGCCGAGTACATCACCGTGAAAGGCGACGTGCAGTTCCATATCCCGGAGTCTTTGTCCTTTGAGTCAGCCTCCACGCTTGCTCTCGGCCTCACGACTGTCGACCAAGGCCTGTTCCAAAAAGCCCTGAAGCTCAATCTTCCCACCAACCCAACCAAGAACCACGAGTTCGTCCTGATCTACGGCGGCTCCTCCGCCACCGGCAGCCTAGGCATCCAATTCGCCAAAGCGGCCGGCTACCGCGTCATCACGACGTGCTCGCCGCGAAACTTCGACTTCGTGAAGTCTCTAGGCGTGGACAAGGCATTCGACTATAACTCACCGACTTGCGCCAAGGACATCAACGTATACACAGACAACAAGCTCAAGTACGCGTGGGACACCATCTCGCTGCCCTCGTCGCAGAAGATCGTGGCGAAAGCGCTCTCCTCTGATGGTGAGGGTGCGAGGTCTGGCACGATCCTCCCGGAGAAGCTGCCTAGGGATGATGTCACGTCTACGAGTACGTTTATGTACACGATCTTTGGCGATGCGTTTGTGAAGGGTGGGAAGGAGTTTCCTGCTAGCAAGGAGGATCATGAGTCTGCGAAGACGTTGTTGGGGATTGCTGAGGGGATGTTGAAGGATGGGACGCTGAAGCCGCACCCGGAGAAGGTTGGGAAGGGTGGATTGAAGGGTGTGTTGCAGGGGTTGTTGGATCTGAAGAATGATAAGGTTAGTGGGGCGAAGTTGGTGTATAGGGTTGGAGAGACGCCGGGGGAGGAGGCGGAGCAGAGCTTTGCGTAGAGCGCGCTGAGCTTGCAGCTTGTGACGTCCTCCGTGGAAGTCGGCGAGGCTGTTCGAAGGTCTCCTGAGGTGCACTGTGTTGTGGCAGATGATGTATGCAAATGGCAGTAACAACCCATGTCAACCGGGCTTGTCAAGTGGTGTTGCCAATGATCTACTGTGCTCGCGGAGCTGATATCCAGGAGCGGAAACACAAGGTAGCCATGCAATAGCATATAAGTGGTGTCAAACTTCGTGTAGCGCCCTCCCTAGCCAGAAAATCACCATGACTCGTTTAAGTACCTGACGCTCAGGTGAGGCTCATCTCAGACCTACTGACTCAGTCAGCGAGACAGTAGTAGCGCTTCAGCACCCTCCCTGGCGCGAAATGCCATGATGAGCCAGCACCCTTGGCCCAGAGTCGGCACATGACTGCACAACATCGCCGAGGAAGCTCCCTATGTTCATACCTGCTCTTCTGCTGCTCCTCTCATCTTCGGTCCTGATACTCTACGAACCCTAGCATCGTTTGTACTTACTCAAGAAGGATCAAGTGCGACTGCTATGAATCGCAGCATCGGTCGAGCTTCCCCAAGGCAGTTGCATTCGGTGCTCGCCTATACTTTGGGATGATCGCCACTGGGTTATTCAATCGGGCAACTCGATACTTGATATATCGACAGCGTCATGCCCAAAGGTGGACCAGCCTTGCAAGCCTGTACTCACTATCTCATGCGCGTGCGTCCCGAATCACACCCAAGATACTTTCCAAGCGCTTTGCCGAGTCCAACATCAGTGGATTCGTTCTCTCAGGAGCACACTAATTTCTGCCGCATTTGATCAGCGCATTGTAGATCTAGTGGCTCGCATTATCGCCCGAGAGAGTAGGTCTAGTCTGACAGCAGTCTGACCAGTCCGCCAACATTGCGTCTGATCCCGCTGTGGTGAAAGTCAGTCCTGGGCGAGGGTCCATGTCGCGTTTTGAGAGGTTTACCTTAGCTGCTGCTAAGCGAACAGAATTTTGACGCGATCTGGCCCCCGGAGATCGACTCCGGAGCCGCTAAGCTTCCAGCTCGTGTTTCCGGCCCGGTCAACTCATGCTGCCGAATGAGGCATGGGCCAGGAACAGATCTGCGGCTGCCGCGCTCAACGTCATTTACCGGAAACTCAACCAACATTTTGCGCGTGGCTGTTCCCAGTGCTAACTCAACGACAGTGGCTCAAGTATGGCGGTCGACGCCACACATCATCCAAAATCAATGCAGCGGCATCGATCATCTGCGACTGGACATGAGTGCTGCTCGGCAGCTTCTCTACCGCCGCTTGACCGGCGTACTAGCCGTCGCCGCGTCCACAGCCCCACGCCGGGCACTGCGACAGCCCGAGCCCAAACTACGTTGCCCAAGATGCGCGTCTCATTGCGCATGCACGACGAATACATAGTCAAGAGCAATCTCAAGCAACAGAGAAGGCCAACCGCTCCAAGAAGGGCGATGCCGATCTCATCGAGGAAACGTCTGATCAAGACATCTACACGCCTGCATTCGAGTCCGATGACGAGGGATCATGGTCGCTGTTCTCTCAAGGTATCGATAGCCTCCTTGACAGCATCGGCAAGATCAAGCTCAGCGGGCTCGGAGACAAGGTCGTCGACTTCGTGTTGCCATCATGGGCACGCCTCCTGCCTGCAGCGATCAAGAAGCTGCAGTTCGAGATCACCATGGAGCCTGGTACCCTGGCCGATGAAATCTGGGAAGAGGCACATGACCCAAGCATCAACCCTGAGATTCTATGGCAGGCAGATGTGCGGATAGGAACAGGGCTAGGAAGGGATGAGTTACGCTTCCGCGACAAGCGGAAAGCACAGATGGTGGGCGCATTTGCGAAGTATTTGGATCTGAAGGAGAAAGACATCGACCCGGAGGATATACCCATTATTGCGATGTGTGGCAGTGGAGGAGGTCTGAGGGCTCTGGTTGCAGGCACAAGCAGCTACCAGGCGGCTAAACAGGCAGGTTTGTTTGATATTACGATGTATACGAGCGGTGTTTCGGGAAGTTGCTGGTTGGAGGCACTATTCTACTCGAAGTTGGGCAAAGGCAGCCATGCGGATATGTTGAAGCACATCAAGTCAAGAGTGGGCACGCACATCGCTTTTCCGCCCCCGGCACTGAAATTGGCCACCAGCGCGCCAACGAATAAATTCATTCTTTCGGGCTTTATCGAGAAATTGAAGGGCGATCCGAACGCGACGTTTGGTTTGGTGGATATCTACAGTTTACTCCTTGCGGCGAGATTAATGGTGCCACATGGAGATCTGGATATCCATTCGGAGGATTTGAAATTGTCCAATCAGCGGACTTACATTCAAGATGGGCAATTGCCTATGCCCATATACACATGCGTCAGGCATGAGATACCTATCGAGGAGGAAGAGAAAGCCAATAAGAGCAACCAAGAGACTCAGGAAACGATACGAGAAAAGGCGAAGAAGGAGGCATGGTTCCAGTGGATTGAGATGCACCCGTGGGAAGTTGGATGCGAAGAGTTTGGAGCTTGGATACCAACCTGGAGTCTCGGACGGCCATTCAACAATGGTCGAAGTCAGATCCTCGACACTGGTGTCGCAGTGCCCGAGTATCGAATATCACTCCTGCTCGGCATCTGGGGATCAGCCTTCACCGCCACAATGTCACACTACATCAAAGAGATCAAGCCTCTGTTGACCGGAATTACTGGATGGCAGTCTATTAGTCAGCTGCTCGAGGAGAAGAACGAAGACTTGGTCAAGATCCACCCCATTGATCCCGCCACGATACCAAATTTTGCATACGGCATGAAGGATAAGCTACCATCGACTTGTCCGGAATCAATACACAAGTCAGACCACCTACAATTGATGGACGCCGGCATGTCCAACAACCTGCCGATCTACCCACTTCTCCGCGAAGGTCGAGATGTGGACATCCTCGTCGCTTTCGACGCCTCCGCCGACATCCAACAAGAAAACTGCTATCCGTCGTCGACGGCTACGCCAAGCAACGCGGCATCAAAGGTTGGCCAGTCGGGACCGGATGGCCGAAAAAGTCATCACAGCCTGAAGCCAACGTCGAGGCCTTGACCGCAGCCAGCGCAGCCACTGCCGCCGAAGCAGCAAACAAGCTCAAGGAAGCAAAAGCCAAAGACCCAGCCAAGCAGAAAGAAGCCGAAAAGCGCGAGACCGAAACCGGAGCCTCGCCTGACCTTACCACGTGTAACATCTGGGTTGGCACCAAGCAGTCTCGAGACTCAGTCGACGAGCCACCGTTGTCCAAGCGCCTCGCCTGGGACGACCCATCGGATAGCACATTCCATTTGATGCAGCCCGACGCAGGCATAGCCGTGATCTACTTTCCATTATTGCCCAATGATAAAGTACCGGGCGTCGATCCAGACAAGTCCGATTTCTTGAGTACCTGGAATTTCATATACACGCCAGAGCAGGTCGATCAGGTGGTGGAGCTAGCGAGCACGAATTTCAAGGAGGGCGAGGATGCGACGAAGCGGACGGTCAGGGCGGTGTATGAGCGGAAAAGGAAGGCGAGGATGGAGAGGGAACAGGAGGGGGTTTGGAAGAGTATGCGGAGGAGGATGGCTGTTGAGGGGGATTCTTTTGGGGGCTAGTATTCATCTAGAGATTGCTTGAATTTGAGCGGCTTGGACTCAATCTGACTCTTTTGCATTGCTCGAAGAATGAGCGCACCTTCGCGCATTCTTCAAGTTACTCTGACCACGGAAAAGAACGGCTGACTCGCATGCGAATGGAAGGCACAATCTGGGATAAAGTATATTTCACGCAGCTCTGTTCATCTCTAAGATTGCTCTTGGCTAAGGCCCAATGTATGCAAGTATATTGCGTGACCCCTTGCCCTCTTTCTCCATGCAGTTGGCATCGTCTACTGACAGCGGAGCGTTTGGTCCTTATGCTCTCGCCCGTTTCTCTTCATCGCGGATTCTCGTTGGCCTCTACGTCATCGTGTCTTTCAAACGTCCCTCTCGTCCCATCAATCGGCTCCTAGCCCACACCGCCCTCCAATCGATGGCGTAGTGTTGCAGCTCGAGGCGGACTCTGCGCTATTGACTTCCGACATGGCTTCGTCAACGTCACCGATGTCGAAGACTGTTGCAGGGATCTTAAGGCACGCACTCGAGTTTTCGGCGGCTAATGCGAGCCAAAGTGCTCTTTCGCAGCCAATGGTATTGCGGCAAGAAAAGGGACTTTGGTAGACTTCTCATGGTGGCTGATCTAGAGCGTTTGGTGTTCGCGCCCGACTAAACTCGAGTCTTCGTTGTACATATAGCAGAGCGTCACCAGGACTTTCGAGCTAAGTCGATGATCTGAACGAATACTACGTTAGCCCGACATCATGCTACACTCCCCCATCGATGGGAGATTCAGCCTCGGCCGTAACCACAGCCGCTATCAAATACAAACCCCTCCAGAGCTCCGAGATCAGGCTTGTCAAGCTCAAACCACGTCAACAATGGCGGACCAAGGTATGCGTCGAGCTGGTCCATCGATCGCTCCGTAGTCATCCCCGTTACCTGGCTCTGTCATACGTCTGGGGTGAATCTGGACCAACGAAAGCCATACGAGTCAATGGCCAGCCCTACGGCATCCCCCAGAACCTTCATGACGCCCTCACGTACATCGCAGAAGAGTTCGATGCTTTGGCGTCCGTTCTGCCGGGGTTCAAAATGCGTCCGTATCTACTGCTCTGGATCGACGCAATTTGTATTAACCAAAACGATAAATCAGAGAAGGCTGAAGAAATTCCGAGGATGGCTCTATTTACGCGGCGGCGTACTCGACGGTCATCTGGTTGGGTCAACATGTCCTCGTCAAATGTCAACTTGCTGCGCACATCGCCAAGACAGTGTCCGACGTGATTCTGGACCAGCCAGTGCAGAATCAATTATGGCCGGGACAGCTTGTGGTAGACGGCCCGAACACATTGCGGTGGAAAATGGATGGTGCCGGTCCCATCGGCAGCATGCCTGAGACGGTATTGCGCAACTTTCTGGAAGAGTTTGAGGATATCCTGTATGCAGATTGGTGGTGGCGAGTATGGGTCCTTCAAGAATATGTCAGAAGTCAACGGGAACCGATCTTTCTCCCGGGACAGTTCCAGTGCTCTGGTCTTATACGTATTCACGCCATCATACTGAAGCTTCCTCAAGAGGTGAAGGACCTTCACTTGCTACGGATCAGCGCTCTCACCGCGCGAATCATTTCCGTGTTATCGCTGGTACATCATAGAGATGACTTTGCACTTGCAGGAAGTATATCCCTCGCCGAACAACTTTTCCGAGCTTTAGAGCTGAAGACGACATGTGATTCGACTGTGTCACACGATCACATTTACGGGCTGCTGGGGATGGTCGACGTAAGTCAACTTCCGGTAGAGATGAGACCAGACTACGAGAAGCCGTTCGGCGACGTCTGTCAGGAGTACGCTAGACTAATCATAGAGGGCCTCGGAAATCTGGACGTGCTGAGCCAGGGAAGTCAACGGCTCGTCGGCAATCCCTCCTGGGTGCCGGATCTTCGCGACTCTGGCTGCTACGTCTGCCGCCACGGGACCCCGGCTACAAAGGAAAGGCTACATTCTCCCCTGATGGGCGCCTGCTCTCGGTGGAAGGCACAAAGCTGTGCACTGTCGTTGCCCACTGCCGGCCCCAAGACGACAATGAAAGTTATTGCCGTACATTCGACGAGAAACTTCTCCAGGAATCGGCGAAGCTGCTAGGCCGCACTGTAAAGGACGTCCTCGATGAAACTGTTGCATGTGTCTCTGGCATGTTAGCAATCGACGTAGGACCATGTCAAAGCTTGGTCGACTTGCATGAGGCTGTGTTCCACTACGCCTGATCGCAATGACGAGAACAACCAGGAGCGCTTGTTGATCCAGAAAGGTTTTATGGACATACTCTTGTCTGGAACCAGCTTGCTCGTGGACAACGGCGCTCTCTTCATCGTCGACACTAGCACGGTGCCGGTTGATGTGGGAGACGAGTTTTGGGCGCTCAAGGGGAGTAGTTTCCTATCAATACTGCGTCCCAGTGCTGTGGGGAACGGCACTTTCGAGCTGATCGGTCGAGGTCGGCATGTCGCTGGAACGGTTTCCGTCGGATTCGATGGGTCCAGGATCAAGAAGGCATTCTGGGAGAAGCGCACGTGCTATCCAGTCACGTTGATCTGAAGGATGAAAGTCTGAGAAATGGATGCAAACGATGAGTGTAGGGACCCGATTTACTACTCAGAGCTCGGAACAGGTACGGCAAAATGCTGCAACTTAATACCGCATGCTAGGGCCTCAAAGAACATGAAAAAGCTCCTTCAGGTCTTCATCCACCGCCCCACCACCATCCTCCACACCACCAGCACTCATCACTTCGATTCCCATTGTCCCTTCCGCCAACAGCAACCTGCTTCCAGTATCCATAACTCCGCCACCGCAATCCCCTTAGAGCCCCGCCAAAACAGCACTGACATCCCCCTTCCCATACCGCACACTCTTCCCCTTCCCCTTATCCACCTCATGATACCGATCCCAAAACCTCGCATACAACGGCTCAATCACCGCACTAACCTCCCTCGCCATCGCCCCCTTAACCTCCTTCTCCATGTACATACTCTTATGCCTCGCCACCAACTCCTCGAAAGAAGCATTAAACGCCTTGAACTGATCCTTGATCTTGTCTTTGTCCTTTGAACTCAGGCTTTTGATGATACTCGTCGAGTCCAGCGCGCCGGAGTTTCGAGAGTTGGTCTTGGTTGAGATCGTGTCCATCAGATGCTGGCTGGGTTCTCGCCATGCTGCGAGGTAGAGGCTACTAGCGGCTTTGCGGTAGGACTCGAGTTTGGTGCTGTGTGGTGTGATGGCGAGGTAGCGGGCTGCGTCTGGGTGGGTGTTGATCGCTCGACTCAGTAGGGCGATGCAGTTCTGTTGGAAGATTCCTGCCAGGGGCTTGTTGTTGCGGTGTAGGGCGGTGCTGCGGGCGACGAGGGGGTCGAGGAGGTTTTGGATTAGGTCGAGGAGGTAGTGGGATAGGAGGGTGGGGTTCTCGGTTGAGGGGGTGAGTTCGAGGGAGAGGGAGGATTTGGTGGCTGGGTTGTTATCGGCGGATAGGTTGGAGGTGGACCGCCAGCCGCCGTCGCCGAGGGAGGAGAGGAGGGTGAGTACGGGGCGGTCGAACGTGCAGAATGATTGGATGCGTTGGGCGGTGGCGTTTACGAAGGCGACGGGGCTGCCGTCTGGTGGGAGGGATGGGGTCGATTCCGCGGTGGACCGGGTTTGAGTGATGACTTCGGCAAGGGAGGCGCGGTGCGGTGTCGCGATCGGGCGGAGGGCGTCGCTGATCTGGGGGCGGAGGGCGTTGGTTGTGGATTCGATGCGGTATGACAGTGGCGTGATTAGTTCGAGGATCTCATAGGTGAGGAAGCAGTCGGTTAGAAGGCGGGATTTGGTGTGCCGATTTAGGTCTGTCATGGTTCGTGAGAAGGTGGCGATGGTGGTCGCACATGTCTGTGTGAGGACTCGAGGTGAGTCGTTGCCGCTGCGGAAAATGCGTGATGTGTTCTCGTGTTCGGCTAGGATCATGCCCTCCAGGCCTTGGGCGTAGGCGGAAATACCACTGTCGCCTTGCTTGTAGATCTTGTTGTCGTCCTTCTTGACCTTGACGGTCGAGACGCTGGCTGTGGCGAGGTTTTGTAGCGATTTGTTGAGGTAGTCGCCTCTGACTTCAGCGTACATCTTGACGGCGAGGTCTTCATCTCGTTGTCCTAGCTTGGCGGACTGGGCGCTTGCACTGGCAATAGCGGCAGCAATCTGTCCCAGCAGCTGGATCCGGTCCTGCGGAATGGTTGGGAACGGCAAGCTTTTGGTGATATAATGCAACGGCTCTATCGTTTGTGCGTCCTGCTGCAATGTGCTCCTGTACAGATCGTGAAGCTGATTCACCCCAAGAGTTAATAGGCTGTGGAAATCATTGATGCGGCTCTCGTTCACCCTGAGATTCGTGCTCGTCAAGTCGCCGAGAGCCTTATCAACACGCTTGAGCGCGCTCAAGTACTGTGGAAAAGATCCAGGCTTAGGTCCTGCGCGAATAATGGTCTCCTCTTGGCCTCGCGTGTCGAGCGGCTGCCGGAGTCGCTCGATGGCTTCATTGACGCGGTCGATGTTGCGACTCGTGATCTGTAATTGCTGTGTGTTGGAATATATGGGGCCGATGGCTTCGCGGACTATCTTGCCGCTGCTGTCTAGACGTGTCAGGCTTGAAGCGATCCGCTTGGTGAGATCCTTGGTCTTGGTGAGTGAGGCCAGGAGAACCTCCACCTCAGCCGATTCCTCGGCGAAGGCCGCGTTTCGTGGTCCGACCATCTTTGTACTTATGCTACCGACAATTACGCATTCGTGTCATGACTAGACTGCTCACACTGTCTTTGAGGAAGTTGAATGGTGTGCTAGGGTACCCGGGGAGGACTATGCGTCAGGAGAACCGGAAGACAAGATGACAGACGAGGCTGGCACGTAGCCTCGGCACCTGAAAGACAACTTCCGTGCTTCAAGTTTACTGTGATAGGCAGAATCCTAGACGATTAATTGCTACATAATTTCCTGCCTGAAGAAGGCAGATGCAGGCAGGTTCGCCGTCAGTCGTTGACTGCTGTCTCGCTGCTGAACATTGAGCATGGTATCAGAGTTGGCTCAGTATTGTGGTGACGATGACCCGGCACCAGAGGACTCCCCATGGTCACAATCGTGCCGCGCAGCAAGATCATACCCGGCGTCAGCAGGCCCGGCCGTGCCCCTGAGATAGCACACACGGAGTGCCCTATCGCTGTAGTTCTGCCTCACCGTACTCCGCGATAACACCTCGTTCCTCCCTCTCGCGCTCCGGATTGAGCATGAATCGCACTGTGCCATCTCGGCCACGCACACTAGCACGCGGTCTCACCACGCCGCCAGGTGTTGCACTAGCGATTCCAGTAGCAGCCGTGCTTCCACTCCCACCAGTGCCTGGGCTACTGCTGTCTTTGTCCTGAGGAGACGTGTTCTTCGAACTCGTTCTGCTTGTCGCAGGGCCACCATTGGTAGTGCCGTTCTGCATATTGTGACCGTGGGCATTGCGGGGACCGCTGGGAGGTTTGCTGCCGGTGGCGTTTGTGCGATCGTTGGATTGTGAATTGTTGTTAGTGCTTCGTGGCTCAATGTATTCGGTAAATCGGGGTAGCTTTCGACGAGCACCTTCCTCGTTGAGGGGAATGCGGATTTGAAGGAAGGTATCGAGAGGAACTGTCGGGCCCAGGGAGGTCGAGGTGCGGTAGGAGGTGTAGATATCTAAGAGATCGAGGAGTGTTTCTGTTGTTTAAGCATTAGTTGAGGTTAAGCTCCGACCCTGACTCGAGCGGTTGTTGAAGGACTACCACAAACTTACCCATGACCATTGCTCTACTCACGCCCCAAGCATGATATGCCTCCTCCATCTCCTCCTCACTCTTTCGTGTGCTACTACCATTCATCTTGTCGCAAATGCGCTCAGCCAATTCCAGACAGGCAGCTGCCATGGCTGCCGTGCCTTGCTTCAGTGGCGCCATCGTTCGGTACAGATCTAAGCTGATTTTGAAGCTCATCTTCGAGCCCAGTGTATCTGGGCCATGGCCAGCTTGTTTCAGCATCTTGATCAACAGATTTTGAGGATGTCGACTTCTAAAATCGAATCCGCTGGCCTCCAGCATCAGTCGCTCATGACCTAGGATTGTCCGTGCCGAGGCATCAAAAGCAGGATCATCCGGACTGAGCTGTTCTGCACGGCTCGGCGCCTTGAGGTTGTGTGCTGCGCACAAAATCTCTCGGCTCTTCTTGAGCGTGTCTTCTATCTTGCATGCTGCAAAGAGTGCAGCAGCCGCAGCATCGACGTATGCATATTCGTTGTCTCCATGAACGAGCCGAAACTTGTGGTAGTAGATACAAGCCGTATCGAAGGTTCTTACAGGCAGCTTCAGAGCTCTCCTGACCTGGTCGAGCCACTGTACGCCAGCGAGACGCAAGGCATCTTCGCGAGCGTGTGTTACGCCAATGCTCTCCAGGCGAGCATCGATGTTCTGCTGGAAGATGTACGCATCGGCGACTTGGACATGATTGGGCAGACGACGGGCTCGGTTCGAGATGGAGGATGTAGGATTATTAGGAACAGCCGGGCTAGTGGGTGTGACGGGCCCGGCCCCGTTGGTCGCGGGCATGTGTTGCTGATGGAACGCAAGACCAGGCAGGACAAAAGCCGGAGAAGATGGGTGTGGAAGATACGGCAGACTCTGCGACTGTCTCGAGTACGGATGATCGAACTCAGCTGCAGGAGACGGTGGCGGAAAGAAATGTGTCGAGGTTTGGTCGTCGAAAGCAGGCTCCGGCTCGGGTAGACGATTCCTCAGTCGATTTCTCGTAGCACTAATCTCGATCGCATTGACATCTTCGTTTGCTGCTGAGTTGAAACCAGACGCCTGTGGCAGCGGGTAGTGATGGTTGTCGTCAGACACTAGCGACTGTGACTTCTCACGCTGTCGTCGCTGCTGCTCTTGTTGACGCTTGTCCTTCCGCTTCTGCTTGGTCTTCTTGTTGCGGTCCTTCTTCTCAGTTCCGGTTATCGATTGGTTGTTCTGAGGATAATGCTGTTGGTTACTGAATTGTTGTTGGTCTGGTACACCAAAAGACGGGTCTCTAACCAAGTTTCGGACTCGATCAGATGGCCTCGATGTCTCCGATGGCAGCAGTTGTTGTCTCCTTCCAGGATCCGTATAGTACTGATCGCGTCTATTATACGGCGGTAAGACCTGTATAGGATTGCCGTTGGCGTCTGTGTAGGGCTGAAAAGCAAGATGGGAAGGAGAATGAATGAGACTTCGGTGGTCGTAGTCTGTTCTCCACACCGGGCTCTGTGGAGGCTTGGCTACAGGAAATCGGTACGCCGGCGGCGACGGCATGGTTGGACGGCGGTCTGGTGTTATTTGGAAGTTGTCGACTGGATGATATTCATCGGAAGTAGCGTACATTGAGATTGAGTCGAGGTCTTTGAGCAATTCACTAATCTTGTTGCTGGCCATGTCGAAAAAGTGGGGTCACGTGACAGAGTGACCAGGAAGTTGTTCAACGGCAGGAAGTGAACGGCAACCTGTGCAGCACTCATAACAACACCAGGCTGCACGAGCTAACTGGACGAGGAGAGAACTGCTCAAGTGGATCACTGCATAGCCACTAAAGCAAGAGCGCCGGTGAAAGAAAATTGTCTGGTCAACGGTATTTTTGGTCTACCTGTGCAGCCTCCCGTAGAAGTTTAGATCTTGACCAAGGCAGCCTTACCTAGGTCTGCAATCTCCAGCTGCGGTCAATAGACCACCTCAGAGCGGCTCTCAGCAACCAATCGCTCGAGAACCTTTCCCTGCCAGACAACATCTCGAAGTCCTGTTTCCATTGAACGCCTCAACCATTAAACCCGTTGGTGCCCTAAATTGTGCATATTTGCGGCAGATCATAAGCCATATGTCATCTCCCTGCGCCGCGAAATGCGTCGATTACCACAAGTCCATGCAGATATGCAGTCGTCGCGATCATAACGCCGAGCGGCTCTTCTGTCAAAACCAGTTTAGGCAGCAGCCTCGACCTCCTTGGTGTCGACCTTCTTGACTTCCCGCTCGCCAGCGTCATCAGCGTCCTCCTCGCGTTCTCGCTTGGTGCCATGCTTGGCGTTCTCCTGCTCTGTTCCTTCCTGCTTCTTGTTCTCGGCCTCAACCATAGCTTTAGCCTTGGCAAGAGCGTCGGCTTTCAGGGCATCTTTGTCTTCGCTGGTCTTGACAACCGGAATGCCACTATCGACTAGCATTAGCATGAGGACCATCGTATACGCATGTCGAACTTACCGGTCATCCTTCTCGACGGGTTTATACTTGGAGTCCTTCCGATCTCTGTCATCTCTGCGATCTCTTCCATTTCGATCACGACCCTTATGATCCTTGAAACCCTTGGATCGATCCTCGTCCCGCCGGACTCGCCAGTCTCGATCGTCCTCATCATCGCGCTTCCGCTTATCACGACCGCCACGGTCGCCACGGTCGTTGTACCGACCACGTCCACCCTTCTCGTACTTTTTGTTCGGGGCTAAGCGACCAGCCTTGATGTCCTCGACCTTGGTTTCGCAGTACTCTTTCTTGCTCATGATCTGGAGCTCCTTCCCCTTGTATGCTGGCTTCGGATCGCTCTCAAGGAACTTCTTGGCCGTTTCCTCGCTGTCGAACTCTACGAAGACACTGCCCTTGAAGGTCTTGTCATCGGTTCGTCGCAGGCGTACTGCATTCGTCGTACCGTGCTCGGCGAAGAAGGCTTCGATGTCGAACTGAGTGCTTGGAGTTTCTTCGCCGAAGCCCTTGGCATACACGCTGCGGGGCATAGCACGGTCTTCGAAGATCTGGATGGCATCCTTGTCTGGACCATTGTCCAGTGCTTCCGGAAGAGGCTCTTTGCGGCGAACGCAGGTGTCATCCTCGCAGAGGTCGAGGAAGGTTGACTCTTTCATGGCGTTGACAATTGCTTCAAAAGGCTGGAAGTGGCGCATCCGCTTGAACGAGTGGAGGATCTTGAGCTCGACGGGCTTGTTCTGGCTGCCACCGACCTGACCGAGCAAGAACTTGTCTCTTGGAAGGTTAGAGTCTGAGAAGTAGAACTCGACCTAGACTTGTCAGCAACGAGTTGGATGATTTGAGGACTTCCGCTAACCTGTTTGCGAATGGCAACCGGATCGTCTGACTCTTCCTGCTCGTACTGAGACTTGATGTTGTTGCGTCGCTCACCACGATCGTGACGATCACCACCGTAGCCTCCACGACCTCGACGATCACCATAGTCACCGCGGCCTCGACCACGGCCTCGACCACGGCCAGGTCTGTCACCTCGGCGGTACTCTGGAGAGCGGTCTCGCTTGTCTGACTCGCCTTCGTCGGCCTGATCTTCCTTCTTGTCTTCCGAAGCACCATTGGTAGTCTCCTTCTCCGCAGGCTTCGCTTCTGAATCACCATTGGTAGCCTTCTCGCCAGACAGCTCCTCTAGCATCTTCTTCGCATCTTCAGCGGCTTGCGCATTGCTATCGACAGGCTTGTTGAGCGCATCGCTCACTTCCGCTTCGGCGGACATGGTGTGTGGTGGTGGTCTGCAAGTTCAGAGGAAGGAAACTGGAGATTTGATCTGGATATTGATCTGAGTCGCAACTGAGCGGACGACTTCTGAGTCAATCCGTACTTTGGTGACCAAAAAGTATGCAAAGGAGCGTCGCAACTGCTCGTGGCTTCAAAACTCAGACCTAGGATCAGTACTTGTAAGCCTGACCGCTTTGAGACCTATTCAGAATGCGCGAAAGGTGCAGGTGTTTCAAGAAGCCAGATCAATAAGATATTCAGAAAAATGCATTGAAGTGGGGTACCGAGCTGGCCATTCAAACCCCAAATGCCAAGAACTCTTAGGCAGTGAATAAGTGAAGCCTGAGCTACTCTTGACCTCCTGAGCTCTTGAACTTTCTCAGAATTTCACGACCACATCAACTTGCTGCATCCGACACCTATTTGCTGTGAAGCATGAAAGGTCAGAAACTTGTGGGCAGGACAATGCAGGTGCGAGAAAAGCGCTACTCTACTTTAGCGTGCGACCACGTAAGTGGCTCCTACGGACTGAACCTGAATGTCGACGGGGGCGAATACCTCGAACGAAACACATGACGTTCCTTTCTCAGTGCCAGCGTCCTCACTCGCATATGCACAATGGTCCTCGATAGCCCAGATCTGAACCAGCCACTCCTAAGTACGGGCTTTAAATCCGTCTTGAGCGACTTTGCGTGCTTCGATGAAAGAAACTCTTGGTCCAGATACGTACGGTGGGCATCAGTCGCACGACTTAGTGGATGTCTCGGATCTCTGAAGCCTCATGCGGAAGTTCTGGGTTCTTCCTGAACGACGATAGTATGGCGAGGTTGCGTCTCTGACAAACCTTTTCTTTCATTGATGGTTGATAAAAGGTGAGCTACTCAGTAAGCTCATATGCATCTTGTCCTTCCCTGATACACCCACAGCCTAGTCGTTCCAGTAGCCCAAGATGGCCCAAAACCCCGCAACCGCAATCGCATCCACAGTCCGCGAGGGCCCGTTGGGCTTCCTGGACCTCCCGCCCGAGATTCGACTCATGATCTACAAAGAGCTGTTGCCATGCACTGTCTACATCTCGGTATTCGCCGAGAATACGGTGATCCCCAACTGGGATGATCTGTACACTCAGCAAACACACGACTCGGTTGGCTGCCATGAATGCGGACGAGAGAATCACTGGTGCGACGATACAACAGCATTCGGCCTTGTGCAGAAGGCGGTTCGCGCAGGCAAGCCAACGAGGAATATCTATCAATTTTCCAGCAACCCCTTTCATGCTTGGGCTGACCCACAGACCGATCAGCCGAAGCGCCAGCCGCTGCCCTCTACTGAGCTGCCTGACCATATCTGGAACCTCATTTTCTCGTGTCGTACCGTCTACAACGAGATGAGGCAGGTGCTGCATGACCAGATGTGGCTCAGAGGAGACAATTGGTGCACCATGGCAGATTTCGGGCTGATGGCTCGCGCGAGCTATAGGCAGTACGCTCTGACAGTCAAACATATGTCCCTCCGCCCGTATCATTACCCATTTATGAGTTCCCTGCGATGGCGAGACAGGTTCTGGAAAATCAACAATGATGACTGGCGTTCGGAGATGCGCTGGCTACCACTTCTCGCTGAGCTTTTCTCAGAGCTAGAGATACTGAAGCTCGAAGGATGCCCACTTCAGGACCGCACACCTGGGATCCTGACTCAGCTTGATCCACAACATATACGATTCGTACCGGAACAGCTGATGGCTTTCAAGGCAGTCATTGTGTCGAGCCCAAAACTTGCAAAGGTCGTTCTCCGAATCTCGTCTTCGTTGGGTGTCGATGTCACATTTCTCTCCAGTTGGCCCGTCGAATTTGAAGAAGATGGCACTGTAAAGGAGGATACCAGTGTCACGGCCCTCAAGATTGCCGAAGAGCTGGACGGCGCAACTCCACTCGACGTTGACGAAGGTCTGCAGACCTACTACGATCGCAACTTCAATTGCGGCGCAGCATGTTCTGATGCAGTAGCAGACCTTGATCCTGCCGGCCCCGATCCTCAGTTCCGACTAGACAGCTGGTGTGGGTTCTGAGAAGCACAACGCCAGTCTTTTTGCGGCATGATGAACCTCCCATCGCATTCGAGGAACGCCGTCTTATGCAACAAGCAGAAATCCAAAAACCTTTGAGTTCTGACAGACATCCAGAGTGCAAAGGAAACAGTAACAGAAGCGGGCTGACCCACGCGTAGTACCCAAAATGAGCTGGCTGGCAGCACGCGAGGCTGTGCTTAGCACGTATGTGCCGCGTTCCAAAGGCAGGTGGAATAGCGCTTCTGAAGGTGAGAGCACGGCTGCAACAAATTCGAGGTGCTACTGAGAGAGTAGCTTTCCAACAGGGGGAGGCACTTGGAAATGTTGGCAAGGCGGACGAATATGTGGCTTGTACTGGTTGGCCGGCTAGGGGTAGGACGCTAGGACGGCACAGAAACGGAATGTGAGCGTTTCATCGACTTCAGCACGTGGGCTTTGGCATCGGCGAAGTTCTTCAAGAGTACATTCGATCGCGAGGGCCATCGAATGCCCACGAGCTCAAGGGATTAATGTGTGCACTCATGCGGGACTCTGCTTCCTTTGTGAGAGACAATACCGTGACAAACTTTGTTCTTGCAATGATGCTTCATAGAAGTTAAGTGATCTACAGAAGATGTATGCATCTTGCCTTTCTGCTGACACAGACTCCGGTTATCTCTTCTGCTAGAGATGGAGGACACGCCCTCAACTACGACCGCAGCCACGGTCCGCGAGGGCCCTCTCAGCCTTCTGGACCTCCCAGCCGAGATTCGGCGCCAGATCTATCGAGCAGTCTTACCAGCTAGGATCGTCGTGCCGGTCAATTGGACAGTGGTGGATGATGGCAGAGCCTGCTCTTTCTGTCACCAGATCTATCGAGACCATGGAGACCAATTCGACCAACTACAGATCGCTGTTCGCACAGGTTCAGACCCAAGTCCATTTTTCTCATACTACTACAACAGCTTTCACTGTGACCCAACACAATTCGATCGCTTGTCGGGAGAATCACACTTGCCAGAATCCGCAAAGAGTCTCTGGCTCTCCTGCAAGACCATACACGAGGAGATCAAGTACGAAAGAACTACGATCGTGTGGCTCCACGCACAAAAGTGGTCGGCCATGGCTGATTTCGGCCTGCAACTGTTGGACACAGACCCAAACTCGTGGATGCTGACGGTCAGGCACATGAAAATCTCAGCACTCCTTCCCGGGTGGGTGTACGGCGACCTGAAGGATTTTTGGACCATCGCAACCGACGATCTGTATTCAGAGATGCGGTGGCTGCCGCTTCTTATGTCTGTGTTCAAGCGTCTGGAAGTCTTCGAGCTCGAGAACTGCCCTACTCCGCGCCACTCTCCACCACAAACGCCCTACAGCCCTGAGCTACTCATGGTCCTGAAGGCGATGTTATCTGAGAGTCATCAGCTCACGAGAGTGGCATGGCGCGCTGCACGAAATCATGCTGACACTGGTCGGCCGCGGCTGGCACCTCCAGACTATGCCGATATTGACGTGCTACTCTTCGCCAAGTCTCAATCTCCAAGATCCGGCCACGTGGAACTTGACGTCGATGAGGGTCTACAGAGTTGCTACGACCGAGCCTTCAATGCCGGCGCAGCATGCACTGATGCGGCAGCAGACCTGGACGATGCGCATACGAACCCTCGGTACGTGCTTGGGATGTGGTGCGGATTTTGAGGCCACTGAAACTCCTTTGCTGATTCGAAATGTGCGCTAGGACGCCGGATGTTTGGAAGGATGGACGCAGCGGTCTGCAAGCGTGCGTAATCTAGGCGCTCTAAGCAATCAAACGCTGGGCTTCGGGCAAAGGAAAGACAGAGTGGCGCCGGATTGCACGGGACAGCGAAAGAAGCCGGTCGAGGGTGCACCAGCAAGAAATGTGCGCACCATGGTCGAATTGGATAAGCAATGCCGGCAGAACCAGGCAATGCTGTGCGCGGTGGTAGCAGAGCAATGCCGTTCAATAGCACAATGTGAGGCTAGCAAGTGTGCTCTGGTATGAAGTCATCTAGGAAAGGAAACAGTCCAAAAACGGGTAGATCGCAGACCGGATGACAGAGCTAATGAAATCCTGAAGATGACGAGTGCGATACTCCAGGCTATATGCCATCATGCCTGTGGACTCTGACTTCTGCTCGACAGTGTACCCATCGACGTTTGACTCAAGTATCAAGCACATTTCCTGCTCACTCAATAACCATGTCACTCACTGTAGTCGTAGCTTGGCTGCCTGGAAATGCCGTGCCTGCGCATGCTGGGCTCGGTACCAAGAATTTATATTTCGTTGTTCCGCAAATCGTGTGAGCGGCCAACACACTCATCCGTGCATTGAGGGAGGACAAGCCTACAACTTTGATTATAAAAGATGCCTTCCTGTTCATAACTTCCAAGTGTGTCAGGAGGTCGAGGCACGAGACACAAAGACGCCGTCGGGAGGTCACGACAAGCATGAGGTCCTATCACAGTAGAATCAATACGGAAATCGCCGGATCCAGTCCACCCAATCACACAACCTTCCCCAGTAAACCAAGAGGCGAGGACGAGATGCCGAGGCATAGTTGAAGACTGCAGGTGCTTCAAATATTACTACACATCAACTACGCAACTCCGATCTGTCACTCCTCACCTGCACCTCCCTGTACCACTGCATACACTCGATACTCTATACCTCCAGCTACACCCACACCACAGCTCGCAGCATGGCACAACGTCTTTCGTCCCTCATCTCGCACCTGACACCAGGCAAGAGCGGGGTGAGCACCATGTAAGTCTCGCCTCTTTGGCGATTCATCTATACGAACGGCGAGCTGATCTGACCCGACCGCAGCACCCAAAAGAACGCCGACGATGTAGTCATCACACTGGCCATCCGAACGCCCCTGACGAAAGGCAAGAAGGGTGGCTTCAAGGACACAGACATCGATTACATGGTCTTCGCGCTGCTCAAAGAAGTCAAGGCGAGAAGCAACCTCGACCCCAACCTGGTCGAAGATATCTGCTTGGGCAATGTAAGCGCTTCCCTTCAGAAATTGAAGTGACTGCACTCTAAAACCCGATATCCAGGTCGGCGACGGCAAAGCCGCCTACAAAGTCCGCGCCGCCATGCTCGGCGCCGGCTACCCCATCACCGCGGGCGCCTCCTCCGTGAACCGCTTCTGCTCCTCAGGCCTCAAAGCCGTCCAAGACATCGCCAACCAAATCGCCCTCGGCAGCATCGACATCGGCATCGCCATGGGCGCCGAATCCATGTCCATGGGTGGCGACCGCCTCGCCAAGCCCTTCGACGAAGCCATCCTCGCCGCCTCTCAGGACGCCCAAGACTGCATGCAGCCCATGATCCAAACCTCGGAAAACGTCGGCAACGATTTCAACATCTCCCGAAGAACACAAGACGAGTACAGCGTCGAGAGTTTCCGACGAGCCGAAGTCGCGCAAAAGGCAGGGTGGTTCGACGACGAGATCGTCCCGATCACGACCAAAGTCAAAGACCCCAAGACCGGCGAGGAGAAATTCGTCACTTTGACCAAAGACGAGGGCCCACGCTACGGCACCACGCTCGAAGGCCTAAGCAAGATCCGACCCGCCATGCCCGAGTTCGGCGACAAGACCTCTGGCGGCAATGCCAGCCAGGTCACGGACGGGGCCGCCGCGATCCTCCTGATGAAACGCTCCAAAGCCCAGGAATTGGGTCAGCCCATCCTCGCGAAATTCTGCGGCGCGACTGTCGCTGGCGTGCCCCCGCGGATCATGGGCATTGGGCCTTCCGCTGCGATTCCTAAACTTCTGCAGAAGTTCAACCTCAATAAGGATGAGATTGATATTTTTGAGATCAATGAGGTTCGTGTTGCCCTACCTATTCATTCTTTTCCCTTCGCTCCCACCCACTTCCACGCAGCTAGACTACTAACCTCGCTTCGCATGCAGCATTCGCCTCAATGGCAGTCTACTGCAAAGACGTCCTCGGCCTCGACCACGCGAAGATGAACCCGCGTGGCGGAGCTATTGCGCTTGGTCACCCCTTGGGCGCGACTGGCGCACGACAGATCTGTACGATTCTAAGCGAGGCGAAGCGGGCGAAGAAGCGGGTGTTGGTCACTAGCATGTGTATCGGCACAGGACAAGGTATGGCGGGCCTGTTCGTTGCTGAGAATTGGTGAGAAGACTTTGAGAAGAAGTGGGGAAGGGCAGGACAGGACGACTTGGGAGGAGCGCAAATTACACAGGCAGGTGAAGTTGGACCAAAAGTTGGGAAGGAATAGCTTATGTACACAATGTCGAGGAGACCGCTTCGGACGGATCCAACGCCCGATGAAAGTGCTTCACATACAAGGCAAGCGTCAATTGAGCCTAGTGGATTGTGTACATCGCAAAGCGCCTAAGCCATACAATTTCGACCAGCGAGCCAGTCGGCAAAAGGCCAGCGATGAGGTGATATTTTCTTCATAGTTCTATGGAGGTATTTCGCGATTTATCTGCTTTGCTGGCGACGTGTGTTCTCTTCATGTGCGAATCAGATTCACGCATCCAGCAGCCCAGATCGTTTCTATCATCCTTGTGGTATCGAGGAGCGTCCTTTGTCGTGTCGTCTAAGAACGCCAGTTACTGCCATGCATATCATTCGCTCGTGCTCTCGTTCTCGTCCGATCATCCAAACTTTTTCTTCAAGCGCCCGAAGAACCCCTTACCGCCTCCTGGTGGTACTCATTTAGCCTCCTCCACACCATCAGGCTTGACCGTCTCACCGTTAGCATCCGACATCTCTGTATCCTGGGGCTCGGCAGCAGGCTTCTCTTCTGCCTTTTCGGCCGCCTTCTTTGCTTCCTCTTCCTTCTTGCGTGCGTCAGCCTCGGCCTTTCGCTTAGCGGCGGCTTCTTCCTCGACCTTCTGACGTGCTTGACGTTCCTCTTCGAGCTTGTCGTTGTAGCGTTGGATGACTGGGCCGGCGACGAAGCGAATCTCGTCCATCTTGGCGATGTATTGGGCTTTGGAGGCGTCTTCGCCGTCTTCATAGAGCCAATCCTGCGAAGCATGTCAGTAGAGTTCATTATGCATATTCAGGAAGCAGGAACTTACCTCAGCCTTTTCGAGCTTCTCCTTGATCTTGGCCTTCTCGTCATCACTGGAGAAGTCGGCATAGAGATCATCAACTTGACCACGGAGCTCGTAGATGTAAGCCTCGAGCTCGTTCTTCTTGTCTTCAGTATCGGTGACAAGCTTGTCTTCCATGAACATGGCATTCTCCTGCTCAGTCGCGGTAGCCTTGGTCGCTGAGTCGAGAGATGAGGTACCAGCAGCTACAGGCAGATCACCCTTTCGTACCTGCTTCTTGACTTTGCGAGTCTTGGGCGCGTCTGCGCTGCCGTTGGGCTGATCCGTCTCCATAGCATCGCCATCCTTCTTCTCGCCTTCCTTGCCTTCAGGCACAGGCTCCTCGATCTCAACGTCTTCAACATAGTAGCCGGATTCCACATTAAGGACACCGTGCAGATTCAGTCGCGCCTTGAGCTTGCAAATCATGAAGTGCTCCTTGTCGTTGGGATTGGCTTTCACACCCTTGACAGAAAATCGACCGATCCAGGGATTGAGCTTGCCAGGCAACATATCTGGTTTCGAATACTTGGCCTCCAGATCGAATGGGTCTTTTCGGTAGAAAGTGAGGATCTTGGTCGATGGCATGACGTTGCCGGTCTTGAAGACTTCCAAATTGGTGTCTTCGTCTGGAATATCAGGCGATTGCTCCCAAGCAAATTCGATGGGGTATGAAACAATGTCGTGGATGGAGAAGTCTCGGACACGGAAGACAGGTGACAGGATGGCACATGCAAATGCACAACCTCGTGCAATTGCCTCGTCCTGGTTGAGCGTGTATGAGAGTGGCTTGCCGAAGAATTTACTGACACGATCCTTGATCGAAGGCACACGTGTGCAGCCACCGACCATCTCGATCGAATCAATATCTTCGGGCTTGAGCTTAGCATCTTTGAGGGCTTGTTCCAGCGGTGCCGTGACACGGTCGAGCAAAGGCTGAATGAGCACTTCCAGCTCCTCGCGCTTCATGGAGCCACGAACATCCTTATCATCCATCAACGATTCGATGCTGATGGGAGCCTGAGCGTTGGCAGACAAGATCTTCTTCAGCTTCTCGACAGCGGCAGCAACTCTCGTTTTGGCCTTCAAATTTGTGTGGATGTCGACCTTAAACTTCTCCTTGAATTCGGCAGCGAAGTGGTCGACCAGGGCCTTGTCGAAATCGCGTCCACCAAAGTGACGATCCCAGGCAGTGCCCTTGACGGACAGCTCACCCTTCTTGAACTCGACTACTGACGCGGTATAGTCACTGTAGCCGATGTCGACGAACATGACGCGGCGAGGCTTCTGATCCGCTTCGGGTAGATCGGTCTTAGTTATGCCGTAGCCAAGAGCAATGGCGGTGTTGTCGTTGATGAGGCGCAATGTCTTGAGGCTGGCAATCTCGGCAGCATCGAGCATCGCTCTTCGCTGAGAGTCGGCGAACCATGCCGGGCAGCTGATAACCACATCTGAGACAGCAAGCTTGGTTTCCTTCGCAGCCGTGTCCCGGATCTTGCCCAAGTACATAGCAATCAGTTGTGTGGCGGTGAACTTCTGCTTCTCGCCCCGATATGTGACTTCCGCACCGACTTGGCCATTGACGTCGACGAGAGGAGCGGTGATGTATTCTTGTTCGATTGCGACTTCGGGGTCGTTGATGGTGCGGCCAGCAAGGCGCTTCAGCGACGAGACGGTGTTCTTCAGATTCGAGATTTCCTGCGTCTTCGCCGCTTCACCAAGGTATCTGCTCTTGGGACCAAATCCTACGAGAGATCTGAACAATGTTAGTTACGGTCAAGTGCCGTTGTTCGATTCAAGCACTTACGGTGTTTGTCGGTTTGATGTCTCATTTGTGATCTGTCCATGTCAGTAACGATCCTTCATACGAGCGATGACCACGACTTACAATGTCGATACCCTTGTTGCGGGCAACACCAATCTTGGTGCTCTGCGCCCCCAAGTCAATGCCAACGACGCTCATTGTCGTTGAGGTGGGGAGGCTTGAAGCGGTGGAGGAATAGCGGGGAGATTTCTGGCAGGCGGCCTTTGTGCAGCTAGCCAATGAAGCACAGTCAGAGAGTCTGCAGAGACAGCGGCGAGTCCAAAAAGGTCTACAGCCAGATGCAAGTCTGCTGTGAGCAAGAGGGAAGAAATATGGTGCTTGTTCAGAAAATTGTGAGGACCAGGCTGCGCCGGGAAATAATTGAAGATTCTAGCACCAAGAAGAAACTTCGCTGAAAGGCAGACTGGCCCTAGCAACCATGTGCGCCTGCCGTCACTGCTGCCTCATCGGAGTTAGGGATCTTGTTTCCGCGTGTGAACCAGCTTTGGGTGAAGCAGCCACAAACCACTCGCCATCAATCGCACCACCACATGATTCGAAGAGCAGCATGGTGAAGCAGCCAGAAGCCGTCTCATTGACTATTGGCAAGAACCTTATCAATTGTCCACCCTCGGGGAGGGCTTTACTGGCCTACAAGATACTAATTCCTGAGGATAGCTAATTAGATCTGTCCTAACGATCCTTGCTCCTGTGATCTCATACCATGCTTGCGGGATCTCGCTCTCTCCTCTGCAACTTCCGGCGATCAGGCATTCTTCTGCTGTCCAAGTTATCGCTATGAGGCCGTCTTGGATTCGAACGACCACCAGTGCTATGGCCACGATTTCCAACTTCCGACATCCCAGGTGACGCGTAGAAAGCGCCGTCCAGCTGACTCATTGGCAGAGCCGCGGTCAACGGGCTCGTCCTGCCAGAGGACTTCTTCCGATCATCGAGGTCTCACCAGATATGATGTTCAGGCGCCGGGATAGCTCATTAGGATCTGCCACGTCCATTCCCTCCACACCATACATGGCTTCAGTCATGTGTAGATTCGTGGGAACATGCCTGGGAGTGTGAATCGAGATGCCCTCAGAATCGCTCAAATCACCTGACATGTCCCGATTGCCCATCAGTTCCTTCATATCCACATCCGACTGACCCGATTCCTGCCGGGCGTGATGTGAAGGTGTCGGCGAGAGCACAGCTGGTGCAAATCTACCTTCGACGCTTGGTGATGGCTGCAAGGTTGTATGTTTGAGGCGACGTTGACGGGCTCCTAAAGCTGACTTGAAGGTCTCCGGCACGACATTCAGATCATCTCCAGTGGCCATGGCATGCTCAATTGCCTGCTGAGGCGTGACCTTCGCATCCGCGGCCCCGGCATCTGCTCGAGGGCCACCCCAAGTACGCTGACCAGCTGTGAAGATACCGTAGATCATGTAGACCCAATTCATGAATGGGTTGAGCACAAACATCATCGGATACAACGCAGCTTTCAACCGTGTGAGGCGCGCTGCGAAGTACAGCATCATCAGCCAATTGAGTCCGAGGGAGACACAGATGAACTGCCAGGGCAGGTCACCGAACTGATTTGCCTTGGTTGCCACGGAGATCATCATGATCGTGAACAGTAATGCCGTCGTCCGGATGGTGTCCTGCATGAGTCGGATAAGACACAAGAACGTATACTTGCGCCAGAGTCGGTAGTCGGTCAGCATGCAGACTTCGTTCGTGATGAAGCCAAGAAACCATCGCCGACGCTGTTTGAGCAACGCGCCGAAAGTCTGCACCGCTTCTGTCTTGCAGAACGCGCTCGAGCACATCTGTATCTGATAGCGCTTCTGAGCACCAAGCATGAAGAGATGTGTCAGCCAGCGGTCCTCTCCAAGGTGAGTTTTGCCATAATCGAACAGATCTTCGCAGTTCTCTGCCTTGTCCGAGAAGTAGAACTTGGCCATGTTGCGAAATGCTGACAGGCGAAGCATGGTCAGCGCACCTGGCAGGCATGTGACAGCTCCCAGCCCTGACTCGACTGAGCGCTCGTATAGCTGTCCATGAACATACTCCATGTCTTGCAACAGGGTCAGCAGCGTCATTCTGCCTGTAGAAGAAGTGATGACCCCTGTCATAGCGAGCATGTCCCTAGTATTGCCCGGCTTCAATTCCATTTCGTACATGAAGTTCTGGATGCAGACAGAGTCGAGTATGCAATCAGAATCGATGAAGAGGATGAACAAGTCGTCCTTCTCGGCTAGGTATTGACGATAGATCTTGTCAATGAGCATATATGTCGCCTTCTGGCAGTGTCGTTTTCCTCCGTGTCGAAAGCGTGAGATGGTGACACGCGAGCCGTTGTATGCGACATCAATCGATTTCGGAAATTCCTTCATGGTCACAGGAATGCCCAGGCGATCGATTGTCCGAAGGTATAGCTCGTCGATCTCTTCGCCGTCGAAGGAAAGGAAAACATGTATGCAAGCCGGTGGGTAATCGCCGTCGACCACAGAGTTGAGAGCCTTCCACAGGGAATCAGGAGGCTCTTTGTACACAGGCATGACCACCACGACTTTAGGTGCATTATGTTCGTCCAACGTATACTTGACAAGCTTCCTTCTTCCAATGGGATGTACGATGATTTGATATACAACCACCAGCCATGGGATTGTAAGTAGCACCGCAAAGGCGTAGAAGGCGAACTCCTGCAGAGCATCAACGGCGATGTCGGGAAAGTATCGAGTAATACGGTTGGGCAGCGGGATCGTGACGATCATCACTGGCAGGAATATGCCTCTGTAATTCGTCAGTATTTGCGCACAATGTCTGAAGTCGCCTAGCATACCGTATGATCAAGAAGATGAAGAATAGCAGTGTCGCAAGCAGGCGTTGCGACCAATGATCTGCTTTCCGGAAAGCCTTGTACAAGCAATAGAAGAATGCTGCTAGCCATAGAAACCACTCGAGAAATGCTGCGAGGAGGACTGGACTAACGCAAGCGACGTAGATGATCTGCGCGATGTCAGTATTGCGAAGCTGACTCCAAGACAACACTTACGTCTTTGTTCGACCACTTTGCTGGAACGGCGTCCTCATGTTGAGTCGCATCAGCGTCCATGGCAGATCGCGCGACTCAGTCAAGATCGTCACCCAGGTGACACTGATACAGGTCGTGCTGATGGTCGCAAGTTGAGGCCTTGTAGACACTAGAAAGCTCGATAAGCACGACCAAAGTTGCGTTGACGTCCAATATGCCTAGATGGAAGAGAGTGTAGGAATATAGCAGCACTGATGTGCAGCGACGTATGCATTGTGTGAAGAGAGACTGAAGTGAAATTTTCCTTAGGTGATGGACTGGCAGCATATCGAGGCAAGAGCGAGGGACATGTGCCCAAATCGTCAGGAGCAGCACGAGGAAGGTGCCCATCACAGTGCATCGACACCGCAAACTTCGCGCTTCGTTGCCGCAGTCGATATTGTTCGGCTGTGCTCAAGTCGCTATCGGTGAAGAGTAGGGAACGGGTACCTGCATAAACAAGTCGGCAAACGGATGACCGCATCTGAATCGTATTGTTGGCATCCAGGCATGCCACCTGTCTAGTGTATGAGTCTATCGTCACCGCTGACGGAACTTCCGACCTCTGTCCAGGCACTACCTGGAGTTCGAATTCCATCTGGCTCACTGACCAAGTCATCTTCGCTGATCTCAGCTTCGCTTGGGTTTACTACTGATGTGCTCCCTGCTACGCTCTGAGCGGACGAAGGCGGGTGGTCGAAGACTGTTGGACTCATCGTTCTGGAGCGGCCGTCTAGTGGCTGATGTGGTTGTGAAGGATGCGCATAATAATATTGTGAGTCGGACTCTGCCACCGTATGCGAGTTGTCCGAGGCAGCCGCTGAGAAGTAGCCTTGTGACTGACGGTCGTGGGAGTCTATCGAAGGGACTGAGTAATCTGGGTCCGGGAAGTCCTCCGTGGTTGGGGTCAGATCAAGGAGGCTTTCTGATGGGTGACTCGATGGCTGTATTGAGCGTTCAGGTATGGAAATGTTGAACGAGTGTCGCATCTCCCGCTCCAGGTTGGCCACATTCTGTTGCGTCATCGGCAGCTGGCCCTCCTCAGAGTCCTCCCTGGAGTCGACTAGCCGCCGCGACCGCAGCTCGCCCGCCCATGCATTCGTCTCGACTGCTGTTGTATCGGCTATGGGTGTGATCGGAGGTGAGGAGGCCTCTGACCGAAGCTTGCCGTCATGGTCGACCAGAGAATCAAAGCTGGGCGATTGAGGCGGGGAAGCCCCTGGTCGTTGCCTTTTCGACCGCGCCTCGAGTATCCTCGCTCGTTCTGCTATCTGTGCCCGCATCTTCTCTCTCTTTGCTTCCGCATCCTCGCCCTTCTCCTCGGTCATGGAGGCCTCTGTCGACCGCACCCGCATGGGAATAGGTCTTCTAGGCTGGAGATCATTGCTTATGGCGTCGAATTTAGTCGCGATCTTCTGCCTCGTCTTCTCCACCCATTCTCGAATGTTATCGCTTTCGTAAGCAGCGATACCAGCTGCTATGATAATACTGGCGACAATGATCGCACCTGCGACCGGCGGGGCGGGCATTGTCAGTACAGAAATTGAAACGAACTGTAGAGCACAGCAAGGCACGTGCTTCAGTAGCTGAGAATGGGCGCCGGATGGTGATGTAAGGAGGACCATGACTTACCACGAGCGAGTGGCGCCGGCATGCTTAGGGCGCGATTAGGGTGAGATTCCGGAAGGGAGGTCTAGGAAAGAGACGTTTTGAGGTAAGATGTTGCATTCAAGAGGAAACGTTCATCCTGCCTCTATATTGTGCGTACCCTTGTGGTTTCACGTCAGCCTGAGCGTAGGTGGCGGAGTTCCCGCGACCATGGCAGAACCAACTTTCTTCCCCGCTTTCAAGTTCACTGCCGTCGATCTTCCGCCCGCCAAGAAGAAATAGTTTCGAGCAAAGACGGGATGGAGGGCATCTCAGGACCACGAGACGTAGCGCCGCCCAATGGCAAAGTATCGACTATGCCTTATTGACCGGCGCTCGGCCAATCTCGATTGTATAGTATCTCGGAGCGACGCAGCCTCACACAGTCCGCCTGGTTCAGGTCTCCCCACTGCACTTCGAGGACTCGAGCCTTGTCATCGCGCACGCAGCCTCGTCGCGGTCTTCACGCGTTCCACTTTGCGAGATAGATCAATTCTGTCGCAAAGGTCATAGATCAGTCGAACACGCCGGCGCAAGGTCGCCATGGCACGAGCAAGCTCAGCATCGCAACAGCGACAGCTCACTGCCACCGAAGAGCTCGAAAAGCTCGAACAATCCATAACGCTGACCCTGCAAGGTAAATCAGTGCCCCTCATCCCACCATAGAAGCACGCACTGACACTGTATCTCCAGAAATCGACCACAACTTCAGTCGCGCACACCGCATAGTCACGTCAAGCATTCTTCCAATCGTTGAGGAGTATGCATCGCATTCAAGAGACGTCTGGGAGGGCTCCAAAGTACAGTGCTCGAGACATGCTATTGTAACGCTACTAACATTTTGCCAGTTCTGGAAGCAATTCTTCGAGGCTAGCGCCAACGTCTCACTCTCTGGCTACGAAGACCAGTCCATACAGCAGTCGCATCTTCCAGACGAGACCACCACCGAGACTGAGGACTCCCATGCCACAAACTCTCACACCACACTCGAGACGTCTGAATCTTACTCGACACCAGCCGCACAACATATATCCACCGACTCGATACAGGACTTAGATATATCTAACATGACCCTGTCGCCCTCCAAATCATCAACACCGCGCCCAACACACAGACAAGCACGAGACGACACATCCACATCGGCCTCATACGCCGAATACCCATCACCGTACGAGGCACTTCGCCAAGAAGTCAACCAAACAGCAGTAGACACAACGTCTATGACAAAAGCCACCGACTACGACGACACTCAACAGCCAGCTCCATCTACTCCCGGCGCACAAACTCGCCTCGAGCCGACCGAGTATGAGACAAGACCGCAGTCCTCGCCATTCCTACCATCCCAACAACCGCCGCCCTCCTCCGCACGACCAACAACAGCCCGCAAGAAGACCGACCCTCTCCTCCACCGCATCCTCGATAAGAACTACCGCGTCCAAGCCACACCCCTCACAACACGCAAGCACAATGCCGCGACACCGGGAACATCACAACGCACACAACGTCGCCTATTCGACTCCTCACCCATGTCCAGCCCAGAAGTACCCGCGCCACAACTCAACTCTGCCCTCTTCAGCCCTCGCAAGCCGACAAATCCTCGCTCCAACGCTCCACGAGTACCTGGCGTTTCCGTACTGACGCCACGTCGCGACCCGCAAGCAGCTGCCGCCCAGCAGTCACGCATACCACAGCCCAGCAACGCACAATACACGCCCCAGCACCCCGCTTCTCAGCGAGGCACATGGGACATCAACTCCTCGGACGACGAAGACGACAGCGATGTGCTGCAGTTCGGCTCGCCGCCGAAGACAATGCAGTTCCATGTTCCACAGAACCGGCTGTTGAAGACGCCTGGTATGTTCTGACTTCTATTCTGACACCCCTGCCCTATGAGAAAACTAACAGCAGAACAGCGAAAGAGGCAACCCGCCAAATAGTCGACTCGATCCTCTCCACTGCGGGTCTCAATCGCCCACACCGGGAACATGACGGCCAAGATGGTGCCCAAGCAACAGGAGGCATTGACTTCACAGACGACGACATCGACTTCGAACTGGACGTCGATGGGGATGACGGTCGCTACGACTACGACGAACTGCAAGCAGATCTGCCCGTGACGCCTGGAGCTGCAGGAGCACGGCCGACGCATCGAGGGCAGGACTTCGATGATGGTGGCGGAGGGGATATGACGGATAGAAGTCCCACTGTCGTACGGCCTGCTCGTGTGGAGGACGAAACTTTCTGATCTTAGCTGACACTTTAGATATTTGATCCATCCACAAGGTCTTCTCGGAAAGTGAAGATGTTCGAACGGAACTCTGAACCACTTCTTGAGCATATTCCGTGCTAGCTACCATTTTGTGCCGAGAAACGAGCCCAAGATCATACTGCTACCTCAACCAAACTGTCTCCACCGCAGCGCCAGGGTACCGCTTTGGGTTCGGACAGCGAAGTTCTTCATTCCAGAAGTCACACCATGCGGAGTGTATATGGCCGATCTTCTCATATGTTGGAGGTGACGTCGTAGCGTCTTTTCCTGCAATGATCAAGGCGCTGACGTGGCTACGACAGTCGGCTGGTCTATGCCACAACATGACCACCTTGAACGTCACTGTTGTGTCTTGTCGCTCCAGAGCAATGCTGTTGGTTTCCGCAACGAAGCGTGCATTGCGAAACTCAACTATGTCGTGCCGTCTGACGAACGGCTCATGAGGCCCGGTTGGCTGGCGCTCGGTATCCCCGTTGAGCTGATCCAGGCGGAGTCGGACTGTCAGGGTCCAGCCATGAATCCCAAGAATGGGTGCTGTCAGAGCCCCGGCCTCGTATAGGTCCGCGATAGTGTCCAAGCTCTCTTTCCACGGCAATATGCCCATACCTGTATGATGAAGGTAGAGGGTTGCCCGTGTTACGTCTTCTCCACAAAGTTGACTTCCTTTCCACTGATGTTCTGTCGACATAGGCAAATCCGACCACGTCGACCAGCCGAAACGAGATGTGCTCGATGAGCGCCAGCCCAGCCAAGTCCAGCTTGGAAAGTGCCGCCGTCGCACTGGGGGTTCGAAGCGACAGTTTCGCTGCTCTTGCATGCTCCAGCAAAGTCCACATAGCGTAGATATTGTATGCTCATTCTCCTGAGCGAAAATGGGAATCCCAAAGAATTCTGACAATGGGTGGCAGGTGGCTTGAGAACGTTTCAAAGCTTGCAGTATACCTTTGAAAGCATCGAAAGCATCCTCCTGGCGAGTGAGACTTCTTCGACTGAAATCGTTAATCATGGTGTTGAACTTGAACAGGCTCAGGTTTCTAGGGGCGAGACTCAGCGTTCTGTCATGGTTGGTTGGTAGCCTGGGATGCGTTGGATGTTGCAAATGGTTCTCCGCAGTCGATAACATATCCTGAAATACCGCCTGCCTACACTCAAGGTGGACCTGTGTCGGTGTGAAGAACAGGCAGCGACGTGACAGCATCGCCTCCTGGTAAGTCCATCCTCTCGTAAACCTAAAGACACGTGTCAATCAGAAGCATATTCCGCCTATTGAGGACGACAATCATCTGACTTCTGGCCCTCCGAGAGGTCAATCTGAGCTGGGGATGCGGTCTGGACATGGTACATACCATTTCGATGTCTGGATCTCATGAACGGCAAGGCCAACAGGCAAACAAACCAGGGAACTGTTTCCCCATGTCACAGAGCATCGCTGTTGCGGACACTGCTGTCGAACGCCCGGCAGTCCATGTGAATCATCCGATCCAGCGGCAGCAACGATAGTCAAAATGGATTGCTCGTATATGACATTCATTTGATTGATTTGGCGGGCCTTTGCAGCATGTGCCTCTGGAAGGCAGTATCGGTCAACCCACAGGTACTGATATCCGAGGCCTCGAACAACGTTTATGCTGTCCTCGATCACCTGAGGTAGTCTTTTCGGCAATTTCTCACCATGATTTGTGGGTGCCTTTGTTGGCTGCTTACCCCAGACATAGCTGAGCGCCACGTACGGAGCGTCCCATCCAGCCTTCCAGAGATTGACTGTCCGGGCGACACAGTCAATGACTCGAAAGGCTGCAAGCTTGGGAGACGCCAATGGTGCACAGTCCAAACCGTGGCGCGTTTTGCAACACTGCAACCGATCTCGTATCGTCACGTAATTGACCAACCCGCCGTGCTTGACCGCGCTGGCACTACCCACGAAGGTCAGGCCCGGAAAGAATTGATCAGAACTCCGGCTCGAGTCGAACCTCAGCTTGTCAGGTCTAATGGGTTGTAAAGTGAAAACAATATCACCTGTCTGCAGATCCATATTTCGCAGCCAACATTCCGGATATCGACTGATCTCGTACGGTTTTCCGAACTCGCCCATGCAGTCAATGCCGACATTTTCGCGCATTTGGCGTAAGCCTCGAAAGAAAGTACAGAGCCGGCAATTTGGATCCTCTATGCTCGATAGCTTTCCGAGCTTCGCGATTTCCTGCTGAGTCTGGCTTGGTGGTGCAAGATCAAGCCTACTACATTGCTCACAGAGCCCATCCTGGTCGATGATGGAAGATAGCTGGGGCGATGTCACCGGTGTTGCAAGTGGGCCATAATGAGTGCTGGTCCCTGTAACCTGGCAATTGTCCATCTGAATAGCCCGAGGATCGGACGCTGGTCATTCAGAGGGACAACATTGACCAGAAGTGATCGCGCTATGGGTATGCCGTTGCCAGTCACAGTGGTGCCGACCGTAGGCTGGAACATGTTCGATCGATGCTGCGCCTCACACAGGCAGACAGTCCGATGAAAAGCGACGTCTTTGCTGAAGGCGGCACTATCACGGTAGGCCCGTCGCCCATTGCGAAGACGAAGACAAGTAACGTTCAAGTAATTACCTGAACCGTAACATGTAGTAGATTTCAGGTCGTCGACTTATCAGTCCGGGTCACGGTTAGCTTGAATGGAAGAGCAATGTGGGGCAGGCTGTTGGGCCAAAGTGCCTGCCAAAGGTCTTGCATCACTTCTCAAACTGCAGGCCAAGAGGTAGGCACGTTCGAAATTCCCTGAAGGACTCCAGATGAGCATATCCAAATGGAGTATTTGCCATACGGCTACCTTGCCCACTCACATGCCATACACCATTTGCGTACAAACGCCTTGCTATTGACACACGCTTCTCTCAAACCCGGCCTGTGAATCCATAACCAGAGAATTGTGCCCGGAGGCCGCCTGGTCAGTTCATATGCCCAAAAGAGCTTTCCAAATTTAAATGGTTGAGCGCGTCTTGCGCTCCTGCTCGTGCTCCTCGGCTTCTAGCGGAAGATCCGATCAACCTCCTCAACCAACACAGTCACGGCCTCATTCTTGGCCTTCGTATCACCCAGCTCCCTCGCCAAGCTCTCCGGCCGCATAATGGTCGGTGCAAACACCACCGCAATATTCGTGCTCGTCATCAAGTTCTCCTCTTTCAGCTCCACCACACGATCCAGATGCCTCATCAGATACTCCAGCACCTCGTAGTGCACAGGTGGCAACGCCTTGACGGCCTCGCGCATGGCAGCGACCTTTTCGTCGCGGTTCTCGATGGTTGTGGTGTCGAGCAGCTTATCGTAGACGTCGAAGGTGATCAACGGAATTGGTAGCTTCCGGAAGTACTGCTTGAGGCCGGAGGTGATAGCGTGGATGTCCATGTCTGGGTCGGAAATGACCTCGCTGATCTCGTGTGAGACGACGGAGGGTCGCTCAAATACGTCGCGCACTTGCTGGACTTGACTATTGCCGCCGGATTTCCGGTAAATGCCTTCGGTGTCCATGCCTGGAGCAGAAACGTTAGCACGGGAGCAACTGTGGAATGTACATAGTGCTCTTACCTCGCGTCTCGACTTCATCAATGCAGCGCTTGACGATGACGGGCACGCTGCGACCTTCGTACTCGGTACGTTGTTCGAGATCAGAGCCGAAGAGGTCTAGACTGAGTTAGTACGCGAGAACGACGTGCTGGGTTGTATACTCACGAATGCTAGCATCGAGCAGACTAGGCTCACTGTTGTTACCCTGCCCATACATGCCCTTTCCACCAGCCTTGGGTCCACCGCCGAAGAAGCCAAAGCCCTTGGCGTCTTGACCTTGTCTAGGCAAAGTCGCTCCATACTCAGGACCTTGACCAGCAGGTTGCTGGCCGTAGGCACCGGTCTCAGCAAATTGCAGATCGCGGCTGTAGTTCTGTTGTGCGGACGAAAAAGCTCCTTTGATGCCTTTAGTCACGCCCTTGGCAACTTTCTGGCCTTTGCGCCAGTCGAACTTCTTAGGTTGACCTTTTCTGATATTGACAACCTGCGGTCCCTGCAGCACAGTCACAGGCTCAGCTTCCCCAGCACCCAGCGTGGTACCAGAGTCAGCTAGCGAGTTGTCGGTGGACAGGTTACGGGAAAGCGTGGCCTGCTCGATAGACTTGTCCTTGTGGTGAGTATAGATGCCAAGGCCGTTGACCTGTGTCTTGGTCTGCTCTGGAGTCTGGCCGGAATTGGCTTTGTAGAGATTCTGGATCTGATGAACCAGCTGATTATTCAATTCGGCCAGTTGGGCGTTCTTCGACGACAATTGTTCGAACTCAGCAAAGCTCTTGTCTTTGACTGTTGTCAAATTGGCGATTTCTTCCAGGAGACTGTTGCGTCTCTCGATCAAGTCTTCCAGTTGAGGTGTGAAGGAGTTCTTCAGTCTCTCGAGCGAAGCAGCAAACTCGCGGAGGACAGTATTGGTCATCTTGCCAACGTCCATGGGCTCCTTGTTCGCCTTGACAGCTGCGAGATGTTCGGTCATGAGCTCGAGCTCTCGGACGACGATCTCTTTTTGTGTATCGAGAACGACCATAGTTGATCGCTTCTCCCTCAATTCCGAGTTGACTTGACTGATCGATTGCGAAGACGCGATCTGGGCCTCAAGTTCCGCAATTCTCTTCTCCTGTGCAATCAGCTTGACGCGCTGATCTCGTGTCTGGTTTTTGTAGAAGGCTAGCTGATCGCTGACACCATCTAGGGAGGCAGTGCTGGGGCTGCTGATGTCCTGCAGAGCAGGCGATCGAGGCCACTTATCCCGAGACATGCGACCAGCTTTGTCACTGTAGCTTCTGCCGTGACGGACAGAATTCGAGACACGTTTGAGGAATGACTGCTCGGCGTTCTCGTTGCCCAGTATTCTTGCCATGTCTTCGTCCATGGTGAAGTCTCCGCCAGCTGAGTACCTTGGCAGAGACGGCGACTTCTGCGCGGCTTTGAACATGTCGGACTGAATGGTACTAACGGACTCGTTGCGGGACCGGGCAGAACCAGGAGGTGGCATGGGAGCACTTCTAGGTTCAGTGAAAGACTCTTTCTGGTCGTGAGTAGGTATGGTAGGAGTATCGTAGATGCTTTTGGACTTGGGCGATTCGATGGGTGCAGAAATCACCTTTCCACCGTTGACCTTGGCTGCCTCGCTTGCGTTGTTGGGCTTTTGATTCATCACATCACCTAACGAAGACGGTGTGTTCGTGGTGTTGATCTCTTTCCGTGCAATAGTCTTGCCTTGGTTCATCTTTGCGCGGTCCAAAGAGTCACCGCGTTTCGGTAGCGAAGCAGCTAGGAGAGCTGGGTGTTGAGGTGGCCGCGGAGATTGATCGATCGAAGGACTGTCGTCGATAGAATGTCGCGGTGTTGTGTAGACGTCAGCGGGATCTTGTGGTAGGGCAGTAGTGTAACCAGTTGTGTAGCCACTGTCAGATCGAGAGCTTTGCGACGAGTGCATACGCTTGGTGCTTGGCGCATCCTGCAGCTTGAACTTGTCTTCTGTAGTCGTCGATCCTGTACGAGCACTCTGAGACGTACTGCTGGACTCAGAGAATTGTCGTTCAGACGGCAACTGAGGTGAGGCAACAGTCGAATTGTTGAGACTGCTGCTATCGTCCTTCTTGTTGCGCAAAGTATCCGAGGACGATTGCTGAGACCGTTGCAGTCCCTGAAGCTGCGAAGTGATGTGAGGACTCGAGATCTTGGTAGACTGCGAGTTCTGACTTCGCGAAAAATAATCGCGCGGACGTTCCTCCGTGATCTTAGGAACCTCTCTCTGTTGACTTTGTTGTGGTGGTGACTGAACAGCCGGGGAGGGGTCAAATGCAACGGGGACCAGGAATTCTTCCCCAGACGCAGCAGGCTCCGCTTTTGGTGCAATGAATGAACCACGTTTGCCGTTGAATGTTGTAGAGGGCAGTGTGAGGCCGCCCTTGAATGTGCTGTCAGGTTCATTGCTGGGTGAATGGCTGTTCAGAGTTGTGCTGCTAGTCAAGTCTTCTTCTCTAGAATCTGTCTGTCTCAATCCTTCTACAGTCTTTGATATTGATGGGACGCTAGAGTCTAGTGGAGGCGAGACATAAGGACTGCCATACTCCGAATCCGTTTGCTGGTATGGTGCCGAATCCGATGGTGGAGGTGGCGGGAGAGATTTGTCGAGATGTATGTTGTTGGACAGTTTCGAACGTGATGCCGGATTACGACCTGTCTTTTTCCGCCGCCTGGCCATGAGAGCTTCATGACAGTCCATACAGAAGATGCCTTGTGAAGTCCGAGCATATCGAAGATTCTCGATCTTCTTCTTGCAATTCCGACACTTGAAGCAGTCTGAGCAGAACGCCTGGTCGCCAGTCAAGATAGCCAGATCCTCGATCTTTGAGCCACATCCTGAGCAGCTGTATGTGCAGTTGTTGCAGATCAGCGACCCATCACCCAGTAGGAGCAGGTTCGCATCCGAGTCGAGCAGAGTACCGCAGGTGTTGCATCGGAAGCAGTCAATGTGCCATCGGTTTCCAGCTGTGATCGATCAGTTTCTGTCGTTTCTCCCAACTTGGTCGAGTACTTACCGAGTTCGAAGGCTTTGCCCTCTTCCAGAATCTGGAATATGGTTAGCAGGCTTCAGTCCCCAGCGCAAGGGCTCCTTACCTCGCCGCATCCTTTGCACGGGAAAGCAACATCATCAGCGTCGTACGGCGACTCTGGATATGGGTTGCCGGACTCGACAGCGGCAGCGGCCATATTGAGAGCCTTTGCTGTGACAAGTGCCTCCTAAGCGATACACCGCAAGAAGCCCAAGCACAACGTCTGCACGACCGCGCTCCAGAAAGCAAAAGTGCCACTTGTTGCTATGTCCCACACATGTATTATATAGCCAGACCACAATCTCTGTTATGGTGTTGGGTTCTGCAGCCGAGCCTGCGGCTGTCAAGTCCTGTACGAATGGGTCGAAACAGAATGTGTACAGTAAGGGTGCCGACTTGTCGCTCGACAGGCGGCTGAGATCGTTCGTCGCTGAGAGCAGAAGGCTGATGGTGCTTCTTGCTTGGGTGTAGTCAATATTGTTCAAGGCCCAGCTTGTTGAAGTCGACAGCGCAGACGCTCTAGGGAGGCGGAGATGGAATTGGGGCAAAGGCGCAGTGCAAGCCAAATTGTAAGCAACCGATTACACCGAAATCTGGCGCTGCGTGATGTGGCAAGAGATGGATGTCATGAGAGAGCGTCCCTTCCAGAGGAGCAGATTATTTCTATGGCAGTGCAGTGAAGAGATGCTGCTCGATGTCGCAGAAGTGAATCCTCGACAGCAGCAGCCTCTTTTGGTGCCTCTTTGCAGAACTCCACCGGCTGCATTCGCTACCTACTCCTTGGCATGATCTTCTTCAAGGGCATATGCACCTCCTACCCCTCAGCCAGCCAGATAAGTTCATGCCCGTATTGCTCACCCACCCTCTACTGCTCAGGCATGGTCTATATGGCTAAGTTTGTGCTGTTACTGGTTTGATGCATTGTGGCCAGGTCTGAGCCGTGGCGCGATCCTATCTCTTGCTACATCGAAAATAGGACGTGGGTTGAACTACAGCTAACTAATGACCTGCACTAGCAAACCGCCCACCCATCAGCGGCCTTTCTCGGTCAGTATGCGGTACCAGAAACCCCTTTCTTCTGCATGATACTACAACCACCACAGCCAATGCTCTGCAGCAGTTCTGCTACGACTTGACCTGGCGCTGTGCTCTCAGACGTTCTAAGGACAAAGCCGTACGACCTCAACAGAAGAGCCCAAGCTGTCAACGCTTCAGTTCGTCGCCAAATTTCGTTCACTGCTTGCCCTTGAGGAGACTTAGAGGCTAAGCTACACCAGGAGAGCATTTGTTTCAGATATCTGAAGCCACAAAGGTGCCCACCCCCTGGCTCAACTTGGGCAAGCCTATCGTCAATTTCTCGTCCACTCAAACAAGCGCGGAGTGTTTCCAGAGGTTCCCCACAACGCGGAAGCCGTTTTGAACATCACTCCTTGAGTCCTTGGGGCACTTCGCTCGACCCTAGCAGCAACGACGGTGAGCGAACTGAGATTCTGTACTGGGCAAGGCTATGGACTATCAACAAAATCTCCTTCTAGTACTTGCTTAAACAATCTGCGAGTTGCCTCATCTCAAGGCCAAGATGTGCAGTATGCAGCAGCTGAGTTCAAGTTGTGCTTGGGTCTCCAGGCGCAAGTGCAAGACGATTCAAAAGCCTGTCATTATTGTCCTTTCAAATGTTGAAGGTCCTCGCCGCTATCCTCAGATCGAACGATAGCTCATCGGAGGGATTGCTGTCACGTCCAGTACATAAACTTACTGGTCTCCTCCAAGGCGTGACAGCCCTACTCACGCCGGTCGAACTGTCACCAGCTCTGACCACGCACTAGACACTCCCACCTTCTGGCGCAATGACAGACTCGTACGTGAATGGCGGTAATTGTCCAGGAACAGCAGGACCGCTTCGGCAGGCACAATTTGATGAACTTGAGTAAGGAGATTGTAGTGATCGAGATGAAAATCGTTATTGCCTGCCTACAAGTGCTGTATTCCTTGGTCAGTCTAGCGAGAAGGATCTCGCGAAGTTGATGCGCTGATGCAAGAGTCGGGCCTCTTGAAGGGTTTGCAGTACACCATAGCACCAAAGCGGTGCATCTGTCTATGTTTGCTTGCGACAGAAAGTAGAACAGCTGCACGATGTCTCGCTATAGTCGGTGCCGTTGCACTTAGAAACAAGCATTTTGTGTTTGCGGAACAGACCCTTTTTGCGGGTGGCGCAGCCTGGCCGGGAGAAGGGAAAGCCCGCAAAGGAACTCTGAATCAGCGGCCTACATGCTTGCTTTGAACCGCCTTCAATCGGTAGAGCCGAATGGGAGAGCCCTCGCGTTGCTTGAGACGAACGCGACAAGATCAACGCGTAAAGCACGCTCGAATCAAGAATTGATGCATGCAACGACGATCTCCATGACCCGGCTCTAGCGAAATGCTGCCACGAGTGGCTCAGGCTTCAGGGAAAGAATTGGCGGGGCTTCGGTTACCCCTGTTTACTTTGCCAGGTGCCCGGCCTGTCCCTTCGATCTGTGATTCAGATGTGTTTGACAGGGAAGACGCCTGTTTGAGGCAGCCAAACATTGTCGGAGAATACGATGTCTTGCAGTGTGCTAGACCATGAGGCTCTGCCGATCAACGGCAGTTGTGCGTATTCAAGGCATTACTATCCGCAAGAACAAGTCGTGGTGTCGGTCAATGGCCAGAATCGTAAATATATCAATCTCCAGAATGGCAGCAAATGGCAATAGATCTACAATGGTATCACTTTGCCGAAGGACCAAGCATTTCCATCTGCCTTCCAGCACCATCTTCAGTGTGGTACAATCATCAACTTTGTGCGGCCAGGCCACCGCGATTGTTTGCTACGTTGTAGGTGGAAGGAGTTGCTGTATATGTACAGCCTGTAGTCGTGACATCGGAGCTGGGACAGGTAGCACAAGATCGCTGCTTGAAAGGGTCACTGGGAGGTTTCTCGAAAGACTCGCCCGCCTCTTCAACGACCGGGCCGCAGGGTGGTCGGGACTTTGCACGGATCTCGACAAAGTGTGTCCAAGGGTCTCCTGAGCCACAACGTCCGGTGTGGGTTGCAAAGGCACCGCCTCCGTCGATGCGAGAATAAGAGCATTCAATAAAGGACAAATGTTTTGAGGCATACTACTGTTATGGACAGTCATAGTTACTCGGCAATAGTGCGAGAGCGTGTGGTGGTGTCTGACCCCTGAAGCACCTCCTGCAGCGTTCCGCAAAGCCAAAATGCTGTCCACTTTTTTCTGCTGCCTCGACTCACTTCAACCTGCACCTTGCATTCAACCACTTCAACGACCGTCAATCCTTACCAGCAATCCCAGCCTGCCCGTGCTTGTAGCAATAATACGGTCGCTCGTTATCAATAAGCATTAATTCTGCGCTTCGCCACAATTTTCGACCCTTCGCCCCACGTTGCCGAAGATCACCTTTACGAGCGTACTACGCCATCGACATTCCCCAACGCACTCTATCCGTTCAATTGTCGTCCTTTGTCTCACGCCACTACCACAGACACCGTCATAATCTCATGAATACGACTGGCGCATTGATTTATATCTGCTCGGACCAAGAACCTGTCTTGGATGGACAAACCACGCCCCAACTTCATTGAGTTGCCCAAACATGACTTCCGCGCCACCTCGTCCGCCAGTCACCGCTCTGGTTGGACCTCACCACGAATACAGCACTTCGATGGCGACATCCCGCCGGCGCTATCTCCGCTCGATGCCTTCGCTGCGCAGAGCCGACGACTGGCGCGCGAATTGGAGGAGACGAGGAAGCAAGGGCAACGGCGCATGAGCAGACTTCCTCCGCAGATCGTCAGCCAGTCTCTAGATGAGCATGAGAAGAACAAGCCGCAGATCTTCAGGCAACTGTCGGCGGAGGATGCGGTCCCTCAGATTCCACAGGCTTTCAGACAAGACTCTGGCACCAACCCACAGATCTTAGAACCGAAAGAGCGCCCGCAGTCCTCATATCCGATGCACAGCGGTGTGCCCTCTCGCGCCGGCAGTCATGACAGCCAGCCCTTCATGACTCCTCTCGAGGAAGCGCCTGATGGTAACAGCAGTTTCTTCGACGGACCACGGGCCGAGTCGCCAGCATCAATGCACCGTCAGGGCAGTGATCTGAGCCCTGTGAAACATAAGCACTACGACCACCTACGCTCCGGCATGTACCGCCAGTCTTCGTCTGCTTCAAATCCAGACCTAAGCTTGGCACCACCAAGTGCCGCCTTCGCTCGACGACCTCATCATGAAAGTTCCGATGACGAATACACCAGTTCGAACGCCGGCTCAACCTTCTCTCAGATGCCACGTAAATTGTCTTCCAGCAGTGGCGTATCATTACCTCGCTCGTCCGCATCGATATACAACCCGTCCCACGATCGCTCACCCTCCTTGAATTCAAACAAATCAACACAGTCGAAAGCTCGATCCGCCATGAATTTCTCCCGGCCCATGAGCTCTGCTAGTTCTAGCAATCTACGGGTCGGTTCACCCATTTCCCAGGACGGCAACAGACGGATATCAGCCGCATTCGACGACTTGCCCACGCCCTCGCAGTCCTTCGATGACTCCCGATCGGCCGTATCGGAAGGCTTCATTGTGGACTCTTCGTCGTATACACACAGCAAGTGGACACTTCCGAGAGGTCGCAAGTCTGATCGCACCTCTGCGCTCTTCCAGGGACTCTCAGGGCCCGACTTCCAATGGCAGGAACCGAACGTGCCGGGCACACCGCCATCAGAAGCTCGGCCGAGTTATGAGCTCCCCATGCCTTCGCCTGGCATACTCAAGACTTCGACAGAAGAATCTCGCACAGAATTCGCCTTCAATTTTGAGCCCGCGAGGAGACCGAGCTCATCATCTGGTCCATCTGGTCTCGCCATTTCAAGCGATGCTTCCGTCTCCACCGTCCGGCCGAACACTTCTCACGCAACGAGAACCAATTTTCAGCCACCACCAATTCCCACAGATGAGATCTCTCAGTCTTCCCGATCGAATAGCACCGTCCGGCCAGGCACATCACGGTCTGCTAGCAACTACCAGTCAATGTCATCGGATGACCACCTCACGAAAGCCATCGATCTGCATCAGGCGGGAAGTCTCAAAGAGTCAACCTATCACCTGCGGATCGCCGCCAAGCAGGAGCATCCCACTGCCATGCTTCTGTACGCACTAGCTTGCCGCCACGGCTGGGGCATGCGCCCAAACCAAACAGAAGGCGCCACCTGGTTACGGAAAGCAGTCGACCATGCCATGTTGGAGGTTGCCGACGACGAAGATCCCAAGTCGAAGGCCGACCTAGCCGAGTCAAAGGCGCATAAAGCCCAATTCGGCCTTGCGATCTACGAGATGGGCCAATGTCATCTCAATGGTTGGGGAATGGAGCAGGACAAAGCTTTGGCATTGAGATGCTTTGAAATTGCTGGGAACTGGGGTGATGCCGACGCATTATCAGAAGCTGGCTTCTGTTATGCGCAGGGTATCGGATGCAAGAAGAATATGAAGCGTGCGGCCAAGTTCTACCGCATGGCGGAGGCTAAGGGCGTGAGTATGGTTGGAAATAGCTGGTAAGCACTTCCATTTTCCATCAGCCAAAATTTGACAGTGTACTGACACATATTACAACAGGATTCACAAGGATAAATACAATGACGACGACGATGATGACAGAAGTGCTCGAAAGGGCCGCGCTAGCAAGGAGAGCGAGCGAGAAGAGAAGAAGATCAGAGCAAGGAGCAAAAGCCGCACGAGGTCCATTTTCCAGCGAAAGAGGACGGTGACATAGGTTGAGACTTGATACCCGACAAAAGTGCAAATTATGGCTATATGATTTTTCAGCCCTTGAGCGCACATTCTGGAGTGAATAGCAAGCATGCGGACTGTGGTTCTCAGCTACGAGAGACGTGGTCACAAGAGTTGTGGTTCTGTTGATATCTGGACGTTGTCAATCCTGCCTATCTGCTAGCTGAAGATACGGCGCACAGTAAAAGAGATCAGTTAGACATGAACAAGTCTATTTGACAAAGGTGTTAACCACAAGTCTTTGGCTCAATCATCAGTCTGGTCATGTTAAGATGCTCTGAATCACACCGGTTTGGCATGCGGTACACTCATCGTGCGGTCGTCGTGGCGGCTTCCCCCAAGTTCTCTTCACGAGTGCATATATATCCCGGATCCAAATGATGGACGAAATCCGGTCAACCGGTCATAGCTAGCGCTATTTTGTCAGCCGGCGATTTGTAGCGCTGCCGTCATCCGGCCACAGACAGAACCTACAAACATTCGGCGTTTCTTCGACACATCAGACGTGTGTGTCGCTCGCCATGTATACCATTCACAGAGCTTGGGCTCAACTCCACCTATCTCCTTTGCCGTGGATGTGCAGCGGGACCGACGAACAGACTCCGCGATGCGTGTATCGCACATCACCGTCATCCACCATGCCAGAGCCTTATCAGCATCTGTTCGCCTGCGCTATCAGCTCGGTACAAGACCCAACTTGGCAGGTGCGGTCGTGCGGACTTCCACGTGAATCCCATGGATCGACAGTTGGTACCTGCATTGGCTTCAAACGACTGATAACAGATCTTCATCAACGACTCAGATCATTGCGATAGGATACGGATGGTAGATGCTATCGTCACGTCATTATGGCGCCGTCAGCACGGCACTTGCATGCTGATCACAGTATCTCGCCGACGGCCTGGGCGTGCAGGATATTGATATGCGAAGTATTTCATGACCAGGCTCTGGGGGTTGAGATGCTCTTCAGCTCAAATCCTTTCTAAACACAACAATCCCCCAAAGCCGTGCCATTGGTAGCAGCGTGGACGACGACTAGCGTTGCGCGGCACACGACTTGCGATTGCAGGAAACCATGTCTGACGTCGAAGCAGCCCTTCCCAGCGGCGTCGGCTATGGCGTTGTCGTGGGTGTGGGAGCGTTCTTCACGCTCTTGGTACGTCTCTCCACGAACTGGTCACACCGATGCTAACAACGCTCCAGATGATTGGCTTGGCACTCATCCAGGTAGACAACAGCAGCGGTCTCCTACGTCAGCGCAACTAACGTCTAGCAGAATAGATACACAAGCTACGACACCAGGACCAGCGAAGAGTTCAACACCGCCAGCCGAAGCGTCAAGCCAGGCCTTATCGCTGCTGGTATTGTGTCCGCATGGACCTGTAAGTCTCTCGCGGGGTGTCAACATCATGTCATCTGACCGCCAGTCAGGGGCTGCTACCTTACTACAGTCTTCGACCGTAGCCTACACGTATGGCGTGGCTGGTCCATTCTGGTACGCTGCTGGTGCTACTGTCCAGATCTTGATGTTTTCCATTCTGGCTTGTAAGACCAAGATGTATGTATACCTGTAAACCTGAATCGGGCGAGGCATCAAATTCCCGTTCCGGGTTCTTCTCGATACATGTTCTGACTGACGCAAAAGGAATGCTCCTCGCGCCCACACCTTCCTGGAAATCATACTATATCGCTATGGCAAGCTCGCTCACTGCGTGTTTCTGTTCTTCGCACTTGTCACCAATATTCTAGTCGGCTCACAGCTGCTGCTTGGTGGCTCAGCCGTGTTGACAGCGCTCACTGGCATGAACGTCTATGCTGCCATCTTCCTGATCCCGCTCGGCGTGGTGTTGTACGTCATTGCCGGCGGACTACGAGCCACTTTCCTCTGCGACTATAGCCACACCATCATCCTCATGATCATTATCCTCTATTTCATGTTCAAGATATATGCAGAGGGCGATCTGATAGGCTCACCTTCTCGGATGTACGATTTGCTTGAGCGAGCGGCAGAGCTGAGACCTGTGGATGGCAACAAGGATGGATCTTATCTGACTATCAAGTCGAATTCAGCACTGATCTTTGGTGTTATCCAATTGTGCTCTGGGTGTGGCACTGTCTTCCTCGACCAAGCGTACTGGCAGCGTGCTATTGCATCGCGACCCTCGACAGCTGTCCGAGCATATATCCTGGGAGGCCTGGCTTGGTTCGCCATTCCATTTGGCTTCGCGACAACCCTCGGTCTCGCGGCTGTTGCCTTGACTGACAACCCCTCGTTCCCAACATATCCTGAAGTACCAACACGAAGTCAGATCTCCTCAGGCCTGGCATCAGCCTTCTCCGCGTCCGCCGTACTTGGCAGTGGTGGCGCTGCAGCCTTACTGATCACTCTCTTCATGGCAGTCACGTCCTGCGCCAGCGCTGAGCTCATCGCAGTCAGCTCTGTGCTCACATTCGATGTCTTCAAGACCTACATCAAACCCAACGCCAGCCCGAAGACTCTCATTTTCGTATCACACGTCAACGTTGCTATCTTCGGCTTAGTCATGGCAATCTTCGCCATCATCTGGCAACACGCCGGCATCGACCTAGGTTGGCTGTTCCTATTCATGGGTCTCGCCATCGGCGGTGCCGTCTTCCCAGTCGCATTCAGCATCACTTGGAAGAAGCAGACTCGCATCGCCGCCATCTCCGGCGCCCTTTCCGGGCTTGCGGCAGGTGTGATGTCCTGGCTCGTAACAGCACAGTGCTACTACGGCGAGCTGACCCTCGAGACCACAAATTCCGAGTACTCAACACTCGCTGGGAACTTGTCCGCCGTCTGTGTTGGCGGCATCGTGTCCGTCATTGTCACGTACATCAAACCAGACGACTTTGACTGGGAAATCACCCGTGCGATCAATGCCGAGAGCGCGGTGGTGGTCGACGCTCCAGAGAATACAACCACCATGTCGCCCAAAGCCGCTTCTCAACCTCCAGCCGAAACGACAGCTTCCGACTCCGAACCCGAGAAGGCCATCCCAGCCTCGCCATCACCCTCCGAAACGCCCACGCCCGACATCGAGACCCCAACCGCCACCCGCACGCTCTCCAAAGACTCCCTTCTCGAAGAGTCCCCCAACCAGCTCCGCCGCGCGCTCAAGACCGCCATCATCGCGTCGATCGTTATTCCTTTCATCATGGACTTTTTGGTCCCGATCCCGATGTTTTTGTCGCACTATATCTTCTCCAAGGGGTTCTTTACGGCTTGGGTGGTGATTAGCTTTATTTGGGTGTTTACTAGTGCGGCTATTACGTGTATACTTCCCATATGGGAGACGAAAGGGTTCATCAAGGAGGTGTTCGGGAGGATTGTCAGAAACGAGCGGTACTCGAAGTGATAAGCTTCAGGGGGCTATGCGAGTCGTATGGGTGTGGGGAAGATGGTACAGGCTCGGTCTGGGGGATGAATGAAGTGCCCTATGGACTTGGATTCTATCATTCCAGACGATGTTCTGAGGCTGTTATTACATGTCAGATCTTCCACAGTCCGCTTCGTCCCTCACGTGTTATACATGTCGGATTGTCATCGATGACCGTTCCCCTCCCGCACAATCCTACTAGTCCTCCTCGTCCATCTCCTCCGTCTTGACATCCTCCACCTCTTCGTCAGCCTCTTCCTTCAAAGCCCCCTTCTCCGTCTTCTCCTTCCTAAACGCCTTCCGCAACTCACACTTGCCCACATTCCTCCCGCCCGCCTTACACTCATCACACTTCTTCCCATGCCCCACCAACAATATATGCAACCCATACTTATCCTCATCCGGCACCCGGACATTCAAATGCGCATACGTCTCCTCCCGATTCGCCTTCTGCGGCCGCCACCCCAACAATCCAGTAATCCGATATACATGCGTGTCAACCGCGAAATCCTCCCTTTGCAAACAGAACAGCAACACACAAGACGCAGTCTTCGGGCCAACACCCTGGAAGCTGATCAGCTCCGTCATCGCGTCCTCTGTCGATGTGGTGTGTAGGTGGTCGAGTGAGTATTTCCCGTATTTCTCGTGGACTTGGTTGAGAATGCTGATGATGACGCGGGACTTCACGACGCTCAGGCCACCGCACTTGATCGCCTCCTGCAGCTTGGACTGGCCGCCCTTAACGATGGCCTCCCAGTTGTCAGACCCGCCATAGACAGACGCCATAGAGCGCTTGGCACGGGTGGAGTTGCTGTCGCTGGTATTCTGGCTGAGGATCGTGCGGACGAGGGCGTCGAGGACGGAGGGGCTGTCGCCGCAGCCGGCGCGAGAGGAGGGGGCGACGACTTCGGTTGGGCGTGTGCGTGTGCGTGAGGGTGGAGAGGATTTTGTGTGCGAGTTTGGCTTCGGAGGGGGTGGGGTGGGGAAAGTCCGGGAAGGGGGAGAGTTTGGCGCCGGCGAAGGCGGTGTGGGCTTTTAGTTTGCGGTCGCGGAGGGATTGAGGCGTCGACTCGTGGACTTTGCGGCTTTGGTAGGGGGTGTCTCTGGTGGTGGTGAGGCAGAGGATGCGGAAGGACTTGGGAGTTGCTTGACATCCTCCTCCTTCACAGAGGCTTCGGTCTTGGTGCGCTTCGAGCCATGTTTTGCGGGTGTTGAGTCCGCCGCTGCGGAGGCGCGTTTCCGAGACCTGGTGGTGGACGGCGTTGGTGCTGCTGCTCTGACTGATGGCTTCCGAGGAGTGGTTAGCTCTTGCTTGATCACTGCATCTTCCTGGTCGGATGACTCGGACTCCTCCTTCAGATTCTCTGCTGCTACCTTCTTGGCTTGCCTTGTTGAGGACTTGGGGGCAGCTTTGGCGTCATTGTCGGCTCGCCGGCTGCTTGCCGTAGTAGTTTCTGCTGCGGTCGCGCCGGTTGACTTGCGCGTTGCTCGAACCATGGCTGTGCCGGACACGATGAGTTTGGGTCGTATCTCGCTGGTGAGTAACCTCCACATACAACTGCAACAAGATCCTCCGTGAGCGTTTGAATCAACACAGTGTGTATCTCAGTGAAGGAAAGAAAGGAGACTCTGCCAGTGTACCTACCTTCAAGTGAAATCTGGTCCATACTTTTATGATGTCAGCACTTTCAACAGATGAGATTGTGGCTTGCTCCGGGCAGGGGCCGCCAGATCGGTACCTTGCATGGGTGGCACGGATCGATCGGCGGCGCCCATGCGAGTAGATCTGTGGGCCGTGGGGATTTTGACAGAATACGTACTACACCTTTCGAGGTTGTTTTGCTCGAAGACTTCAACCGCACAAAATCACCAGGCCAAAACATCGCTGTCAAGATTGGATCGGCTCTGGTATCATTGTTATCCGAAAGCAGCTGCATCCACATCCAAGCTAACGCCACATGCGCACGCGCATGCTCTCGCTCTCATGAGACAACGCGCAAAATGAAGCGCGACATGCAAGATCACGCCGAGCTACACTTACCACGTCAACGCAAACTTAGGAGGCAGCCACGTGGAGAAGACAAGTGAAGCTGCCTGGCCGAAGAAATGACTCCTTCCTAGGCTGTGGTGGGAAAGGTATTGATGCTCTCTTAAAGCCAGCGTGACGGTTTTACAAGTCTAGACCTGAAATTAGAGCGCGGACTGCTATTACTGTCGGTGCTGTACAAGCCCAGTAAGGCAAGGCGATTCATCTCCTCTTCCATCCATGTTCGACTGGCCAAACCAGCCCACGTCCGAGGGGGAGTACTCGATATAAGATATCAGTGGCACGGCGGCCAGCTTCTCGGCTCTTGCCCGAATCGCATGCCGCGTACCGAATACCCGAACAGTCAAAAGGCGTGATTTCTCGCCGTTCTATCACATTGACACCTACGTGAACAGTGTACCTCGTCTGCTTCAAAACGGTCGTGCAAGCTTACGAGATTCTAGCCAAGGCTGCCCAACCCACACGGCAATTCCACCCATCGGCCACGGATCACTGACTCGTCCCGCCTCCTCCCCACCCCTCCCGCCCAACATGTCCGGCCCCTCCCGACTCCGCGCCCTCCTCGACCCCTCAAACCCCTGCATCGCAATGTCAACACACAGCCCACTCTCCGCCCTCCTAGCAGCCCGCACGCCCTTCCCAGCCCTCTGGGTCTCCGGCTTCGAGCTCGCAGCCCTACACGGCGTGCCGGACGCAAACATCATCTCCTACGACACGCATCTCAACCTCGTCCGCGCCATCTCCGACGTCATGCCGGCCCACCACGCCGTCCCTCCACCAGAGTCGCACAACAACACTGAACCCACCAACCCAGCTGTTCAACCAACAACACCCTCACCACCACTAATAGCCGACCTAGACACCGGCCACGGCAACGCCGTAAACATCACCTACATCGTCCCCAAGTACGCCCGCGCCGGCGCCTCCGCCGTCGTCATTGAAGACAAGACGTTCCCTAAGGACAGCAGTCTTCGCCCCGGCGGTCGGCAAGTCCTGGTCTCAATTCAGGAGTTCGTGGGCAAGATCCGGGCTGCGAAGGCAGCGGCGCGGACGGCGGTTCACGATCAAAGGGATGCCTTGCTGGTCATAGCGCGCACCGAGGCGCTGATTGCAGGACTTGGGCTTGCGGAGGCGCGGAGGCGGGGAATGGCGTATGCGGCTGCCGGGGCGGATGCGGTGCTCGTGCACAGTAAGAGCGTGACGGCGGAGGAGGTTGTGGCGTTTTGTGAGGCGTGGCCTGAGGTTGGGACCGAGGTCGAGGTGGAGCATGAGGGAAAGAGGGTAAGGGTCAAGGTGCCGCCGCTAGTTATTGTGCCGACGAGTTATCCGGAGATGAGCTTTGAGGAGTGGGGGAAGTTGGGAAAGGTTGGCTTGGTGATTTGTGGGAATCATGCTGTTAGGGCTGCGGTTAGGGGGATGACGGATGCGTTTCGGAGGATTAAGGAGGAGGGTGGGATTAAGGGGGTTGAGGGTGATATTGTGGGCGTGGAGGAGATCTTTGAGCTGCAGGGGGATAGGGAGATGAGAATGATTGAGAGGGAGTTTTTGCGTTGATATTGTTCCGAGACGGTGAGTTGCTGGGAAACTTGACAAAGCTCGCCCCACCAAGTCGCAGAAGCTACCCTGGCATGGCAAGTTTGGAGCTGCCGTCTTACTCTGCTGGGAAAATGGAAGGAGAAGTCGAGGGCAAAAACGACTACTTATATCTCTTCAGCGTAGCGAAAACCCGGGCAAATGCGGATCGGTCACGCGACTGACTCCACCGGGAGGTAGTCACTGCTCTTTGATCAATGCAGAGATGCAAGTGAATGGGCACATCGTGAATGGGTGTGCTGAGGCTGATTTGAGGTCGTTCTCAGCGCAATTTCAGAGGTCTGAGTAGTTCTGCGTACGAGATGGCAATGTGTCTGCGCTTCAAATGTCACCTGAGTGTACAGGATGGATATGGCAAGCGATGGCCCCAACAGCAGCATCTGGCAGTCAGTAGAGCCAAAGAGATGATCGTCAGCCCCTTGGTACGACCTTTTACGACCTTGAGGAGCCAGAGTACGCCGCATGCTACAACATCAGTGGCCATGTTCCCCAGTAGAATGCGCGGGCCAACTATCACGGGGTCGTGTCTATGCACCTTCCAATGAGCTTTGGGAGTGTAGCACGAGGCTGCTGAGGTCGGTAAACAGCGAATTGCGACAGAGCTAGCTGCATGGTATGTAACGGTACTTCATCGATGTATGGTCGTCTTTCCGTATTAGGAATATAATTATCTTTTTTGTCTGAATGCTCCCGGGCTGCAAGACATTTGTCAGCGCTCTCGCACGTCGTTCGAGTGTTGCGCCTACAATACCGTAAGCGAGGCCAGAAGTATCCCGACGCTTGCACAGGGCAAAGCATGGTGAAGTCGAATCATGATAGATTAGCGCATTGAGCATCGTTGATTACTACGCCGGTCGACGTTGGAACGCATAATGAGACCGGGTAAGCAGTTGCTGAGACTCATCTATCGCCGGATGACAAGAGTCATTGTTTGTGAATCCGGTTGACTACCATTTGTCGCTGTGCCCAACTGTGTTTGTGCACGCCTCCGGAGGCGACGAGACACGGATAAAACACGGTGAGCTTGTGATCCATGGATGAACAGATCTCTCTGCCTGTGGCCGTAGGTATCCTGACACGTTTCTCTTGGTCATCCTTCTACACGTCTAACACGTTGCCCTTGGTCGTCCTGCCAAACACCAGACGTTCGGAATGAAGACGGTCCCTGACATCTTTTCTTACATGTCTACTTGTGATTAGATGGCAAATGGCAGTGATTGACCGAGCGCTGGTTCGTCGAAAACACAGTGAATACCTTCTGCTTGACCAGTGAAGTGATCGTTTCGGTTCGTGCCGGGGCTTCACTCTGCTGAAGGGGTATAAGTAGCTGCTATGTCGTCGACCTCTTCTTCTTTCTCCTTTCGCGCACATGACGGAGGCTTTGGCGTCATCGCCATGCTTGGCTAGCATCTGCTGCTACCAGGCGGGGCGAAGTTCTTGGATAATCGTCCCTTGAATATGAACAGAGTGAAGCCGACATGCCGTGCCCTTGACCAGTATAGTCGTGCTACGCATCGCGGATCACCCCTTCCTCGGCCCACCACCGACCAAAGCCCATCGCTCCCTCACCCTAGCACCCACACTCCCCTCCACCTCTCCCATCGCTGCACCGCCCGCAGCAGCGCTCCCACTCTTCCACCAACAGCATCACTTCCCCCACCCCCAACCCTCACCCACAACTCCCACAACCCTCGCCGGCCTTCCCCCAACCACATTCCCACTCGCCCACACACTCCCCTGCGGCAGCACGCTCCCATCCAACACCTTCACATTCTCCTTGATGATACACATGTTCCCCACGGTGACGTTCGCGCCGATCCATACGTGCGACTTGATCTCCAGGGCGCGGATGACGGAACTAGCGCCGATGAAGACGTGTGAGGCGATTGTGAGGGGGAGGTAGGTCGTTATTGGTTGGGGAGTTGGATTAGTTGAGGTAGCCGTAGGGGTCTGAAGACGCGAAGGCGGGTGTAGAACAACACCCGGGGACAAGTAGACGTGCCGACCGAGATGAATTGAGGTCTGATTTTGGGGGGCCGAAGAGGTTGAGGTGGCGTCCGCGGATTTGGAGTCGGATGTGGCCGTTGATGCAGTGCGATTGTGCGAGGAGGCGCTGGTGGCGGGGCGGACGAGGTCGCCGTGGATGACAACGTCGTTCTGGATCACGCATTTGCCGGCGAGGATGATGTGTTTGGGGCCGAGGATTGAGGCGCGGCGGGAGATTTTGTTGCCTGTTTCCTGTACGGATCAAAAGGACTTGTGTCAGTTGAGACATTGTACGCCGGATCCTCAAAGAGCCGCATTTCACGGGTCAGTCTGAAGGCATTATTGTACATACAGTCTCGATGAACTCGCCGCGAACAGAAGGCTTCGGAGGCATGATGAGGGCGTAGCAGCTTCGGTGGCATCCTCAGGATTACTCTTGCGACCGTACAATCATCGCGGATCGTGTACGCTTCTATGAAGATCGCCTGTAAATGACTCGATGCGAAGTTGTCGGTGTGATCAGAAGAAGATCCATCGAAATCGCGTTGAAAACGTAAAGTTTATGAGCATTCCGAATTAGGAACCTACGCCTTGCCCGATTCAGCTTCTATGGGTTCATTCCCAGCGGCGGCTCTCAAGATCTTGGATATCGGATAGTATGATCGCTCCGCCGCTTTTGTCGCAGAGAAAGCTCGGGGTAGTCGAGGGGAGGCTGTGCAATGCGGATTGAAATCTTCGTACAATGCTTTGCCAAGGTCTCGCTTCAGCACCAGGCAAGAGACCAACTGTCGAACTTTGTAGGAGAAGTGAGGTAGTCAAACAAAGGCAGATCTACTGCAAGGATGGCTTTTATCCATTCTCACCCTAGACCATCGACAAGCTGGACGATCAGCGACACTCGCTGAGATGCCATGAACATAGTTGTCGTTACATCGTGTCATGCTCGCTCAATCATTCGCAAAAGTCCGACCCAGAATCGCCAACATATGCATCAATATGCCGATACCTCGATCAAGGCTGATCAGAAGACTCATCAGGTAAAGTCCACGGTGTTACCCTGCCTTCCTTCCCTCGCCAGCCTTGCCTGGGCACGCTCTGCTCTCCGCCTTCGTCTATTGTTGGCGTACTCTGTTCCAGCACTACTTGCCTCGGTTCCTGGACTCGTGATACTTCCGGGAGGCGCCAGATTACTGGTTGATCCAGGGATCGGCGGAGGAACTGGAAGCGTGTAAAGCTGTCCTGTCCTCGGATCCACAGCTTGTGTGCCGGGTGTGGGCGGCGTAGGATATGGCACTTGCATCGGGGGCGCAGGGATCTGAACGGCGCTCGGACCCGCCGCAGCGGCATTGGTTGCTGCTTGTTGGGCTTCGAGCGCTTCCGTTCTTCGCCATCGTCTATCAGCTTTGGTGTTGCCTGCCACTTCGCCCAAGTCAGAGCTACTCAAACTGGAGTTGCGCCGCCGTCTGCCAGCGGCAGAAGCTCTTCGTTCACGCCTCCGCTGCGCTGCTTGTTCTTCCTCGGTCAACTTTCGTAGCGTGACGTGGCGGCCGTCAGCATGCTGCTTGACGTGGACGCTGACTGGTGGCGTTTCGCCAGAATCCGTGTTTTGATCCTGCCGTCGACGACGATTGTTGATTGCATCGGTTGCCATAGCACCCGCGGCCGCGCCCGCAAGGCCTGCTGCTATTTCGTTTCGGTGACGATGCTTCTGCCGACCATCCGCGGTGGTGTAGAGCTCGCTACCTGATGATTCGGAGCCATACCGATGCGGCGGAGGCACAGGTGGGATGTTCGTTGGAATAGCTGTAGGTGGTCCGGGCATCACAATGGCCGGATCTGCGCCAACAGGACGAATTCGGTTACGATCAGCCAGAGCAGAAGCTGCTGCAGCACCGGCAGTGCCTGCGACGGGAAGGGTGCCTGGCTCATCCATGATGCTTGACATGTCTGATGCGGTCTGACTTCCCATGCGACCGTGACGATGTGTTCGTGGTGGCCTGACTCCATCCCCAGTGTATTTGTGCGCTGAGTTGGCGCGTGCAATTCTCTCTTCCTCCAGTCGCTGCTTTCGAAGCTCTTCCGCTCTTCTCTCTTCCTTCTTTTGGCGTCGGTTCTTGAACAATGACTTGACTGCAAACATGGCGCCTCCCGCGGCAAGAGCATTGCGAATGGTGTTGCCCTTTCGGTCCTGATGTGATGGAGATCCTGACATGTATGAATAATATGAGTATGCGTCGTCAGACGGTCTTCTTCCAGGAGTCAACGGAGCGCCAGGTGTGGCAGAGCCGGGTGTCATAGGTGGTTGGGCTAGTGGATGAGACGGTCTGACGTGACCAGGGCTCGGTCCGCCTGGCGTCACGGGTCTGTGAGGTAGGCCCTCCTCGACTCGCGACATTGAGTCGGAAGTGCTCGTGTACGAGGTATTGCCGCCGAGAGGAGGCCGGTAGGGACCAACGTGTGAAGCATCGTCGCGTTCCTTGCGCCCAAACAAGCTCCTGACGGCGGCGACGCCTCCCGCAACCGCGCCTACTTCCATAAGCCGCGTTCCAAAGCCAGTTCTCTGCTTCTGAGGTCTTTGCTTCTCTTCTTCGCTCTCCCACCATGACGAGGCACTCGATTCGGTTCCTACGCCAGGATGCGGTCGTTTCTCTCGGTTCTCTCGATCTGATCGTCGTCGCCATAGTGCAGCTAGTCCAACTGCTCCGGCTCCAGCTGCTAGCCACTTGCCCATTCCACCGCCTTCCTTCTTGCCTGGTCTTGTGGTGACATGTTCGGTGTAGTAGCTGGCATCGCTCCCTCCATAGCCTGTTCCATAGCCGCCATGGCGTTCGATCCGCCGACCGGCAACCCATTCCAGTACGAAGTAAAGTACGAGCAGACCAAATACCCACAAGGTGTACAGAACGAAGAGGAAGGCTGGCGATCCATACAGAGTCAGGCCCAAGGGCACTTGAACAATGCCCAGCAGCGCAGTCGCTCGACCCAGCCATGTATGAATCATCAAGCTCAGCGGCCAGTGTAGCCTGTTCTTCTTGCGATTCCTCCACAGACATCCATTGATGGCTTCGAACCACAGCAAGGTGTACAATGCTACGCCGATGCCATGATGAGGATTGCTCAGACTTCGCTCCGGGCCGACTGCAATGAAGCCCAGGATGAAAGCGACGGTGGCTAGCAGCAGTGCTAGTATCGATAGCCATATGTGCAATCTTCTGGCCCAGAACTCATGCCGGCCGAGGAATCGATGTAGAAGAATGGCTCCGGGAATGAGGCCGAGGAATGTTATGGCTGCTATGACAGCATGCGCTCTGATTAGACTGTGGTAGCCGTTGAGTGAAAAGAAGCGATTGCCCATTCCTACAATATTGTTAGCATCTTGTTCCTTTCCATACATATAGCATCTATTCTACCATTATATCTCATCGTTGCAAAGTTGAGACCGACCAGATTCGGCAGCAGAAATGAGTCTCGGCCTGCGTCCCAGGTGCCATCACCAACATGCATTGTGCCCGAGTTGTATGTGCTGCTCCCCGGAGGAGCAAGATCAGACATGACGGAGGCTCTCAGGAGGATGACCTCCCAGCGATTAGGTAGGAACGACCATGCGCCAGCGGTAACGTATCGTCGAGGATGCGAATGAAGTCGGAGTTATCTTTTTTGTTTATGCTCAACCGGTTTTGGAGACGTCGAGCTGCCGAGGATGGAGGGGTTTCCCAGGTCGTCACAATAGTCGATGCGTTGTTGATTTGATGCCATGCGCAAAATGCGACAACTTATTTGGTCGTCGACGGTTTGGACGACAGTGATCAGTATTCGACGGCAATGAACTGTCGACGGCGGTCTAGAGGGGTGGACCGGGTGAGTTGGGCAGATCTCTTGAACGGCTTTTCTACAGGGATGGTGCCAGGTTGCTGAGGGGACGCACAGCTTAGTGCCTCCGGAAGTACCCCTCCTCCAGTCACCTTTACGCCATTCTATAGTGCATCATCACCTACGACATCTCACTGGGCCTTGGATAGAGCCTCCTTGCCGAAGCTTTGGCCGATCAAGCTCCCACTGATGCCTATCAAAAACCCAGATCCAACTTCTTGGTTCTTGGAAGCCATCAGATCTTCTCTAGAACCCTTGCATATGCATCCCTAGGGCATTCTTTTCTGCAAGGACGGCTAGAGAACGGGACACAAGGTGCACATTCCTTAGTGGTCGTGAGTTCGAGGAAGTCTGATGTTCAGCGCCTGCGCAGATGACCGACCATGACAGATGAACAACTTGAGACGTTCCTAAGGGTCTGTCGAGGTACGTACAGTACTTTCTGTGTCTCTTCCGATACCTAACGGTCGCAAAGACTATGCGGTTGGACGTATACACTTTCATGGAGTGCCTCATTTTATCCGCAACCACTGCTGAACTGGAAGCGGAAATCAACACATGGACTGACTATCGAGTTTCCGCTGCTCAACGTCGTCGGTTTCGGTAGCTACACTATATCGACGGCGGCCTTCCTATATTCGCCAGTCATTAAAAGCCAGTATGCTGCCCGACATCATGGCCTTGAACCGACCGTACGTTTCAACGATCTCGTCTTTGGCCTGCATGCGGTCGTCCTGGTCGTCCTAACGTATAGCCAATTCTATCCCTCACTCTGGGGGTTCACCCATTCAGATCGCCAACGAGCAAATCGCCCGGTCGTTGGTTTGTGTATCGCATGTGCACTCGCACTTGTCATCATCGCCTTGCTTGCTGGCATCAAAAACGGCGTCGAGAACCAGGATCCGTACGACTGGGCCTGGATCGATCTGATCTATATGTTTGGTTACATTAAGCTGGCTGTCACATTTGTTAAGTACATTCCACAGGCTTGGCTGAACTATAAGCGCAAATCGACAGAAGGCTGGAGCATATATCAGATCTTGTTCGACATTACTGGCGGAGTTCTGTCCATGATCCAGCTCATCATCGATGCGAGCTTTCAGGATGATTGGAGCGGTATCACCGGAAACCCGCTGAAATTCGGTCTCAGTGTCGTGTCCAGCGGATTCGATTTGCTTTTCATTGTGCAGCATTATATCCTGTATCGAGACTCGGATCAGCGGCAGAAGCCTCGGGAGGAAGAGCCTCTCCTGCAGCAACCCGAGACCTGAGTTGAGCGTTGGGCGCCATCATAGTTGATCATCTGTCGTGAAGGCAAAAAGCCAGCCTAGGGCGTTATTATGCGCGACCGCTGGTAGACGTTGTGGTTGTCTCGTCTCTCGCCAGCACTTCTGGACCGGAAGCTCGCAACACCGTGCGCTCGATCATGATCTTCAAGCATGTCGCTGCACGGCCTGCTCGCAGCGAATTCGGCAAACGTCTGCGAGCGAAGTCAGACGCTGTTGCATAGCACTCTATATGTGGCCACCTCAGAATCGCCACAGATGGGGTTATGACCTCCGTTCGCAAACAGAGGAGGCTCTGAGACGGTACCTATCTCGCGAGTCGCTCACAGAAGTCTACCGTGCGGAGGCACTGCGCGAGTGGAAGCAGGGTGACTGGAGTACCTACACTCGTACAGAGGCCTCGTGTATCCGATAAGCTGCATTCTCGGATAGAAAGTCGGTCGACAACAGATCTGTAGATGGCACAGGGCATTAACTGCTCAGATGACCATGGGTGCTTCGCGAGTCTTCCCGTTGCGGGACATTCTCTGGTCGTGAGCTGCCCATGTCACACCTTTCGAGCATCCTGCTGTGTGCCCACTGGCAGATCTCTGTATTATTGGTGTGATATTGCGGCTATTATGAGCCTCAGACCGAGGCGCCAATGCGAGGCTAGCTCCAACGCTCGGACCACCTCGCAGTAAGCGGGCGACTGCCCACGCTTTTGCGGATCCCTCTTTCAAGAGGCTCTGCCTGAGGTGAGGACCATTCGCAGCGTTCCCGAATCCTGACAGCTCTGCAATGACGGCAGGATTGGCTACCGAATTGGACTGCAGCGGCTTCGTCCTGTGCCGTTCCTGTTCTCGGTGTAGCAAAATGTGCATTCACTCGCTGGTTCTTACCGAAAAAAGCCTAGAAGAAAGCGGGGAGTCAATTCTGCCTCGCAACGTGCCTGGTTCGGCGAACGTTCTAGAGCACGAGCTCTGCATACGAGGATCGCACTTACCCAACGACAATGCTGGCAACCGCAGAACAATACGATTGGTAAAGAGCAATCAGCCCCATCGTTAGGCAACTGAATCGTCTTCCTACTCTACATAACAACGGCCCGCTGCACCGTCGTATATTCCTAAGCACGTCGCAATCGGCCCAGCACTATGCTGTGAGAACTGATTTGATGCGGCTCCAACATCTCACGCGTGAACCTTGCACCGATTCTTGACACACGATATCGTACACAGACCGAACTCGATGAACAGACGCGAAGCTCCTCACTTTCCACAGCACTGTCTGGTGACGGCAGAGCAAGCATAATCTGACAACCCTTGTCATCGTGCCGTGCTCAGGCACATGGTCTCGATTTACGCCTCATTTCTACGCTCTGGTGCCCAAAATTGCTGAGCCCCACTACTCCGGGGCTTGACGCTCTATCGAGCTCCCGACGTCGACATCAGCATCATCTGACTGGGCCTTTCACATCAACTGACACGACTGAGACTGTGCTTTAACACGACAACTTCTTCTCAAGCTCAAGCAGAAGTACTCGTTGGGTTGACCGTTCCGAGTAGTCGGTTACCGAGCCGTTATTGAGCCTCACGTTTAGGTTCACAGCTTCGGCTACAAACAAAGTCAATCAATTCTGAGGTACGTCCAGACTTTCCTTTGGCACTGTTCCCTTCCAAATCACGGTGTCAGTTTCCCCTCGGGCTTGAGCTTAGCCATGAAAAGATCTCGATGGGAAAGTTCCGTCGACCCCAGATGGCGTAGCAAGTCCCACTGTCAAAACCGACTTTTGAGCCTCCCGAGACGTCAGACCGGTCTAGACCACCACTGCATACCTGCACCGATCTTCAGCTATTTTCGAGATGCAATTGTGTCGACTGGCTACGCGTTCTTGGGATCGGGAAATGATTGGGATCAACAACGAGCCCAGCGTGCCTTTCAAGCCACCGCTTTTTCTTTAGCTGCTTGTCCATCATGGAGAATTTAATGCTAATAAGCCACGTGCAGCCGCACACGAGTCTGGGATATCAGAGACAGCTCGGGGCATTGGGACTCATATCCTTTCCACGACCAACATCATGCCTCTGCTCGTGTCTAGACACAGGCACTAATGGAACCGTACGTCGAGTATGCAAACGCTAGAGCAGTACATTGATGAGGGAAGGGAAAGTCTGACCCAAATTACGAAGTTCGACTACTCTGGCCGCGATCCTGACGACGAGCCGCCATTGGTGTCGGTACCTCCCAGTGAACAAGGAGACGAGGAGTCAGACCGGCAGCGAGAGGACATCAGTGACGATGAAAGACAGCAATCGGTAACTCCGCCAGTGACCTCTTCAATACCCCAAGAGCGAAAGCGTGCATCCGAGAATAGACGAAGCATCGACCACAGACCACTGAGGCGTGGAGACAAAGCAGAACCAGAGGACGCGGCAGCGCAACACAGCATGGTCGCTCTTATCCGCCAGTCTACCCACGATGGAGATTTTGTGCGCAGACCAGTCTCGACACATTATAACAGGGAGAAATCGCCCGAGATCACTTGTCGAGAGCTGTCGCTGAATGACCCATGTCCACGATCTCCAATCAAGCGAGAGAATGTTTCGACTCCTACTCCGGTTGAGGCCGTGAGTGTGAAGAAGGCAAGATACGACACAGAGCCTCCTTCGTCCAAAGGCGTCAAAGCGCTCCTACTCAATAAAGTCGACACACTGAAAGGCAAAGTGCCTAAACAAAAGGTCGGATCGCCAGAAAAAGCGAGAATGCTTGCGATCAGAGACGCTACGCCTGCGGCTCTTCAGCACGACACAATCGCGCAGTCCCCCATACTGTCCCAATTCGCCATTGACAGTCGATACATGCCACCAGATGCCAGGATTCCAACTCTGAACAACGCATCAACGCCTCAATCCATCGGCTCCCCTGGGTCTGATCAAACGTTACCTTCGCTCACAATAGCCCTGGGCGTTGACTCAATGTCAGCTGCCTCAAGTCCGTCACCATACTCAGCATTATCACGAACAAGCTCAGCGCAATTCGGACCGCCCTTAACCGTGGTGCATAGCCTCCCAACGATTTTGTCGAATGTGATGTCGCCACCAAATTATGCCGCAGGCCCTAATTTGACATCATTCATCACAAATCGCGGTCGAACAGACTCGGTGTCCACAGACACTACGTCTGCTTCGACACCAACATTGTCATGGTCACCGGCGTACTCGCCTGGAACATCAGTGCCAACACCTCACAGCAATCCCTCACCTCCACAGAGTCAGCATGTCCAACAGTTGCCATCAATATCGCACCTGACAAGCTACGCCCCACCACTGCACACACAGTCGCCCAACAGCACACCGATAGCCACACCACGCAGTAAGGATGTCCCAGAGCTAGCGCCAGTACCCGCAGATCGGCATTCGGCCCACGACCAACAACGACCGTCTTCGCCTGCAGGAGCGACCAACGCCAATGCCCCTGCTCCGGCGGCTCAAATCCTCCACACCTGCCCCCATCCACACTGCACATCCGCTCCCTTCGCGACCCAGTATCTCCTCAACTCACACCTTAACGTTCACTCCGAATCCCGACCGCACTTCTGTTCAGTCAGAGGCTGCGCGCGCGGTCCCGGCGGCCAAGGCTTTAAGCGCAAGAACGAGATGATTCGACATGGTCTCGTCCATACTTCGCCTGGCTATACATGTCCGTTCTGTCCGACGAACGGGCCGATGCACAAGTATCCGAGGCCGGATAATTTGCAAAGGCATGTCAGGGTACATCATAAAGAGGTTGAAGCTGGAGATGGGAGGCTGAGGAGGGTGCTGGGACAGGCTAGAGGTTCTGGTGGTGCTGGAGGTAATGAAACTGGGGACGGTGAGCCCTTCGATGTTCGTGCTGGTGGTCGAGGGGAGACCTGGCTGCAGCAGGATCAATCGCCAAAGAAGGGACGGCCGCGGAGAGAGAGTTGATGAAATTGCGGTGTTCTTGTGGCTCCTCGACGAGATAAATCGCCCCATCAAGTTGCAGCAGATGCTGTCTTGACATGGCAAGTGACCCTTGTAGGAATTAGGGGACGTGGAAGAACTCGAAGCAAAAGGCTCGGGCACCGCGACCACTTATACATCTTCAGCAAAGTGAAAATGAAGCGCATAGGCGCGGAGCAGTCACTACAGTGAATCGGCTAGGAGATTCACTGCTCGCTGTATAACATCAGGACCTCAACTGAATGGCGGTGCTGAAATTGATGGATGGATGCAGCCTGAGGCTACCTTCACGACAACGTGAACAATATGGCGGAACGAGACGACACTCTCTGGCGCTTCTGGGTCCAGCCAGATCTGGATCAGTTAGTCGTCGACGAGCACTGTCGCATCCTGTCAGGAACTTGCGCTTCTTTCAAATTGTGAACCGGAATTTCCCAGGCAAATCTACAATACAAGAGCTTGCAACAACGCAGACCACAGGGAAGACACGGCTCATGAATCCATCGTCCACATTTCCCGACGCCCGCCCGATACTTTGCTATTGATGCTCAGAACCCCGGGTTCCTGGATGACCAAGGCCCGTGACAGACGTGTCGTTCCTGTATCGCGCCTTCAACGCCCCTGTTCAGCACTGGTTACAGGAGCTCGCCCTACCTAGAAGCAGCGGATGCTTCCTAGGCATGACCATTGTTTGGCAACGACTTTTGGTGCCTCTCGCCTGAGAAAAAGCAAGAAAGCATACACGGCGAAGGCGAAGCAGAGACTTCTACCTTTCGTGGCAGAGTGGACATGCGGCGGAAACCGAATTGATCATTCCACTGGGCCGGTAAGGCGGCCTTCACTATTCATTGCACGAACGAGGGTCAGCAGCCGGTGAGGCTGATCCCAACTCCGCCAGAAGTTGATAATGTCAAGCATTGGGAATGTATGGGCAGAGTCTGTCCGACGATGCCGTTGCTCTGGTCCGGGCCGAAGGCAGACAACGGAAGCATGGAGAAGAGGCCGGCTGGGCCACAGGATGGAACATGGCAAGTTGGATCGACCATGGTATATCACGGGAAGCATAACTGTGTAAATGAATGGCATGATTGATGAAATGATTTCCCTCTCGTTCTACCGCTGTTGATGATGGTATCGAAGCATCCGAGTCTCACCAGGATCGCAAGTTGCCTCATCGCCGCTCCCGTCTGTCCAGTCAATTGCCGCGAGCGATCAGTCCATAGCCTGCGGGTCGTAGTGAATGACACGCCAGGCAACAGCTCTGACCTTGACTCATGCAACGCAATCGTGAATACCCCTCCTCAAGTCAGTGAAGCCGCTGCCTCGGTTTGCACCGGCCCTGGCCTTGGAGGAAGACGTATAAGTATCTGCCTTGCTACCAGCGGATCCTTCTTTTATTACAACCATCGAATGCCACGATGATGACGACACTTGTCATGCTAAGGTAGCTTCAGCTGCTACCTAGTGGGACGAGATTCTTCGATCCAAAGCTCATGGCTGCCAGTGGATCTGACCAAAATTCTCAACATAAATCTGCGACTATGTCGCTGAACGTCCACTTGAAATCTGCGTCAATTCTCCAGAGCTCATCTGAGCAAGACCCCGGGTCATCGTCAGCATCCCTCCTGCCCCTAGCCACTCTACACCATAGGCTGCCCCATATTCGGCATACTATTCCTAAACCGATCCACCACGTATCCCTCCTCTCGTTCCTCCCCATAGCAGCATTCTTCTTGATCTCCTCCGCAGTCGCCGGCTTCAACGTGCCCCAGATCTTCCACTTCTCCTCTTCCCCATCCCAGATATGCTGCGTAAGGACCACATACTCCTCGAACTCTTTCGTCTTCTCGCCTTGGCCATCGGCGAGGTCATACGTCTGCACGCTGTTAATCCGCACAATCGTCTGCCGCAGCAGCGTATCCTTCGACATAGGGATCTGCCCCACCGCATCACTATCGATCTTATACGAGCGCACGAGCGTTGGTAGCAGAGTACACAGCGGCCACGGCGGCACGACATCTGTCATCAACCACGGATTGCTGATCTTCCACGTTACCGCACCGCGATTCATCCGCTCGCGCTTCTCGATCATGTTGATGGAGCGATCTCGCAACCCATCGGCGGCGTTCTCGCGCAGCCAGGCCTTGTCGCCCGTCGCGATGGCTTGGTGGAGTTCGCGGTAGAGGCGGACTGCGGCGCGAGTGCGGGCGGTGAGGTTCATGGGGAGTTTCTTGGGTTGTTTGAGGTCCGTGTTGCTGCGGTTGGCGAGGGTGCCGCGGGAGTAGCGGAGGGATACCCAGCATCTAGGGAGCAGATCTGTTAGCGTGTGATGAAGCAATGATGGAGGGGTGGGGCTTACCGTATGAAGGACTGTAAGGGTGATTTGAACATATTCCATTGAATGCGTAGCCATAGTTTGGGATCCCTCTCTTTCCATAAGACGGGAAGGTAGCTGCTCCATCGACCGTAGACCTCTGTGCCGGGGAAGACGCCCATGTCGCCGGGCATCCCTCCTTTCTTCTGTGCCATGTCGGCCATTTTGACGTGTTCATGCTTGCCCAGAAGGTTGCCCAGGTTCTTATGCCTTTGGGCCATTTTTTTGACGCCGCGCTTTTGGGTTGGGGAGGTAGGAGGCAGGAGGTGTCTGCATTGTGGGCACACCGGTCTCGAAGCTGTGGTGAAGGGAAAGGCAGCTCGCGACATGGCCGCCGGCTTGAGGAAGGAATTTGTGGCCATTCGGGGGTGTCGTGGATGCAAGCACGGAGCTGGAACCGAGATCGAAGAAGGGACGTCGCGTCGCCGTCGATGAAGTTTCAAAGGCGAGCTTCCGCTTGGATGTGCTGACGACTGACGAAAGACCGGGCGCGAGCACGAGAAGCGGAAGGTGCTGCGAAGATGTTGCTGTCAGGATAGGAAGCAAAAGTGCAGTTGCATTCGTAGCCGGTCGTTGTGAGGTGATTGAAGCTGGTAATTTTGATTTACAATGAAGAACGGGTAAATTTCACATTAGTATGACGATCCAAGTACGATACTGAAATCACAAGACCTCACGAGTCCCCACCGTCTGCTCACTCGAGAGATACCTTCCTCTATCACCTGCTCAGCTTCCGCACCTGGCTCACATTTCTAGGTGTGCACTCGCGAGATGCTACCGTCCATACTTCTGGCGACGAGACCAGTGAGGCAGTTCTTCCTGCTTGAAGCCGGACGAGTCTATTCCAAGCCTGGATCGCATCGGCCCACCATGTCAAGGTCTTAGCATCCGGTCCTCAATCTAAAGCAGAGATAAGTTGTATTGCAGCAGTCAGCTTCCTCAACTTGGTGACCTGTCCACGAAGAGTGACCTACGAACAGTGCAACGCCTGCTGACCCAAGAGGTGGGCAACATGCACTAGGATTATGGCCGCCTCTGACCTCACTGCCCCTATGGGAGACGCCAACCCAACAGCTCCGAGCAGCGACGACGTTCCCCAGTCCCAAGTAATTCGCAATATCGCAACCAACCACAACCGCCTCTACCTCTCACACCTCCTCTCAACCCTCTCCTCACGCATCTTTGAATTCGGCAGCACCCTCTACCTCGCCCATGCCTTCCCTGGTACCCTCCTCCCACTGTCAGTCTACGCTCTCTGCCGCGGTCTCGCCGCCGTGATCCTGTCGCCCTCAGTCGGGCGGTATATCGACACATCACCGTCGCGCTTGATTGTTGTGAGGCAGAGTATTGTGTATGCCCGCGTGGCTGTTGTGCTGAGCTGTGTTGGGTTCTGGTGCTTCAGTAGCGGATGGGACTTATGGCCGTGGCAAAGTTATGCACTCCTGGCAGCACTCAGCATGGCAGCATGCGTGGAGAAGCTCTGCAGCGTAATGAATCTAGTCAGCGTCGAGAAGGATTGGGTCGTTGTCATAGCCGGCGGTGACGAGGGCCTCTTGAGGGAGATGAATGCTGCGATGCGAAGGATTGATCTAGGCTGCAAGCTCCTGGGACCATTCCTGATCTCCGTTGTCGATGGCTACTCCACCACGGTGGCCGTCATAGCGAATCTGGCTACGGCTGTCGTGAGTCTCCCGATCGAGTGGTACGCCATCAAATGGGTATATGACTCCACACCCGCATTACAGCATCCAAAGGTCATCTCTGCCACTTTTACGCCATCAGGCACCGAGTGTCATGCGACAGCAACGTCGACGACCTCCTCATGGAAACACTCTCTCCACCAACAAACAACCCTCCTCCACACCTACTTCTCCCACCGCGCCTTCCGCCCCTCACTAGCAGGCGCACTCCTCTACTTCACGGTCCTCTCCTTCTCCGGCCAGATGGTCACTTTCCTCCTCGCAGTCGGCTTCAGCTCCCTTACCATAGCATGCTTACGCACTTTGTCCGTGGTGTTCGAAGTCTCGGCTACTTGGCTCGCGCCCGCGGCAATGCGGAGGGTGGGGGCGGTGAGGGCGGGGATATGGTTCTTGAGCTGGCAGGGGGCGTGTCTTGCTGTTGGCGTTGTTGGGTTCTTGCTGCTTGGGCGTGATGGTTTAGGAGGTGGAAGAACTAGTGGAAGCAGCATAGCAGCCGCACTATCGCTAGTAGCAGGCACGATCCTCAGCCGTGTTGGTCTCTGGGGCTTCGATCTCTCAACACAGCTGATCGTGCAGGAAGAAGTCGAGGCCCAGCACCGCGGTTCGTTCTCCGCGGTCGAGGCGTCTATGCAGAATGGCTTCGAGCTGTGCTCGTTCGCAGCGACGGTAGTATGGAACAAGCCCGAGCAGTTTCGGTGGCCGGTGCTGGCGAGCTGTGCGAATGTGTACGTTGCGGGCGTGCTATATGCTTGGTTCGTGAGGGACCGGAGGGGCCATTTGGTGCACTTCTGCGAGGGGATGGGGATGAAGAGGGGCCATGGGTTGTATGAGGACGAGGAGGAGGAGGTCGTGCTTGAGCTTTTGGGCCGGGAGACCCAAAGGTAGGCTGCATGGTAGCCTGTTATGCGCAAGGATGTAGCTATGCTTCCGTCGTCTATACTCTGTATCCGGTCACTCATATCAGCAGGGCAGCGGCCCAGAAGTGTATATGTCCAGTCGGGCGCTCAAACGCCGGTTGTACCATAATTTGATCAATGACACTCTCCATCGAGACAGAGGCCGCCCGAAGTCCAAGCCCGTCCAAGTGAGCTCCTCGTCTCAGCGTCTCTCCTCTACTGGCCGTCGTAAGGGTCATCACTGGTATTGCCGTTGGTATGGCCGATGACGCCAGTGTGGCCGTCGGTACCAATCTGACCGTTGGTGCCAGTGTGACCAGTGCCATTGGTGTGGCCGTTGGTGTGGCCATTCTAGTGCCCCTTGGCCAACGCAGCTCTGGAAAGCCCATCCGCCAGACCGTCGGACGGCACATCCTCGAAAACCAAGTCCCCCAGACCAACGAATCCGTCTTTGTGGAGCTTTAGCCAGGCAAGCCGATTAGCGAACTTCAGCATCTCTTCACACCGACTGACAGAGGTGATTGGCGAACTGTCCAAGAGCATGTACAGTATGCCAGCATTGAACGTGTCTCCCGCACCCACAGCGTCGACGATTCCGTTCTCTTCGATAGGCTTAGGTGTAACCGTGACCACTTGTCCTAGGCCTTTTGCAAGCATGGCGCTCGCCTCACCGCCCCAAGTGCAGAACAGTGTCTGAGCTTCCACAGTCGGCGCAACGGCTTCGAGACACTCCCGTGCAGACCTGTAGCCTTCGGCGACTGCCCAGCTGCGGCTGTAGAAGACGACGTCAACGATGTCGGCGAGCTCGGCAAGGCCTGGACGCTTGGGTTTCTCGACCTCGACGCTTGTGGTGATCATTTCCCGTGCGTAGCTGCTTCGCAAGTGTTGGATGTACTGGAGGGTTACATCGGGAATACGACCCTGTGGAAGGAGGTCAGTCCTCATAGCCTCAGTCTCAAGGTAGTGTCATTAACTGGTGACCCGCCAGGGAGGGCGCTGCGTGAATTTCATGAGCTCACCTCAAAGTGCACATGCCATGCATTTCCATAGTATGGGGGATTAGGCCCAGGAGGAATGACAGTGAAGATGTCATCCACACATCTGGCGAACTCGTCAACCGTCATCTCGTCAAGGTTGCGATGATTGACGATAGTCCTTGTACCAGTAGCCTGGCTTCTGATCACAATGCTGTGTGACTCTCCGTCTTCCTGCTCACGGGTAATGCTTCGCATCATGTCGACCCAGGGTGCCAACGACCTCGCTAGTTCCACAACCCAGCTTTGCCTGGGCACAACTGACAGCATGTGGAGTGTTTGGACACGGATCCTCGAAGCTGGATGGTGGAGAAGCTGTGTCAGGACTCTGAGAGTGTTCTAGATGCGGCATGTCAGTTACGTGCTCGGGTGGCCTCTATGGACTTGATCTGTCGTTGAGCAGGGTCAACATACCGTTCCATTGCCTCCGGCTCGACGTTCGACTGAAGATGCCCGTAACTTTCCGTCCTCTTCTGGATATTGCGGTACAGTGTAGATTGTGTCGTGATAACAGGCACCGACGACGATCAATCCGCGGACCAAGTTGTGCGATAGGCCCGGTGGCGGGCGCGTGTCGAATGATCGGGACATGGTATTGTATCCAAATAGACTTGATATTTCCCAGCTGAAGACTACCAACGTTTGTTGCATTCGGCCATAGGGAGAGCCGGGTGTCCATAGGAAACCAGAATCGATGAAGCTACGGCAGGCATAGGAGACTGCGCCATGACCTTCGGAAGGAGCGAACGCGTCGTAGTTGATGAGTGGTAGGTGCGAAGGTGAATAATCGTCGGGGAAGCGACGCTGGATGGAAGTATCTAGACAACGCCAAGATCTCAGAACATCGAAGCAGATCAAAGAGGCGGGCTCAAGATTGACATCAAGTCTTTTACTCTACTGTAAGAGCACGGAGTGGCAAGGAGGTTTTACTAGTACAGCGGCGACTAGCTCAAGGCAGGTCGCAACACGGCGTAGCCCAATGTTCAGCTTCGCGCCCTAGTTCTTTGATACTTATATACACGTATAGTTCGGAAGCAGAGCACTTCGCAGCAGCCCTGGCTCCTTGTCGGACAACAGCTCAACGAGCCTCTTGTCCAGACTAACAGAGCGCTCTGAAGGAATAAATAACTGTTGGCACTTTTCCTGAGCAGTCCCTCCAAGGAAAAAGTACTATGCACTTCCACGTCGTCTCCGCGCCGGGCCAGGCTATGTGCATACAAGGAGCCGAAAGCCTCGGAAGTTGCCTCAGCATCTCACGACGGAGGCGCAGCCGCAGGCGCCCTTTGCGGCGTCGGCGGCAGAAACAACGGCATATAAGTCTATCCCACACACGCAACATTAGCACAATCCACACAAAACCCCCATGCCCCACCTCCCGACCCCAAACCAACAAAACCATCACAAGAAAGGCACACTCACCACCCCAACAGCAAGCACACTCATCCCAAAAGTCAAATACGCCGGCTGCGTCGCATTCTTCCTCTGAGCCGGCGTCTCGCCCAACCAATTCAACAAACTCATCATCAGCGCCATCCACCCGATCATCTTGTTGCGCGTGAACATGGCCGCCATGGGCATCGTGGTGCTGAAGGTCGAGCCAAAGTCGGCTTTGTCGGAGTCTTTGGGCTCGACGTAGGGGATTACTGGGACGTCGTAAGAAGAGCTTCAGACGTCGAACGGGGAGTGGTGCTACGTACCGAGATCTGGGCGGCGCTGGTCTTTTTTCGTCGACATGGCTGCGGATGCTGCGGAGGAGGAGTTTTGAGATAGATGACTTAGATAGTGGTTGGGAGGTACATGTGGGTAGAAGGCGTACTCAAAGAACGACGTCGTGAATGAACGGCAAGAGGTGGCTAGGAAGCTAAATCCAAAGAGGAATGGCTCGGAAAAGCGGCTTTCGTTCATCCGCCTGGGTAGGGCTGCGAACTGCTGTCATGTTTAGGAACACCACCAACGCAACTTCCATTATCTCCATGGATAAGCCTGGTATCGCACAGTATGTCTCCATATCTCATCGCTATCCAATTCTATGATACAAGTCATGTTTCTACAATTACTGCTTGGCTATACCCAGCCAAGTCCACCAACAGAAGGTATCCTGCTAAACTATGCCCTGCCGCCAACGATCAATCACAGATCTCTGCTGGTTCGTCAACGGCGGGCCCATTGGATCTGGCATCATCCCAACCATCGGATTGACCGTCTGTGGCATCCCAGTATACATCATGTTTTGTGATACACCAAAGCCTGGCTGCATATATGGCGAATGGTTGTAGTAAGGCAATGCCGCCATGTGCGCCGGCACCGACGGAACGAAGGAGCCTCTTTGTTGTGTCATATTCGTTGTTGCGCCAAAGGTGTTTGTCCGGTTGAAACCCTGATATGGACTGGCAGGAATCTCACGTAGGCCAACAGGGTTACGTTGCAGAAGATCTGCCATGCTGTTGGAGGACTTGATCTGCGGACGCTTGGCTGCTTCCTCCTTCAGACGAGCCTTCCGCTCCCCGAGCGTCTCTTCGGCGTCAGGAGTCTTCGACGGCGGTATCTCGGACCCAATTGCGTCCAGGCCAAGGTGACTAGCAACGTCCGATGCGAAGTTGCCGGCTGAGACCTTCTCCTTCTCCTCCCGCATCCTGGCTCGTCGCTGCGCCAAGGTCTCACCCTCCTCTTCTTCAAGCTGACCTTCGGCCATGCCTGGCAGGTTGAGCCTCAGTTTCGAGTCGGTATCCTCCGCTTCATGCTCGGACTGAGGAGGGGTCATAGTCTGTCGCACCTGCACCGGCTCACCGCGAAGTCGTGCTCTTCTGTGACTCAGAGGCTCATTGTCCTCCAGCTCCCTTTTCTCCATCAGACCTATGGGACGCGCTGTGCTGAAGTGATTTGCTCGATCCTTCTCGGAGATCAGCATTCCGAGAGGCACGTCCTCGTCATCGAAGTTCTCCTTGTCCGCTGCCTCATGGTCTTCCCATGCTAACGTAACATGCTTCTGCTTACGCGATCGTTGTTGCAGCTGTAGCACCGCGTCCATCTCCAGCAGTGTTGAGTGCATGCCGTTCGGAAACGCATCAGCCGCGGTCCGGTTGCGCTGCTTTTGTTGCGCCTTACGTAGCTGCAATTCGGCCAGCAACGTCGTCGGCGCGCCTGAGAAGCCTGGTTCATGGTCTGATCCGGAGCTCTCACTCCGCGCGTCATCCTCGTCCGTGAGCATCGTCCTCTCAGCGTTGGGTGTCGCAAGCTCGTCCGCTCCAGGAGCAATGGAACGATCTGCGGCTTCTAGCTCGTCTCCGCTCAGTCCAGCTTCGTGGTCCATCAGCTTTGATTCCCTTGACGTGATGCGGCTGCCCTCCAAGTTGCCAAGATTACTGCTCGACTTTCTGATCTTGAGAATGTTGCTGAGAGAACTTCGCCTCTTCTTTTTCGTCTCGGCATCGACCTGAGGGGTAGGCTTCTTCGGCTTCTTTTCTCGACCGTAGACTTCGTTGCCCAACTTTCCAACAATAGGATGATCTGTAAAAGCGCTGACTGGCGCAAACGCAGCAGCGTCCAGTATGCTATCCAACGTGTGGATCGCGGAACCATTCTTCAGCTGCAAGTTAGGGCTGACGCCGGGCTGGTGGTCGAAGAAAGCGCTTGCTCTTAGCTGAGGCGGGAGAATCGAAGCACGTTTGTGATTTTCCTCTGTGGGGGGCGGCGCCTCTCCGTTCAGCCACATGGCTGACTTTCTTGCCTCCTCATTCATGCCAGCAACCATCTGTGTGCGTCGTTGCTGTTGCAATTTATGGTCTGACTTGGACAGCTTCGTAGGCAGGTTGAGCATGACGGGTACAGGTGCTGGATAATAGATCATCGATTCGCCTGGCTGAGCTTCACTGAACATGCGTGAGTCGCGGGCACGAGGCGGTCGTTGTATTGGCAGCTGCCTTCGATAGGCCAGATCTTGGTCAAAGGAAGTCCTGTTCTGCTGATAGTGCTCGCCGTCGAAGTCAGCGAAGGCCGCATTTGCTTGCTGGAAGGTATCTCCCGACGCCGCAGATGGTGGGCGGTCTTCTGCGATCTCCGCCAGTGGGGGCTCGAGGAACTGATCTGCATCATACCCGGCAGTGCGAGGTGGTGTGGGCGGGCTGGGTTCTAGGACCATGTCCAGCGGCCTGCTGTCACCTAACCTGCTACTCCTCGAGACGTGACGATGGACGGGGTGATTCGATCGAATGGATCCGGTAGGCGAGGTGATATACGCCGAGGGCGAATAGCCTCCAGTGCGTGCAGCTGAGTTGACGCCAATGATGGAATTGGACATAGACGTTGAAGATATATTGCGAGGCCGCTGGACACCACGCAGGCTGGAGCGACTGCTGGCAGCAGAAGAGCGACGAGCCAGCGATCTTTGCCGTTGAATCTCGTCTTCGAGGCTGGAAGTGGTGCTCAGACGTTCGGCACTTTCTTCTAAACGCTCCACATTCCTTACATATGCCCCTTGAATGGACTGCAGGTCGGGAATGGGGTGGTTGAGCGGGAGGTTCCGACTCACGGATGCAGTCCTGACAGGAGGCTGTTCCGACGTCGTGGTGTTATGGAGTGCATTGTCTTCTCTTCTCGGTGTCCGCAGGTCCTCGTAATCATCGTCCTCTACCATTTCGTAAGATGGAGCCGAGGATGTAATCGATTTGAGCAGAGTGCTGACGAGGGGGGAGTCGTTGCTCGTGGGATCAATAACGTTGACATCACCAACTAAGCTCTCGAAGTCAGCGGACAAAGGCCTTGTCGACAGTCCCGGCAGGGACGGTGACGCCTCGCCGGCTTGTGGAAGGGTGCTGTAGGCCATCGCGTGCCACCTTTTGGTGTAGCGAGTCCGGAGACGGTCTCTCTTCGCTTAACCGGCGGCCCACCTCACTTTTCGGACGTCCGCTGTCGCTCAAACGCAATGCTTGCGCTCATAATGCAATATACAACACGGTCGATGTCTGCGGAAAGAAAGAGAAGGAACACAAGGCCTGGATTTGGAGCAGAAGGTGCAGACTTCGAAGACGATATTTTGGGGCAGCCGGGGTGGGAGGTGGTCGAGGATGCGGTCGAGTACCGTGTCTGCTTCTGGGGCAACACTAAGCGACTCTTCGAACACACCAAGATAACTAAATTACTCCCTAACGAGCAAGCCTCTCAAAACTCTCAGCGGCGTGTTTAACTAAGAAAACTTGACGGCTGAGTGCACCTGTAGGATTCGCCGCCGTTAGCTGGCACCACCAATCTCAGCCGCAGCTGCCCATCACCTGCAGCAGTCCGGCCCGCACTTTCCACACTTTGCTGCTATAACGGGCGATAGCGACAGAACGCCGTTAGGCTGTTATCTCTGGGCGGCCGTCTCATCTTGTTCTGGCCAGGAACACCAATCGCTTTACTTCCACCATTCAATAACTAGCCCATTCGAGTATCAGCAGTCACGCGAGGCGAACCGTGCAATCAAGAGGCTCTCGAATTCGGTACTCGAAGATAATCATCTTCAAATGCGTTGGTTCTGTCTGGAAGTAAGAGCGACAAAACCCTCCCCACGCCGACCGACGTAACGCCTAAATGCATATTGAAATAACGTGTGAGACAGGCCGATTCCTTCGAACTTCACGTTGAAATCACCAAGTCCGGGAGTCATGCAGCTCGAGAATCAGAAGCACGCGACCCAAGCAAGTGCCAATCTTCCATTGCTATCTTTTCTGTCCTTCTGTTATCGCGCCAAGTTTATCCATGAATCATGATGCCTCGAGAGACTGCCTTGCACAAGTGGCTGCAGTTCGTGCCACAGGCGCGCGGTGGCAATCTCGGTACAAAGATTGCTTTGTGCTTTTGTACCACCATGGTTGTCGACTCTATCTAGCACTGCAGATCTACCATGCCGGTCGAGAGATAACAAAGATACACAGAGCCAGGACGCAGATAGGACCAGCCAAGAACACGACTGCAATCATACCTACTGTACCACATCGCTAACAACGCCGGACCTACGACACCTGAGACTTTTTGTGGCGCAGAAGAGATGCGTGGGCGTGCAAGACGTCCTGATCAGAGTCGTGCACCTGTCCTGATAGTCACTTGATTATCATGAGAGCTTGAGCTCTTCAGCTAACCGTTTCCAGCTCGCTATGCCTCGCTGTGCATGATTCTGAGGCACGTCAGGCGCTGGATCTGCCATCGACCTCGAGAACAACTCCATCGAGACCCAGCCTTGATAACCCAGACCAGCGATGAACGCCTTCGCAACATCGACCACAGGTAGGTAGCCACCTTTGTCCTGTTCGTACAGGAATAGCCTGGCATTTCTGCTCCAGCTCATGCGGGCAGGCTGATCTGCAGCATACCACGGATGGCCTTCAATCAATGGCTCTCTCATCCTCTCGGCGTCCACAACCTGGATGTAGAACACCTTGTTGACATCTATGGTCTTCACGAGCCGCGACAAGGAGTCCTGCAGGTCGTTATCTGCATTCGCGTTCTTCCCGCTAGGTGCGGCAGGGTCCGCCCATACTCTGCCTGCAATGTTGAAGGTGTCGAGGCAGCATCCAAAATTCGGTCGGTCTACTCGCCAGACGACTTCCCACAGAGCGTCCCAGGTGTCGATATGTGTACCCCAGGCGAGGTTCTCGTATGCGAACTTGACAGGCGGATCCTCCTTCAGTCCCAGATCTGCCACCTCGATCATGTCTGCAACAATGACATCCATATCACCCGTGGTGCCGGACTGCAAGAAATTCGTGGGGATCTGAATCACATCCGTTCCCAATACTTTCACCAGCTTGAACCACACCTTCAACTTGTCGATCAGCACTTGATGCTGCTTTCGGTCTAACAGCCCTTCATAGAAGAGGAATGGCTGTAGACCGATGACTTGCAACCCATGCTCGTCACTCAACTTTCGAAATTGATGTGCTGCAGCGACCAGAGCGTCTTCGTTTGTTGGTTCCGGCTTCTCTCCTTTGTTGTATGCCTTCGCTTGATACTCGAGGTCTTCGTAAAATACCTCGATACCCTTGAAACCTGCTTGGCCAGCTTGTTTGATCTTCTCCTCCAGACCATGCACCCATGCCCGTCCCAGGGACATAGAGGCTATAGCAGGTCTGTACATTGCTTCTGATGCCATGGCGGCAGTCGAAGACGTTGGACATTTGCACAGTCTACATGGCGATGTCTCATGTACGGGGTATATGCGGAGATCGAATGGAGTAAAATCTGGCCCGGCTAAGATCTAGTCCGGAGAACTATAATCACTATTCCCCAAAGCACAGTGATATACCCAGGTAGCCATGACGGTCTCCTAACCACATTTCCCAGGGAAACACGCACATAACAAAGACAGACAGTCTCAACAATGGGCAGCATGGCCGAAGACCAAAGAACATCAACCTACCTCGTCGGCATCGGGGTAACACACTCCATCGCTCCACCCATGCACGACTACGTCGCCCAACAACTACACTACAACTGGAAATTCCACGCGCAAGAATGCCCTACAGTCGAGGACGCTGTACGACTGTTCCGCGAGCCAACCTTCGCCGGCGGCGTAGTGACTATGCCCTACAAAGTCTCCATCATGCAACACCTCGATGGACTGGACCACCATGCCAAGCTGTTGAAGGCATGCAACAACGTCTATCGCGCCAAGGACGGGACGCTGAGAGGTACGAACACAGACTGGAGGGGGATCAAAGGGTGCTTAGCCTCAGCCACCGCGTCCGGGACCTGCGAAGAAGGTAAAGGGCGACCGGCGTTGCTGGTCGGGGCAGGAGGCGCATCACGAGCGGCAGTGTATGTCCTATATCACGAGCTCAAATGCCGGCCGATATACGTCGTCAATCGGGACGAAGACGAAGTCGCAGCGTTGCTGAAAGACGTCACAGCTTATGGGAGCGACGATATTGAGCTGGTCCATCTACAGACCGTTGATGCGGCCAAGGAGATATTCGCACAACGAGGGGCGCCGTTCTATGTCGTGGGCACCGTGCCGGATTTCGCGCCGCAGACGGAGACGGAGATTGAATGTGCGAAGATTATTGAGACGGCGTTCGCGAGTGCTAAGTCGGGAAGCAGCGCAGCAAAGGGAGTAGTACTGGATATGTGCTTCAAGCCAAGACGGACGCGGACGCTCAAGCTTGCTCAGCGGTATGGATGGGTGGGCGTGGAGGGAACGGGCGTTATTGGGCACCAGATAAATGAGCAGTATCGCTTGTGGTTGACGGATGGTGAAGGGGAGAGTCCGATCACGGGTGAGATACAGAGTGGCGCGTGGAAGGTGTTGAATGAGGCGGCTGAGGCGAGTACGGCGATCAATTGAATGTTAGGAGTGGTGGAATTGACAGCGGTCCAGAATACTCGTACGTACAAAAGCTTGCAGTCCCTGTCCATGGTCATCGACTTCCTCCCAACTTGGCCCCCTTCCCGAACAATGCAGTCCTAGATTCCCTCGCGGGCGCCCCGAGAACCAATCTTGATAACTTGCGAGTGACCATGGTGCTGGCAGGCCGAAGAACGATCGTCGAGCATCGTCCCCGGAAAGCCCTGGGTAAAGCGAATTGTCCACGGCTCAGTTTGCCGAGCATAATGAGTGGTACGTCCATCGGCCAAAGACTTACCCGGTTTTCACCACAGAATGATATACTTACTTATGCTTCCCAAAACAGTAACCCAGATACTTTATATCTTCTTCGACACAACCACACGGCAGACGTAGGCATCATCGTTGGCGCTCAGACCATACAACAGCAACATGGGCTCAATCGCCCCTGAGGACTTGTCCACGCAACCGCTTCGCTTCTTCATATTCGGCAACAACATCGCCCACAGCCTCTCACCCACAATCCACAATGCCGCCTTCGCCCACTACGGATTTCCACACCACTACTCGATCCACGAGACTACAAACATCGACGCCAGCAATCGCAAACTCCTGAACAGCCCAGACTTCGGCGGCGCATCAATCACCTTCCCTCACAAACTCTCAGTCCAGCCTTTGCTGCAATCGATATCGCCGTCGGCGACGTCAATGGGTGCGGTCAACACGATCATTGTTCGACATACTGACGACGGTGTTCGGCAGTTACACGGGGACAATACGGACTGGTTGGGGATCCGCAATTGCATCGCACGACATCATTCCTCGACGCCCAAGTCGGCCGTCGTCATTGGGGCGGGAGGGGCTGCGAGGGCAGCGGTGTTTGCGATCTCGCATCTGGGATTGAGACATGTCACGATTGTCAACAGGTCGCGCGCCACAGCGCAATCATTGGCCGATTCGTTTCCGGAGATGCAATTTACGATCTGCGAGGCTCTCCAGGAGGTCAAGCCGGCCGATCTGATAGTGGGATGCATACCTGCTGATGATGTTCGTGAAGAGGATATTCCTTCGCAGATGTTCATGGAGTCAGGAGGTCGCGTGGTGGAGATGAGCTATCGGCCACCTGTTTCGGCGCTCATGAGCGTGGCGAGGAAAAGGCCAGGGTGGACGGTCTTTGGCGGTGTAGATGTGCTGAAAGAACAAGCCTATGCACAGTTCGAGATCTGGACTGGCAGGCCTGCTCCTGTGAATATTATCCAGAAGGCTCTTGCGGAACGGCAGAAGCTGTGAGACGTCAATATCAACGGACTGACTGCAGGGCCATAAATCCTCAGCCGACGTGTCAATGAGATAGAGCTTCGCCTCGCAGCGATGCCAGCACAGCCATGGGGAAACCCTGCACATCCTGACTTGACAAACTCGCCTGAGTTAAGTGAGAAAGTCACCACGAGCCGAACTCCTAACATCGACTGCGACTCGCGGGTTTCAGTAAGGTCTCTGTATCTTCATTTTCCGAATTTTTGTCCGCAGATCACACAGACTACCACAATTCTGCAGCATGGTATTCAATGGCAAGCATTCCGACTGATGGCAGGTGCGAGTGATTTGGCCACGTCTGTAACAACAACCCCGGGGCGAAAGTCCGAGATCGAATCTGGGTGCTGTTATGATTTGTTTATTGTGCTTTTGCGGAGCGTCACTCCAGTCTGCTATTGTGCGAAGAAAAGGCAACAGGTGAAACAGATCAAGAGGAGCTGTATTCACTTCAAAGACCTTGCATTGTAACTCTCAACACAATATACCAGTCTCTTCATCATCAACCATATGCAGCCGCATCACACCACTCAGCGATTCAGCCGCTGAACCCTCTTCTCAAAATATCTGAACGGCACGTACAAAACCGCAGTAACAGCCCCCGCCATCTCAAACCCAATATCCCCCGTCCTCACCCCAATCGGCCCAACATACCACACTTGGCTCATACTCGGAATCGCAAGCGCCATACTCAAACTCCCCGCCGCAATCGCCGCCACCCCAGACGGCAGCATCTTCGGATCATTCCACTTCTCGATCGCATAGCTAGCCGCATCACCCTTCCGAAACCAGAAATGCTCGATCAGGACAACCGCAACCCATGAGGCAGACCAGTACCCGATCACGCCGACAAAGTTCTCGAGGTTGGCGAAGAAAGATTCGGCGGCTTTGACTGCGATGGGGATCATGATCATCGTCGTGATGGCCGCGTATGCTACGCGTGGTATGCGGATGAAGACTGGCAGGAGAGCCTGGAAATTTAGTGTGACGGCGTAGATGGTGCCCGCTAGGTTAGCGATGATGGTCAATGATAGCAGGACCAGGATGAATTGCCCGAAGCCGCCCAGCGGTGTTAGCATGGCACCGAGGACTTCACCTGCTGATCCGGATTCGTAGGCGGCGGACCAGGAGGGGATGTTGGGGACAGCGCCGCCGATTGCGGCGCCTAGGACGAGGAAGAGGATGCTTGGGATTGTTAAGCCGGCGTAGGCGTAAAGAAAGATTCGTTTCCTGCACAACGCTGTGTCAGTACTGTCCAGCGCTGTGTCGTTGCGGCAAATTGGAGACGTGGACTTACGCAGGAGCATCAGGACTCATATAAACCGAATAATCAGAAGCGATGGCCGCCCACGGTAGGAAGTATCCAGCCATCAATCCCCCAAAGCTCACCACAGCGGACGCCTCAGGAGCCGGAAACACAGATTGCTTCCGCAAATCCTTCCCACCACTGCCGATCAGAATTACAATGCAGACCAGCGCAACCATCCAAGCATAACGTTCGTAGTAGTGCAGAGTCCTGTAGCCCATAGCCGAGATGAAGAAGGCGATCACGCCGACGATGGCGATGCCCACCGTCCAGCTGATCTTCTGCGGTGCTACAGCAGCCAGAACCTCGCCGCCAATAACGTCCCCAACGATGCAGTACCCGACCAGAGTAGCAAGGTTGAGCAGAATCGGAACAGAAACAGGATAGTAGCCAAAACTATACCGCGCAAGCGACATCTGCCGCATGCCCGTCTTCGGCCCCAGCGTGACGAGATACGCGCATGGCGCCGCGGTAAGCAAGCTGAAGAATAGGATGACAAGAGCTGAGTTTGTTAGGGACAGGCCGTATGCCAGTGGTCCGAGCATGCCGAAGATGATGGGTAGCACGCTGAGGGTCATGGAGATCCAGAAGGAGAGGACGTTGATGTAGCGTCTGTCGGTTCGATCTTCGGGTTGGACTGGTTCGATGCCGCGATATTCGACGATGGTGGAGTGGTACATCCTTGTCTTGAGCTTCTCGAACGTCGATGGCGCTGGCTTGGTGTAGTCATGGCCGTTGCCAGTTTGATCAGCTATCGCATTCTGCGCGACGGCGTTCTTCTCCACGTCACTACTGGGTCGAGAAGTCATAGTAGCCATTGTCCTGCAAGGGAGTGCTGGACTGAGACGTCCGGTATGAAAGTCAAGGTCTGCAGGTTAGGGCTCTCGATGTACCCTTTTATTGGCAGGTTCGGGTATGTGACGAGTAGCTACCTAGGAGTGAGAATTGTTGCGTGGTCCCTTCCTTCCACCGCCGACAGATGTCCAGTGGTCTCCATTAGCACGGAGGGAAAGAGAGGGACTATATCGCCACATCCATGATGGTCATAGAACTTTATGATTCAAAAATTCGAAACGAGGCAAACGTTGGACCCTTGCTCCAGACCCGGGCCGTTGCCCCACGGGTCCAACACCGAGTGCCGTGATCGGCGAACCTTGCGACTAGACTTCAGGAACTGGTATTACCCAATGGAGTAGGTGAGATCAGTTTGATCGGACAACTCAAGAGGACACGGGGACGCGGCAAGAACAGATGAACCTGAACAATAGATGTGGGCATTATACATATACGATGAGTGACGTTATACACGGTAATGACTGTGATCATAAGATCGACCACGCTGCCGGCTATATTCTCTCACAACGGCCAGCGAGGTGGCGGAGACATAGTGCTGAGATATTCCTGATTATCGTCACAAGAATGCTAGAACACCATCCACTCCCCATATTTGTTGATCGTACAGTGTCCAAATCTTCAAGATCGATTTGACTGTCTCATCACATTGTTTTCAACCCAAAAACAAAGGACTGCATTCAATAATCTCCGGATCATTGTTTGCAAAATCCCAACCCACAATCCTCGTATCCTGACTGCAGCACACCACCCGTCTTGCGTCAAACTGCAGCTTGAAGACCCGTCTGTTAGCAGTGGGTGCCGGCGGTGGCGGCGGAGCTTGAGCCGCAACTGCTGGTACCATGGCAGGCGCGAGCGGTGGTGCAGCAGTGGTGGCTGCACCGGTGCTGCTGCCACTGGAGCAGGCGCCGTGGGTGCTGCGATCGACATCGGTAACGGGCCAGACATTGGGGGCATGGATGTCGGGAAAGTCGTGTTCGATTGTTGAAATCCGCCCGTAGATCGGCCTCCCAGAGGTGGAAAGCTGGTAATAGAGGGATGGATCGAGAAGCTCGAGTTGACTTGCATCTGACCTCCAGCGAAAGCAGACCAACTGGTCGTGGTGGCGTTATGAGCACTCTGCGACGGTCCAGCAGCTGCGTTTGAGCCACCTAACTGATGTCCTCCGTTGAGTCCACGAGCCGCTCCAACGATATTTGAGAGTCCAGCTCCCAGCGTTGACAGAGACGCGTTCACAGCCTGTGACATAATATTGGTCGGATTGATGTGTACGTTCGCCCGCGGCGGAATTACCGGTGGTTGTGCGATGGCTGGACCCGCGACTGGAAGTACGGGCACTCCAGCAGCTGCCACAACAGGAACAGCAGCGGGAACGTTTCGGGCGTGGTTCCTTCTGGTTGTTCGGGGTCTGCCATGGCGCAGGGTCTGGCCTACGACCCACTCGCCGTTCCGTGGGTTCTTACGCCACACGATGATTGTCTCGTCGTATGATCCAGAGACAATCTTGCGCCACTTGCTGCCGCCTCCACCAGGTGGAAGCTGAGCACCGAAAGTCGGTCTCGACGTTCCCTCTTGACCATTACGTACACGCCGTGCGTGGTGACGGTCATGCTCGACTGACTCTTGGTTGGCGAGGGCTTGCCTCAGCAACTCCTCCGCCTTGCGCGCCTCGTCGAAATCTTCAGCCTCCTGACCAGGAACATCTGCAAAGTCTGCTTGAACAGCGCGCACGAGGTTAGAGTGGCCCTGAAGCACAGCGACCTCAGCCCCACTTTGAGGATCGTAAATGCGCACAGTGTTGTCGCTGCTGCCACTGACAACGCGCCTGCCATCGAATTGGACACAAGCGATGCCTTTCATGTGCGTAGTTAGCGACTTCTCCCGCTGTCCCTTACTTATACTCCAAATGATGATGTGTCTGTCACCACTGGCTGACACAATCTGGTCGTCTCGTATTTGAACAGCATTGACCGCGGCATTGTGCCCCCTGAAAGTGAGCAGATGGGACCAGGCCTTGAGCGGTTTCAGACCATGCTCGATTCTATCGTCCAGCTGCTGAGGCAATGTGTTGGCAATGTCGATGACATATGCAGCCACCTCGATATCAGCAGTGTTGGCTTTGATCCTAGGAATATCCGGACTATTTGCAGAGAGATCATGCCGATTCCACACCTTGATTTTGTGGTCTTTGGAGCAGGTGACCAGATAACGGTGATCGAACCGCAGATTAAGCACGGATTCGTCGTGAGCAGACCTAATTTCTTTGATCAGCTCGCCGGTGGAGAATTTCCAGATGATTATGCTCGCGTCGCTACTTCCAGATACAATTATGTCTTCCTCCGGAGCCGGATCGAATTGCAGACAAAGTACCGATTGTGAATGTCCAGTCAAGGGTCGGCCTCTCAGCCGTCGTGTCTCCATGTCCCAAATTCTGAGCGTCTTGTCTCGACTTCCACTGACGAGCCATCTGCCAGAGAATTGTATGCAGTAAACACACTCTGTGTGCGCTTCTTCTGGATGTGCTGGGTCCGGGAGCTGGAATGTAGTATAGCGCCCGTGTAGCCAATTCTCTTCCAGCCTGTGCTTTTGTTTATACAAGTATGCCCAATTCAACTTTTTGTCCTGTCCATCTCGTGTCACTAATTGTGTATCGAACAGAGAGCTGGGTTCCCTCTGCCCTACACCAATGTCGGCGATGGTGGAGCCGCTCGGACCTAGTCCAAAGTCCATTCCATCGTCTGTGTCTCGACTATTTGGTCTATTGGTCCTGGCTGGCGAGGGTGTCTGGGCGCTTGGGGCGTCAAGCATCTCTTGATCGTCGGTGTCCTGCTGCGGAGGACTTGCAATCTCTGGAGTGGTATGCTGCTCGCCCCAGTTCGGTAGCTCGACCGCTGCCTGACGCTGCTGAGTGGCATATATATCAGGAGATGCCCGCTTCTTCGGCCTAGGTAGGCTTGATTCGTCCGCGCTGATCATGCGAGCCTTGCCTTTCCTGGGTGAAAGATGCTCCCTCGAACTGAGCTGGCCCCAATGGATCTTCTCCTCGATCGACTTGAGTGCTGCTTGGTCTATTTGCCAGCCCTCGTATATGAATAGATCCAACCACAGTGGCGTGTCCAGTGCTCGATCTCTCCAGCTCTTTGAGGCCAACGATATGGTCAATAACGTCGGCGCATCCAAGTATCGAAGCACGTGCATGATGAGTTCGGCCGGCAGCTTGCTCAGGGGGTCCATATGTAGCATCGGATCCATCGCTTTAGCAATATTCGACAGATACGACGTAGGCAGCGTTCGTAATAACTCGACGGCAATCGCCGCGCGGTCTGCGTGAGACCGGGTCATGAGCCATGACTGGCATAGCTGTGCGACCTCTGAATTATTATGCTCGTCCAAAGTGGCTGCGTCCTCTGCAAAGCCCTCGTCGATGCGGAAGGAGGTGGTCGAGGGGTTTGCCGTCATGGCTGTCGCTTCGTAGTCCTCCTCCATCTTGCGGTACTGACGGAACCCAGGCTCGCGGCTATGGTATAGGGGTACAGGCGCTGTTGCCTCATCCAAAGTGTTCGGGTCCGCTCCCACCCAGGAGCCACTGAACGATATTGGCCGAGTCCGCTTTGTGGTGAATCGTCGAAGTCGCTGTTGTCGAGCAGCCGGCGTCAGAGAATCAGCAGCGTTGGCAAATACGATGCGGGCAATGCACGGTATCAGCCATGCACTCGAGAAGCGGAAAGCGAGTGTCAGGAATCGCAGTGCCAGTCTCAATGCAAAGCTGAGGGCAGCTGTTGTGACCACATGCCAACCAGGTCGAGGTCGGCGAGCGCCTGCCTTGTTGACCACCTGGCAACCCGAACCCTGGCCTTGGCAGTGACGTACCGGTCGTCCATCGCCCCTTTTCAACTTCAAGTGCTTTCAAGTCTTCTTCGCCCTGGTATTGTGCAAAAATGGCAAGCGATCCTGATGGCATCGCGCTCGCCGAAGTAGTAGAAGAATAGTTGTCATTCATTCAAATGCAGCCCCAAGAAGCTGCTCACGGCCACCGTCTACGAACCACTGTGCTGTGAACCCAAATGCTATCAACCTTTGGTTCCTGGGAAATACCCCCTTCAACGCTCCTTCTTTCTCTCGACACCCTCTTCGTCTGGTTCAGAGACAGCATCCCAGCTACTCTCACTCATTCCCGCGTTACTAGCACGCTTCTTGCCGCGCTCCCTCATCGCACCTCGAATGCGCTGGCTCAAGTCCTGGGTGTCAATCGAGCTGAAAGGCTTCAATCCGTCACCCCGTCCCAGACCAGCACCAGTTGAGCTGCTACGGCTGCGACTCTTTGGCGTATGAGGCCGCGATGAGAAGAAGCCAAAGCTGCCAATGTTCATGAATGTTTCGTTGCTCGGTAGGAAGTTGAGAGAGCGTCCATACAAAGTGTTGTCCTCCAGCTCTGCAGCAGTTGGCGTAGTGGGCTCCGTAGCGCCTTCAACCTTGGTCTCTGGGATTTCGCGATATTGTGACTGATATGCGCCTTCTCTGAACGGATCTGCGACGATGCGATTGGCGTCGAAGTCTGGGTACACTTCTGGACCGAAGGCATTGATAACATCCGTAACTTTGGCTGACAGTTCTTTGCGATGCTCTGTCAACCGCGCCAAAGAGCTCGACGAGCGAGGATCCAACGCAACGATCAATGGCTTGAGCGATTTTAGCACATCCATGCCGATCTCACCGATCCTCAGCGCGGCAAATGTGAGTGAAATACAAAGTATCGTGAAGGCGATAGCAAACAACCATATCGGCACCCAATCAGGCACATATGTCCGAGCCAGCATCCAGTATGGCACCTTGTCGCTGTAGTAGCCGCCTCTCCGGTTGTAGACCAGCCAGATCGAGACGATGATCGTGTAGTACGCATACAGTGCCGGAGCGACTGCAAGCGCCACCATTAATTTCCAGGTGGTGATGACATCTCGCCCCTTGATCTTGACTGTTGAAGCCGCCAGTGCTTCTTTTGACTTCTTCATCGAGATGACCTTGGTGACCACAAACAACGGCCAGAACATGGCAAGTCCAGGGAGAGTGCCAACTGCCAGTACTGCCAATTCTCCCAATCGGTAGATCAATGTCGAGAGTACACGCCACCACGGCCGCTTCGTGGTGTTGCCCCATTCGACCTGATGATCCCGCACTCCCAACGCTCGCAACTCCCGGTTGTATTGGAGCACTTCACGTTTCATCTCGATCACCCGAGGCTCGTCCTTGTAGATCGTGTAGCCCTTCACCAGCCGTCGGTTGAGCTCCACCACCAGTGAGAGCGGCAGCTTCTTCCCATGCGGGTTATACAACCGTCGGGCAGCCTGAGCCAGCATGAGCGTTTCGTAGTCTGGACTCGACTGCGTGACTGCCGTCAGACCATCCTGAACAGTGCTCATCAGCGATCCGACAGCATTCCTCCTGTCTCCTGCCTTGTATGCCTCGACCTGGTCAGGGTGAACCTCAATAACATGACCGAACTCGATGACTGCTCGTGACCGGAACTTGTGCGCGTGGAAGTAGTTCATGCCGATAGGGATCACCTTAAGACCACAATTCGGGTTCCGTGCCAACGCCTCGAGCGCCATGATCGCCACGCCAGCCTTCAACGGCAGTAGATCGCTCCGGTCGTGGCTCCCTCCTTCCGGGAAGATACCAATCACTCCGCCTGCATCGAGCTCATCAGACACCATAGTATATACTTTTCCCTGATCCACAAACGGCGCAACCTGAAACGAACTCCCACCCTCCGCCTTCAACGCCTTCAGCGCAACCTCACTCGTAAAAGGCTTCTTCAACCTAATCCTCGTCTTCGACTCAATCTTCGCAATCTCCGCACTCGGCGTCTGATTCCCACTCTTGGGCAACACAATCAACCCACCAACCTCAAACTGCCCGTTCTCGAAGTCAACACCCTGGCCCTCTATCAGCGTAGCGTCGCCCTCCGCATCTGGAAGGGATATCCTCCCCTCCGCCTTCTTCACCTTATCCAACGCCCTCCCAACCGGAATACTCCCCACCGCCCTACTCATCGCCCCGACAAACTTCCTCTTCGTACTCTTCTCCGCAATCAACCAACTGATCCTCCTATTCGCCTCCATCTTGAATATCCGCATCAATATCATGCTGTCCACGAACTGGTTCGCATGCGGCGCGGCAACAAAGATGACGGGGCCCGAGCGCGGGATCTTCCAGGCGCCGCGGGGGTGGACTTCGCGGAAGTAGAGGTCGATCAGGAGGCCGAGGGACCAGACTACTATGTCGTAGATCCATGGGATGAGGCGCTCGTTGCCGCGGCGGCGGCGGGTCGTGCGGTTCATGGGGGGGCCGCGGGCGACGCTGCCTTCAGGCATCTTGAGTAGCTCGAGGGACAAGCAGGTATGTCAGGGTCGAGAGCAGGGTCTGGCGAAAGGCCTGCGCCGCCAGCCCGCTCGAAATGTCAGGCGTGGCTTTGTGTCTGTGTCGTGTTGGCTGAAGTTGCGCCGGATATATGAGTGTCACTTTCGAAAGGCGGGGCTGTTGACGGTCTGGGGTCGTCGAGGATGCAGTCGTAGTGGCTTGAGATCGATTTGGTTTATCGTATATGAGCAAACGCGGAACAATTAGTAAAGCGCAAGACTGTTTGTTGGGCAGGCTGAAGTTCGAGTCGCAGGTTGTTGAGGAAAACGTGTGGAGGTGGAGCGTAGCGTCATTGTCACAGCGCGGGGCACGGGCAAACGAGTTTCGCCAATCCCGGTCACCAACATTTATATTGGTGAACAGTCTAAAGCAACGTCCTACTTCTGTAGCGGCACCTGAGTACAGCCTCTCTTTCCTGTGCGTTGGTTCGACGACCGTGCGCATACGACCTACGATTCACTCTTTGCAGACTTCCGTACACAATGCGAAGCGGAACATCACGAGAACTCACGATGGATCATCATTCTTGACTCCGCTGACTATGGCGTTGCCTGAAGCTGCTCAAACGCCAGGATGGTCGAATGGCCCTCGGTAAATACGAACTCATGCTCGTCGATTGGTCTTGGTAGCATGCCAATTTCGCGCTCGCAGAGAATTGGGACATGAACGCAAGACCATGAACGCATTGAACCCTGCCTCTGCTCCCTGCCACATTCGGACGGCGCGAGCAGCACTCACTCACTCCATGTCGTCCCCGACCAGACTTGGACGACTCAAGTAGCCATCCTTGTACGCCTCCAGGTACGAGTCACCCAGCTCGTCCAGGTTCTCCGTGCCGAGCTCCGACGACAAGGCATCGTCTGGTAGAGCAAAATCCTGCTCGTCGTGCAAGTTTCGCTCCTTCCGGTTCAGAGCACGTATTCTACCACAGTCGAAGACGATGTCTTTCTTGTCGACATACTGCCATTGAGTGCCCTGTATCGCGTTGTGCGGATGTCTGAAGTTTCTCCAGCAAGCCCAAGTCTGATGTACATATCTTGGTTGGTGCAGAATGCTTGTTCGTCGATGTACTTCAGGCCATTGTCCGCCAGCCACACGGCCTTTTTGATCCTTGGGTGCATCTTCGTAATGATGGAGGCCAGGAGGAGAATTCTGGATCTGCTTCCACGAGATATTGTCTGATCGCGAGGGTAGAATTTGTTCTTACGACGCCAACAAGGCCAGGTGCGGCCGACGGTGATGTGTTGGAGCTGATCGGGTAGGTTTTCTGCGAGTCTGAATGCCATCGTTGTCCACGCTCGTTCACGCGCCACCCGACCTTCAATACCAGGCATGTTACAGGTTCTAGTGGCGATTCGTAAGGTCAGGCTCTTGATGAAGCCTATGTTGAAGTTGTTGAAGGACCCGGTCCGCGTCAACCACCCAGCACCTATGCTTGAGAGGGAATCAGAGGTCTCCGCGTATGAGAACTTGTTCTCCGAGTACAACACTGCGGTTGCTTCCCGGTAGATGAATCTGCAGGTACGTAAAATCTGCACTCCGTCTCCGGGGTGTTCGGCAGCATCATTGTTGCACACAAGCAGACACTTTGCGCGCGTGGACTTTTCGAGACGCATACCACGGTCGGCGACTAGCAGGTAGCGATATATCTTCATTCGGATCTCAGCAGGTGCCTTGAGGAAGCGCGATTCCGAAACGGACGCATTGCTCAGGATTGTCAGTGACTATGGCAGTTCGTCAGCTAAGAAAGTGCCATGACTTAGCGGATGCAGTACCTCGATTGGCGCAGCTCATGACGAAAGAAGCTCCCATCTTCACGGCGGGAGTGGTAGATATGTGCAGCCATGCTGGAGATGTATGAGAGTTCGATCTGAAGACAAGTTCTTGCCGTGATGCTTGAGAAGTGTGAGAAGTGGCAGAAGCAAGAAAGGACTCGAATTGTGGAACACAAAAAATTAATGTATGAGTAGCGAAGTCGCTGTTGGAAGACAAGAAGCAATAGTCGTTGCCCAGTTTCAACAGCCGACCTCGTCAAATGAAGTGACCTGTGCAGGGAGCTACGGAACACAGGTGAAGCATAATCATCATTTCTATGTTGCGGACTTGCAGGCAGTTTCGGCCAGAGAGTGTCACGGTGGCACTGGTAGTGCTGACTATCTGGCTGTCTCGACTGCCCAGACTTACTACTACTAAGAGGGAGCGTGTCAGTGGCCCTCATGAAGTCGGAGCAAACATGGTCTCCAAGTCGGCTCATGCCCATCGATCACCATTACCCCCTTGTTGCATCGTGGAAGGCCGGTCAGCAACCCAAGGCTGCCCGGAAGGAGAACCGAGCTGTCCTCGCCCTTCCCCTTCGACCTCCCCGAGTGAAAAGGAATCTGATGTACTGCATCGTCTGGTGGGACCAACGAGCCCCCACCTTCTTAGATCGCCGCTGAACTTGTCAGACCGCTGCTGGACCCGATATCAGCCGTCCGTCTATGGCTCTGACGACTAAGCATCATCCGGAAGGGCGAAATGCAGTTCGTCATGCCGCTCCAGTTCTTCACAAGTGAGACGCCGTATCTTGACGCAGTCCAGCACAAGATCCTTCTTGGTCACAAGTTCGCCGCCAGCTGCCGTGTAAGTTGCCGTGCTGGGGCTCGAGATTTTGCCGGCTGGACCGAACTTGAGGTAGAGCTCATGCTTTGTTCGCCTTCCTTCAGATTCGCCAGGAGCTGTTGGCACTCTCCGGTCTTCGCAACGTCTCAGACCGTTACCTGCTTGCCAGATCGCCTTTCTGAGAGTCGGATGAGCCTTCGTTACTTGCGCAGCTATCATGAGCAGCAGGGCTCTGTAGCGCCGCCAGGGTCGAGGATTGTCCTGTTCACAGCGCTCATGCCACGTGAATGTTTGACAAGTCATCGCTGCACCGAGTCCCAGGCTTTCGAGACCTTGCGGAAGATTATTGACAAATTGCGTCGCACTATCTCAATAGCACTCTAGCAATGTGAATGGGCTGTTGCCAAGCTCCTCGACAGGTACGCGTATGGAAAAGTCCTTGATCGAACTTGTGTTATCAACGCCAATCTGCTTCAGCCACGAGCTATGCCGAGGATGAAAACATCCAAATGTATCGATGTATGTGATCTTGTTCTCGGCATACAATACAACGATGGCCTCTCGGTGTATTTCTTTGCAAGTGAGCAGAAGTCCGATACCATCGCCCGGGACTTCGGCTGCCAGAGGCTCGGAGGTGCCAGTCCAGCTTCCTACGTTGTTTTCGAGAAGCTCAGGATCCGTATGACTTTGGAAACGAATGCAAGAGGAACGGCGCACGTTGTGTATGCTGACATATATTTCGCCTCCAGCCTTCAGCAGGTATTGGTAGATCTTATTCCGAATCTCGGCAGGAAGCTTCAGGAAGGGAAATGTCGACTCAGACGTCCAGTGCACATTTGCTGACGCCTTTGGTAGTCAGTCAGCGCAGGGTCCAGGACTTCATCTCGATGACGACTTACGAGCACGCCTTGATACTCATCTGCGCCCTCGACCGCGCCGTCGCTGTACCCTTTGGGACCATAAGACATATCTGCATCCATGATGGAGGCTGGGAGACCTTTGTGTCCAGCGCAAGTTCTATTTCCCGTCCTTGAAAAGCGTGGGAAGTGGTTGAAGGTAGAAAAGCTAAAAATCGTAGCGTAGAAGGAGAAGTTTTCAGATCGTCGAGGAAAGTGTTCGAAAGTGGCAGGTGCGAACGACGTGTGGTTGCCTGGGGCATCACATTCAATTTGGCCAAGTGAAGTGACCGGCAGGGGAACCAAGGTACACTCAGACATGTGTGAACGACCTCACCTTGGCAACTTGGTAGCGCCGCCGTGCTCGTCCAAGCTCAGGATCGACCTATCTGGTCAACAGCAACAGAACCTAGCACAAGACCAAGACGAACATAAAGGCAGTGCCTCGCTTTCGCCTCGCTGGACTGTTGGGTTTGGGCGGGCTTTGACTTTGAGCATGGAATGATGTGTGCTTCGAGGTTTAAATCGTCCCAGATGCGAGAATGGAATATCTGGAGCTTCGATGTTGGGGTCATCCAAGCTGCGAGCCGGAACAGCCAGACTGCTGCATATCTAATCTTGCCATTATTGCCCGATCAACTCGTCGCGCTCTTCTCATCAGCCTCCTGGCGCCACTTCCCAGCAAACTTCCACTGGACAAAGACACCAGCAAGGCTTAGTATCTGCACCACAGCGCAAAGCGTGAATGCCCAGCCGACCCCTATGGCGTTGATCAATGGTATGATGATGCTCGTACCGCCAGCAGCCAGCAAGCACCTCGCCAAGTTCAGACTCGCGCTCGCTGCAGCGCTCTGGTCCGAGAAGACGTCGACCAGGTACGTCGTAATGGCAGACTGCATGCCTACCGCTGTCCATCCCGTGACGAAGGTGGAGATGATCGGTATGGCGAGAGGGACTTTGTCTGAGTAATGCACCGTCCAGCCGAACAGTAACAGAGACAAGACCTGAACAATGGTGAAGGCTGGCATGAGCCGGAGACGAGCACGCTCGAGTGGAAACTTTGGATCGGTAGGGTCGACAGGAGCCGTGCCATCAGATCCAGACTCTTCCGCCAGCTTTCTCTGGATCTTCTGGAAGTCGATGTCAAGAATCTTCCCGGTGGTGAGCGTACCGAGCATCGACCCCACCCCGTTCGCGATGAATGTCAAGCCGATCTGGGTCTCAGAAAGTCTATAGCGTTCCTCGAACAAAGTGGCTATAGCCGATATGCCCATATACCAGACCGTATACTGTATCGAGAGGAAGAGAATGATTGGTGCAGCTTGCTTGCTTGTGAGGATTCGGAGTGGCCCAAGGACGTTGACGTGCTTCTTGGATGGACGAGCCGCAGGCGGAGAAGAAGCCCACTGGACCTTCGTTGTCTTCTGATAGAGAACGAGTGGCCACCTGCCGATCAATCCTGTGGGGAGCCGGCTACCGTTTCCGACCCTGTAGCGGAGAGTCTCTGGCAGTACCAGAACAAGAATTGCTAGGAATATCCCACAGTAAATAACGATGAACCAGAAGATTGACCTCCAGCCGAGAGCGCCAGCAAGGGCACCTCCGATCACTGGACCGATTGCGACTGGCGTCAGAAAGCCTGCCTGGAATATGCCCATGTAGCCGCCTCTCTCAGCGCGTGTCGTAATGTCGCCCAGGACTCCTGACCCAATTGTTATCGTTGACGCACTGCCCGCGCTTTGTAGCATTCGTAGCACCAGTAGGGTGGCATAGTTCTGGCATAGTCCGAGACCTATACAGGCGGCAATGAAGACTATGAAGCAGCAGATGTATGCAATTCGTCGTCCTTTGACATCCGAGAGTGGTGACCACAGACTGGGCCCCAGACCTTGAAAGACGAGATAAGCTGTTATCGTGAGGTTGATCAGCTCATTCGACACGTGCAGGTCCCTTGCGACGGCTGTGATCGCAGGGCTATCGCACCGTTAGACTGAACATGTATCGGAAAGACCTCGAATCAGACCCCGGAGATCGATGTCTCGCCCCATGAGATTGGTGAGTATACGTACAAGTATGCATTGCTGGCGAAGCCGGAGAAAGTGGCTGCGACTGCGACAAGGAACACAATTATTGCCTTCTGCCGCCTGTCGAATATGCTGTATGGCTCAGACTTCAGGGCTAGAGGTGGTGCTATATCAGAGTCGGTATGCGTGCTTTCGTTGTTGTGATGTGCGGTGTTGCTCATGTTATGAATTGCCTGACCAGTGAGTGAGACTCTGGGCGTTGAAGGCGGCTATATATTTGGCAGTCGAGCGATCGGAGGGCTCGAGGACAGTGATGATTGGTCAGTCAACTCCCCGACCAACTCATCGCAATCGGCACGGCACAGTAAGTAAGCCGGTCGGTGTTCAGAATGCGAGATCCGAATTCCTATCAGGACGGACGGAGATGGGCGACAATTCGCTTTCACCCGTACTAAGCGATGAAACGATCAGATGCCGCCTCGACTCAAGTGCCGTGGGTGCAGCTCGTGACGGTATAAAGCATAATGCCGTACTCGTCGAGATTGATCAGCCACCGATCCACTCTGCCACGCCTTTTCCTGATGACCTCGTCGTCGAATTCGGCCGGCATCGGCCACAACTCATCGAGTCGAAGAATGCCGTCGGGCCAGCGGGCAAGATACTGATTATAGTCGGTCTGCCATTCCTGTCTCGAAGTCGCTCTCCACAAATTAGAGGGCCCTGCAGCAGGAAGTCCGTGGAGCTCGGTGCTGATGAAGGTTGGTACGCCATCTCTCGCAGTGAGAACGCTGTCGAACATATACATGGCGTAAAGGGTCCTTCGTTGGGACTCGGCGACGATCCACTCCTCCCACCTGGGCCTCTCGCGCTGTCCTTCTGCCCTGCACGTCACGCCAACGGCTGCGCTGTAGGTTGTATCAGCAACAGGCCGAAATGACGCGCTTGCAGCTGTCTCGCACAGAATGGGAGTATAGCGCACGCTAGTCGAAGAACAGGGCTGGGGCACGAGAACAAGAACTAGACAAAGACCAACGTGGACGGCCCGAAGTACTGTTGCGAGTAGTTCGATCGAGGGAAGAGACCGATCTGACGAAAGGGAGAGACTGATTAGAGGAGATGGAAAGACCGCTGTGAGGGAGAGCGAATACTGATCTGACGAAAGAGAGAGACTGGTTAGAGGAGGCGGAGCGACTGCTGCGAGGGAGAGCGAAGACTGACTTGAGCACACATACCTTGCACTTGCAAGTTCCTGCAGGTTCAACATGGCGGTCGGAAGGTTTTCGTGTACCTCACTCACATAGAAGAACAGAACTAGTGTATAGATTGAGTAAGCCTGGTAAGCAGCCACGATAGCATGTGGCTCGAGGTTCTGATGTTCGTCGTAGACTCTCGTCATCTCTCCCAGCAGAATGCTCGAGAGGTGCTCGGTGCCTGGGCCTGCCCGATCGAAGATACGGACTAGACTCATGCACGTGGACAAATGGGTGGTGGGCGACGGTGGCCAAGCCATCAGTGGATGTACAAATGAAGGAGCGCCTTCACCGCGCACTACAAAATATCCTGTCAGTGCTGGTAGTACGTCTGACAGTGAGCTCGGAGGCAACAAACCGCTAGAGCCCGCCTGGGGACCGGAACTCACCGACTGCAGCGGCGAAAGACTTCAACATCCGGTAAATGAAGGCCGTGATGGGCCCGCTGTATTGCTTAGCCTTATGCGAGGGATCTGGGACGTATGCTTTCAGCCACCGATTGCTGATGTCAGCAGCATCGATGGGACAAGCCATATCCAGCCGTGAGAAATCAAGGCTATGCTCGCTGATGGCTCTAGGTGGTGCATCTGGCAACGCTGTAGTGTCTCTGCCGTAGAGCCCGCCCCGCACAGTATGCTCGCTGCCCATCGGACTCTGTGAAGCCGCCAACCTGACTGCTTCAGGTGGTGGAGGCGGAGCAGGAAGCAACTCCCGCAAAGAGACAGCGCCGCTCCTTGGACTCGTTGTAGACCCCTCGCGCGAAGCATGTTCCGGAGTGCTGATCACATCTGCGGGCCATATGCATCGGACATTCTTCTGCTCGCAGCGGGCACATCGCTCTGCTCCAGGGATACACCGTGTCTTGGAAACCGAGCACGAGTTGCAGGCTTTCTGACGCGAACGAGAGTATCTGGCCATCTCTGAGTAGACATCGCACGCAGGGCGCTCCCAGGCGTCCGAAAGATACAACTCGACAGAGGATGCGATGAGGTTGTGGACTCCGTCAGGCGCTCGTCGGTGTGGAAGTGGAAGCGGAGCATTTTCGTGTTAAGAAGTTGGAGAAACCGCCAACACGCGTTTCTAGCAGGCGCGACCTCGACGTGGAGAAAGTGCCCGGTGAATCTCGACAAGTGAAGTCGGAAACCTCGACCTCGACCTCGAAACCAACTCGCAAGATCTTTCGATCGTATTCATTCTGTGTTATTGTCGCGCCTGCTCTTTTCCGATACCGACGATGGCAGAGTCCCAGCCTATTGTCAACGATGATGAGCCGACGAAACAAGTGCATCGAGATTCGCAAACCGCCTCTGAATTCATCGAACAGCAATTATCACTCGAAGCCGACGCCCGAGATACGCTACCATACAAGTTTGACAGATGCACAAAGGATCTAGGACCCCTCCGGCAAGATGTCTACGCCTGTCTGACCTGCAGCCCGCCACCTGCATCTGCCGCACAACAGTACACTCCCGCCGGCATATGCTACTCATGCTCCATCGCCTGCCATGGCGATCATAATCTTGTTGAGCTGTTCAGTAGGCGCAACTTTGTCTGTGACTGCGGCTCAGCACGTTTTACGAACGGCATGCCCTGTACTCTTCGATCAGATCCTGTCACTGGAGCACGAGGCGTTAGTGGCGAAGAGGCGGCGAAAGAGAATCAGTACAATCACAACTTTCGGAACCAATTCTGTGCTTGTGGCGAGGAGTATGATGCCGACAAGGAGAAGGGTACCATGTATCAGTGCGCTGGCCTCGGTACTGTCGAGAATGGCGGGTGCGGAGAGGACTGGTATCATCCTGAGTGCCTGATGGGGTTGCCTAAAGATTGGAGTGGAAAGGACGAGAGAAAGGATGCCGCAGCCGCACCGGACGGCGAGGAGAAGGACCACGACCACCCTAAGCCCGAGGGCTTCCCAGACGACGACGATTTCGAGGGCATGATCTGCTACAAATGTGTCGATGCCTATCCCTGGTTGAAGGCATATGCCGGCACCGAAGGCTTCCTCCCACCAGTATTTCACAAAGCGGCTTCCGACCCAGCTCCCATATCATCAGAAAGGCCGAATCTTAAGCGGAAAGCGTCTGATGACGCCGATGAAGACGCCTCTGCAATAGCTCGTGCGGGTAGCCCGGTCAAACGCGTCAAAGAAGAGAACATAACGACCTCTACGGACAAGTCATCCGTGGCTGTCACCACCAGCGCCGCAGCCACTCTGACTCCTGCCACCGATCCCACTCCAGTACCGTCCCACAAGCACACTCGCCTGCCCGCCATTCCACCCACCTCCCAACTCACACTTTTCCTCCGCGAGGACTTCCGCGACCACCTCTGCCACTGCCCCGCCTGCTACCCAAACCTCATTCCCCACCGCGTCCTCCGCGAAGAAGAGTCCGTCTACGCCCCCTCCCTCTCCTCAGACTCACCCTCCCATCCGAATGGCGCGACTAACCACTCCGCCGGCTCAACCGGCACGCGCTCCATCCTGGAAAGGGGCGAATCTGCTCTCAACAACATCGATCGCGTCCGAGCCATTGAGGGCGTGATGGCGTACAACCATCTGAAGGATAAAGTCAAGACGTTCTTGCAGCCGTTCGCGGAGAGTGGGAAGGTAGTGAGTGCGGAGGATGTCAAGGCGTATTTTGAGGGATTGAGGGGTGACAGTGAGGGGATTAGGGAGGCGCGGGAGAAGCCGACAGAGGACGAGAATGAGACCGGGGGTGATGGCAGGAGAGAACAGAGGGGTTATTGATGCAGATGCGATGAGCTATCTGATAGCAAGGCGCGGACTTTCGGTGCAAAGCAGTAAGGTATTGGCCCTAGTAGGGGCAAGACTTGACAAAAAGCCGACAACGGCAATGCGACCGATATGGAATCAAAGGCCTCGTTGTCCATCAGTCTCTTACTCAATCTACATCTGACAAGTAAGTGATATTGAATGAAGCCTCAATCGGGTATGTGTACGGGCGGAGACTAGTACGCAAGCGGCTCGATCAGAATTATCATGGACCTTGCGGAGGCAGAAGGCCCCTCTTCCTAAGCAGCCGAACTTCCAACTCACAACTGCTGCCTGCCTGCCACGAGATCATGCCATATTGCGCCCATTACGGCTTGTTCCTGGCCCAGCTGGTCTCCACCGCAGAAGACCCCCCACGGCCAAGCCTACGAATTGTCCTTTGCGCGAAGCACGAGCTCGGCCTCCATAATTCTGCCGCCCCCTACATGGTGGGTGTAGCTCACCCAGCGCGCCTCAAGAGGAATACAGAGCATGTTCGCCCGGCAGCGCCGTCACCAACATGGCAATAGTCGGCTGAATCATGGCACCCACTCACCCACTCACTCACTCGAACCAGATCTAAACAATTACCAATAGCGGACGGCAAAAGCATAAAAGCCTGCCTCAATCCTCTTCTTCAACATGCCTGCCCCAACGTAAAGCTGACGCCCCAGAACTTCCCTTTATCAGAAACAGAGGAGCACATCTACGTTCTGTTTACAGATGATTTTAAAGGTCGGGGCAGCAAGAGCGCGAGTGTGCCGTGTATTTTTATATCTACCTAGCTGCCCATCCTAACCCTCTACAACTTTGTCCCCTACCCCAGTGTGTCCTTTACTCGCCTGTGACTACTGTACCTAACCTCTCACACTTCTGCACTCCCACAATCCAATCCTTCTACACTCCCTTCTCTATAGGGAGCGCCTGCGGCGCGACCAGGAAATCGCTCGCTTCGCTCGCCTGAGGTGGTGGTGAGTCGGTGGCCGCTTCGCGGCCACCTCCTCCCCACCACCTCCCCCACCCACCGTCCCCGTGTATTGAGGGATGTCGGTGTCGGCAGATGAAACCTGTCGCTTCGTCCCGGATGTGATCTGTGATCTTTGAAGATCTCCGCATTGGATCATCATCATGCATTCCAGTAGGCCGGGGTCCGGATATCCTAATCCGGACAATCATCAATAAGTACACTCAACTATGGCTTAAAAATCGCTGCAGTGGGCAGGATAGCGTGTACACTACCTAGGTTGTCTTGGACAGAATCTACATATTTTCCAGGTCTTGAGTGGTGTATGCTTTTATTCTATTAACTAGTAATATGCCAAATACAAATCTTGAGAGTATCTCCTACAACGCACTATCATGTATAAAGTCCCTGTGCTCGTACGCGATTAGAGGAACGCCAGCAAACCTAGCGCGGCCCATCCAAGAGCCGCCGGAGCGGCAGCAGCATCGCCCTTGAAAGTCGAGACGGGAGTCGCTGACGTAGTAGGAGTGATAGTCGAGACCACAGGCGTCGGTGTGGAAGTGATAGTCACGGGAGCACCACCGTTGGGGGAGGTCGTCACGATGACGGGTGGTGGAGTCACAGTAATGACAACGACGGGTGGTGGTGGTGGTGGTGCGGTAGTGACGACGACGATGGGCGGACCAGTTGACCTTGACGTCGGTGGTGGCGGAGATGGAGGTGGCGAAGTGGGTGAGCATGCTGTGGGTGTGACGAATGTAGAGCCGCCGGTGAAGGGGTTGTAGTTTACGCATCCGGCGAGTTGGGCTGCGCAGTAGGCGTGATTAGCTGGCATGCCGCTGACCGATGCGGTGTTGCAGGAGTTGTAAGAGGAGACGCATTTCTGTGCGCAACCCGCCGCGGGAGTGGTGGTGTGAGCTGGAGGTGGTAGAGTGGGTGAGCATGCTGTTGGTGTCACGAATGGGCTGCCGGTGAAGGGGTTGTAGTTTACGCATCCGGCCAGTTGAGCTGCGCAGTAGGCGTGGTTAGGTGGTAAGCCGCTGACCGATGCAGTGTTGCAGGAGGTGTAAGAGGAGACGCATTTCTGTGCGCAGCCTGGGGCGGGAGGCGCCGTCGTGGTCGTCCAAGGCGGCGTTGTGGTTGTCGAGCGCGGCGAGCAAGCGGTGGCTGTGACGAAAGGGGTATTGGTGTATGGGTTGTAGCTGAGGCAGCTTGCGTACTGGGCGGCACAGGATGCTTGGTTTGCGTTCGGCGCGTTTTGGCAACTGACAAGTGCAGCATTACACTTCTGAGCGCAAGGAGAGACTGAGGTGGTGGTTGCAGGTGGAGTTGTCGTCGTCGATCTAGCAGAACAAGCGGTAGCTGTGACAAAAGGGGTATTGGTGTATGGGTTGTAGTTGAGGCAGCTTGCATAGTTGGCGGCGCAGGATGCTTGATTTGCGTTTGGCGCGTTTTGGCAGCTGACCAGTGCAGCGTTACAGGCCTGAGCGCAAGGAGAGACTGAGGTGGTGGTTGCAGGTGGAGTCGTCGTCGTTGTCGAGCTAGCAGAGCAAGCAGTGGCCGTGACGAAAGGGGTATTGGTAAATGGGTCGTAGTTGAGGCAGCTTGCATAGTTGGCGGCGCAGGATGCTTGATTTGCGTTCGGCGCGGCTTGGCAGTCATCAAGTGCATCGTTACAGGCCTGAGCGCAGGGAGAGACCGAGATGGTGGTGGTTGGAGATGGAGTCGAAGTGGTGGTCCAGCTAGTGGTGGTTGTTGTCGTGATTGCAGGAGTCGTGGTAGTTGTGTACGAAGAGCTTGTGGTAGTCGTGTCTGTAGAGCTTGTAGTAGTGTACAAAGAACTTGTAGTAGTCTCTGTAGAACTTGTGGTAGTCTCTGTAGAACTCGTAGTAGTTGTGTCCGTAGAACTTGTAGTAGTCTCTGTAGACCTCGTAGTAGTTGGCTCCTCAGAGCTTGTCGTAGATATGGTGGTCGTGGTTACAGGACACGCGTCAAGACATGTGGTGTAGTCCGACTGGCACTGGGTCAGGTCTGCGTCGGTGGTAGCCTGGCAGCTTGTCAAGGTGTCGTTGCACGACTCTGCGCAAGCAGAATCTTGAGCTAACGTGAAAGAGAGACCTCGAAGGACAAGCAAAGTAGCGAGTGTTTTGAACGACATGGTGAAGCGAGTGTAATGGATCTTTGATGTTAATGGATTGGACTTACTGACAGGGACGTAGAGGGTCAATGCAGTATAAGTACAGCTTCAAGTCATGGCACAGCCATCACATTGAGCTTGCGTGTCCCACAAGGACGGTACCGTTGTAGCAGCGCACAAAGTCCGTTACAGACAGCAGCGCTGGTAAGGAGCACACCACCAGGGCTGACAGTTCGAGCGGTTCAGGAACACACCCATCTCTGGCAGCGACATAGAAGCTTCAGAATATCGACACTGACAACGAATTAGGAAAGTCGTAGATCTCAGCCCACCTATCACAGCGGCATTCAGCACCGCAGACTTGGGAGAAAACCGTCAGGTTGTGGTTGCTCAGCTGTACATAGTTTCTATTTGCAGATTAGCTTTTAGTAGCACACCCACGCGAGGAGTACATTCCTGTGGCTGTACACATTTCTAGAACGGTCAAGCCTCAAGTGCGACCGGATGCGCCTAACCCCGCCAAACCATCGACGACATCGCGCTCAAACGGGAATGCCGCTGGAACCCCGACACGACCACCTGCCCACCGGATCCTCTCTGCACGACCGCTCCCAGCGTCGGCATGTGGGTCTGTGCCGGCGACAGCGTGCTCATCTACTGCGAGAACGCACAGCCGATTTTCAAAAAGGGCTGTGCGGATTGCGGGCACAATCGGAGCTTGTGTGTTCCCCATGAGTAGGCGGACAGAACAGAAGCATGAGATCACCGATGGGGTGGATGGATGTCAAAGAGGAACACAGAGGGGGTTGATGATGCGGTGGGATCGGTCGCTTACTGAGAGAGAGTCATCAAAATCTCTGGCAAGAACTCTGGTGGGCTTGGGCCAAGCAAAGCCCGTTTTCTTCGAGCACGGAGCCTGAATGTGCCGCGGGCCTACATGGGCCGTCATGGACTGCGTGCCAGCGTTGAGCAATGCCAATGTTGAGCCTCGCGCCAGGGTTCTTTCTAGTCGCACATAATACGTCCCTGTCACAGTTGCCCCATATAGACCGCAAATTGCACTGAGAAGCAAGAAGTGAACCTTTCGAACGCCTTTCGTCGTTTTTTGGCCAAACAACGCCACGGCAGATAATCTCTAGATCAAATCCCGCTATCCCATGTGTACTCGTCGCAGAGAAAATCAAGTCAGCACCCGTGCCGGAACGCCGTTTCTGTATGCCAGCCCACCCGAACCAAATGTCGTCGAGGTGGATTATTAATTTTCCATCGAAATATCTATCAACCCACATATGATGCTCGTGATGCGCTGCTCGGCGTGGCTCTGTCCTTCGCACCTCGAGCAACAATCCCTTACTCGTTATAATGGTACACGAAATAATTCGGCAATCCCCAACTCTTATACCCCAACCGACTCGCCATCTTCGCAAACCCTTCCGTCTCGATCAGGTTATAGAACGGAAATGGCGGGAACATCGCTCCATCCCGATGGACCTCCGCCTTCACCATCAATGCCGTCCCGCCCACCCCGTCCAGACTCATAATCGAGCGGGGATCGTTGTCCGGCTCTCGAATTGCGCCCTTGGTGAGCATCGCCATCAGGGTGCGGTAGGTAGGCATATCTTGGTATCCCTCAAGGAGAATATCGTCCTTGCCCATAGTTGAAGCGAGGCGTTTCGCTGTGGTGGAGTCTTGCCATGAGTTATAGTCGTAGGGTCGAACACCAGGTGTGCCGTCTTCTTCGGTGAAGCGCTGGAAGCAGTTCGGGACGATAATGGCCTTGTCGTGTGAGGTGAGGTCTTGGATCAAATCGGTTGGTGTTTCAACGATGTCGCTGTCGAGCCAGAGGATCCAGCTGGTGGACGGGCCCATCGTGGTAAACAGCAGCGAGTTGCGTGCTTGCGACATGGCTGCTCGACGGGGCTTTTGATTCTGCATTTTGTGTCGTTCGGCTTCGTCTTGGGAGGTCAAGGGCATTTCGAAGTCTTGACGAAGGATGGTCACGGACTGGAAGCGTTGTGGTTCAGGCCCGGACTGCGTGGCCTTGATGGCATCGTTGAGGGCGGCCGTGGCGGCATCTCCGTCTTTGGTCTTGGGCGTGATAAAGCCGAGGGAAATGTGCTCGTGTGGGTAGGATAGACGGACGAGGTTGGCCCAGTATTCGGGGTAGAAGCGGGCGAGGGGTGTCAGGATGAGGATCTTCTCGGAGTGGGCGAGCGGGTTGGCGGATGCGCTCAAATTGTTAAGCTGATAGTGCACCACTGGAGGGGGCCGTCGCTTGCCAGAGGGGTCATTGTTTCGTAGCTTGCGGAATGCGGATGTGGGTGGTGAAAGAGGATTTTGCGCGGCTGCGTCCGCTTTTCGTTTGCGGACAAGTTGGTAGGGGTCGTATGAATTGGAGGTGAGTGTGAAGAGAAAGTATAGGATGCCGACGCCGAGGACGAGAGCGAGAATGTACGTCCGATTGTTGGTCGGCCGCTGCCGCATATCGAAATAGGGCATGGGTGGACGTGTGGTGGAAGAGGTTGAGGCTACACAAGGAACCTATCTGCACACGGATCTGAACATGGCCAGCAGTCGGAGTCCGGTTGTGGCAGACGATATGGTGTAGCTACCTCGATGAAGGAGCAATGATCAAAGAATCGGTCTAATGAGCGTGTAAAGAGAAGATATGAGTGTAGTAGCAGGGGACTGCGCGAAGTTGGAAGTTACTTTGCTCCTTCGTGAGTCTGAAGACCACAAGTTTCTTTGAACCGTTATGGCTCCACACTTGCCATTTGCGGTGCACTGCTGAAGTACTCTAATCTATGCGATTCCTCCTTGCCTGCCCTCGATCAGACAATTTCATTACACGGGAAACTGCTAGCGATGTTACAGCGGTATATTGTGACAATCCTCTTGAGGTGATCTAGAACTGAAGTGATCTGTTGATCCGATGCGATGACTACTCCTGAATAGCTCTGCGCGGGAGCTCAAGCCAACTCTGCCAACGATCGTCTAACGTGTCAACAATCTGCTCGATCAACCATTTCCCGCCAGGTCCGTAGTACCAGACATGGCGGCCGCGATGTAGAAGCACCGCGTAGTTTGCTAGGATGACCAGCGCATGAGGTTTCTGCTCAACCAGCATCTGCCTGAACACTGGCGAACACACAAGGGGCCATGCAATGACGGCCTGGATCATCTGTGGTTTGGGTCCCGTGGAGATGGCGGATTGAGCGTTGAAGACCCGTCGTAGGTAGAGCGCAGCTTCGGCACAAGCTCGATATGATGCCGTGTCTGAAGCTAGGTCGTCGATCAGCTTGTTCAGCGCGTCGCACTCCGATCCTACTGGACTGGTCTCCTGCACGATCAGACGAGTCACTTCCAGCGGCCGCCCGAGCGGAGTATTTTCCAGCAGGTGTTTTGTTTGATCTACAACGGCAGTCAGACCGGAGCAGATCTCCAGGGCGACCGTGAAGCGCCGAAGGAAGCCGCCAAAATCTGAGCCATGATTGAGGAGTGGATCGCAGAGCAGATACACACTTAGCAAGGAAGTGAAGAGGAACATTTCGACTGCATTGTCGGGAGCCGGAGTGAGAACAGTATGCGCCTTGTTAAAGATCGAAAGAGCTCTTGTCTGCAGTCCCGCAGCTTGGTCTTGGTAGAAGGGTCGTGAGTTCGAATCACAAGTGGTGCTCAGATGGAGGGCGGAAGTGGCTAGAGCCATATGCATGAGGTAGGGCGTCTTCATTGCAGAGCTCATGTAGATCTCTAGTGGCAAGTTGTCCGGCAAGCCGTTGATCGGCCCAGTAAAGGCCGGGTTGCTGAGGTTCTGGAACAGCTCAAGGTGGTTGAGATTGACACTATACGCATCGTCGCCATCATCTGGGGATGCGAGTGGGGAGCCATGGCGAGGTGATGGAGCCCTCGATACGTGTTGAGATGAGCCTGACGAGATTTCGTGGATATGAAGATCGGGCGGGAGAAGCGAACTTTCTTCGAGGAAGGAACACTGGACCTCCGCCGAAAAGCAGTGGCTACACGCCGGTCGCTGTTGATCGCACTATGGTAAGGGTGAGCCATTGTACTTTTTCTGGGCTGCGAGACCTACTCGGATGTGCCCTGTCGCCAGTCAGGGACGCTTCCAGACGTGAAAGTGCTATACTTACTCCGCTTGCAATCCCGACATCCAGCACGGGATTTCTTGTGCGGCCGTCGTGACATGTCCTGAATGGCAAATCTGGTAGTTTCGACAGTGATACATTGGCTGATCACAATACAACTTCCTTGCATCAGGTGCTATTACCTCTGATCTCAGGTCTCTTCAGATATGAAGTGGGTCACTCAAGGCGCCAGGCAGCCTTCATTCCGACGTCGTGTGCGAAGTACCCACTCCTTGAGCGACAACAATGCCTGGCCTCGTCCGTGGTTGTAGCTTTGTCATCGTCATCTACCATAAACGTCGATACGAAGATTTAAGTTGTCCGCATTCAAGGCCGTGTATGGCATCAGTGCCCTCGTTTTTGCAACAGCTCCGAAATCAGAAGCAGGAAGGTGGCATGCCTGAAACAGCTAGAATCCTCAAGCCAGGCGAAATTCGAATGTTCTGCATCGACTCGGAGTTTGGCTTCTGTACTGCAAATGAACCACAAGATGTAGACGCAAGATGAGCCTCGATGACAAGACACCTGCAAGCCAGTACGCGTCTCGTCGCCATTCGCAAATCTAGTACGCTAGTCTGACGCAGAGTTCATCATGACAACTGGAATAGCCAAAGACTTCCCTGCAGACTCAACTTCCCAGGAAGGACATTGGAACGACTTCGGCATTGAGACATGTGAGACCTCGTCTGGTCTGCGTCGAACATGGTGAGTCTGGAGGTAGTGTACGCTGAGCGCCTTCAGGCCCTCCACTGACTACGAAGAAACGTGTCGATAAGGTTGCAAGCCCATACTACCTCAACGACTACCCGAGACTCATCTACGTAACGCATCATCCCTTCCTGTCCACGGGTACCTCATCAACGTCATGCCATTGCCAAAGCTTCCGTTCAGCATCAGCGGAGGCTGCAACTGCCAAGCCGTCCGCTACGAGATTTCCGTACCTGCATTCGAAGACAGAGCTCTAAACTGCTACTGCACGCCCGGCAAGGAGCGCGACGATCTCCGACTCCCGACCGTACTCGCCTGCCAGTGCAATGATTGCCGTGCCGCAACTGGAAGCATACTCCCGGGCTTCTTGGTCGCCGAATCATCGACCGTCCAAGCATCATCGCTACCTCGATCTGGCGCAGAGCAGCGGGAATGGGTGGACTCATTTAAGTTGTTCGATCCAAACAACCAAAGCCTTGAACAGACCTACCTTTCGGTGTATAACTCCTCACCAGGTCGCTTCCGGTGGTTCTGCTCACGATGTGGAACTCCGCTTGCATACTCGGTTGATGCATCCTTGATTCCGAAGGAATGGAAGTGGCCCAAAATGCTGGACATCGTTCTCGGTACCGTGGATCGCAAGGATCTCAAGCACGAGTACATGAGGCCTGAAAGGGCGGTGTGGTGCCACTTCAGTATCCCTTGGATCAGAGACATGCTCACGGCGGGCCTCAAGGAACTTACGCTTCATCCATTGACCAAAATTGATAAAGTGATGGGAGAGGATGTTGAGGACGACCTCAAGATGCTCCGTGAGTTGAAGTCGAGAACATGAGTGAACAAGCTGGCAGAGGTCAATGCAGGCACTGCATTGAAAATCACCGGGAGCTCGTCAGAGAGCACAGTTGAGCGCAGCCACAATTGTTGGTCAAAACACGTCAAAGCTGCTGTCTCGAACACAGTATGGGCTCCCGCGCTTCTCAAGTGGCAAGGTACATGGTATGTAGGGCATTGTGAGGGCATTGTGAGGGCATTGTGAGGGCATTGTGAGGGCATGGTGAGGGCATGGTGAGGACTGCTCCGCGGATCCGACGGCTCTTCGGCCGAGGAGAATGAAGGTCGAGATACGAAAAGATGAGAGTTTTGCGGGGTGAACTTGCAGGCTCGGCGGGCATGACCTACTAATGCAGCGCTATTGCAGGCTTAGGGAATATCCTGCTACGGTCGACTCGCTGGTGAAAGGCCTACTGCATGTAGGGACTGCGTAGTAGACTGTTACAGCCAGCCAACCAAATTCGCCGTTCAGGTACACGAATGCGCATACTACTGCGGTTGGTGATTGTGGTGTACTGAGATATTCGGCTGGAGATATCTGCCCCAAAATGCTGCTGGCAAGTTCTGCTTGCCTCGTGACCATCTGAGAAATTTCGATTATCACGGCTATCGCCGTGGTTTGAATCGCAATCACGTCTTGATGACTTGCTTTCTGTGAAAGCATATAGCAGGCAGCTCCAGTTCCGACTGGACGGGTCAGATCGGAGAGCCGCAGGCCTCGTGTACGAGAGTTTGTACCTTATCCAATGTCGTCAGTACGTACCGACTTCTACACTGCCACGCAGGCATTCGAGTTGTGGCGTAAATGCATTCTCTCACCGAGCGATCCGTACATCGAAAACGATCTGGCAACGGCTGGGATCGCGTCGTCAGTCTAACCTCATTGCAGGCACCCATGATGCCAACCGCACTACTGCTGTACTGCAAATTGCAGTCTCTGGAGGCCTCGGCGTTAACCATCAACGTTTACTGCTGCCCCACCTGGGATAGTATGAGCCTGCCTCTGTTCACCGCGGTGACAGGCTGGACCTACAGGCTCGGCAGAGGACTGCACACAAACAAATGACCAAAACAAAGTGCTGAGGTTTGAGATAGATGCAGTTCATCGACATTGACCAGTCCTTCTGCTGCCAGTGATCGTTTGCATAAAACTTGTCTTGCCATTCATTTACATTCACGTTGCCATTAGCCACCACAGTCATTGTGCTTCTGGCAGTTGAGGCTCCATGACTTTTGTGCAGCACCAATAGGCACCTCAGTGGATATCTTCAGGTGACGAGTCAAGCCACTTCCGCTTAGCCTGTCGAGCCTAAATCAGCCAAAGACATCATCGCCATGGACATCGAGCAGTGGAGAAATGATGTAGCGAAGAAGATGGCGGAAGAAGACATGGAACGAGGTAAGCCCGAGCCTGCCTTCCTCCTTGCGTTCTCGCACGCGTCTTTTTCGAGACCGTTCGATGCTGCGCACAATATAAGTTGTGCTTGGAAGATCCATAGAACAGAGAGGCATCTCTACCAGACGTTGTGCCTCTCCCATGTTCCCTGCAGTGTAGTGGCTTGGGACTCGGGATAAACCCTGAGATGAATCGTCTGAAACGCAGGGACTTCTTCCACCTTTCCATGTGGTTTTATGTCCCGCAGTTTCAAGAGCGAAATTATACAGGCGTTCATCTGAGTCCGGGCTATTCATAACTCGTGGTTGGCGCACGGGGCACGGCTTTTGCCTGAGCTTATCCGCTTGAACCGCCCATTTTCACTGGGCGAATCGTTGATCTTTGCCTCCATCAGCCAGCTCAAACCAATTCAATTCTGACGTTGGCGTAGATCGCATCGCTCGCCGCAGTAGCGACTTGAGAGACTCCAGTTTCGGTCCGGCTGACCAACAAGAAGGTCGCCCCCCTCTATTCGCGTCCAAGCGCACTCGAGAGGAATTAGAACTTGAAGACGCTCTCTTTCCCAGCCGTCGCGATCAGCACGTCTCTGAACTATTCCACGCTCGAGACTCTCTTCGACGCGCTCAGCATACACCACTACCACCATCACCTACCGTCGAGACAACAGCTACTGCGCAGCCAATTCCGATTCCTACTGGTCGTCAGGCCTGTCCACGCAACAATCCTGTGTTCGACCCAGAGCGATTCCCTAGAACTGCACCAATCTGCACCCCAACTACCGGCCGTCCAGACAACCATCTGAAGATCCGCAACATCTTCACCGAGAGTCCTCCTCCTCCTACTCCTCGTCCGATCAACCGCGATTTGTCCTTCGGAAGCTCCCCTTTCACCAAGGCAGACAGCACTCTCATGTTCAATATGTCGGAAACATACATCCCCACCTCGCCGCTGTCTGCCCAACATCCTCGTGCTTTCGCTCCGCCACAAACAAAGCGAAAGACACATGTCCGCCAGACCTCCCGAAACATGCAGATGAGCCTGCCAATGGGCAAGTACTACCCTACACAGTACAACCGCCACGCTGCCGCCGCCACGCCGTCCGCTGCCGGCACTCCAAGCCCAGCAATCGTCGTCAACGCGCCAGGACGCCAACCCGCTTCTCCTGTGCCTCCGTTCCGGAAGCACCTCGACAGCTCCGCCCGCCACCACCACCGCCCACAACGCTCCCATGGCGACCGGTGAACCAGGCTCGCCGCGCCTCGAGCCCCTCCACAGTCCTCGTGGGCCCGTCAGGCCTCTGGCTTTGGAGCTGGAAGAGCCAACCGACTACTTCGCTGTCAAGCGCGGCGGCAAGCCCTCTCCCGCTGGCTCTCCCGGTGCTGTCAGCACGCGCAGCGACAAGTCTTCTGGCGGGGAGAGTAGCGGGAAGAGAGGCGGGAATTGATGTGGAGGAAACGGAGGAAGATTGAGCCAGGACATTCGTTTCGCTTTTTCGCGATTTTGCTTTCACTTTTTTCTTTTGTCACAAAATACCACCACAGCATGCATATGCATAGCATACCTTGAGCCAATCTGCTCGGTGTGGGCGTTTTCTTGGGATCAATAGGCAGCAAGTTTGCTGCAAAAGTCGCGTCCGGGAGGGCGCTGGGATCAGTATGATAGTTATGGTAGCTTTTAGGCTACTGGAAATGAAAATGGAATGATTCCTCTCGATTTCCTGCTTCTCTGAATACCTTCTACTCCGATTTCCTGCAGAGCAATAGAAACAGAGCACGAATCACGGTCGAAACCAAAATACGAATTACGCAGGAAACAGAGCAGAAACTACACCCTCTAGACAGCCATGACCCGAGCTTCTAAGCTGATTCATCCAATCGCCACAATAGCTGTGACATGAATCTCGAAATATGATGACCTGGGCTTCAGAGTAGTCGCTGCCACTATCTGCATGTCAGAAACGCCATTGCCCAGTCTGCTGTGGTCGCTCCGCCGGTGCCCGCCTCAGCATCACAAACGCTGCTGCCTGCTATGGTACAGACCTGCGAGATTTGCACGCCCTCCACCAGAGACAGTAGTTCACAAGAAACAAGAAGTTGTACAGCAGAACTCAGACCATGACTAGCGGAGAACAATTCTATACGCGTAAGCTAAACCGCTTCCATCAAAGCCCTTCGCAAAGCGAGGCCCGATTTGATTCAGGTTGGATGCTGGGTCCTTGGCACAGTCGCTGTCCAGGTAAAGATTCGAAGCGACTGGCAAGTAATTTCGCTGCTGTTGGCGCAGTTCAATGCTGCGCGAGAAGGACGGACTCCGATGGAGTCAGAATAGATGTGGAATTGCGAGTTCGCAAGGCACGATCCTGGAAAGAATGATATATAAATCTAAGTGCTCGGTGGCATGCGGCCAACTTCTCCTGCCCAGGCATCGACGCCGATCTATGAGCGTCTTGTAGCAGTGCTGCATCACAGACAGAGACCGAAGCACAGAAGCACAGCGTTCCCTTCTGGCTAGCGGACAGAGCAGTCCTACCCACAATTTGAACAGCACACCACCAACCTCCTACCCAAGATCCACCATGGCCAAACTCAAGCCCATCACCGGCACAGAATACTTCCTCTGGAAATACCTCCCCTCCATCCCTCTGGCCGCGGCCTTCCTCGCCGCCTTCCTCATCGTCACCACCATCCACCTGACCCTCACGATCCGCACCAAGACCCACTTCAACCACATCCTCGCTATCGGCGGCCTCATGCAGGTCCTCGGCTACGCCGCCCGCATCTGGGCGCACTTCTCCACCGATACCATCCCGCCGTACATCATGCAGTCCTGCTTGATCATCCTCGCGCCCGTGTTGTATGCTGCGAGCGTGTATATGTGCTTGAGCAGGATTATAAGGAGTTCGGGAGGGGAGAGGTTGAGTTTGGTGCGGCCGAGGTGGATCACACGGGTGTTTGTGCTGGCGGATTTCGCGACGTTGAATGTGCAGGGGAATGGGGCTGGGTTGACGGGGAGTGATACAAAGGCGGTGGCGAGGGCGGGACAGTGGATTGTGATTGCCGGGTTGGGAATACAGGTTGCGACGGTGGGGTTTTTTGTGTTGGTTGCGGTGGTGTGGCATAGGCGGATGGGGAGGTGGGTGAGGGCTGAGGAGAGGATGGAGGTGGAGTTGGTCAATGACGGCCAGGCGATGGGTGATGGAAGCATGGAAGGGCAGTCGATGCCGTCGGAGCTGCCGCCATGGAGGACCGGGTTGTGGATGTTGTATATCTGTAGTGCCTTGATTGGGGTGAGGAGTGTGTTCAGGCTGGTTGAGTATGTGCAGGGGCCGGAAGGGTATCTGCTGAGCAGAGAGTGGCCGACCTACTCTTTGGATGGCAGCCTGATGCTGCTTCTGCAGATTGTGTATGTGATCTGGTTCCCGAAGGACTTCAAGGTGGAGATGAGTGACCGGAGGAAGAAGTGGATGCGGTTGTTGAAGTGATCGGAACAGTTAGGACTACACGCGATGGCTCGTATGTAGGTCGCTTTCCGATGGCGGGCTGCTTCTTGATTGGAATGTACTTTAGCTATGTCTGGTATTTAGGGAGAATGCAGTAGCCGGGCAGATTGTGCATGATGTCAGTCTGTGACCACGTCAGCTCTCCTCGAAGAGGTCGGGTCATCAATGAACTTGGACTGCCTCCGTGAACGCAACAGCGGGTCAGGAGGTCTATTCTCCTAGGACATGCTCCCCTCGTTATCGGCGAGGAGATCCATGACTGAGTGACATTTGCTGAGCTCATCGAGATGTCGGGCGATTAGCAACAGTAAGGGCAATCCGCCGTCGCACGCAGTGGAGGACTTGCTGCCTCGTCAGTGCGCATAGCAGAGTATCATCACGCTTCGACTTCCGCCTTTCGCTTGCGGGCGTGACAGCAGCTATTTATCCCTCATTCAAATATGAGAGATAGGGCTCGGGAAGGTCGCGACATTAAGGTTCGGATTCCCGATCGTGCTGGTTGTTATCACATCAATGGCCCCGTCTGGCTTGTAAGAGCGTCACCACCAAGCGGCCTCCATGTCAAATGGTACTTAGCACATCGTTCACCATTCCTTTCCAGGTATTCTTGCGTACTGTTCTCCCGAGAACGTGGTGTACGGAAGCACGCGGAGAACTCATCAATAAAATACTCCAGATTCCTGATCATACTGTCCTTCCAGAAGTGCCGCATCGCGATGCAAGAATAGCTTAACTGGAGTCAACACTACAGCATCTTTGCCACAACGGAGCACATGATTCGTTTCCTATGCCTTTTCTGACAACTCTGCGTATTCTGAAGTGTATTCTGCTGCAAGGCGTCCAAGTACGAGGATGAGATGATGCAGTCCCGCGTCCTGTGACGCTTCTGCTCAAATCCGAATGCATGGAAGCCGTGTTGCTCCCGAAGGCTGAGCTTCCTCGCTTACTCTGCCCTGCAGGAACAGAGCTCTGGCCATGCACAAGCGACGCGAGTTCAAACAGGCGGACATTTTGGCAGGAAAAGTCGATTGGAGAATAGGCTCAAAGATTTTCAGGATTGACAGTGCTGATATCGGATTGAGATTGGCGTAAAGTGTGGCTGAGCCCACGGGTAATTCAACACCGATGATGAACCTGCAAAGTCCACCCCACGCTCACCATCACAACCGCTCTAGCCTACCACAGTACACCGCTCCTACCAGCTTGACGAACCGACCCTCATTTTGCACGTTCACAGCAGCGGCTTATTCCTTCCCCTTCCTCTGTACATGCGTAGCTTCAACAGCAGATCGCAGTCAGATCCGGAACATCCTATATATGGCCACCGCTCTCCCACTCACGCCACCACGCTCCTCTCGAAATCGCTATGCCGCCCCCTGACGCCATGAGTCGCCCTGGAGAAGACTTCGATGCCTTCTTCGACCTCAAGAATGCGGCAGACCCTAATGACACGTCTCTGCTGGACGTGAAGTACACTCAAGCACCTATACTACCTATCTCACCCCTATCGGCGACCCAGAACGAATTCAACTTCACCTACAACAACCCATATACAGCGCAGTCACTCACCGCCCCTCTCATACACGACCTGCCCACACCCAGTCAGAGCTCAAGTTCGCCCGAAACGCGGTCGAGCACAGATCTGAGGCTAAGCGGCGAAACCTTACGCGATGACCCAGTACTTATCGCCGCGCGGCCGCTGAAACGCAAACTATCCCCAAATGACAACACTGGCATCGTACGACAGCGGGAGGCACCACCTCCGGTTGCCAAGAAGAGGCCACACAACATAATCGAGAAGCGTTATCGAGCCAATCTAAATGAGAAAATTGCAGAATTGCGAGACAGCGTACCCAGCTTACGGAGCACGAAGAAGGCCAGAGGCAGCAAAGATGCCTCAGCAGGCGAGAGCGATGATGAAGACCTCGACGGACTTACTCCAAGCAACAAGCTCAACAAAGCCTCTATCCTCACCAAGGCAGTGGAGTACATCCGACACCTTGAATTCCGCACTAAGCGTCTCGAGGATGAGAACCGATCGCTGAAAGAGCGATTGGAAACGCTCGACAAAGTCATAGCGCAAGGCGGCCATGATTCTCAGCGAACGACAGCGTTCACTAGCGACTCAGTCATCGAAGGTGGAGTCGTGGCGGAGACATCCGGCGATGATGCCACCCCGGAAGAAGAGGAAACCAAGCCATCTGCACCTGTGCAGGGTTTAATCCCTATTCCTGACTCCTGGCGCCGAATGCGCGAAAACTCGTCACAGGAGCACTACGGGCACGTCTATCACACAGGCGCGCGGAGGTCCATGCTCAAGGGCAAATGGCCGACTCGTGTGATGCTAGGCTCTCTGGCTGGCCTGATGGTCATGGAGGGCTTCTCGGAAAGTGAGCAGGCCTCCGAGTCTGGCCAAAAGGGGCTCTTTGGCATTCCGCTTGAACTTCTCGACGGCTGGGAATTCCTTTCCTCGCCGCGGATCTACCTGTCTGCCTTCGCCGAATTCTGTCGTGCAGGTGGTGTATTGCCACTTGTGAAAGGATTCGTGGCTTTGACAATTGTGGCTTTCCTCATGTTTGCATACTTGTTCAACTCCAAGCCACCACCCAAAGATGATGTCGAGCATGAGGCAGTCTGCGCGGATCAAGCTCCTGGTCCGGCGTCACCTATCGAGGTCCGACGTACAGCATGGAGTACGAGCATGCAAGTCCTCCGGCTGCCTCATCACAGCTTCTTCTCTGAATGGGTTGCTGTTACGACTGCATGGCTCAATTACACCATCAAGTATGTTTTCGGCCTCAAGGTGTTCGCTGGGCCCATGGAGGACGATGCTGCTCGCATAAAAGCGTGGGACATCGCTATCGACGCGCAGTTGGCCGGCGGTGACACAGAAGTGAGCAGATCAAGAGTTGTTCTGACAAGCTTTGGCTCAGGCACGTTACCACAGACACCAGTCCGCATGATGCAGAAAGCTCTTCACTGTCGGCTGCTTCTCTGGAACGTTGGCGCGAAGTCAAGCTTCACCTTCCGAATGTGGAATGCTCTCGGGCGATATGTTGCCAACCGGGAATGGCAGATAGCTCGCCGTCTGCAAGAGCAAGCCAGCCCTCGCGATGCTGATCGGCTTCCAAGCAACTTGGCGGCCTTGCTTGCGATGGAGTGCGATGAGGTCATGACAGACATCGTCGTTCAGAGAGCTTATAACCTCATGTACGATCGACCCACGTACGAGCAATCTGAAGATCGTCTCATGGATGTTGTCGTCGAAGATCATGGCATCAGGTCTCCACTGGACGCGGTTAGTGCCTGGCGATCCACCATTGCTTTGAGAAGAGCTTTCGAGACTTCTATGCAATGTCCCGGAGAGTTGGACATCCTACAAGAAGACCTGTCCCTTGCATTGAGAATCGCACCTCCTGGCTCGGCAGCTCAAGTGCGCGCGCTTGCCGGGCAGGCACTCTTCGGCGCTGCAAACAGAGGTGCCTTCCACCTCAGGGCGGCTGAGATTGTATCGACTCACAGCTCCGGGACCCATTCACCAACAAGTCCGGGACATCGCGGACCTTTCTTCATCGACTCGTCGACACCGGCGTCAGCTCGACCTGATGTCGACAATGTCCTTCACTGCGCCAAAGCCCTCATCATTCTCGATGGAGAGCAAGATCCAGAGAAGGCGCGCGCCACTTTTGCCCAACAGTTCATCCAGAACAGCACGCACACGACACTGCTGACTGATGCTGCTGTCAAGCATGTTCTGGCCAGGCTACCTGTGGACATTGAGGCGAGCTCAATATCATTGCAAGCAGAATCTACCACACATAGCTGTTCAATGAGCCCGGTGATGCTGGCTCAGCAGAGAGAAGACAGTCGATGATGAGCAACGACACTGGATATGAGACTATGAGTGAAGCATAGGGCGAATCGGCCTTGTGTGATGTTCAAACGGAGTCATTTGTAAATTACAATATTGGCATAAGAGCACTTGCTCTGCGATTGATGTGCCTTTTTGAGCACTCTTTTGAGGCATTTCCAGGTGGAGGCTGTGGCGCCTAGGACTCGGATCGAGCAGCGCTCATCCATCATACATACATAGATATGATATGCGCACACGTGCTAAGGTACTTTCCAATAATTTCCTAAACCTTTGAGCAATCTCTTCGTCCACTCCATAGGTCTCACAGTGTCTTGCGTTTTTCCGCCGTTGTGTGTGCAAAGGCCTCGTGCACCGCTTGCCAAGCACTCAGGCACTCAGTGGACCGCGAAAGCGCTTTCTTTTCGTCATGACAGATGTAAGGTAGGTTTACCTCGACCCTGCCTCTGAATGTTCCCCTGCTCATGAACATGCAGCTCCCGGCGTCTTGCTAGGTGCGAGTTGTGTGCCGTAATCAAGGATGCCAGTCGAAGTCATGTGCATGACCCGGCCTCTGTCGCTTTACAACACAGCTCGATAGGCTCTACCTCAAGCTGGCCATTTCTCACCCTCTCTGGCGCGGAAGCGGCCAGTTCCCACACAGCATGGAGTTGAACGAAGATGAGAAAGCAATGTGGGATGTTGGGGTCTTCGATGCACATTGCCACCCGACCGACATCATGGCCTCTGTCCAGGATATTGCTAAGATGCACGCACGTGTTCTGACAGTCATGGCCACGCGACGAGAAGATCAGCCATTGGTCGTGGACTCGGCGAAGAAGTACTTGCTAGAAGACAAGGTCCAGTACGACAGCGAAAACTATCGAGGTGTAGTGCCGGCTTTCGGTTGGCACCCGTGGTTTTCGCACCAGATGGTCGATGACAGGGGCGCTCAGCCCCACGACCAAATCGACATTATCAGTCACTACAAATCTGTCCTGATTCCACAGCCGGACGGCGATGATGAATTTCTTCGAAGCATCCCCAAGCCACTTTCGCTCAGCCACTATCTGCAGGCGACCGCTCAGAGATTAGAGCAATTCCCTTTTGCGCTTGTAGGTGAGATTGGGCTCGATCGCGCGTTTCGACTGCCCAAAGGAGAATTTCTCAATCCTGACGAAGTGCTCGAGAAGACTAAGAGTACTGTCCAAGAGCATACACCGGGCTCGCGCGAGGGCAGGCCGCTCACACCATATCGGGTGAACCTTGAGCATCAGAAAGCGATACTGAAGGCACAACTTCAGCTCGCTGGCAAGTATCGGAGGCCGGTCTCCGTTCACAGTGTGCAGACGCACGGGGTTGTCTTCGACTTGCTGTCTGAGCTATGGGAGGGTCATGAACGACTGTCGAAACGACAGCGGAAGAGACGCCAAAGCAATAGCAACACCGAGGCGAAGAGTGATGTGATGGAGGTCGACGATGCCGAAAAGCCGCTTCCATATCCACCGCGCATCTGTATGCACTCTTACTCCGGTCCTCCGGAGGCTCTGAAGCAGTACCTCGGAAACACCGTACCGGCCGACGTGTACTTCTCATTTTCGATTTGCATCAACTTCTCAACACCAGCAGCAGCGAAGGCAGAGACGGTGATCAGAGCTGTTCCTGCTGAGAGAATACTGGTGGAGAGTGACCTGCACTGCGCTGGCGACCGAATGGATCAGCTGCTGAAAGAGATCGTGGTGAAGATCTGCGAGATTCGTGGATGGGGGCTCGAGGAGGGTGCTAGGCAGCTGAAGCAAAACTGGGAGAAGTTCGTTTTTGGATGATTAGCTGGCTGGACCTCACCGCCTATTGCGTTTGCTTACCCCGATGAGCACCAAGTCTGAAGGTGAATGGATTGCCAGCCTCCGACTGTTGCGAGCCATGGGCACTGCGCCGCCTTGTTTCGTTTGCGTCTGCACGCTTTCGAGAGTGAAGGGCAAGCGTTGTCTCCAGGCTGGGAGTAGCAAACGAGATCGTTTGCAAGGAATGCTGCGATGCTATATGCGTTGTCTTCGGTCGCGAGAGATTCAGATCTCGAGAGCAAGCCGGAAAGCCTTAACACTACGATTCCTGCACCATCCATCACGACTTGCAAGTCGTCAAGTCGGAACAGGAAGCAGACCAGCATGGACGACGAGGATCGTGTGGTTTGGCACTCTGGTCGACCTTCAGAGGATGAAGTCGCAACGACCGCATCCAGCAGCCACGGACCGCTAGGACCTCTGTGGCCTTCAGTAGCAGAGAAGGCATCTATGTTCACCACCGCAGGCTGGACGAATCCTTGGGAGCGCATTCAAGCAACAACGAGCCTCGAGCCCAAATACCGACACCTCGAGGGTCCAACGCTCTCCGACCGAACAAAATTGTATGCTGCCACTGACGCTACCCACGAAGACGACTCCACCGCAACTCGTATCTTGGAGGCCAAAGTCAATGCTGAGATGGCGTATCAGTACACGCTTCTCGCATACATCCTCGCAGTGGACGGCAGACAGAAGAACAAGTCGTACGCAGCGATCTTGCAAGCTCGTGTCGATAGATATAAGTATCGTCTCACTCGATACCGATGGGAGAAGCTCTTTAAGGCGACCAACGATGTGGAGGGCTCACGCGCAGTGTACATGGACGAGATCAAGGATGAGACGGCCAGTTCGAACAATCGACGAACTCTGTATCGGACTGTCGTGCAGTGGTTGGAGAAGCATGATGAAGTTTTCCGGAACATGAAGAAGGGATGGGCGAAGTGTCGATATGTGACAGAGCGCGTCTTCCAGGAGGTCGTGCTGTTCACCGCGGAGTTGTGCGAGGAGAGAATGGAATTGGAGAGAGTGTATCGGGAGAAAGCTGGGAAGCCACCGGCATTCCATCAGGGCAACTGGACTGGACCTTTGAGGGAGAGTGATTGATCAGGGCGTTGATGATGAATTGGTCTATGTGCGATCTTGCCTCTTGAGAGCACTTGCTGTTGCCTTCTTCGCGAACATGGATGCTGCGTGACGGTCTCGAGAACGGCATGGATGGGTTTGCTTGGTGATTATCTTGGATACTGGGGCGACTTTGGAATGAGAGAATCACGTCGACAGGGTCACCATCTTCTTGGAAGTCCATTGTAGTAGCATTGAAGGACAAGCAGGCTATGACCAGCAAACGAGCCACCTCTGGAAGGACAACATTGCAACAATCTTGCCGCTTCGACAGCAAACACCTTGAATTATTATTGATTATGACTATTCAACATTCAGCATTATACATCAATGTGCTTCTTGACGACCCATAATACACTTCATGTCTATCAATGCCGGCCCTCACAAGTGGCATCAATAGATGCTAAGTCCTAGCCGTATGGGAAATGGGGTCTCTACGATTCTGCCTGACAGATCAAGGCAAGTCAATAACGCCAGAATGCACGTCACTGCTTGAGAGGCAGCAGTAACGTTCCTAACAACATTTGGAATGCTCTTCACTATGCTGGAACACCATTAGTGCCTCTCTTTGCTGAAGTCTACCAAGCATGACTGCCTATATAAAGATATGGCGATGGTCACGCTCTCTGTGTCTGCATCCTTGTGCCGACTACGACGACGACGACACTCTCGAACAGGAAGCAGAACAGTAACTTTCTCGCATCTCACCGCGCGCTTCCGCTTCCTGTCCGGCCATGGACTCATCCTGGACAATGGAGGACAACGCAATCAACGAAGACATCGTCGAGAGCATCGAGGTCGACGATCCACTACCAGCAGAAAGCCCACAGCCACGGAGGGACTCGCGCTCCACAGTCTCTCCCAGTTCTCCAGAGACGTTCATCAACCCCATTCGGGCTCTGATCAGAACAGCCACGAGAGAGGGCCGGGTGGTGGTCCTTGAGCACGGCGATCCCCAAGAAAAATACCACGACTACCCTCTCGAGATAATCGACCCAGCCTGGCTCAACCACCCTCAGGTGTACTACCGCAGAGGCACCAAAAACGAAATCTCCGAACACCTCACCGTCCTCCTACCCTCCATCATCGCCGTCGAGGACCCATACCCGCGAATCGAAGAACACGACTATCTATGGATCATGGACCAGGCGTACCTCCGCTGGGCGGAGCGGTGTAAGCGGTTCAAGATTGATAGGTCCATCAATCCGAGATTGGCTGAATTCATTGGCTGTTTTGATATACGGCCGGTTCCGGAGGGGCAGACGAGGTTTGGGGACGCGTTTGAGAAGTTGGTGGAGTATGTGGATCGGTGTTGTGTGGGCGCTGTCGAGGAGATGGAGAAGGTGAGAGCGCGGGAAGAAGTATTGTTTAGGGAGATGAAGCAGTGGACGGCGGAGTGGAGGGCGGAGCTGGAGTGGAAGGAGGAGGTGTGGCGGGTGAGGTATGAGTAGGATGGGCAGATTGAGCTGGTTGGAATCAGATTCAGGAGCCTTGTCGAGAGCGTTTCCAGGGACGTCGACGCTTCGGGAGATCAGGCATCCACAAGGCGACAAGGCAAATTGGGATGTCCCTCCATCCACATCGAGTACAGACAACAGAATGCCGTGGAGCGCATCACAGTCGACAGTCAAAAGATAGTTCTTACAAAAGCTGGATGTCTGGGCTCTGATTACCTGGGCAGTACATACGCTGTGCAGCTTCACAACTTCACCTGAATGGCATCTTCATCCTCACCAGTACACCTTCCTCGCCAACAATCACCTGGACTTGCCTTCATGTGACGTGCAGGTATGACTCACCCTAAGTCAAACAACTTCTGCCTCGCGCACCTGCTCAGATCGCTTTGTACCTTGTTGCAGGCTTGCTTGCACAATCTTTTCTCTTGCCCTCAGGACAAACCTTCTTTACTCTCAAAGACGGCTCAAGTAAATCGCAAACGTGCCCCTGTTCTACTTGAATAACATTTGACGCAGCCTGCAACTTCTTGCTTCCTGGCGCACCAAAAGCTTGTCGTACCGGTCTTGCGGTCTCGCCGACGGCTCTGGTCGAGATATAAATATCATCAAAGTAAGTGCGACCTGCCCGATCTTGACCATGCCCGTCTTCATACTGACCGACCGCTTCAGAAAGCCTCCCATGGCGTCCCAATGTCTCCGTCTTCCCCTGCTCAAGGACCTCGCCACCCCACCTCGACACCACCACCACTGCGACATCTCTCGTGGCACCTTCATGTACAACGACCTTGTCCTCCCATTTCCAGTTCCTGACGGCCTGGTCTCGCCCCACCACTACTCTGACGACCGCTTCTTTGCATACACCCATGTCCTCGCCGAGCGCGTCAACGACGAGATCTATGTCGCGGGTTCAGAGCGGCCGGAGAAGTCAGGGGCGTTCTACGTGGGTAACCTGTATGCGTCGTACGAAGTCGAGCACTGGCCGGGTGTTGAATTGCAGGTGCGATGGTCTGAATGGCTGGTCGAGACGATTGGAAGAGTACGAAGAGGCGCTGAGATAGCGGAGGTGCCGAAGGACTGCCGCCATCTGCTGAAGGCCACGCTGGAGGACGAGCTCGCGGGAAGGCAGTCGTGGTTCTTTCGGAACGTACGGTCCCTCGACACGCTCACGCCTATGCTGCGACAAATGGCTAAGGTCGCCCGAAATCCAGTTGACATGGTGATATTCAGACAGAATAACAAGCTTCATGTGCGATATGTGAATTGGCGCAACATCGGCGTGCGCCCCTATAACGAGGACGATGAGATTTGGAGGTACGATGACTTCAAGATCGACAAGAGACGAGGTCTGGAGGTTAGGTCCAAGGATCTGAAGACTTTGCTCAAATGCTACCGGCCAAGCGACAAGATCGTTTTGGGTGGTGTGTGCTTCGAGAAGAACGCGCCGACCGACGATGGCTGGTTGAAGGACCCTCTACCATTGCTTGCGCCATCGCCCACACCAGTGGCATCTGACAATCAGCAGCAAGAGCCTCGCCGGTCGCAAAAGAGGAAGCGCGATCGATCTGACAACGGCGGAAGTCGTCGCGGCGATGACAATGGTGTTGATGGCAACGCAATGGACCTCGACGAGCCAGCTGCAGCTTCGACTATTGCGACTCAGAGAGAGCATGTCGACAAAAGCGGAGGACCGAATCCCAAGAAGCCGAAACTTACAGCAACACCATACACCAACTTTCTGATCTCTCGCCTGAATGGCAACGCAAGAACGCCATCACCAAACAAGTCTGATACCCCAGAGACGGTGTTCTCAGGATCCACGATACCAGATCCGAACAGAGTGCGACGTCGGGATCTCCCCTCGAGGGCCGAGGACGAGATCCGACAAATCATTAGCTCTTCCGGCTCGCATCCTAGTCGTGAAGATCGGCAGACGAAGGACTCTAGAGACCAGATCAGCAAGGAGCAGGGAAGAAGTCCATCGAAGATACCCAAGGACCAGCCTCGTCCGAAGACTTTTGGTGAGGTCGAGGGCACAGAATCGTCTGGCGCTCAACGCAAACGTCCAGAGAGTAAGTCCACGGTGCCATCAGCTGCGGGCCAGAATGAGTCGAAAAAGAGGAAAGCTGCAGGCGAAGAGAAGTCGAGTGAAAACCCAGTTGCAAAGAAGAAAAAGGCCGAGACGATGCAGAGCGGAACTGCGACGACTGTGAACACGGCCACACCACCACGTCAGAGCGTGCCTGCTGCCGCTACACGAGTACTCACTGAGTCAACGGTTCCACAGTCCTCTGACGCAGGTTTCTCACTCAGAGCGCGCTCAGTCCCAGCACCCTCAATTCCAGCACCATCACTCCGAGCGCCGTCCCCACCAGACTCGACAGTCCCAGCGCCTTCCATACGAGCACCCGATTCAGATGCGCCAGCTCCACCCGTCCACCATTCACTTCCTGCAGCGCTTTCTGCCGGACCGATGTCTTCCGGAGCACCACGACCTCCAGCGCCAGATCGTGGATCAACCACCACCAATCCAGCAACCTCCTGGGCGCCGACTATCACACCAGTGTCTTTCAGAGTGCCTACTATACCTGCTCCGCCTCTCTCAGCGGCAGGCCCATCGACCTTGGTTCTGCCAGCACCAAATCAACCGACAGGGTATGTGTTAGCACCACCTCGACCACCTCAGCCGGCGTTTGAAAGACCAGCCTCAGTAGTCAACGCGGAGCCCAGAGCGCTTAGTGCACCCGCTCCTGCTCTTTCCGCAGCACCTCAAACAACGTCGGTTCGGCCGGTACCACATCGCTCGACAGGGCCTATGTCAGCACTGCCTCGATCACCTCAGGCGGTACCTCAAGGATCGTCCCTAACAGCCGACAGTGAGTCTGAAGCGCCGGGTACACCCGCAAGTCCTTTCGCAGTAGCATCTCAAACAACATCGGTCCTGCCAGCACCACGTGGCCCGATGGGCTCTCTGTTGGCACCACCTCATCCACCTCAGATGGCACCTGCAAGACCACCTCAAACAGCCGATGGCGAGTCGCATCTCCCTCCATACCGACGTCATCTAGATCGGCGCGCGGACTCCGAACAGCCGGGCCAGGGACAGGATCCTCCTTTACAGCAGTATGCACAACAGCCGATGGCTTTGATGGAGCTCGATCGTATTGGCAGGGACGGCCCTTGGCGTGCGTTCTATCCGCCCGCGCGGCGGTAGATCTCGACGTACTCTCAGGCGGATGGAGACAGGTGGTATGTTCGAGTGCTCGAGAGCTGCAAGGCTCTCTTAACCACCGCTTCGAGTGTCAGAAGGTGGGAGCCATTTCATAGGGCATCCGTACAACAATGGGATTCTATTGATGGAGTCTCTGGTCAGCATGCCGGCTCATTGCCCGTCCCTAGATTAAACTGGCCAATTGACGTTTTGCATTTCCAGCATCGAGATGGACACGCGGATTCAGGCAGGAATAGCTGTCGTATTGCGCTGAACCCATCTATACGCGCCCGAGGGACGCATGTGGGTAGGGTCCAGGCAATCGTAGTCTTACGAGACACGAGCACTGTGCGACAACCAGTCGGAGGGACGATTGTCTCGGCGGCTGCACCATGAGGGGTGTCACGGGGAGAGATTGAAGGAGAACTGAGCCGGAGGGAAGACTTAGGTGTTTAGTCCCAGAACAGTAATAGGTGGGAGTTTGGCGACTGGCGGGAGGCCGAGTCCGTGCCGAAGGCAAAATGAAGGCGTCCAGCAGTCCGCGAATGTCACCGATGGTGCGTCAACTTACGCTGTACTTAAGGCGGATACTAGAAGAGTGAAAGGTCACTGAAAGTCTCCACGCAATAACAAATTGAACATGATGCTTGAAAGGTCCCCGTGATTCGGTGCAGGTCCCAGCGTCCAGGGTCTTACGAAGAGGGGCTGGCTCTGGCGGCTTAGTGTAACATCCAGAACGTGTACAACACTAGAAACCCGAAGGATCCCTCCCTACCTAGCCTACCTAGCATTCGAGCTTTCCATGCAATTGGTTTGATGTGTGCTGGGCATATGCAATGGCGATTGATGTCCTGCACCTCACCAGTTAGCTTACATCACCGCCAATGCAGCTCCCTGCGGTCCGTTCCCATTAGCTAAGGCGACATGATGCCACCATCTTACGCGATGCATGCGGTGACCTCACGCTCTGCCCGTCTACAGAAGGCGCATGACATGGGTGCGCGTCGAAACGCCTGCCACCGAGCCCGACACCTTCCTTTGCATGGTACTAGGTCGCTTCCCTCTAAGTGGTTCGCGGGGCTCTGGAGCTCTTTCGGACAGAAAACGTCGTTGACACTGCTCGAGGAGATCGGCTGTGCTCTTTGTGGTAGTGGGCTAGTGGCCTCAGATAGGCGATTTGGTCGAAACGGTCCTCGCGAACACGCGCACATCGTCGAGCACCTTTTAGACTAGCGGTTATTCGACATTGCGGGTGTTGGTCGCCTTCCATTTTTGCGGCGCTATGACTTAGCAACTGACGAAACATCGAGACTGTGAGATCTCGTCTAGATTCTCTGGCCGGGGGGGCCCTTGACACCATGGCCTGCGTGCCCTGGCCAGCCTTAGGCAATAAGGTTATAAATATAAGGCCGTGCCAGAACCTGTCATCGAGACCACTCGAATTGTTATTCTGCCTTTACAACAAGCACATAAGGAAGCTGGCTAAGTCAGTCGCAACTCTATACTAGCTTGAGCAGGTCCATCCCATTGAAAAGCTATCGACCAAGATGGACGAAGAAGTCCTATGGACCATTACCTTCGGCCTTATCGGCACGATCATCGGCTTGGTCACGATCTGGCAGAACTCCATCGTCATTCAGGCAAAGATAGAATGTGAGTCTTCCTGCTTACATTTGGCACTAGACAAACAACTGACCCAAGCTGTCAGTGATCAAGGTGCAACAGCAACGTCGATGGTGGGCATGAAGAGAACTCGAGTCTGTTTGATCGAGCATCCCGGCCAGGGAGGGAGGCCTTTGACAGCAAGGCGTTGGCGGTGTTATGCAATGCTTCGTGCATGATGGATGTGCTTGTTTAGACACGTAGCTGCTGGAAATTTGGCGCCGGTAATCGAGGGCCAGCGTCCACCAAGACGCGGCAAATGCTTGGGATTCGTACTGGCTGTATCATCACCCACTTTCGCAAGCCACAGAAATCTTAGTGCGTCTGTATGTTATTCACAACCTACTCTCCTTCGCAAAGCTGAACAGATTCCTGCCTTTCCTTTGGGTATCTGGCTTGACGTGTCCAGACCTGCCGATCGGTTCCTCGGTCGTGCTGCATAATTGTTGTAATGTAATCTCATCCGCGTGATTTGCAACAAAGCGACGGTCGTTCTTCTTCAAGCGACCCACAATGTATCCTCGCTCGGGCTTGCCGTCACGAGCGAATTCAACTGTGTAAGTCTTGAGGTTGTCAGCGTTGAAGTCCTACTCTTGGTGAGTACACTGACCTCTATGATGGCTTCGCCTTCCGCTATCTCCTCAATTGTTGGTACAGGCAGATCCGTGAGAAAATCAGGCAGTGGTTGAATGCATGGGAACGCGGAGCCATCTGCTCGAGGTCTGCTCGAGAGGCAGACTACATGCTGATACGTGGCGTTGCCGCCGTTGGCAAGAATCAAGCCTGTCTTGCCTTTTCCAGCACGTAGTTGTCTCGTCATCTCGGTGAATGCCTAGACAAGTCAGCACTTGGCGTCAAGGTGTCGAGAACTACAACTTACATGCATCGAGTAATTGTTGCCGGCACCACCGAAGGAAGTCAAGCCGCCAAGCAAGGTCAAAGACTTCTCACTCTTCTCCAGATCGATACCAAGATGGCTGGCCGCAAATTTCGGGACGATCGGGAAGCAGCTGTAGAAGTCGTACAAATCAATGTCCTCCTTCTTGAGCTGGCTGACTTCGAGCGCGGCGTCAAGAGAACGCGAGATTGATGGGCTCGAATGGAAGTTCGGACGTAGCCAGACTAGTCTGGTAAGCAGAGCCTTGCGAGCTGTAGGTGTAGACTCACAGTCACCACTGTCAGATGTTCCTGCGCCACCAAGCGGGTAGATCCACTTGTTCTCCGGCACCCCAAGCTGTTGAGCGACATCGGTCGATGTCAAGATGACGGCCCCAGCGAGGTTAATAGTGTTGAACGCGTTCATAAGAAGTGGGTCTGTGCAATCAGTAATGCTCGCAACCTCGCAAGTCAGAACAGGCTACCCACAAGGAAAGCAGATCATCCGATTCTTCTTGCTGACTGTGCCGATGAAGTCTTCCGATATATGTTTGCCATGATTCCACGCCACGGGATTCTTTTGAGCTACATTGGCAAACCTTCCATATAGCTTCGCTGATTCACGATTGTTGTCCTTGATCGACTGCTTGCGGTGAGCTCGAAACCCATTCTCGAACAGCGGATATACATGAATGGGTGCTCCGATGTCATGCAAAGCGCCGAGATCTGCAGGCTGTCCAGTTACTCCGCTGCGCATACCCTTGATTACACCTTCGGACATGGACGTACTGTTCTTGAGTTGTCTTGTCGTTGGTGAGAAGACGCTGTCAACCGTTTCGCTTGGCTTGGTCCAGCCAGGTGGTGGAATTTGCTTTGCAGCAGCGCAAGCCGTTACTGAACGTCTCAGCCATCAGCCACATTAACTACGGGAACTCTTACATGACGCCAGCGCTTCGCCACCTGTCAACAGTGCAACCTTTGTTTGACCAGTCGAGATCCGTTTGGCGGCATCATCGAATAGTAAGCCTGGCTGATTACCGCCATGAGGACTGAGATGCTGGTGCTTCGCGCTGATGCCAAGCTTCTTCGATAAGAGGCCAGGCAGATCAGGGTAGGGCCACGTCCAGCTGTTTACCACGTCTATACTGTCAATAGCTTCTCTCAACGCCTCTGTCTGCGAGCTGCCAGTATCCGCGATAGCGTTCTTTATGGCCTCGAGCATCAGATCCAGGGGCTCCCGGGCATCTTCGACCTTGGTCGACCCATTCTTCACATCAGCCACACCGATGATGACAGGGACCGGACCAGGCATGGCGGCCGCCGACTCTGGGCGCCTTTCCCCACAGACGGTGTATGTAATGCGAGGGAGTAAGCTGGAAGGTGTTGCAGATACGAACTCCTGCTGTACGTGTTGCGGTTATAACAGCCGGACAGACCTAGTCATTTCCAACGACGACGTGCTTTTAGCACCACTGCAACTTGTTCAAGAAAATGGTCTCCCACCAGCGGCAGTTGATAGTCGGTTCAGATAAAATTGCCGAGGCATATCATAAAAGACATGATCTACAGTGTCATTTGAAACCGGATGGCATGACGTTGCATCATTCACACCGTGACTATGTTGGGGCTATTCTTCTCCTTCACCATCGAATGAATACTGACTCCATCCTACAGCGTTGCAAGTTATATCGAAGACAGGCAAGTTACAGCGCCAGGACTGGTTTTGACTATTTAGCTTTTAGAGAGATGCACGTACAAAAGTGCAAAGGCAGTCTTTGTTGAGCATATACCCTTGGCTTCAATTGGCAGCCTCGACCGTGACCGATCCATCCGGATCAGGCTTGCCGTCATGAGGGAGCTTCGCTTCTATGTCCGAGTCCTGCCGGACGTCTGCCTGGTCTATGATGCCCTCGTCAAAGGTAGATGCCTCACCTAGACCGGGAGGCGGAGAAACCATGTTGACTGACCAGAACACAACGGCACTAATCACCGTCGCTATAATGAATGTCAGATCGTAGAGGCGCACCCACCCTATCATTGATGAGGAACTTGAACCATTGACGCTGACGACCAGTCCAGCTGCCCTGTATGTTAGTGGGTGTTCCGATCGTGTATTGTCCAGGCACTTACGGAGAAACGGCCATACTCCCATGACGAAGGCAACTACAGCGCGCCAGTTCACGCCCATCCGGAACCAGTATATCGATGAAGCGTCACCAGTGTATAGATCGGGGACCTTCAACGTTCGAACGCGAATCAGGAAGTAGTCTGCGAGCAGAATACCACTTTTTGAGCGTCAGCCTCCAGCAAAGAGTCCAATGGAATACACTTACAGCACTGGAGCTATGAATATGCCGAAGCTGCTCAACACGGTCAAGAACTTCGACGCCGAAGCCAGAATCTGCCAGGGCTGGCTTGCTATACCAATGACAGCGGCAATGGCACTTCCTCTGCGGATATTGATGTAACTTGGCCATAGCCCGGCCATATCCATTCCGGCAGACATAGAGTTGAGCACGACTGCGAGGAGCAGCTGCGAGCTGTTCAGTCCAAGCGATGCGAAGAACACACCGGCTCTTGCCCTAGGGCTTGACTGGTACTGCTCCTGGATGGTGGCGAGAAGCGTTATCGGGTTCCAAAGGAGTTGTTCGCCACCGATGATGTCGTTGGCAGCACTGGTGACAATGATCCCGAAGGTCGCGGTCACAGTGACTGTGATGGGTGCCACGATCATCTGCGACAGCAGAGGAGCACCTCGCCGCTGTGAGTAGCGAGTCCAGTCGGATTGACCGAGTGTTCCACCGCCCCAGGCACCCAAGATGGCCGTGATACCATACATGAAGGCTGATCCGGTGTTAGAAGTTGTCCCTGGCTGGTCAAACATACTGCCAGCTCCACCCGCGTTGTGTACGGCCCTACGCTTGCGTCAGCACACGAACTCGGACCTTCGGCGACTCACATACCAAATTAACAGTCCGATCCAAGAGCCGGTAACAAGGACGAATGAGATTGCAAACGGAATCTGAAGTCGTTCAGGCCGCATGAAGACAAGGCCAGCGAAGGCAAACATCCAGATGACTAAGGCAATGAAGTCGTTCGTCGCTAGGTGAGAACCGGGGTCGAAAGTGTTCTTCATGTGTGCAAATCCTTGCTTGGTCAACAACGCGACTGCATAACGGGAGCGAGGACATTCACCTGGTATGACGGCACCGATCAGCACCCTCAGAGACTGGCCACCCCAGTATGCCTGCAAGCCAAGCCACATGGAGCCGATGAAGACTCTCAGCAGTACGGGAAAATAGCTCCCGTTCATGCCCCAGGAAAAGCGACTTGCAACAGTGAAGCCGATGTGCTGCTTCTCACCGACCCATCCGCCTGCGACGGCGAGAATACCGGTGATGACCGAGCCAACGACCTGTGCATAGCGTGAATCAAGCGGATTTGTATGCGGCGAAAAGGAACGGGACCTACCACCACACCTATCGCTTCACGAGGGCTCAAACCAAGAGCCAGGAGCCCACTGCCAACACTCCAGGCAGATATGTTAACACCTGTTGTTTGTGTCATTCGGAGGGGTCTGTGTCAACGTGCTAATGTATGCACGAACCTGTTACTGTCCAATATCCTGGAATGGCTTCACGTCAGTTTGGGAGCTGTTCTGCAAAGGCATCTGAGCAACACATACCGGCGTACGAGAGCACACCAAACGTGCGCCGCTCTTGTGGCATGGGGATGAGGTCCCGATTGATCCATCGAGTATTCTCATAGTAAGCATCTTCATCCTTCGGTCTGTCAATGCGTGGGTCAGCTGGTCGGCTCTGTTCTGGCATGCAGCTGTCCGTGCTGATTCAGACACTTACACCTGCAGTGTCTCTCTCCAGGATCCGAGCCGGAAAGTCATTGTGAATCGCAATCACCTCTTCTGAGCCTTTGGCGTGCAGCGATGATCATGGACTGTAGCTGTGTTTCGAATCAGGTGCATGGAATATATATGTATTCAGATACCGCCATTGGCTTCTGAGCACTGTTGATAAGCCAGAGCCATGGATGTGGTCTAGACACCCGGCTATGCGCGGGGATATTGGGTCAAGCGTGCCTTGCAGACTGCTTTTCGGCCTCACAGCCATTCTCTGAGGGTTCGTGTTACTCTGGAAGGTGCAACAGCTTATCATTTCCTGAAGGCGGGAAGGTAATCCGTAGTAAACGAGGGACGGGTCCTAACCGTCTTCGGATCAACCAGTGCTGGCGTACCTGATTTAAGGTTGGCCGAAGCTGCGTCCGCGTATGTATCTTGGTCGCCTAATTACCACCGACTCAGGCCTCTATGAGCAGGGTCCATCTCTGCGGGCGCTCCGCGGTCCGGCAGGTTCGATGCACAGTATCAAGCTGTGAAGTGCACCTCTCGTGGGGACGTATCTATCAGTCTTTCCCGGGACAGCGATGCCACCACTGACTCCTGCCTCATGATCAGCGCCGCATGGTTGAAGAAGGAATCTATTCTCAGATAAGTTGGTCTTAGCAGAGCCCTTGTCCCCTCGCTGTCTAGTCGGATCAGGGCTTGGTGCAGAGTCTCCAGGAACTGGAAAGTTGTTCGAGCCTTGTCTAGATCGGATGAAAGAACGAAGAGGTAGACCATAAAATTTCCGATCAGGACAAGCTGCGGGCGAGCATTACGGTCCCAGAATGTCTTCAGATCCTCTACAGAGAGCGAGCCGAACCACTGTGTGATCGGTTGCCCTTCGGCAACTGACCCAGCAAAGTACCGTGACATCGGCGAAGCAGGGTCGCCCTTGGCGTCCTTCGAAACGGGCGTCATCAGAGCCCGCAGAAGAAGTACTCGCGTTGCGAAGTATGCGAGATGAAGTCGGCAGTTATTTGATATTCTCTGTTGCCTGTGATATGCCATCGTCAGACACTGAGGCAGAAAAGAAAACCAATTGTCCAGATCTGCTCGGATATACAGCAGGTTGGACTCATATGCTTTGCTATCGGCTAGCCGCTCATGGAAACCTCGTTCAGAGAAAGCTAAACTGAGCAATCGATATGCGATCTGAGCCAGCTTGACTTGCTCTAAGAACTTCGCTAACGATATCGTATTAGCCGTCAATGCAGAAGCGCCGACGATGTGCTGGAAGTCGTCGGATATATCTTCATCGGAACTTAGATCAGTCATCGACAGGTCCGGTGTGGTGTAAGACGCATCGTGGATATGGAGCGGGTTGCCGTTGGTGATGGCAGACCAGGTATGACTGGCAAAAATTGCCCACCAGAGCTTGATGCGAAGACTCTTTTCCCACGCGGCAATCTTCCAATCTCTGGGATTGCGATGCAGGCCAATCTGCTGTGCGCACGCAAGAGCTTGCGCGGAAAGTGTCCACGTTCGGGCGGATTCGAAGGTCCATTCCCACGGCGCGTTATCCTGCATGATCAACAAGCAGGCTTGCATTGTCCACAGATTGGGCGAATCGAGTTCGCATTCAAGCGACTTGCGAGCTTCGATAAACAGCTCGTGCTGCTGACAAGGTGGCGACCGATGTTGCGACTCAGGCTCGTAAGTCCAGAACGGCAGACCGAGGCCGTAGACAACACCACGTAGTGAGGCAGGTATACTCGATTTGTCGTTGCCGAAAGCTCGTAAAAACCTCCCCTTGGAAAGTATAGGGTACTCCGGATGGACATAACGAAAATATAGCCGGAGCAATTGAGATGCGCACGACTCAATGAGAGCTTCTATCTTGACACCTGCATCGCGCTTGATCTCGTTATCATGCGGTTGGAATTGATCGGAGATAATAGCTGCGCGTTGGCACTTTCGTTAGTCCATGCGAGAGGGCAAGGAATGGATCAGGCGGGATGTGCAAATCAAACACACCAGGGAACGTACTAAAGTAGGCCGGTGGCAGACTTGGGTCAGAGCTGGCAGCTGAGATCTCAAGAAAATCATTGTGAACACGATTCGTCTCATCTACCAACACTGTTCGGAAGGACTGGAGGAGATTCCCATCTTGCTCTGCAGAAAGACCCATCGAATGGGCTGTCACATTGAGCCCATCCTCGAGTGTATAGATTTCGGCATCTGCGTCCCATGAAGCCGTCTGAACAGCGCCTTGGCCGAGACCTCCAGGCACTGAGCGGCCGGAGGTACTGGGATGAGGAGTTGTTGTGGCTGCTGAGGTATCGGACTGACCGATAACATATTCGCCAGGGCTGTCAAGTGTACGACTTGCATGTGAGGGAACCCTTTGCGATTGCAGAGGAGCAGAGCTAGAAGATTTGCAATCTATGCCCTTGGACTTGCAATACGCACCTAGCGTTGTAAGTATGCAAGAATCAGGCGTGACTGGCACAGATAGTGGTGTGAGACGTACAGGGTGGGGCGTCGGGAATCACACACGCTGTCTTACGTCTCCGGCATGCATCGCACGGCCTGGCCTTCCTGCTGCCCTTCCGTCGTGGGATACCGAACTCACTCCTTATCTTGAAGTGTGGTTTGGGGTGCACATCGCTGTCGTCAGCCATCCAAAGCTAGTGTCGTCCACGACCCTGGCTTGGGCTTTGCATTCAATTGACCCAGAGAGCACCCAGACCCATGTGACAGTCCACGCGGAATTGGAGTGAGACGATGATGTTGAAATGGATAGGAAGAAGAAAGGCGAACAAGTTCGGCGAGCAAGTGATAACCTAGGAAGTTCTTTCCCCACTCCGGCTCCAGCTCCAGCTGCGACAATCCTATCCTATTTCATCCTGCATCCTGCATGCATCCTCATCCTCTGCCGAATGAGCCGTTTCGGCGAACTCAATTCGTTCTCCTACCGAGTCATGTCATTCATTGCGTCCTGTAGGCTCGTGCGTGTGCTTCTCGAAATCTGTCGCAACATTCGTCGGTGCCCCGGACATGCAGCTACGAACAGGGTCCTCAGATGCCATGCAGCTGCGTCGCGTCGCTTCTGGACGGCTGATAACGGCTAAGAGACACCGCTGAAGCAAGGTAGGTTTCTGGACTTCAAGCGTTTACCGCTGCAAAGGCAAGTCATTTCCCACAGTTACCCGCGAACGATTTATAGTCTTTCTGTGCAGAGTGCCAATCTCGTAACTGCGGTTCTGTACTGCTGAGCCCTCGCCATGGCCTCGTTCTACAGAATCGGCGTTGATGTTGGCGGGACCAACACAGACGCTGTCATCATTGATATAAAAGCTTCTGATCGACTGGGGCGTGGAGTCCTGGCGTCGTACAAGACGCCGACTACAATAGATATCACCAGTGGTATCGAAGCCGCCATAGCCGAAGTCTTACAATCGTCTGGAGTTGACAAGCAGCGTGTACTCAGTGTCAACATTGGAACCACGCATTTCATCAATGCCTTGATCGAGGCCGACAGTCGACGATTGGATCGCGTCGCTGTGGTACGACTGTGTGGTCCTTTCACGAGGCAGCTTCCACCTTTCTCCGACGTCCCCGAAGGCCTCCGCAACGTTCTTGATGGGGGAGCATACTTCCTTGATGGTGGCCTTGAGATCGATGGGCGGCTGATAGCCAACCTCGATGGACAGCAAATAGTCGAGACAGCTAAAGCCATTGCAGCTGCAGGTGTACCTGCTGTAGCTGTGGTTGGCGTGTTCTCCCCAATTTCATCTGAGCAAAATCAGGAAGAAGAGTGCAAGAGGCTGATCACCGAGAGCGTTCCAGGGCTAAAGGTTGTCTGCTCCCACTCTATTGGGCCGATAGGACTTCTGGAAAGAGAGAACGCGACGATTCTCAATGCCGCTATCCTCAACACAGCGGGACGAGTGACGAGAGGCTTCAAAGCAGCGATGCGTCGTCTCCGCCTGAGCTGCCCACTCTACCTATCCCAGAATGATGGTACTCTGATCGACGTCGATAGTGCCGCACAGTACCCGATCAAAACGTTTGCAAGCGGGCCGACGAATTCCATGATTGGGGCAGCTTTTCTATCTGGTCTTGACAAGCTGAAGCCGCCAGCGTCGGAGAATTCGGAGACCTCTGCGACAACGAATCCTCAGATCTTAGTAGTCGACATAGGTGGAACAACGACAGATGTTTGCGCCCTTCTACCCTCAGGATTCCCTCGTCCGGCGCCTGGCTTTGTTGAGATTGGCGGCGTCCGCACAGCGTTTTCGATCCCAGAAGTCGCCTCAATTGGCCTCGGCGGCGGTAGTGTGGTCAATTGGAAATCGCCACAAGCGAATCAGCGAAGTGAAGTCAAGGTCGGTCCTTCTTCCGTTGGACACGCGCTCCACAAAGACGCCCTGGTCTTTGGAGGCCAAACTTTCACTGCGACCGACGTTATCGTAGCGGCTGGTAAACTTGCGCTCGGTGATGCCAGCTTGACATCCTATATTCCCAGCAATATCGTCATGGCAGCACAAGCAGAGATCAAGAGCACGCTCGAGACTATCGTGGACAAAATGAAAGTGTCAAGAGCTCCGGTCCATGTGCTCCTGGTTGGTGGTGGAGCTGTACTTGCGCCTGAAGCCTTACAAGGCGTGGAGAAATGTACACTGCCGCCTCATGCTGGGGCAGCCAATGCGGTGGGAGCTGCCATAGCTAAAGTGTGCGGGGAAATCGACGTGGTGGTGATGATTGATGGTAAGTCCGAGGAGGCCGTTGTCACTGAAGCAAAGACGAAGGCCATAAATATGGCTGTCGAGAAGGGTGCGCTGTTCAACGACGTTGAGGTGGTCGAAGTGAACAAGATGCCTTTGCAGTATACCCACAAGCCGGCTATGCGAATACAAGTTAAGGCGGTCGGTCGATTGGCAAGATTCGACGAATCCACGCCACCAGCATCGCCACCAAGCGATGGTAAACTGGACGAAGAAGTCGCTGAGAAGAACGAGGAGCCAAAGTTGCTCAACACTGACCCTATCTCGGTTGTCTCCTCTATCAAGCCGACGTTGAATGTGTCGCTGTCCGAATACCGACCTGATGTCCGTGATCAAGTCTGGCATGTATCCAAGGTCGATCTGGAACTCATTGCCACAGGTTGCGGTGTGCTCGGGACAGGTGGAGGTGGTTCAACACATTACGAATTTCTCAAGAGCTTGACAAATTTGAGAGCCAGTGGCAAAGGAAGTATGCAGGTTGTCTCCCCTGAATCTCTGAAGGACGAAGACATTGTCTGCTCCGCTGCCTGGTACGGAAGCCCAAGTGTTCTCAACGAGCGAATCGGGGCTGGGACTGAGCAAGCTTTGGCGATGGACGGCATGAAGCAGATCCTTGGTGGCGGAACGTCTTTCCAAGCTTTCATAGCGCCTGAGATGTGAGTATGGTCCCTCGCCTACTGCGTCAGAAACTAATATGCTGGCTCCAGTGGGGGCGGAAACGGCATAAGCTCCTTCCACATCGCTGCCTCGATGGGTATACCTGTCGTCGACGCTGATTCCATGGGCAGAGCTTATCCAACGATTGGCCACAGTAAGTCTGGCTGGCATGAGCATTTCCTGATATGGTCCGACGAGAGTGCTGATACTGTCATCTAGCAACCTTCAACGTATACGGATATCCTCCGGCCCCTTGTGTTCTTACCGACGCACGAGGCAACATGGCAGCCATGATGGTAAGGTGCTTTCCATGGTACTGGTATAATAGGATCTAATTGAGCTTTCAGAACATTGAGCACCCTCAGAGACTGGAAGGTATGATGCGGAAGACAGCCGTTGAGCTAGGTCTGGCCTGCGGTGTCTCATCAGCACCCCGTACTGGTGCTGAGGTCAAAAGCCATGCGGTACCACGCACCATGTCACTGGCTTGGTATATCGGACGGTCCATCCACCTAGCCAGGCAGCAGAAGACCAGTTATACTGACGCAATCGTACGTGAAACCTGTCACACTTCATGTCCAAGCTAATCAATACCTCAGTTCGACGTTTGTCCCGGTAAGGTGCTGTTCAAAGGCAAGATTGTCGACGTCCGTCGCTTTGTTGGCGGCGGCTACACGCTGGGGTTCGTACTTGTCCGTGGAAACAGTGAAGCCGGGAAAGTTTCTGGGATAGACACAGAGCCTCACATGTACATTCCGTTCCAGAACGAGTATCTGTACGCAGCGACATCTGATGCTGAGGGCTCTGAGTCGTCTCGGAAGGTAGTTTGCACGGTACCGGATTTGATTTCAATTCTCGGCCAAGATGGGGAAGCGATTGGGTCGCAGGATCTCAGGTACGGGTTGAATGTGGACGTCATTGCCATGCCAGCACATCCACTATGGCGAACGGAAAAGGCGCTGAAGATTGGTGGGCCAGAATTCTTTGATCTGGACATGCCTGTGGTGTATGGTGGAGGTAATGGAGGTTTTGGCATGGGTAGGAGTGTCATTGGGGAGTTTGGGAGGAGCTTTTAGCATGAAGAGTATGGGTATATGATTCCACGTGCTATCAGTGAAAGTGAACGAATTGTCAGGCCATCGCCCTGCTTGTCTGTTCTGAGCGCAGCGTCGTGGTATTGATGACTATACCACCTGATCGTGGGGAGAAAAGACATGCGCTCAAGGCGGAGGAATTCGGTCTCGCATTTGTACCACTTATTGGTATTCATGGGTGGAGGTGTTGGCGAAGCAGGCAGAGTGATGAATGTCATCGCCTCATCGGAGATAGAACTTTCGTAGCATCCGAGTACGCCGCAACGAAGACATTATGTACAAGATGGTCGATGCCTTGAACAACTCATATGAGGCAACCGACCGGCCAGAAACATCCTGTGCTATTAAAGACAGCAGGCATCGTTTCCAACGTGCCCACGAGTGCGATATCCATTCAAAAGCCGAGGCATAACACTAGGAGAATGGTGTCATGGTCGTCATTTGAAAATCAGCGGGCGCTGGTAGCTCCAAGTCTCACGATCTAGAGTGTGAATGATACTGTCCATAATACGAATTGACGTTTGATCTTTATCCATTCCAGTGGTGCTGATGAGCTCGTGTCTCGATTTCGCATATCGTATGCTCGCCGTATTGTTCCATTTTCCGCTGCTGGGGTCAAGTAGACCGTGCTGATAGATCAGATCATTGAGTTGGTCTGAACGCTGAGTCTCAGTCATGTGTCAATCATGGAGGTAGCTACGCACCAGGGTCTGCCAGCTTGAATCTATTACTCTTCAGCCGGTCTGCTGCGCTGATTCTGCCGCGCATTTCATCAGTATCGCATTCGAGAGTGAATGAGAGGAATGGCACATTCCGCACACGCGCGATATCGATGTGTTCGGCGAGCGCGGCTGCATCCTCATCGTTGTCACCAAGACAGGCAGTCATGAACAGCACTATGTCTGGGTCTTCGAGACTCTTGAGCTCGCGGAAGGCTAGCTGGCGGAGCTGGGCACGGAAGCGCTGATACTCTGGGCCTCTGTCAGGATGAGCAGCCATAGCTGGGTCGATCGTGAGGTGATTGTCTATGTCATAAGTCAGCATACTGGTGAGTGCTCTTGCGCCGTCCCCGGGTCACCTACCGAATATTCGAGTCGAAGGACGGTGGTGATGCTGCATTCTTTCGATCACATCATGCGCCATTGACAGCTTACCGACACCTGGATAGCCGTTGAGCAACACGACGCAGCCGCGTGGAAAACCACGAGCCCTGGGTGCTCTTGGCTGTCGCTCGTGCTCGGAGGCCATTACGATGCATTTGTCACGCGAAAGGAGTCTTTGTTTGAATGCCGGTTTCACGCACCCAGCAGATATTTCAACAAGGTCACACAGAAGATGTCTTGGCGATGCTTTGCGGATCATTGTATCGCCTGAACACAGCCAGAGCTACTACACGCCTCGCTGACCCAAGCATTGCTTCACCTCTAGCAGCCGTCAACTCTTCACGGGTGAGATCGCGGAGCACCAGTCTCGATGGCAGTCCGTTCCTTGGAGTCTACCTGGCATAGTACCAATTCTGCTTCACCTGCAGAGATCCAGAGATCAACATGGAGACGATCGTTGTCGACTGGCGTCGCGACGAAGCTGTACTATGTCTGCAGCTTTCCGAAGGCAGCGCACTTTGTACATGCTCGGACGCGAGTCGTGAATGTCACTCGACAGAGTCCGCCTGGGATACTGCACCTCCCGCTTGTTACTTGGTCGTTCACGGACATGCCTCCATTGCGGCTGTTTGAGTATCAGGGACGGATACCTGGCATTTCCCGGCGACAGACACACGGAGTACATGGCCTGCTTTGAAGCCTCGGAATTTGGATCACTAATCCCATGATTGCGGGGTGCATAAGCCGCTTGTTACTGCTTATGGTGCTCTGGCAAGTCCACTTACACGACAGCTCTATGACTTACGGACGCAACAATGTGAGACACTATCAATGCTTCGGAAAATGTCAAGCTTGAGCTGTGGTTGAATATGCGGTGTCTGTTGCAACAAAGTTCCAAGGTTCTCAGCTTTGTCGTATGCGTCACGTAAGCTTTTCCGGGGTAAGCACCACTTTCTTCCCTTATACCTCAAGGTAGGGGCTTCTCTCTCATGCAACTCGTTTCCAGCCGACACTTCTCTTGTCGTGAACATGACAACTGATCTCAGTGCTGTCTACGGGGGCGATGAACCTTCGTTGATCCACAAGACCTTAGGACAACTGACCGATGAGCAGGACGAACAATACAGAGCCAAGACCTTCCTCATATCGACATACCAGAAGCGAAATGTCTCGTACGCAGAGCTCGCACACCGCTCGCGAGTGCTAGCTAAGGCTTTGTTGTCTTCGGATCTTCAGTTCGGTGACCACATTGGCATCTTCTTGCCCTCTTGCGTCGAGCACATCGAGATCTTCCTGGCTGCCGCACGCGTCGGTCTGCCAATAGTGTCATTCAACCTCACATTCACAGCCAGGGAGCTCGCCGACGCGGCCGCCTTCACGGACTGCAAAGCCATCTTCATCTGCTCAGAGCTTGGACCGCGTTCGTTCAAAGAGCATATCAGCTTGCTGCAGTCTCTACCACAACTCCAGCACATTATCCAAGTGGGAAACGATGTACGAGAAAGCTCACGATGCACGCCCTACGCACGATTCAGCACCCAGACTCCAAAGCCGTCCATCGATTTACGAATAGCAGAAGCCCAGGTCTCACCCACAACAACACTCAACATCCAATTCACCTCCGGCACAACCGGCCGCCCCAAAGCCGCCCTCCTCACCCACCACGGCATGCTCAACAACGCCCATTTCTCCTCAAATTTCGTCAACATCGGTCCCAACGACATCTCCCTCCAATGCGCACCCCTCTTCCACTGCCTCGGCACAATAGGCACATTCCTCATGGCCTTCATCCGCGGCGGCTCACTCGTGATTCCCTCCCCAGGGTTCGATCCCGCGGCAACCCTCTCCGCTATGATCGAGTACAAAGCCACCATCATGACCGGTGTTCCAACCATGTTCCTCGCCGTGGCTGAAGTAGCCAAGAAACGCGGCCTCGCAGGGAAGATCACCAGCCTGCGCACCGGCTTCGTGGCCGGCTCGCCCTGTAGTCGCGAGCATCTCGATACGATGTCTACCGTCTTAGGTATGAGAGAACCCTGCATCGGGTACGGCATCACCGAGGTCTCAATGGGCACTTCTGGCACGCATCCGGATGACTCTGTTGAAAAGCGTGTTGCGACTTGTGGGAAGGCACATCCGCATATCTCATTACGGGTGGTGGATAAGAGAGACCCGTCCAGGATCCTGCCCAGGAATCAGCCCGGCGAGTTGCTCATCTCGAGCTACGGGCTTTTTGCGGGGTACTACAAGCAGCCCGAGAAGACCGCGGAGGCGATCTATACTGACAGGGATAATGGTATGAGGTGGTTCCGAACGGGAGATGAGGCGAAGATCGATGAAGAGGGATTTCTGATCATTACGGGAAGGATCAAGGATATTATTATCAGGGGTGGGGAGAACAGTGAGTCTCTTTCTTCTTGACCTCCGTTCAGCACACTGTTGCTCTAGAACTGACGATTTGACTTCCTTGCAGTCTACCCAGCCGAGATAGAACATCGACTCGCTCAGCATCCTCGTATTGCTGAAGCGTGCGTTCTTGGCTTGCCGGATGCGAGGTATGGCGAGGTTGTTGCGGCTTTCCTGCGTCCAACGGACCCAATCCTATCAACACAACCGGACTCGACACCGAGCAACGATGAAATTTGCAGCTGGGTACGGGAGAAGTTGGCGCGGCAGAAGGCGCCAAAGCATATTTTCTGGCTAGGCCAAGGCGTGTTGTCGGAGGTCAAGGAATTCCCGAAGACGGGAAGTGGGAAGTTGCAGAAGCATGTTTTGAAGGAGCTAGTCCTGAATGGGAGTGGCGGTGGGAAGGCGAAGTTGTAGGAACCTTGGCTATTGAGCGACCCGAGAAGCCACGACACAAGTACATAAGTATGGCAGGCCACCCGGATCAGCGAACCATATCTCTCAACAGCCTCACCTCGCCCGCGACCTGCTCTGCCGTTCTCGCCACCTTGCCTCTTCTCTCACAACTTACCGTCCATTCCCTTGCCAGCACTTCGCCCGCGTCCGAATGTCCGAGCAATTTCGCCTTCCACTTCTCACGGTCAGTGACATTCGAATCGCCAAGAACGATGTCGGCATAGATCTTCTGCCAGATCGCGTGGGCTTCTTGGAATCGCTGGCTCCTGTCACCGGAGCTCATGGCTAGTACTTGAATGAGCGTGTTCGCAGGATGGAACGAGCCACGCCAGCGGATACCGTGCTTGGTGTACAGATCCCTGGCATGTCGTTCGGCCGAAGTGTACTCTTCTAGGTGAAGTTGCACGTGGGCGAGTAGAGCCAAGACGGCGTTCTCGGTCGGCTGCTGCGTGCGTTGATCATGTTGCAAATTTACATAGCGGCTGGATGGAGGCAGATTGGTTAGGAGGCTTTCAGCTTCACGCCACTGGTGTTGGCGCTCTGCCGCAAGGGCAAGCAGGTAGCCGACGGTACGTTGGGCGGGCTTGTCCAGCTCGCGTCGTCGTGCGTATGCCTGCTGTAGGAAGCGCTTTGCTGTGGGTTGTGTGCCAGAGGATGAGGGGAACAAAGCTGTACCTAGGTTGGCAAGGAGTTCCGCTGGCACTGTGTTGGGGACCGTAGTGTTTCGGCGAGACGGGTAGACGAGTTCAAATGCTGAAGTAGCGAGTTCTGGTAGATCAGCGTCGATGCAGATATCGACAATGACGAGAGTTGTTTGAGCGAGCCGGTCTTGCAGATCAGGTGTCATAAGGCGGCTCGCTCGCTCACACTCCGTGAGTTTCTGGACGGCAGCCTTGTACTGGCCAAGCTCAGCAAGAGTTGACGATAAGCCTAACGCGTTGAGGAAGACCCAGTCTCTGTCGTTGTCTTGCATGACTTTCATCGCAGCAAGATCGTCGATGGCCACGCTATACGTGGTATGCCTGGCGCGTGCCTCCTCTATTTTCTTACCGTGTTTTGTTTCTCGTAACACAGCGCAGAGAATAAGCTGTGCTTCTCTGGTCTCCTTGAGACGCAGACTTGGGTCATTGTATGTGTCCTTGGTGGCCTTCAGCACATCACGGGCGAGCTCTTCAGCTCCGTGACCTTGGCCCTTTTGAGCAGAGAACGAACCGTCGCCAAGTCCAACTTCAATTGGGTCTTGGAGCGTGGGTCTCGTATGCCACTGCTCGCTTTGGGAGCATTTCCATCCATCTGAGCGTTATTGATGTCGTCATGCCGGTTGTGATAAGTGCTTTGGCGACGCGTGGATGAGGTTCCGGCAGCATTATGGTTGTCGTCAGCATGCCGGTTGACATACATACTTTGCCGGCGAGCATCAACTGATGGCGGCGAACGCGAGTGCCGCTCTCGTTCCATTTTCTGATGCTGCCTAGCCACTTTCTCTCTGAGGTCGGCGATCGTGCTGTTTCGATCTGACAAATTGTCTCCCAATCGGTTCGCGTCCTTCTTAGCATTGGCAAGACCTACTCTGACAACATCGAGATCATGCCGAAGAGTGCTAATGAGTTCGTTGGCCTGATCGAGCTTCTGGCGAAGATCACTGATGCGTGCTTGTAGTTCTGCTCGCACAGCAGTTGCGCCCGCACTGATGTTGGGCGTACGGGGCGGTGTGTATGGACTCGTCGGCCGAGATGAATGCCGTTGCTGATACAAGCCCGAAGTGCCAGCGGATGATGGCATATTCCATGGCTTCAGAGGACCGTTGATGCCATTGATTGCCTCGTTGTCCTTGACGACATCGTAAAGACGAGCCAGAGCACGTTCAATCTCGTTGCTTGCATGGTGTCTCCGGATGTTGACAGCCAGATCGCTGTCGTGCAAGTCGCTCACACGCAGGGAAAAGTCGTGGAATGGCGTCACCAGCGAGGTGGACCGACGATGATGTTGGTGGCCCATGGTGATGGCAGATGGGTCAGATCCAGGTCGAGACCCTTCTTGATCCAGGTATAGCACGTTGTCTTAGATCAGGGTGGGAGTTGAGAGCAAGAACAAGGCCATCATGATAGGGGTTTACCTCTGATTAAGGCTAGCATAGCTAGCCATGGGGTTCTCGCGGGCACGGATGGATGCGATCACATCTTCGAGCACTCGGCGCCAGACAGTCCCGAGGCAGAAGCCGACCAAAGCGGTCATATCTGTGGGTAGCGTCAGCCTCTGAGACAGGGGTCGGATGCAATGATTGGTTCAGAAGCATCCAAAGCAGAATTCTGCCTGGTGAACTTCCTTCCTAACATTGACTTTGATGCCTGCCAGCTTTCTGGACGCCTTCTCGAGCGCGTCCTCGAATTCATCGCGAGACAAGATGCGTGAATCCTGTGTCAGACTCATCTGAATGCGTGAAGTTCAGTACTGAAGGTTGTGACGCCGGGAGACGTTATTGAGCTGAGTACACGTTCGGCAAGTTCGATCATGGTATTAGGGTCCAGTGAAGAACTAGGCAACATCACGCCAGTGACAGGCTGACTTGGCCCCAATGGACCCACCTGCTGCCTGACGATCAATATCTTGGGGCGTCTTTTTGGGCGGGATGACACACTTCAAGGAGATCCATCAGCACAAAAGTTCCGAGTCGACAGTGTATGCAATGGCTGGGACTTCCTTTGTTACCCGTGGACGAGGAAGAGGCAGGCACGACCGTGAAAACTCTGGGTCGTGCTTATTGCCGTGGTCGCCTTTTTGCCTCCTCAAATGCCTTGCGCAATTCAATTAGGCTATTTCAAGTCTGATAGAGGTAGTGAAGTGCTCGTTTCGGCTTGCTGCGGATCATCAAGGTCTCGGAAAGGTATTAGTACGCGTCTTTTCTCGACTCCCATCTCTGCTCTCACAACAGTCACTACTGTCGATCGTCGACACAACACATTGTCATGCTGCGGTGGGACCTACAGCTGCCTGGTGGGACGATCTACTTCGTGGTGGGGTGAAGACGACAACCTGAGATTCGACGACTCGCAACGAAGTGAACTTAAGCAGGGTTTCCGAAGTGTTTGAATTGATTTGCATTCTCATCGCAGCTTCGACTCGTCCGCGACTATCTAGACTTTTACAAGCCGACAACGTATGCAGCCATGGGCCACATGAAGACCATTGGATCGCTCATATACCTTTGGCAATCCGGTCTCCATCTGTCTCGAGGCTCGATTTTTCGAGAAAACGTCCGGTAAGACGATCTCAGTGGGCTCAACAATACAGCCTCCCTACGCGCCTCATCACCGAATGCCATGTCATTTGAAGTATCCACCACAGAGACGTCCCATTGTCCAGTAACTTCGCTGCATGCTTATGCAACCATAGTCGAGGCAGTGGCGCTCTCATACCGCCATGTCGGAGGCAGGACGCCAACAGTCTTGTAGTAACGTGACAAACGGTGGATTCTTGACTCGATCAGAATAAGACGGAACTTGCTGTCCTTGTCTTTTCGGTTGCGCTCGAGGTGCTTGCGGACGGCAACAGCCTGGAAACGTTAGCTGACCCGATACATCGTAGCCAGTGTCCCTTCACGTACCTTCTTGATGAGGAAGTACAGGTCTTCTGGGATCTCGGGAGCGAGGCCTGAAAATCACTCTGTCAGTCTTGTGTCATTTTTTCTTCCGCAAGCGGTCTGTGAGAACCAATGTGCGAAAATGAACCGAAGCAGAGGCTTGAATGTGTATCTTGACGTGGCGCTTTCCTGCTCAATCCGCATTCGTGGCAGGAGCGCGCCAGTCTGAGTTCTTCATCGCATGACTTGGTCGATTGCAGAGAGCATAGGTCTCAAAGCACGACTTGGGACGGTCAAGGGTTGTGCATACCACCAGATTTGAGGATTCGGAGGATCTTGTTGCCTGCAGCATTCATGTGTCAGCCAAGTTGCCTTCCAACTTTGCCTTGGAATCATCCCGTGCTCTGGACGATCTCGACCATGTACACTTACCAGTGACTACTTTGACCTGAGCGACACCGTGGCTGTCACGGAGAATGACACCAATCTGAGAAGGTGTTGCGCCCTTGCGAGCCAACTTGTAGATGTTGTCGACAACCTGGTCGGGGCTGCTCTTGAACCAGGTAGGGACAGTGCGCGAGTATGGGATGGCCGAAGAGGCGATACCCTTGCCTTTGCTGTGAAGGCGACCCATGATGGCGGTTGGGTGTGATTGTCGAGGAAGGAAATTGTCGCTTCGTCAGGAGGTGAGTCGTGATGCCGAACTGCGGTCTACGAAAAGATGTGAGGCTTGGCAAGTGCGAAATCTTGGCACTACGTCGAATCTTTGTGGCTACTAGCGCAACTGAGATTGAAATTGGAGAAGTTCGAAGTTTGTCTTCCACCACATCTTCAAGTTCTACCTTCCCTTCCGCCGGAGCTGAATTCATTGCCGCGAAGTTCATGGATGCTTCGAACTCGTATCTGATAGACTCTCGGTCTCCTGTTAGCCAACCTTTTGCCGCCCACCAACCCTCTAGCTTGGATACTGGCCACGACCTGGCGTTGACGTGCAAAGCGAGACGTCGTTGAACGAGCAGCGAGACTGATGCTCCTTGCCAGTGTCGATAGTTGCTGTCTCCCAAGACTCCAGCTGAGCTTTCAAGGTATGCTATGCTCCTTCCTCTCGCCGCCATCCTTCTATGATGATACCTCTTTTTACTATTTCTGGTACCTCTTGATTGAGAAGGCTGCTCTTCGGAGCAGTTCCTTCGATGTTCGAAACGGACTTCTGATTGTTTTCAGCGCCTTGCGAATATGCGTCTCATTGTCGCAGACTTTTGCTGACTGTCTCGCAATAGGATCGTACCGTAGATGCAGCCATTCGAAAACCCTTCTTGGTCGCCGGCCTCGTGCAGCGTCTAGTGTGGAATGGCTCTTCCACGCTGTCACGTTATCATGCCGGACCGCTGAACCCCTCCATGTGATCGTCACAATGGTCGTAGTTGTCGCCATTCCTGAACTTTTCACGATGGATCGGCCATATTGACATCTTCTGAGTCTGTAATTGCTGCAGGAGCATCTGCTTGGCCTGTCGATGAATCTCCTCCAGTAGCAGCTTGCTGCCCGCCTCCTTCGCTGTTCGTCATCGTTGCATCCGGTGGTGGAGGTACTGACACTGTAGCTGCAGCAAATGTTGCCGCATCCTGTGTAGCTATTGGCTCTGAGCCGTTGACTTTTGTGTCTTCAGCGACCGGCTGTTGAGCTGCAGGCGCATCGAAGTTGTATCTGAATCTTTCACGGATGTTTGTGGCGTCGGGATTGTTCTCGTAGAGAAGTGACTGGTGTATGAGATGTTCGCCTAGCCACTGTAGAGGGAACTCTGCTCTGGTCATGTTGTCAGTCCTCCGATTGTGTCAAAGGAAGATTCCGCGCCTACTCTGACCCTATGCTCTCCGTCATCGCTTTCTTGAGGAATGGCGCAATGCGAGCGTTGAGGTAGTCGCGCAACGGCACGTTTTGGCGACCGCTGCTGGTGTTCATGTTGATCATGGGTGGTGGAGGATTGGCCTGCATCTTGGGTTGCAACCGCGGAGAGAATGGAGTCGCAGCGAGAGTAAGAACTGGTCACCAACGTGTCGAGCCTTGATCACAGCTTTCCAGATGGCCAAATTGCTTTTTAGATCGAGGGCAGCAGAGCGCGTGCCACTGCCGGTGGTGCTCGCGGCCGGGAGATACCGAGTCGTAATTCCGGCGCTAGCATCGGCAGTGAGTGAGCTACGGTACACCTCCTTGAACTGATCTACCTGGAGTGATCTACCAGGACAGCGGTTCATCGGAGCTTCGATTTGAGCTCACTTCAGAGTCTATTGCTGGTGCTTCACGATGGTACTCTAGGTCTTTTCTTTTCAGTAGCAAGTCATCTGACAGGGAGATTGTCCCTGTTCCTTGTAAAACCCATCTCAATGTGAACAACTACGAGTTCTGCTCATCCGCCTCCCACAGTAGACGCTCTGCTGAGAGCGTGCCAATTTTATCGTCGTCCAGAGTGTCTCAGTCACGAAGTCCTGCATCGAGTTCAAGACAAATCCCAGATATCTGAATTACACGCCAAGGACAGGGTTGCAGAGGAATTTAGACGTCCTTGTGCAGGTAAGAGGGAGCCACAGTCGGCGATCCACCATGAATAGGTAAGCATCTCTGTGAATCAAGGGCTTGTTGGCAGTATCAACCCCTTTAAGAGCGGTGCCGGAGAGGAACATTTGAAGGCATTCGTGACCGCCTGTGGGGTGGGGCTATGGCTCCGGAAGGCTGCGTTCGCGAAAAGCAGGATCTCGATATAGGTACGAATAAGGTCTTTGCGGAGAGAAGGATGTCAATATAGTCACGAAGAAGGCTTTCGCAGGATCAACCACTCGCATCGAAGAATCGCGACTTCGCTGAAGCCCGGCCACAGGCAGCTGCCGCTCGAGCCCATGCGACCACGCCATCAAGTCCAATGACTACACGGTAAGCGAAAGTGCACTCGGCAATCACCATTCGAAAAGCACGAGCTTCTCAGCAGCAATCAAGTCGGGATGTCATGATCATCGCCGTCGCAATTGATCCGGCTGCCACCGCGAAGTTTCAGCCTTGCAGCCTCGAGGCCAACGACGACTTCAGGGAATCGTCGCGCTTGTCACCTGGGCAACCAGTTCAAGCTACTGATATTCGACCTTTACTTTTTTGCGCCAACATCTGGAGCGAAACCTTCAAACCTGAAAAAGGTTATACCACCAAAATCTGCAGTGCCATGGAAGTATTTTGATGCATTCTCTGGCCAAGAAAGCTCGGATGCTTACCAGGCAGCGGATTTGAGATGGGTTGAAACTCACCACATATACCTTATGGGGGGAGTTCTAAGGGTCAATGCGTCTGACTGGGGTGACGGTGACACTCCCATGTAGAAACCCATACAGAATATGAGGTGAGATCACGAGCGCAACTATGTCCGTAAGTCCTCTGAGGTTCAATTCCCATTAGATGATGATTTCTTTTTTGGGTTTTCGGGAAGACGGAATCTGTGTGTGCCGGAAGCGAGCTCGTTTTGGCGGACCAGCGTTGTCCAGAGCGACGATTTCAAGTGATGGGACTTCGTTAAAGAAAGACACGCCAGATGCGTCAGCAGGTGAAGCATTGCTTATTGTTGACCGATCCAGGGCTATGGCGATACGTATGGCTCCCACAATAGACATCGTAAGACCTCAGCGCTTTCGCAACTCGAGCCGGCATGTACAGCGCGCTCAATGCCACGGCTTCATATCAAGCAATCGCACTATTCGATCCGCCCAACTCTCTCATTGGGGTATTTGCCCATCTTCAGATTGCATCTCGCGACGTTGACGACTGTAGCTCGCGGCGACGTAACCTGTTCCCGCAAGCTGAGACGTTTGGGATGGTGCTACTGTACCGTCACCCCTTGACGCACTCACAAGGTTTTCATTCTTCGATAGGTTTCTCGACATCGATTGAGTATCGCATTCAGGGCAGCACTGACAATGATGGTGTACAGTAATCCTCCCAAGGTTGGAGAGCCCATCTGTCGAAGGCCATCGTCGTCCAAGAGCAATCATCCGCTCCGAATCATATCGTCTTGCTAATTGCAAATCCATCATTGGCTTGCGAAAACAAAGACCGAGAAAGTGAAAACCAAAGCGAGGCAACAAACAGTAAGCTGAGGTGCATGCGGGTCAAAAGAGGCGATGGCATGTTTTGACTTCCTTGGAATGTAGCAAAAGTCCAGCGACGGACTGCCACGTCGCGCTCATGCATGACTACCCAACACAAGCGAACTGGGTCTCGATGCTGTCATTCATCCGACAAGTGAGTAGCGGTGAAGAACATCGAGTCAATGTGTATAAGTAACGCTGCTGTTGTCGCAAACTGCCATACATACCTTACAACTCTCCCGACCATTGTACCTTCCATCTTTGCGCGCTTACCTACCTTCGCTCGCTCATGGACTCAGTTCACGCGTCGAGCAGCAGTCGCGATGCGGGGCTTACCAACCCCGGCGCGAACACCAAACCTCGCGATTGACACGTTTCCGACAGCAGCACTCACCTCGAGTGACGTTGGAACAGACGTTATTATAGAAGGATGAAGTTGAAACGAAGAACGTGCTTGGTGTGAATCACTGTGATCGGAAGTCGACTCTTGCAGGACGACCTCCGCTCGAGGTGATTGCTTGGGCCTGGTCCTAAGCATCATTGGCTGCTGCACGGCCAACCAGCGAGGATACCGAAACCTCCAATGACTTCCCTGACTTTTGTTTCTTAGGCTCAAGGACATTAGGATCCACTCATATCATACTGAGAAATGAATTGTCTCGAGGACGATACGATCCAGTCGAGTACTCTGCGACTCTGCGACTTCAACAAAATCGCAACAATCTCCAGTGCATGAAGCCCCGCGACCCCGAATTTTCCGGCTGGTTTGGCGGTGACAAAGTGGAACTCAAGTTCTGGGTGGTTTCATGCACCTTAGATTGTACAGGCCCTGCAGCCAAAGCCAGCAACCCACAGGACCAAGACCTGAGCTATGCCTGTTCGATGCTCCGGACGAGCTGCGGGAGGTCACTTGAGCCACCCTTCATCCGCAAAATGCTGCAGTCCATGCATATGACAGAGGCAGCTCACGAGCTTCCTGCCATCACAACAGCTTCGATACCTGGTACAACCTGCATGCGTACCACTAACTCACAAAGAATGGTCGAGATTCTTAACTAGCGAGCCTGGTCACCGGCTTTACTGGTGATCCATGTTCATTGGTGCTCATTCATCTTGCACAGCTTCTTGATCTTTTCCCTTCTGGGCACCATAGCCAGCTTGCTTTGCGCAATCAGACGACTGGATCCACCACTCACGCCGCAGCTCCAGGCTTTTCGTGCAGTTCGCCGTCCGCTACGGCTCCCTGATCGCCGCCCAATAGTACCTGCGGCCGTTCATGAGACCACATTTTTGAGCTGGTCGACCCATTTGCCATGTGCTTTGGTACGGGGCGATCAGCTGTTCGTCCCTTCCTCATCTGTGAAGACAGTAAGGCAATGTCTTCACGGCCATCGTTCTTTCCATCTCAGACTTCAGCAGCGACATAGAACTGACGGAAGGTACCTTTTTGACTGCGGCTGTTTCGCGTCTACCGCGCTTGTTTCACCCAGTCAGCAGACACCGAATGCCGCTACTACTCGTTCGCCCGTGCATTCCTCGGCTTTGAGCCAGGCCTCATGTCAAACAAGTTCAACGAGCCATGGACTCATAACGAGAAAATCCAGTTGCTTTTGAACATACTACAAGGCCAGCATCCCGACGTGGTCGGCTACCTGGTCCATCACATCCAAGAGCGCGGATTGCCGCAATGGCAAGACATTGCATTGCCAGCAGGTGAGACCCTCTCAGGCAGCCATGGGCTAGACTGACACACGCAGGCCGTTCGCTGCACGCGTCACAGGTGATGTTCCAGAGCCTGGTCGACCAGCAACATCGCGCACCACAGTCCTTCTCGTTCGCTCCTTCGAGCGCATCGCCTTTCTCGCATACTTCATACCAGCAATCGCGTAATTTCACGGAACCGGTACCACACATACAAGCACCGATACCGCGAGTCCTCAAGCCACGCCCGGCGCGTTCAGACGACTCACCTGCACCAGGATCGACGAATGGAGAGACGCCCCTGACGATTGTACAGACAGCACCGTCCGAATTATCGCTCGACAGGCCTAAGAAGCGCGGTCGTCCGACGAAGGAAGAGGCAGAAGAGCGTGATCGGCTTCTCGCAGCAGAGGGCAAGGTCTACGAGCCGAAGAAGAGGCCTTCAAAGAAGACCAGGACTTCGACAGGTGCTCCGGTACCTGCGGAGGAAGCTACTACGGCATCGGCTTCGTCGGATGTGACACAGACACCGCTGCAGCGCATCGATTTCAGAGAAGACTCTTCGAGCGGCAAAAGACGATCAAGGAGGCAGGAAAGCCAATTGGCTTCAAAGCCTGCTCTGCCTGTAGGGGTGGCTACACCCCAGCAAACGAATTACGATAATCCCCTTCCTAGTCCTTCAGATCGATTCATGGCACGACCAGGTGAACGAAGCGGCGCCAGCGATGCTGCTCCGACGCCTGCTGTAACGGCCAATCCACCTTCGGCTTCTTTTACGAGCTTCAGGCTCGACAAACCACCGCCTGCGGCATCAGAGGCCGCAAGCTTGCTTTCGAAAGACAAGCAACATGCTCCTTGAGGAGTACTCTGCGTTAGATCCACCTGCACTCCGCATACGATCGTCTTAACAACCAGCGGGCACGGTTCTAACGATGCCCGACGGATGACAGCGCTCGAACACTAATACAACGGCGTACTTGGTGTTCTTCAAGAATACAGCTTACGAAAGGGCGGTCTGCGATTTTGATTATTCTGCTTCTATTACTGTTTATAACGACTTTACGACAACGACTCGGGAGAGCTGTTGACTTTTTCTGTATACACAATGCCGCGACACACATAGCAACGGACCACCTGTTTATAGAGTATAGTGCTGGTTTTGGGCGGCTAGCCATCTTTCCGAGGGCACTCTGCTGGCTCAGAGACCCCTATTGTCGAGATTGACAGAACCACGGCCTGATCAATGGGGCGACGTGCGACGGCCGAAGCAAGAGGATTGGTGGCAGGGGAATGTAGAGTACAGCTAGGGAGCAGAAAGCATGAATGGCCTCTGCACTGTACGCACTTGTATGTCTATCAGAAAGCTGGTGGTACATGGAAATACATGGTTCTCGGCTAGGGAGAATCCGATACTGTTGCATGGCTCTCTTTGTGATATGATAGAGTGCTTCCAATCAGCAATAAGCCGCCCATAGTCCTGGATTTGATGCGTCCCGATGCTCAAGACTCTACGCGATACCAACCTGGCAGTCCCAAGATCCCGCCACCACGGGCCTCATCATCAATCTTTCCATTCTCTTCCGCACCTACTCCTCCACCGCCCATCCCCCACTTCCTGACAACACCAACCTCCAACCCAGTCCGCCACCCTGCCTCGTACATCTCCATCCCACACCAACCAATCATCGCCGCATTGTCCGTGCACAGCTCCGGTGGCGGAAAGACGAGCTCTACATCCTCGAACCCGCGCGCGTCAAGGGTCGCGCGGAGGAAGTAGCGGAGGAAGGCGTTAGCTGCGACGCCGCCTGAGACTACCAGGGTCTTGGGCATGGCCTGGTTGCTGGTGGAAGAATTGGCGGAGAGGGTGGAGAGGGCGATAATGATTCGGGAGGTCAGGTGCTCGAATGCCGTTCCCAAGGCGGTGCGCGCGAGAGCGAGGCGTTCGCCTTCCGGCACTGCCGCGCTGCCTCCAGGACGCTTATTGACCAAACCGCCCACGCGCGAGCAAATGCCCGTGAAGCTGAACGCGAGCTGGCGCGTGTTGCCGAGGGGCAGCTGGAAGGACCAGTCGTAGTTTGGGTGGTTGGGCTTGAGAAGTTCGGCATGTCGCGAGCGGGAGATGGGGTAGTATGTTTCGAACAAGGCCGGGTCGGGGAAGGCATAGTTGGAGAGGTGTTTGCCGTAGGCGGTGTCGGTGGTGGAGGCGAGGAGGGAGGGCGGGAGGAGGGTGCGGCCGCATTTGTCGAGGCAGTCGCCGATGGCGATGTCGAGGGTAGTCGCGAGGGTGGTGTGGGATGTGAGGGAGTGGGAGTGCAGGAGGAGGGTGTGGCCGCCGGAGATGAGGAGGTTGAGGAAGGGGAAGGCGGGAGTGGCGGGAGTAGAGGGAGTGGATGCTAGAGCAGAGACGAGGCGCGGTGTGAGAGCGTGCGCTTGCATGTGGTGGACGCCGAGGAGGGGGACGGACCATGCTGCCGCTAGACCCTTCGCGGTAGACAGGCCGCAAGCTAGATTGCTGCGCATGCCTGGGCCACGGGTCACGGAGATGAAGTCTGGCTTCACGCGAGGAACGCCGTCCGGGTCGTGGACGAGCTTCGTTGGCGGCACATCGGCGCCCGTCGCTTCTGGCAGGAAGTGCAGTGACCTCTTGACCAGTTTAGCGAGATGCGCATGGTGGCTGTCGAGCGACTCAAGGGGATGTATGCCACCCAGGCCAGTATTGGCCGCTGTCAGCTTCTCATTGAAGTGAAGCTGAGCCTGAGTCTTTGGTGCATCGTGAATGCCTTGCTGTGCTCCGGCAAGGTCATGCTTTTCCAGAATGGCTACACACGTGTCGTCGCAGGATGTCTCGATCGCGAGCGTGAGAAGCTGGCGACATTGTTGGAGTACTGGCCGAAGCGGCCTTCTGTTGATCACATGCCTGCTGATACACACAGCGCGCAGCATGTGTCGGCGCTCGCTGTGTGATGCTGGCGACGAACGCTCAGGTCGCGCGCAGGTGTGACAGATTTACTACTCGCCATGAAAGCGCAGGCAATTCGCCGGAGTGGATCTCCAGCGGGAAAGAAATCCAGAGCATCGAGTTCATGCAGGCAAGATGACTTGACAGGTCGATTGCGGGCGGATAGAACTTGACAGATTACTGTTAATGGAAGAAGACCTTCCCGATACATCTTACGCCACTATGTTAATTACGGACGCATGTTAGGATCATCTCTTCGCTCGAGACTGTGAGCTCATCCCAGATGACTGCTGCGAGGGGGCAGTGCTCAGAGATGAAGTGACGGGAGAAATGTCGATGATGGAAGAGTATCGTGAAGTTTGGGAAGGTCCTCATGTAGATACACTGCTGTGGCTCTGTTAGCACCAGAGGATTGCTTGTGCACACCCGTTCGTGCCTGTCATATATTGACCAGTGCTTTGACGTAGGCTGTTCGCGATATTGATAAAGCCTCAGACCGTCTCTGCCCGTGGCTTTGATTCAAGGCTATCGTTGTCAACATCTTCCCTCATTTGTCGTGAATGCCAGACGTTTTGTCCAGCATCTGTGTGCAGACTCTATCTCGTGCACACAGGCGGATTCCTCGTCGATAAGGAGCTTGTCCGAGCTGCCCTCCTGTCGCGCTTGCTGCCCAGAGGCCCATTACACTGCTCATTGATCAAGAGATTTGCTCAGATCAGTCCCCGCAATCTACATGTCTATACATGACGAAAAGAACAATAGCTGGAGCTCAGATCGGCAAAATGGTTTGTTATCACTGAGAATCAGTCGATGTCAGCTTCCCTGATGCAAAATCACCTTTCATCAATGCCCAAGATTGTTCTTGGGCTTCAAGACGGCCAGCACCTCGACGTTGTCTATTTTTATAGAGTCGTGAATTGTAAGGGACCGTGTGCAACCGCAGAGACGTCGACCGAAGGACAGTCCTTCGACGTGACCTTCTCGCAGACGTCGACGTTCTCGAGGTACCTCTTTGGGAAGGAGGTGATCCCCGTCACTGCCCCACGCCAGGGACGCTCGCTGACGACGTGTCCTCCAGCGCTTGTGACGTCCAGCGACGAGTATAGCCTTTTGCAGTCAAAGTAGCGAGCATCTGCTTACTACTCACAACTCACAGATTAGCGATGGGACGCCCAGATTTCTCGACCAAAGTCCCCTCTTTGATTGGCCCGAATCGATTTCGGCCGGATCGCTCGAGTCACACTGTGACGCTCCAACTTCTCTTTATGGTATAGTTCGGAAATGCCAGTGTGCGTGCTTTGTTTCCGAGCCAGACCCTCGCCCGCCGTACGAGCCAAGTTCCAACGTGCTTTAAATCGAGGCCGCTATCTCCCAACTTCCATTCTTGTTCTCCTCTTTACACCAAGCAATCGGACGACTAAGGCGTTGAGCCACCCTACTTTCCCTCAAGGCTTTAGCCACCAACTTGCATAGTGATCAACAAGGATGTCTGCAGCCGCCGCACCGTCTCAGCTCTCCGAGGTCTACGCACCGCCATAATTGGCGGTCTAGCGGTCTCGGAGACCTTCATCAGTACAACAATAGTCACTACCGGCACCTCTTCACGGACTGTGTTGCTTCTTCACAAGAGCAATGCAACGAATTTATCGATCCCAGCTGTCTCACGCCGTCTTCTGGCTACAGCTCTGGGTACGAACAAGACCTCGGTCACAAACATGAGCTACCAGCTGTGGCCAGCTTCGAGCCGGACACTCTCGAGCAGCAGCCGACGGGTATCCTCGCGTCGCAGACACCTGGACTACCCCAACTCGGCGTCGACGTCGAGTTCACACCGCTCAACTCGTTCTTCATGAATCCATTTGCCAGCGTTTCCTTTCCGGGCGACATTCCTTTGGACGAGTTCGGACCAGCCATCATGTCGAGAAATCTCCCTATGGCGGACTGGTCGAACTCGTCTTCGTCGTCGACGGTTTTCTCTTCGCCTCCGGGCATTACGATCACCAACACCGACGCGGATCTGGTGGATTCAGTTTGGCCCCAAAAGCCTCAGCCGATAATGTCGTTGGATCATTTTTTTCCGAGTCACAGCTACGACCAGCAAGCCGACGAAGCGACCGAAGAACCAGTGACGAATACTTCGGTCACGCCGACCACGACTTCACCGCTGCTACCACCACCGACCTTCCCACCGCCTTCCACAACTCGCACTCCTACCCCACCACAACCATCACCGCCCAAATCCTCGTCAGACCCGCCTTCTCCTCCCGCAAAAGCCTCGTCAACACCAACATTCCAATTCGTCGACGCATCAGACCGCAAGACAATCATGAAGATCCGCAACACGATGGTCTCGCGCAAACATCGCGACAACAAAGTCAAGCGCATTGCTGAACTGGAGAAGCTGCTGGCGGAGCGGGATGCGGAGATTGCTGAGCTGAAGCGGTTGGTGAAGGGCAGGTAGATGACGGGGCGGTGGAGGGGAGTGAAGGAGTTTTTGTTGCTGCATCATGAGAGCATGAAACGTGGCGTTATAGGGCGAAACGACTTTCAGTAGTCAAAGCATCAGCCAAGTAGCGAATGCCAAATTTCGGACCAAGATCATTCAAGTCGTCGCAGCTGTAGAAGTCACTCAGCAAGTACTGTGAGTTCCGTCCCACTCCTCCCTTGCTACATATCGGACCACGTAGCATGGTCGTGGCATACAGTACTGCAGACATGAGTGTGTATCTGCGTGAGCCTGCAGGACAGACTGATAATGTTGGGACTCGGTGAGACCAGGGCTGAGCCTTCCAGGTGCAAGGCGCACAGATCACACAAATATTCTGGACTCTGATGAGACCGGATGACTGCACATTCAGATGACTGTAACCTGCATCTATACACGTCAATCGTCTGCACAATGGAAGTTCGCCCCGTCAGGTAGCAGCTGGTGCTACCCTTAACATGGCAAGCGTGTCTTGGTGATCAAAATGAACCTCGTTATCGAGAGAGAAGAACGGAGGAAGATGTCGTGGGCAAATATAGTTGTTCAACCAAGTCAAAGCCGTGGCGAACCGAAAGCTTCACTGCAACAGCTCGGCCAGCAGCCAGTCACTATTGATCGCGTGATTCATATTGGGCTGCTGCCTGGCATATTCACTGCAATGGGCACATTGGTAGTGGCACAGTGAGAGTAAGTTGAACAGCTATCAAGTCCACGATACCGAAGGATACTTTGTACAGAATTCTAATCAGCATTCAATACAGTTTATACACGTTCTATATGCGTAATCTCTGTCGGCGAAACCTCAGAACTACTCCTCGAACGACTCCGCCAGATATGCTGCGAGACCGCTTTCTCTTCATCGCCACCACCCTCCATTTCCCTACTGGCATGCGAAATATGTCGCGAAATCGCTTTATCGTCATCACCGCAAATGTCGTCCAGTCGATGCGGGCCAAGCTCGACTGACCTGCCATCACAATCGAAAGGTCGCCGCGCAACGTCCACAGGATCAGCCGACCCGCCCGCCGGCCACAGCTCTGGCCTGGATTTCCTCCGCACTGTCTGCTCGGACTTTCGCCTCTTCAGCATCGTCAGGCACCCGTATAGCGTGGGCAGATTCGCGACTACAGTCGCGGTCAACATTTGTATCGATGCCCAGAAACTTCGCATGGCTTGATAATTCTGGGATTTGTCGGCGTAGAGGTAGACGATCCGTAGAATGGTCGTTATGATGGTGAAGCACCCGATTATGTATAGTGCCCATACTCGAACCAGGTATTCAGGAGCACGATGCCGTGTGAACACAAATGGGCTGGCGATTGCGAGCAGGAGGAGGTCGAGGATGATATTGCAAACTCCCTGACTGAGGAGTTGAGAGTATGCGAGGACGCAGCGGCCTGGGTTTGGGTCGACTTGATAGTAGAGTCGAAAGGGTCGACATCCGGTGAACGTGAGAATGATGCACACGACATAAGTGACGCCGATTGTGACCCAAGTGGCTCGAATAGTCCAGACCCAGTGTAGGTCTCTGAGCATGCCGGAGTAGAAGAGTAGAAGAAGGCATATTTGCAACCAGTAGAATGTCGTGATGAGAGCTCGGGACACCAGCGTTAGGACACTCCCATCCTGAACTTCGTTGAGCTTCTCTGGGGACAGATGCGGTGGTTCTGTGGCGAAGATGTAGCCTGTAGTCGTGCCGTATCTGAGATAGTAGTACGTTGTGACCAATCTAGCTATCGAGACAACTATGGAGAGGGCGACGAGGACAGAAGATACGTCGAATTTTCGATATCTGATGCGCGCTGCGATGAGTCTCGCGAACAAAATAAAGAGAGACAGGCCAGAGCAGATGTAGAGCGCTCTAGTCGCATCATTTGAGCGTAACATTATTTCGTGGGTTGTTTCGGTAGGTTGCAGCTCATGTTCGTTCTGTTCATCCGAGGTTGCTATCACCTGTGCTTCCGCATGGTCGCCGAGGAATTAGTCTGCCGCTGCTGGAGCGATCAGCGGAGCAGTCGATTATCGCTCCTGAGAACGCAGACGTCGTTGTAGACGTTTGTTCGGCCGGATGTGTCGGACAGGAAGACCACGATGGTGGCAGGAAAGAAGATTTGAGAAAAGGGAACCAGCTAAGAAGGCGCGATTAGCTCATCCTGCGTCCCGCCCACACGGCACGAACACGAGCTTCTGCCGATGCCCTCCAGGCCCAGGAAACGCATAACGGTGGCGCCGCCGAGGTTGCCACGCAAAGCAATGATTGGACTCGAGCTTGGAGGCTGCCCCCCAAAACTCGCTAATCGAGTCCAGCCCGCGGGGAAGATCTTGGCGACTCGGCCGGTGTCGGGTGGGGAGCAGAAGTTGGCTGTTCTCAAGCGTCAGAAAGACCTTGCTTTTGGGCGAGGTGCTTTCGAGATGGAAGTCATGGGTTCCACATCTGTCGTGTCGAAGCAAGTGAGCTACGTCCCAACTACAAATAAGGCCAAGTAGACTGTGCTTCAAGCACCGAGCAAGCTTCAGGCAAGGTTGGTCTGATAGTGATGTTCCTCATTGTTCTATCAATAATCGTTGTTCATACTCGTAATCATACACCCTCCAGAGTCCTCCCTACGCGTAAAAATGTGTAATAATGCTTCCACAAACGAATGCTCGCGCTCCTACTCCCGCGCCAAATAATACATCAGCAGATTTCCCTCTGCCACTCCCTCCAGGAGTGCTTCCAACCTCTCCTCCGGCCGAATGTGGCCTTTCAAGGCGACAGCGAAGCCCATCGTGTCGCGATTCGATTGCAGCTTCAAAGCAGAAACAGCAACGTCAACCATGAGACGCTCTTGCACCTCGAATAACGCCAGACCAAGAGCGGCAGCACGAGCCAAAAGCGCGGAAAGGGAGCGCAGAGCCAAACCGCAGACCGCCACGTCTCCACCTCCAGTCATGCGATACTCGATGAAGCTGTCAGCAACGTTGTCGAGCGCCGGGAGGACGTTGTCGGCCTTTACGAGCCGCACAAGAGTCATTGCGGCCGTGTCGATGGTGGTAGAGGTTCTAAATCGCTCGCCATCGGGGTGTGTCGCGTTGCATTGGATGACAGTAGCAATCGCCATACCGGGCTGGGGTTCTCCTGCACCAGGGAATTGCTCCAGCAGACGAACGATGGAGTCGATCAACGCGTGTCTATTGTAGAAAGGATGGCCTGGATTACGTGCAGAATTGCCGGGAGGAGCAGCAACAGACGCGTTGGCGGCCAGAGCATTGACGAGGATGGTGTATAGATCGTCAAAGTCTTTTTGGGTGGTGACGAGCTGGCCAGGCTTGTCCTTGAGTAACCCTGATAGCTTCTTGTGACCTAGAGCATCAAGTTTGTTCGCCTTGAGAGCCTCCTTGAGTCGGGTCACCTCGGAGCGAGCATCTTTTGCTTTGCCAGTGCAGGCCTCGTAAGCCTTCTTGTGGCTGCAGCGTCGTTGTAGATGAGCGTATTTTCTTTGCCATCTATGATGTGTTGTATGGGAGCGGGAGGAGTCTGAGTGGCAACAGGGAGACCTGGAGCGGCAACGACAGGTTCCCAATCGCTGACAGGAGCGTCAGAAGGAGGTGTGATGGTTGTTTGAAGGTCGGGCTGGTCTGAGAAGGACTCTGTGACCATATGAGCAGATGTCTTGGTGGATGATGATGTCGTGGGTCGTGAGCTGACGGGCGCGGCTGGTGTAGTCTTTGCACGAGAGACAGATGGCTTCTTCTGGTGAGAGCTGTGAGAGATGTCCTCGCGTATGGTTGGTGTTTGGCGACCTGAGCGGCTGGAAGCTTGCTTCTTGTGACCGCGGATAGGGAGTTCTTCGGTAGGCGTAGCTCTTCCCGAATGAATCGTAGGTGTCTGTCGACCAGAGGGTGCTTGAGCTTTCTTGCTGTCACCTTTCGATGATGGTCGGACAGGAGCTGGTGGAGCAGCAGTTTGACTTATGGGCGTGGCGACAACACGTGGACGTCTGACCGGTGCGGCCATCAGATTGCGCAGGCTGGACTGGTCAACGTGTTTCTTTGTGGTGGTCTCCCTCTCCAGATGACGGTCGATGGTAGCGACACGGTCAGGATGATTGGATGTAAAGTGCTTCATGCCAGCGTCGTCGTGACGAGGTTGCTCTGATGTAAGGGGTTCACCTTCATCGCCGTATTCTGGGCCGTGTCGAGCCTTCTTCTTCGCAAGAGCTGTGTTGGAACGACTCCTGTCGGATGTGACGGATTGTTTGGGCGAGGCTGGTAGTGGAACCATGCTTCCGTCGGGAGCATCGATATTGTCGATACGGCCAGGAGCAAAAGTTGATGTTGATGAGATAGATTGCATGGTGGACTGTGTGAAGTCTCTTGCCTTGCTGATCGGATGTGGTTCAGTGGTAGATCGTGTCATACGTGCAGGAGCCGCAGCCATTGTGGCAACAGGCTTCGCAGTGATGCTTGAGGTAGATGTATTGAGTGCTGGTCTGCTGTCGGTGTCGACGACATCAGCAGGAGGTTTACTGGTGCTTTGTTTAAGGGCTTTGCTGCGTGCTTTGATCTGGGACAACGCCGATGCGGGTCTTGCAGGTTGTGATGCAGCTGCAGGTCTGTCTGGGTTGTCGGGATGGTTCCTGAGAGCATTGGCCTTGTCTTTCGGCATCTTGTCCATGATAGCGGCAGCATTGGAAGCGGCAAGCTTTGCGTATCGCCAATACGTGGGCCGCAGTGCTTCGCGAACGGTGTTCTGAGAGTCTTGAAGGCCAGTGATGAGTGCTGCGTCGATTCTGGGAAAATCTCTGCTGGGGTCTAGGTGGCTCTTGTAAGCCTTGAGAATGTGGTTAAGCCAAGAAGCAGCGAAGAGCCGAGAATTGGTGGCTTTCTCCTTGAACGCGTCACAGACATGGGCGACAAGTCGAAGATTGTAGCCGACTGTTGTGCAGACCGTGGTCATTGCCTCGCCAGCAGATTTGGAAGTGAGCTTCTTGGTGACGCCGCAGAATGTGATGAGTGGTGGCAGCATGTGGTCGAGTTGTGGTGCCATTTGCGTGCCCAGAACTTTGAAAATGGAACTGAGACAAGCCAGCGCCGAGATGCCCAATGTCGTTCGCTCTGTGGCGCAGGTGGTGATGAGGTGGTTGAAGAAGGGCTTGAGTTGTTCGTAGAGATCTCTGGGCGGGTCGTATTTGTCGCAGATTTCGGCAAGCTTGCGAAGCAGTCCATTTCGTCGTTGCCAATTGTTCTCGTCTTCGACGCCGTTTTCCCATTCGTTTCTCATCGATTTGATGAGCTCTGAGTACTGTAGCGCCATGATGTCGGTGGCGGAGAGGATTGTGAGGGAGGAGATGCTGATGTAAAGAAGTTGGGAGCTCGAAGCCCGCCCGGCAAGTCTTGGCGGCCGAGTTCTCGCAGGAGCGAACCCCAGAAAAGCAGAACGGCAGCGACACCGGAACCGAAACCAAAACCAACAGAGACAAAACCGAAGAACGCGCCCAAAGCGCAGAGCAGGGAACCGAGGAGGTAGACCAAAAAGTTGGTCTGGTTGATGGCAGTCGCCTAAACTGCCATTGGGGAGGGCGCCATGGTGGGGAGGGAGACGCGACGCGAAGAAAGCGGAAACGGAGCCGATGTCAAAATTGAGTGAGCTTAAAGTAAGACTCAAGTGAGTCTGAAGTGATCTATCGAATTTTCAAAACGTTTGCGAGCAGTGAATTCGAGTCGTGAATTTGTAAGAGTGAAGACGCGCATTGAAGTTCGCTCTTGTTGATATGCCGATTCACGCTAGGCTAAACTTAGTCTAATCAACCCCGGAAACCATTTCCGCCAGCCTCGAGGAGGCCTCCAAGGGATCATTGATCTAGCAACTACACCTGCTACAGAATCATAGCATCGGGCGGTCTCTGGACCAAACCTCTGGATCTTACAGCGCATCTCCGTTGACTGCAATCTCGACACATCTGCCTCAATTACGTCTCACTGCAACTTCAGCCACATCGCCATAGTCGCAGCCTCATCAGCTGGCTGGGCGGCCTTCAACGACAGATCAGGACGAATCCATTTGGGAGGAGCGAACTTGCCCTCAGATTTAAGCCATTCAGAGTCCTCTCCAACACAGCGGGTCCACCATACGGCGACTTCTTCGATCATACCAGGCACCGTATGATCTGTATTGCACTTCACTATTCTCAACTCCCATAGGCGACAGCACAACGAATCTTACGTCCTCAAAAGTGCACCGTACTCACGACAGCCGGACTGCCGTGGACGCTGTCTCTTAGCCGGCCAACACTAGCAGTTTGCAGCCCGCACCATGGCGCCTGTGACGCCTTACAACGAAGAAGACATCGCCGCCAGGCCAACACCCATCAACCCGCCTACACTCAAGCACAACCCAAAACTCCGACTGCACCTCGATGCACTTGCCCATCCCGCCACGACTGCGTTCGTCAAAGTCATCGACACAGCACATTTTCTGCCCGATGCCATCAACCATATCCTACGTCACCTCTACTATCCACATGGTGCCGACAATATCCCTCATGTGCGGTCTGTGACGATTGTGTTGCGTGAGATGGGCGGTGTCGCCGTAAGTATCCTGTTTCCAGTCCCTCGATTATCGTGTAGCCACAAGGTCCCAATCGTCTTGTAGAAGCACCGCTAGATCCCTCACAAGCAAATCCCAAATCCACACTTCAATGCTCTGCCTACTTCGTTGTCACATTCTCCTGCATGCTGCTGTCCAGACCCAGTGTTTCCGACGAGGCTGAATGTGCCATTTTCCTCCTTGCCCCCGCATGCCTGACTCAGTGCACTTCAAACGCCTACCGTTTCCGCATCAAACCTCACTGACACCCATCGAACCAGTACACCACCGGCATCGACCTCGACGACGCCCACAAAGAAATCCACGTCGCCCTCCCCTACCTCTCCCGCTACCTCCCCAAAGACCGTCCTGAAGACTACCGCGATGATCTTCCTGCTCCCACCACGACAACCACCTCCCTCACCAACTTCCACCGCGAAGCCCTCGGTGTCCTAACCCACGAAGCAGTCCACTGCTACCAACACAACCTCTCCGGCACCGCGCCCGGCGGCCTCATCGAGGGCATTGCGGACTACGTTCGTCTCAAAGCCGGTCTCGCTCCACCACACTGGACCAAGGGTCACAGCCACAAGACGAGGGGCGAGAAGTGGGATGAAGGGTATGCTAAGACGGCGTGGTTCTTGGAATGGCTTGAGGAGGATGGGGATGAGAAGAGTGTGAGTAAGGGGAAGGGGAGGGGCAAGGGCGCGGTGAGTCGGCTCAATGCACGAATGGGCGAGAAGGGGAGGGTGTATGGCGATGGCAAGGAGTTTTGGGAGGGGTTGTTTGGGGTTGGGGTTGAGGAGTTGTGGGCGGAGTATGTTGATAGTTGGAAGGAGAAGGGTGATGAGGGTGATGAGAACAAGGAGGGCGAGGCGACGAAGACATGTGACGCTGAAGCACAAGGCACTCCTAGCGCGACAGCGGCTGCGACAACGACGAAGACGACTACCACAGAGACGACAGAGACAACGACAAAGACCACAACAACAACGACCACGACTGAAGAGCTGGCAGACACAACATCCTCACCGGGAAGGCCGAGCAGGGCCGGCTCTGTGCCCGAGATCGTGGAGTTGAGTCTTGAAGAGAAGAGGGAAGCTGATGGCGCAGGCAGCGGCAACTGAATCAGAGGTGCAGCAAGACGGGAACGTTGTGGTCGATTTTAGGCAGCGTTATGCATGGCGCAGGCGTCTCTATAAATGCTACAGGCCCACGGGAGTCTACAGCCGACGTGTGGCGGTTGGCACCTTAGTCAGGGCAGAAGCAATCTCCCTCCTCAATCAATGCAAAACCCGTCCTCTCCTCAGCCAAAGCTCGCCTTGCCTGCCCAGCAGTACTTGCATCCCGTTCCATGCCCTCCGCTGTATTGCTTACAAGCCTGCCTCGCTTGCTGCCATCAGTCGGACCGAATACTCGCACTGGTGAAGCCCTATGTTCTTGAAACATGAAATTAGCTAAGCGCTCTCTCAATGCTCGGTTCGGACCTTCGGAAAGGAAGACAAGGTAGGTAGAAACATCAGCAAAAAATTAGAGTATTGTTGTTGCATGTTTTTGATCTTCATTGGAGATCTCGGGGTTAAAAATTGATCATCATCTGTTTCTTCTGTACTCCTCATGGATGGTCTAATGAAAAGGTGTGCTTACCACTTGAGCAGCGAGGCATTATGTTGGGTTTGCTGTCCTCGACTCTATCTGAGAAATTATGTCGTACACAAGTCAGGAGTTGCTGTATTGTTAGCGGCACCGCAGTTGTGGGAAGGGGTGACATGAGATGCTGAGAACATGGAAAGTGAGTCTTGAAGTGTCTTTTGTTGGGTGTATGGACAGAAGCATTTGTCGAGTATTGCAGAACAAGCACTCGAGATCAGGCCGATGATGTAATGCCATGTGGCTGAGGTTGCGTAGAAGCTGCGTCGGCTGCAATGATAGAAATCTTGCTCGAACATCCACTCATGAGCTGAGGCTGATCAGCGACGAGACGGCAAGAAAGTGACCATTTGACGTACCATCATAACATCGTGCCACGAAGGCTGGCCGCTTAGTCGAACAGACCGAAGCCCATATCCTCATCCTCGTCCTCTTCCTCTTCTTTCTTCTCTTCCTCCGCAGGTGCAGCATCAGCAGCCGCAGCAGGCGCGTCAGCACTGGCAGCCGGAGCCGCTGCAGCGTACGCATCCGGGTTGGCGATACGATCTTTGAGCTCTTCGATGCCCTCCCAGCTGTAGTCAGTCTCAACCGCAACAGCCAACGCCTTCTTGTAGCCGTTGATGAGACTGTGCAGCACGGATGGCAGAGTCGGGTAGTTGGTGGCCAGGGAGATGGTAGTGATGGTCGCAATAGCGCTGGTCAGAGCCTTGAGCAGTTGCGACTCCTCGATATCCAGAACACTGGGCGGGAAAGTCTGACCCTCCTCATAGACCTGCTCGACCTTCATACCGTAGGAGAAGGGAGAGATGTTCAACATGTTGAGCAAGGTGGCCTCGGAGGCACCAACCTTGGCATCCTTCTCGACGAGCTTGAGGTCGGACGTGATTTCGATGGTACCACGGGCGATCTTGGTGGGGACACCGAGGGCCTGGAAGAAAGAGGTCTTGCCGGGTTCCATACCGGTGTTGCCAGCGGGAACCCAGACATCGATGGGAGCAACGGCACCGGCACGGGCGGGCGCGGCGACTTTGTTGGCCAAGATCTTGTCACGGATCTCCTTGAGCTCGCCGTTGGTGAAGATGAAGCCGACATTGCCTGCGGAGCGTATTAGAATATGGATTGATTATTTTGCGCCGAATTGCACGTACCCTTGATATGAGGCAGCAGCTTCTCGTACTCGGGGAAGTCGGTGATGAAGCCCTTGACGGCACGACGAACCATGGTGTTCTTGCCCATCAGCACGACGGCCTCTCCACGGAGAGTGGCTCGAATCTCGTGCATTTGTTGGGAGGAGACACTGTTCTCGATCAGCGGTCGTTCAGATAACGATTTCTTTTTAAGACTCACTTGTCAACGCCAACAATGAAGACAGACTTGTACTCGTCGAGCAAGCCCTTGAGCTTGTCGAAGTAGACGGCTGTCGCAGGTCAGTCTCGCTGTCGCACAACTCGCTTTACCAGCGCAGTCTCACCTTTGGTTCCGGACTTGCCCCCCATCTTTGCTTAGAATGCAAGGAGGATTTTTCAGGGCAAGATGTGTAGTATTAAATGTGATGAGGTTGTGGAAAGAAGCGCTTCTCAAGACTGCGGTCGAGGTTCAATGGCACGATCTTTCCGGAAATTGGTGCCAAGCCCACACCAAGATTTTGCGCAGATACTGCTTAAGTCCGGACGAGCTATCCTATCACAAGACCGGATGACGAACCCTGCCCGCATTCAACGAGACCGGTTGACTGGACACACCTACCAGGTCACTTGATCACGCGACAACCCTTTCTCTACTATTTGCAATTCTAGAACTTCGTTGCCATATCTCGACCCTTAAGGACTATCACGAGAAATGGCACATCAACGAAACGGACGTCGGGCAGAAGATAAACCGCCATGTATCCACGGCTTCAACCAAGCGCAAATTGAAAATATATCTCGAAATATATGTACAACAGCCTTGGTGCCTTGCAAAATCGAGCATGCACAACATTTCAACCGCCCGCGTGGTCTCTCACGGTCATCTGGGTTCGCATATTGCTTGAGGTCGGTCTCTCCTTTCGACTGTGCGCGCTAGAAGCGGGACGCCCGAGACTGGCAAAAGAAGCAGTTCATATACGTAGACGTATACAGGTATACCGTATACTGATCTGGGCACCAGATCTACCTTCACATCTCCCAGCTGTTCTTGCTGGAACGTCAACGGCTAGCAAGCTACGCAAAAGCAGACACAGAGACCGCCCAGAACCACTCTAGCTCTTCTCCCGTCCATCTCCACCACCAATAACAACGTCCGTCCTGCCCGTCAAAGCCGGCTCCTCGCCTACAATCACACCCATCCTTTCACGTAGATACTCCGGCAGCGGATCATCATCATGGAAGAAGCCTTCCGTAGGCACCATCTCCTCCCATCTGCCCTTGTTGACCTTTGTTCTCGAGCCCTTCTCCTCACCAATTGACTCCTTCTCCCTGCCATCAGGCCACACCTTCACCGGCCATATCGTACACAGTATGTAGTACGTGACCGAAGCAGCCGTGAAGCTCAACAGGAAGCCTGTGTTGTAGATACCGACGGCTGTGTCACTGATCGAGCCTGGATTGATAGCGCCTGATATCCCACTGATCACCAGCACAATCCCCACTACCCACGCCACAAAAATCCGGAAGTTGAAGCCCTTGGTGTAGTAGTACGGCGAGGACGGGTCAGGGCGGTACAAGCTCGGCACGTGAATGTTGCCGTTGCGAGCGAGCCAGTAGTCAACGATCTCCACAGCTAGGACGGGCGCGATGAAGCATAGGTACGAGCCCAAGAATGTGAGGAAGTTTTGGGCGGAATTGACGAGTAGCCAGGGCACAACGGCCCAGATGAGGATGTTACAGAGGATCTGACCGCGGACGATGGTGAAGTATTTCGGGAAGAGGCCTGTCAGGTCGCAGCCGATGGGGATGGCGTTGCTGGAGACGTTGGTGACAACAGTTGCGAATGCTTGGATAAAACTCCCCAAGAAAACCAATGTGCGAGTGCCAGGACCCCAGTAGTTATCCAGCACGAGCGTATAGAAATCCCACTGATTCCAATTCGCCACGCCAAAGCGCTTCTTCCCGGCCGCCGTCGTGAACAAGCCGATCAGAATGACCAATGGTTTGCTGATAAACAAGCCCGTAACGAGCGGCAAGACATCTTTGGGCCGGTTGCCATAACGCGCAAGATCAGCGATGTTGACCATGGGCGGAACGACGCCCGAGATGACTGTGTTGATCGCACGCATAAACGACCAGCCCAGGTTCTTCGCTGTCGCATTGGACAGTGCGAGATCGACGCCGCGAAACTTCACGAGTGCCCAGATCAGGGTCACAAAATATGCAAGTGGTGAGAGAACGGATTTGACGGCGAAGAGAGGACCAGCCTTGGAAGGGTGTAGCCATGCGAGCGGCAGTTGGAAGAGCCAGGTGAGGAAGAAGGCGATCATTTGCTGGGTCGTGATGCCGGCTGATTTGGGAAGATGGTTGGGAATGTCCGTCCATTGGTGTCCGAAAATGCAGCGAAGGGATACATTGAGTTGTCGAGATGCATAGTACGTCTGTGTACCCTCATAGAACATGGCGACCACCGCTCGAAGGAACAGAAACCAGAGTGAGCCATAGATTCCGGCGGAGATACGCATGTAGACTGGGAACCCCACATGATACCTGAACACCGATCAGCTTGTGCTCAGCGCCTTCTGGATGGCGCTTCAAAGTCGCTCCAACGGATTGCATGGGTGAGTTACGTACCATGTCGGGCCACGGCTGTTCAGAAATATGGTTGCACAGCAGATCGAGGTGCCAACGAAAGACGCAATGACGATGAGCCACCAATTGAGCCCAACCGCGTATAGCAGGAGCCGATATTGTACGTAGTCGGAGAGAAAGCAACACTGAACTGGAATGCGAAGAAATATAACGGAGTCCAGTTTCGTTGCACAGGCGGCGTGGGCTCGAGATCGATGTTGGACCACTTGCCATACGTCTTCGCATCAGTGTCCTCATTTGCACTGCGCTTGACCTCAATCGCCTTACGGAGGCGAACGACTGCTCCGTTGGCCATCGTGGAGAGATCGCTGCCAGAGGAATTGTCCCAAGAAGACAGTCTTACACTGCTAGATCGTCCCTATACATATCATGAAGAACGAAGCACGGGAAACAACCCGATCGCGACCGCTAGGACAAACGCCGTCCTTCACTATCTGACATGCTCCGCACCGCGTGGCAGGTGCATGTCGGTCACTGCATTCCGATTGCTTGGGACCAGAGATGGTGCATCCATCGGACAGGGATCGTGGAAGACTGCTATGCATGGTCGACGTTGAACTAGGGGCCTTAATGTGGAAACAGCGCGAGGCATTCCCAGCGGACAAGCGCGATGTAGAGATAAGAGGCTCGGTTAGGAAGTGGGCATCATGCTAAGAGGTTATTGATCGGCGAAAGATAAGGACGTCGTGGGTGTTTCCGATTCTGGTGAATTGCGATGGATGCCATCGACTGTACAATCGACGCCTGGGAAGACATTACTCCTCACAACAATACGGCGACTCAGTATGACTTCGCAGGAGGGAGGTGGATGTAGAGTCTGTAGGACGAACTTGGAGATGTCGAGGTTACGGCGGACTTGGCGCTGAGGCGCCGGTTGACACTGCTTGTGCGAGACCGGATGACTTGAACAGACCAAGATGACACTGGATGACATCGATCACAGCGTGCGGCGGACTATTGCAAACAGTTCATGCTCATAGACTGAAGCCCAGTAGGATGCGTATGTAGCGCACGACGGTCGTGCACGCAGAATCACGTCAATCTCGCAGGATCTGTTGAAATCAGTTGGGGGCAACATGTCGGCGCACGCTCGGCCACCTCGAAGCAGGAGTGCGATAACGATCAATATCATCATGACATGCTCTGCTTATTAGATGGACCTCCAATCGCTAGTACGCCTCTCGAATGCAACTGGTTCCAGTGGTCTAGATATGCCCCAACGCCATGCGAAACGCTGCAGATCGATTGTCCTTCAAATCTCATCCATCAACCATGATGCCCTTCCCAAGCCGGCTAGCCCGTCATCCCTTGAGCGACCTCCCGATGTCCTAAAATCGCTGAGAAGAACCGAGTACAGAGATGCTTCATCTTAGACACGTGAATTCATGGTCGTTTCCTGAACTTCCTCGTAGACCGTCACGTCCACGATGTCGCGTGGAGGCTTCGGTTGAGCGTCATCAGTGGCGAAGCATGCCAAAGCGGGCTTGATGGCGGACTCCTCATGGCGCTCTCGCGGCACAAAGTAGACCTGCAATACGCCAACCAAAGCTACAGCTCCTGCGCCCCACCAAGCCAGACCTGTGAAGCCCATTTCGGCACCCCAACCGTACAGCAGACCTGCGACAGGAGGTGCAATCGTCCGACACGCCGCACCAGCCGCTGCAGCCAATCCATTGATCCGTCCCAGCACCGATGTCGATATGCTAGCCTGCTTGAGCAAGATGAGCAGCACTGGATACGCCAAGATGGAGAGAAGATTGCGTATGCTCAGACAAGCGTAGATGCCGGCATATAGAGCGCTTTCGGGGAGTAGGACGAGGTAAGGAACGATGAAATATGCGATAGGATGGCAGATCGTAACGAGAATGAAAACGCGGAATACGCCAATTTTCTCTGCGCACCAAGGGAAGATGACTGCTTGAATGAAGAGAGCAATCAAACCATTGACGGACATGATGATGCCAACGTCCTTAGTGCTGAGACCGAGTCCGCCAGGGACATGGAACAGACCATCGGCAAGAATCGAGACCTCGTCGACGCGCTCGTCCTGGAAGAAGATTGGCAGGAGATGGTCGTAGCACATGGAGTGGTAAGTGAAGATACCGAGCGCGAGTGTAAGCATAGCTACTCGGTAAGTGAACCACTTCTCTTGGACGTGATCCTTCTCTTCGGTTGCAGAAGAACCATCGGCATTGACCTCCCAATGGTGCGTCTGGGTAACATCGACCTCATTGAAAGTGCCATACGAGTCCTGCCGAAGGTCAACAGCGGGGTCGGCGTTGGCACCAGCGGCAGAGATCATGGGCGTCGCTTCGGGCAGGTCGTGATGCATGAAAGGATCAGCACCCTTCCGACGATCAGGGTGGGTTTCGTTGATGACAAGATAGCCAGCAACAATGCTAACAAGCATGAGGCCGCTACAAACAACGTTAGGGAGCGCCCAAGGATGTCGACCGAAGAAGCCGATTTTGGAAAAGGTATCTGGGTAGGCTCGAGACGGATCTGCGAGCAAGCCCCCAATGCAAGGCCCGAGGATAGTACCGACAGACCATACAAATGGGAGGATACAGTATGCTTTTGGCTCGTGAGCAGGGTTTGTGATCAACTCTCCCACCATAGTCTGGATGACGCCTGTCGAACAGATCAGTTGCTGTCCCGAGGTCACGACCGGTGTGCACTTACCGATGTTTCCGTTCAGCAGGCCACCCATTACTCTGCCGAATAAAGCCACAGTAAAGCTCTTCGCAAAGCCCACGATGAGTAGTGAGAGCATCGTTCCAAAGCAGCCCATAAGGAGGACGGGCTTCCTGCCGATCTTGTCCGAGAGAACACCCCACCAGACACTGGTCAGAGACTCAGCCAGGGAGAAGGAGGCGATGAGAACGCCCGTGTAGAAAGAGGCATCATTCTTAGTGCCGACGTGGAAGTCGGAAACCATCAACCACGCATACGGGAAAATGCTTGTGATCGCTATTGGTTCGGCGAGGCGACATAGTGCTATGGTTTGTTAGTGGCGTTCCAGCGCAATGAATGAAAAGCCATACCTAGGAACAGCAATTGTACTGTTGGAAAGGCATCGCTGGTCGGCAATGGCACCGAATCGGTGGTTCTTGTGCGTGTAAGTCTCATATCCTGGGATAGACCACGATCTTACGACCAATCCTCCGCCGGTGCTCTTGCTAAATCAGTTAAGCGGACAAGCACGATCAGTCAATGAAGACGATTGTGCTTGTCACGAGTTTCGTCGTTATGAGTGTGTTGAGAGGCTATGGGAGCGGCGATAAGCTCAGCAGATATCTGAGATTCGATGGGAAGAGTACAAAAGAGTGAACAGAGAGCAGATCCGATAAAAAGAGCGGTGGATGTTGGAGGTGGGGATAAACTTGTGGCGGAACGAGAGAGATTGACAGCCGTCCGGACTAGTAGATTGGCCTGGATAAGCTGTGCCGACGTTGAAGTCCGCTCGTTATGGATAATAACAGATGAGTAGCTTGGAGGCAATGAGGGTTTCCTTTGAGGGAAGCGTTTGAAGATGGGAAACAGTGTACGTTATGATGCAAGACATTGTTCACTTGAGACACAGCAGCTCCTTCGTCTGCCTGTTCAGCTTGTTCAATTGAATTGAGAAGGAGTGGCACGACCAGGTCGAAATCTTGCTCTTGCATCTCCAACGGATCTTGGCGAAGCATAAACTTTGTTCGATCTTGCCGCCATTCTCTGATTCGTGAGAAGTTCGGAGGTAATGACGGTGATTGGTCTGTGCTTGCTAAGTCTTTCGTTAGAAGGCAGTTCCAACTGCAGTAATGCAGGCACGAAGGCCACCTGCAGAAGGCTCATCGAGACCTAAGCTGCCCTGCAGTTGAGTTGCTGATTAGCCGGCAGCAGGGCCGCACAACAGCCGTTAGGTATCATGCTGAATTACAGCTAAGCCACAGTCATCTTCCCCTCATGTCTCAAATTGGACAGCGAATCCTGCAATACTACATCGAATTTTGAAGCGCAAGCTTTTTACGTTATCTTTCTGCAACAGACCACATGACTGCTGCTGATCACTTCTAGGCATACTGTTTACTACAGCGACTTCTCGGTATGACTCCTGTCCCATCGTGGCATGATGTTACACGTCAAGAGTGCCAATGACGATTGCTCGCCCTCGCTGAAACTCGAGATAACTTGACAGTTAGACACCACATGGCATTATTCCAATCGGGAGAGCCTCGAGATCGGATCGCAAGGATAAAGATCTGCGCTAATTTAGTGGTTCCGAAGTTTGACGTTGCGGACGTGGCGGGCTACTTATCCGGAGCTGCCCCGCCATGTCTTGGAATGTGTCTCAAGTCCGTCGTCTCCGATGACCGTCTGGCAACTTATGAACAGACCAACAGCCAAAACCCGAAGCGCAAATTATTCTCGAGTAGTGTATACAAGCCGCCCTCTTATCAGGCGACCGTCTATGCGTACAGGTAGGTACCGGCCGTCTTACGTGCTGTACGAGCAGATCTAAAGAAACCGTTCGACTTTGTGCTCAATGCGAGACCGAAACCCAGACTTCTCCTTCTCCTGCGGCACCCTATGGCCAGTCTCTTCTAGATCACTGCCGCTGGCGCTTTCGCCCGTGAGCTGGCCCTGCTGAGCGAAGATTTCGTCTGGGCGAACCGCACGATCGATGAAGGTCTCTCTGGCAGGTAGGAGCAAAGAAAGAGTCGTGTACACTGCAGCGGAGCCAACAAAACCCAAGAGCCAGCCAAACTGGTACGGATGGATTCCTGCACCCACGTCGACGTTGTTGTTGATGCCATTGACGAAGCCTGGCAGGCTCGGAGCTACTCCGACCAAGAAGGCAGTGATGGCTCGCCAATTCACACCACCTGTGTATCGATAGATGCCGTGCGGGTTGTACAGGGCGACAGTGTCGTACTTTCTTCCGTGAATGACCCAGAAGTCGAATAGCATGATCGCTGCGATTGGGCCAAGAAAGATAGCATATGCGCTCATGAAATTCAGGAAGCTTCCTGCCGAAGCCAGGATCTTCCAGGGTACCAGAGCCCAGCAGATGAATGCGGTAAGAAGCTGCCCTCGTCTGATATTGACGTAACGTGGCATCAATGCCATCAGGTCGTTTGCCGCGCTTAGACTGTTCGCCGAGATGTTCACGCCGAGTGCCGCAAGGGCGAAGGAGAACGCCGCGAAGAAACGCGCAGCACGATTGTCCCAGTTTCTGCAATCATTAGCGCACGAGGTCGAGGCGAACAGCGAACACTTACGCCACCAAAGCCATAGGATCCCATTCGAGCACTCCGTAGTGCACCTGCCCAGCCGAGGACGAAGCAATGCCGATGAAGGCAATGAAGACGAAGAACATGGGCAGCATCGGGACATAGATGCACTGCCACTTCACAGAGACTCGAGAGTAACGCGAGAAGTCTGACTGATTGACAGAGAGCTATACATTCGGTCAAGAACGCCCTAAGTAGCCGGATTCAACTCACAGTTGCATAGTTGCCAATCACAGACGTCATCGAGGAGAGAAACGCCCATGAATACGCGCTGCCTGACAGTGTTGGCTTCTGATCGAACAGCTCGCCTCCATCAGTCGTTGCCAGTGCCCATCCCATGATCGCGATCCACGCTGCAGGAACGATTGCCGTCTTTGCCATGAACAACAGTCTCAGCTGATTCGGGTGCATCAACAGGAACGGTACCTGTGCGAGCCAGAACAAGAAGAACGAGATCATGGTGGCCGTATCGATACCCTGCGACTCCGGTATCGTGTTTTTGAGCGTCAAGAACGACGGCCAGATGGCGCCAATCATCACTCGCACGGTGTTGGCTCCATTCATTGTTTGGATGGCATACCAGAAAATGGCGAGAATCGCACGAGAGATAATGGCAACGTACGAGCCCCAGAAGCCCCAGGATGCTCTTGCAATGACAGGAAACGGGATGTGGTGAAGCACGCCGATGGCGCCGTTGAAAGCAATAACGATCGAGACGATGAAGAAGCTGAGTGCGACAATGCCGAGTGATTCGCGCCAGGTGAGTCCGACAGCGACGATGCCCGCAGCAAACTGCCATGTCGCGGCGTTGAAGGCATCAGAGATCCAATATGCGATGAACGATGTGACGCCCCATTTTCGGTCTTGGGGTGCTACAGGGTCGAGATCTTTGTTTGTCCTTGTTCACATCAGCAAACAGTCTCATCTCTGATTCATGCGGAAGTGCCCACCATCTCGAGTTACCCTCCGAGAAAGTCGTGTGTGGCTGTTCGACGTGCAGGTGAGGTCGCTTCATGGTTGGGCGCTTCATGTTGTCACGGATGCGCAGAACGGGAAGCTGTGCTGTCCTAAGGTCCCGAAATTCGATGGACTGCAGCCGCCAAACTGATGGCTTTTATACAGATCGTCATATCTGGGGCGTGCTCCCTTTCTGGGGAAGGTCCGTGCGCATACACGCGTAGTCGTTTACGTTTCCAAGCTTGTTATCTTAGGCGGAGATGACCACCCGGCGGCAACTCTTGGATGTTTTGTTAGTACTGATCCTTTATCTTGATCTTGTATGCTGGACGAGTGAGATGTCGGGAACGACCATCCAAGCCCACCCTGGTGAGAGCACTTGTCCACATTAGGTAGGTCGATTGAACACCATCGGGATCCCAACACGTGTTATCGGTTTCTGATTAGCATTGGCACCTTCCGGCACGGGCAAACCAGAACTACTTTGTGTGAGCGAATCCGAGTGTTGTAGAGCCAGACTTGGTTTCATGTATATCATGTCGCAATAGAATTTAGTCTGCCTACCGTGTAGAGATACGAGCCCCGTTAGGAACACGGCTCACGAAGCTCGAGTCTTGGGTGGAGCGGAAATTGGGCTCCTCGGCGGCTACTCGGTGGACGATCTACATACATATTCACTGCATGGATGGCATCTTTACTGGCTGAGATGCGTGTCGAGCCGCAACCACTCTCTTCTTTGTGACTGATGTTGTCAAGGAGTCATTCACACTGGCACTGTGTTCAGCCTTGAGAAGTTGTGAGGGGAAGGAAAGGCAGCCATCAGGCATGCTAACGCCATTGGTACTAGCGTCTAACTGAGCTCAGAATGCAATTGCACCTGGGAAGTTCTTCCATCTGCCATTGCACAAGCTCATAGTGAGCTTGAGCTTCCTTGACTGGCGCCTTTCTGCTCACTCCCTGCAATGACAATCTTGCATCAGTTTTGACTTCGATGGCTGACATTATCGCTGTTGTAGGCCACCGAAGCTCAGCTCGTACCCTCTACGAATGCTCAAGTCCAAGTTACTATTTTCCAACGGCCCAGATGATGGGCAATCGCTGGCTATTAGGCTCATTCCTTGCTTCTCTGACACTCATCGTCCTTGCTGATCGATAGAAGCCGCCTGCGACTGGCTGGTGCTGGCCCACACCAGGATGCCAACGATGGGACGAGGAGCGCGCTGTTCCAGGTTGGCAGAGGTGTTGGACGCTGCTGCGGCCCTGCACGTTCAGCACTCAGGACATTCAGAACTCAGGGATGAGACATGCTACTGCCGGCAATGGTCGATTGCTTGCTCACGACGCCCTCGACTTCGACCACCGCGTGTCACTCCGCGCCTTAGGCGGGTTGTGGGCTTAGTGACACGGGCAGGGACCTGGTCTTAAGTCTGAAGCTTCCGGCAATCGGCTTCCGAGCAGCACGACCGCGTTGAGCTGTTCTGAGATGCTAAGGTAGCTCTGCCTGTGCTATGGGCACGTGAAAAACATGCCGCCAGTAGGTAAGTGATTTTGCTCTTGCTGGTCCTACGTTTATCCAACCACTTGTGGCTAGAGCGCCAGGCAAAGACCTTTCTTCCCACAATGGATGAACTTGAGCTTTCTAGAACTCATCTTGTTTCATGTCTGATTAATCATCCTCATACTATCTCAACCACAGCTTCCACATTGAATACGAAGCCGGTGCTGCTCCCACTGCTTTCGGCTCCCGCTACTTGATCCTCGTAACGAAGCGAAGTCTCCAGCGTCTCATTTCAATCGACGCTGCAGAGAGAGACCATGATGGTCCCATACGATAAAGAGAAACCGCCAACTTTGAGCAATACCCCAATCGAGATCCGACTGCATATTGTCCAAGCATTTATGGCCACAGCCACCAGCGACGATGTCAAAGCCCTGCGCCAAGCCTTAGTCGAGAACGTTTCAGATCTTGTTCCGCTCCACAACCTCCTTTCCACCATGCGTTTGGGCATCAACTATGACAGCTACGAAGCTCTCGAAGGTATCTGCCAGACAAGCCGAAGAGTTCACGTCAGAAAGCTCTTAATCGACGCTGAAGTGCCCTTGCAGGAGTTCAGCTACGAACAATGGAAAGCACAGATTGCTGACATCGGCGCAAGAGGCTGGGCCAACGAGAGCGGCACGCAGAGCTACTTAGCGCACGGAGCTGCGCTCAAGAGGCGGATCAACGCACTTGAGGCCGACTCGCAGAGCCAGATCAAGATTCGAGACTGCTGGAACGCGTACAGCGAAGCCTGGGAGTCACAGTTGAAGGCCATCCACGAATGGGAGCACTATGGACCGTGGTTGCCGTGGGCATGGATCTTCCGCCGGCTTCCCAACCTGACAGAGGTGGAGTTCGCAGCTGGAGCTTCGTCTTGGTACATCATACAGACGTCAAACGATCTGACCTCGAGCTCCGTCAACTACAGAACACTAACTATGCCTCCCGAATTCGAGAACGCTACAAACCAAGAACACGACCCAGATTACTTCGACGATCAATCAGAGGATGCAAAGAGCCCTGCCAGATGGCTGAGCTCAATTCTGGAAGGTCTTTACCGCTCTCGCGCCCGCAACATCAATTCAGTCCAGATCAAAGGCCTTCCAACAACGCTGTTCCACTTCTTGCAGCTGCCGCCTGACTGCGGCGGTCTCCCCAGCCTTAACAGTCTCAAGGTACGCCTTGTGGTTCCCTTCAGTCCCGAAGATGCCGAAAATGGCGTACTTGGTGCCATTAATGACAATCTGGGCGAGCTCGCCTGGCGTTTGGGTACGGTCACTAACCTCGAATGGCGAGGCGACGAGGTCTTGGACGCGTACTGGGGCGATGAACGCAATCCGTACGTATTCTGTCCCTATATCAGGGCCCCGCTGGCTTCCGCTCTCCAGTCTCTTGTGCTTCACCGAGCGCAGGTCGGCTATACGCAGCTCGAAGAGAGCATCACTGCTGCGGGCGCGACTCTCACCAAGCTGCATCTGTCGAACATGAAGCTGTACGATGGCTACTGGGTCGACATCCTGCATGTCATCCGCCAGCACTGCCCTGTGCTTGCGGACGTTGAGCTTGCGGGACAAGGTCCTCTCGAGGAGATTTCTGTGGTCAATACTGGTTGGATCCGCCAATATCAATCAACGGGACTTTGGTACACGAGTAGCGGAACTGGCCTGCGTGACACGGTCAAGCGGTGGCTTCTGAGAATCCCAGGGGCGCCAGCAGTAATGCCGCTGTCATCGACCGGGCAGGGAGGTGGGCTAACGGACTGAGTGGGAAGGAGTGATGCCTCATTCCGTTACGCTATCGACCTGTGGGAGGATTGAGGGAGTATTGGAGAGGGAAGATAGGGCTTTTCAGCTATTGGGCCAGGTGTTCTAGGTAGGTAGGGAGGACTCTAGGCACGACGCGAGATACAACGAGCTGAGAGGAAGGGGCACCAGAAAGCATGAGAAAGGATCGCGCGGATAGTCTACATAGTCGCACTGGTAGCTCAGGATAGCTGCTCTGGAGTCTCAAAGAATACACCACTTGAGTCTTGCTTTAGCTAGCACTTTAGCTTTAGATACCGACCACTTGAGTCTGAGCATGAAATGTATCCATTGGCATGATTTCTGAATGGACGACTCTCCGCGATGACCTCGCGTTGCGATGATGTTCGTGTTCCATACTTTCCAGGCGTCAGAAGGTGATATTCCTCTCGGTTTTCCACTAATTCTTTCCTTAGTCGCGGCCGGCGGCAGCTATAGTTGACAATGCCTCAAAGGTAGACACTGGGCCATCTTCAAGGTTCATGTATAGCGGGTGCAGGTTGCTTGTTGTAGAAAAGAAGGCGGCGGGGAGCCCAAACTAACACGCTAACGCCTTCTGTATTAGCGCATAATTAAGTCCAGAACGTAAGCTGTGCAACCTTGAGCACACCTTCTCCTACATTGCTGCACCGCACCCACTGCTTAGAGCTTGCATGAATGTCCGCACGGACTGCGGACATGTCGACTTGCTTCTACGGACTGCGAGTTTGAACCTCGACATTCGAGATGCCTGACTGTACAGGTACTCGGCCCAGAAATCGATGCATGCTCAGACATCGGATCCTGGCCGTTGCTGGGAGAACGACTGGCTGCGCATGCGGCCACTTGGTACACATGGTGAATGAGTCTCAAGTCCCCAGGCTCGGGAGGTTACGGTTTGCGGGCTGTCTTGATAACGAGCGCGTCTGCGTCAAGACGCTGCCCCAGATCTTCGCATGCTGCTCGGAGACTTGAAGCTTCTGAGTGCTATGAAGCGATGCGCGAAGCATTCTTGAGCACACACCCATCGTACCGCTTGCTCAGCGTATTCAGGAAGCCACATGGAAAGCGAACCCATACCCTTCCGCCAGCGATTCGACAGGACTCAGACATCGCTTGAGCTCTGGACAACTTTTGTTCACAAGAGCTTCGTCCTCGGCATCTCTTATGGCTTCGCCGAATCTCGACATAGTCTACTCCGAGCATCAGGTTGGGGTTGCTTCGAACCTCGAAGGCGAGCCGCTTGCTCCAGGAATTCCATACAGCAATGTTGACTTTTGCTGCTTGGACCATCCGTCCGAAGCTCTGCTCGTCGTGCCACTCTGACAGGCATTGGTGCCGTGCTGACCACGCAGCAGATTCAGTCGAACTCCAGTCTCGGTCACGACCTTCAAGGCACGTCTCCGGGAGTCTTCTGCCCAGCTCAAGGGCGATTTGGACGTTTAGTGCATTTGTGTCGTCCTCGGAGCAATGGCCGATTAGGCTCGATGCCATGAGCTGAGTTGATGTCGTGGTCTACTGGCCTGAACACAGTCATGTGAGCAAGGTGTTCACCTCCAGGTAGGTTGTGCTTTTTCCGCTCCCAATCCTACGTTTCTTCTTGCCCATTTGTGGCTAGGACGCCAGGCATTTCTGTTCCCCACAATCACTGAACTTGAGCTTTCTCACATTGATCGCTTTCATGCCTGCATACAAATCTCACACCCTTGTGACTGTTTCGACCACGGCCTTCGAACAATCCAGGGTGCAAGATCCAGCACAGCTGCTGAATCCCTCGCTCGTTGCTCCTCTAAAAGCAAACCGTCCACCTTCTCCTTCGCTTTCCAGCCGCGAGCGACCACTACAATGGAACTCATGGGCATGGATACCGACTCTCTGCGCGCGGTAGTCAACACCGTTATCGCAAGCGGAAGAAGCCAGGATATCAAGTCGCTTCGCCAGACATGCAAAGATATCCTCAGTATGGTACCGACACACATTCTTCTCTCCACCATGCGTATAACACTCAACTACGAGAACTACAAGTTCTTCCTGGAGTTGTCTACCTCTGATCGGCGATACGATGTCACTCAATTGGTCGTCGAGCTAGAGCTGCCGCTACAGACATACACCCGCAACGAATGGGAGACATGGTTGAGAACCTTCAGTCTATATTCGCCACTACTAGAAGAGAGTACCAGAAGTCGTGTTGCATACCGATGGGCCCTCAGACCGCGGATCGATGCGCTCAGAGCACTCAATCAACATGATCAACTGAAGCAGAAGGATGCATGCTGGGAGGTCTACAAGAAGGCGCTCGCAGCGCACGAGGCTTTCACCCATGATTGGCAGAACAACGGGGCCTGCAAGTGGAAGGAGATATTCCAGGCATTCACAAACCTCCAAAGTGTCCATTTTGTAGCCGGGCCCGCATCGAGGCTCAACAACGTCGGCATAGCCAGCAACCTGAGTCTGTTTTCTATACACTACAGAACTCTGACACTGCCTCCTCTGATCAAAGATGTTGGATACGAGGACCAGGACAACGCCTACTTCGCGCGCGAAACCGAGCCTGAACGGGTTCCAGGCATGTGGGTGTGCTCAATCCTGGATGCTCTGCATGCGTCAGCCGTCTCACACGTCGAGTACCTTGTCCTAGACTCCCTTCCAACACAGTTATTCCGCCATCTGAACCTGACATCATCAAGTTCTGGTCTTCCAGGTCTTAAATACCTTTATGTTTGCCTCATGGCCCCCAGAACCATGGCTGTGCAGGAGGCCAATCTAGTCCGCACCAATCTCAACAGATTTGCCAGTCGCATCGGTCCCAGCATGACGGCGCTCGATTGGTACGGTGGCGTACATACGAACGAGATCACTCGCGTGTCCGTCAGTCCGCCTGTTCTCGGCCCAACGCTCAACCCCCCGGTGGGTCTGGCCTCTTCGATCCGGAAGGTCCAACTTTACCGGGTTAAGGATTCCTTCTCGGCTTTGACGGGCTTGTTCGGGGCTATCGGCCATGGCTTGACCGCTCTTACACTGTCACATGTGACCTTGACGAATGGGTACTGGGTGGACATGTTCCATCTCATTCATGACATCTGCCAGAACCTGCAGACCGCCACCATCGTGGATGGGACTGAGTTGACCGAGGTCGGGAGCGTGAGCGGACCGAGAGTCTGGCGAGTCGATGTCTCTTTCCCTGGAATTCTTTTGCCTGCGATCTGCGGCTGGCTCGAGCGATCGCCGGCCTGGCAGATGGCTCCGCTGCGTGCAAGACGGGATGGGGGTCATCCGGCTGAGTGGGGACGTGTTAGTGACCAGTCCTTCAGCTACCCGTGAGGGTGACGGTGAGGCAAGCAGCAGGCTTCAATTGGGTGGAAGACGATAATTAAAGGAGGCAGTTATGATCGAGGAGAGAGCCGTTGGAGGGTTTGTTCTGATGGTTGGGCAACGTGAAACAAAGCCACCGCCGGATAAGAGCAAGCCATCTGATGGGAAAGCAAAGGTACTGGCACAGCCATGCGGCATTCAAGGAAAGCCTTTGTGCATTTAAGACGAGCCTTGCTGGAGGGATCCCAGCTTCTGAAATTGTGCAGGTTCCAAAGCTATGAGGCAGTCAAGTACTCGGTCACCACATGTACTGAAGCATGCATGGCGAAGGGCTCCCGCTGATCTCGCTCATCCAACATACAGACAAATGGTAGCTTTGTTGATAAATCTTCCAGAAATTCGAAAGCCGTTCTATTGCATCCATCAAATTGTCCAGACACGCACCCATTTATCTCGTTCTGTTGAGCTCGAGTTTGCACAGCAAATGGCACGTCAAGCCGGATTCAACCCAATCTCCCTCGCCTTGATCTGCAAAGCCAGCACCTTCGAGAAGTACCTACACAGCGCAAGATTGCCCGCGAACTCATCAGCATGACTTCAAAACACGGCCGAATCCTTGAGCTAGAGAAGGAACACTCACCACCCATGAACCAAAACCCTGGATGCCCCGAATCTCTCCAGATAGACCTCATCTCGCCCTCCTGATCAAACCCCCAAATATCATTAATCCTGTCCGCCAGTTCAGCCCCGAATATGCTCCTCGCTTCGGTCCGCATGTTCATATACCCCGTCGCGAACACAATCTCGTCCGCCTCCAGCTCTGTCCCATCCGCGAACTTCAACCCGTGTTCCGTAACTTCACTGATCTCCGAGCCCTGCTTGATCTTGATCCTCCCGTCTATGATCAACTGGCTGGCGCCGACATCAATGTAGTACCCTCCGCCACGCTGGTAGTACTTCATCAATAGTCCTGCGTCATCGGGTCCCTTATCGAGAGCGAAGCCCGCCTTCTCTAGACCGGCGAGTGTCTCCTTGTCCATTTCGTTGGAAGCGGATGTGATGCCGACTTGGATGAGCTTGAGGAGCGGCATCGGCGTGCCGTGCAGCCAGAGGTCGGCATCGTCAACGGGCGGACCGCCTTCGTAGAAGACTCCGGCGAGGGAGATTTCGGTGATGGAGCGGGAGGAGACGACGCAGGTGGAGGAGCGCTGGACCATGGTGATATCGTAGCCATTTTCGTAATAGGATTGGGAGACTGTTCGTCGGCGTTAGTGCTATTACTACGTTTAACCCCACCAGGTCCATTGCTTGGATATCGCAGTCTCCCATGCTAGGTAACCTACTGTCATGTCCGGAATTGCAGCATCCAACGACGATTGCTTCTTGCCTTTTGAGTCAGGCTTTGCGCCAGGGAACTTTGACGAATGGCAGAGCACGTCTCCTTTGAACTGATCAATGCCTCTGATGGACGGCATATTAGCTTTTCCACTATGTCCGGTGGCTTGAATGATGTGGTGCGGATGAAGTGTGCGGCTCTCAGTGGTTCCGTCGGACAACGTTCGGTCAACGTGTACGGTCCATGTCTTGTATGCTTCGGACCACGAAATCTTCGTGATGGTAGACTTCATCCATACATTGAGCTCCAGGCTGTGTGCGTATTGCTCAAACCAGTCGCCCAGCTTGTCTTTGGGCGTAAAGATCGGCCAAGCTGTGACGTAAGATGTGAGTTTGAAGCCCTTTGCCCACCGGTAGGCCTTTCACACAGGGTACTTACAATCTGGAAACGGAATATATGGCATATGGTCATACCAAACCGGATCGTGCAGAACCAATTGATGATAGCGGTTCCGCCAATTGTCGCCCACTCTCTGGTTCTGGTCAACGATGAGTGCATCAACGCCGAGCATCTTGAGACGAGCTGCAACGGTAAGGCCTCCTTGTCCGGCACCTGGTATCGGTCAGAACTTTAGACTGATTGGACACATGAGTGCACTGACCGAGAATAATGACAGTAGGCTCGCGCCCGTCCTCATAATGCTGCTCTGACTGACGACGCTCGACCCAATTCTTGCGACCGGGTTGGCCACCGTGCACTACGCCCGTAGGTCTCCTGGGACCAGTAGCTTCCTCATGACCCTTGATATTACGCAGGCTGGTGAAAAATGAGAAGATCTTCCATTTGCCGTTCTCTTCGAACAGCCTGCAAGTTCCTCGTCCGGAGCCTACTTTCGACTCGAACGTGATGAAGAATTCGATGCCTTTGACCTTGCTGGCCCCATCGAATGCTGCGATATGAGGCGCACGGTAAGCAGAGGAGTCGTCGATCTTGACGCTGGTCACGGCGCATCCATTCTGGGAGAGCTGTTCCTGAATCATGGCCTTGCCGAAGAAAGTGCGGACGTCCCATGTGAGGCCAAGGTGATCTCTCCAGTATGAGTCTTCAGCGAACAGACCTGCGACGGCGATGACATCGTTGCCAGAAAGAGCCTTGTTGAAGGCATCAATTGTTTCCGTAGCTAATGCTGCTGGGTCCGCATCATCGGACCCGCTCGAGGTGAACTTATGCGGCAGACTGGAGCGTCAGGCATTAGGGATTCTGCTGGGAACTTAATGCATTGCCACGTACAGGTTGACTGAACCGGGCTCGAGGCGTCTGAATGACGGCGTGGAAAGGTTGTGCGGCTGAACGGCAGCGGTCATGTTGATGGAAATCGTCAAGTTCGTTGATAGTAGTCGGGCAAGAATCCGGTGACATAAATACGGCAGTAGCTTTGCCTGTGTGACACGACTACTCGTAGTTTGCTCAGTGGTCGGATCTTGCTCCGGTACCGAAAATTGGCCAGTGGAGGGACAGTGTTGCAAATAGTGCGAAATGGAGCATCGGATATTAGTGCGCGCCTTCTGTGTACGTGCATGCACGCTGGGAGCTCACAGGAAGGGAAGGAGCAGCTCGCAGTGTAAAATGAGAGACCATGATTCGGTGCTTGCTTTGGGCAGGAGCAGATGAGGCGCGATTCGTGGGGCAGGCTCGTTCAAATTGCTCGTTTCGAGCCGTGACTTACATCATTATGCAGCTTTATGAGTATTGCCTATGACGGCCACAATGTGTTGTGGCCTAACGAACAGCAGCAACAATGGTTGATTGCACCATGATTTCGGCAAGGCGGCCAGCGGAGGCTGCACATGACTGTATCGGTGCGATGCCGGGCACCAGGCGGACTTTGAGTACAGGTGAATTGTGGAAATGAAGCACCGACGCGGATGTCTCACACTTCGCAATGAGGCCATCGACAGCGGTGCGGGACTTGGGTGCCACGCAAATCGAGAGAATCGACATCACGATGAGTAGCTGGCGTTCGACGAACTCTTGTATAAAACCCCGAGGCCATGGCTCATCGCGTGAAACCCCAGCTCTGGCGTCAGACGACAAGGAGTGGGCGGCAAACCATGGAAAGGAGGTTGTGATATACTTCCACTGCTCAAATGCGGTCCATGTCGAGCGAGTGAAGAGTCACGTGCTGAGCAGCCTCTCCGCGTCCGGGTTGGGCTGAACGCTGAACTTGAAACGGGGGACTTCGGTGTAAGGGTCTCTGTTGCGGGACTGTGGCTTGCTTCAGGGATGAATCCAAGTATCAGAAACTGGTACTGGCTTGAAGGTCCCTAGGATGTGTTCCTTTGCCTGGTCGGTGATGTCGGAAAGAAGTTGACGCGTTGTTTGTCATGGAATGGAAAAATTGATCGCACGCGACCGTTGTTGATGCTACGTAACTGCGGCTTGCTGCGGCTTGCATGTGATCGGCCATCGCGATTTTCGCCTGGCAAACAGGAAGCGAAAATTCTGGTTCCTGGTGGACTTGTTCCAGGGGCGAGGTCCATGTTTCAGGTACCAGTGTCACCCATTGGCTCGGCTACGAGCAGGGGCGGTGACAACGTCTCCATCTTGTGTATCAAAAATAATTCACGTTCACCAAGATCGATCACGTACGCCCTGCTCCTTTCTCATCGTCTGCATTCGATAATAGTATCTTCAATCATTCGTCGTCTTTAACTCATCCCGTTTCATCATCGTACTTCGACCGTTCGTTTGTAGCGTCTCACGACTATCATCACCTTCGTTTAACATCCTTCGATTGGGCGGGGCGTCATCGTTTCAAGTTCGACGACCTCCGCATTCCTGCTGGTCAGTTCCCGATTCGGCCTGGAAGGGCAGCTACGACCACCAAAGTCTCTCGTTCTTTCCAGATGTCACAACGCAGCTCCTCTCATCGTAAGCGCTTCAGTCGAGAAGGCTTCCAGCCTCTCACTCACCAAACGTCCGACGAGATGCCCACTCCTCCTCGAGACGTCACCATCGATATTCCCCTAACAAAGGTCCAGTCCGCTACAGGCGCACGGAAACCTACGAGCACCCTCTCCCCAGTATACAGCAACCCTCAGAAACCTCCAGAGTACGAAGATGCCTTCGACGAGAAACAAAACACATCCGCTTTCCAGGCTCCTAGTAGTGGCCATGGCGGACGCAGACGAAAACGAGAGGCACAAGGCATGAGCTCAAAGGCCACCGAGGATGGCTCCCTCACCTGGATGGGGAAGATCTACTCGAGGATCTACAACTTCTCGATCGTCACTCGATACCTCTTCTACGTCGTCCCGGTAGCGGCCCTCATTGCAGTACCTTTAGTTCTGGGAGCGGCCGTGTTTCCAGATGCTCGAGTCGGGAACATGACGTTGCTACACTTCTCATTGTGGCTGATGATTGCCTGGTGTTCGCTATGGATCAGCAAACTCATCGCCCAGTTCCTTCCCTTCCTCTTTCAATTTCTCTGCGGCGTTGTCAGTCCTGGCACACGCAAGTACTCGGCCATTCTCGCAAATCTTGAGATCCCGCTATCCCTGGTCGGATGGGCTGTGGCTTCCTTGGTCAGCTTCCTGATTCTTGGAAGAGGCGCTGGCAACTGGGGAGACCGCATGGCAAGAATTTTGTGGGCATGTCTGGCTTCGACCATTGTTTTGTTGGCAGAAAAGCTCGTGATTCAGCTCATCCAAATCAGCTATCACCGAAAGTCATTCGATGAGAAGATCCGAACGTCGAAGCACGAGATATACCTAGTCACTCTTCTCTACGATGCCTCCCGGTCACTCTTCCCACCATACTGCTCAGAATTCGCCGAAGAAGATTATGCAATCAGCGACACCTACGAACTTGTTAGTGGCAGGAGTAGCAGGGGTGCTCACAAGAGATCTGGTTCAAACACTCCGGCGAAGCTTCTGCAGAATGTTGGAAGAGTCAAGGATAATATCACCTCAGCCTTCGGACAGGTCGCTCAGGAGATCACCGGCAAGAAGACTGTCTTCAACCCTAATGCTGCCCATTCGGTTGTCATTCAGGCTCTGGAAAAGAAGCATTCGACTGAAGCGCTAGCTCGACGACTGTGGCTGTCTTTCGTCCTTGAAGGCAGAGAAGCGCTTTACCCCGATGACATTGCTGAAGTACTCGGCCCTGATCGAGCTGCGGAAGCCGAGGAAGCCTTTATTGCATTAGATGCGGATGGCAATGGCGACATCTCACTGGATGAGATGATCTTGCGTCTGGGTGAGATGGGCCGGGCTCGTCATGCCATCACCAACAGCATGCACGATGTCGATCAAGCCATACACGTATTGGACAACCTCCTCATGACTGTTGTCTTTGTGGCAGTTGTACTCATCTTCGTGGCTTGGAATGTCGACAACTTTACTGCCAGCCTTGCAACTACCGGAACGGCGCTTCTGTCTCTTTCATTCGTCTTCGCCGCATCAGCCCAGGAAGTCCTCGGATCGTGCATCTTTCTCTTTGTCAAGCACCCTTACGATGTTGGCGATCGTGTTGACGTCGCAGAAGAACGTTACGTCGTCGAGCGAATCTCACTACTCTACACAATCTTCAAAAGACTCAAAGACCACAAACGCACGCAAGTGCCTCACATCGTTCTCAACTCTTTATGGATCGACAATGTTTCACGAAGCAAGGCCATGCGCGAGCAGCTCAACATGTACGTCAGCTTCGACACTAGTCTGGAGGACATCGCACTTCTGAAACAAGAAATGGAAGCTTTTGTACGTGACAAAGACAATAGTCGAGACTTCCAACAAGAGGTTGAGGTCGAGGTCACAGGCATTGCGGAAATGAACAAGCTGGAGTTGAAGATCGAGATCCTGCACAAGTCGAACTGGTCCAACGAGACCGTCCGCGCTGCTCGGCGAAGCAAATTCATGTGCGCTCTTGTGCTTGCTCTGCGTAAGGTGCCAATCTATGCACCTGGTGGCGGCGGGGCCGCATTGGGCGACAAGGCCAACCCGTCATACTCTGTCAACATTTCCGACTCCGAAGCTCGAGAGAACGCCGAAGACTTCGATGACAAGAAGGATAAGTCGCGTTTGTTCCCGCTCAAATCCAAGAACAAGCCTTCTGACGACGGCAACACCGGTTTCTCGTCATCACATGACTTAACGAAGGTTGCGAGTGACGGTGCGAGCCAAAAGGAGAACGCTGTACTGCAAGGTCTGAACAAACGTAACGCAGCATCCGATTCGGCAAGAGATCAGGATCAGCGTGAGGCTGACATCGAAGAGGTCAAGACCATGCTTCGGCGCGAATCGACCACAGGTCGTCGCCGCCGGTCCAATTCAATGCTCTCTCCCACTAGTGCTATGCGCTATGGTGGTCACCAGACCATACCGACGATTCCTGACGCCTCACCCATGGAACCGGCGAACCCAGCACAGGCTCCTCGAGTTAGCTACTTTGAGGACACCTCATATGCTCCGCCCCCGCCAGCCAAGAATTCGCCTTACGTGCAGCAACCTCCGGCCATGGCGCAAGCTTACCCATCGACATCACAAGTAGGCCGACACGACAGCGCCACGTTGCCCAACTCGCCTTGCTTGAATCCGAAGCACGAAGCACCGAGCGGCGGAATTCATGGCACCGCATTCCCAGGTACACCGTCGCGCAGTCAGCGACCATACGAATTGCCCAGTCACACCCGCGAGCGAAGCAACACCGGCTCTCCGACTAACAGTCGCAAGCCAGTCCCAGGTATTAGTGATATGAGGGAACAGCTGCTTCAGAGTCCGAAATAGACTCCTCGACAAGCCAGACTGATTCGAACAACCAAAAGTTAGTAATGATCTCACGATCCATGAATACCCACGACAGATATGTCAGATAGAATGGGGATCCCGCGGGGATCTGGGAAGCATGCATAAATGGATTTGAGGGAATTGGCAGCGATCTTGAGGACGTCTTGCCGAGTTGTGGTAATGCGGCATAGCGATCATCTTCTGCAGAGGTGGTTTGGGGCGTGGTACATACTTGGTAGTAAATACCACAGAGATAGTACTGACTGTTGCCCACCTGTGTGCCCGTCTTCTCACCAAAGCGATTTTCCAACCCAAGAATTCCATCACCAAACAACGACCACCTCGGGAACCTACCACTGGTGTCCGCGGTAGTCGAAAGTACCAGCAGTGAGTGAATCAAGCATCAAAGGAACAACCGTTTGTGAAAGTCCGGCAGCAACACCCAAAGCCAACAAGCCTTGGCATCCGCCGGCGCTAGTCCCAACTCAATGCTGGTCCATACAATCCACGTCTCAAGTCACGTTTCAAAACATCGTTCTGCTTCACTTGACGCCGCACCTTTCCCAACGCCGCCGTTTCTATCAGTATCTCTATCGTAGTCTAGCATGCCCGATAGCAGTGGTCTTCGGTGCATGGCTATGCTTGTCCTTCTCTTCCTCCACTCACCGTTCGTGCATAGCGAAAAACGGGGTCCCGTTCGTTCGGATGCGCCTACTTCCTTGGCTTCAACAGGCGAGGGCGCATAACCCTTCCTGCATGGCTACCACTACTGCGAAGTGCTATCTCTGCGCCATGTCTTCTTCTGCTCATTAGCTCCTGTGAAGGGGTCAATCATCAGCCCCGGACGGCAATCTCTCGAATGGTGTCAGAGCGGTAAGGGTAAGGTAGGGTTTCTGTCGCAAGCGAATACAGCTCTATATCATGCTGAAGCGCCGTCTCGCGGTCGCGAGCTGTGTTTCGTCTTCTCCTCTCCCAGTTCTCATCCACGCTCCCTGCTGTACCCGTACTCTCGTTTTCTAGTACCCTCAATTCACTTCTAGCAAAGGGCTGGGTCCTGCATCACGTAATACAGACAGGCTAGATCCTGTCGCTCTCTTCACCGCGGCCGTACTTCTCGAAAGACAGCATCAAGATGCGTGTCACGCAAGTCGCCGTCTCCTCAGTCCTTCTAGCTCTGTTCTGGCGAAGCCCCTGATCGCTGCGCGCCAGGCTGCTTCCATCACTGAGCCGGACTTCACTATTCTCGGTCCTCTTCCGGTCATCGGAGATATCACATTTGGCACGTCCGGTCTCAAAAAGCGCAATGGCGGTGGCGGTGATGGAGGTGGCGGAGGTGGCTATGGGGGCGTCGGCATGGGCGGCGGTGGTGACCGAGGTGGAGGTGGAGGCGGAGGCGGACCGGGAGGCGATATGGGCTATGGTGGAGGAGGCGGCCGCGGTGGCGGCGGCGACGGACAGGGCGGAGGACGCGGCGGCTTCGGCGGCGGCGGTGGTGGTGGTGGTGACAAGGGCGGCAACGACAAAGGCTCCAAGGACAAAGGCAACTGGGAGGACAACAATTCCGATCAACCAAAGCCCCAAGAGCAACAACAGCCGCCTCCTCCGGCCCCAGCATCTCCTCCGGCAATGAATCCGTGGGAAGATCAGACATACACGCCGCCACCCCCGCCCGCTGAAACCACTCCACCAACTCCGCCTCCTCCACCACCAGCAGCGCCCATCGAGCAAAAACCCTGGGAAGACGTCAGCCCACCCCCAGCCCCAGCCGTCTCACAACCTCCTCCCCCGCCACCTGCCTCTCCACCAGCAGCAGCACCCGCCCAACCAGTGGCCAGCGCCTCCTCATGGCTCGACAACAGCGCCTGGGTCGACGCCGGCCGCCCCGCCGTGATGCCGCAATCCTGGAGCGACATGATGTGGCCCCAGATCGTGCAGTTGGGGTGTATCACGCCATTCGATCAGATTGTTGGGGGGTTGGGTTTGGCGAGTGTCAAGACTGTTGATACTGGGTTTAAGAGTGGTGGGAACCCAAAGCCTTGAGGGGGGTGCGGTGGGAGTGAGATTTCATTTCTTGGGTCTTCATATAGGGCGATGTAGTTCGGGTATCGTAGACGGATAAGGATTGGATGGGAACATTACTGTGGGACGGTAGTAGTATAGTAAATGGGAATGAACAATCCACAATCATGCTCTATCTGCACTCACAGCGTTCCGGTGTCGCCGAACCTTGTTAGCCACAGCTGCATTCAGCTAAACTAACCATAACTGCTGATTTTCAAATCCAGCGCTGCATCACAGGTATACCCTCCAGCAACCCAATACCTACGGCCCAGCTTGCCACCACATTGACTGTGCCCACCGTCACCGTCAACAGAGGTGGTAGCCACCAAGACACGCTTGCACCGTTGCCAGTGGACCACCCGCTCGGCTTTGCAGCGCTCTTGCTCCCTGTGTTCGCAGTCTTTGTCGAAGCCTTGGTCGACGGCAGGGCCTGAGACAGCCATCCGCCAGCGCCAACAGTTTCGCCGCTTGGTGCTGCCTTACTTGCTTTAGCGATCTTGACGGGCGCTGGCAAAGCGAACAGCTTTGGCAAAATGAAGCGCTCCATCGCCAACTCTACACCGAGACTCACGATAGCGTGAACGAGGAATGTTGCGTACGCGTACCGTGAGAGGTCGATCTCAATCCACTCCCCGCTCTTCTGCTGCTCCTCCCTGCCTTTTCCATTACCAGGTCTCTGCTCCGATGTTTGACTGAACGGCCACACCCACCGCGGCAGCCTGATCGTTGTCCAGGCTTTGGTGTTGCAGTACCGTTGGCACACAGCAAGCAACGCCGGGAAGACGGTCACGAATCCCAGCTCGTTCCACAGGGCGTACATTGCTGATTGGAGCGTGCCGTGTCCTTCGAGGAGCTTGACTGCCTGTGGGATCGAGAGCTTTGATAGACTACCTTGTCGCTGAAGAGCGACGGAGGCCGCGACGGCGCCGAGTCCGAGCGTCATTACGCTGAACGCAAGCGCTAGTTTGCGCAGCGGCTTCTGCTGAGCTGGACCGGGTAAGACATTGATCTCGGATGCGCATAAATCACCGGTCGCGGCAGCAATCTGCCCAGCAGTATAGGCGAACACGTACTGCGGGAGGTATGCAGGTAGGAGATTGAGCGGCTTCCAAACTGCGCCTGCGGGATAGAAAATGCGGATTGCGTACGATGCCAAAGTGGCGAGAGACAAGCTCCCCACTTGAAGGCATTGGCTTGCCAGGAGCCTGGCTTCAGGCTCGATTGGTTGCTCGTGAAGGTCTCAGGATGCACAGAGGCTAGTCCGGCCGCTAGGGTGTCGAAGATGAAGAGCAGCGCGGGGAACCAGACTGGGCCGGTGACGCCGCGGAGATTCATGAAGTATGATTTCAAAATCTGTATGATCTGCTGTTGCGACAGTAGTTGCCAGTTGTTCTGATCGACGGCTATCATGAGCGATGCAAGTGGACGTAGTATTAGTGTGTACCCAATCGTTGGCAAGACGAGGCGCTTCATTCGTGACAGGGCAAAGTCTGGCAATGATTGCTTCTGCTTCGGTCTGCGATCCCGGCTGCTCTCAGTCGTTGCGATCCTCCGCAGCTGTCCATACGTGAGATATCCGGCAATCCAGAAGAAGCCACCCATAAAGAACGTCTGATTGAACCCAGTCAAACAGGTCAGGGTGGGACTTATGCCCGGCGTGAAAGTGGACTGCCAGCCCCACCTGCCGAGACCGCCATACGGGAGGGCGGTGTGGTGGTAAACGACCAGAGAAGTCAAGCCAATTCGTAGAGTCGAGATGTGATGCAGCCTTGGCTTCGCGGAGCTCAGAGACGGCGTTTGTTGCCGAGGTACCACGGGCGTTCGTGGGAGTGATTTGTTGCTGCGGGATGCTGTTACTGCCGGCGACGCATGATGCGCGGACCTGGAGTCTCGAGAGAACGAGAACGTTGATGACGATGACTTGGTAGGCGTGTACGGCAATGGACTCGGACTGGTCGGTACCGAGTCCGCCAACGAGGTCGGTGACTCCGTGTCCACGGATGGACTGTTGGGCGACTCGTTGCTGTGTCGATTCCGTCGAAGATCACGCGCCTTCTTGTAGTTGTCGCGGAAGAAGTGCTTCGTGTCATCGGAAAGCTGGCGCAGACCCAGCATAGCGCGTCGGCTGCTGTGGTTGCTATTTCTGTCGCTACTGCCGCTGTTCGTGCTTGCCGTATCATCTGCCATGATGGCACGTAGAGATGAGCTCAGCGAAAGACAGAGCGGTCGCAAGAGGGTGCTGGATGCTCTCGCTCATTTATCATGAGGAAATCATGATCGTCCTGATAAAGAACGTTGCAAGCAATACCCTGTTCATGATTAGCGAGCAGGCAACCAGATTTCTCTGCCATGTCAGCGAAACGCCGTACGAGTAGATACGGCACTCAATCTCAAAGCAACGAGGTACGCATCAGGCAGAAGGGATGTTCCATGTTTCAACGGAATGGGAAAATTAATGTTCTGAGGTTGCATCCTTGTCGGCGAGAGTTGGCGCGATGGAGGCGAACGACGCACTGTCGCATCATGACACTCAGAACACTCCTCGCACCTTGCATCGAGTGTGAGCTAGGCCTGCTGGATTCTCATGAGGACACCGAGAGCAAGACTGCAAGATCTGGTATTCCGCGCATTGTAAGGGCAGCAGATGGATGGCAAGCTTGTGCAATTGATGGAAGGTGCGATGTTTCATGAAGCTCAATCTCCGACACGGCCTGCCAAGGTGAAACTCTCGAGCTCTGGCGGGACCGGATGACAGCGGTTCTCATGAGGCTTACACAAGACCGGTTGATGTTGAGTAACCTTGGGTACCTTCCAAAGGCTGCAAAACACCGTGCTCTTGGTCACATGCGACGAAGCTGTTACTCGCAGGCTCGAGAAGTCGTCGCTTGTTCTCATATGTGCAGACTGGGCAGACATTGTCTTCTGAAAACATGAACCAGGGAAGCGGCCGATCGAGGAATAGCACCTGCTTAGCAAATATACTCGTGAAGAACTTTGGGGCACAAGGACTAGTGACCACACGTCACGCTTGACGCGAACTACACGCACTCACCAAGTGATAGCTCCAGCGAACTCCTCGCAGCCGGTCCAGAACTCACGAGGCTCAACCGTCGGGCCATAGCGTGGGCAAGGTCAATGAGTACAGTCGCTTCCAAATGGACCTTTCCTTGTTTCGCAGAACTTCAGCAAGGCTGACTCTGGGCACCGAAGAGGAGGCACGGGAAAGGCGCAACTGGTGGCAAACCATCGTATTCAACAACTATCGTACATGCTGAGCAAGCCGTCCAGCAGCTGTGTTCAGGGTTCTGTCCACCACGAATCATAGTCTGGTCCTGCGAAAGGTCCTCTGGTCTCTCGATCCTCTGCCTTCCAATCGCTATAGCATGGCCGCACTGCGATACTGCTTCACATAATGGAAATGTCATAACATCGTAAGCCATCTCTTCGCTTCCATTCCACCTGTCTGGTCCTCTGACCTACGTGTAGTACTTCTTCTCCCGCCTCCGATCCCGGTCCCGATCATCATAGCTCCTCCTCCGCCCATAGTCCACAGTCGGCTTCTCATCACCATACGGCACATCGAGGTCCCGCCGATGTGGCTTATTGAACCGATCCTCCCAATCATACTGTGTCTTGTCCCTCCTGTCTTCCCTTCCCTTTCTCTCCTTCCCGTACTTCTTCCCACCCAGCCAACCCGCAAGTGCTCCTCCTACCGTTCCCAAACCAGGAAAGATGAGATCACCGATCAAGCCGCCGCCCGCTGCGCCTATGAATCCATCAGCGTTCGTCGATCGCGAGGTCTCGCTGGTCCTGCGGGGCCGATTTGTGTCGCGAGATCTCGAGCGGGAACGGGAACGCGAGTCGTGTTTCTTGTGGTGGCGACGGTGGTGTCTTTCTGGATCGGAAGAGTAGCCTGAGGCTATGGCGCTGTCGTACGAGTGGTGGCGTTGCGGGGCGTATGGCTGCAGCTGGCCGCTGTTGGGGTAGTTTGGCTGCGAGTAGTTGTGCGCGTATTGTTGCGGTTGTGGGCTGGCATAGGGCCCTGGCTGCTGGTATTGTGGTTGCTGCGCGTAGGCGGGTGTGTATTGTGGATTTGGGGGTTGGCCGCCGCTCGAGCCTGGCCTGTTGTGACCATGCGGCCCTGGTGTTGGCGCAAAGTGTACTTGTGGCTTTTGAGGACTCGAGTTGTAAGTTTGGTATGGGGGAGGTGCGCCCGATTGTTGCGGCGGATATACGTTCTGCGGTGGAGTGTAGTTCTGCTGTTGAGGTGGCGGACTGAACTGGATGTTCGGGTGGGACGAGGCTCGTTGCGGGCCAGGAGGTTGTGGGGGACTCAAGTATGACGCGTCGCAGATGCGGGCGGCCGTTGGGGAGGTACTGTGCCTGTATAGAATTCTGCTGCTGCCATGTTATGCGTGTGGTTGCTAACATTCGACAGCTAAGGCTGGAATGGTCGAGGGGTGTATATAGGCAGAACCACTGAGGGATGAGGCGAATATGTAAAGGCTAATCAGTCTTGTTAGGCTCACTCGGCGGGCTGTCACTTCGTATTTAGTGGCGACGAGTCATAGGACCGAAGACTAGGCGACAGATTGACGTGTTTGGGAAGCAGAGAAACGATTGGAAGCATTCAGGTGGCGCAGTGGTCTTGGGGGCAGCAGATCAGGGCGCTCAGGGGATTTTGGTCAAGACCATTGGCGGACGACTTTCCTCCAATGCAAGGCGGCTCGATCTTTGGTGCAGTTAGTCATCTGGCGTCTGCAGCCAGTGCAAAAGAGCGACGAATGCAGCGCACCGGTCAGGCCATCCATGCGGAAAAGCAACAAGAGCGCAAGTTCGGTTACACAAACAAGGCGTCAACGTCAACCACGACGTCAGCGGGGCACTTTGATCTTGGCGTAGATGTAAAGTATATGTCGAGCAGATGATCAGAATGTGTCGTGCATGTGATGGTTACTGACTTTGCAGTGGACGGTGGCAAGGACTTTTGAGAGCACATTCGAGCAGCCCGGAAGTGGTATTCCGGCTGGATGTTCTTGCTAAATCCGGGTACCTGCTTTCAAGTTTCTAGACATTCCAGAATTTGATCATGAGAGAATGTCTGCATCATCGAGAGGAAGATACCATGATTTCGGGAGCACCCAAGGAGCTCGGATGGTGGATATATAGTACGGACTGCTTGATAGCATTAATCGCCAACGGCGGTCTGCGTGGTTGCGATTCAAGAGACGCGATTGCTGGAGATCTTGGACTCTTAACTGCTGAACCGCAACTCGAAGTTCAGTGATTGTCGACCGGACTTAGCACGCTAAGCCCTGAGGGGTTCGCGATTCTCGAATTCGTGACTGCACCGCGGACCATGCTATGATCTGAGAAGCAGGATATTGGCAAGCACGATTGAGGTCTTGTACAATCCTTGGTAGCGAGTCCACCTCCCTCGACGGCTTTTCAGAGAATCTGTGACTCGTCCAATGGTGAATCTGCTGCCAGACCTCTGATTCACGCGACCTCGATGACTTCACCTAGGTATAGACACACCTGAGCTGCACATTCGAGCGCTATCGACATGTCTATAAAAGCACAGGCCTTTCAGCAAGCGTGCCGTGCAAGGCTCACTCCGCCCACAGCAGTCTGCACACGTCCTAATACCCGGTACGCAAGCCAGACGTCGACTTCATCTTCGTCCTCGTCGAACCCCACCTTCCCGTCATCCGCCAGCGCCCGCCGTCGTGCCATTACGGTCACCTCCGACGATGGGCGCTACCACTGGTCAGAACTCTCCACTGGCGAGAAAGCTGCTCGAGGCACGCAACAGACCTTCAATGCTGCCCTCGTTGCCGCCGGAGTCGGTGGAACCTGTCTCGTCTCGTACTTTCTCTATCAAGAGCTCTTCGCGGCAGACTCCAAGACTGTGCAGTTCAACCACGCCGTTGATAGAGTGAAGGCAAGTCAAGAGTGCAGAGATCTGCTGGGTCCGAGTCGGAAGATTGTAGCCTTCGGCGAGCCGACGAGCAGCAAATGGGCACGTGCACGGCCGTTGGCATACACCACCAACGTCGACCGGACAGGCACGATGCACTTCAGGATGCACTTCAACGTCGAGGGCGAGAAGGCGGGAGGTGTGGTTGTAGTGCACATGACCAAGCCTGCAGGAGAAGACAGGCTGGAGTACAGACTGCTGAGCCTGAGCGTGCCCGGTCATCCTACAATCTACCTAGAAAACAAGGACAACGAGGGCATCAAAGCCAGGGCAAACAAAATCATGGGCGTTCAGTGGAGGTGAGGAATATGAAGGACCGAAGTATTTCGAGGCCTCCACTGAACGAGCATAATTACCTTGGGTGTGGAAAAGCTCCCCACGAGCGCTGCAACATACGGACCTGTCTGAGGTCGGCTGTCGATTCGACGCTCATGTGGCAGCATGGCTCGCGCCCAGATCCACGGCTATGTCAGGGGAAAGGCGTTGATGTGATTCCCTCAATCAGAGGCTAGCTTTGCTCCGAACCTAACGTTATGCTTCGTATTCGGCTTGGCAACCCTCTGGTACTAGTACAGCTGCCTGCTTCAGCGGTCGCTTGTGGTCGTTCCACCACAACAGAAGAGTCTACTCGATCAACAGCTGAATTACCAGAGACAGCAACAATCGAAGCCTTCAGCTAGCAAAATGCCTTTCATAGCAGCATACACCCTGTCCGCATTACGGATTGCCACCGGTCTTGGCCTTATCGCATTCCCACACGCCAACTTCAGGCTCGCTCAGATCGCGCAGCCATCTGCTGCTTCCGGCATAGTCGCAGCCCGCTTCATGGGCGCAAGGGAGCTTGCTGTTGGTGGACTTCTCTGGCACGTCCTTTCTGAGAACAGCGGTCATGATCCGATCAGTACTGTACATGCGGACGAGACGACTCCGCTTGCTGGTAAGGTCGACGAGCACAAGCCGAGGTCGCTGTCGATGCTGAAGAGCGTTCTCGTGGCAGCGATGGTGGCCGATACAGTCGACATCGGAAGCTGCGCCATCTGTGTCCTAGACGGCAGTCTGACAGTCCGTTCGGCGCTGGGCGTTGGTGCGCTAGGTGTCGTTGGTGTTGCCTGGGGCTTCTACTGCTACAGGGGTGCGTCCCAGAAGGAGAAGATCAGAACCTAGATCCTGCATGCAGATGCAACCATATTGGAGGGGCGACATCCTGCATCAGAAGATGCTTGCGTCCCGGAACAGGTCTCCTTAAGCTATTACGAGAGTGTGCTGTCGCCCAAGAACGTGGAATTATCCGCTTCCTCATCCGCAATAAATGTCAGTACATGCATACGACATCTTCTGACTACACTTCTTTCCTACTTCTTGCCTAGCTGTTCGTCTCTCAGACTCCTTGCTGGTTGAGATGCCCACATGCATGCTCAAATGGGTCTCATCCCTCACGAAGTCGCAGAACGCCTCTCCTGCGCCAGGAATCGCTGCGCGACGAAAAGAGCTGCCAGCAATGCTCCGCCGAATATAAGGAATACGTTGTTCCGATGGTGATCGCCTGCACATGGTCCGTCAGTGTTTTTGCGCCTGAAGCGGAACCGGTACAAGGGTACTCACCTTCTTCTGCGAATGAATGAGCCGTGATGACGAAGACGCTCAGCGGGATCCTCATGAAGTTGTATATCTTGGCTCGCGACGCATCTTCGATGATGTTGCTCTTTAAAAAGTTCATGCTTGGGTAGTACATGCCCACACACACCTCGACAAGACAGAACATCCAAAACACCAGATACTCGTGGCCCGTAAGAATAATCGCCGACAGCAAGGCTGTGCTGGCAATGGCAAGGGTAACCTCGAGCAGGCTGGAAGTGTCCGCAACGCCACGGGAAGTGCTGCTGTTGAAAATCATCGAGCCGGCCATCATAGCGCACATGAAGCTAGCGAATATTAGACCGAAAGGAGGTGCATCTTTGACGCCAGCACTTTGGCGGGCACTAACTATCGCTGCTGACCAGAAGAAGACGAAGAGATACATCATCGACTCGAAAATTGACGATGCGGTAACAAGGGCGAATACCCGTTCATCTGCGCGCTATCAGTCTCAAGCTGTCATATGTGCAGCGCAACGGCATACCTGTCCACATTTTCCGGGCTGCAATCACAGTGACTGTCAAAAAGCTGTCATCTTGTCCATCGGACGCTCCACTGCCGAAATTCTCCGGCTGTCACTGTCAGCTGCTCTTGCTTCTCATAGCGTTGGGCCGGGCGTCTGGTGAAATAACCTACCCATGTTGAAGAAATCCATATCGCCGCCAACATGAAAACGACCGTGGCCAGCATGAAAGGAGAGACTTTGGCGCCGGTCCACCCCACCAGCATTTCACCAACGACACCAGTCGTTATTGCTACGACTGAGTTCAATGATGTCAGCCATCCGTACACCGTGCCTAGTGAGACGCCGCTGCTCTGCAAGCCTCGCTTGTTGTATTCTGTGATCATCCAGACATCGAACACGCTGTATAACAGCGTGGTGCTGACGCCTCCACACCATTTGCCAGCCAAGAGGATATAGATGTTGTCTGATAATAGCGACAAGCAGCACGCCGAGTATGCTGCACAGTACACCAGACATGCTCTTCTCCGGCCGAATCTGTCTGCGAGTTGACCAGCGGCAGTGGCGCTCACAGCAGCGGCTATGAACCCTGTGGCATACAGCAATGCAACTCTCGTCTCTGGAAGCCGCTTGTCGTATTTGTAGACTGCATACAGATGAGGCCCCTGAAACGCCACACCATTAGCACATCATCATACGACAGATAGCTCAGCATACCTGTAGCCAGTCGCCAGCGAACGCAAGCAGGTGACCGATCAAGTATTGTTTCACGAAGATCTTCGCTGCACCTGACGGCAGCTGCGGTTCGGTCTCGGAGTCCTCCATGTTCAGAACCTTCGAGATCTCTTCATCGATGGATGGTTTCGGAGCCTGGGGCTTGCTCCTCTCATGCTGGCGAAGGAAGAGGACGACATTGACCACGATCAGCACGAATACATTCAATTCATAGAATGCCATGTTGCACTACTCGCAATCGGGTAGAGAAAGGACTCGTGCTTTGTCCTGCCTGGCAGAACTGAGATGTACAGGTGGATGAGCCTTCATCGATTCATCCTTTTGGTCGAATGAGGCGCAAGGTACGAGCAGTGGCGTCTCTTATGCCACTACGGCGCTCATGCTATGATCGACGAGTCTCAAAGATCCTCATTCCCCTCCCGTCGATGTTCCGAAGCTATGACCACCGCGACGGAGCAAGGGGCGCCCGTACACAACTTTTCCAAGAAGCAAATATACCTCGTCGGAAGCCATGCTACAGTTCATGCACTCGGCGAAGCTCATCTTCCAACAATGATGGCGGCTTTTACCACCCCCAAGAACAAAGTCATTCTCGGCATCGCCGCCGTTGCAGCCTTCGTATTCGTCTTGGCAGCAATAAAGCAGACGGGTACGGACCAAGGCCAGCACCTCGAGCACCTAAGCTCAGCGATTTCATACACGAAGGATACGGTGTTGTCGCCCTTCAAGTCGTCGAAAACGTTCTACGAGATTGCGAAAGCCCATGGGACCGATAAAGTCTCGATGCACAGCTATCAGGAGATGTACCAAAAGTACTTTCCCGCCATCCGCGGTAAAAGGCTAAAGATGTTAGAAATCGGACTTGGCTGCGACATGGTTAGCAAACAACTTCTAGCGTTCGACCGTATCTTGCTTGACTTGACTGACTGTATCCACCTTCACAGGGCTACGGGCCAGGGGCATCATACTACACCTGGCTGGAGTATTTTCCGAACGTCGACCTGTACTACATGGAGTTCGACGCAGCATGTGCCAAAGAATGGGCGCACAAGACGACCGGCGCTACCGTAACAACAGGCGATCAAGGCGACCCGGCGGTCCTGGAAGCTTTCATTGCGAAGCATGGAGGTGATTTTGACATCATTATCGACGACGGCGGTCACACCATGGACCAGCAGAAGACCAGCTTGCAGCACCTGTGGAAGGCGGTCAAGCCTGGCGGGCTGTATTTCTGTGAGGACCTGGAAACGAGTTTCATGCCTGCCTATGCAGGCGGTACCCACGGTGAGCCGGCGACGATGGGCGAGACGATGGTTGGGATGATCAGCAGGATGATAGAAGACTTGAATTATCCTGCCTACGGTAGCTACGATGTTGCGGTCCCGCGTCAGATTGTGTTCGACGATATCAAAAGCCTGGTTCACATTGACTGCAGCAGGCATGTGTGCGTCTTCGAGAAGAGGCTTACTTAATTGAGACAAAGTTAGGACGAAATCAGTGATGATCAACTGAGAGAGATGCTACAGTCTGCTGGCGCGAGAGCTAGCTTTTGATCGCCTTTCGTCTCTGCCCTCTTTGCATCGTGATCGACTCAGACACCCCGTCACTCTTCCAAGAGCGTGCCGTCTTGCCAAGCTGCACGGCCAGCGCTATAGTTGCACGACATCCTGCGGATAGAAACCCGCACGGCCACCTCTGGGGTCGCACGACATCCCTTGGACTGATTTCGTCTATAGGTATATCTGTAGAATGGATTCCGATCACCCAAGTCCAAGAGCTCCTGCTCGGTATACATCGATGTGATCTCTTCCTCGGTCTTGCCTTCCATGAATGCATCTCTACGCTTGTTCTCGCGGCCGTAAACCGTGCGCAGCACGAACGCGGCAATGATGCCGCACACGCAGATTGCGAGAGAAGTGGAGAAGCCAGTGGTGTAGTTCGGGGCCTCGCGGGCGATGTAGATGTTGCTTCCGGCGATACCGCCCATGTTGCCGACAGAGATGAGGAGCGCCATGCCAACAGCCCGCTTGCTGCTCGGTGCGAGGTTGTTGCCAATGATGCAGACAATGCAGATGAATGGTGCGTACAGTCCTGCTGCCACGACGAACAGGAATGCGTATGTCAGACCTGGCAATTTTGGGTGCGGGATAGCAAGCTCGGCAATAAAGCCACACAAGCAATGGAGTATCCGAGCATGATGAACGGAGAGCGCTGTTGCATTCTGTCGGAAGCCCATGCGAAGATAGGGTGAGGATCATGGCGAAGACGTAGACCGGAATAGTGAGCAGTTGAGCTTGCGCAGAAGTATAGCCCAGGCCGTTGATGACTGCAGGAACGGTTGCGGTGAAACCGTAGACGCCGATTGTGTTGGCCCAGAACATGATGATGGCGACCCAGATGCGCCAATCGGCAAAGGCAGCCTTAATGTGGTGCATACCGATTTTATCGTTGTTCGTGACCCGGCCACCCTTTGGCGCTTTTGAACCAGTGTCTAGTGCCAAGCGGTTGATGATGAACTCCTTCTCTTCCTTGGTCAGGAAGCTCGCTGTCTCTGGGTTGTCGGGTAGCAGCCAGTATAGACCAAAGCTCACGGCAACAGGTGCCAGTCCTTCGAGCAAGAAAATCCACTGCCACCCTCTGCGTCCTCCAATTCCGTCCATCTTTTCGATGCCGAAAGCCAGGAGGCCAGAGAATGCACCAGATAAAGATGCGGCGGCGTAGAACACAGCCATGCGCCGCTGCACCTCATATCTACGGTACCAGATCGTGAGGAGATACGTGGCCGCGGGGAAGAATCCCGCTTCAGCGACACCGAGCATGAATCTCGCAGCAAGGAGACCGCCGTAGGAATCAACGAGTCCCATCAGCGTCATGACCAGGCCCCAAGCGAAGCAGAGAATGGACAGCCATATTGAAGGACGGAGCATCTTGAGGACGATGTTCGACGGTACTTCCAGCAGCGTGTATGGCACGAAGAAGATGGTGACGGCGGCGTTGTACTTCAGACCCTGAAGCGACAAATCATCGTACATGCCAGCAATGCGAGCGTTTCCAATGTTGGAACGATCTATGAAGGCGAGAAGGTACAACAGAGCCAGCATCGGCACGAGACGGAAATCGATCTTGCGGAGAATCCGTGCTTCCTCTTTGGGGTCGACATTGATGATGGCGTCAACTTGCTCGGGGGACAGACCGGCTTCGACAGTTCGAAGCTGCTTTTGCGCCTCAAAATCGATTGAGGCACGTTTGGCAGAGTTACGCCGTTCGGCTTGGTCATATTCGGCCTTGACGTTGCCGTTGGCAGCTTTCTCGTTGGGTCCCGACATATCTTGGATGTGTCGATGTCTAGGTGACTGTGGGGAAGCCGAATTCTGTGGAGGAGAACTTGTGAGATCGCAGAAATCCTGGGGCTCCCGCGGTTATATTGTGATTATCAATTCGCGTGCGGAGAGCATTTGACGGCTGCCAGAAACACGAAGCCGACCTGCCGTGCGAAGAAGCCTTCAAAAGCGGATTTCACGTGGTGGCTTCATCCAATAGCAATGATGCCACCGGATGCGCAGCATTTCCGCCGGATTGAAATGCTGCAATTCTGTGTATCGGGGTCGTCGCCGAGGAGACCGGTGCCCCACGATGGCCATGATCCTGCTGCGATGCCAAGACTGAAAAGCTGAATTAATGATTTAATCTCGGCGGAGGTTGGCCGGACCAGCTTGCCCAACGAATAACGCTGGAGTGAGGCTGCTTAGCTCTCCGCTCTGGTGCCTTGGGGTCTCCAAGTGCTAGCCGGGGACGAATTGGCGCCATTGGCTTTGGCCATCTGGAGAGTTGGAGGCCCGAATCTGGGGCAAATTCTTTCCAGGATGCCGTGGCTGGAAATGCAGGCTCGCAGCAGTGCTGAACGCCCAGCATGCCGCGAACCCCGAGCCTCGACCTTGTCCTTGTCCGGGGAGAAGCGTCTCGCCACTGCGTGCAGACTTTTGTACACCTGGCATATTCAGAGGAGCTGAAAGCTTTTCGTGGTTGGCGCCAGGGTACGGCGGGCCACCGTAGCCCTTTCGCCGCGCGTTGCTGGCCACCGTATACAGGGCTGCAATCAACCTTGGAACCTTCATCTCTTCTTGTATCTGACCTCATCGCCGATACGGGTAGTACCTTCGTGCTGTTGCTTCATGACTGCAGGCAGGCGCAACACAGGGTATAGTCGTATGTCAATTTGCCATGCCATTTCCCTTCGTGCTGCCCACGACTTCGCAACTCTCATACCAGTCACATTTGACCTCGTCAACACACCCCTCGCTACCATCAGCTTCGACGGCTCAGCGAGCTCTGGTAAGGTCTGCGTTGAAGTCACACAGACGGCTCTCGCCATCGGAAAAAGCCAGTAACTTGCAGAGCCTGGTGACAGCACTGTCAGACTATATCCGATATTTGGACAGCCTCGACATAGGCCTCGGCGGGAAGCCTGTAGCCAGCGAAGATATTGATCTTGCTCTGGTTCAGGAGATAGATGTCGAATGGCGTCCTACACTGACGGCTTCAGCGCTTCCAGGGCGAGAAAGCGAGCGTGTTAAGGGTCGCGGTCTGGACTTTGAATTGTACTTCGTTTATCATACATTGGCCCTCGCCTACAGTCTGCAAGCACGCCAGAGCCTGCTCGGCCTGTATGCAGCAGCGACGCCATCTCCAGATCAGCGATTGAGTATTATCAGAAATGCGAGCCAGAACCTCACCAGAGCTCACTCATTGCATGCCTACCTGAGGAACAGGTCAAATTTGTCAAGCGATGGCCCACCATCCTTTCCTGCTGGTGCTGTCGACGTGTCGCAGTCTATGCAGAGCGCTTTGCAAAACTTGCTGCAGGCCGAGATCAACCTGCTTTCTGTATTGAAGGACGACCCGTATCCAGCACAGGTGCTACAGGCCAGAAACAAGGATGACAGGGAATGGATGATCAAGGCTCCCAAGACGCCGAAAGCGCGAGCTGCTATTCTACAACGACTTTGTATCGGAGCGGCTGAAAAGGCAGCTGCAGCTTTGGTTGCGATGAAGTCAAACAGCAAGCGAGGATCCGTTGAGTTAGTCGAGTATTGTACGAACATACGATCAACCGCTCGCGCAAAAGGATGCCGCTTTGCGGCCATTGAGGCCGATGTGTCTGGGCAGACAGGCAAGGCTATCGCTTGGCTACACGCGGGCGCCAACGAACTCGGTGTCGAGATCGATTCCACTGGAAAGCAAAGCAGATTCTCGAAACTGAAGAACACATATGCCGAGAAGAGAGAAGATAGCAAAATAGCCAAGGGTCATGCGTCTTGGGGAGCCGACGGTGGCCAGTCTGAGGAGCGCCGCGTACTGGACTTTCTGCACGCGAAGTATACGCGAGAGAATGACACAATCAACGTCCAGATTGTGCCAGAATGGAGGCCGCTTCTTGCTCTGATGCCAAGCGCAATGAACTTTCCAATCGATGAGAAGTGGAAGGTCGAAACACTTGCGGAGGACGAGCTCGCTCGTATGCGCGCAGTGCCCAACAACGAGGAACCGAGTCCAGCCGACAGCAGCGACGAAGATGGCGAAGGCAAAGCACGACAGCCTGCCGGAGCATTTCCTGGCACGAATGAGGATTATGGCCGATCGAGTTACTACTGAATCGCCAGCGACATAAGCTCCGACAGTTCCCGCTTTCGCGAAGTCGCAATCTTTGTTGGACCGGAAATTGCTAGCTGTTGGTGTGCTACTACGGTTAAGTCCCTCTCATCGGGGATATCACAAAATTGGCGTGGTGTGCTGTTCCCTATCACACGAAGGATCAAGGCGTAGGCCACCTCGCACGTCCGGGCCTTCAGTACACTCCCGCGCTCTGCCTTGTGCGAACGTCGGACATGGCGAGCCTGCCGCATACATCAGGCGCTGCTCTTTGGCTTCCGGACCCGTTCAATCAATTCAGTGCATTGCGTGCCGTTCTCATGGCCTTAGCCACCGCCCACATCAACAATAGTCGAAGGAAGAGTAGTTGAGACGATCGTGCCACTCAGTCAACTTGTCGACCATCTTCGGATCTATGCCACGGTTGGTTTTGACGAACATCGTCTCGTAGGGGTGAACGTTGAAACCAAAGTAGTTGCCATCAAACAGGTGGTCGGCATTACCTAGATCTGCGCAATGGTGCCTCTCTTCCGGTACATATGAAGGGTCGCCGTTCATCGCAGTCTACAGCTCATTAGTAACAACTCAGACGGCTCTTGGGATAATTCTGACCATCCACGCATTGACATCCCAATTATGTCCCTGGAGTTTGTGGGTTAGGCCGACTTCTTGGCCCCATGCATCTGGCATTGAATTGGGACAGCCGAGAGAGCCGTCATTGTGCATCGCGATCAGCCCATCTTTGTCGGTACCCAGAATCATTGACTGTATGTGCAATCCTCGCACACAGTTGGCAGTCATACCCTGTAACTGCTCGAGACTGTCAGCAACGCAAACACTGAAGGGTCAGTTTCTTGCCTTCATTGTGTCTGTGATCTTCGAAGTCCACGCCTCGGTCCAGCATGCCCGAGACCAAGTAGGCAGGAATGGACCCCGGATCGACGAATTAAGAAGTATAAACTTCTTATAGGAAGCGCTGAGGAGCTGCTTCTCGTCGATGACATTGCCAAAAGAACCAAGGTCAAAGCATGTATTGCTTCGCCGGAAGATTTCGACATTTGGTATGAGTACAGCCGGCAGGATTTCATCAAGTCGTGGCGACTCTCCATTGAGGATCAGTATGAAATCTGCGGAGCTGTGAAGGGCATGATTGACGAAGAAGCGCGCATTCTCGAACGCATGGTCAGTCTCGTGGTAGGCATAAAGCACGAGTGTATCGGGCGCCGCGACGTGTGCATTCGAATTCGGAAGCCGGTCCAACAAGCTTGAAGGTAACGAAAACGTGATGCGTGGTCGCGCCTCCGGAGAATCGACGAGCTCATCTGCGTCACCTGCTCTTGTGCGAAGACTGCTCTGGAACATGGGCCCCAATGCAAACCAAACAACCTGAAATTGTTAACTCGATCAGTTTTGTCCATTGGCCACGAACCATCAGCAATCCAAGCGCAGCACATATTGCACGATAAATCTGCCTATACGATCGTACCGATAGCGATTCAGCAGCACCGTACTGCGGCGACATGCTTGCTGTCATGTCGACCAGGATACGCTATATGGTGAGGTGTGGCGACTGTAGGATGTGATTTGATGAGGTTCATGAGCATATCCTGGGTCGTGCTCGCCCAAGACTCTATGTCGTTTGAGCTAGTATCAGAGTTCACCGCAGAGAACATTGCATGTCAAAGCCAATTGTCTGACCGACCTAGATTCTATTGGTCTTGCATTCTCGAGCTAAGAAGCCCTTGCAGAAACACGGTCAGAGCGCAAAGACCACGCCGCTAAACTCTATATGCGTGGGTCTGACACACTGGTCACTTTTCGGCGACGAAGTTGATGAGATTATCGCGGAATCAGGACATGTACATCGTCACAGGCCTATAGTAGGCTCAACTGACGGCGTGCTCGACCGCATCATCGGCCCGGTGGTCAACGCAGTCCAGTACGATCACACCGGAGACTGATGAGACTGGACACCGAAGACACTGGGACGTACACAGACCACCATGCAGCACAGATCCAATCCTCTCCTGCGTTAAGGACCACTCGCGTATACTCGTTAGGCAGATAACGCGTTGCCGAGCTCTCCCCCTGTACGAACAGCCACATTTTGCCTCCGTGGTACGGGTCTTTTCTTTCTAAGTGATGACGCGAAACTTAAGAATATCGAAGCACATTCTTTCTGGCAGAACTTTCGACACAGTAATCGTCCTTTGGGCCTTTTGCTGCATTCCCCGCCAAACTCAGATGGCGCCCTTTCTGATGCACTGGCCCGGCAGTCACTTATGGCGCACGGGACAGCTGCGGGAGCTAAACGGAGGACTGTGCATACTGCATCCCCCTTGACACTGTCAACGGGCTCGACAATAGTAAAAGACCTTCGGAGCCAACCTACCATCAACATACGCGAGGTCGCCCACCGTTCGATATGGGTACTCCAAGTCCAGTCTATCGTGGTAGATCGCAAGTGAAAGAGCGCTCGCTGTATCTCGCAGCTGTTTTGTCCTTAGTCTATCTGCTTCTTGCGGCATTCTTTCCCACCAGGTCGAACGATTCCGCTCCTGGTATACCACCAGGGGACAGCAATCACCATGGATACAACGTGGGAGTTGATACACAGCAAAACACAGGAGCTTCTTCCTCTGGTCAGACTGGTGCGGTGACTTCACTCATGCGGGCGACAAGCTATGCAGCAATCGCCTTTGGCGCTGCAGTGGCGGACCTGAAAACGAATCTCTGGCCGCAAGGTGCTTTACAAGGCCCTGTCGACGTCTGTGTGATCGTTCGCGAGTTTGATACTGGAGACGTCATGCACGGAGATCGGACCGTGAGCTTGGCCCTCAAGTCGTTTACTTCAATGAAGAACAGCCATTGGCGAGCGATCGTTGTTCCTATCAAGAGCGATGGAAGCAACCAGCAGCAAAATGTCAGCGCGGTAGTCGACACTGCGCGTGAGGAAAGAGTAGTCAGAGCCGAGATAACGGAAGACCTCTCTCAAGACACGCATAAGAGAACCCAGGCGGCAGATATTGTCGATTTGGTCATCCGGAACCTTGGAGATCTCAGCCCGTCCTGCAGCGAGGCCAAATATCTGTTGATCACCAACTCCACGCGCTCATACCAGCACAACGCATTTGATCGCCTGAAGTTCTCCGGTGCGGATATTGTGGGTATCACTCTCGAGGGGCCTGCGTCGCCGAATGATAGAGCGCACACTGCGTGGGACGAGCGATGCACACGATCTAGAAAGCTGAATGCTAGAGGGGATATCGCGTGGAACAAGCGATGCACACGATCTAGAAAGACTGACCTGGCCAGACATGCACCAGCGTCGCCGTCGATTCGAAGCTAGTCGATCTGGGTGCGCTCTTCTTTAACAGGGCGAGATGGCAGAAAGATGCAATAAGACTCACTGACTACAGCGAGAGCGGTGGCCACACCAACATTCTCCGAGAGCTCGCGCTCAAGGTCAGTCCATGGAGGTATAGACGGTCGGCGCTTAGATCTGACGGCTCCTGCGATCTTCTGCACGCAGATGCTAGCCACGAGGATCTCGGCGAACTTCCCAGACACACCGGGATATGAGACTGGGTGCCATGGCGAGGTGCGCTTTGTAGGCTGTGCTCGTGATTATTGCCTGCAAGATTGGAGTGGTTGAGGTGTAAGAAGAAATTTTTCTGCGCTCATCTGCCGGGAGGATGCGACTTGGGGGCTCGTACACAACACGCGCAGGCGTGATGATTCGTCTTGTCATGTAGACGCAGATTCAGATCTGTAGAAGGACCTCGACTCGTGAAGGCATATCAGTCGTGTGATGGGCTTGGGTCACGGGCGTTGGCGCACCCAGTAACGTATTGTAATGTACTCAAGAGTGAAGTCGATGACAGGAAGAGGCTTCAAGGTCGGGACGCTGGAACACCAAAATAAAGTTCTGCCGAATCATGGAGATAATTCCGGAGAAATAATTGGTCAATTCCACATGCCATTCCCGAGCCGGAATCCGCAATGACAAAGGACCCTTGAGAGCCCCTTTGCATATGTCAAGAATGTCAACCTGGTACAAAGTTCGCACAGACTTTGGGTACCTAGATGCACGAAGCCGCAGACGCAAGGAGTTGCGTTCACAGTGCTCGCGATCTCGCACATATAGATCCAGAATCACTAACATCATCATGAGTGAGGATCAGGCCAGTTATGCGGTTACATCCAGCTGTTTGGCTGTGTACGACCGCAGCGGTGGCCGCAGCGATATTCTGGTATGCCACAGCCGGAAAATCTTCGAACGAACTCATCGCGGTCCTGCTCGAGACACATCCCCCGACAAATCTGCCTCCCATTGCATTGCACTTCCTCTCCGTACTTGGACCTAGATGGAAAATCCATATATACACGCTAGAACACAACTGGGTGATTCCAGTCTCAGTACCCTTCCAACGAGCTCTGAATCTCGGCCACATCAAGATCAATTACCTTCCACCTGACACGGATCTTTCAGATGGCCACAAGGTCTCCGAGTTCTTGACAACGCCATGGCTTTGGGAACAGCTGCAGCACGCTAGACATACTCTCATGTTCCAGCTTGACAGCATCATCTGTGCCAACTCTGAGCAGAAAGTCGAAGACTTTTTGCATTTCGATTTCGTTGGCGCTCCGATACGACCTGGACTCGGTCGCGGATACAATGGAGGCTTATCTTTACGAAATCCTCGCCTCTTCCTAGAGATCGCCAGAGAAGAAGTCCTGGACGGGAACGGAAACGGTTGGGAAGATCAGTGGTTTTACGCCATGGCGGAGCGACGGCTCGACAAAGGTGTAAGACTTGCTACGATCGAAGAAGCGCAGCGGTTTGCATCGGAAACGATGCCATCGGAGAGACCATTGGGATACCATCAAGTTTTGCGATGGCTGCCAGATCAGGCTGACGTAGTCATGGACTGGTGCCCTGAGATTGGTATGGCTGGAAAGAAGCGAACCCCTGATGACTAGATGTAGGGCGCTTCATCCAGACCTCGTGTATTGAGATCGTGGAGAGCAATCTCAGTCTTGCACAGTGTGGACATCAGTAATATGACAAGGGGGTCCTGAAATAGCTGGTCCTGCAGCTGATGACTCTGCTGGAATAATTCTGCTGCGGTCCATCTGCTGCGTTCGAGTCTGGTGGACCAGGATCATTGCGTTATGTCCAGGACAGGAATGCAGACCCGATCCGATATCCTGTCGTCCTATCCATACAGAAGAAGGGGACGTTGGCAATCTGAAGGCTGAGCAAGCTAGAGGCTGTCCAATCATGCTGGCGAATGTTCCCTGAGGCGTATTCAGGTAGTCTTGGAATTGACGGAACTTAACTTTAAACTCGTCTCTGAGAACCGCATTCCACTGGAACTCTGAGATCAAGGTAGGCGTGTGGCTTCCGTCGCTTCCGCTTCTATATCCTGCCGGACTGTACCTGCCGGACTGTACATCCTACAGCCGACCGACTGGAAAACATTGAAGCCGAGTAGACCTGGTGAACATCACGGCTCAGTGGCAAAGACGTGGTGCCCATGCCCCAGGGTGTGGTTGAGGTGAACGGCGGGATTGCTGGAGATGACATATGTAGGGAAGACACCCTTGCCTGCATGACAGGTACCTAGTACGTTGCATGGGTCCGAGAGGCCAATTCGACGATTTGAGCCCTGTCAATAGCTAAAGTCGATGCTCGCAAGCTCGATATTTGTTTCCTTGTGTCGTGGTGATCATATGTTCAAGGACTCTGGTATGCGAGGAAGGAAGTTTCTCACAGCGTATGAGAATAATTGTCTGCCTGACTTTTAAGTTCTTCATACCTGACTCCTTCACAGGCAGGCCGCATCCGACCCCAGACGAAAACACATCTCCATGAAACTATGGACGAAGCCAGGCGACCGACAAAGTACCTATGGCCCACATATGAGCTTCGCAGAGCTTATCATGCCGTGGGCAATGCTTGCCCCTTTTCGGGACTCCCCTTGCGCAGATCTGCCACCATGGTGCCATTATGGAACTTGATGAGTGAGCCTAGGTCTTCCGAACTTTCAGATTGGGGGAAGGAGAACAGGAATGCTACCTCCCGTGATTGCAAGAAAGAGCGTTGCCGTCCTACAAGACTCTCACAGCTGTTGCAAATCAGGCGTCTTGCAAGTTCATTGCCTGCACTGGACCATCGCCATTTGATCATGGCACCCAACGACTACCATCTTCTTAGCCAGTACTCGGACGAACATGAATCTGCTCATGATGAACCAGGTCTCGTTGAGTTTGAGTTGAGCGCGATAAGTGACGAAAAGCCGCCGGCTTTCACAACGTCTCGTCCGATAGCAGAGCGATGGATGCGGGCCGCGACAGGCTTCGTGGGGTTCCTTAAGCCGAGTTTCCTGTTGGCCGAAAGTCATGCGGAAAAGAGAGTCGATGGCAGTCTCGCAGCTTTGGACGGTCTACGTGGGTTAGCATGCCTGTGCGTGCTCAACCAGCACACTACGCAAGTTTTCACGGAGCGGCTGTATAAGTATGGTTACAAAACAGCTCCGACGGATGTCTACTTTCCTCAGTGGCCATTCGTCAGGATTTTGGTGAGTGTTATGCCTGTGCCACTGTTCTCTGCATTTGCGTCGGTCAGCTTGTTCTAACATCACCGAAGTGGACAGGATCAGCACAGGTTTTCACGTTTTTCGTGCTGTCGGGCTACGTATTATCGGTCAAGCCGCTCAAGCAAATGCGAAACCAAGACCTGTCCGTACTCAAAACGCTGAGCTCGTCTGTGTTCAGGCGCGGCATGCGACTTTTTCTGCCGTCAATCGCGGTACTCATCATTGTCGCACTTGTGACACTGCTGGGTCTCTATAAGCTTACCGCTGAAGCTTCGCGTCGCGGTCTTATTGCAGTCCCGGAGACCTTTGATCTCTCAGCATTAACAGCTGACCAGACGACAAACGCCCTTCAGCAAGATATCTTGGGTATGACGAACTTCTTCAACGTCAACGGGTATGTGCCTATTCTGCAGCGGAATTTGTGGACAATCAATGCCGAGTTTCGAGGCTCGATGTTGCTGTTCCTCTTCCAGATAGGAACAACTCGCCTACAGGGCTGGGTTCGGGCCATGATCAGCTTCGGTATGGTGGTCATGCTTGGCTACCTGCGATGCACCCACACTTTGCTCTTCTTTTGCGGTACGCTGCTTGCTGAGCTGGACCTGATCTACCAGGACTTTCACTCACGAACCACCACCTTACGAGCTGATGAGAACGCTCTTACTCTCGATGTGGAACCAGCATGGCATTGGGCTTCCCGAACGTCTCTTCATGCACTAGTACTCAAGATCACCCATCCGAAGAATCCAACATTTCGGCTTTTCCATCTTCTATGCTTCATATTCGCCGTCTACATCATGTGCGTTCCCTTTTTCGACGCCCATGGCCCGGGTTACAGTACACTCACCACGTACCTGACGCCTTTCTGGTTTCACGCCGACTCCGAAGCTTATGCGCTCTGGACATTGGGATCCGTACTGCTATTATCCTCTGCTACACACTCCATCGATATCCTGCCTCTGTACACGAACAGATTTTCCCAGTACGTGGGGCGTATTTCTTTTGCGCTGTACATCATTCAAGGTCCGGTTCTGCAAATCGCCTGCTACGGCATGCTGCCAATACTGGAGGACATCACAGCCCCGATCGGCGGGCGGCAGACACAGCTTGGGTTCACGGCACAATGGCTAATGGCCGCAATGATCAGCTGGCCGATCGTTGTATATATGGCGGACTTGACGTGGCGTGCTCTAGACGTACCTAGTGTAAGGTTTGCAAGGTGGTGCGAGACATTGTGTGAGGATCCTAGGTGGCATCGTGACTGACAAGCGCGAAGGCACCTAGATCATGCTCTGGCTCCCAAGGAGCAGTTCAGAGCGCGCAAGATGTTATATACCACCCATGAGTCCATGGAAAGTTGGCCCCGATCAGGCAAAGTTTTGCCCCGAGGCAGACCAATCAAATTAATGGACTCTTACAACCTGACTTCAAATGACGAGATGGTCGCCTTGTCAAGGTGAGGGCAGCACACGCTTCGCAACCTCTGCAGACCTTTTGAAATGTAGCCACTATGTCGGAAAACATCACATTTCCACCTACGTGACGAGGCATCAATGCGACGTCGGAAAAGGTGGCAAAGAAGGCGTCCGCAGCCTGCAGCGAGGCCGCCGGTGAAATATTGCCAGACGTCAGTCGTACTTGCCCAAGGACAGATGTCCCTTTTGCCATTCCCTTCGCGCGCGTTGTTCTGGTTTGCGTCTTGCTGTTGCATTTATACTTGCCGCTGACTGCTATTGCACCATGTCGCTTGATGGCGAAGCAGAAACGCCCATACATTCCCAAGGTCAAAGGTTTGCATCCAGGTATTTTCGTGTCGCCCAGCAAGACTGACCAGTTCCGAGGTTGCTATCAGTGCTCGCAACGCCGCATTGACTGTGATCGAGGCCAGCCAGCGTGCGCAAAGTGTCTGAGCCGAGGATTGGAATGCGGCGGGACTTCCGCCAAGCGATTCCGCTTCGTCGAGCATGTTCTGAGGACTGACTCAGGCTTGCACGAACGATCTGACGCCACCGACGAGGTGCACCGTGCCACAGACGTCGGCCGTAGCGATTCGCTGAACGATGAGACCCGGGTCTTTGCACATGTGTGTGCGCCGGCATACGCTTTGGAAGCCCTGGACGGAACGACGCTACACTTATTGCAGCACTGTATGCTTTCACACCTGCACAATGGCGTGCTGGCGCTGACACGCAGCTGCAGTTTCGAACAAGATCGCTGCGGAGATGACAGTCATAGACGACGCGAGCAATGGCTGGCGCTTCGCGGTCCTCCCCAAGGCTCACGAAGACAGCGTGGTGCGGTTCGCAGTTGTCGCAGCAGCGACTCTCCATCTGCAGCCGCACGCCTGCTCGTCCGCCTCCAGTACTCATCCAACTTACACACAGGCCTTGACCGAGCTCCGCAAACGACGTAATCTGCAAGCACAGACTACCGACGGACAAAAAGCCGTGCTGCTCGCATTGCTTGTGCTCTTGGCCATTTCCATGATTCAAGGCTCTGCGGACTTCCGAGCAATGCTGCACCTCATCGAGACTGCCATCACTGTAATCGGCAGCGAAGAGGCTATCTCCACGGACGATCTCGGCACCTTCATTATCCGCCAGGTCCGAAAGTAGGTATTCCGAGATCTCACAACCTACGTACCCCTCGACGCTGACCGACAGCACAGATACCGTGGTTACGCATCCCCAATGCTCAGCCAAGCACAAGGCATCTCCGTACTCAGCCAGACCACCCCTCAGGCTCCCAGTCGCAGCAAAGGCTGGGAAGACTTCAAGTCCTACTATCAGATCTACTCGCTCACAGACCGGTCCCTCTCCATCATGTATTACCTCAATGCTCTCGCTTGCGACATGTACGTCCATCGGGCCCAGCGTGGCTGCGGCGGCCGCGGCTTCCATGAGCAAGTCGAGCTCGTCCGGCAGCATCTGGACTCCCTCCCCAGCAACTCCCTGTGCGAGCACGCGCTGATCTGGCCAACGTTCATTGCTGCACTGGAGAGTGACACACCCAGCCATAGGGACTATTTCCGCCGCGCACTGCAGCGCCATCATGTGAGGAATGGGTTTAAGAACATTCTGGTGGCGTTGGAGTATCTGGAGGGACGATGGGCCGAGGATGGGGTTGAGGTCGATTGGACGCGGAGTCTGCCTAAATTGGGAGCTTTTGTGGTTTAAGCTGCTTAGCTACAATGCTTTCGATACATACACTCCCACACATCATATCGCTTGGCTGGCCCGTCAGACAACGCTCGAACGGCACGTCCACTCTTCCTCATTGATTTGGTAAGGCATACAGGGCTACATTGGCCCTGCTACCGAATGCATCTGTATACAGCGCGCAGGCCGGTCCTGTTCGACTTGCTGTACTCACTTGCAGCGAACGTTGCACTCCCGAACACGCCAGTCTCACAATTGCTCGCGGCGCAGATCCGGCTCCCCGAACTTGCCCCCAGCGGCCTGCTGCCTGCGTTCCCGACCAGCCCTTTGGCTACGATGCTCGCTTGGTTGGTCACCAGCAATACTGACGTTTGGCGGCTGCTGCTTCCAGCTTGGCGCACACTGCCCTCAAAGGGCCCCCAGCTCACAAACGATAAATCTCGGGCTGACAACCCCACCGGCAATCATCTTCCTCCTCTGCATATCCACCGCCGCGCCCGTAAGCACGCTGATCAAGCTCCCATCATCCCAATACAAAACTTCCGGAGTCCTACTGAATTGTTTCGTGGCTGGATCTTTTCGAATGCGCAGGACGGCGGCTTCGGTGTGGAGCGTGGTGTTGAGGATTTGTCCCGGCGACAGTGCATGACGAAGTTGATGTGGAGATGGGAAAACACACACAACCAGATCGCCCGAGCCAGGGACCTCAGACACGTTGTCGGCCGGCGCGCGAGATAGATTTCATCTCGGACTTTCAGCATCTTGCTGGTCGGGTCGACGTCATAGATCGTGGTTGTACCCTTGACAATCTCATTCACGGCCAATGTTCTACCACCATCGACCAGCAACACCCCGTTCGCGGCTGGATGCTGGCCCGCCGGACTCACGTCTTTGCATTCGAGCGTGCCCGAGGCCGCATCACAGTGCACAATCCCTGATGCCCATTTGAAAGGCCCGAGCAGGGCTTCCGCGACGCGGAAGTACCAGCTGAAGAGGTGTGCGGCTGGGTAGGTATAATGGTCGTTGGATATGAAAAAGGACTCCGGCCCTGAGGCGGCGACAGCGTTGGGGGTCTTGATGAGAGCATGAACGTACTCCTTCTCGAAGACGAGATCGTTGGACCCCAAGATATGGGCAAATTTGAGGATCGATTCGTGGCGGCGGTCGTGGTTAACGGCCCACAGGGTCAAGGACTGCGGGTTGATGGGATTGGTGACGAGGTCGATTCCGTGAAGCACTAGGTCGCCTTCCCAGCCGATGACGTTGAGTTGGGTGGTTGTGTTGCTGTCGAGGTGGTGCTTGAGGAAGTATTCGCGGTAGGTTGGGGCGGAGGTTTTGTCGACGTTGAGAATGGCTGGGTAGAAGGCTTTGCGGGTTGTGGGGTAGCCACACGCTGCAAGGTATGAGTATGCAAGGCTGGGACACACTATGAGTAGGAGCATGGACTCGCGTACCTAAAAAAGCCGTTCCACTCTCCTGGTCCAGTCTCACATCCTCGCATGCTTGGCCCTCTACTCGAAGTCAGCCTCGGTCATATCTTTTCCACGTCAATGCTTTCGGACCCTACCAGGAAAAGTCCAGCACTTGTCATTATTGACCGGCCCATGTGCCGAGTGGAGAGTGTGTGGCTTTACGCTGCCCATGCGGCCTCCATATTGGTTCAGGAGAGGAAAGAACTGTGTATAGAGGATTGGCAGCAATGCCAGTAGTGGGAGAAAGAGAGGGTTCACAGGCGAGCTTCGGGCCATGACCAGTGTATCTGGTAGCAGTCCGATTTTTTGGGGAGGGCGTCCGAAAGACCCTTTCCTGGACATAGAGCTTTATCAATGTGCTCGATATAATTCGGGCAGGAACGTCAATCGGCGACGCGATGACAGAGCGCCTCGGTCCAACTCGAGCTCGTGAGGGGAAACAAATTTTGGGGATCTGCATCATACTGCAGAAGCTAGCGCCGTATGCGAAACTTCGAAGCTGCTACCCTGATGCAGTGGCTTCCTTGTATCGCTCCTCCGACAGGCGAACACAAAAGGGGTCCTCCCTAAATCTCTGCCAGTCCAGAGTCTTTGGTATAGCACCGGAGGGCAGCTTCCGTTGCAGTTTAACTCCACTATAGCAGCCGGACTCATATCCTGGCGCATCAGGAAAATCAGACCAGATTCTGCCAGATCTAGCGCATGCGGTCAGAGCATCGGCATGCAAGAGATGGCAAGAACCGTCAGATTTGAGCTCCGACATTGTGTAGGTCCACGGGCTTGGCTTGTATGCGAGTTCCTTCAGGATATTAGTATGTCCATCGCTCTCGGTGTACCTTGCCAGTGATATGCCTTCACTCTGCCACCTAGCCATATTGAAGAAGAGTGCACCGAGATCGACCAATTTAGAGTCAGCTGTCATGCCCGTGCAGGGAAAATAACCCTCAAAGCGTTTGCAGCGTTCATCCCACGTAGGGCTCTCCTTATCATTCCGGGACATAGAGCCTCTGGATTCGAAGTTGATGCCCACGATATCTGCTTTAGTCTTGTTGAGGTGATCGAAGGAGTCCCTTTCGTACTGGTGGGTCGAATTGCTTATCAGCAGGTACTTGGCAGTGCTGCAAGATGGGCTAATGCTCTTGAGATTTTTCATGACCCAGTCAACAACATCGGCTCCGTCTGCATGCTCGTCTGCCTTCTTTCGCATCCCTTCAGGTATCTCGGCTCTTACAGCTCTCGGTTCATGAGCGTCAGTAAGTGCCATGTCGATCATGCGCCACCAGTCGCCCGGCTCGGCAAGCATAGGGGCAACAACTGCTCGCCAGCTCTTGTTGTTCATTGCTCGCAATGATCTGAGCGTTGACCTCAAGCTCAGGAGCTCTTGCCATGGCCAGCTCGGTTTGTACTCGCGGATTATGACGCAGACGTCGACAGAGCTCTGCGTACTGTTCACTTCCTTCGCTATTTCCAGACTCTCCAGTAACTCATGTGGCGTCCATGGGATGTGCTTGTTTGCGTACTCCATGGCATCGTCAAGGGCTGCGATATAGCCGTTGCCGTCTTGTATCGACGGCTCCATAGCGTTTCCCTCTCCCCATTCGTTCCAGGCGTTGATGAAAAGGAAATTCTCCTCTCCGAGCGGGTTTGGATCTGACTTGATACGGGCGAACATCTCGATCATGCTCCCTGCAAGAATATTAGGACGATCATGCGAGCAGCGTCGGCTAACTCACATTTCCAAAGCTTCGGATGGCCAAGAGCCAGCGCCGCCCAGCGGATACCACCAGCGGGGTGTCGTGGGTAGTTGTCCCATGCGACCAGTGCACCTCTGTGATAGATTTTGTGTGTGCGTGGAAGATGAGGCCATACGGTCGCATCATATTCACCTCCGCTTCTCAAGCCAAATTCGTTCTTTGCATCGGTAGGGCCACGGGAGTCGGGGTTGTCGCCGCCGAGCGCAGTCTCGATAACGTCCATGCCGCCGATAGTCGGGTCCTGAGCGGCCCACAAGCGCCACGCAGAGAACATCTTCTTCCCGAGGTCCCCTATGTGGGAAGGGTTATAGATGACCATTTGGACCTTACCATTGACACGAATGTAGTTCTTATGTCTGAAGTAAGGAGCCATCCAGTCAAAATGTTCCTTCCAGCCAGCGACATCTTTATAGTGCTGAGCGATCAACGTCCCGTCCCCATTAGCCTTGTCCACGCCGTCCCATCTTTTCGTCCACGGCTCGTTCGCCCAGCTAAGCATAAACGGGATTTCTGGATGGCCATCGTCCAACATGGCTTTCAGCACACCGTCCATCACGGGATAGCCAAACCAGTAATGATGATAGACTATGCCATGAATGCTGGGCCTGTCAGCGTGTCTCCTGTCCGGATCCCAGGCGCAACTTACCTGCTCTTTTTCATTGTCTCGGTCCATCGCTGCCGAGTCGACAAGTCGAGAAGGTTGTAGTAACCGACGCTTCCGCCGGCTTCTTGATATCGATTCCGTAGGTATTGGTAGTTACCTTTCGAACGTTGGTCCACTCGGTGAAGTTCTCTCCCCAGAACTCGTCATTTTGAGGTATGGGATGAAATTGTGGGAAGACGTAGACAAGTGGTTTGATCGAGTACGATGGCAGTGCTTTTGGCGCGCTCGATACGAGGCTTCCGGGCCAGTACTTATCCTTGATCTGTGCCACTGAGCTGCTAAGCCCAGCCGCCGCATTGCCGGCCGCATGAGCAATTACAACCCCAGGGCTAGGTCGGGTGGGCTGGGTGACCGGGAGCGCGCGGTCGGTAGATGTCGAAGAAATGCCCTGGGGTCCGAAGACGAAGAGGTAGATTACCGACAACAGAGCTGCGACATACAAGGTACGGCTCTTGCCGTGTGACCAGTGAAACGAAATTGCCATAGCGGAAGCTCCAAGACGGGAAAAGGGCAAAAGTGAAGACCAGGCAGAAACGGAAGTCGTGTTGAGGTACTTCTGCTGTCAGATCAGGGCAAGAAGCCCTGACATGAAGGACCATGCCGACTTTGAACCCTGCACAGCCATAGTGTTGTAGGGAAAGTCAATAGTGTGAAACCCTTTGGACAAGGAATGACGGCACAAAGTATGTTCCGGACATGTCGAGGCCGCAAAGTTCTTTTGGCGGCGTCAGCTGAATCACGACGGCATCGCATCTGGACCTTGGGCCTAATGTTATCTCTCAAGGGATATCTGGTGCACCGTCGATGTGCATGCCGTACCGGAGAATGCGGCGTAAAATACTCCCTGGACGCATGCGGAGTGCAAATTGTCGTTGGACGCGTGGAGAGTTTATCGCCAGGCAGTCCAGCAACTCACTCGCAAAGGCTTTAAAAATTTCCGAACTCGCTGACGACAAGTACGTCAACGATCAGAGAGATGGCCCTGCGACAATCGTAGGATCGAGACTGATCATGAAAGCAGAAGATGGTGATAAGGAACGATGGCTCGTGAAAGTGAAAACCGGGAAGGCACCTATTAGTTGAATCGTCATGACCAGGCAACGTACCTGGGTAGTGAGAGTTGATCTGACCGTTGCGTATCGTCGTCGGGAGTGCCATTTTGAAAAGACAGTCCCTGTCCTTATGTTCCTGCCTGCGCTATGCCTCTACCGGAGCAGTCGGTAAGTCAGCCCGATTGCAGCAACGCCAGATGCTTCGATCGCCCTAGTCTGTTGTGTACACCCGCTGCTCACCCATTACCTCTTCACACCGGCGCCCTCCTTCAGCACCGTCTTTGCCAGCCCAGCATATGTCTCCGGCCACTCGTCCTCGCCGTCCACTTTGCCCTTTGCGTCTTTCTTCTTTTGGATGTCGCGGCTGACCATAACTACGCTCGTCGGTCGCTTTGTGCCGCCCGCCAGACCCAACTCTGCCCGACTTTGCACAAAGATGTAGGGAATATTGTGGTCTTCGCAGAGCACCGGAAGATGTGAGATGACGTCCATGGGAGAGATGTCTGCAGCGAGAATGACGATGCCGATTGGATCGGAGGATGTGGTGTTTGAGGGTAGTGAATTTGGTGATTTTCGCAAGGACTTGACGACTTCTTTGACGCCGCGCTTGAGTGTTCGTTGTGCGGCGGCTGTGGGTTCTATCAGTAGATGCACATGCTTGAAGCAGGCGATGGGGTCTGACCTTTCTTGACACTCTTAAACACCTTCTTCGCAACTTTCTCGTCTGCCAACGGCACCGCAAATGGCACCAACGCTCCAATCGGCTTCGCAATCATCTTGGGCTTCGTGTCTTCCACGGCGACCTCGCCTTCCTCGTCGCTGTCGGCGTCCTCCTTCTTTGCCTTGCTCACAACGTTCCTGTTCTCCGCTTCGCCATTGGCGCTGTTCAACGCGAGCTCAGCCAGAGCTTCCCGCTTCTTCTTGTCTTTCTTGTCCTTCTTTTCCGACTTGTGCTTCGATGCGCCGTTGACGCTGGCGTCGCCGAGGGTCACCTTTTCGGCCTTCTTGGCGGCTTTCAGCGCTCGCCGCTCATCTTTCGAGAGTTCTGACTTGTCTTTGGCCATCGTTGGTGTGCTACAGAATGTCGTAGTCTGCTGATTCGGTTGTGGTAGGCGAGATTGCGGATGGCTGGTGTCCGTTGAATGAACAGCGCTTGGTCGAGTCGCAAAGGCGCCGGCAGCGCTGTACTATTCGCAAGTTGAAGATGGCTACTGGTCGTAGAGGTGTGCTCGCTCTCATGCGAAATATTGTTCTCAAGTCGAACTTTTTGGAGACAGCAAAATCTGACGGACTTATACAGCTCTATCTCCGCCGCAGTACAAGGCTGCTCTAGCCACAACAAGGCTGACATCTTGAAATCGACATTTGTCCTCCTTCCATGAATCGTGCACTTTCTTCCACATCTTCGAGGCGTTTGGAGTACGACGTTTACTACTTCTCATCTCACGCGAGCTCTATCAATAGACAGTAATACTACCGAACCACTACGTACCGGATCACTGCGCTACCGCCACCACATCCACTCACTCCTCGCCCATAATGGCAGCCGCAGAAGACCCTCTCAACACCTACACGCACCTCCCCATCTACCTCGACCCCTCCACAAAAACCATCCACCCCCAATCCCCCACCTCCTCCTCCGATCCCCTCCTCACAACCATAACCCGCATAAACGACCTCCACACCTCCTTCAAATCCCTCGACACCCCCAACAGCGTCCCCCCACCACCCCTCCCCCTCAACCCAAAACGCACCGCCAACATCAACAAACTCCGCGAGTCCGCCGCTGCATCCGCCCGAAAAGGCAACAACACCGAAGCAGCCCGCCTGCTGACCTTCGCGCTCGACATGGCTGCGGGACGACCAGATTGGGAGCCCGTGGGCCTCAAGCGGGAAGAGCTGGCGGTGTGCTACCTCGCGCGCGCAGGCGCACATGCGGAGATAGGGGAGTGGGTTGATGCACGGAGGGATGCGCAGTGTAGTGTGGAGTGCAAGGCGGGACCGACGGTGACGCCGCAGGGGCAGAGGGTGATGGGGAATCCCAAGGCTTTCTTGATTGCGGGGAAAAGTCTGTTGGAGATGGGGCGGACGGAGGAGGCAGTACAATGGCTCGAGCGCGCTATCGAGGTCGAAGGGACGCAGCAGGAAGATTGTAAGTTTTTGGTCAAGATGCTGGAGGAGGCGAGGGAGAAGTTGACGCGGGAAGAGGCGGCTTAGGCGGCGGGGATGCGGCATGGTCTGATCATAACATGGTCCGGGGAGCTTCTCGCGGCTTGTGGCAGGATCATTTCGACGTGCATACGAAACCAGGAACCAAGGATCTTTTCCGGCAAGCTTGCCTACGAGCAGTCTCTGGTCGACTCTCCCAGAAATCTGTGAGTCGCTTGACTCAGTGAGCCTACTTGGCTACGCCAACGCTGCCTGATATTGCATGGCAATCATACAGCGTATATAGAGCCTCCTTCCGACAATCTCTGAGTGGCTTACCTCGGAAAAGTCACTCGCTCGACTCGAGACCAACTCACCTTCAAAGCAGATTACATCGCATCACATTATGCACGATCACTCATCCCACGAACGGGCTATGTCGGACTCCGGACGAGAATGGAGAATAGGGTCATTCGATCTATGTATACTCAAGCAATCACCGCTTCTGCATAGTCGCGCCTCCATCAACAGTAATGCTCTGCCCCGTCACAAACCCAGCCCCAATCAACCACTCCGCGCAATCCGCAATATCCTCCGGCATCCCACCGCGATTTGCCGCAAACTTCTGCGCATCGTCCTCCTCATTCGACCACTTCAACCCCTGCTCATCGCCCGCTTTACTCTCGTGCGCCACCCTGATCCTTCCCGGAGCGATCAAGTTGACGCGGATCGCGAACTCCGAGAGGCTGACCGCCATACTGTGCGTGAGGCCAATCAGGCCGGATTTCGTGGACGCGTAGCCCTCCTGATTCGGGTCGGATTGCAGCATGCGGAACGAGGAGACGTGGATGATGCACGGGCTCGAGCCCTCGCGTTGCTGTTTGCGGAGCTCGCGGTTCTTGGAGGCTTTCATGTAGGGGAGGCAGGCTTGGCTGAGGTGGAATGGGGCGGTTAGGTTGGTTTCGACATATGCCGTCCATTCGTCGGAGGTGGAGAAGTCGTCCATCGCTTTGCCGTCTTTCCAGTAGGGGCTGCTGATGCCGCCGTTGTTGATGAGGACGTCGATGCGCTCGCCGAAGAATTTCGCGGCTTCGGTGGCGGCGCGTCGGATGTCGGGGATGCTACGGAGGTTGCACAGCGTATAGCTGAGTTTCTTGTCGTCGAAGTATGTTTTGAGGTGGACTTCGACGGTGTGCTTGATTTCTTCTTCGTTGAAGTCGAGGATGAAGACTTTGTGGCCCTTTTGGAGGAAGTGCCGGGTCAGGCAGCGGCCTATGCCTTGGGCGGCTGAATGGATGGCTTGTCAGAATACGGTCTTGGCACGATTGTAGATGTGATGCTCACCACCAGAAATCAGGACATGCTTGACCGGCGGTGACGACACCGCGGGCGTCGACGTTGGTATCTCGTCTCCTTTGAGAGTCATGGTCGATTCGTCTATTATTGGTGTAAGAGAAATTGTCCTAAGGGTGAGCCTCGCAAACATTTCTCGTCGTAGTAATATGTTGAGCCTATGAAGTGTGCGGAAATTGTTTCCGGTTGAATGATGTGATGTCACAGGTACGCCGAGCGGATGCGGCAGCCGCAACACGACAGCACTTCGAGGAAGTTGCATCTCCGATCATTTCTTGCGGTGCCAATGCTCCTCTTGCAACCTCAGCAGGAGTTCTCGTGAAGCGAGGTGTCGCTTGAGAATTCACTTTCAGCTGGTACGGAGTTCTGAATTGACATCTCAATGCCGTCCGTTCGCTTGGAATCCCCTCAGTAGACTCGGGACCCGTGTTCTTGCTTAGAAGGAGTATCTGCAACAATGTTCTGGATTACTGTACAGGCCATGACTGGTCCATGATACCAAGCATGTTCGTGTCAGTAGTTCCACGCATCAAGCCATCGACGTACGAAGTGTCGAAGCCGAAGAACACCAGGTCGTCGATGTTCCCGCCTCCCAAGCCGTTGGCCAAGAGAGGCTGCTCGTGCTGTACCGTGCCAGGGACTAGTCCGTTGAGGCCCTCTGCAGTGGTGGTCGGGAGCTGGCATTGTGCTTCCGGAACCTGATCGGTGCTCTCATTGACATGTAGATATCCGATGCCCCCAAGAGTAGTTCCATCCTGGCTATTGAGCATCGCAGAGCAGTGATTCCGGACTGTCACCTGATCTCGAGCGATCGTGATCAGACCAGTTTTCGGGATGCTGATAAGCAGCAGATCATGATCGTCTTGCGCCATCGCTGCTCCAGTGAAGTGTCTGACGTTAGCGCCTTCCTGGGCTGCAGCCATCTCGAGCACAAGGAGTCGTCTCAAAGCAACAGCAGTCTTAGCCACGACCACGTCCGGCTTCAGTCTAGGCAATGAGTGATTACACTCGAGAGCGCGTTCGATGATGGCTCTGTCAGCGTAGCGTTGATGCAATAGTGCACCTCCGCCATCTTGGACGGAGTGGCTGATGATATGTGCGATCATTAGAGTAATTCCTGCGATCATTGCCATGAAATCGCCCATGTGGCAGCAAGGATGAATCGGGTTGAATATTCGGAAGGCGACTTGGCGATGGAGAGTCTCGCGGCTCGCATGGATACACGCGTTGCGGGCATATAGACTGCCCGATAGATTTGTCGAGTGCAGCATGTCCGGCAAGTGCAGCTGATTTACCATGAGTTGATAGCAAAGATGGTCCCACGCGCGCTGAATCTCGGGCGGCGCTTTGTCGGAATCAGGCTTCATGCCAAGGAAATCTGGAGGGCGCCAAAAATCTGGTGGCAGTTGCTGACTGGTCTTGATCAGATCACGGTCAATCTCCTGCGTCGTAGGACCAGCCTTGGGTGAGTTGCGAGTTTCGTTCCGCTGCAAGATCTCTCTCGCCATATCCAGGGCCAGGGAGGGCAACTGGCTGCCTTGATCGAACCCAACGCGAGAGGTGACATTGATGTTTGACGTACATGTCGGTAGCCCGATGATCAGGGACATGACCCTCTCCATCGTGACTATACAGGGCCAGATTATTTCGGGATCCAGGCCGTTCTGCTCGCTGAGGGATTTGCAACATGCTTTCGAGGCATCGCCCAGGTTCATCAGTTGGGATGCTGTCAAAGCTCGTCGCATTGTCATCCAAGATCGGCGGATGTCTCCGTCATTTGTGTGAAAGCAGGCCACAAGCACCAGATTATCGAGTCCTTCCAGTGACTCGATAAATCGATCATCGGATGTGACACTGTCGATGACGGCCTCGGCCATTCTGCGAGCAATCGATACGGGACGTTCGCTTAGGTTAGGGTCGTCGTTGACTGCACAATGCTGTATGGCAACGACTAGCAGGAGCATTTGACGTGCTAGCAGTACGGGATCGTTCTGAGGAGCATACAAATTCGCTGCGGTAACCGACTGAGATATCTTGCGATTGCTATAAGTTGCATTCTCGTGCTTTTGATAGAATGGTAGGTTGATGCCTGAAATCATCTGAAGCAAGATCTTAAGGTCATTTCGTGATGGAAGCGCAGCGATAAGCGCTCGAGTAGCCCGTGTATGAGCTTGCAGCTCTGCTGGCATAGACCCGTCTTGTCGATAGAGCGGCGATGCAGCCGGTGTCAGGAGCGAAGTCGTGGTCACCATAGGCGCAGTTGTCTCTTGCGGCCATCCAGCGCCCTTGCTTTGGCAGAGGCTGAGTCCATAGAGCAATGGAGTTCCCGCCACCACTTGTGACGCCGCCGAAGACTGTGGCGATATCTGCGCCGGTGATGTGTCCGACTCGTCGAAGCTGTCTTGGCCGATGCATTTCTTGTCCCGTCGGTTACATGTGATGCATCGCTCGTCATCCGGCTGGGCGAAGATACATCTCACCTTCCTCCGTTTGCATTCCCAGCAGCTGTGAGTGCCCTTACGGACCTTTCGTCGTTTGACCGAACCGCCTTCGGTCGTGGCCATCATGCTGAATCGCGGTCTCCGGATGGCGATGGGTTCACACAGCCAAAGGCTGAAGACATGAGCATAAGATTCATGGTCGAGCGGGTCATCTTGGCATTGTGACCATTGATTTTGATATCATTGCGAGATCAGCATTGAAGGTCGGCCGAATGCCCTAAAGAGAGCCATAGCTCTAACAATGCGGCTGACAAACCCAGCAGGGCGGCACCAACGAAAGGTCTAGGCGAGTCCCCACCCAGCAAGGGACGCCTCGCATGCCTAGCCGCGCCCCGTACACATGTGCCTACCGCCCTGGGCAGATTTTACGATAGGGCATGTCTCCGAACTGATGACACGAGTTACTGAATAGAGTAGTTCGCGCCAGTCGTATCGTAGAAGTATGCGTAGAGCTTGCATTGTTCATTTCTTTGACTTGACATCATTTGAGCCTCACAGCAGCACAATGTCTGAAACTGGCAAACCTGCCATATTGAGGTTGCGGGATCGCGGAGTGATTCAGACCCGAGATGCCCACGGCGCCGATAGGCAACGAGATTGGGCGTTGCGCTCCGCCGAACACAGATCCTTTTGCGAGTCCGCTTATTTCTACACCCAATGGGCGCCATTCGTTCGCCCGCTGCATGCCACAGCTGCACCGAGATTCTCTGAAACAAAGAGCAGTCTTCGGCCGAATTCTTTGGCTGAATAACCTGCAAGGCGTGCTTTCAACCCCTGAAGCTGGCACGATCCGAGCACGAGCTCGCCTATCAGACCACCCTTGGCATTCCTTCGGATGGAAATAAGGGCATTCAAACGAAAGCGCCGAAGGCTTCTAGAGTTTCTGTTGATTGTTCAAGGTAACGTTATGCGTTCTGAATCCACACCCCTAGATTTGACGTCTCAGAGAAGCCACTATACCGATATGGTGCTTATCAATCGTAAGGCTACCCAGATCTCCCCGTTGACACGTCCGTATCTCCAGGGATGTGTCCGGAAACAACTAAACCGCCCGCCGAGAGGGTCAATTGTTGGGTAGGGTATATGTAAAAGCATGTGCCTTCCTTCTCGTATCTGTGCTCGATTGTGGTTGCCTCATCGAACGTTTCGTGTGACGTCGTTCAGTCGTGACTTCCATTGACGTTCTTCTCGGTCACTTCGAAAAGATGGCGTCATCAACACCCATTGAAAAGACCGACAGCAGGCCCCAGGTACGGGACGTCCCCTCGGAACACTCCAGCACCATGGAAAGCGGCAAGGAGGACGAGATAACCGTCGTCAAGACGAGAACACAGGAAGAGCAAGCGATTCATGACATGTACCCGCACGGCGCTCGCCTGGCCGCAATCGTCGTCTCTCTTCTTCTGGTAATGTTCCTGGTGGCAATCGACAACACAATCCTCGGCACTGCCATTCCTAAGATCACCGACGAGTTCCAGGACATCAACAAGGTTTCATGGTACGGCGCTGCTTATTTCATGACCTTCGGCGGCTTCCAGTCGTCATGGGGCAAATTCTTCAAGTACTTCCACTTGAAGTTCTGGTTTCTTGTCGCCATCTTGATCTTTGAGGTTGGGTCGCTGGTGTGCGGTGTCGCAAAGAATCCCACTACCTTGATCATCGGACGAGCAGTTGCTGGTGTTGGCGGCGCTGGACTCGCAGTCGGCGTCTTCACGATCATCGCTTTCGCCGCCGAGCCAAAGGTTCGACCTCAGTTGACTGGATTGATCGGGTCTGCCTATGGCATCGCTGCTGTGTTGGGACCGTTGATGGGCGGAGCATTCACTGATAAGGTGTCATGGCGTTGGGTGAGTTGTCGTCGGAATCGGCTTTCTTTTCAATATGACTGACCACGATGACAGTGCTTCTACATCAACCTGCCTATTGGTGGTCTCGCGGCTGCTTTCGTCTTCATTTTCTTCAAGACGCCAGAACACTCGAAGCCTGTGGAAGCACCCATGAAGGAGAAGATCCTGCAGCTTGACCTCCTGGGTACCGCGCTCATGATGGGCGCGATCGTGTCGTATCTTCTCGCATTACAGTACGGCGGGCAGACTCATGCCTGGGACAGCAGTGTTGTCATTGGCCTCCTGGTCGGCGTTCCTGCAATCCTGGCTGTGTTCACTGCTTGGGAGTGGTATCAGGGAGAGCGAGCTATGATTGTTGGCCGAATAGTAAGTTCCGGACATTATATCACCCATGAGTCATCGCGCTGACCGTTTGTGCAGCTGAGACATCACTACGTCTGGACCGGCTCGGTCTACATGCTTTTCTTCGCCGGTGCCTATTTCGTCGTCCTCTACTACCTCCCGATCTACTTCCAATCCATCCACAATGCCTCGGCGATCGGCTCGGGTGTTCGCATGCTTGCCATGATCATCCCGCTCACCATCGCTGTCATCGTCCAAGGCTTCGCCCTCATGGCCATTGGCATTGTACCTCTCTTCTGGATCTTCGGCGGCTGCGTGGCAGCTGTTGCCTCTGGACTGTTCTACACCATGGATGGAAGTACCGGCACAGGCAAGTGGATCGGCTATCAGATTCTCTTTGGCTTCATCGCCGGTTGGACGTTCCAATGTGCGATCCAGAACGCACAGGTGCACGCGAAGATGGAAGAGATGAGTATCGTCTCGGCCACTGTCAACTGTAAGCATACCTCCCTCATCGTTGTCAACTCAGTCGCTGACAATACGCTCAGTCTTCATGACAATCGGTGGCGCGCTCTTCCTCTCTGCAGCACAGTGCGCCTTCAACAACGAACTCCTCCGCAAAGTCGCCGTCACCTTGCCCGACGTTGACCCGCTCCTGGCGCTAGGCACTGGTGCAACTCAGATCCGCGAAGTGTTCACAGGTGATCAGCTTCCGCTCATTCTGGACGCATACACGGATGGTCTGAAGTCGGTGTGGGCGATCTGCATTGCCGCATTCGGCATCGCTGCCATCGTCGGAGCTTTCGGAAACTGGAAGAGGATCGATGCCGGCGCCCTCAAGGCTGCTGCCGGTGGCGCGGCATAGAGTGGTCGCGCGTGTACGAACAGGGAACATTGCATAGCATACTGTAGATCTGCATTGGGTAGAGGGTAGACAAGCATACTATGAACGTAATATTTTACAACTCATGGCGGTCTTCCCAAACGTCGCATTGCTCCTCTGCGAGTCTGCATCTCCTATGGACATTCATCAGGTCTGTCGCGAGAGCATGTGTTTGGCCTCCCATGGCGTGGACCAAGACAATACAGACGCATATCTTGTCTCGCGTCTGGAGCAAATATATGCTCAGCTTGGTGACATCTCACAAACACAGCTCCTGTCGATGAGGCCTACCGATTAATGTGTTTGAATGCGAGTTTAGAAGCCTGTCGTGGCACGACATCGACATGAAGACTTGACAGCCGATTCCATGCCGTGAAGTGCAATGTGAGGTCCAGGTTGTGTTTTGTCGAAAATGTCATCCGGTCTCATGAAAGCCATGGAGATTTTCGAGGTCGTGGGGGCTTTGGAGACAGCAATTTTGACCATGAACTTCCGTGGTTTCCTATCTTGCACTCTTCATTGACCTCGAAGGCAATTGCGCACAACTTCCCCACGGTCGCTCATGAGAACGCTGCGCCCAACGATGATGCAGTCGCGTTGCTTTGGCCTTCCAAGGTAGGTACATCGGCCGCATCGGACCTTTCGCGATTTTGCGCCTTGACGACGCGGTCGAGCCCAGGGTGCCACGTTGGTGGCGCAAATAGTCCCAAACCTTCAGTCGAGCCCCTTTACCTGTGCCCAGATGCGTGAAGCGTTATTTCGTGATCCCCGTTGTGTGTACACTTCTTCCTAGAGGCAAGCAATCACGCGCCATGATACACGACGGGCAGGATGGAGCTCTTTTGGGAAAGCACGACTCTGAGGCGACTGCCTTCGAGGTCTTCGATGACCATCGGAGACGCGATGATGATAGGAAGACAACGCTACGACGCTTCGTCCTGCCGATACTACTGACCATCTCCGTGTTCCTCAATTTGCTGCTCCTTGGAAGGTCCACGTCAAGTCCGGCAGAGGCGTCAACGCCTACAACATCAACAGCTGCGGTCCAGCGAGAGAAAACGCGATACGGTAAGTCCCAAGCAGCACCTGGCCGCCACCATGCCTGACGATGTATCTCTAACAGCCGGCCTCGACTACACATCTACTGGGACATGGGAGGCTGAAAGAGTATACACGCAAGAGAACCTTACCGCTGCCGATGAAGCATGGCTCGCGCTGAACATCGACTACGCATTCGTCGCGCTGCCAACTGATCAGGCACGCGAGATGGACCTTCCGGCATCGCTTCGTTTCCCGTGGGACCATAACAAAGACATGTATCTGCTCTCCTCGGTGCATAGCGTGCACTGCTTGGTAAGGGATCGCCAGGGTACGACCTTGATCATGCTGACCTCGAATACAGCAAGTCCTCCATCGTTCCAACCTAGAATACCGCACCAACCACACCCAAACATACACCACCGAGCACCTCCTCCACTGCCTTGAGAATATCCGCCTGGACCTAACCTGCAACGCCGACGACACCCCTCGGTTCGTGCCACGCACCGCACACGAAAGTACGGTCAAGACCGGCGTCGACCAGCTCCGACAATGCCGAAGTTGGGACGCCCTGGAGAAGTGGGCAAAGGAGCACAGTGCGTGCTTCAACTATCATGAGTTCGAGCGCAAGGAGCTTGAGGAAAACGTGGTGTATCCGGCAGCGTGGAGCTTTTGTGGCGAGGGGAGTGAGTATTTGGCACAGGTGCAGCGATTCTATGGCAAGGGCGTGGATTGGGTGCTGAAGGACGGAGGAACACCGGACATTGATGCGATCAAGGCAGGTAAGGGAAAATCCCCGATTCCGGTGCATCGTGCTGGTGGTGGTGGCCATCAATGATAGGGAGCCGCGGTTGGCTCGCAGGGTGTCGTACACGTGCGAAACGGCGAGACTCTTCGTCCCAAGATCGGACTGCTGCACTCGCTGCTTTATGCATGGAGAGGACCACACATTGCGCTCTATCGACTCTGCTATCTGGCCTTCACAGAACATCTTCTCCGCGCCAAAATCGCTACTTGGCATACTCATCTCCATCACGCCAACTCTCCTGAACTACTTCTCCTTCTCGAAAAGCCCAAGCTGTACGTCAAAATAATCAACAATACTCCTGACGCTCTGCTCCTTACACCATCGCTCATAAGGCTTCGAAAGATCACACCTCAATGCGAAGCCATGCGCCACGCCGGAGAATACTTGCAGACCATATGGCTTCTTTGCTGCTATGAGAATGTCGAGAGCCTTGTTCCTGGATTCAGTGCTGAATGTGAAGTCGTCCTCCGCACAGGACAGATAGAGTGGTCGAGTGATCTTCTCGAAGTGCTCCTCTTTCAGGAATGCTGGGTGGGCGAAGGCTCCGACTTCACATGTGGGTGAGGAGCCGGTTATGGCTTTCATCACGTATGGTGCTCCGAAGCAGTACCTGGAGACAGTCAGTTTCGCGGCCAGATAAGTGCGGCGTGGGAAGTACACACCCTACACAAGCATATTTCGTGTCCGGCGAGCCATACTTTCCTTTTGCGGCAGCAAGCCATCCATCAATATGGCTTCTCGTGAACTCATGGGACTTGTTCAACCATGCGTCAAAGTCGAAGTCCTTGTGCGGCTCCTTCGGTCCATCTCGATGCATGTATACCGGATCACCATTAAAGAAGTCCATCCCAATCACAGTATAACCCGACTCAGCGAATGAATCGCAAACAAGAAGGCCGTTCGTGAAGAAGCCGTAAACGTCGGGAAAGTAGAAGATAATATGTCCATTGTCCTTGGATGGATCCGGCTTGGTGACATATGTATCGATGTCGGTGAGCTTCTCGATGGTGCCCTTGGGCTCACCGCTATGAAGATGACCTTTCAAGCAGCAGGCTCCAGATGGTCGTGCCAGCCATTTTGGCTCTGCTGGTTGCGAACCTCGGGACATGTTTGGGGAAGCTTCGTATTTGACACGGGCGAATCACGGTGTCAGGGATGCTCTCTGGTCGACTTCGGCCTCTGTTGACTACTTAGGTAGCTCGAGAACCACAAATCTCTTGAGCTTAGGTATATATCGCCTGCTCAGATGGACGGGTGTTGTCGACTTCCAAGGCTGTAATGTACACAATGTCGAGCTCCAGGAGCCGAAAGCGGAAGCATCACGACATCCAACTTGGGGGAAATGGGGTAAAAGCGGGGAAGGAACAACTCCGAGAAGCAGCCCTGGAGCCGGACCTTGAAGCTGTACTGTAATGCCGCGTCAGAGACCACCGCAAGCAGCGCGCGCATCCTTCCGTGAGACCGGATGATAAGCAGGAAACTGTCAGTATCATCGAGACCAATGCGTGTATGTTTGTGATGGGAGATGCGAATATATCCAGGGCTCTGATCAAACCGGCTGACAGCGGAGACCGGATAACCGAATCCTGCATCATAATTGCTCTCTCAAAATTTCTTATTGCTTAGATCATTTCGCTATCGTTGAAGTGATCGGATGGACAACTTCCGCGACACTTATCGACCTGTATTCATCCTATGCGGATTATTGTGAAGGACGAAAAGAATCAAGTCGCCGCATCTGCAGGCATGTTTGATCGGATCTCCGAAAGAGGCTTAGACCGAACCATAGGCGGCGCTGCTATTGCTTACGCCCAAATCAATGCCTGGACAGCTGGCGCCGGATTCACAATCGTGCATGCAGCTGCCGCCTTGTGACATGAGAATGCGGCAGCCTGGAGGAAGATCGATAGATCAACAAGCACGAGAACGCTTTGTAACGCGGCCTGTCCTTGACTGACGATCATTCCGAATGACCGCAGCTATGGCGCAGTATCAACAGTCTCTTGATGCCAAAGCTACCATCGCAGTAGCCGGCGCGACTGGCGACCTTGGAACTCGTTTGATTCATGGATTCCTCGATGTCGACCTGCGCGGTGGCTCTGCTGGATTAATCGCATTGGTCCGTAAGGAGTCCGATAAGACTCAGGAGTGGGAGAAGCAAGGAGTCGAGGTGCGCACCATCGATGGGTCGAGTAGCCAGCAAGATCTTGTCGGAGCCCTGGATGGGGTCGACGTGCTCGTCAATGCGTAAGTCGTCTTCATGAAGCACCACTGTGTCTGCGAAGAGCTGGAATGAAGGCCAATCAATGAATTGACATGTGATATTCGCTCAGTTTGCCAACCTCAGGTGCAGCCCTTCGCGATAACATCGCCAGAGCCCTGCCCAAAACCGCTCTAAAGGTGTACTTCCCAAGCGAGTTCGGTGTCGACCACCGACTGCATGACTTTAACATCCCAGAGTGGGATGGCAAGAGAGCTCACTATGATCTCGTCCAGAAGACGTTACGCGAGAACAACAACTTCGGCATCATCGTCTGTCGGCTTTTTGTCGGACTGTTCTTACACAGTGGCATCTCGGCGGCATATGGCTTCGACACGGCGAAAAGCGTCTACGAAGCTGTTGGTAGTCTTGATCAGATCATGAATTACACTGACACCAGCGATGTCGCCAAAGTCGTTGTGGATCTAAGTACTAGGGTTGTACGTGGCATGAAGATTCCTCAGGATCTCAGGATTGCTGGAACACATGCTAGTTTCCGAGACATCGCGAGCATCATGGGCAAGGCGGGGGCTGAGAATGTTGAGTTGAGAAGTGTCGACCTGCAAGAGTTCCGAGAGAGGGCGCTGGCCAGAAAGTACGAAGACAGAGATGCAGTTGAGTGCTTGCGGTTCATCATGGGAGACGGCAGGGACGACTACCGCGATGTGAAGGAAGGTGGCCTCGGCAATGACAATGTTATGGTCAATGGTGATGAGCGCGTCTTCAAGTGGAAGACTTTGGAGGATTTAGCTGTCGAAAGCCAAGGTAGGCCAAATGCTGACCCTTAAGAGGCCACCAAGGCCTCCGCTATCGTGTTTTACGCAGCAATGTATCTCAGTCAGAAGTCTGACCCAAGAGTTTGGGCGCCACGTGCGATTCGTATGAGCTGCTGTTGCCTCTCTGCTTCGACATTGCCTTAGAACTTCTCATTGAATGGCCTCAAGTCAATCTCCTGACCCCAGGCGGATTTGTGCTGGATATGCAGGTGCCAATACGCTTCCGCAATCTGGAAAAGCGAATGTCAGACACTTCGGGGGTGGATTGGGCAGGAACAACTTACAGCATAGGGACCAAGCTTGCCATCCGGAGTGGCGTCATTGTCAGCAGCATGAGCAGCCTCTGGTTCATCGATCCCGCCGTCGATGATCGCGTGAGCGCAGTGAACTCCTTGCGGACCGAACTCTCTGGCTAACGACTGTACCAGAATGCGACCTCCAGATTTGCCGGCCGCAATGACCGACCAATTCATTGAGCCTCTCATGGCTGCAGTTGCCCCGGTGAGGATGAAAGTTGGCGAGTGAGGGGAGCTCCCGACAGATCTTAGCAGTCGCGGTATTGTGTTCTGAGCGAACGTGAAGAGGCCGCGTCTGTACCAGCACACCTCGTCAGATACCACACACAAACATTCGTTGACGAAGGTGCTGGGCAAGCTGAGCATACACGTTACCATGGAGACTAGTGTCCAAGTCCTGCAGATTGAGTTCAAGAAAAGGCTTACGGCTCCCTCGTGAGCCTGGTCGAACGTTGTAGACTGCAGCAGCAAGCTGCAGGTCCTTGAAGTCCGAGTCCTTTTGCACGGATTCGAAAGCCGCAGCAAGAGCTGACTCGTCTGTTGCGTCAGTCGATAGGCCTAGTGCTTTCCCACCGTCCTTCTTGATCTGGGCAACGACATCCTCGTAGCTCTTTGGGCTCCGGGACAGCAGAACAACGGGGTAGAATTCAGCGAATTTGAGGGCGACGGATCTTCCTGTTCCTGGACCAATGCCGGCGACGACAGCGTAGAACTTGGTGGAAACCATACTGTACCTTGCGGTGTGTCAAGAAAGCGCTGAGAAGGTGAGAGAGGACATCAACATCGAAGCCGACCACAGATATGCATTATAAATACACGTGGACCTCAGTCAACTCGAGAGGCATGTAGATTGCGTGACATGACTCCAGGATTACTATTATTCCAAGCCGACTCCGCACCAAACTCAAAGGTTCTCCAGCATTCGAAGGTGCCAAGAACACGCGTCGTTGACGTGAGCTCACACGCGACAGGGACTTTCATGTACTGCGAATCGTCCTTTCTAGAATTATCTGGTACATGCTTCATCTGAGACGCCACGGCTTCATTCCTGCATTCCAAGAATGCCCGCAAGACAGAGGCAGCTATGTGTTGCTGATGCGCAATCACGACATACATGTCTTGCTTCTGGCGTCGTGACTGACGATACTTCATTCCTGGCTTTTGATGTAATCCACGATCGCGATGACGGGCCCTTTCCAATGTTGTCTAGCATGCAGGAACCAGGATGCGAGCGCGAAGAGAAACACAAATCCGAATATCGGCCCGCAATAATTCATGTTCAGCGCAGTGGCCGGCAATGTGCTCGGAAATGGTAGGAACACCATCATGTAGAGGGTGTAAATTAGCGCGAAGATGTTGATATAGACGCCCCAGCTACCAAGATTCCAGTCGCCAAGCAAGAGTCTCTCGGATCCGTAACGATCTTCCCAGCGCGCGAAAAGCATTGACGATATGGCAGTAGCGTATGAGAAGTACAATCCCATGGACGACAGTGCCGTGATGGCGCCAAAAGCTGCCGTCGAAGCGATGTTCAGAAGCGACAGCAACATGACGACGAACAGAGCGAGCCAAATCGCCCGGATCGGAACCATTTGTTTCGGACCAACCAATGCGAACCAGGGTGGTAGGCCATTGTCTCTGGACCAGGCCCAAGTCAAACGCGAGACAGATGCGATCGATGCGATGTTGACGCAGAACGAGATGATGAACAGTCCCACCACCATAGCTGTAGTAGCCCGGACAGAACCGGTGATGTCAAGGATGATGGTGGCAACAGGAAATCCGGAGCTCAAGACATCGTTGACAGACGGTATCGCAGAAAGAATCGCAATGACCATTGCATAAGCGAGAACGCCATTCAGGACGATCGACCAGAACGTTGCCCGTGGTACAGCATGCTTGGCCTTCCTGTTCTGGCGTCAGCACTGGACATATGCAGCGGAGGGACTCGAAGCTGTAGGCTGGGTTGATTTTGGTGCAAGGCGTTCGGTGCATACTGACTTTGTCTCCTCACTCATGTGGATAGCTCCATCGAAGCCAGTAAAGCCTCCAGCAACACGTCAACATTCCGAGATTGCATGCAACATAATTGTTTGTCCAGCCGGAAGATACTTGGAAGTCGAGGAAAATCTGACGACCACTGTTTCGCGCTCCCAGCACGGCAAAGACGACCAGAAACACGAAGAACAAGCATACGTGCATGATTCCGGCAATCAGCTCTAGCCAGGGAATGGAAGCGAAGGTCCGTCCGAATGAGTTGATCAAGCCTTGCACAACAATCTATCGAGCACCAGGACATTAGCGGCGTCCATCAACGAATGCTCGGTGTTCCTACAATAGCAATCATCATCAACGTCACATGCCACCTTTCTGGCAGATAGTCGGGGTTGTTGAGTATAGCAAGCTGTTGCAGGATGATTGCAGTGACTGACAGCACGTCAGTATTCGAGCTCAATACGCTCGAGCTTGCCTTGCTTGCTGAATCGCCCGGCTACCCTCAAAGCGTTGGAGACCTACTATTGGCGATTCCGGCGAGCAGCGAGATCCAGCCGAACCATGTCATCCATGCTTGCATCTATGGACGCGTTAGAAGAGTTTGCAGGCTGAGCAGGACATCGACGCAGAGCAGATGACAGAGACACCGCCCACGATTCTGCTTTCGCTTTCCTGGTCTACCTGTTGCCGAACGACAACGAACGTGCGGCTTACCCATGTGATGAACGTCCTGAATCGCACCGGCGCCAAATGATACGTCCAATGATACTGCGCACCTGCGATTGGAATCGTCGAGGACATTTCCGATATGGAGGCTGCTTGGGCGATGGCTCCGAAGTACACGATCACGATGCTCCATGCGAAGACTTGAGGTCCGCCCTCGTAGAGCGCGAAGAACATGTTCCTGCCAGGCAGTCAAAACATGGTCGAGAACACAATACAAAAGCCGTACGTGTTCATGCTCTCCCATGTACTCATGAAGGTCAAGCTGAAAGCGAACAATTGCGAAAAGTTGAACAGCCTCCTGATCCGAGTGATGCTTGCCAAGTTCTCGCCATCGCTTCCCACCAGCGCAGCGGAATGGGCATGGTACTCGGTTGAGGACTGGGTATGCTTTTCAAGCTTGGGCGACTCAGCAGAGTCGCCGTTGGGCTCGACGAGCATCGCAAGAGTCAGATGTTCCTGGCAGTCGACAACCCGATGGGAGGGAGGTAGCGGCGAGGAATGAAAGAACAAGAGCGTGGCACAGAGTCGCTCTGCACGTGCTCATGCATCTTCAACGCCCTTATCGCCATTGGCGGGGACCTACATTTCTGCATTATCAGACTGTCGTACGGCCCTGCCTCGAAGCGACTCTACAAAATGGCAGTGATCAACAACAAGTGTGCACTTTTGCTGCGGTAAGAGCTACTAGTAAGGCTAGCGGTGCGGCAGGGGCGGCACGAGCGGCTTGGTGGTGCTTGCCATTCCAGCGTGCGGGGCTTGGTGGGCCAACGAGTCTGGCACCTGCATACTTACCTAGGGTACTTGTCGATTGTCGCGAACAAGCGCATTCTCTCCGGATTGCGAACGATAGTGGCAGTCTCCATATTGAGAATGCCTCGCAAACACTCCATGATGATATTCGACGAACTCTCCCAGCATATCGAGCAGCGCACAGGGTGTGTTCCGTAGCGGAGGTCCCAACAGAGGCTCAAACTTGGCCCAACACAAAGGTGGGCCAAGACTATGTCTCGACGCCGGTTCCTTCTTCGTGCCTCGATCTTGCAGTCGCTTGTATGGGATGCTTGATCATCTGACAGCGCCAGTATACGTCAAGACAATGTTGCATGTACGCCGTCGCTACTCGCCATGACGGTAGTAAAGCCAGCTGGCCCATCTTTCGAACATCACCACAGCGGCATCGGCATACAATGCGCACGACCTCGGATATCTTGGCAATATGAGCCGGTCAAACAGCATGAATCTGTCTATGACTGGAGTCAGACTGCCTACGAGCTAGAGATCGTCAGCACAGATGAAACGCAGGCATCAAGCTATCTACATCGTGTAGACGGCGAAGAGTCTATTCTGGTTCCATGGCCGGCTCAATGCAGCGCTTTGAGATCGAGAGAATGCCGGAGGGTGCGTATACGGGGCTACGGACGATACAAGACGAGCAGAGCGCCTGATGCTGCATGTCAAGAAGATCGATCAGAATGGTCCGACTGGGCAGTCGTGGAAGCAGGCTTGTTGGATGCTTCTGACTGGGGCGAGGCTGTGATGATAACCCTAAGTGAACCTTTCCAGCTCAACTCCGACGGATCTGCACGGCCGCTCACGTTCAGAAAGTGCTTTGAGTCGCTCGAGGGCACAGGCTCGGTGACGAGAGCGAGACTTTACGCCACCAGTCACGGAGTCTATCGAGCTACGCTGAATGGCAGCACGGTTGGAGATCAGGGTATGTCGCCAGGTTGGCAAAGCTTCAAGAAACGACTTCACTACCAAGTCTACGATGTCACAAGTCTGCTTTTATTGGGAGGGCCCAACACTCTGACTTTCGACGTTGGTCCCGGTTGGTACGCTTCGGCTTTGACGTGGGAACTTACAAGGTTTTGCTACGGCAAGTCACTGGGACTTCTCGCGCGGCTGGAGATTGACGTTGAAGGCTTGGATGAGACCATCGTGGTCTGTTCAGACCCATCTTGGAGAGCCACAACCTCATCCGTCCTCAGCAGCGAGATCTACGGCGGTGAGACTTTCGACCAAGCACGAGTTTCGCAGATTCGCAAGGGTTCCGAGGAGGTTCTGTGGCGTGACACCAAAAGATCAGATGAGCTTGTTGCACCACTGACTTCTCCAGAAGCTCCACCTGTAAGAGTCACTGCACACATCCCTGCGGTGTCAATCACCAAAGCCAGACGTAGCAAGCACATCATCGATTTCGGTCAGAACATTGCCGGTCGAGTCCTCGTCAAACATCTGCTGAGACCCGCCGGACACCAAGTCACTTTCCGCCACGCCGAGGTCCTGACCGATGGAGAGCTCGAGACGCGACCTCTACGAGAAGCACACGCGACCGACACGATCATCTGCGACGGCACACTCCTTCATAACTGGCACCCTCTATTCACGTTCCATGGCTTCCGCTACGTCGAGGTTGATGGCTGGACACCGGAGGACCCCGAGACCCCACTGACAACTGAAAGCATTGTTGCAGAGGTCATGCACTGCGACATGGAGAGGACCGGAACATTCTACTGTTCCAACGACGAAATTAACAGACTGCACGAGAACGCGGTGGGGGGCATGAGAAGCAACTTCCTCAGCATCCCATCCGAATGTTCTTCTCGCGACGAAAGGCTTGGCTGGACGGGCGATATCAACATCTTCGCACCTGTAGCGACGTTCCTGTACGACACCGTCGGTATGCTTAGAAACTGGCTGGAAGATCTGTGTGCGGATCAGATGATGGACGAGCACGAGCACTGGCAAAAAGGTGTTGTGCCGTTGTTCGTGCCGTGTCTACCTCGGCATACTCCGAGCCTGATGCCGAATGGTGTATGGGGAGACGCGGCTGTCATGGTACCCTGGCAGTTGTTCATGCAGTCCGGCGACGTCGCTTTACTTGGTCGACAGTATGACAGCATGAAGCAGTATCTTGAACACGGCGTCCGACGAGGATCAGACGGTTTATGGCATCCTGAGCAATGGCAATTTGGCGACTGGTTGGATCCCAACGCGCCAGTCAACGACTCCGGCAGAGGCCGGACCGACGGCACGTTTGTCGCAGACTGCTATCTGGTCCAGTCCACCAAGATAGTGGCAATGGTCGCGGAGCGGCTAGGCAATACGGCGGAGGCTCGCAACTTCCAGTCAATGTCGCAAGACCTCTTATCAGCGTTCCAGAACAAGTACATCACACCCTGTGGACTAATCGTTCCAGACAGCCCGACCGCCCTAGCCCTTGCCATCGCCTTCGACCTGACACCCTCACCTCAAGCAGCAGTAAGCCGCCTCTCCCGCTCCCTCCGCACCAACGATTTCCGCATCACAACCGGCTTCGTAGGCACAGCGCATCTCCTTCACAGCCTCTCCAAATCCAATATGACCAACCTAGCCTACCAAATGCTTCTCTCAAAGTCTGTGCCATCGCTCCTCTACCCTGTCCGCATGGGCGCCACGACGATCTGGGAACGCTGGGACGCGATCAAGCCCGACGGGACGGTCAATCAGGGGAGTATGACTAGCTTCAACCATCATGCATTGGGGAGCTGTGTCTCGTGGCTGCATGAATATGCGGGCGGGATCAAGGCCCTGTCTCCCGGGTGGAAGACTTTCGCAGTGAAGCCGGAGATCAATCGAGCATTGACATGGGTGGAAGTTGGATTCGAATCGCCGTATGGTAGGATTGAGAGTCGGTGGGAGCTGGACGGTGATTCGTTTGTGATGATGGTGCTTGTGCCGCCCAATACTCATGCGCTGGTGTCGCTGCCGAACGGCGTTGAAGAGCAGCTTGATGAGCAAGGCGGGCGGGAGAAGTGGTTCGGGTCTGGCAGATACCGGTTTGAAGCTGTGTATACTAGGGCTGATGAAGAGATTGAGGCAATTCTGCCGCCGTGGGGACGTGCTGAGTACTGAGCATGGGGACGGTGGACTGCTCCCACGCAGGGGCAAAAGTGATCAGGCGGATGCTGTTGGCCGTGCGAACAGCTCCATGAAAGGTCCGCTTGTGGCAGGCAGGATGTTATACCTGGCAGTACAAGAGCTGCCCAAGTCCCTGGCGATCGCTTCCAGCATCTGCAGATATGGCTTCCGGCGGTATTCAGGCAGTTTCTCGAGCTCTTCCCGGATCCCTTCCCGGAGCCTTTCAACCATTTCGGCATCAAGGCCGTGGAGCAAATGCTCGTACTGCTCCGGCGTCGTGGTAACGGTATCCTTCAGGTGAGGGGTCTCCTCGAGATACCATTCGAGAGCACGACGAAGCCCGTTTGCACTCTTATAGATGACGGTGTCGGTGGCGATAGCCTCTTCCAAATATATGGCGTTGATCCGTTGCGTGAAAAGATGTGGTAGACGGTGAAGCTGGAACGAGTAGGTGCTCTCTTGTTCAGCGAACACCAAGTGCGATGTGACGATGGCGTCTGAAACGCCTCCAGACACCAATATCGTTGGCACTTCTCCATCTTGCGTTGGCACACTTCGATAGTGCGGGCTGGGTCGAGTCACAGGCATATGTTCAAGCCAGGAACGCGCCTTGGTTTTATTTGGGAAACGGGCCGTCAGTACCGTCATTGCGATCTCCCGCCCGGCAACGTCGCGAGCCTCGCTGCCTCCGACCGACGACGGCGGAAACGGTCCAAGGAATCGGTTTCTCAGAACAATCATCACACGATGATGAATCGGGAAGAAGGTGTGCCAATCGAGCCAGTTCTCGTGGTAAGTTGGCCCTTCATAGACCCCATACGCGTTCTGTGGCAGCAGAAACTCGTCGTCGGCGTCCTCCGGCGTGCAAAAGCAAAGATACGTTGTTATCATATTCTTCCTTAACCACTGGACGTCAGGTGGGTACGCTCGTCCCATGAGCCAGTCGACCCCTTCCAGGACGCCTTGAGTGAGGTCTACCTCGATGAACGCTCGGATGGCTTCCAGCCAGACCTCTCGCGGCGAGCTGAACCCTTTCGATCGCATGTATTCCAGCAACTGTTCTCGATCGTTCGAGGTGTATTCAGGCTGCTGATGCGAAAATCGTTGATGAAACTTCCGGCTTCGATAAGTCATGATGAATATGAACCGTCGCAAGAGGTCTTTGTCAGGGCGGGTGATGGTGAAGGAGCCGGTACCTTGGGAGAATGCGTGCTCAATCTTCTCGATGATCTTCGACGCAGCCAGTTCCAGACCAGAGAGCAGTTTCTCAATCTCGCCGACTGCTTGGCTTCCGTCAGGCTCGGGTGTGGAAGCTGAGCCTGAACCTGCCGCTTCGTACATATCGTAGATGCCGAATACTTTCGCACATGAATGCTGCTCGAGTTGCCAGGTCGAAAAGTCCGGAGAGCAGCTGAAGACATTCACGCGCGCTTTCTTCTTCGCTTTCTTCTCGGCACGGTCGAAGTCTTTCCTGTTCTGGTATGTATCACGTCCTGGTCTCACAAAGTCAGAGAACTTGCGCAGTATGAACTGTGGCACATAGTGCTGGTACTGCGACCCTGTGGGAGCGTTCATTGTGTCAGAGGAATTTTGTTGCTGCGAGTGACATTGTATCGGAACGCCGATATATATAGGACGGCAGTCTTGCAATGAGTCCAACAGAGTGAGTCACGCCGACACATATTCATGAAGTCGACCAGGTCGCGGCCACTCTGAGCCTCGCACGACCGCTTCCAGGGCCGGTACGCTACCATGGACAATCAATGCAAGGCAAAGGAGCGACGCAGTACCTACACACCATCGGGCCTGCTTCGAGTTCGAGGCGGATTTGTTTCGCTCTGCCATAGCTAGCTGTGGGGCAGTCATTCTGGCCGGGTGTCGAAGTGGCAGGGAACTTTGGCATGCGTGAATCTTCTGGATTGGCGTGACTGGTGGACAACCGCAGGCATGCGCCGCAGCGGCCTTGAAATTACAAGGGGTGCTGCTACATCGTGATCACTTAGACTCGAGCTGCGACCAACGTAAGCCATGACGCAGGAATGACCTGGGCAGTGTAGGTGTGCGTGTAAGGTCAAGAACTTGAGGTTGATTCCGAAAAACTTGCACTGCACGGAATGGTCACATGACTACGGGTCGGCGATCGATTTGATGCCATTCATGCGTGCAAAACAAGTCCGAATCAGGGTGACACCTTCCTGCCACATCATAAGGTGTTCAGAAGCAGGAGTGGTAGAAACAGTGATGGATTCGTACAGTGTTGGCCAACGAGCCCCCTTGCAGGCCAACGCCAGGCTCTTGAGAGATATGTAACCCTTCCTGGACGACAAAAGAGGTGATTCTACAATATGTGCAGAGTGGTATCGGTGAGCGAAGCCAGCCTCCGCTCCATTCAACGTCCCTCGATCTACAGCACTTCGCCAACAATCTTCGCCGCCTCCTTGTACGTCGACAACAGCTTCTCGCACTTCTCCCTCTCCTTCTTGATTCCGTCATCTTCGTAGAGCAAGTCATTGAAAAGATCCTCCTTGTACAGCTCTGACACCAGCCGGTTCTGTACTTCGTCCCGGCTGTGATTGACCAGCAGGTGCATGACAGCTTTGGGTACTTGGTCGGCGATGGATTCGCGGACGATGTTGAAGTAGCTTGAGATGAGTCGACGGATGAGCTCGGTCTCGAGTTGTTCGCGGTCGGTGAGGGCGGGCTCGGTTGGATCTGCAGACTGTTCACGGTTAGGAAGATGTATGGTGGCAGGTTTGGTCGTGGGACTCACGTATAATGGCGCATCAGCACCCACAGGATCCATGTCCCTAGCAAAGTCCTCATTGCTATACTCGCGGTGATGTGTGGGACTGCGCATGTCGGAGAAACTAGCCCGTTCTGTCCGGCGCATGCTCTGTGTGATGCTAGGCTCGAGATTCTGGCTGACATGTCGAGGCAGATTGGAGGACTGAGGCAAGGGCGTCGAAGAGGGCGCGCCGTCTTTGCCGAAGAAGTAGTTCAGGAATGAATCCCGTGGCGCGGCGATGCCATTCTCACGACCGTGATCTCGTCCGACCGCGGGTGACATGCTCCGGCTGGCTTTTGAGTGGCCGCGCACGGTCAGACTTGTCTTCTCTTCCGCCTCCTCTTCGATTATGTCTGGTGTCGATGCGCCGTTGACGCCCAGCTGCTTCATGCGTGCCTTCTCACGCCTCCGCTTCTCCTCTGCTCGTTGTGTAGACTTCTCTTTCTCGTTGCGATCGGTGATGACTGACGACATTGCCGCTGCTGCGCCGAGGAAGTTGGGATGATTTGTGTTGATGTAGGCTCGCTGGATGGCGATGAGGGATTCGACGTATGACGAGCAAGGACCTAGCCGTTCTCGAAGCAGCTCGGACACAACTTCGATGAGCTTGCCTTGCAGGCGTGGGAATCTGGAGAGTTCTTGTGAGCCGCAGGTATGGCATATCTTGATCAGTTCTTCGTAGACCAGCTCGACACATCGCTGACTAGGTATCTCGAGTAGCTTGATCTGCGGCTTGACGAGGAGGTCAAATGCCATCTCGGGCACGAAGAGGGATGGACGAGGACCGGTCGAGTTGCGGATGGCCGTCCGAATATCGAGAGTGGAGAGGTTCTGGGTAGGATCGATGGTTTCGAGGGAGTTGCCGAAGACGGAGTTGAAGATGTAGTAAATTCTTGCACCGCCGCAGAGTTCTTTTGTTGAGATCTCGGAGGATGTGCCGTCGATGGACGAGGTGAAAGATGTCGCGAAACGAGTCATGAGCTGTAAGATGAGTGATCCGCGGTGTTCTTTGCCGCTGAATTGTTTGCTGCCGTAGCTTGCCAACTCTTGCTGGGTCTGGCCCATCAGTGTGTTCAGTCTTGCTTTGATATCAGGCAGGCGATCGCGAATGTGAGACATGAGGGTCGTGTTGAGTGTCTTTGCGAGGTATTGCGTGCCGCATCGAATGGCGATATTTCTGTAGGCTGGGTGGTGCTTGAAGAAGTCGGCCTCTGCCTTGAGAGCTTCCGACATTGGTTTGGCCGTCTGGATGTCTTGTTGCGATCTGTTGACGACGCCAATGAAACCGAGCTTGAGCGGATACACGCGCCCGGAGAGGATGTCGAGGGCGTTTGTGCCATGATCCATCAGATCGAGTTTTGTTAGGACGCCAATTGTCCTTCTTCCCATCGGATCGACATGGCGCGCAAGCTTGAGAGCTTCCGAGTTGACGATATCGACGTTGGCAGGAGAGACAGCGAGGATGATGGAATTAGGTTTGGCAATGTATTCAGAGATGAGAGTCCTCGTCTGCTTTTCAATGTCGGTGGGCTGGTCGCCGATGGGCACCTTGGTCAGGCCAGGCAGATCGACGAGGGTGAGGTTGAGGACGTGTGACGAGTAGATCTTGAGGTTAATGGGCTGTCGATTGATGCCCTTGTTGTTGCCTGCTATTCGCGCCGTCTCGTTCTCGATTTCTGCGCGGACTTGGTTGAAGTTTGTGAATTTGCGGCCAGGCAGGTGGTGGAATTCTGCCCACTCGCCGTGCTCGGCCACGCTCTCAGAAGTGTGCGGTTCTGCCGAGGCATCTTCTTCGTCGGCGGGTACGTTGATCAGTTGTAGGATGAGCGGTCTTCGAGTGACGATGCCGCTGCCTCGTGGGAGGAAATCTCGACCGACAATGTTTTCCAGGACGGAAGATTTGCCTGAGGACTGCGATCCCACCACCACAATCTGGGGTAGGTCTAATGAGTCGTTGCCGATGGTGTTGAAGACGAGATCTTGCAGCTTGTTGACCGTGTTGAGCAAGTCATCGCCGAGAGAGGCCATCTTGGGCCAATGTTGGTGTTCGTCGTCGCAAAAGCCGGCACAGGCGAGGGATGGTGGAGATCGTGCAGAATTCGTGGTCGCGTGAATGCCCTTGAAGGTTCAGAAATGGCGTCAAGGCTCAGCGGCGACGAGGTGGTCATCAGCCGCAATGGCGAGATAATTTGCGGCGGATCAAAGGTACGGAGGAAATAGGAAGCACAGATCACTGCGGCACCAGGCACATGCGATGTGTTGGAGCTGTTGGTGTTTGCCGGAGACGAGACCCGCGTCACAGCAACATTCGCCAAGACTCAGCTATTGGCGTCATTTGACTTTGAATGACCAGACTTCAACACATTCGCGAGATCATGTTGACATTCCTCAGTGCTCACCATCATATTGCACGCCTCCATCGAGATGCGTGGCAATGACACCCGCCGATACTGGAGGAGCCGCACATCGCGTTTTGAAGAGGGTCGTTGATAAATCTTCGCGAGTGCAGGACGTGGTCAACGATGTTGATCTGGACGCACTCGCAGCGGAAATCATTTCCCGCACAACGGTGAACTCGCTGCCCGAGATACCTGCAAAGCTCCTGCCCATTCAACAGCAATATCTCGAAGCTGTACGAACGAACAAGCAAGCAAGACTCAAGTATGATCAAGCTGCTGCGGATGCGAAAGCTTGCGGCCGCCATGTCAAGCTCGAGGCAGACTCAACCCCGAAGCCAAGTTTGTTCGACCACTTGAATCTGCTGAGACAGCAGCGTTTGACTAAGAGCCTCGCTGTCCTCCAAAGGTACATGGGCGAAGTAGAGACACTGTCCATAGATGCGACAGCATTTGACCCGCTCGCTGTGACTGCAGAGAATGATATCGATACGAGCCTTAGCCTTGCGCAAACAGAGTCATCAGTCCTTCAGAAACAGCTGAAAGACTGCACACGTAAGCTGGAGATTGCTGTCATTGAAGCTGACAACCAGGCCAAGTCCTCCAAAGTCCATCTCGACGCGGCTCAAGCGCCAGACACAGGGCCAGCTCGTACCGATTCCGTCTCGCAGCTTCGTGGTCTCACCGCAGTGCGGGACGAATTGACGACCTGGTTGGAAGAGAGTCTCGCTGCGTGCGTTTCCCTCCCCAACGAGATTTTCGATACTGGTCCGCAAGTCGACGAGATCACGACCGAAGACGTTCAATCCGAGTACAGCTCATACATTGTTGCTCGCCAAGATCTTATAAACTCCATGGCATCTTTGTCGCATCAACAGTCACAGCCTACAGTCAACGCGCATTCAGTCTCCGGGTCTGAAGCACTAGCCAACGATCTACGAACTACCACTCCAGAAGACACGGCCTACGACGACGAGCACGCCTACTTTCACCACCAGTCGCTCACTTCCATCGGACAAGCCAACATTCACGCCCAGCAGTCCCTTCAAAGCGAACAATCGGCGACACTTGAAGTGCTCCGACGCCTCGCCGACGAAAGTCAGCTGCTCCCTCAATACCCGATTCTTTCCAAGTCCAACAGATTCGGACGACTGGCAACCCAACTGGGCACGCGAGCAATTCGTGAAGCAGACGACGAAGTCACTGATCAGATACACATCTGGGCATTCGCGATCGACGCTGCAAGGCAGACTACAGAGGGCGCTGTGGCAGCGCAGATGAAAGAGGCGGAGGCGGCGCTGAATGAGGCTGAGGAGGTTTTGGAGCAATTGAAGCTGTTGCAGAATGGATGAGGATTCCGGGCATGAATCAGAGTACCACGGTCGATATTCCCCTGCCGAATCGAGACAATCTTGATAACTAAACATACGCGATTGCTCGAATGAGACACTTCACAAGGACACACAAAAGGACCCTGCACGTTTGCAGGAAATGAGCTTCATCGTCTACCGGAACATATCTAGCCAAGGGCTTTCCAAAATCCGAACTCCATCGCTGTCTCGCTGAATGCTTTCCCGCAACATATGAGGTTTCGTTACGTCGTAGCCACTCCTCAGACCTGGCTCTTCCCATCACCATGTGCACCACCGGTCCCGATCCTGCTGGATAACCGCCGCAGGAAACCCGGCCGCTGAGCTCGAGGCGGTGTTGTGGGCGAGTCGACTGTGATTTCGGGAACGGAGACTGCGGTGTCGTTTCTCACCATTCGATTGTCATACGGAGCAAGGCCTTCGTTCACGGTCTCGCTAACGTGTCCAGGTCCGGTGTCGCTGGTTTCGGTAACGGTGAGCTGGCCTACACTGGCGTGTGGACTGGGGTTGACGGAAGGTCCGCTAGAATGCTGAGGAGTCGATCTTTCTCGGGAGTGGAAGGTCGACGTATCGAAGCGGATCGTGCTTTCGCGTGTGTTGCGCCTGCTGTGCGCCACCTTTGGTGGCGTGGCTGACATTAGGCTGTTGGTGATATCTCTCGAGTTTGGGTCGGCACCTGTCGGGAAGGGCGGTGGTCTGGCGCTTCCACCGAGCGTCATTGGCCGTCCGCTGTCAGATTTGCCAGCAGTAGCAGTATAGGAGACGTCGACTGCCGTGTCGCTGGGCTGAGCAAAGGCGAACGGCCTGCTCGCTCTCCTTCCACCACCAATGGCTCTGCCACCGCCCACGCTTCCGCTTCCACTCATCTGCCGCTCCTGCTCAAGTCGTGCGTCCAGACTCGCAAACGTCGCGCTCCGATTCCGTCCCCAACCCCTCCCATGCCCGCCGCTCTGAAACCCCATCCACCCACCCTTCTGCGCCGCCTTCTCCCCCTTCTTCATCTTCACCCTCGTCAAGTACTTCTCCCTGTAACGCGCCGCATAGCCCACAGCAAGCTCCTCGCTCTTCTTCGTCCAGTCATAACACAGCACCCACGGCCACAGCAGCCAGGCGACGCCCTTTTGGAACGCCTCGGGCTTGTTGATTACTGCGATTAGGAGGTATGTGGGTAGGCAGACGCCGCAGGCCATGGCGATGGCCGGCACAAAGTCGTCTTCGGGCGGCATGTTGGTCATGCCGAAGACTCCCGTGACGAACATTAGCGGGAGGAAGAAGATTGTGACCAAAGTGAGGAGTTTGATGTTGTAGCCTTGCTCGACTGTGATGAGGGCTTGTTTTACGGCTTGTCGGGATTCTTGGACCGAGGTGCCGCTGAAGAGCCATTCGCGGAGGTTCTTGATCTCCTTTTGCTCTTTGTTGATTGTGCGCTGGATCGACAGGAGGGTTGTGATGACGGCATCGAACTGTTTGCGGGTGTGCACCATTTTCTTGCGCCAGTTGGCGAAGCGCGCGGATGTGGAGGCTGCGCCGGGGAACAGGGTCCGGTGCTCGCCGGCCCAGACTTCGTCGGTGAAGGTGTCCCGGTAGGTGTTGACCATGGCGTCGACTTCTTCGGAGAGGATGCCGAGTGTTTGGGAAGCCCAGAAGTACCGCCGCGTGAAGACGAAGTCGCCGGATTCGAAGAGGAGCTCGTCGCGGAGTCGGTCGTCGAACATGGCTTTGCGGGCTGGCATGGTGAAGTGGGTGACTTTGGCGGCGAGTTCGCGGAAGCGTTTTGCCGCGTCGCGGTATTCGTGCAGGAGGGTCACGAGGAAGGCGTCGGGGCCGTTGACGTAGTGGTGGTTGGTCTCGTGCAGGTCCATGCTGGAGTTCCAGTCGGGGAAGTTCTGGACTGTGATGACGTGCCAGGGGGCGAAAGGGTCGTAGACGTGAGAGTGCTCGGCTTGCGGGTGCGGCGGCTGTGGCGGCGGAAGGTGCGTGAGGGTGGGCCGGATAGGGAAAGGGCGACGACGGCGGAGCAAGTGCTGATTGGGATGTGGTCTTCCTTTTCGTGCAATTCGTCGTCGTGGTTCTGCCATTCCAGCGGCTCGCGGTTATCGCCGACTAGGGTGTGGTATTTGAAGCAGAAGACGAGTGATCGTTGATGTCGGTGGTCGCTGTGGTTGGCACCGCTGACGTAGGCCTTCGTGCGCTGTTGGTCGGAGATGAGCATCTGGTAAATCGAGTCCATGTCGAAGTGCTTGGACATGGCGAGGTGGAGGGCGCCGTAGAGTAGAGGAGATGGCTCGCGAAGCACGATGATTCGGCCCACGGCTTGCTTGCGTGTCTTGTCGGCGTTGGTGGCGCGAATCACGTCCCAGGCCGCAAGGTCGCCGTGCACGACATCACTGCGGCTGCGCTGGAGGGGCGCGCCGTCCTCTCCGACTTCGTAGATGTCGGCAGTGGTGTGGTCGGCATCTGATGTGTGTTCACCATCCGCGAAGAGGCTGACTGGGGAGTACAATCTGCTACTCCGCTTCAGAGGTCCGAAGATCAGCTGCTCGTAGTGATTCCAGTCATGGCGGCGGATGTGCTCGCGCAGGTCTTCCTCCGTGAAGAGGGCCTCCGACAATGGCTCGTTGGCGTAGTATGACTCGCCATCCTCGCTGTCGGAGCTGTCCTCGGCAGAGTAGAGCGATGTTATCTTCTTGCCAGCGCCATCGAGAGTGATGCTGCCTGTGCGCCGACTTGTCAAGCTCTGAGGCTTCCGGAATGACCCAGTATCGCCCTCTGACTCTGCTGAGAGAGATCTCTGGAAGTGAGGTGGGAGGAAACTATCAGGCTGAAGAGGCAACGCCCCGTTTTGCTGGTGAAGAACCTGGATCAAGGCCTCGTAAAGTTTGTTCTGAGTTGCCTGATACGCCGCCCGGTCCGCTTCAAGCTTTCCTAACAATTGCTTGACGGTGTCGTTGTCGAGTGCCATTGATGAGCCATTCTCCAACACATTCGACTTCGAGAGGCGGAAGAGAAGAGCTGAGATGTGTTGATGATGTCGCTAAATGTTAGGTAATGGTCGTGGCAGGGAAGGTCGCTACCGTGCGCCAGGTGTGCTGCAGCCAAGCGTATCTAGGGCGGAACAGGCAAGACATTTTCGAATTTGGGGCCAGAGCGGCAGGGGACTCCTCGTCTGCGGCGCCACGTAGCCGATGAATGGTCAAGTGGGATGCGAGATGCATGACGGTTGTGGTGTCGTATTTGATGAGGCCGAAGTCCGGCATGCAGTGAGATGATGATATGGCGGACGCCTGAATTGCAGTTGCTACATGTATCCGGCAAAGGACGCTTGGTGGGTCTTGACGGCCTCAAGTGGATGTCTCGTGCGAGGGAGTTGCAAACGGCAAGATATCAGAAAAGCGGTGTGTAGGTTGAGCCGCATCTCGCGGTATTCTTTATCGCTATATGCACGTCTATGCAAGCTTTGAATCCTTCGGCTTAGCAGTCTATTTTAGAAAGTCTATCTGGTTCGGTGCGAGCCGGCAGTGTCCTCATCAGGGCCATCACCACGCCCAAATGGATCGTCATCGTCTGTATAATCATCTGTGTATGCCCCTCTTTCGTTGGATGTGGACGTCTCGTCGAAGTAATCCATTGTATCTTGCTCGAGCACCACATCCACCGCGTGCTGAGCTTCTGGATCGTCGCTGAATTGTTTTGGTGGTGGTCCAGGTCGGCGGACTGGATCTTGTGCATTCGCAGCCTCCTCTTGCTCGAGTTCTCGTGCTCTTGCCATGGTCTTCTGGTAGATGTAGTACCCTACGCCCATCCCTAAGCATGCGCCGAATGCGATGCTGGTATAGTTGACGATCTTTGCTCCTGTGCTCATTTCTCCGCCTGATCGTGCGATGACTGCAAGCCGGCTGCCGATGAAGGTGTGGATGAGGAGTTTGGGAGTAATTATGGTGGTAGCCAGGGCGTACATGGCTGGGTGAACGGTTGGGACGGTGGACATGGCGCCGTTGGATAGTGAGTATGGCAGCGGACAAAGCCTGATCATGCACAGCAGCTTCAGTCCATCTTGCTTGAGTGTGAGGGCGAAAGCGTTGAAGCGCGTGTCATTGGCGATCATTCGTTCGACATAGCTGCGGAGGACCGTTCTCGAGACGATAAAGGAACAGGTTGAACCTGCGACGGTGGCGGTCGCGAGAATGAGCCAGCCTTCCCATGCGCCGTAGACAAAGCCGGCGGTGGTTCCGCATGTCGAGTAGCCGATCATGGGCGGAAAGGCGGTGATGAAGGTGATGATCCACAGCACAATCCAGCCGCCTGTTGTGTTCTTCCACTTTTCGGCCAGCGGCTCGAGAAAGCTGAATATCTTTTCGTTGAAGACGAGGAACAGTATAAAGAACGTGTCGAGAATGATGATGCCGACGACCGCAAGGCACTTTTGCAGGAAGGACAGTCTATTCCATACTTGCATGAAGCGGCGATACGATTTCTCGGCGGTATTGATGACGCTATCTCGGCGTTGCGCGAAGGAGCTTTGTGAGAAGGGCGGAGAGCGATCTGACGGCCAGCTATTGCGCGGTGCTTGCCATGGGCTCAGTAGCCCTTGCGTCTGCTGCGGATCGAGCGAGGGTGAGTCCGGAAGCTGGATCAGCGGCGCCATCGTGTGAACGGGTGTGGGAGGGGGGATTCGGTTGGAAGAAGGGTAGTCGTTGAGGGCTGCAATCACCGCATACTGTGCAGTGAAGCAGAAACAATGGTCGAGGAGGGTGCACTTCTAGTCAGCAAGTATAGCGTGTATTGGAAAGATGCGTTGCAGGAATGAGAAATAGCTGAGGCCTGAGGATGATTCAAATCGAGCATGGAAGATGACGAAGCCGAGTCCGCCGGGCTTGGGGCTTGGGTGGAGGCCCTGCGCTCCGCAGAGGCTGAACAGCGAAACGCCTTTCCGAGCTTCGCTGAATGCCTTCATTCCATCTTCGTGGCATCGAGGCGTCATCGTAGTCTAGTGCCGGACTCGTCGAGACGCGTGCCATGATATGCTCGTAGGTACGACTGAGGTTGTATACTGTGTAAGAGGAGGCGGGCGTTGTATTGTATCTGTCGGATTCCACTCTGGGCTATGTGCTAGGCAACCAGGCGACTCTTTCCGGGCGGCAGCAGCCACACCTGGAAGGACCATCGCCGCCACCCCCGCAGTTGTCATCCACTCCAGTCGACTCGAATGTTGATCGTTCATCATCTTCCGCCCTTCACACCTTCACACCCAAACAACTTCACGACGTTGTGACCTTCGACGACCTCTATAGTCTCCACGAAATAGACACGCTCGCTTTACTCCTCTCTGTGCTCGCGTTCAAGCGTTCTTCTTGACCTCGTCTACCACATCCCCTGACTCGTGCCTCGTCCGTCTCGATCGGACTTAACGACTTTCCATGTGCTCGTATGCACATCGCATCATCTTATCCTCAAAACATCCTTAGAAGACTGCAAGATCGATAGAGTACTATGACCGGTGGTATACGGTAGCATAGCAGAGAGATGGCGTCCGACGAGTACTACCAGCTATGCCTACCCATCCTTGAAGACGACACGATCGACGATGACGAGAAGACCGAACGTTTGGAGGAATTGCTGAGCAAGGAAACCGGCCTGCGAGGCGCTCCTCTGGAGAATACCATACTATCAGTCCTATGGCGGCGACGAAATGGGGGAGAAGCAACTGATCAGCCACTCCGGCACACCGTCATCCGCAAGGCCTCGCCGGCGCCATGGCAGATGAACCGTGCTCCGACTCCAGTCGGCTCTCCTCCGCCAGCAGCATCCAGTCCGGCTCCCAGCCACGGCTTCATGCAAAGTCGACCCAGCTTTTCCCGGCAGAAGTCAGCCATCTCTTCACCGTTTCACTCTCCGAAGCCTTCTCCACGACTTGCCCTTGCCCATCCGATTCCTCACAGCCCAAGCCTGAATGCGTACGAGTTCTCCGATGCAAGTCCAGCGCCCGATATCTACGGAGACTACGGCAGCGAGAATGTCGACTGGCTGCTACAAGATGAGACGGCGAGCAATGCTTCATCCACTGCTCTCAGTGCTGTCGCAGCCGAGTGGATGCCGCATCCCGACATGAGCCCATACGATATACTCAGATCAGTCCTCGGAGACAAGAAAACGGATGACGAGATCGAAGCTGCGCTGAATGAGAATTCATTCGATCTGGGAGCAACAATCGCAGCGCTGCTGGGCACAGAAGAAGCACAAGTCACTGCTATTCCGCAAAATGTCATGGTGGGGAAGAACATGGTCATGCCGCAAAGGCCGGTCACGCCCAACACGTCTAAGAGCCCTATTGTCTGCAAATACTGGCTCGCCTCCGGGTCGTGTCTGAGAGCAGACTGCAGGTTTGCCCACGACACAAGCGGATACCTTTGCAAATACTTCATGCAGGGCCAGTGTTTAGCAGGAGACGCTTGTCAATTCTCGCATGATCCTTCGCTGCTCATCAATCAGCTGTCGCTATCGAGTTCGCCTGCGCCGCAACAGTTTCAGCCCGCGGATTTCGATCAGTCCTTCCCTTCCCTTGCCGTAACGCCGCCGCGTTCTTCGCTATCGCCGGCCGCAAATGGATTCGTGCCCGCATCACAGCGGAGTCGTGGCGGAGGCTATTTGTCGACATCTCGACCTCAATCCAGACCGAGCTCACGACATCAGAACAGGCCCGAGACGCCATCGACGCTATCGATGGACGATGACTCTTTTCCGACATTAGGTTCGGCCAGGCGCACAACGAAACATCACGGCACGCGATCTCGACATGGCGCTGCGGAGAAAGAGCCGTCGTCGCTCGCAGATGTCGTGAGAATGTCTCCTTCTCCAACGCCACCGACTCAGCCGAAGAAGATGGAGATTGCAGGCGCACGAAAGATTCGAACCTATGGCGGCAACGACAGCGTGGCAGCTCGCCGCATTCCGGAGCCACAACACATCCCCTGGCTCGAGACGGGCGCCAAAGCAAATGCGCAGTATCTGAAATATCGTGCTGAAGCCATCAAGCATGGCAGTGTGCGGAATAAGTTTCTCCAAAGGTACCTCCATTCGCTGCCCAATTTTCAAGTACTGACAAGCACAGTGCTGCTCAAGCATGGAACCGCAACGATGCCCGGGCTGCCAAAGCGCTCTCCCTGCGCGGTCAAGCTGAGAACGAAGCGATGCGAAAGGCACATCGAGAAGCTGCCAAGCACTCTACGAGGAGCGGAACAAGCACTTACAGAACGGCGGCTTGAACGATGAAGAGCTATATGTTGATCTACATGGTAAGACTGGCTCTACACTCGCATTAGTCGCGCTGACAAGTGCAGGCCTTCATCCAGAAGAAGCAGTTTCGTACCTTGATGCGATTCTGCAACAACACGCCAACTCGTCACGGAAAGTCATATACGCTATCACCGGGACAGGCCATCACAGCAAGAATGGCAAAGACAAGGTCGGCAAGGGCGTACGCGGGTGGCTAAACGAGGGCGGCTGGAGCTTCCGCGAGTTCAGTGTGCCTGGCGAGAGAGGCGGGTATGTTGGCGGCGTGCTGGGTATCGATGTAAGCAGCGGTGCACTACGCGCTGGCCGAGAAGACGAGGAGAAGGAGGCGTTGGGTGGAGATATCATCATCGGCGATGGCAAAGTCAGGGTCTTGAAGAGAGAAGAGGTGGGCTTGAGCTGACATACGGTGTGAGCATTGTGCCGGCTCGATTGTCGAGGTCGCTTCCGCGGAGTCCTCGACGGAATATAAATGCTTGAGACAGCTCTCAATCCATTCACCTCCCTCTTCCGATCTGTGCGTCTCGAATACACACCTGTCCAGACCTGTATAACTTATGTGACCTAACTTGCGATGTCTTAAGATCCACACATGAAGCTCAGAACGCCCTCAGCAATCATCGTGTCAGAGTGAAGTCGTAATTCAGCTCATTTGCCGATATCAATGCACGTCGAGACAATCTAGGTCACATGATTTTCGAGTTGGGGTAAGTCTTGGCTGCGAGGTCGACGCGTTGATTCCCAGATTTCGAAACTCTTGCACGTTTCGACGTACGACTTTCAACAGTGACAAGAAGCTCCTGTCTGTCTTAGCGACGCGACGCTTTGGGCCTCGGTACGTTACTACAGAGTTGCAGTGAAGACAGGCCAGGCTTCCGCGGTCTCCTCTGTTCAACAGGGCCCTCTGCCACGATCTCGAGGACTTGAAGATCCTTCTGTCTAATTTTGAAGGCAGCATCACGGAGCTGCAACGTCCACAATGGAGCCGATGTCACGCCGGACTACGAGAACAGAAATGCCGCTGCTAACACGCACAGGATGCTACGTCGACAGAGCACCGGCTTCGACATCAGCCAGCGCGCCAAAGGCACCGGATATTCGCGCTGTCATCCCTCGCATAACCACGTTCTGGGCTGAACGCTATTTGGGCGACAAACTTTCTTCCAACGGCGTATCACCGAGCCAACAAGGGTGACAGCTGCCAAAGCAGTGACAGCATACCGCGCATCCTAACATAAGCAACCCTTTACCCTGCCGAGCAGAATAGCGACCCCGAGACTGCCGTCGAGACGAGCTGCCCGTACTCTTGCCATACGATGTTCTGGCTCGACTGCGCCTGACTTTTCACGCTGCCCAGTATCGGGAGCATTCGACAGAATGGCTTCGTCGCTCGTGCGGGAAAGCGCGTGCGTGATGGGCACTCGGCCGTGGTATAACGACCACACACAGGTCCCTGAGCGTGCAGGTGCTGGCCATCGAATTGCCTCCGACATGACAGCGAGCAGCGCGTGCTTCCTGAACCTTGTACTCCATTGCAAAATGCCGTCGACCAACGCAGCCTCGTATACTTCTAGCCGACTCCATCTTTCGTCTGCCTGTCAGAGTACGCGAGAATGCACATCTTTCAAGGTAGGTAGGTCTACAGGAGACAACAAGAATGGCAAACACGCGTTCACTCTGCTATATCATCTGAGAGTTGGGTTGCGAGTGAAGCAGAGCCGCCAGTCACTCTTTCGGGCACCCTTTTGCCTAACACTCCTTTGGTCCTTTTTGTTTTCCATAGGTAAGCATGAGGTCCGGTACGGTTCTACCGGTCCTCCTGGCCGGCGTCAGCGCTCGTTTTCACCAACGCGGCCCTCATCAATTGCATCCTCGCGACACATGTCCTGCGGTTCCGATCACTACGGTCGAGGTCCAGCCTGTATTTTACAGTGAATATTTACCATACAATACTATCGTGGATCCCTTCCGCAACGGCCATCCTGTCACGATTTCTAATGCACCAACGACTCTCATTACCAGCACCTTCCTGAGCTACACGATCTATCCCAGCGCCACCGCTGGACAATCCGCTTCGAACAATGTTGGACCTGGCGCCGCCTCAACTACCACGACCACGACAGAGTCTACGACCACACCACCCAGCTCGACTACGACCTCCTTCGTGACCGCACCCTTCGCGAATTCGAGTACAACCTTTGACTGCGCCCAAGCTTCGTTTCCTGGCGAGTCTGGCTGCGGTGTAGCACCGATTCTCACTAGCACCAGCACCAGCACCACCTTCGACTGCGCGCTAGCCTCTTTCCCGGGTGAGTCAGGATGTGGAGCGGCTCCGATATTGTCGAGCACCACTACAACAACCGTTTCTGGCGATATCAACCAGCCGACGCTTATTGTCACTTCCAGCTCCTCTGCCGCCAGCTCCCCGGCTTCGACTCCATCGTCTGCCGGCAGCTCTGAGCTGTCTTCCAGCGGAGCCGCCTCATCTGTGGGCAGCTCTGCCTCGTCTAGCGAATCGTTCCTGAGCAGCATAAGCTCACCATCGACCACGAGCGCCAGCACCATTACCGCGTCGGCAAGCACTGCTACCGCTTCAGCCAGCACCGTCACCGTTTCCGCAGGCACATCAGTCATCGTTGACGCTCTCAGTATTGGCCAAGGTCTGCCTGCTGGACCAGTGACAGATCTAGCAAGCAACACTTTCGTCTTCCTTGCCATGACGACATCGGCACCGCAGGCGAAGCGCGCGATCGTCAAGCGCCAGCAGATCAGTGCCGGTGGAAGCGCTTCAGCGGCTGCCGTCGTCGACTTGAACAGCCTTGTACCATCGGCTACGCCTTTGGGAGGGCCGGGCCCCGATAACTGTGACGCCTCCACGCCACTGAATTTGATTGATGGTGTGCTCGCCGGCGTTGACTTTGTGCTCGACAAGATTCTGGGTGCCAACGTGGCGCTATTGGGCAGCGTTGGAGACACCGCCGAGGCGACAACCAACATTACCTTCAGTATCAACGACGGCATCCTGCAATGGAACTCCCCCGACAATGGCGCCGCCAGCTTCTTCAATTGTGCTGGGCAGGTGTACGCTGGGTTCCCTGACGTGGACCTGGAAGGATGTATTCCGATCACGATCGGTGCCATTGCTGGTGCCGTCTGCCAGGCGCGAGTACTTCTATCAAGAGCCTTTGATCCTACCTTCACGAACCCCGGCATATGTAAGTCTTAATTACGTATTGGTAGAGCGTTACTGACCAGCTGACAGTGTTGCCTACGCTCTCGACGACTGGGCTCGCACTGCCGTCTCCGACTTTGAGCAGTATCAGCCTTTCATTGCCCGCCACGAGCCTCCCCAGTCTATCGCTGCCAAGTGCGAGCCTGCCTAGCGTCTCTCTGCCTAGCATCTCTCTGCCTAGCGTCTCTCTGCCTAGCATCTCTCTGCCTAGCATCTCTCTGCCGACTATCAGCACGAGTACCATCAGCATTGGTCTCAATACACCATCCGTCTCACTGCCGTCCATCACACCAAGCTTGACCGACCTGCCAACACAATTGCTTCCCAGCAGCTTGTCAAGCGTTTCCATCAGCCTTCCGAGTCTCTCCGTCAACCTGCCCAGCATCGACACTTCGATCAGCCTGCCTGAAGTCTCCACTAGTCTGAGTCTCCCGTCGCTCTCGCTGCCAAGCTTGAGCATCTCTGAGCCATCCCTGAGCTTGAGCTTGAGCGTGGGCTTGCCGACGCTTGACACATCAATCAGCCTTCCCAGCCTTTCGAGCATCGCGCTTCCGACACTACCCTCGGTCTCCCTCAGTCTGAGCCTGCCTGCGATCGACACGTCACTGGGCCTGTCCAGCTCAAGCCTCGCAGTCCCGACACTGCCCTCCTTGAGCTTAAGCCTGAGTCTACCCTCAATCGACACGTCCATAGGTCTCCCCAGCCTGACGCTCTCGACTCCGACTCTGCCATCTCTGGGTCTCTCGAGCTTGCCGACTATCTCGCCCACTTCCACGCCTTTGCCTCAGCTTACCTACCAATGTCAAAATCTGGCAGGCACGGTCGGCGTGGATTTCAGCATCCGAGTACCTTCGTGTCAGGTCAGCCTTGGAGACCTCCTGTTGACCAACCAGGAACTGTCCAACTGCTTCGGCGAGATCACCGCTAGCACGACTGGCGACCAGCTCATTCAATGCTTGGTCGACGCTCTCTTGTTGTTCCCAACGAGCTCCCTCAGGACATCTGGTCTGGCGACTCCGTCGATCTCGATTCCATCCCTTTCACTTCCTTCGATTTCGGTTTCGGTTTCGGTCCCATCTGTTTCGCTTTCTGTGTTGGCACCTAGCTTGAGCCTGTCAGTCCCCAGCTTGAGCCTGTCAGTCCCCAGCTTGAGCCTGTCAGTCCCCAGTCTGAGCTTGTCGGTTCCTAGCGTGTCGGTACCTAGCTTGTCGATCCCTAGTGTGTCGGTCCCCAGTGTGTCGCTTCCCAGCCTATCAGTCCCCAGCCTGAGCCTATCGGTCACAGCAACGACAGCCTCCGCGAGCCCCATTCCGACCTGCCCCACCGGAAACATCGGGACTGTGCTCACCTCGGGTACCAGTGTCTATCTCCTCTGCCCCAACACTGACGTGACGGATCCGAACCAAATTCTTGTTACACCCACTCCTGGCCAGGCAGTCACACCACAGATCTGTGCAGACCTTTGCTCTGCAAACCCGAGTTGCAAATCTGCGGTATACTATCCCGGCGGTTCAGATACCTGCTTCCTGAAGACCACAAGCTTCGAGGCTGCCTTCTCCAGGCAGATCACTGATGCGGTGTTCTGTCTAAATTGCCCGTCAGTCCCTCTATCGACTACACCCTTGGTTTCCCCATCGACCACCGGCCTCAGTCTATCGATCCCCAGCCTGAGTCTATCGGCCCCCAGCCTAAGTCTGTCAGCTCCTAGCTTGAGTCTGTCGATTCCTAGCCTCAGCTTATCGGTGCCTACCTTGTCGGTCCCAACAGTCTCGATACCGTCACTATCATTGCCGGTGCCATCAGTATCGCTGCCATCGCTTTCGGCATCGGTCCCGTCGCTCTCTGTGTCGATCCCATCGCTGTCATTGCCGACTTTGTCAGTGCCCACGGTCTCTCTACCGTCGCTATCGCTGTCGCAGCCGTCTCTATCGCTACCCAGCATCTCGTTACCGTCACTATCCCTGTCACTGCCAAGCTTGTCGGAGCCAACACTTTCTTTGCCGTCGCTTTCGCTGTCAGTGCCGACACTTTCTCTATCGGTACCGTCGCTTTCGCTGTCAGTGCCGACACTTTCGCTTTCGGTGCCGTCGCTCTCGCTCTCAGCGCCAACACTTTCGTTGTCAGTGCCGTCGCTTTCGCTATCAGTACCGTCGCTCTCGCTGCCATCGCTTTCGTTGTCGGTACCATCCCTCTCCCTACCATCTATCACGATACCGTCGGCCACTCTACCGTCACTTAGCCTACCGAGCATCACTGTTCCAACATCAATTGCTCTGCCAAGCAGTCTCAGTGCTGCCTGTCAAGCACTTGATGGACTCACTGGTTTGGCGCTAAGCACCCAGCTGAGCTTGTGCACGGCGAGCCTCGGTCAACTCACCAGCCTTCCTGAGGTGGCAAGTTGCTTGGTCACGCCGTATGTGGATGGCGTTGACTACGTGGCATGCCTGGTCAACGCGCTGGACCTGCCAGTCTCCTTTACTACGAGTTCTGCTACCGCGACAACTTCAATTATCTCGATTCCATCCATTCTGCCGGCATCGTGCGAAGCAATCGGCAGTCTATCGGGCGCATCCATACTCGGCCAGTTGCCCGCCTGCACGAATGATCTTGGACAGCTTGCGGGTCTCTCTTCCGTCGCAACGTGTTTAGCAACCACAGTGTTGACCACAACGCAGGGCAACAGCATTGTCAGCTGTCTACAGATCGCTCTCAATATCACTCCCACGAGCACATCAACATCGTCCGCCTCAGTCACGTCGGCTTCACTACTCCCGTCCTGCCTGGTCTCGCTTCCGGTTGCATGTAATGCTTTGTCGTCATTCAATGGCGTCTTGGCTGAGCAGCAGGTCGGGCTTTGTGCCCTTGCACTTGGAGCACTTGCTTCGACAAATGTTCAAACTGACACTTGTCTCACAACGCCAATCTCCTCGACAACAGTTGGAGCCAACATCCTCAGCTGCATCCAGACTGCCCTTCTGTGTCCGATCTCAACTACTTCGACCGCATCCACCTCGGCCTCGAGCACGGGACTTCCTGTCTGTATCGGTGCCTTGCCTGATTCCTGTACAGCACTCGCATCACGATCTGGTGCACTACTTCTGACTGGCCTCGCCACTTGCCAGGTAGATCTCGCAAGTACCTTGACAGCGATTCCAACAGGTGCAGGCTCCTGCTTGACTACAGACATCAGTCAGCTCGCCAACGGTGCACCAATCGTCACGTGTCTGGCGGCGAGTTTGTTGTGTCCGGGATCTAGTACACGAGTGCCGGTACAACGGCGTCGCTCATCCCGTTACCGACGTGCATTGCGTCACTTCCAGCATCTTGCCAGGCTCTGTCGGGCTTCAACGGCCTGTCGCTGTTATTCCCAACAATAGAGTGCCTGGACGACATCACTGAAGTTATCTCCGGCTCGGCTTTGAACACAGTCCAGACTTGCCTAAGCTCCGCCACTATCAACATACTGACTCAGGGTACCGACATCGTTAGCTGTCTATCCAGTGCTGCGCTCTGCGTCAGCGGATCGACGACTTCGGCTGGCCTTGTACCGACCACATCATTAGCTCTACCAACAGTCAGCGTTAGCCCGCTGCCCAGCTGCCTTGTCGCTCTCCCGGCGCTCTGTTCCTCCATCAGCGGTATCGGGTCCGTTGTTCTTCTGCCTCAGGTACAAGCCTGTGCCGTTGCCCTATCGCCGCTCCTTAGCGTATCTGCGTCCCTCGGCGCAGAGAACTGTCTGGCCGTGAGTGCTCTCACTGGGACCACTATCGGCACGAACATTGTGGCATGCTTGAACAATGCTGCGGTCTGTGGCGCTCAGTCGACAGGCGGTCCTACCACGATCTCAACCTCTACCACAAGGACCACAAGTGCAACGACAACTACGCCTATCGCGCTGCCGAACTGCTTGTCAGTGCTTCCCTCGGCGTGCTCGACTCTAAGTGGCGTTAGTGGCCTGGCACTTGTGCCACTGGCGCCGTTGTGCACAGCTGCTTTGGCTTTGTCTGTCGCTCCCGGCTCGGCACTCACGGCGGCCGGCACTTGCCTGAACACTAACAGCATTGGCACTCTCACGACTGGACAGTCCCTGGTGAACTGCGTTCGGGGCGCAGTTATATGCAGCTAAGTCGAAATGCGAACAGCAGTTTGGAAATTATATGTTGTACATTGGACCGAGGCGAGCATGGGCTGAGCGGTACGAACCGCCGTGATGTGTTGACGGGTTTCTCTTCGTGGTGCATATCTTGTTTAATAGCATTGGGCCGCAATTGGCTGCGACGATATGGACTTGACTTGGCTTGACTTGACTACAGCGCGTGCTTTTTGTGTGTATCTTTGTAAGCATAATACAGTATCTTTCTTTTTCTTTTTCGATATTCTGGCCGAGAAATCGCAGGCAACGTCCTGAACACAACTGCTAGGTGCTATGTCCGGGTGCTCAGGGTTGGTGCTCGGGTAAGGCTTGCTAGGAAGGATCAGGGTACATGGTTATGGTCGATGTCTGGTACGACCTTTGAAGAAGACATTCTGTCAACCTCTCCTTGGCGCCGCTGCACCTATAAGGGGACCGGCATTTAACCGAACGGCGGGCAGCCACGTTGCAGCATGCGGACCCTGAATGCCATACATTTAGGCCCCACGCCCCGCACTTCCCGCGCCTGGGGTCTTCCTATCTTCTTTCTCTATCGGAGTCCTTGTCTCGAGCATGAGTCTCGAGCATGACATCGTTCTTTGACTGGAGCGGCCATGGTCTTGATCAAGCTCGGTTTGAAGGTCTGGCAAAGCTGCTGCGCTTGCGATACCACGGCCAGGTCGAGCATCCATCACGTTATGACGAGTTGCAGCGAGATGCCATATTTGATGACGATGATGCCAATAGCGATGCGGCGACCAACAGAACGTCAACGCTCGTAAACTTCAATCCTGGCCGTCTGCGCAGAACCTTCCTCGACAGATTGGCAGAAGTAATCGCTAACGAGAAGGGTGGACGACATGTTGCCGCTACCATGATGGTGCAGGCTCAAGACAGCGTTAATGTCTTCGTTGCGAAAAATAACAAATTCCGACAGGCTGACATATCCTTCCTGGACCAGCTTGCAGCACTGCTGCGTCTTGTTGCTGGCAGTCGCGGTTAGTGATACCCATAGCACGACGGGAACTGCTGACGCTGATCCGAATATTGGACAAAGCGTTTGAGGCCGAGATTGATCAGCATACTTCTTTGTTATGGAATAGACTCCTCGAACACTACGAGATGCGAGTCCAAGGGTATGTTGTCGAACTCAGACAACTGCTCAAACTGCTCTTCCCTGGAGAAAGCCCAAGCGATCAATATCAAGCATCAGATACCCAGATTCTCATACATCTGCGTGTTCTGCGCGTGGCTATCTACACGCACTATCCCTCAACACTTGCCAGAAACCAGGCTTTAGTGGAGGGAGCTTACTCAATCTACAGAAGCTTCGTGGAAGAGGACTTTGCAGCTCTACCTTCCACCAGTTGGCAACGCTTACGAAGCTGTCTAGGCTTCCTGGGGAGACTGCAGGCGTCCTTCAAAACTTTTATCAAAGCCGCCGAGCGGCTACCGGGGTTTGAAAACGTCAAGGTTCTCGTCGTGCAGCCGCCTGCTCAGGGAAATAGCAAATCCGGGGGAGGTAAGGTAGTTGTCGCAAAATGGACCGTGCCTCGCCTTTTCGAACATATTGGATACGAATTTACCGACAAGAACGTCTCCAGTCTATTGACTGGCCCTGGCAAGAAGTCTCAGTGGACTAGAAATAAACTGCTACAGGAGTTCAACAAGCTGGGTTCATGGACTGGAGAAGTACATGCAGAACTGCAACTACTTCCATCATACCTGCAGGCCCAGGAGACTAACAACTTGGCTGCTCAGTACATAGGCTGCAGCAAGCACAGTTGCTTCCTCTGTTGGCACTTTCTGGAGCAGGTCGGTGCAATCAGGACGAGAGGATGTCATGGCAAGTTGTACAACCTCTGGGGTCTCCCAGACTTCCATGCCATAACAGCGTCGCAGACCCATGGACTTCTAGCAGCAGTCCGCCATGTCGAAAGTTTAGTCGAGAAACAGATTCTGGCAACAGACGCTCAAGGTCGGCAGCAGGCAAAGGAATCAACTCTCGGTCCGTCATCTATCGGGACAGCCCTGCCAGGTTCCGGATCAACACCGCTTACGAGACTGATAATACAGGAACACCTTGTTAACCAGAGGGCTAATTCTTCTCGCGCGCAAGACACAGGAAAGTATGTTTGAAACAGATCTCCGTTTCTCTCGTTTATGCACACGGCGACTGACGATCGCAGAGCGACCGAAGTCGAGCACGCGCCCGCCATGCCTGCAGCTGATGGTCTCAACGATGTCGAGGCGCCGCGTGCCGGACCATGCACAGAAACTGACTGCGATAGGATCACGACTCGGCGTTGTTCGCATTGTGGCGGAGCGCGGTTCTGCAGCCTTAGGTGCGAGCACCTCGGAGACTACTCGCACCTATTTCATTGCAATCGTCGAGCTATCACCAGCGCAGACTATCTCAAAAGTGACTGCCACAACGATATTTTACCAACAGATCCCGGCGCCCGCGAGGACTTTGGATTCGAGCGCTGCAGGAACAAAGCTGAAGAGAGCAACCTTCTGGGGCTTTATATCGGAGTACTCATAAGCTTCGAGATCAGCGCCGAGAAGTTACATGACTGGAGACAAGAGGGAAGTCTTCTTGGAAACATTGTGCAGCTGTTTTCCACACAACCCGAGGGCCACCGTGGTGCTTATTTCCCGTGGTTGCTTCGCAATAGCCATATTCTGGACGGGCATGGGAAAGTGGCACGGGATCTGGACGATCCTGTGAAGCATCTTGATCAGCTATACAACGAAGCAAGAGCTTTCCTTGACGCAGCGGACCAGACCAAGGAAATATGGGCCCTCACACCATTCGCGAAGCAACACTGCTGCTTTTTTCTGACCCTGATTCTTGGTCATATGCGCCCACGTCCGGACGACGTCCAGACAGATCTCTGGTACGACTTTGGCTTTGTCGTCTGCTCTGACGAGCATGACGAACAAGCACTCTGGAACTACTATGTCTGGCTCTTGCTGGGGAACAAGTTCACAATCGATTCCGACCGGAGTCTTGGATCGGAAGATCGTGGCATCCCAGAGTTGCCGACATGCTTTCGCCAACTTCTGGGCAGCCTGGGAAGCCGGATCGTTGATGGAGCTCTTCGACCATCATAGCACCTCCCTGGGCGGAGAAAGCTACGGAGCCAGTCTCGATCGCCGTTATCCAGCTTTGCGAGCGTTCCTGACGGCTCCGGGTGGAAGTGCTAGGCCTTCCACATGGCGATTGAAGCAGTTCCTAGCCATCGACAACGCAAACGTTCTGACTGTTGCGCCCGAGATTGCGAGTGCAGCGACGGAATACGGATTTCATCCGAAGCTCAGCACGAGAACGATGCTTGAGCTCCGCCACTTCTACATCCGGCTTTTCCAGCGTGGCCTACTGCCCGAAAGCTTGGATGAGGCTAGGCGAAAGGGAATCTTGCAGAGCATGGCCGACGAAAGGTACGGTGGAGAGATCAGCGAAGCGATCAAGCGCGTGCTGAGAGGTATATCCGTGGGCTAGAGAGCTTCTTGTTGTTCCCAGGTGAGTGAGATTGATCCAGCTATGGCTCCAATTTACGTTTTAGGCCTGATAAGGCCTTGTCAGGCTGCCAATCGGACTTCTTGCACCCCTCAGCGATGTCGGTGCGGCTATTTGCCTCGTATACAGATATCAGGCGTCCCTTTCCGTACGAGCTCATCGTCATGCTACGCAACAGTGGCAGCTAGGCTCGCCTTACCGGTTTGGTTCATACATATATGAGTACTACGCCTGGAACGTTCCCAAGGCCAGATCGCACCGCTCCCGGTTTGGGCGGTCAACCTCGACGTACAGTACGGCTCACTTGTTGTGGGGCATGCATACCTTCACGGCTGTTTTGGGAGCTGTGGCCCTGCTCAGCATCATCGGATATGGGCTGGCCTTTCTCGCTCAGGCTGAGAGCACTGAGGTCAGTCTGAAGGGTGCCAGACCCCTACCAGGGCCAGGAGGTAAGTTGACGAGACTCGCCAACCAGTCATGCGAACGAAAGCTAAGACAAAGGACAAGGCTATCCTATAGTTGGCAACTTACCGCAAATACCAGCGAAGCACTCCTGGCTGAAGTTCCTACAATGGGGAAAGCAATACGGCCTCTTGTATCGTCTCAATCTGGCCGGCACAACTCATGTGGTCGTCTGTTCCGAGAAGATCGCCAACGACCTTTGCCGTGAACGTGGCAACATCTACTCCGATCGACTACAGTTCCCTATGGCCACGAAACTGCTCTCTAACGACTTTCGTCCGTTATTGCTCCCGTATGGCGATACGTGGCGCGCTTTTCGGAAGTTCACGCACGGGGTCGCCAACAACTCCGCAGCTGCCACGTATGAGCCAGTCCAAGAAGAGGAAGCACTCAGGCTGGTCCACGACCTGATCGAAGAACCGTCGCGCTATGATGCTCTCCTGGAGCGCTATGCGGCGAGCATCATAATGAGCATCACCTACGGTACCACCATCTACTCGACCTCGCACCCTACCCTCAAACGCATCAAGGAGGTGAATCACCAGCTCGAGCGTGTCGCCAGTCCGGGTGCATATCTTGTCGATGCATTTCCCAGCCTCATGAAATTACCCACTTGGCTTGCGCCGTTCAAAAGCGAAGGCAATCGCCTTCATCGCGAAGAGCACTCGCTCTTTTCGAGCCTCGTCATCGATGTTGCCAATAGAGCCGCACGAGGTGACCCCAGCACTCAAGGGACTGTGACCAAGCTTTGGCTGGATACTAAGGGGAAGTATCCAGCAATGACAGATCCGCATGCACACTACACACTCGGCACGATCTTTGAAGCTGGTGCGGATACCACAGCTGCGGCTTTGATGTCTTTCATGCTCGCCATGGTGCTGTATCCGGGGAAGTTCGACAAGGTTGCTGCTGAGGTCGACTCCATCGTGCCTGATCGTCTGCCTAGCTTTGCTGATCTGCCAAAGCTTCCCTACCTGCGAGCATGCGTCAAAGAGACGCTACGTTGGCGGCCCGTCGTGGCAGGCGGTCTGCCTCATTTCCTTTCCGCCAGGAACGACGTCTACTCTTTCAACGGCACAACGTACCAGATTCCGAAATACTCAGTAATTCATCCTAACCAATGGGCCATCCATCGTGATCCAGAGGTGTACCCAGATGAGCCCGAGTCATTTCTTCCGGAGCGTTGGGTTGAGCCTGCCTTCCCCACGTATCGAGAACCTCTGACGGAATATCCCAACCTGCGCGATTACAGCTGTTTCGGCTTCGGACGTCGCATCTGTCCTGGACGAAATATTGCGGAGCGGAATTTGATGATTGCGGGCATGATGATCGTGTGGGGGTGCGAGATTCGGGCGAAAAAGACTAAGGCAGCGGGAGGAGAGGAGATCACGTTGTGGCCGCCGGAGTATGACTATACTGTGGGGTTCAATGCGTGGCCAAAGTGGTTTGATTTCGAGTTGAACGCGAGACTGGGAAGAGAGCACGTGTTGGGACGGGAATTCGAGAGAGTCTGGGGAGCGAGGATACGCGATCATGAAAGTGGAAAGGCTGGGCCGGAGGTCGATCCTGGGGCCAACGATCGGGACTGTGGTTGTGTCTTGTAGACGTCGGAAGGCTGTCCACTGTCATGCATCCTTTGCCCCCAAGCATTGGGCTTGCCAGCGTGATGACCAGGGCATCAAGACAACGGGGCGCGATTGGGTCGAAGTAGGCGTCACAAATGCTCCTGCTTTGGGTTCGACGCGGAAGTTCAGAGTTCGCATTACACGGGGTGCAGTCCTTGCTAGACTTCCGCTCCGAGAGTTCACACGCGTGAAACGTCGCCCTCAAAATGTCCTGTAGAAGTACTGGTCTTTCAGGTGTTGAAGGCAGCAAGATTGGTAAGTACCTCGTTCCAGACCCAATGAACAAGGTTGACAAGAAGAACACCAGAGAAGCTTGGTGGCATTTGATCGCCGAATTCCCCATTTTCAGCAACCCCCAGGTCTTCGTATTTAGGCTGTGTTTCAGGTCCGATGCCCCCACGAGCCCCTCCAATCTTGCTTGGCGCGGCTTCGCCCTCGGCGAACTCGCAAATCTCGAGTTTGGAAGCCGGGCACAACACCACCTGTGCCTTGTCTTCCGTATAGACTCGGGCGTTGCTCAATTGAACAGAACGACCACAGGCTCGTGGATGTGCTTGCATGAAGCAAGTCCCCACGATGTCATCAGCGCTGCGCGGCAATTATATGTTTCGTCTGTAACGTAGAACACCCAGCAAGGCTCATCTTCGTGCCTGGACCGATGGACCCTTCTTGTGTGGGCTTTAATTATGGTACAAGCACTGCGGTACCTTGCACATGGCTCAGGCTTTGCTCAGGCTTTGCGAAGCGATTCGATCGTTAAGAGTCCTGAAATCTGATCCGAACATCGCCGTGGGATGACTAGCATGGGCAAATCCCCGTCTGGAACACACCCCAGTGCTATACATGTAGACAGCCAACTTCTCGCCCCATTTCTCTTGCAACGATCTCATCTCGACACTGCACCAAGTCTACAAAGAACACGGCGATGATTTGGAGACATGCAACAACCCTGGCCAGAAGGCACTATAAATGCGCCATCGCAGTCAACAGTCTTGCGACGACAACATTCATTCACTCATACACTCGTTTCAGCAGGTCCGAGACCATTCAAGCAGAGCTTGTCCATTCTTTTGACTTTCGATTCTCTGGAGCCCGCACGCTTCTGGCATCGATACACAGCTAGCAGCAGCATGCATACTCTCAGCATCGTTCCCGTCCTTGCCGCCATGGCTCTGGCTGCTCCTTCCCCAGATCTTGCTACTCGCCAGGCATCCTCCGGCAGCATCAACACACTCTTTCAGTCTCTCGGCAAGACCTACTTTGGCACCATCACTGACCCCTATCTGCTGGGGAACGCTCAAGATACCAACGTGATCAAGGCCGATTTTGGCGCTCTCACTCCCGAGAACAGCATGAAGTGGGATTCAATCGAGCCGTCGCGTAACAACTTTCAATTCGGCAGCGCTGACTCCGTCGTCAACTTCGCCTTGTCCAATGGCAAGAAGATGCGTGGTCATACACTGCTTTGGCATAACCAATTGCCTAGCTGGGTCAGCAGCATTCGTGACCGCGATACCTTGACGTCGGTTCTACAGAACCATGTCACCACAGTTGTTTCTCACTTCAAGGGGAAGATCTATGCTTGGGATGTGGTCAACGAAATACTCAACGAAGACGGCAGCGTTCGTTCCTCCGTCTGGAGTCAGGTTCTTGGTGACGACTTTGTCAGTATTGCGTTCAAGGCTGCGAGGGCGGCAGACCCAAATGCGAAGCTGTACATCAACGACTACAATCTTGATTCGGCAAGCTATCCAAAGTTGAAGGGCATGGTCAGCAAAGTCAATCAATGGGTGTCTGAAGGTGTCCCCATCGACGGCATCGGCACGCAGACGCACCTCAACACTGGCCGAGGAGGCAGCGTGCCGGGTGCACTCAATGCGCTGGCCGCAGCGAATGTCAAGGAGATTGCTATCACGGAACTCGACATCGCTGGCGCGTCGGCTGATGACTATGTCTCCGTTGTACAGGGATGTGTCAGTCAACCGAAGTGCATCGGCATCACCGTACGTATCTTCCAGGCCTACGAAGGTTGAATGCTAACGCATGTCAGCTCTGGGGCACATCGGATGCTCATACCTGGCGATCCGGCGAGAATCCAACGCTCTTCGACAGTAGCTACCGTCCAAAGGCAGCATATGATGCCATCATTGCCAAATTGAAGTCTGACGGAGGTTCATCCGCTGGCACGTCCTCTAGTGCAGCTATCAGCAGTGTCGCCACGACGTCGACCTTGCGAACGACAACAGCGACCATATCCGTGTCCTCGACTCGTGTCGTCAAGCCTATCAGCGTCAGTAGTGCTGGCACGGGCCTCATTGCTACTCCAAGCTCACCGACTTTCACCTCAACGGAAACAGCAGCGACTGTGTCGGCGACTACAGCGGTCAAAACGTCACCAACTAGCACCACATCGCCTGATACCTCGCCCAGCGGCATCAGCTTTACCGCGATGTACTCTGGAGCGCTCGGACCGCCAACCAAATTCGTGTGCTATGCCGAGCTGTGAGCGCATTATGTGGTTGTTGGAAAGCGCTCTCCTCGGGAGTTCTGTGACATTCGATTCTTGTATCAGTATGAGATCTTATTTTGGCGAGTCGCCGACTACAATATCGATGGCGGCGTATCTTATCGATGAGGTCAGGCGGCCATCCATGTTGCTTCTGCCTCACTAGCCTGCAGTAGATGGTGGAAGAGTCTCGAAGTTTGATGCCGTCATCCCCGTGCTTTATGCAGGCACCAATATAGCTGATTGATCTACACACACGATTCAAGTCACCCGCAATCTCTCCTGCACGACATCGAGCCCCGTCATCTTCTTTATAGTGGAGTCCAGCATACCATATGGGAAGAAAGTGCCCAAGCGTGCGATCTTGGCGTTATAGCCCCTCCAGATGACGAGCGGCGGGTTCTTCTTGAGCAGATCTCCGGCAACCTCTTTAGCCCACTCGTCCGCCGCAGTGCCCATACCCGCCATCTTGTCGTTGCGCATGGCGGACTCGACCGCGTCCCTGGCTGGGTCATACATCGAATCGCTGGGCAAGGTAAGGGAAGTCAGCGTCTTTTGATTCCTGATGAGGTTCGTCGCGACGGCACCCGTCTTGAGATCGATGACCTTGATGCCGAAGGGTTCCAACTCGAGGCGCAGGCAGTCCGAGAACATGGACATGGCAGCCTTGGACGCGTTGTATGCGGACTGGAATGGCACGGCCGCCACCGCAACGACTGAGGTCTGATTGACGACCATGCCTCCCGAGTGGAGTAGGAGCGGCAGGAAGGCGCGCGTGACGGCGAGCTGAGCCCAGACGTTTACGTCAAACAGCTGCTTGGCGGAGTCGATGGATAGGTCGGTAATAGGCATACTGTAGCTTGAGCCAGCGTTGTTAACGAGGATGTCGAGCTTAGGGACGGTGCTCACGCAGGCCGCGATGGATTCAGGGGACGTGATATCCAGTGCGATCTTCTCGATGCTGGTATGAGAAAGACGTGACATTTTTGAGACGTCTCTGGCGGTGGCGTAGACGTAAAGGCCCGCTTCTGCAAAGGAAATAGCTAGAGCGGCGCCCATACCTCCGTCGGAGCAGCCAGTGATAAGTACAGTCTTCTTTGCCATTGTGACGGCCTAAACGATTTGGAATGCCCGAACTCTCTGATTTGTGAGTACCAAGCGATATGGTCCAGTGCATCCAAGCTTGTGTTGCTCAAACTGAGATCGAGAAGTGTGCAAGCCAGTTTCTCGTCTTCCACGTGCCCGTATTTGTAGTTGTGATGTACCGCGAAGTCGCGTGGATAAGGTGGCTGTTATTCCCGGAATGGAATTCCCGCGCGCTCGACCAAATCAAGAATGGCGCCCAAGGTTGAGGAGAGTATCCCCCAGCGTGTGGTATTAGTCAGCTCGAAAGCTTTTCGTTCATCTCAAACCCGATTGTATTCAGCGCGCGGTTCTCCTTGCTAGAGCACATCAAGCTTCGCCGGCAGATCAGCCCGTAATGGCTCCAGGTAGGAGGACGGGCGCCTGCTGCTGGACATGCCGTCTGCGTCGCAAGCGCTGCGATTTTGCTCAGCCCGTCTGTGGCAGCTGCCAAGATCTCAATATTGCCTGTCACGCCGGCTCACTTCGACCTCAGTGGATGGACAACGGGCCCAGACAGCAAGCGATGTCCGAATTCTTCAAGGCTAGCATCAAGCACAATGCCTCAATTCGAAGGGACAGACGCCTCCACAAGCTTGACGATGACATAGGCGTGAGCATCATGGACTTGGCCAATTTACCCAACGAGACCAGTATTTTCACGGAAGTGGCCGCGGAAGAAAGACCAGCTTCAAGCTGTACGATCAGACCTAATTCTACTGCGGCCCTGAATGGATCATGGGCACTCAGCCCACTTGCACCGCCCAGCTTCTCATCAGCCGCGAGCCGCCCGGCCGTTCCTATCCAGCTGCACCTGAGCTCTGCCATGCTCTACTTGGATCACGTCTTTCCCTTCCTGTTCCCATTCTATCAGCCGCCTCTGATCGAGACTGGACGGCAGTGGCTCTTAGGTCTCCTCTGTCAGAACGACGTCTCGTTCCATTTAGCCTCTAGCCTAAGCGCATACTTTTTCTCACTCGTCCAGAATGATGGACATACGCACGACGACTGCAGAGACATCGTATGGAACAAACTGATTGAGCAGATGGACCTCGCTCTCAGCTCGATTCAAAACAGCATCTCTGAAACACGAGGGACGCTGCTTGATAAGATTAGGGTCATGCAAGATATTGGTCAGTTTCTTGTAGTGGAAGTCATAGTTCGTACTGAAGCGGACTGGATGATCCACCTTACTCCAGCGATGTGCCTCTTTGACGAAATCTTCGCGAGACACGAGCCAAAAGGATCGCCGTCGAGTATTACTGCACTGTTACAGGCCCTGCCGTCGGGAATTCCACCACATATTGTGCATCACAAAAGCCTGCCTAACACGGCAGACCAGTCAGCTCTTATCTTCTTTGCATCTCTCTTACTCTTTGTGGACATCATCGCGAGCACTGCCTTGGGATCTACACCATCTCTACGCAAACATCACAGCCTTCTTAGCGACTTAAGGTTGGAGAATGTGGTAGGCTGTCAAACTTGGGTACTCGAAGCCATCGCCAGCACATCGGCTCTCTGTGCCTGGAAGCAGGACGCCAAAGAACGAGACAAACTTTCTTTTTTCCAGTTGATCAGGCTCGCAAACCCGATATCGACATCTCTAGAGAAAGGTCTTGCAGAGCTGGATTCCCTGCCATCCCTGACTAAACCCAGACTGAGTGCTTATTACGCCCTTGGTCACGTTGATCGCGAGCGCGTCATAGCGACGAAGATATGGGCCAACGCTGCACTCATCTATCTCTCCGTCAGCGTCTTTGGATGGCAGGTCAACAACGTCGATGTTCAGAGCAGCATCTCTCGGGTATTATCTCTGGTGGAGAACATTGACTCACCTGCACAGCTACGGTCCTTGTCGTGGCCGCTTTGCATAGTAGGTTCCATGGCATCAACAGAGCAGGAACAATCTTTCCGACGTATTGCTACCGGCCGAGGCGCATTAGATCGATTCGGGACTCTCTCCACCGCACTGTGCATCATGGAAGCGATCTGGAACTCTATAGATGTTGATAGAAGTGACTGGGAGATATCAACGGCTTTAAACGTCCTTGGCTCACCAGCACTGCTCTTTTGAGGAAGCTGAGGAACTGTGGAAGAAGAACAATAAGGCTCGTTCGCCCACGAATGCCCGGGTAGTCGACATTTTAGCAGATACCTGGGTTACTAGCTGTGTCCAGACGAAAGCTTGCCCCTCACGCATGCTGTACCTAGTAGTCGATGGCTCGGCCTATGACATCTCTGGACAAACGTTCTCGAATAGACAAGAATCGTGCACGATATGTAGTATACTCTGAGCTCACCAAAAAGTGGGCAGCTACGACTTTAATCACAATGTCAAGGCTAGTAATTGCAGTCGAGCTTAAGATTCGCTAGTGTCTTGCTGCGCGAATCCTACCACGATCATGTTGCGTCAAGACTGATGTTCATTCACTGTTTCATTGTCTACGATCATCAACAGAACGTGCGACGAACGGTGATGCAGGTCAATACTGTGCCAACTCTTGGGTATATCGATCACGACGACTCGGGCATGAATCATGCGATGTGCACGCTGGAGGTCACCATAATTCTGCAGGGCTTTAATTTTCAAGAGCTCGACAACATAAGTTGCTTTGCGTCATTGAGAAGAGGCAGACGCCATATAAGAAGCTACAGGTGATATTGGTTGCCATTTGTGGCCATGAACACGTAAGTCTCTACATGTTGGTGTGCAACCTGCAGCAAGGACTTGCCGAAAGGGCTCTCCAGGTAACATAGGAATGTTGCGCCCCAGGCGCTAATTATGGCACGTAGACATAGCTGAAGAACTTTAGCTGTCTTGTTCTTGCCGCCAAATTCCGCCCGGAAAGGTATAGGCTTTAATGGGTGGTAAGGCAATGGGGCTGGGTGGTGTGGGGATGGGTGGCAAGCCTATAAGCTACAGGCATGAGTGGGTCGTAACGACTGTGGCCCGACGCCCGTGGACCGCAGCCCAGGGTCCACAACTGAAAATGAAGAACGTCTTTGAAGAAAAAGTTATCTAATCCTCAATGTTGACTCTTTGCATCACGTATTCAGAGATCTGCATTACAAGAACATCCTTCTTGGCCATTGAGTCCATGCAAACACTTCTGGCATGCGCAAAGTGCTCCGTTCCCAAGCAACATGGGCCGCCTAGGCGTGAGCGCTTACAGCAAATCTGCGTCTTCCAGTCGCAATAACCTTGACGCGCCACTAACTAGCGTTCCCTTCGACGATTTTAATGGACGATTTGCGAACACACTCACCGTAAGCGAGCCAATCTCGAGAACCCAGACACCGGAGCCAAGTCCTGATATCACATACTCGGATCGCCATGGAATATTGCGACATGCATTATCAAAATCGGGGTCCGCGAGTAGCAAGTCCAGAACGCCTGCATGGAAATTGCTTCGATCGTGGATCACCGAAGTCATAGCGTTGTTCCTGGCGATCTGCGCGTTATTGAGCATTGTGAGCGTATTGCGCGTGTATCAAGGAAAGCCAATCGACGACCTTGATCTGCCGAGCGCTCTGACGTTGAACGGCTTGCTTGCTTTACTCGGCACGATCTTGCGCGCCGTCCTAGCGGTACCATTGGGCTCAGTCCTTGCCCAGGAGGCATGGCTATGGCTGGCTTCGAATAATAAGCGGCAGATCCCTCGCAGCAGACTCCGAGACTTGGTGGCGTCCGACTCCGCCTCGCGAGGAGAATGGGGAAGCTTTCTGTTGTTGTTCAGGTCCTGGCGACGGGCGGTGGCTTTTCTTGGAGCACTGGTCATGGTTCTTTGTCTCGCAATCGACACATTCACGCAGCAGCTGGTCGCGTCAGCAAGCACGCTCGTGACGAATTCTGCATCGGACTGGAATCCTGGGAATGTGCCCTGGAATCAACACTATGCTTCATTTCAAGGGAATCCTGCTGAGGCTGCGTTCGGACCAACACTCAACATCAAAGCTGCCGCATACGCAGGATTCTTGGCGGACAGCGTGGAAGACTATCAGGTGGCCTGCCAGACTGGCAATTGTACGTTTCCTGCGACACCGAGTGTGGCCGTTTGCGGCAGCTGTGTCCCGACAACCAACAGCATGGGCGCATGTAATGAGACGAGCTGCAGTTACAAAACATCCACCGGAACTGTGTTCGAGATGGGGCACTTCAACTCCTCCGGTCCCGGTATCGGGTTTAGCTCGCAATCAATCTTCAACAGCAGCCTCGGTTCTGCTCAGAATCTTACTGTCGCCGACTTCGAGACTATTGGAGTGCCATATCAGAGTCTTTCATCGGGCCTATACGGCTCCAACCCCACCTTCTCGTCTCAGCGCTGTCAAATATGGATGTGTGTGAACGTGTACGAGACAGTCGTCGAGAATGGCCTACAAACACAGAATACAACTGCAACGTTTAGCGACGTACCGAATACGGTGAATAGAGGGTTTTCGGGTGCCGACAACTGGACATTTGTGCTGCCAGATCAGTGGAGTCACGAGAAGTATAACGTGTCTGCGCTCGGGTGGGCTGCCCTTAGTGAACAACTTGGGACGATGTTCACAGGTACCGTCTTGTTGAATCTGGAGGGTTATTCGATATCAAGTGATGCCGTGGAAGCAATCTGGAACGGCACAACCGACATGCAGCCATGGATGGACAAGGTTACACGGAGTTTGAGCAATGCGATGCGTCTGGATTCAACGGCGGACGACCCGGCCTTCAATGGTTCGGCATATCAGCTCAGCGTTGTTGTGCGATGGGGGTGGCTCGCTCTGCCAGCAAGTTTGGTGTTGCTCTCGATCCTCCTGATTGTGATTATCATGACCAAAACGGCACGCAGTGATATCGGGTCATGGAAGGGCAGTCCGTTGGCGATGCTGCTTGTTGAGGTAGACGATGATATCAGATTGCAATCAATGAAGATCGCAGATGAGGAGGGCTGGGAATCAGTAGGGACTGGTGTGGAGAGTCGTCTTGCTGAGCAGAGGGTGGCATTGCAAAGAGCAGGTGATGGGAGATATCGCCTCGGAAGCCTTCGCAGGAGCTGAGAGTAGGTAATGAAAACATCAATTTCATCTCCAGTTCTCTGTGTTCGCCATCACCGTCACGAAGACATCAATATCTCTCAGATTTCTGAGGCTATTTGTTCTCACTTCCCAGCGTATGTTCTTCGTACGGCAGCCATGACGCCAAATTTACCAGACTATGTGCATCAGAACACCACCAAAGACAAGTAGAACGCAGGCGAAGATTCAAAGCAGAGAATCGCAGACGCCTGGGATGAAAGGTGACATTGGTGTAGCCAATGTGCAAAGATGCGAGCACTATTTGAATAGAATGCGAGGCAGTTCTAAGATTGTTCGACTTGGACTTTAAATGATTTCCTAACATCGGGGAAATACCTGGACTAATTGAATGAAGGACGGACGGATCATCAGGGCAAGTTACCGGGGACTGGGTTGGGCATTCTCTTCCGCAAGGGGTGTAAGAAACCATCAGAGAAAACATGCAAGGAACATTATCCAGTACTCAACACGGGAAAGCACCGCTGGAAGAGTCAGAACAGGATGCAAAGTTCGTCTTAAACCTCGGAAGAAGAAGCCTACAGTTTTAAAGCCCACCACCAGGGTTCTGCGCAACATCCTGCACTATCGTCCCCTTATCTGGCACCGTCAAGTTAACTAAATACGCATCTGTTAGCTTCGTGATCTCCGGGCTCCCAGGCCCATAGCTAGTATGCCCGTCCCCACTGCGCACAACCATAACCGCCGACGGGATCTGCTTGATCAATGTCTGTGCGCCCGAAAGTGGCGTCGCCGGATCATGCGTGCTTTGCAGCAACAAGATCGGCGGCGCGCGGCTCATCGCCGCTGGGTCGAGCTCATGCTGAGGATTCGTAGGCTTGAAAGGCCAGTTGATGCATGTGGTTGCCCACTGCAGCGCCATGCCAGATCCCAGAGTCAACGGGAACATAGATTTCCCGAGCAGGGTGCGCGCTTGGTGTTCTTCAATAGTGTTGACATCCATGTGCCAGTCCAGGCACCCGATCGCGAGATTGGAGAATTCGAGAGCTGCGGTAGTGTTTTCGCGATTCTTCGGGGCGGGGTTTGCAAGCTGGGTCGCGTTACCATCCATTGCCTCTTTGATATTCTGAGAGACACCCTCCCAATCGAGGGCTGGGAAGTAATTTTCAAGGTTGAAGATGATGTCGTAGCCGGTTACGTTGGGCTTGCAAGTATACTCCCCAGCGTGCGAGGGACCGCAGCCGGGAGCTGGAATCGGGTGCTTGTTCGCGTTCTCGATCATGTCTGTCCAGGCTTTCACGGCGCCGCCAGTGGCGTTGTGGAATGCGCAGGTTGAGTTGTTATCGCACCAGTCCAGGAGGCGACGGACTTCGTCTTCCATTGCATAGTTGTCGTCGACGAACATCTCAATCGCAGATTGGCCGTGGTCGAGGTTGCCGTCCAATACCATTGCGCGTATCTTGTCCGGGAAGAGCTCAGCGTATTGGGAGCCGAGCTGTGTGCCGTAGGAATAGCCCAGGTAGTTCATCTTCTCTTCTCCGAGGGCTTGACGAATAGCATCCAGATCCTTCGCCGCGCTCATTGTGTCCACGTATCCGAGGAGTGGTCCAGTCATGTTCAAGCAAGAGGAACCGAGGCGCTTGTTGAATGCCGTCACAGTATCAAAGGAGGCCTGATCATCGGTGAAATACGACGGAGTCTCCATCCAAATCTCAGGATCACATTTCACGGCTGACGTCTGACCCACACCGCGAGGCTCAGGACAGATGATGTCAAAGTGCGACAAGATGGCATCGGTCCAGGCTCCATTAGGATCAGCGGCAGCGATACACATGCCTGAAGCAGGGCCGCCGGGACCGCCAGGGTTCACGAAGAGGCTACCGATGCGAGTGCTGCTGTTCGTGGGGAAGCGCGTGATGTCGAGGAGTACCGTATCGCTGGCAGCGCTGTTGTCCCAGTCCATGGGGACCTTGAGAACGCCGCATTGGAGACCAGGGTACTTCCTCGCGTTACATTCTTGCCAGTCGATGTTGTAGGAGGGTTGTGCAATGGGGGAGGCGGTTGCAGCGGTCAGTAAAAGGGCGGCAGCAATGCCAGGCTTTGAAGGTGCCATGTTGGAGGATTTGAAGTCAGGAATTCAGGAGCTGATAGGGTCGGAGTCATGCAGTATTGGCCTACGGGCCTTTGCGGCGGGACGCTCAACTTAAGAGCTTCAAAGTCGAGCAAGACTTCAACCTCGGGTTGCAGCAGCTTACCTCAATCCGCAGCCTTGCGCTCGAGGAGCACCGAGCTGAGAAGCCACATGGTCCGCGGGGAACGCCACGTGAATGACTGCTCGGGGTTTCGAGGCACCGACAGGGACCCCCAAAGGCGCACCGACAAGGACATCAAGAGGGCACCAGGACGGGCGTCGGAAGGCTCAGCAGCTCATAATGCACTGGCTGTGGTCCAGCAATAGCTTGCTGAACCTCCTCGACGGTGAGCTGAGGCAGGAATGAAAAGTTGGAAAAGCGGGTCCAGCATCTCGATGGGTTGGAGAAATTGCCCATGTCCGAATCTCGGGCGAACAGCAAAAGCTTTGACACCTTGGCACTGGGCCCTCTTGGCATTGAAGTCCGAGGACCCCTAGCTTCTTCTCCCGCAGTCAATGCTGCACAAGCACAATTGAGTGCTTCATCTCAACGCAGCACACGCGTTGGCGCTATGCAGTATCGAGTTCGTCAGGAGTGAGGAGTCTACCGTCTTATGTCTCCCGCAACGGTGTCTGTCATCCGACTTTTCACGATCCGCTGAATATATATGGGCTACTCACTTCTTTGCTTAGGCTTAGGGTTAGGGTTAGGGTTAGGCTTAGGGTTAGGGTTAGGGTTAGGGTTAGGGTTAGGGTTAGGGTTAGGGTTAGGGTTAGGGT